>NC_060119.1:489801861-491051861 GCF_021461395.2 Schistocerca americana
GTCAACAAAATGTTTTGACATTCGAAGGAAAGAGCTTGTTCTTTTTTGTTTCTTGTTTTTTAATTTATTGGTTTTCGGAATGTGACCTTACAGTTAGCTCAACAATGTAAATGTTATACTACAGTTTGTCTTGATAGTTCAGAGTATACACAGTTTAAGTCGTACTCCGGCACGAAGTTACACAGGCTTAACAAAGGACAGATTCCGACATAAAACAAGTTTTAGATCCATAGTTGACTGAAACGACTATACAAGGCGAAAATGTAACACGGGATGCACCGAGGTATTATGATATAAAAATCCTGCTGAGAACACAATAAGAAATGGTAAAGAGGAGAAAGCTGGTGACTGAAATGTCGTGAAATGATTTCACCACAACGAAAAGCGCCTTTATTTTAAAGGTTACCACACTAAAGGGCTTACCATATCCGTGATACTCTCTCCCTTGTTTCGCGATAATACAAAACTAGCTGCCTTTCTTTGAACTTTTTCAGTGTGCACCATCAATTCTATGTGATGCGGATCCCAAACCGCACAGCAGCGCTCCGCAAAAGGCCGAACAAGCGTAGTGTAGGCACTCTGGTGTATCTTGTGAGTGATCTCCACATAAAACGCAGTCTATGGTTCGCTTTCCCTCAACGTTATCCAGCTGGTCGTTCCAGTTCAAGCTGTTCATAGCAGTGTCCCCTAGGTAATTAGTTGTATGCCGCGCGGGGTAGCCGTGTAGTCAAAGGCGCGTGGCCACAGTTCGCAAGTTTAAGTCAGATTAAGTAGTGTGTAAGCCTAGGGACCGATGACCTCAGCAGTTTGGTCCCTTAGAACTTACCACAAATTTTCCAATTAGTTGTATTGACAGCCCTTACATTTCTGCGATTTATCTTGCAACTGAAATTTAATGGACTTCTTTTAGTACTCACGTAGATGACATCACACTTTTTGATGTTTAGAGCAGTAGTCCGCTTTTCGGAACATACAGGTATCTTGTCTAAACAACTTTGCAGTTGGTTTTGCTCTTCTGGTTACTCTACTGTACAGTAAACGACCGCATCAGCTGCAAACGCTCTGAGAGGGATGCTCATATTATCTTGTAAATCGTTTATAAAGATGAGGAACAGCAGAGGGCCTATAACACTTCCTTGGGGGCATGCCGGATATCGCTACCGTTATACTCGACGACTTTCTTCTTCTTCCTTGCCCTTTGCCCCTTATGGAGTCGGCATTGTTATTTGGGTTGCTACAGTGGCAGTGACACTTAATGGATGGATGCTGTTTCTGAACCCACCATTCCTCCGGGACGAAATGTGTGTACCCTATCGATGTTTAGAGTAAATCCCATGCTCAAGTGTGAGAATGTTTTCTAAGTGAGTGAATATTTCTGTTGCTTGTATCTGAGGCGGGAAGGGGAAACCAGCCCGATATACCACTAGCTAGAGATGGGAAACCGCCTAAAAAACACATACAGTCTGGGCGGCTTATCTGCTATCATTAATAGAGATTCGTGCGTCAGTACGAGGTGCATTCAAGTTCTAAGGCCTCCGATTTTTTTTCTCCCGACTGGAAAGAGATAGAAACATGCGCATTGTTTTAAAATGAGGCCGCGTTCATTGTCAATACGTCCCAGAGATGGCAGCACCGTACGACAGATGGAATTTTACCGCCAGCGGCGAGAATGAGAACTGTTTTAAATACTTAAAATGGCGACGTTTTCCTTACTTGAACAGCGTGCAATCATTCGTTTTCTGAATTTGCGTGGTGTGAAACCAATTGAAATTCATCAACAGTTGAAGGAGACATGTGGTGATGGAGTTATGGATGTGTCGAAAGTGCATTCTTGGGTGCGACAGTTTAATGAAGGCAGAACATCGTGTGACAACAAACCGAAACAACCTCAGGCTTGCACAAGCCGGTCTGACGACATGATCGAGAAAGTGGAGAGAATTGTTTTGGGGGATCGCCGAATGACTGGTGAACAGATCTCCTCCAGAGTTGGCATTTCTGTGGGTTTTGTGCACACAATCCTGCATGACGACCTGATAATGCGAAAACTGTCATCCAGGTGGGTGCCACGAATGCTGACGGACGACCACATGGCTGCCCGTGTGGCATGTTACCAAGCAATGTTGACGTGCAACGACAGCATGAATGGAACTTTCTTTTCGTCGGTTGTGACAATGGATGAGACGTGAATGGCATTTTTCAATCCAGAAACAAAGCACCAGTCAGCTCAATGGAAGCACACAGATTCACGGCCACCAAAAAAGTTTCAGGTAGCCGCCAGTGCTGAAAAAATGATAGTGTCTATGTTCTGGGACAGCGAGGGCGTAATCCTTACCCATTGCGTTCCAAAGGGCACTACGGTAACAGGTGCATCCTACGAAAATGTTTTGAAGGACAAATTCCTTCCTGCACTGCAACAAAAACGTCCGGGAAGGGCTGCGTGTGTGCTGTTTCACCAAGACAACCCACCCGCACATCGAGCTAACGTTACGCAACAGTTTCTTCGTGATAACAACTTTGAAGTGATTCCGCATGCTCCCTACTCACCTGACCTGGCTCTAGTGACTTTTGGCTTTTTCCAACAATGAAAGACACTCTCCGTGGCCGCACGTTCACCAGCCGTGGTGCTATTGCCTCCGCGATTTTCCAGTGGTCAAAACAGACTCCTAAAGAAGCCTTCGCCGCTGCCATGGAATCATGGCGTCAGCGTTGTGAAAAATGTGTATGCAGGGCGATCACGTCGAGAAGTAACGCCAGTTTCATCGATTTCGGGTGAGTAGTTAATTAGAAAAAAAATCGGAGGCCTTAGAACTTGAATGCACCTCGTACAAAGAGCGACGTGTGAAGCATACAACTACCACCGCCATACCTTAGCAAAACATCTTGCCGATAACACGAGGAAATTCTGGTCCTATATTAAATCGCTAAAGGCGTCAAAGGCTTTTATCCACTCACTTACTCGTTGACATGTCCGGTGCGGCAATAGAAAACAGCAAAAGGAAAGTAAAAGTTTTAAATCTCGCGTGAAATCCATCATGCAGGACGATCGTACAAATGTACCGTCTTTTGACGGTCGTACAGACTCTTTTGTAAGCATAATAGCTGACGTAGAGGAGCATTGGAAAGAGATGAAAATACTCGTAAATAAGCCACCAGGATCGGACGGAATCCCAAATCGGTTTTACATTGAGTTCCTTATGGCATTCGACTTAGCTTGAGTTTATCGCGAATCTCTCGCTCAGCCCAAAGTGCCAAGCGATTGGGAAAAAAAGCGCAAGCCAATCCTGTGCATGACATAGATAAAAGAACGGACCCGCAAAATTACAGACCAATATCGTTTACGCGTTGTAGTACTCTTGAACGTAATCCCAGTTCGAATATAATAAATTTCCATGAGGTGGAAGACGTTCTGTTCTCAAATCAGCTCGTGCGAAGCTCAGCTTGCCCTTATCTTGTATCATACCCAGCGAATCATAATTGAAGTACAACAGGCAAATTGCGTAGTCCTAGATTTCCGAAAAGCGTTTGACACGGTGCCCCGCTGCAGACTGTTAACGAAGGTAGGAGCACACGGATTAGGTTCCCAGATATGTGAGTGGATGGAAGACTTCTTAAGCAATAGAACGCAGTGTGTTGTCCTTGTTGGCGGGTGTTCATCAAAGACGTATTGTCCGATGTGCCTCAGGAAAGCCTGATCGTAATGCTCTTATTTTCTGTGTATACATAAATGAGCTGACCGACAGGGTGAGCAGGAACTTGGCACTTGCTTTTTGAGGAATATTACTAAGAAAATTTTGAGAACTGCTGTCTTAAGCGGAGACCAAAACGATCCTACTGCAGCCAACGTACATTTAGCGCAAGGACCTCAAAGATATGAGAAATTAGGGGCCGTATGGAGGCATGTTGACAGTCGTTTTCCCCTCGCTGTATTTGGTAGTGGAACAGGAAAGGAAATGACTAGTAGTGGTATAAGGTACCTTCCGCCAGGCGCCATACAGTGGTTTGTGGAGCACGAGATACAGATTAACACGCTAGACAGATTCTATCCAGAACAAGCACGCTTCCCCACGTACCCGAAGCGACGCGTTAACGTCCTTGGCCATTCGTGCTCCTACCGCTCGTACCTCATTCGGCATTAATTTCTTCATCGAGTGTCACTTACGAGAAAGTATATACCTATGCCATCTCTGGCCACTCTTGACACTTACTGTCGGTACGCTGCTGTGTAATAAGCTTCCCTGGTGTAGAGAAACAACTCAAAGAATTAAAACAGACAAGTCGCCAGGTCCGGACGGAATCCCGTATCGGTTTTACTAGGAGTACTCTACGGCTTTGGCCCTTTACTTAGCTTGCATTTATCACGAATCTCTCGCTCAGCGCAAAGTCTCAAGCGATTGAAAAAAAAAAAAAAAAAGGCAGGTGACTCCTGAATATAAGAAGGGCAAAAGAAAGAAGCGGCAAAATTACATATCAAAATCTCTGACATAAGTTTGCTACAGAATCCTTGAACACATTCTCAGTCCGAATACAATAAATCTTCTTGAGACTGAGAAGCTTAGGTCTACGAATCAGCACAGTTTTACAAAGTACCGCTCGTGTGAAACTCAGCTTGACCTTTTGTCAAATGATGTACTGCGAACCCTGGATGGAGGGCTACAGGCCGTTTACATATTTCTATATTTCCGGAAACTGCTTGACACGATGCCTCACTGAAGGCTATTAACGAAGGTACGAGCGCATGGAATAGGTTCCCAGATGTGTAAGTGACTCGAAGACGTCTTAAGTAACAGCACCCTCTATTATTTTCTATACAGGGTTTTTGGGGGGGAAAGGTCTATATTTTAAACAGTGATCGTATAAGTAATACTGAACAAAAAATGTTACATGAACATAGGTACTCAAATGTTTCATTAGGGAGTTATGGATATTGAAAGGATTCTTAATTCTGCAAAACTGATGTGCACAACGTGAGCGTATACGCAATACAACTGGACCGTAATGTGATTTTCTTGTAAACAATGTACGGGTACATGCCATGTTCACGCTATGCAACCTACCACGTATTATAGTCATGTGATGTACGTAGTACAATCACCCATTGTTTGCGCAGTTGTGCCCTGTAAGCCGCATTGTGTAGCGTACCGGCGACGGATCGGTTAGCTGTGTAGTGTATGGTGTTCTGTGTTCGTACAAGCGCTGCTAACAATGCGACATGTCTACAATAATGAGGAATACGTAGATATGGTGTACGTTTATGGCTTCTGCGACGGTAGTGCTACCGCTGCAAGAGGAGAATAAAACAGGCGCTTTCCGACTCGACGCTTACCTGATAGCAGGGTGTTTACCGAAGTGTGTATCACTTCGCGTGCAACAGGCTCTCTTCCAAGTAGACATTTTTCGTCCAAGCGTGCACGTCAACAAACTTTGCAACAACAGAAATTATCGCAAGTGTTGAGCGAAATTCCGGTACGACGGTACGAAGAATGTCCCTGCCCATGAATGTCGCACAGATACGTGCATAGGAAACATTACAGGCGGAAAACTTGCATCCATACAGCGTGTCCAAAGTCTCCACGTTGGCGACAATGCCCAACGACTTCAATTCAGTCACTGGGCAATTGAGAATAGTCGTTTGCTTCCGTATATACTACTCACTGACGAAGTTCAGTTTTTACGACATGGAATAAACAACACACGCAATAATCATTGATGGTCACAGGAAAATACACGCGCTTCAGTGGATAGCAATTTCCAAGTTCGTTTTGCCATAAATGTTTGGTGCGGCATCATCGGTGACCTTTTGATAGATCCATTTATTATTAATCAGCGATTGACGGGAGAGAGGGACCTGCATTTTTTGGAAAATTCATTTGAGGAACTGTTGGAAGACGGTCCTTTAGCCAAGAGAACTGGAATGTACTTTCAACATGACGGTGCCCCTCCTCATGTTACCTTACGTGTGAGGGACCATCTCAACCGCACCTGCCCTAATCGCTGGATTGGCCGTGGCGGTGCTGCTAACTGGCCTCCAAGATCACCTGGCCTTACACCTTTAGATTTCTGTTTATGGGGTTGGACGAAATCAGAGGTGCACAAAGTGAAGGTAAATACACGAGATGAACTGCTTCGTCGCATCATGGACGCTGCTGAATTGATTAGGAACCAATTACAGGCAATTGAACAAGCAACTCAACGTTTTATCGCTAGAGAGCAAAAGTGCACCGACGTTCATGGTGGGATATTCGAAGTTGTTCTGTCACCTATACAACATCTATACGATAAGTGTTAAAGCCGTTTCTAAAAGAAGTGGTACGTCTGTTTCAACTGAATACGTGTAACAAGCATGTTGTAATGCATTATGTATTAAATGCAAAGGAAGAAAACATTTTGTAAAAATGTGTAACATAACTGTACTTCTCTGTGACATTGCTTTCAAGAAAATCACTTTACTTTCAGTTGTATTGTGTATACGTTCACGTCGTGCACATCAGTTTTACAGAATTAAAGTTCCTTTCAATACCCATGCCTCTCTAACGAGGCATTTGCGAACCTGTGTTCATCTAACATTTTTTGTTCAGAATTACTTATGCTATCACTGTGTAAAATATTGACCTTTTCTCACCAAACACCTTGTATATATATAAATGTGAGCAACTACCTGCGGTTGTTTGCTGATGGTGCTGTGAAAAACTACGACAAGGTGACGAAGCTGAGTCACTGTAGGAGCATACTAGATAACGTAGACAAAATGTCTAGTCAATGTGATGAGAGGCAGGTTGTTCTCAACGTAGAAAAATGTAAGTTAATGCGGATGAGGAGAAAAGACAAACCTGTAATGTTTAGAGACAGCGCTGGTAGTGTCCTCCTTGACACAGTCACGTGATTTTATATCTGAGCTTAACGTTGAAAAACGATATGAAATGGAACGAGCCTGTGATGACTGCGGTAGGGAAGCCGGATGGTCGTCTTCGGTTTATTGGGAGAATTTCGGGAAAATGTCGTTCATCTGTAAAGGAGACCGCATATAGAACGCTGGTACGACCTATTCTTGAGTACCGTTCGAGTGTTTGGCATCCTTGCCAGATTAGATTAAATGACGATATCGAAGCAATACAGAAGTAGGCTACCAGAATTGTTACCGGTAGGATCGAACAACGCGCAAGCATTACGGGGATGTTTCGGGAACTCAAATGGGAATCCCTGCAGAGGAGGCGATGTTATTTTCGAGGAGAGCTATAGAGAAAATTAAGAGAATTGGCGCTTGAAGTTGACTGCCAATGTACGTTTCGCGTGAGGATCACGAAGATGAGATACGAGAAACTGCTGCTCTTACGAACGCTTGTAGATAGTCGTTTCTCCCTTTCACTATTTGCGAGTGGAACAGGAAAGAAAATGAAAAGTAGTCGTACAGAGAATCCTCTGTCACGCACCGTACAGTAGCTTGCGGGAATATGTATGTACACCACTGGCCATTAAAATTGCTACACCAAGAAGAAATGCAGATGATAAACTGGTATTCATCCGACAAATATATTATACTAGAACTAACATGTGATTATATTTTCAAGCTATTTGGGTGCATAGAGGTGGAGGAGGATATTAGTGTTTAACGTCCCGTCGACAACGAGGTTATTAGAGACAGAGCGCGAGCTCGGGTGAGGGAAGGATGGGGAAGGAAATCGGCCGTGCCCTTTCAAAGGAACTATCCCGGCATTTGCCTGAAGCGATTTAGGGAAATCACGGAAAACCTAAATCAGGACGGCCGGAGACGGGATTGAACCGTCGTCCTCCCGAATGCGAGTCCAGTGTGCTGACCACTGGGGTGCATAGATCCTGAGAAATCAGAACCCAACATAACCACCTCTGGCCGTAATAACGGCCTTGATATGCCTGGGGATTGAGTCAAACAGTGCTTGGATGACGTGTGCAGGTGCAGCTGCCCATGCAGCTTCAAGACGATATCACAGTTCATCAAGAGTAGTGACTGGCGTATTGTGACGAGCCAGTTGCTCGGCCGCCATTGACCAGACGTTTTCAGTTGGCGAGAGATCTTGAGAATGTGCTGGCCAGGGCAGTAGTCGAACATTTTCTGTATCCAGAAAGGCCCGTACAGGACCTGCAACATGCGGTCGTGAATTATCCTGCTGAAATGTAGGGTTTCGCAGGGATCGAATGAAGGGTAGAGCCACGGGTCGTAACACATCTGAAATGTAACGTCCACTGTTCAAAGTGGCGTCAGTGCGAACAAGAGGTGACCGAGACGTGTAACCAATGGCAACCCATACCATCACGCCGGGTTATACGCCAGTATGGCGATGACGAATGCACGTTTCAAATGTGCGTTCACCGCGATGTCGCCAAACACGAATGCGACCATCATGATGCTGTAAACAGAACCTGGATTAAGCCGCAAAAAGGACGTTTTGCCATTCGTGCACCCAGGTTCGTCGTTGAGTACACCATCGCAGGCGCTCCTGTCTGTGATGCAGCGTCAAGGGTAACCGCAGCCATGGTCTCCGAGCTGATAGTCCATGCTGCTGCAAACGTCGTCGAACCGTTCGTGAAGATGGTTGTTGTCTTGCAAACGTCCCCATCTGTTGACTCAGGGATCGAGATGTGGCTGCACGATCCGTTACAGCCATGCGGGTAAGATGCCTGTCATCACGACTGCGTGTGATACGAGGCCGTTGGGATCCAGCACGGCGTTCCGTATTACCCTCCTGAACCCACCGATTCCATATTCTGCTAACAGTCATTGGATCTCGACCAAGACGAGCAGCAGTGTCGCGATACGATAAACCGCAATCGCGATAGGCTACAATCCGACCTTTATCAAAGTCGGAAACGTGATGGTACGCATTTCTCCTCCTTACACGAGGCATCACAACAACGTTTCACCAGGCAACGCCGGTCAACTGCTGTTTGTGTATGAGAAATCGGTTGGAAACTTTCCTCATGTCAGCATGTTGTAGGTGTCGACACCGGCGCTAACCTTGTGTGAATGCTTTGAAAAGCTAATCACTTGCATATCACAGCATGTTCTTCCTGTCGGTTAAATTTCGCGTCTGTAGCACGTCATCTTCGTGGTGTAGCAATTTTAATGGCTAGTAGTGTAGATGTAGATGCACTCATCTCCAGAATTTGGCCTTATTCGAACTATTCTTTCTGGACGTTGCGATTTCCGCAAACGTCAGTACAGATTATGGCGCACTTGCCTCGGGGCGTCAAGTGCAGTAATTAGGCAGTGGTAGCCCGCTCTCACCGCCTCTTAATAATTCGAGCTGAAAGCCACTGATTGTCCAGCAAGAAGAGGGACGACCCAGAAACACACCCCGCCCCCCGTGCTCTGCGCAGAGCTGCAATAAATTAACGCCGCAGCACTCGGACCGCACAAAGTCGTTGGCGTTGCGAACGAATTAATTTCCCGCTCCCTAAACCGGGACGAATTTCGGGGGGATTAACGAACTGGCTGCGAAAAAAAGGCAATGTAATGCAGTGACATCGGCGCAGGCAACACACGTACACATGCAGATGCACATGCACTCACATATATACACACACACACACACACACACACAAACACACACACACACACACACACACACATCGCGGAAGTGACTGCCCCGTTCCCGTAGTTAATTACTTGGTCCTGGGTGACGCGGGAAGTATTGAAAAAAGTGGCGGCTCAGCGCATTGTGGCGCACCGGTGTAGTATTAAAATAGAGAGCTAATGATTGATGCTACCTGATCTGGGCGCCGATACTGTGTCGTTAGGCCCCCATTCAGCTGTTCCCGGTAATCGGAACAGATTTCTGTCGCGCACAATGGGGTCGAAATCATGCGTCCGGGCACTGTATAAAGGACCTTATCTGGATGCATATTTGAAAACCCCCTTTTGTCAGACACCGCTGCGCGGGGCCTCGTCCCAACCCTTGCTGTCTCCTGGATAAAGGTGAGCTTTTTTGAAGTGCCATTAAGCAAAGGGCCGGTCGCTCCGGGCAGCCTATTCATGAATATTAAGGGAGGATGCTAATTTGCTACGGAGGTCGTTTCCATTCAAAACTCGGACCAGCAAGAGGAGTCTTTTTTATTTTTTTTATTTTTCGTTATTCTGAATGCATGGGTTCTGTTCCTCGACAGCGTGGGGATATTAAATTAGCTATTAGAAATTATCCTCGTGGCATCTTTGCAGACTGAAAAGTCCTTGTTACAAAGTGATGGAGTTGGACTGCTATCGATAAGTATTTTGAGAAGGGAAAGTATATGGCCGATCTGTTTTAAAAGTGAAAAGAAACACCCTACCTAGTCACAGTTTAATTTCTAATGACATCTGAATCATTTTCGCAATTTAATACTTCATCATCCCATGCATAGAAAGGAGGTATTAAATCTTAAAATGGGTAGTACGAAGATAATTCATTTCATTGCAGCTGGCGACATGGCTTTTATACTCTCGCCTTACACAACATCAGCGTCATAACGTGCTATTTCTTTTAATGATAATTACGTTATTAATTTGAAACCATATTCTGTCTTCTGAGATATTTGTCAATTAATTTTCCATTTATGAATTTCCGAAAAAAATTTATAGTAGCTGGGTTAGAATAAGAGAAAAAAAGATACGGTAATATAAATGCAACTCCAACTTCCTCATTAATGGTTTCTCATGCCTTCATATTTTTCTAACGCTTGTCACACACTTTCTATGCAAGCTGTGCATTTACTAACATCACTATGGAAGCAATCGCAGTCAAACAAAAAAGGAAAAAGTCTTTGGGGCTCCTAGATTTCATCTGAATACCTTCAGGTAATCACCGGGATGAATATTCGGACAGAGAGAGACGAATTTGTTTTACAATTCTATGTATTTGTTAGATTCGAGGTGTAGGTCTTCAGCCGATCTCAGCAGTAGGAGCTCAGATAGGTATAGGCTTGCAGTTCGGCAGATAGGAAGGAAGCTAGATAGACTGGTAGGTAGCTACAGGGAGAGGGAGAGAGAGAGAAAGAGAGAGAGAGAGAGAGAGAGAGGGAAAGGAAGGAAGAGAAGGGAAGAGAGAGAGAGACAGAGAAAGAGAGAGAGGGGAGTACCTTTCACGAAGTCGTAAAACTCCTTTAGAAATGCTCTAAAGAGCTTTTTCTTCAGATAACAGTGAATGAAGTGAAAGGAAAGATGAAGTAATAATTCAATACATGGGGAAGAAATAGTGATTTCGCATATCGTAATGCTCTTTTACTAAATAAAGCTTAAGGGACTGATCACAATTACACGTAAAAAAAAGTTATTACAAGCATCAGACCATGAAATTAGTAGCGTATGCAACACTACTAGCATACTACGATAGTCACTGTTGAAGAAACGAAAGAATTCTGCTGCATATTGACTAATTCCGTGAAAGTTGACGATTGAATTGATGACATAGTATGCCTTATAGAAACACAAAAGACTGTCGGTGTAGAGAGAAGCTTAGAAATAGGAATAAACAGCTCTTATATTTACGTGTCTCACTTGTTCAGGCTTGTTCATTTTACCCCTCCAGGCACCCGTACTATCTATCCACTACTCCAAACATAAAGGCACAGCTAAAGGCGCGAATTTGGAGTGTTGTCTGAACGCCTGAGGGAAGGAGAATCCTAAATTTTTGTGTATCTTTTATGGCACAAGAACAAAACAATGTTTAAATTTTCGGTGTAAGAGCTCCAGAGCATACAAAGCACAGGAATTCTTTGATAAAAAAAAAACTATCGTGATTGTCTGTGCAACCACTCAGACATCGTTTTTTTTTAATTGTATTTTTATTTTTAGAATGGAACAGTGAATTGTTTGTCGCAGGAGAGAATAACAGTAACTTATTCTGCTGATGGGTGTGATCGAAGGATCTACGAACTGGTTAGCAGAAATGTAGCCCTTTCTTTTTCGGTCTCTTTGTTTGCGATTGATAATTCAGGTCCTCATACAGGGTGAAAAAAGAAAGATACAGAAATAACGGAGCACAGAAATAAACTAGCATTTGAAGAGGTTCGATACAAATAAGTCCACTTCCACCGGATGAGCTACCCATCACATCCTATATCTTTCTCGTTGTTGTGTTGGTAAACATATCTGAAAAGTATAATAACTGTACAGTGTTAGCCACAAAGGATACTTAGCCTGTTGTCAGCTGTCAAAAAGTTACATATAATTTCGCATAATAGGCTAGAATTTATTTTGCATATAAAATGAATGAGAGAAAAGCAAAGTTTTAGAAAAGTTAAATATTGCACTTCGCGAGTCTGCTATGAGAAAAGCAAGGGTTCACGAATGGTGCAATCGTTTCTTAGAAGGCCTTGACAGTGTTGAAGCGGACTAGCACCCTGGACGCACCATCCCATGTAGTTGTGGAAAAAGTGAAAAAAAAATAATTATAAACGATTCCAACGTAAAAATCAGAGAAACTTCTTTTGATGTTGGCATACCGACTGGTTCATTCCATGACTTTTTTGGATGTTCTTCTTATGGGACGCGCGAGAGCAAATTGTGTTTAAAAACAGCGGAGAATGCACGTTGCTCAGGAGTTCCGCTAGATGCAGTGATCAACGATGCAAAATTACTGAAACGTGTCACAACAGGTGATGAAGCCTAGGTATGTGACATCGAAACTAATGTTCAACTGTGTCAGTGAAAGTGTTCTGGATCGCCAACACCAAAAAGTGCTCGTCGAATGCTGTCAGACCTACATCTACAAATCTGCAAGCCACCGTACGGTGAGTGGCGCAAGGTAGCCTATACCACTACTTGCCATTTCCTTTCCTTTTCCACTCGCAAATATTGCAATACAAAAACGACTATCTATATGCCTCTGTATGAACCATAATTTCTCGTATCTTATCTTCGTGGTCCTTACGCGCAATTATGTTGCCGGCAGTAGAATCGTTCGGCAGTCAGCTTCAAATGCCGTGTCTCTACATTTTCTCAGTAGTGTTTCTGGAAAAGAACATAGCCTTCCCTCCAGGGATTCACACTTGAGTTCGCGAAGAATCTCCGTAACACTTAGGTGTTTTTCGAATCTATCGGCAACAAATCTAGCAGACAGTCTTTGAATTGCTTCGATGTTTTCCTTCAATCCGAGCTGGTACGGATACCAAGCACTCAAGCAGTACTCAAGAATAGGTCGCACCAGAGTCCTATATGCTGTCCCCTTTACAGGTGAACTACTCCTTAATAAAAAATTTTCCCAATAACCGAAGACTACCATTTGGCTTCCCTACCACAGTTCTCGCCTGCTCGTTCCATTCTTTATTACTGAGTCGTCCATACGGGAGTCTATCCGATGGTCAAATGATGGTATGATTTTTCCATTCTCCTGTGTGAACGATTTCTAGAACGTGAAACTTAAACTTCGGCTTTCGTTTCGCTATCTTCAATTGCCATAGCAGACTGGTCGACAAGGCACTGAATGGAAGCCTCAGACCCGCTTAACGATGTTACGTAAGACCAAGATTTTCTCGGGTTCTCTGCCAAATCTTTCGCTAAGATGTGCCGATGGTAGCTGTATGCTTTGCGCGTAGGAATTTTCACAAACGCACGAATCTATATTAATCTTTGCTTGCCGTCATTTGTGCGTTCCCTTTTGAACCGAAGGTGCAACAGACTCTGCTTCCTCAAGAAACTCCGAATTTCCTTACTAAACCAAGGTGGGTCTTTTCTATCCTTAATCCACTTACTAGGCACATAACTCTCCAGACCAAGATTTACAATCTGCTGAAACTTTTCCCATAAATAGGCAGTCCGCAGGTGTTGGAAGAAGCACCCGCACAGTTTTCTGATGACAATATTCGGAGAATATGTGCAACGGAAAGCGTGCCATATTTGCTCGATAACACTTGCCAATTTGCGCTACCAGCCAAGCGGGAAGTTAGTATGGTTTGCTCTCTCTTGCATGGTTCCCCACTGAAACTTTTCGTGTATTGCGCGACCAACGTGCTTCGTTTAGATGAAGCAGCTCTGTGAAATCTGTACAATGTGATCTTCTAGACAAGAATTAGTTTCATGCTCTTCCGAGTTGTTATTTGTGAGATACAGCTATGTAAATATGGTTTGCGTGAAAAATGAAAATTGTGACGAAATACTGCAACACTGGAGGATCGTCGGTGATTGGTACAAAGACTAACATGTGGCACCCAACACAAATAAACGCGACGTAGTGCGCGCAGATTGACGGGAACGCCCGATGTCATTTAACTAAAAGAACAACGTTCAGTCACTGTCATTAGTCACAAACTTCGACTAGAAGCACAGGATGCAACAAAAATGTATGACCAAACTTTCAGGAAGAAAATATGTCGCAAGGATATGAGTCCGGAAACGGTATATTTCCATGTTAGAGCTAATTTTTTACTTTTCTTCATAATCACATTAATCGTGGGAAACACACAGAAACAGAATGCACCAACATTACATGAAATGTTCAGAAAATCTGCTCAGTTAGGTTTCGTTAGAACTTTAGTTAATTCTTAGGTTCATCGCCAGTGTTTGCTGTTCCAAGTGAACGAAGATAATGTTGGCATGTGGCCCACTTCATTGCCTATTGGACGGATGACTTACTTCATTGCTCTACTAGCTTCAAGCACGTAGCATGAACCGTTTAGCGTTCGTCACGGACTTGGTTTCCCTTACAGTGCATTTCAAGTATACGTAAGTGCGGAGTAGGTAGGTGTCCATTTGCTACTCGGATTAACAGAGAGTAATGGCCGTGGCGTTCAACGTTTGTCTCGGGAGGGGTTTCCAAAACGACAGTGCCCCAACAGGAGGACATCTGAAGCAATTAATCGTCGTCTTAGGAAGCGTGGGATGTTTAAGACTACTACTCTTGACTGGGGGAGGTATAGAAGGACGAGGACACCTCAATTGCTAACGTAGAAATAAAGCGTTTCTGGACCCACGTTTATATAACAGAATGTATTCCTCTGTGCGTGAGGTATTTTTCTGTAAGTTTTGGCCATACATTTTAATTGCATCCTGTATGTATCCGTTATAGTTTAAAGCGGAACTAACAAAGAAATGTAGACACGGACAAGCCAAACAACAGGGCTGAGATTCGTTAGAAAAATGTTAACGCGGTGTGATTCATCCATTCCAGAGATCGATCTCACCATAGGCTCGGACAGCTTTGTCACAAGTCAACACTCACCGTGCTTTAACCCGTCAGTTGATCGTAGTGCCTTCACTGTGGAACAACAACTGTCGTGTAACTCTACGCCCTCGTAATTAGTGAACTTACAAACGTGAACTTAGAAGATGCGTTGCTTGAGGCTCTTTTTTTCTTTATTATTATTTCATCCCCCCACGCCCCATATGGGCAGGGGGTGGGCTGTCATCGGTACAATACTCCACTCTTCCAAGAGTGCTCATAAAAAGAGAACAACAGTCATAGAAAAATAAAAATATGAAGATTGATTACATTTTAAGTTAAGAAGATTAATGACAAACAGCTAAAAGGTCGAAGAATATATACAATTTAAAAACGTAGTTGCGATGAGGTGAAATTCTTCAACGAAAAAACACTGGAGCACTGCACTTTCACTTAACATCTGATGGACCTGCACAGGGTGAAAAAGTATTCAGGGCAGAGAGAATATGTTCCATAGAGGTTCTTTCTCTGCCTGGGGACTGGGTGTTTGTGTTGTCCTCATCATTTCATCATCATCATCAGCATCATCATTCGTGACAGTGGCTTGATTGGACTGTGTAAAAATTTGGACTTTGTACGGACACTGATGACCGCACAGTTGGGCGCTCCACAAACCACCATCATCCATAGAGGTTCAGGGGGTGGGTGAGGAGATAGGGGTCTGTTAGGCGGGGTTGGCGAAGCAGGTAGTTAGAATACAGACACTGGGAAGGACGGGGGGGGGGGGGGGAGGGGAGGAAGAGTAATAGCGTGTGGGGAGAGTAATGGCACAGGAAGAAAGGGAGAGGTTGGTGTAGAGAGAAAAGGAGAGATGAGCCCTGATGTGGAGTGGGATAGGTGGGGAGGATTAAAGTTGGTAGGAGGGATAAATGTCACAGCGGATCTCATTGTCTGGGAAAAGAAGTTGGTTGAAGTTACGTTGGGATAGGATATAGAGTGTGTGGGCACATAGGGTCGGAGAGATGTGTTAGGAAGCCACGGCAGCAGACCAGGGTTGGCAATCAGAGGGGAGAAAATTGGGTTATTGGAGCCTAGTTTGCGGTCAGTATAGGACGCATAGGTGTTCAATGTGGGTGAGGAGGGGTGGGACTTTGATGAGATGGTAGAGGATTCAGCTAGACAGGGTGCATGGTGTTCGATAATTTGGAGGGATTTAAACAACTTTAGTGGGGTGGAGATCCATGCAACATTTGCATAACAAAGGATGGGTCACATCAGGGTTTCATGGGTGGGGAGAATAGTGGAGGAGTGTAATTCCCATGTCGGCCTGTTAGTAGTTTTAGTAGTTCTAGTCTATTGTGGGCTTTCTGTTTGATGATTAGTAGGTGGGGTTCTATGTTAGTCACAGCAGCAAGTCTACGAATGGAGTAGGAAGCTCGAAAATGGTGTGACTTCAGTGGAAGATGCTCCTAGTCCAAGGCATTTTAATGTGTTAGTTAGCTGGATAGGACAGTTGTAAATCTTATAATTATTAGCTGGGTATTGGAGGGGCTGATCTTGAGAAGCCATTCGTTACACCAGTAGGTAAACTGATTGAAGTGAATTTGGAGTGATCGTTAGGATTTCTGGAGTGTTGCTAGAGGGCGAGGAAAGCAGTGTCATCAGCATACTGAAGGAGGTGGACTGATGGAGTGGTTTGGGCATATCAGCAGTGTCGAGCAGATAAAGGAGAGGAGAGACGGCACAACCATGTGTAGGGGAGACAAAGGAGAGGAGAGAGAGCAGAACCTTGGGAACTCCTGCAGTGGAGTGGAAGGTACGAAAATCGGTGTTGTTAATAGTGTCAAAGGATGAGAAATTAAACAGGAAGGATGCAATAAAGCGTATATAGATAACTGGAAGTACGTATGTCTGGAGACTGAAAAGAAGACCGGAATGCCATACACGATCATAGGCTTTTTCTACGCCGAGGGGGACAAAAATAGCGGATTTATGGGAGTTGAGTTGTTGGAGGGAGATGGGTGAGGTGCAGCAGCTGGTCATCAGAGAAGAAATTTGGACAGAAGCCACATTTATTAATGGGAGGAAGGTGGTATTGGTTCTAGTGTTGATGGATGCGCAGGGACGGAGGGAGAGGATGAATTTGAAGACCTTGCTAAACAATGAGGTGAGGTGAGGCAGATGGGGCAGTAGGGGGAGGCATCAGTAGGAGAATTTTAGCCTTTTGAGGAAAAGTAGGATTTTAGAAGTTTCCATTGTTGAGGATAGTAACCTGTAGAGAGGATGTTAGTATAAAGGACTGTAAGAGCGATGAGAAAGGAGAGAGAGCGTTCTTTGAGGCGTCGATAGGTAACGCAGTCATTAGTGGGGGAAGTGTTGCGTTTTACTTCGCCTGCTGTAATTGGTGTATTTATTTCTGTGTGTGGTATGTTGTCCAAGCACTGGAACATGGGAGCAAGGGGTGGGAGAGCAGTATATTTACTGTCATGGAGGGTAGGGAAAAGAGAACAATCAAAATGTTGGTCATCAGGGATGGAGAAGATGTCAGACAGATAGGACGCAAAGTGGTTAGGTGTGCTCAGGTTGTCAGGTAAGGGATGGTTATCGTCGAGAAGCGGCTGGTATGGTATGGGATTAGAGCCAGTGAGTCGATGGAATGCTTTCCAGTACTTGTATGAATTAATGGGGAGTGTAGCATTGACTTTGATGCATGTCTGGCACCAGTACCGGCGTATTTTTGCATTTAATAAATTCGTGATATGTCCCTGTATTTGCCCGTGACGTGTGAGGGTATCACGGTCACGAGTCTGAAAAAAGGAGCGGTACATACGACAGATTCTCGGAGGAGTAGTAGGGCTTGTGGGGTTTTTGGGGGAGAGAGGGGCGTTGGGAATACATGGTCTTGATAGGAAAGTGAGCGGATATAGAATCTGACAAGGTCTGCTGCAGGAAGGACGCAGCATGAGGGATATCTCCAGGTTGCTGAAAGGACAGAAAGTGGCTTCCAATCTGGGTTTCTATGGATTCCTAGAAGGCATTCCAGTTGGTGAGGGACTAGTCTGGGGTAACTCTTGGTTGGAGATTCGGGTGGGGTGCAAGGACATGAAGTTGTGTGAAGGCGATGGTGAGGAGTACAGGTAGGTGGTCACTTCCAATAGGATAGAGGACTTCTGCAGTGAGGCGTCCAAGGAGATTGGGAGATGCTAGTATGATGTCGGGGGTGGTGTTGCTTTCAGACTTGAAGCTTTTCTGACACGTTCAGGGGCGAGACGTGGGTGGTCGTTTTGAAAATTCCACAATATTGCGTCCGCGCAGTCGAATGACATCTTCAGGTGCGGCGAACACGTAGCTCAAGCTGTGACCGAAGCCTTTATTTATGGCACTCAGAGAAGAAACTACACAGCGTGAACGCGCCAAATTTCGGCGACCAATAGCGCAGATGTGCAGATCTGTAGCGAGAGAGACAGCTACGTCAGCTGTCAGACGATGAACGCACGCACAGAGCTTCGGCCGCCCAAGCGCCCTCTTCCGGGAATCACCTGCCGGAACGAGTTTCCGCGCTGGCGTGTGCCTGTCCTCGCCGTTGTCAACCAAATATCTATGTCACCACAGCAGCGTCATCCCTCGTACGACGTACGGTTTCTTTTTTTTTTTGGGGGGGGGGGGGGGGAGGGGGTTCGCTGTTATTTTAACATTTCCGACGCTGGATCTCACGCTGGTATCCTGTGCCTCTGTTAAGCAAACTAGTCGAGTTGCGAATTTCCACTGCTTCTTTAATAACGCTGTCCCAATACGAAGACGTCGATGACGACAGAATTTCGGTGTTTTTGTTTTTCATGCAATGTCCTGTACCGAGGCAATGCTCGGCCACTGCTTGTTACTCTGGCTGATCCAGATGTGTGTGTCGTCGATGTTCGACACATCTATCCTCCATGGTGCGACAAGTTAGTCCAATATATGACATCTCGCAGCTACAGTGAATCTTATAGACATCAGGTCTTCTTAATATATCATCTTTTACTGAGTCTAAAAGGGCTCTGAGTTTCATTGGCGGTCGAGAGACGCATTTAACTATATGTTTCTCCACTAATCTCCCTATTTTCGAAGAAACACCGGCGCCGTATAACAAAATGACCATTCCTCTTTCTTCATTACTTTCTTCTAGTTCCTCACTCTCTCTAGGACGCGCTGGATGTAAGGAACGGTGAATCTCCCGTTCAGAATATCCATTTTCTAAAAACATTGTACGGAGGTGGTGTAGCTCATCACTCAAGCTGTTAGAATCTGATATGGCTCATGCTCTGTGGACGAACGTCCTAAGCACGCCACTTCGTTGTGCAGGATGGTGACAGCTGGTGGCCTGTAAGTATAAGTCCGTGTGTGTACTTTTACAGTACACAGTGTGACCTAAAGTGCCATCCTCTTTTCTCTGCACCAGCATGTCCAGAAATGGTAGTTCACCGTTTCTCTCCATCTTCATCGTGAACTTGATGTTTGAATGAAGAGAATTTAGGTGTTGCAAAAATGAATCCAGTGACGCAGGGCCTTGGGGACAGGTGACAAAGGTGTCATCCACATATCGCCAGTAGCACGCAGGTTTCAACTCAGCTGGCTGGAGTGCTGTCTCCTCGAAATCTTCTAAAAAGATTCGCCACAATAGGTGGCAAGGGACTAACCACTGCAATACCATCAGTCTGTTCAAAGTATTTGTCACTGAATAAAAAGTGAGCCGAGATGAGCACATTCTTAAAGAAATCAATACGTTCCCCTTACAGCTTCTCGTCAGTGAGCAACAGTGATTCCTGTAATGGCACTCGAGTGAAAATTGAGACTGCATTGAAATTAACGAGAATATCTGATGTTGCAAGTCGCAGATTCTTAAGCCGAATGTGTACTTACGAATGTGGTGCTCACATTTTCCCACTAAACGGCTCAACTGCGTTGCTAGATGTTTAGCCTGGGTGTATGTTGGCGCCCCAGTATTGCTAACTAATGGTGGGAGGGGCGCAGGATCCTTGCGAATCATAGGCAATCCGTATAGCGTGGGGCGAATAGGTGCTTGTATACGGAGTCTCTTGGCCACAACCTCCAAGATCGTGCTCTTCTTGAGAAGTTCTAAAGTTCTCCGTTGTATTTTGGTCATGAGGTCCTTGTTTAGAAGGTGATATCCAGAGTCGTCCAGTAACTAGTTCGTCCCGTTTAAGTACATATGTTTGGAGAGGATAAGAGCTGCATTGCCTTTATCTGCCGGTAAGATTACAATATTAGAATCCTCACGCCGGGATCGAAGCGCTGATCCCTCTGGAGCAGAGATACTGTTACAACCACCTGAGCTCAGGGGTTGTAGTATGACAGAAGGACCGGGAGGTATGGTTTGAGAGAAAAGGATGACTCACGCCAAAGCTTGCAGAGAAACACAGGAAGTGTATCATTGACTTTATTGTATTGAAAGTTCACAACAGACCTTGTGCTGAACTCGGCGATGGTGCCGCGCAGCGTGCGTGGGTCAGCGCCAGGCCAATGCCGGAATCTGCAGCGTCGGCGTCCGGTTGCCCAGTCTTGCGATCCACATTCAGTATCGGCACTGGAATATCGTATGGTAATGACGGTTTACGAATCTATTCGTCTTACCTGTGAAAGGCTATTTTTCAGTTTACAGAGTGTATGACGCTCTCGTATGTTTTGGAAATCTAATTCTGGTTTATTGGTGTGGACGAGTATTGAATTTAAGGAATTGGGAGGTTCAGAAATACTTTATGTACCCTCTATATCAAGTAGTCTGATAGTACAGGGACGCACGTCGAGGTATAGGGGGGAAGGGGAGCATATTCCATGTCGTAGCCTACAGAGGAAGTTATGCTCAGACGCATCTGTCTTCCCAATGCAACCCAGTTTGATTACGGTGAATGTCAGTGAGGAACTACTCACTTGCCGTCTTCTGTAGATGTTGAACCGTCTTATAATAAAAAGTGTGAATTTTCTGAAATGCTGGCTACTTGGTGAACTATCAGTGGCATCACCTTCTTCTTCCTCTTCCTTCTGGTGTTCTCTCTTGTGGATCTACATAATCTGTTCAGTCCAAGGTGTCCATCTGATAGGGGTGGTAATATACGGAATTTTTATTGTGTATAGGACCGTTCTTCCATTTGTCTTCCGTGTCGCCTTCGTGCGTCTACACTGAGCTGATAAGCTGACCTGGTCACTGCGACCTGAATTGTTCTCTAGTAGTGCCTGCTCCAACTAAGACGACATTTTCTCGGCCATTGACTTCGCACCGCTTTGTTATCAGTGCTGCTATTTATCTATATCTTCGTATACAACATTTTTTAAAAAGCGGGCAGGAATTCTCGGTGACAGACTCACAGGGCCACACAGTTTACCGAACGGATTAACAAGGTACTATGTATCACCGATCTCTGCCCGATGAATTACCAGGGCTACCGGACGACGTTATTCTTGTAGAAAGTCAACGACCGTGATCCATTCACGACAGGGCACCACCCCATTTTCTACATATCGTGTGACAGTACCTCATCGCAACTGTATTTGGTTGATTGATTATTCGAGGTCCGGTGGCATGGCCTTCCCGTTCACCGAACCTGAATCCATTTCCGGATATGGGGAGATTTAAGGCCATTGGTGTATGTCCAGCCCACTGCAATGCGCAGACCCTACTGGAGCGTGTGACAAATGCACCTAACGCAAACCGAATGGAGGCAGGTATACGGGTACTTGAAAGAGAGCGTGATTCACTCGAAGAAGGACTGAAAGATGTGTCAAGATGCGTAGTAACCGCATGCAGCACTGCCTATAATGTCATCTTCTACGTAACAGACGTGAAACAGAGGACAGATTGGTCCATATCTCAACGGTTATTGGTACCCGGACATATCACCATGGGGACTTTTCTTCTAGTTCTCACCAATACTACCTCCTGCAGGAATACGTGATCCCCTGTTTTTTAGCACTCTGTATACTCCGCAAGCCATTGTACAATGGATGACGCATGGAACTTCGTACCAGTAGTGGCTATTTTCGCCTCCATTATATTTAGTTATTGAGCGACGAAAATATAACTGACTGTATCCCTCTGTGCACCCAATAACCTCCTTTTGTCTTAGTATCATCACAACTTCTCGAGATATACATTGGTATCAGCATACTGGACCCATAGTCATTCTCGATTACGATTTCTCTAAATTGACCCAACAGGGTTTCAGAACAACTGCAACGCCTTTCCTCTTATACTTTTATGTGTGCTGTGCCGACGTGCTGCGAATATAGCAGAGCGTCTCTGATTTCTTTCGATGTCTCCTGTTACCCCTGCTTTATAGTGTCTCCAAAGGTTGGTAAAAATTCTGTATAGAATACACTACACTTTTCCAGAACTCTTCCAACAAATCTTTCATTCGTCGTCCCTAATGCTGGTTTTATTAGATCGTCCCAAGTCAAATAGCTTCTTGTTTTAAAGTGCACTCTCCTACAGTTGAGACACATAACTATTATATAGTCACTTTTAGTCAGTGTGCCACTGTTGATCTAGCTTCTGTTGTTCTGCATGATTCATATCAACAATTCCTCCAGTGTAGATTTTCTGAAACTACCACACAAACAAATCAGTCCAGACTCAATAACTCTTATTTATCACAAGTCGCAAGTCACAAGTCACAAAGTCCTCCAGAGACTAAGTTTGTATCTGAAATGCTGCACTGTGGCTGTTTAGTAAATGGTATATCCCAGTGAGGCATCTACCAACAGTCTACAATAGATTATGGTAACCTCGTAACTGCGACTACAGCTCGATCCGGAATAGAACTGCAACTGCCTCTGCAGCCCCTGAGCCGCGGGAGGTAACACCATGCGGATCAGTGCTTCCGAACCATGCGAGTGGCTGACACTGTTGGAGATAATGAGCTGCTCACCCATTGGCTCTCCTGGCAGCATGTTGCTGTCGTAGTGTCTGGCTGGTGTTAGTAGTAGGCGTGGCAAACTGTCTGTCCACTGTAGGCGAGCTCGGTGAAAGCTGCTGAGAGTTGTGTTGGTGGTGGTCTCACCTGCGGGGGACGCAACCTGCAACACAAAGGTGCTAGGAGGGATGTCTGTCGGGCAGGAGTAGCCAGAGTACGCGACACCCCTGAAGACTTAAAACTGAGGTGACAAAAGTCGTGGGATTCCTCCTAATATCGTGTCGGACCTCCTTTTGCCCGGCGTAGTGCAGAAACTCGTCGTGGCATGGACTCAGCAACTCGTTGGAAGTCCACTGCAGATACCCCGAGCTACGATGCCTCCACAGCCGCCCATAAGTGCGAAAGCGTCGCAGGTACAGGATTGTGTGCACGAACGGACCTCTCTATTATGCCCCATAAATGTTCGACAGGGTTCATGTCGGGCGATCTGGGTGGCTAAATCATTCGCTCGAAATGTCCAGAATATTCTTCAAACCAATCGCGAACAATTGTGCCCTGGTATTATCATCCATAAAAATTGCATCTTTGTTTAGGAGCCGGCCGGAGTGGCCGTGCGGTTCTAGGCGCTGCAGTCTGGAGCCGAGCGACCGCTACGGTCGCAGGTTCGAATCCTGCCTCGGGCATGGCTGTGTGTGATGTCCTTAGGTTTGTTAGGTTTAATTAGTTCTAAGTTCTAGGCGACTGATGACCTCAGACGTTAAGTCGCATAGCGCTCAGAGCCATTTTTTTAGGAATATGATGTCCATGAATGGCTGCAAATGATCTCCAAGTAGCCGAACGTGACCAGAGAACTCTGTCCATCCATGTAAAGACAGCCCACATCATTATGGACTCATCACCATCCTGCACAGTACCTTGTTGACGAACTGGGTCCATGGCTTCGTGAGATCCGCGTCACACTCGAACCCTGCCATTAGCTCTTGCCAATTGAATTCACGTGACCTGGCCACGGTTTTCCAGTCGTTTAGGGCCCAACCCCTATGGTCACGAACCCAGGAGAGGCACCGCTGCCGATGTCGAGCTGTTAACAATGGCACTCGCGTCGGTCGTCTGCCACAATAGCCAATTAACCCCAATTTTCGCAGCGCTGTCCGAACGGATACGTTCGTGGTGTGTCCCTCATTGATTTAGCGGTTATTGTTGCTTATCTGTTAGCACTGACAACTCTACACAAACGCCGCTGCCCCCAGTCGTTTAGTGCAGACCGTCGGCGACTGGGCTGTCCGTGGTGGTAGCTAATGCCATAAATTTGGTATTCCCGGCACAGGCTTTACACTATGGGTCTCGGAATATTCACTTCTCTAACGATTTTTGAAACTGAATGTCCCATGTGTCTAGCTCCATATACCATTTCGCGTTCAAAGTCTGTTAATTCACGAGTGTGGCCACAATCACGTCGGAAACCTCTTCACAAGAATTACCTGAGTACAAATGGAAGCTCTGCCCATGAACTGCCTTTTTATATCTTGTGTGTGTATCGCTATATGCCTTGACCCTTTTTTTTGTCATCTCTGTTGTATGATGTACCATGCTCAAGATCTTCACTATTAATCTTGTAATTGAATACTGTCGATTTATTTCCCTTTGTGATCGCTATTATCTTCCATTTATCTATATTTAAAGGGAGCTAAAATTTTTGTCCATGTCTTCCTGTTTCTCTTTATAATCACACACAGCAGCACTGTTAGCAGTAAACCTGATAGTGTTGTTGATTCTGTTTGATAACTCATTTGTGTAATGTTAGATGTCCTATTACTGTTCTTTGTTGCACGCCTCGTGTCACTTCCCTTTTTGTTGAACATTCGCCGTCCAGTATAATGTACTGGGATCTATCTGTTAGATATTCATTGAATAAATTATATACCGTACGTGTTCTGACAAAGGTGCTCCTCTTACCCTACAGTCATCAGCATATCCATAACATGGAAGGACTACTCTGCAGTTTTCGGCGTTGGCCGACGTTCTCAGGCATACACAGCGGCAGGAGTAAGACTGTTCGATACACTGGACTTTATTTTGGACAGGAGTTTTTGTGTCACACAGATCTCCAGTAATTTTACATATCTGAATTCATGTTTCATTGACTTCGGGCCATGGATCATCATTTGTGCTGCTCAGTAGCCCAAGTAACGAAAACTTTCAACCCTTTCTTGTGCGATACAACTTTATGTAATGGAACCAGGGGTTTGTATGACTTACAAGTACCTGGACGTGTTGGCCTGTGTACATAAACCAAGTTCTGCAAATTGATGATGCAATTTTCAGTTAATTGTTGCATGTTGTTCCTGGTAGCGGTAGCATACACGTCGACGTAAGCTTATCGGTAAAGCAAAGGGACTTCCTGTAGGTCATACGTGATAGAGTCCACGAAAAGAATAAACAGTCAAAGAAAAGAAATGGGGCTCCTGATGTACGCCTACTGTCTTAGAGGAGCTTTCCGACAGTACTAGAGCCAATTTTACTCGTCTCTTGCACTAATTTGTGTAATATCTTTATCCGATTGTAGGTCATAGACTTTTACAGAGCGAGTCATGCTCACGTTTACGAAGCAAAGTGAACCACTACATCCAATCCACACAAAGGAACAGCATGTTACGAAACATAGAAACTGAATTCCGTTAACGGATTCTGACAACTGATGAAATGACGAATCGAATTACCGCGATCACTGGTCGATTACGTGTATAATAAACAAGTGCATTAACTTAAAATGCAGATATCTCCCGATAAATTGATAATGCAATTAATTCTGAAAGTGCAGAAGTTTTTTGGAAGAATAGGAAAATCATACAGTGATGCTAAAATAATTATGTAATTACCATAAATCATTTTACCAAAAATCTCCATATGCTGTTGACAAATAGGAAGAGCTGTTCCCGTTCAAAACTTGTTCGTAGCCTGTACGGTCGCGGAGGGAGATGGTTTGCTACTTTTCATCTCGGTGGTACCACGTCGAGAGGACAACCCTAGAACTGAAAAAGTCCTTGCTTCCCATGTAACGATGTAACATGTGTAATTAAGTGCAGCTACCCTTTAGGAATGGCAATGTGTATCACGTTTTTAACCATGGAGTCGCACTACTCGGGTTGTAAGCGGCTGGAGACAGGTTGCTCCGCCTCATTCGTTGCTCGATCGTGCCTTGTTCGTACGGGCCTAGTTCGTTTATCGTGGCTTACTCGTTCTCTGCTAACGTGAACACTGGCAGAGCAGTTGGTGCCATGCGAGATAACAACACGCTCTGTTCTCCATTACCTTGGAGTCAGAATTTCTGTTAAGTCCGTAGTGTCGCGAGAATTTGGCATCGACGGACACCAGAGTGGAGGCTGCCTACGTTTGGGGTCGACGCTATGAGTACCTAGCCACCTGCGTGGTGTTGCTAAACTGCTAAGCGCTACACCATGGGTCGTCTGATGCGGAGTCCCATGTTCAACAATGTAAGCTGAACTGTGTGTTCCGAAACGCTTGCGCCTACACCAGCATTGCACTTTATTGTCAGATGTGCCACACATCACGCCTATCCTGCTTTATAGAGAGGGCAAGCCTCTAACCTCCACGTTCTGTGGTGAGGGATGGACGTCTAACACCTTCTCACATATTCGAGATGTCACTGTCCTTCAGCCACTTTTCATAGACGCTCACGACAACAGCACACGAACAGCAGACCAACTTCGTTGTTCCCTAGGCTCTCGTTCCCAGGCTCCGTGCCACAACGATCTGCCCTTTGTCAGACTCGCTTATGCCAGTACATTTCTTCATTTGTGGCTCGTATATTTGCTAGAATGATTCCACATTCGTCTCTGCTCTCCTTGTAGTATACAGGGTTTGGACAAGAAGACGTAAACACCGCGAGGAATGCTTGCATGAAAGTGAATGCTTTTGCTAGCCAAGCCTGCAGGTTGCGTTGGCCAAGCCTGCAGGTTGCGTTATTGTATCTGACCACGGATGGCCTCAATACGTTGCCCAAGTGTCGGTCGTGGCCAGAACAGTGTTCAATGTAGTTGTGAATGCCTTATGCGGAGATAAGTGAATTCGAACGACGGTAAACTGTTGCTGCTCGCATGACGCCTGCTTCCGTAACCACAAGGCAGCCGAGGTGTTTAGTTTCCCAAGAAGGTTTATATCGCATAAAGGGAAAGTGGAGCCGGCCGCTGTGGCCGAGCGGTTCTAGGCGCTCCAGTCCGGAACCACGTGGCTGCTACTGTCGCAGGTTCGAATCCTGCCTCAGGCATGTATGTGTGTCATGTCCTTAGTTTATTTCGGTTTAAGTAGTTCTAAGTCTAGGGGACTGATGACCTCAGATGTTAAGTCTCGTAGTGCTTAGAGCCATTTGAACCATTTGAAAGGGACAGTGGACAAACGCCATCCGCTAAATCACAGTGCGGACGAAAGTGTGTATTGAGTGGTCGTAGGAAGAGGATTGTGACTAAAAATAAGGAACGACAGCAGCAAAAGTCACTGCAGAGCTGAATGTTGTACTCGCCAACCCTGTCAACAACAGAGAAACACGAAGGTATCTCCGTAAGAGGGGATTTGCAGAGCGAGATGGAATTCCAAAAGCAGTCATGACACAAATGCCCGTAACAAGAGAACGCGGTGACAAAACTATAAAACCGGGGCTGTGGAGCAATGGAAGAAGGTCATTTGGTCGGATGAGTCTTGTTTCACGCAGTTCCCAACTTCAGGTCCAGTTTACGTCCCAAGAGAGAAACACAGAGTGGATTCGGTGATGATTTAGGCAGCCATAACGTGATAATCCATAGGCTGCATGGTTACTCCTACGTTGCATCAGTGCCACGGAGTATCCGACTATTCTGGCTGATCAGGTCCACCCCATGCTACAATGCTTGTTCTCCAATGATGTTGCTTTCTTCCAAGACGACAGTGCTCGTGTTCACACAACGCTCATTCTCCACTACTGAGCCGGCCGGTGTGGCCGTGCGGTTCTAGGCGCTTCAGTCTGGAACCGCGTGGCCGCTACGGTCGCAGGTTCGAATCCTGCCTCGGGCATGGATGTGTGTGATGTCCTCAGGTTAGTTAGGTTTAAGTAGTTCTAAGTTCTAGGGGACTGATGACCACAGATGTTAAGTCCCATAGTGCTGAGAGCCATTTGAACCATTTTTTTGAATCCACTACTGATTTTGTAAGCACGAGGATGAACTGTCGCATCTCCCCTGGGCAGCACCGTTACCAGGTCTCAATATTACTGAGCCACTGTGGCTACTTCGCCGGGAAGGGTGCGTGTGCGTGATCGCAAGCCAGCTCCCTCATCGTTGCCTCAATTTGCCACTATTTTGCGGGTAAAATGGTATACGAATCCCTTGCAAACGATACAGGCTCTGTATTTATCCATTAAGAGACAACTGGAAGCTGTTTTGAATGCCAGCAGTGCACCTAAACCATACTAGGTGCAGTAATGTGTAGTGTTTTTGGCTGTTCCATATTTTTGCCCACTTTCTGTATTTAGCTTAGTGCGTCACGTCCGTGCAACATCTCCATGCGGCGTATATTTCACTGTGGGCACTTGTCGTATTGTTTAGGCTAATTATTGCCTATTTCTCGTCGTTTTCTCTAAATCATTTTAGGAAAATGAGGGAACTGCTTCTTGAGTAACTGCAACTGATTTGGTGCCTCTTCTCTGGCGATTTCGATGGTGTTGTCGACAGTATACCAAACTGCACTCTTGTGCTATTCTATCTGGACACTCATCTGTCCCGTAGCCTCCTTTTGCTCCGCAATCCGCATTTACGTTGATGAACGTGCCTTCTGTAACAGAGGTTCGATCGTCCATAATCTGGGGAGAGCGCTGCTGCTTTCAACTTATTAACTGCGGCTCAGGAGGTGCCTAGATTGTCGGCACCGAAATGAGCCTGACTAGATCGCTAGCGGTGATGAGACGGAGCAGTGTTGCTAGGAGGCAGCGGGGGATCTGTGCAGGGGTGGTCCGGCCTGTCCGGATGCGGTTGACGTGGCGCGGGGCAGGTGGGCGGTTTAGCGGCGCGTCCCCCGGGAGCGGATGTCTGCTACTAGCCCAGCAGTGCAGCACGGCGCCCTGCGCTGTCAGATAAGGGAGCGTCGGCAGGCCACTGTTCTCTGCTGCAGGAAGCCCACCCGCCAATAGGCTTCACTTTGCGCTTCGCCGCCCGACCGTACGCCCCTGCTGAGTGTCTCCTCTTCAGTTCTCGGGTCATCAGCCTTTCGATTGACATCCAGAAGCTTGTCATTGTCAGAGGTGACCGAGCAACAGACGCCAATGCGAGTGGATTGGGAGTCAAGGTGGTGGGGATTATGAACCCTTCCACCCCCCACCCCCCTCCTCCCGCTCCTTCCCCTCAGTAAAAATGTTTATGTAGAAGTATGTTTCTACGTGTATCAATTTCCAAATTTTGTAGCTTACTTTACGAGAATAAGGAGGCATGAAAACTGAGAGCGTTTAACATGACAAGGAATCTAGAAATTACAGTCTGCATATGGATGGTTCATTGTTTAAGGAGACCAAACAGGGAAGGTCATCAGTCTGCTGTTCACCACACAGGACGGAAAGAGTATAAAATGGTTCAAATGGCTCTGAGCACTATGGGACTTAACATCTGTGGTCACCAGTCCCCTTGAACTTAGAACTACTTAAACCTAACTAACCAAAGGACATCACACACATCCATGCCTGAGGCAGGATTCGAACCTGCGACCGTAGCGGTCACGCGGTTCCAGACTGAAGCGCCTAGAGCCGCACGGCCACACCAGCCGGCGAAAGGGTATACCTGTCCTGTCTGCATGTAGAGTAAATTCTGTGTGCAAGAGCGAGAAAGTGTTTTCAACGTTTGTGTAGAGTGTAATCTGAGGCGGAACACGAGAACCAGGCCGGCAGTCATCACTGTCTTGTGTGAAACCGCCTAAAAGCAACATCCAGGCTGGCCGGCACAGCGAAGCCTCGGCGCCGATACCGGAGGGCTTCGATTCGTAACAGACCGTATCTCCTCGTCGCGTCGGGGAAATGGTCGCATTAAGAGGCGCTGTTAACCGGGCAACTATTACAAACTGCCGTTAACACACGGTACTTTTCAGTCAGGTGATTCTGGCTGTGCACAGACCCAGAATTTACTTGCTCCTGATGTGGTCAACGGCGCACGCCGTCCCTTTTTTTTAAATATATCAGCTGCGCGTAGTGGTCAATATTTGAATCAGATCAACTGTGGGTGGAGGAAAATATAGGTTAATTTGGTACTACAGCATTTTCCTTCCCATGTCCAGAGACTCAGGACTGTCTATGACTGCTAACCTAGATCAGCCATAGGTGTGGTTAAAAATGCTTGACAAAACACTCATGCCCATAATGTGGCATCCGACGAGATATTTAAAGAGGCACGGAAATTATTTTCATTCCTTCTGATAATAATAAGAAACGCTTTATAAAAATTCGTAGTTCCATTTCTGTACTTTAAAACCAGTTCCTGTATACAATGCACACGTTTTTCAAGTTCGTTGTTGTATCAGTGAGGACTATACGTATCATACGTACATTTTAATGTAGGTAGTTTATCTGAGTTTGACTGATACCGTCAACGATATTATACAAACGTGGTTGTGTTCTGTGAAATGCGTCACAAGCACTGATTGTTCTTTCAGAACTTGGAAGCCCAAATGTGGGGCGGAAGCCCTCATTTTGAGTCTGTGACTTTCGTTGCTAAATTTCCTCCAACAAAGATCAACGTATGGACTCTTTCTCCTATTATATGCTCTATAGGAAAGTTATAATCAATTCGTAACTTACTAGTCTCACACGAGGAGTAGGAACTGGCAGACAAAGCACAGAACTCAGAGAAAGTGCTCAGTGCAAACATTACTAAACAGCAAATAAAGCACTCACGTACAGTCGAACGTTTCTAACATACCTCATAGCGCGCAATCGACCTATTTACTGAGGTAATGCTGAACCTGCTCTCGCGCAGTAAATGTTGACGCGAGCAGTCGGTGCCCAACCTTTTCAGTTGATGTCCTATCCACATGGACAGATTTGTGGCAGGCCGGTTATATTCTAGCCTGGCAAAGGCTCATATTCTTGGCCTGGTCATACCTGCTGTCAGCAACAAATCCGACGGGGTTCTTGAGTCCACTGTTAGAATCGACAAACCACAGGAAGTTGAATAACATGGGACAGAAGCCGTAGGCCGAGCCATTTAAAAAAGACAATCTATCTGAACGTAGGCGAGAAACGTCTTTTTCCTGGCCTTATACCCTGTCCTTCGAGGCTCGGCATGTTAATTTGGATTTGGCAATGTTAGTGGTGCAATGTGACCGGATGCACTTCCACTTGCCATCCATTCCCCCCTCTCACGGAGTCTTTGTACCACATCTATCTCCGTCTAGTGTTAACCATGCGAAAGCGGGAGACGTTTTCGAAATGTTTACGAATCTGTAAATGAGGCAGTACGTGGGTACCAGCCCTGTATTCACTTAGTCATGTGTGGGAAACCGCCTAGATACCGCATCCAGGCAGCACGGACCACTGACACTCGTCGTTAACCTCCTCGGGCGGATTCGATTCCGAGGCGGCACGCCCTCCTCGAATCTCGGAAACGTGTCAACGCGCTCGGCTATCCGGGTGGGTCTGGAATGTAGGCACAAATTACTGAAAGAAACAATGTTCTTCACATTTACACATTCCCATAGCCGAAGTTTGCAGGCCTGTGTGTACAGGCTTATTGAAATGCTGATTTATATTGTATAACTGACGACGTTGTCAAAGTTGTGAGAATGTTTATGTTATAGTTTTTAAATTAACTGAATGATGCATGTACATCAAATATGGCGGACGTATGATTCTGCAGTGCTGTATTTCTCTGAATTGCAGCTTCGGGGACTCTCTGCTATAGTAAAGTACTAAGCACTGATCTAAAGAAGTTGCTGTTCTTATTATATTAATTTTTTAAACGTGTTTTGTACATGTATGGTCAACTGAGGACTGTATGAAATAACTTATGTCTTCTTTCTTGTCTCCATTTTTCCTTTCCAGTTGTTTTTCATACTTTCTCCGTTTTGTTCTCTCCTTTCTTCGGTCCATATTCCACTTGCCTTTTTCTTTGGTTTCTGCTGAAAGCCCGTGAAAGTTTTTGCTTTTACTCTAAACTTTTCTCTTTTTTTCATTTCTTCCTCCATTATTTTCATTTTCCTCAGGTCTCTTTTAACGCTTTTGAGCCACCTCTTTGGTGTTTTTGGGTTTCTGTCAAAAACGCTATTTTTTATTATCTGGTCTTTTTAAGTGGCCACAGAATATAACTGTTCTCTTCCTCACTGTATCCAGTATTTATTCTGTTCTTTCATATACTTCTTTATTGTACCTTAATTTCCTCTTTCATATTTTGGTTCCAATATTTTCCTGCCCATTTTCTTTTCCTTTTTTCTGTTACTCCTAAATGTTCGGTTGTATTTACCAAAAGGCATTCTGAAGCACAGAGGCAGTCTGGCCTAAAGACAGTGTTGCAGTGCCAGAATTTTCCATTTATGGATAAGGATTTTTTGTTATACAAGTTTTCTGTTAACTGAAAAGCAATTTCCACTTTCCTTGCGCTTGCTAAGTTAATTTCTGTGTCAAAGCATTCAGTTGTATTATTTCACCTAGATATTTAAAGTCTATTTTTTCAAGAGATATACATAGGCCTACTTTTGAAGATGTCTCTTGTAGCATATTTATCTGTATTGTTGCATGAACTGTAGATTCACCTAAATGGCGAAATCATCGGTAAAATACAGCCAGTCAGTCCTTAGATTATCCTCTTTTTCTCCCATTTATGATGTTTTTACATTCCTTCTTCTTATCTTCTTTTGTTACTTGTTTTTCTTCTGTTTTATATATTTAATTTTTATTATTATTATTATGATTGGCAAACAGCCTACCACAGTGGTAAGACCGGTTCCCATCAGATCATCGAAAGTGTCGGGCTTGGCTAGCACATGGATGAGTGATCGTCCGGGTCTGTCGAGTGCTGTTGGCAAGCGGGATGCACTCATCACTCGTGAGGCTCGTGAGGCCAGTTGAGGAGCTGCTTGGCTGAGAAGGAACGGCTCCGACCACGAAACCTGACAAGAGCGGTGTGCTGACCACATGCCCTTCCATATCCGCATCCACTGACGCCTGTCGGCTGAGGATGACACGTTAGTTGGTTGGTCCCACTGCGCCTTCTGAGGACTGTTCGGACTGATTAGATTAGATTAGTACTTGTTCCATAGATCTTGAACAGGACACTTCGTAATGATGTGGAACGTGTCAGGTTAATAACAGGTGTCTATACAGGATATTACATTACACAAAATATTAGATGACACTTAATATTTTTAAATTTTTTGTGGGGGTTGGGGAAATTACCCACTTACTATATTCAAAAATTCGTCTAATGAGTAGAAGGAGTTGCCATTGAGAAATTCTTTTAATTTCCTTTTAAATGCTATGTGGCTATCTGTCAGACTTTTGATGCTATTACGTGAGTGACCAAAGACTTTTGTGGCAGCATAATTTACCCCCTTGTGAGCCAAAGTTAGATTTAACCTTGAGTAGTGAAGATCATCCTTTCTCCTAGTATTGTAGCCATGTACACTGCTATTACTTTTGAATTCGTTCGGATTGTTAACGACAAATTTCATAAGTGAATATATATATTGTGAGGCTACAGTGAAGATCAATAGCTCTTTAAATAAGTGTCTGCAGGATGATCTTCGATGAGCTCCAGCAATTATTCTGATTGCACGCTTTTGTGCAATGAATACTCTTTTACTCAATGAGGAGTTACCCCAGAATATGATGCCATACGAAAGCAGAGAATGGAAGTAGGCGTGGTAAGCTAATTTACTGAGATGTATATCGCCAAAATTTGCAGTGACCCTAATAGCACAAGTAGCCTAACTCAAACGTTTCACCAGATCTTCAGTGTGTTTTTCCAGTTCAACCCCTCATCAATTCATACACCTAGAAATTTTGAATATTCTACCTTAGCTACCGATTTCTGATCGAAGTCTATATTTATTAATGGTGTCATTCCATTTACTGTGTGGAATTACTATTATTATTATTACGCTCATGCTACGCCTGCAAAATACTAACGCGAATTCTTTACAGACGAATGGAAAAACTAGTAGAAGCCGACCTCGGGGAAGATCAGTTTGGATTCCGTAGAAATGTTGGAACACGTGAGGCAATACTGACCCTACGACTTATCTTAGAAGCTAGATTAAGGAAAGGCAAACCTATGTTTCTAGCATTTATAGACTTAGAGAAAGCTTTTGACAATGTTGACTGGAATACGCTCTTTCAAATTCTGAAGGTGGCAGGGGTAAAAACCAGGGAGCGAAAGGCTATTTACAATTTGTACAGAAACCAGATGGCAGTTATAAGAGTCGAGGGGCATGAGAGAGAAGCAGTGGTTGGGAAGGGAGTGAGACAGGGTTGTAGTCTCTCCCCGATGTTATTAAATCTGTATATTGAGCAAGCAGTGAAGGAAACAAAAGAAAAATTCGGAGTAGGTATTAAAACCCATGGAGAAGAAATAAAATCTTTGAGGTTCACCGATGACATTGTAATTCTGTCAGAGACAGCAAAGGACTTGGAAGAGCAGTTGAATGGAATGGATAGTGTCTTGAAAGGAGGGTATAAGATGAACATCAACAAAAGCAAAACGAGGATAATGGAATGTAGTCGAATTAAGTCGGGTGATGCTGAGGGAATTAGATTAGGAAATGAGACACTTAAAGTAGTAAAGAAATTTTGCTATTTGCGGAGCAAAATAACTGATGATGGTCGAAGTAGAGAGAATATAAAATGTAGACTGGCAATGGCAAGGAAAGCGTTTCTGAAGAAGAGAAATTTGTTAACATCGTGTATAGATTTAAGTGTCGGGAAGTCGTTTCTGAAAGTATTTGTATGGAAGTGAAACATGGATGATAAATAGTTTGGACAAGAAGAGAATAGAAGCTTTTGAAATGTGGTGCTACAGAAGAATGCTGAAGATTAGATGGGTAGATCACATAACTAATGAGGAAGTATTGAATAGGATTGGGGAGAAGAGAAGTTTGTGGCACAACTTGACTAGAAGAAGGGATCGGTTGGTAGGACATGTGTTGAGGCTCCGAGGGACCACCAATTTAGTATTGGAGGGCAGCGTGGGGGGTAAAAATCGTGGAGGGAGACCAAGAGAAGAATACACTAAGCAGATTCAGAAGGATGTAGGTTGCAGTAAGTACTGGGAGATGAAGAAGCTTGCACAGGATAGAGTAGCATGGAGAGCTGCATCAAACCAGTCTCAGGACTGAAGACCACAACAACAACAACATGCTACCTGGCTGAGAAGGAACGGCTCCGGTCACGAAAGCTGACAAGAGTGGTGTGCTGACCACATGCCCTTCCATATCTGCATCCACTGACGCCTGTCGGCTGAGGATAACAAGTTAGTTGATTGGGCCCACTGCCCTTTCCGAGGACTGTTGGGATTGAATTATTGTGATTATTTTTATTACACTCATAAGCATCTTCCCGTAACGAAACTCTGCATTTAGAATGTGCCATGATTGGGAAGCATGGACTGTTGATAAATGGCGTCGCATAGTATTTAGCGAAGAATTGTGGTTCTGCACTAAACCGGAAGACCACCGTCTGCGAGTATGACCGTAACGAGTGGAGAGATCTTATTCTTCCATTGTTTTGGAGAGGCACAGCGCCGTCGCTCTGGACGTCACGGTATTGGAACCCATTCACTGTGACTTCAGGTCACGGCTGTAGATCTGAATCAGAGCCTCAGACTGCTCTGCGAACGGGTAGGCTGCAGATTCCTCGACTTGTGCCATACGGTGATGGGGTTTCGGGTTTTGCTAAATAGGTCAGGAGTCCATCACAGGCAGGAGGCGGCTACACGGGTAGCAGGGGCTGTGTGGCGTGGACTGTGCGGTGTTATAGCTCAGAGGGTCTCGGGGGAACACAAAAAGGGTTTCACTCTCAAAGGGTGCAGATCGAACACAGGAAGAACGTAGATGTAGGAACCATCGGTGTAACAGTTGTAAATTGTTGTAGCTATGTTCGGAAAGTAGCAGAGCTTCAAGCGCTAATACAAAGCACTGGTGCTCAAATCGTTATAGACACTGAAAGCTGGCTGAGGTCAGAGATAAGTTTAGCCGCAATTTTTGCGAAGGACCTAACGGTGTTTAGAAAGTAGGCTAAATACAATTGGCGGTTGCGTGTTTGTTGCTGTTGGATGCAGTTTATCTTGTACCATCACTGAAGTAGACAGCTGCTGCAAGTTAGTATGGATAGAGGTCATTCTTGGCAACCCGGATAAAATAATAATTGGGTCCTTTTACCAACTTCCCAAAGCAGATGATACAACTGTCGAAAAGTTTAAACAAAAATTGTGTCTACTTTCAAACATTTACCCTACTCATACAATTATAGGCGGTGGTGACTTTAATTTACCCTCAATCTGTTGGGAAAAATGCATGTTTAAATCCGGAGGTACGCATAAAACAACACCCGAAACTGTGCTAAACCAATTTTCTGAAAATTATTTCGAGCAGTTAGTTCATGAGCCCACTCGAATAGTAAACGGTTTTGGAAACACATTTCATCTCTTAGCAACACATAATCCGGAGCTAACAAGGAGCTTCAAAACGGATACAGGGATTAGTGAACACAGGGTTATCGTAGCGAGACTGAATACCGTAACTCCCAAATCCTCCAAAAATAAATAGAAAATGTATCTATTCAAGAAAGCAGATAAAAATTCGCTTCACGCTTTCCTGAGAGGTAATCTCCACCCATTCCAAAGTAGAAATGAAGAACTGCAGACCACATATGGCTTGAGACCAAAGAAATAGTATCGGCAGGAATTGAGAGATTTATGCTAAGTAAATTAACAAACGAGGGAGCTGATTCCCCATGGTACACAAAACAGGTCGGAACACTGTTGCACAAACAACGAAACAAGCATGTCAAATTTAAACGAACGCATAATCCCCATTATTGGCGGATTTTTATACAGAAGCTGAAATTTAGCCCGGGCTTCAGTTCGACATGGTTATAATAGTTTCCACAACGAAACTTTGTTTCGAAACCTGACAGAAAATCCAAGAAACAATCAATGCCTTCTCTGCGCGATAGCAATGGAAGTACTATGTTGACAGTGCTGCTAAAGCAGTTATTAAAGATAGCCTTCCGAAATTTCTTCACCAAAGAAACTGAAGTAAATATTCCAGCATTCGAGTCAGGAAGTAACTTAGAAGCAAATATCCTCAGACTAGTGACGCAACTTAAATCACTTAATACAATCAAGTCTTCCGGTCCAGATTGAATATCAGCTAGGTTCTTTTGAGAGTGTGCTGATGCAATAGCTCCTTATCTAACGCCATATAAACCGCTCGCTCGCCGAAAGATTCGTACCAAAAGGTTACTGCTGCACGGATCACACCAATATTCAAGATAGGCAACAGGAGTAATCCCCTAAATTACAGACTTATGTCATTCACGTCGATATGGAGCAGGATTTTGGAACATATATTGTGTTCGAAAATTAGAATTACCTCGAAGAGAAAGGTCTATTGACACAAAGTCAACACCGATTTAGAAAACATCGTTCCTGTGAAATACAGCTATCTCCTTATTCAGACGAAGTGTTGATTGCTACCAACAATGGATCCCAGATTGATTCGTATTTCTAGACTTCTAGAATTCTGTTGACGTCGTAGCTCACAAGCGTCTTCTAACCAAACTGCGTGCCTACGGAATATCGTCTCAGTTATGCGACTGGATTCTTGATTCCCTATCAGAGAGGCCACAGGTCGTAATAAGTGACGGAAAGTCATCGAGTAAAACAGAAGTGATTTTTGGCGTTCCCCATGGTAGTGTTATAGACCTTCTGTTGTTCCTTATCTATGTAAACGATTTAGGAAACAAACCGAGCAGTCGTCTTGGGTTGTTTGCAGATGATGCTGTCGATTATCGTTTTGTAAATACATCAGAAATCAAAACAAAACTAATTTGCTAAACGATTTAAATGAGATATCTGTGTGGTATGAAAATTACTAACAACGTAGATGGGAAAGAACGCATAGAAAATGTGGGGAAGGCGAACCAAAGACTGCGTTTTATTGGCAGAACACATAGACGATGCAACAAATCTACTAGAGAGGTGCCTACATGACGCTTGTTCGTCCTCTTTTGGACTACTGCTGCATGGTGTGGGATGCTCACCAGATAGGCCTAACGGAGTATATAGGCAAAGTTGAAACAAATGCAACACGTTTTGTATTATTGAGAAATAAGGGAGAGACTGTCGCGGACATGATACCTGATTTGGGGTGGACATCATTAAAACAAAGGCGTTTCTCGTTGCGGCGGGTACCTCTCACGAAATTTCAATCACCAATTTTCTTCTCCGAGTGCGAAAATATTTTGATGACGCCGACCTACATAGGAAGAAAATTAGGGGAATCAGATCTCACACGGGAAGATAAAGGTGTTAGTTTTTTCCGCACGCTGTTCGAGAGTGGAATAATAGAGAATTATTGTGAAGATGGTTCGATGATCACTCTGCCAGGCACTGAACTGTGATTTACAGAGTATCCATGTAGATGTATTTCCTTGCAGGTTCAACTGCCAGTCCCTGCAAATATCGCCAAACTTCTGTAGGTCTTCCTGTGTTTGGCTGCAGTCGTCTGGGGTTGCAGTTTTTCTGTAGACAACAGCAAAGTCCACGAAATGCCTCACAGATCATCCGACGGAACCAAACTGATCGCACATACAGATACTATCGCTGTTTGTTTCCTACGGATGTTAAGTGTTTTGTTGCTAGTTTATACTTTACGATTCCAGTGAAGAAATGTTTGTGGATCACGCTGATGTTTTTCAGCAGTAGCGGTACAGCGGTCAGTTCGCTTGGCGTTCGTGGCGTTTCGTGAAGGTTCCACGTGAAGCATCGCCTCTTGGGTGACAGGCGGCTCTCGATGCGCTGAAACCGGACACGCCCCGCCCCGGCAAGTGGGACAGCCGGCGTGGCACGCTTAAAGCAGACGGCCCACGTGTCCCCCAGATCGTTAGCCTGCTTACCGTAGCTGCAGCTGCAGTCACGCGTTTCCGACAAACGCACCACCGGGCTAATTCGAGCTAGAGATACAGTTGCTACCATTACCCTATGCGGCATATTCCATTGTAAATAACGATTGTACGAAAATAAGGAAGGCTTGCAGTTTGCGCTGTTGTATTCGACTACGAATGACACTTGTGCAACGTCCTCAATAGATTGCAAGGGCGAGTCGCAGTTAAGTGTGTTCGAGTGTGGGGAAAATGTTAGTACTCCTTTGGTGAGTGTTCGATAACCAAGGTATCCGAAATGTATTGTATTTCAAGGGGCACCGTATCGAAGATTTGGACCGCACACAGGAAATGTGCGAAAACCTCACCCGTCAAGTCACAATGCGGACGAAACTGTGTGTTGAGTGATCGTGGCTGACGGTAATTGAAGAGGATTGTGACGAAAAGTAAGAGGACGGCAGTTGCAAAAGACACTGCAGAACTGGACGTCGCTCCCGCAAACCTTGTCAGCACTAAAAACAAAGGGGGCTCCAAAGGTAAGCAACTGCCGAAAAGTAAGAGGACGGCAGTTGCAAAAGACACTGCAGAACTGCACGTCGCTCCCGCGAATCTTGTCAGCACTAAAAGCCAAAGGGAGCTCCAAAGGCAAGGAACTGCAGAGCGAGCTGGAATCTGTGATGCAAATGCCGGTAACGGGAAAACGTGGTACTGAAGCCATATAACTTGGACTATGGTGCAGTGTAATAATGTGGTTTAGTAGATGAGTCTTGTTTCGCATTGTTTCTAACTTCTGGCCGAGTTTACGTCCCGCCAGAGAAATATGGCAGGGTTTGGTGATGATCTGGGTAGCTATATCGTGATATTCTAGGCGCCCCATGGTTACTCTGGGAGATCGTTTTACTGACAAGGATTATGTGCCCATTTCGGCTGTTCAGGTCTGTCTCATGGTACAATGCTTGTTCCCCAATGGTGAAGCTGTGTTCCGAGACGGCAGGGCCCCTGTTCACACAATCGCATCGTCAAAGACTGCTTTTGTGAGCGCGAGGATAAACTGTTGCATTTACCATGGGAACCGTAGTCACCAAATCTCAGTATTATTGAGCCTTTGTGGTCTGGGTTGAACAAAAGGGTGCGCGAGCCCTGTGCAGCTCCGTCATTGTTACCTGAACGTGCCACTATTTTGCAGGAAGAATGGTATAAAATTCCCTTTAAGATCTCACAGGACACTCATCTACCCATTTCTAGAACATTGGAAGCCGTTTTGAATGTCAGCGGTTTTCCTACACCTATTAAGCATCGTAATATATTGGCCTTTGGTGTTTTTATACGTTTGTCCACCCGCTGTACAAATCTAACTCCATAGCTTTCTCTACTTAAACAGAATATCAAGCTACCTTATGTTCAAAATTATATTTACGTCGACCTCTGTATTACATACAAATCTACATTTATGTTTTGCAAGACACGGTGAAGTGCAGGGGAGAGGCTAATTTTCACTACACCAGTTATTAGAGTCTCTTTTTTTTTACATCTGTGTATTGAGAGATGGATGAGTGACTGCTGAAATGCGGTCCCTACGGGAGCGTTGCAAAAGATGTTGTAGTACATCCCTAGGGAGGGACCGATGACCATGGCAGTCTGGTCCCTTTAATCTCCCAAACCAACCAACCAACCATCCCTAGGTACATCATTTAAAACTAGTTCTTGAAATGACCTAAGTAGGCTTTCATGGGACAGTTCGTGTCTCTCTTGAACTGTCTGTCCCTCCAGTATTTCCAGTGTCCTCGCGACACTCTCTCATGAGTCCAACGAACCGTTCACCATTCGTGCTGCCCTTTTGTAAGCGAACTAATTTGGTTGTCATGGCGTGAAGGAAGATGTATATTTAATGACCATGTGCTTGTCCCACTTGTCTGTCCTGTAGAGTTCTCGTTCACTTCCTCCTCCGCAGTACTGAACTGCAATGAAGCCGAAATATTACTACGGTGTCCGCAGCTCGTGGTCTTGCGGTAGCGTTCTCGCTTCCGGCGCACGGGGCCCCGGGTTCGATTCCCGGCGGGGTTGGGGATTTTCTCTGCCTCGTGATGACTGGGTGTTGTGTGTCTTTCATCATCATTGACTCATAAGACGCCGGAGTGGCGCCAATTAAAAAGGACTTGCAATACGGCGGCCGAACTTCACCGCATGGGGCCTCCAGGCCAACAATGCCATACGATCATTTCATTTCATTACTACGATAACGCATAATTGCAGGGGGAATAAAGGAGATGTTACACGAGCGCTTCACATAACACGAGTTCGACAGAACTTAGTAACATTAAAGACTTGTGCACTTAACAGAGCTACACTGTCTGCATACTAAATCACGCTATTTCTTGAGATCACATTCACATCCATTCGCTGCAATCCATCAAGGCATTGTTCGTGGTAATGTGAGTAATCCAATCTATCCATTCACCTGGCGTGGGGGATGCACTCTGGTTTTAACTCGTATTTCTCGCGGTTCTATTCAATGTTATACGTTAGGTGATGGTTCAAATGGCTCTGAGCACTATGGGACTTAACATCTGAGTCATCAGTCCCCTAGAACTTAGAACTACTTAAACCTAACTAACCTAAGGACATCACACACATCCATGCCCGAGGCAGGATTCGAAGCTGCGACCGTAGCTGTCTCGCGGTTCCAGGCTGAAGCGCCTAGAACCGCTCGGTCACTCTGGCCGGCACTTTTCGTGATTTACTCATGTGAATACATATCAGTGAGTACATAATTTCGTGACCCGATTCTTCGGCGGTTTCGTCGCATGAGACAGCAAAGTATCCTTTTTTGTCGTATTTGGCACAGGTCCCACACACTTGAGTAATATACGGGGATGGATCGCAAGAGGTATTTTGCAAGTAATATCGCTTTTGAACCGACTGTATTTCTACGGTATGCTACCAACGAACCGAAGTCTGCCGCTTGGTTTACCTATGGATCAGTCTATGCGTCCATTCCATTTCATTTTTATTTATTTATTTACGCGTCAAGTTCCGTAGGACCAAGTTGAGGAGCAAATCTCCAAGGTCATGGAACGTGTCAGTACATGAAATTACAACATAAAAGTAATAAGAGATAAAAATGAAATGTTTATGAACCTGAAAAATGTCAAGCCATAAGTTTAAGAAATCGCAATCAACATTACAACAAGAATCAGCTTAATGTTTCAAGGAACTCCTCAACAGAATAGAAGGAGTGACTCACCAGGAAACTTCTCAGTTTTGATTTGAAAGCGCGTGGATTATTGCTAGATTTTTGAATTCGAGCGTTAGCTTATTGAAAATGGATGCAGCAGTACACTGCACACCTTTCTGCACAAGAGTTAAGGAAGTCCGATCCAAATGCAGGTTTGATTTCTGCCGAGTATTAACTGAGTGAATGCTGCTTATTCTTGGGAATAAGCTCATATTGTTAACAAGAAATGACAGTAAGGAATATATATATTGAGAGGCCAATCTCAAAATACCCAGACTCGTGAACAAGGCTCGACAAGAGGTTCGTGAAGTTACACCACTTATTGTTCTAACCGCCCGTTTCTGAGCCAAAAATATCCTTTTAGACCGGGAAGATACCACTCCGTCATCAGGCCACAAGTGGCCCATCGGGACCATCCGACCGCCGTGTCATCCTCAGATGAGGATGCGGATAGGAGGGGCATGTGGTCATCACACCGCTCTCCCGGTCGTGACGATGGTTTTCTTTGACCGGAGCCGCTACTATTCGGTCGAGTAGCCCCTCAAATGGCATCATGAGGCTGAGTGCACCCCGAAAAATGGCAACAGCACATGGCGGCCCGGATGGTCACCCATCCAAGTGCCGGCCACGCCCGACAGCGCTTAACTTCGGTGATCTGACGGGAACCGGTGTATCCACTGCGGCAAGGCCGTTGCCAGACTGGGAAGAGTTACCCCAAAATATAATACCATACGGCATAAGCGAATGAAAATAAGAAAAGCAGACTAATTTTCATGTCGAACGATCACTCACTTCAGATACCGTTCGAATAGTAAAAATGGCAGCATTAAGTCTTTGAACATGATCCTGAACATGGACATTCCACGACAGTTTACTGTCTATCTGAGCACCTAGAAATTTGGACTGTTCAGTTTCACTAATCATATGCCCCTTCTGTGAAATTAAAACGTCAGGTTTTGTTGAACTGTGTGTTATAAACTGTAAAAACTGAGTCTTACTGTGATTTAGCATTAGTTTATTTTCTGCTAGCCATGACCTTAGGTCATGAACTGCACTATTTGAAACAGAGCCAATGTTGCACACAACATCCTTTACTGCCAAGCTAGTGTAATCAGCAAACAGAAATATTTTAGAGTTACTCTTAATACTAGAGGGCATATCATTTATATAATTAAGGAACAGGAGTGGCCCCAACACTGATCCCTGGGGCACACCCCGCTTGACTGTACCCCATTTAGATCCCACATCACAGCCATTCTCAACATTGTGAATAATGACCTTTTGCTGTCTGTTGCTAAAGTAAGAGGTGAACTAGTTGTGAGCTACTACCTGTATTCCGTAATGGTCCAACTTCTGAAGGAATATTTTGTGATCAACACAATCAAACGCCTTAGTTAAATAAAAAAAAGCCTAGCGTTCGAAACCTTTTGTTTAACCTGTCCAGTACCTCACAGAGAAAAGAGAATATAGCACTTTCAGTTGTTAAACTGTACATTTGACAGGAAATCGTGTGATATAAAATGATAATTATCCTTATAAACTCAGCCTTTTCAATACCGTAACTTTAGCAAACACTGATGGCATAGAAATAGCTCTAAAAATAGTCTCCATTATCCCTCTCTACCTGTTTGTAGAGCGGTTTTACTAGTGAGTACTTTAATCGTTAGGGAAACTGACCACTCCTAAAGGAAAAATTACAAATATGGCTAAATACAGAGCTAACATGTGCAGAAAAGTACTTTTAATATTCTGATAAGCACTCCATCATGTGCATGAGAGTCATTAGTCTTCGGTGATTTAATTATTGACTCCCAACTATCTGTATCACAGAGAAGTATGTTAGACATCAATCTCGGAAAGGCATTTGCCAAGAAAGTTGTATGATTCCCTGTAGAAACTAAATTTTTATTTAATTCACCTGCAATGTTCAGAAAATGATTGTTAAATATTGTACATATATCTGATTTATCAGTAACAAAAATATTTTTACTACGAACTGACTTTATATCGTCGACCTTGGGCTGCTGACCAGAAATTCCTTCACAACTGACCATATGGATTTCATTTTATCCTATGAATTAGGTATTCTATTTGCACCTTGTACAACAGAGGGTGCATTTTGCTGGTGTTACATGGCAGCCGGTGCTTCGTAGCAACGTTGTGCGGTGAAGGGCGCTTCGTACCAATGCTGCATGGTGAAGAGTGCTTTTTACAAACATTACAGGACACAGGATGCTTTGTACCAACGTTGTGTGGCAGAGGGTACTGTGTACCAAAGTTACATGGTGGAGGGCACTTCATACCAACGTTGTATGGCAGAGAGTGCTTTTCACCAATATTGCGTGACAGAGGGATGCTTGTTATCGATATTGTGTGGCAGAGCGAGCTTCGTACCATGTTGTGAAACGAGTGGTACTGTCTCCTGGATGAGCGTGGTAGAAGGTACTTAGCACCTATGCACCATGGCAGAGTATGTTTCAAATTGATGTTTTATGACAGAGGGTGCTTCACACCAATGTTTTGTGGCAGAGAGTACATCCTACCGGTTTTGCATGGCAGAGGGTGCTTTGCAGTGGTTTACATTGGGAACTGCGAGAAAACGTAACACATAAAATTTATCTCGTGCAGGACTGGCGTTGGAGTTTAGCAGCCGACAAGTGACATAGCTCATGGCAAACTCCACTTCGGTCAGGTGGACCGTACCATAATGACACTGCAGTTAGGCGGCTGGCAAATGTCCATAGTTTGTGTGAAACTGGCGATGCAGCTATGATGACTCAGGGCTATGGCAGCTCGCGGCTCCCCTCAGTGCCCAAGATGGCAGTCCAAACGCTAATTAAATATGGAACAGATAACGTTCGTGCCTACTGAGAACTGTCGTTGTGTGTGCTGCTTAAACTGTTTGAATTCTAAGCAAATTACGATATTCAGTTACCTAACTTTGTTCTCTGAATTTTTAATCATAACTCTACCCATAGTTCTCACACAGCTCTCTAAACAAAATTACTGCTATGCCAGATAAGTCGTGTGATCGTAGACGCTTAGTGATAACTGTCAAGGCTCGGGTGGGTCGCTAGTCTTGAAATAAATCAAAAAGATGATACATCCCAGGGAAGAAAAGCCAACTTACTTTTCATAATTTATTATTGTTGTTATGTTCTTCAGTCTGAAGACCGTTCTTTAGCACCTCTCCGCGCTAGTCTGTCGTGCATAAGCCGCTTTATATCTGTAAAGCTGCTGCAACCGACATCCACTTGAATCTGTTTACTGTATTGGAGCCTTGACCCCGCTCCACAAATTCCCCCTTCCCTTCCACCATCCTGATGACATCGCTCACGCCTCGTCCTTCCTCCAGAATACCATCTCTGATGCTGTGGCGGCTCACGTTCTCATCAAACCTATGCATCCGCACCATCCTACCCTTCCTCCACAGGCCGTACTCCTCCGTGAATCCCGCCGGCTCCACCATTCCTTCCTCTGCACTTGTGACCGAGACACACTCATCTGCCACTGGCAGTTACAAAGATAACTTCGAAATCTTCTGACAGCAAAGAAACGCTGGAACTGTCGTCATACATGCACACGACTTAACGCCAACGTCCCTGTCAACTCCTCCAAGTACTGGTCCACCATCCACCGCCTTACTGGTAGCCATCCCGCTCCGCATTATCCACTCCTCCATGACACTCACCCGTTCCCTGACAACCTCAGTAAAGCTAACAATTTTGCTTCCCATCTCTCCGAAGTCGTCTCCATACTCTATGACCCTCACTTTGATTACTTTCTCTTTCTTGATGTCCTTTACCGCACCGATACCACTGTCCCACCACTTGCTCCCAGATTCCAGTACTTTGACCAATTGCTGCCCTCAGAATTGAACACTGCTATCTCAGCACAAAACATTAAACTCATCCTTCACTCCAAAACTGACCCTGCCCCTGGTCGCGATTGCATCACCTACTGCCACCACAAGGAATGCCCTCTCTCCTTTCTCGCCGCTGTTACCAACCTGTACAACACCATCCTCTCCTGACCTGTGGAAGACCTCCCACATCCTGTTGTTCCTTAAGCCCAACAGACTCCCTTCTGACACCTCCTCCAATCGCCCTTACGCCTCACCTCTGTGTTCAGTAAGGTCTTCGAGTCCATCCCTTCCCGCCGTGTCCATCACCACCTAGATAAACACCATTTCGTCCCTCTTACCCAGCGTGGTTTCCAGCCCTCCTTCTTCACTGATGAGCATCTCCTTAACCTTACCCATCTCCTCTCCCACCAACTTAACTTCGTTGTTCTGATATTTTTAGTTCCCTTGAGCATATGGCATTCTGGCCTCCTTCCTCTCCCACCATCCTTCCTATGTCACCACTGATAATATCAATTCCCGTATCTTCTACCCTACTGTAGGTGTTCCCCAGGGCTCTGTCCTTTCTCTTCTCCTATACCTCCTGTACACCGCTGCTATGCCCAAACCACGCCCACCAATTCATTTCCTTCAATACTATGAGGACACTGCCTTACTTGCCCTCTATATTGCCTGTCAGTGGTCCGAGAGCTCCCTCCAAACCCACCTAAACCAGTTTACTGCTTGGTGCAACCAGTGGTGCCTTCAAATCAATCCTTTCAAAACCCAGGCAATTGTTATAGAATGTACCACCCCCTCCTTCTGGCTCCAAGATTTCTACCTCACCATCTATGACCCTCCTATCCAGCTTACTCCCACCTCGAAATACCTTGACCTCACCCTTGTCTGTCACCTCACCTGGACTCCCCATTTCCATACCATCCAATGCAAGGCCCACAATAGACCCCACCTCCTGAAACTCCTGTCTGGCTGGACATGGGGTCTGCATCCTTCTACCATCCATCATACTTACAAATCCTTGGTCCATCCCATCCTTTGTTACTACAGTGTCACCTGGATCTCTGTCCATCCTAAACTCTGTAAAGCCCTCCAAATCCTTGAATGCCATGTGCTCCACTTCACTTTCTGTATCCATCTCCCATCCCCCATGAGAATCCTCCACGACCTCATCCCTTACCCACACGTCCTCCTTTTCCCTGAACACATCTGCATCCTCTACACCAACTGCTGCCTTGATCCCCCTCACCTTCTGGTGTCTCCTTTTCTCTACCACTGCTGCGCCTCTTCTGACGTGTCCCACCCTCTCTCCATCTCCGCATCCTCTCCCAAAGAGATTTCCAGCATCTCCCCATTACAGATGATGTGCTTTGCCCCAATATTTATCCTTCCTTCCAACTCTGACCCTTCTCTTCCTCTCCCCTCCTCCATAGGGCTCCCTCTCTTTCCCCTCCCCCTCTGCTGTTTCACCCTTCTACTCTCAGTCCTTCTCACCTCTCCTTTCTCAGTTCTTACACTCCTTCCTGGGCAGCTCCATCCCCACCCACCCCATCTCCTGTCCCCTGGTGTACTGCCGACTGCCCCCTTTCTGCCCCTTCCTGCCCTCTCTCCTCCACTGACTCCCCCTTCTCTCTTTCCTCTCTCCTTCCTCTCTGACCTCCCCTCCCTTGGCAGGTCCTTCAAGTTTTAATCCAGTTAATGTTTGAAACTTCCTGGCAGATTAAAACTGTGTGCCGGACCGAGACTCGAACTCGGGACCTTTGCCTTTCGCGGGCAAGTATTCTACCAACTGAGGTACCCAAGCACGACTCACGCTCCATCCTCACAGCTTTACTTCTGCCAGTTCCTCGTCACAGTTTTAATCTGCCAGGAAGTTTCACATCAGCGCACACTCCGCTGCAGAGTGAAAATCTCATTTGGCAGTTAGTGTTTCTCCGAGCATAGGTGCTCGCCCTGTATGTTACGTAAGTGCAGTGTGTGTTCAGTGTCATTGTGGCTGCCATACTGTGAACGCCGTTTATAACTGAGCTCTTCGTGCCACCAGTGTTTATGTGCTACATCTTCATCGAGTGCCATTTTAGTTATGGATTTTATGCCTCCTGAAACTACCCTTTTTTATATTTTAACTTCAATTGTTTCCCCTTCTCATGAGTAAACTTCATATTTTATCCCCATATGTTATGTATGTACCTTTCTCTTGTGATATTTTATGTAGTCTCTTGGCTGAAGAGCGGTGAACTGCACCACTGCCAGCCCACGTCTGCCCGCATGGAGCAGGGGAATGAAATAACAATAAAGAAAAAAAAGCTCCACGAATTTTGCCTCTCGCCATTTCCCTCCATTGCCAGATTAGTGATCACTTGATGTCTCAGTCTGTGTTCTGTCAACGAATCACTTCCGTTAATCAAGTTGTACTGTAACTTTTCTTTTTCCTCATTCGTTCGGCATCTATCTAATCCTTGGCATTTTCTGTAGAACGAGTTTCAAGAGGTGTTTATCGCCCACGTTTGACGTCCATATGAGGCTGTAGTACAGAGAAGTACTAATAGACAGTAGTTCGTAATACAGTCAGTATTTGATTAGTTCTTGAAATATTTCTCTTTTTGAGAAAAGTTTTTCTTATTATTGCAAGTTTGTAATTTATATTCTCTTTACTTCCGCCATTGTCAATAATTTTCTGGCGAAACAGCAAAAGTCATCTGCCACTTCCAGTGTATCATTTCCTGGTCTAATTGCCTCAGCATTACTTGACTTAATTCAACTACACTCCATTACCTTTGTACTCGTACTGTGTTTGTTGATGTTCATCATATAACATCCATTCAGCCGACCTCTGACAGAATTACCACCTAGTCAGCAAAGCCTCAAAGCTTTTTTTATTCTTCCGGAATATTTATTCCCTTTCAAAATTTTTCTTTGGTTTTATTTACTGGTTGCTCAATGCAAGGATTGAATAACATGGGCCGGCCGCTGTGACCGAGCGCTTCTAGGCGCTTCAGTCCGGAACCGCGCTGGTGCTGCGGTCGCAGGTTCGAATCCTGCCTCGGGCATGGATGTGTGTGATGTCCTTAGGTTAGTTAGGTTTAAGTAATTCTAAGTTCTAGGCGACTGATGACCTCAGATGTTAAGTCCCCTAGTGCTCAGAGTCATTGGAACAATTTTTTTGAGACCGCTGGATTAGCCGAGCGTTTTAAGGCGCTGCAGTCATGAACTGTGTGGCTGGTTCCAGCGGAGGTTCGAGTCCTCCCTCGGGCATGGGTATGTGTGTTTGTCCTTAGGATAATTTAGGTTAAGTAGTGTGTAAGCTTAGGGACTGATGACCTTAGCAGTTAAGTCCCAAAAGAATTCACACACATTTGATTTTTGAACATTTTTTTGAATAACATGGGGTGCACGCTGAAACCCTATCTCACTTTTTTCTTAATTAGTGCCTACCTCTCACGTCCTTGGACTTAGAAAAGTTATACGAAATGTACGGGGGGGGGGGGGGGGGGCGTGCCATATTGAATTACCGATTTACACTTTATTTTTTTCTGTCATTTACGATGCACCATTTGACTCATCATTACAGTTGCAAGTATGTAGTACTTTGGTGTAATCGTAGGTTACAGGACAATTACGAATACTAGAAGTGTAATACCTTCACAGTGCATTCAATTTTGCCAGCTGCTGTCATTACGTATGCGGACAACATGGAGTATGACATTAATGACAGTGTTGGACGACGTACTTTTGTGGAAAGAGGGTGTAAAAGCTGCAGATGTTCGCAATCGATTGGTGGCAGAGTGTGTAGAGTGTGCAAAATCACGAGAAATGCTCTTGCAACATGACAACGCTCATTTCCATAGGAGTCGGAAAACCACGGCTACCATAAGTGAAGTGGGATTCCAGGTACTGCTACACCCACCGTATTCTCTTGATGTGGCCCCTTCTAATTATGTCCAATCGGGGGTGTGAAGAAATCTTTGCGCGGGCGTCATTTCGCATATTTCCAGGAACAGCGAGCAGGTGCCCTTCATTGGGTGCGACAGAAAAATGGTTCGAGGATAGTCTACATAAGTGTAAGGGGGCCAAGTCAAAAGAATGCGATGCGTGTAGTAGTACACGGATACCAATCATAGCGACAGCAGCATTGGTTTTCCAACTCGTATGACGTCGTCGAGTTGCAAGAGCACTTGCCGTGACGGTGCACACGCTCCACACACTGCCACCAATTGCCTATGAATATTTGCAGTATTTGCACCCTCCTTCCCAGGAACCACGCCGTCTAGCGCTGTTGTTGATGATCACACTCCATATTGTACTCTCACGTATGCAGCAGTTGAGAAACCTGGTTGTACTGTGCAGAGATTACACTTCTAGTGATTAGCCTGCCTCTTACGGTTAGACTTAAGTGCTAAGTATTTACAGTTGTACTGATGAGTCAAATGATGTATCATGAACGATGAAAACAATGTAAATCAATACGGAACGTCCTTCGTATTTTATCCAAGTTTTGCTGTCCTTTAGGTTGTTGCGATGAGGCAAAATTTTAGCTTTACTTTTACTTCAGTAAAGTGTGCACTCTCTGGGGCATGCTGGCGCATCGCCAGCCGCCGGCAGTGGCTCTCCGTATGGCTCCAGCCATGCGTGACATCCTCACAACGAATCCACTTGCCCTTTCGCCACATTCATCTGGTAGAAGTGCTTGCTTTTCGGTCCACATACTTGCGTGGCTACAAACGTCCTCGTCTTTCGAAATTCAGCTCTGTATCCCACTACACTAGTGCAATAGATCGTTCTTCCGAAGTTCAATATGTTACGTATTTAAGTACAGGTGCAATTCGAGTGTTACGAAACATCAAACTAACTCTTTAGAAATTCTGCCACATCCCAAATTTCAGTCGCAGAATGCTTTATGTGACGGCGGCGGAACTGTAGATTACCTAGCTTGTAATCAACGCGTTTGCAATAACAAATAATAATAACAGGTTCCAGTGACGACATCGACAGACTACACGTGACACATAAGGAAGGAGGGCGAGGTATGAGGCAAGTAGTGGTGCGTATTACGGGTATAATGTTGTAGTTGAATGTGGCAGGTATGTGACCCGGCACATAAATGATCCGCTAATGAGTCAAATAATACTGCCTGAGATGGCAAATGGAAACAGCGAAATTACCGCCCAGACTAAGATGGTTGCAAGAAACATCCCAGAGAATTCAAAAAGTACTGATGCTGACGCGATTTTACAACTTAACAATAATACCGAATCTCAGAAGAAGCTAAAACAAACCTGTAGACAACAATCTCTGCGTGGTCAGTGTCGAAACCTTCTGTATTGCTTTAACATTTACTGAGATCAGACGCATCTGTGGCTTACATGAGGAAACATGAGGGCACAGTCTCATAGATGAAGAGTTACAACTTTGGAAAAGTAATTACAAAAATCACTTAATGGGATAGATGTCGGATTTGTGGACCGCACTCTGAGACAACGAACCAGGTAATATTAGGTTACCCTGTCTTGGTGAAGAATGAACATCTGAAAGGGCACAACCAACTGGCAAACATGCAGAGCTGCAAGAGTATCACATCTTCCAATGTATGACACGACCCCACACATAAAGCGCTCACGACAGCTCGTCGTAACGCAGCCCTGTACGATTGACAAGTATATACCAACCGAACGGAAGCTCCTAATATGTCTGACTTTGAAGCACCTCAGGCAGATAAAAAGGCCATGCCTCTTAATTGAATTTCATTTTCCTGTGATGGAAACATTAATGCTAAGGCGGCTCAGAAACAACTGACATATGAGGATGTGACGAGCATCGAGGTCACTCGAATGTGGAGTGTACGGAGTGACGTCATCCTCTCGTCGTTGGTATTCTGGGATCAGCATTACGTAACTTGAAGAAATCACTGTCTAGTATAGCAGAATGTAGTGAAAGTCAGTGAAATACAATATATAGTACTGTTTGGAACTACACGTATCTTGAGTAAAGTATTGTAAAACCAGTCAACAGCCCTAATCCTCAGGAAGCTGAAAACATCCTGGCTTAGACTTGTCTATACCCACGAACGTAATCACTGTTGTGAAAAATAAGGAAAATTACAACAACAGCAATAATAATACCAATAACGATTTATGGAGTTGAGCAACTGTGTTATAGGTAGCTGACATGTTGAAGAGGTCTCGGGCATCTGTCACTTTTTCAAATGTTAGCACTTTTTCAGCATTTCTCTACACATAATCAGCAGCTGTACATAAGAGCATTACAGCATTTTGACTAATCGAGGTGAAAATGTTTAATAAACAAGGAAATCAGAGAGAGAGAGAGAGAGAGTTGCCTAGTTGGAAAGAGAACGTTCCTGTCGCTACGTTAGTTAGAATAGATCGATCAGTTACATACTGATAACTGTGCTATATTATAACTGGGATGTAGTCAGACCTTGTATCTTTCGTTTTTCGTCTGGTTCCATATAGTACAACTAATTTTTCCAGTTTGTAATGATACGGTAGGGAAAAAGTTGGTTTAGAGCATGGTCGGCCAAGATTTCGACTCACAGGCTGTGCCCCGGCATAAATCGCATAGCTCTCGCCCTTGCTACATATTCCCCCCCCCCCCCCACCCTCCCCCGCGGCTACGACCCGCTGTCTGAGTGCGACGAGGGGGAAAGGGGGAAACTGCGAACGCACCGCATTTAAATGGCATTGCAGTAGCGCTTCATACAACTTGGTTTTATATTTAAATTTCTCAACAACATAGGTTACAAACAAAGCAAATTTTCAGAATTGTTTAATTATTTTCGGTGCGCTGAAGACATAATATAATTTTTATCTGGTACAAACAGTCGGCATACGGACTGAGGCAGACAGTTCCGCAGATTTTCGCAATTAAGTTGCCACGTAATTGTGCCTTCTTTCACCAAATATGTCGATAGAAGTATTGTAGAACTTTTCCTACCTCACCACGGAGACGTGGAAACTTTTCCCGAGGACAGCAATGTAGACGCCCGGAAAAGTTTACCGTAAACAGATTTGTCATTAAAACAGGAATTACTTTGGAGGCCAATTGGTTACATTTTCCTATGCAAAAAGTCGCTTTCAAGTAAAACGGCAAACTATCTGGAAAACAGATGTAAGATTCAAAGTGTCCTCAAAACGTTTAGGAAACTATCTTCGTAATTATTTTATGGTCGCAATGATTTCTTTAAACCTCGCGGTCTCCTTAACGGCAGTGAGGTTAGGGAACTGGAATGTCTTTGTCAGAATGCTATAAATTATGCGTGTCCTTTGAATGTCAGATCTGGAAGCAGGAAAGATTGAATAAGAGACCCTAACCGTTCTTTCCACCAACCTGTCGTCTTTTACCAGTGCACAAGACAGCGCGTCGATCGTGAGATCTTCTTCGGCGGAGGCTGCTATGCCGTCATCTGGAACCTGTGGATGGTTTTCCATCTGCCTCGGCGAATGCGGGCTGGTCGAACTTACTCCGCCTCAGATGCACTATGTCGTCGATTGCTGCGCAAACACTGTCTCTGCGTACGCGTACATCATAATTAGTCTACCACGCAAACATTTAGAGTTACACTGGTCTGGTGTGAGACGTTCCTGGAAAGGGGGGGGGAGGGGCACGAGGGTCGAGTCGCACAATAACCCTAGGTTCGGTGTGGGGCGGCGGTGGGGTGAATGGACTGCTGTAGCCTCTTGTGGGGTTGTGAACCACTGCGGGCTACGGCGAGGAAGAAGCCTCTCCGTCGTTTCTAGGTGCCCAGTTCAATACAATACAATATAAGCTGCCAAAGTCGACTGTTGGTGATGTGACTGAGAAGTGAAAACACGAAGGCACAATCAAAGCTAAACCAAGACCAGACAAACTTCATGTACAGACATACAATGACCGTCAACCGCTGCGGAAGCTGGCTGTAAAAAATTGCATGAAATCAATGAAAGGCATCACTCGTGAGTTCTAAAGTTTTGCTGAATGACTGTGCTTGGGGAGTTAAAAATCCTGGGATACAATGGTCGAACAGCTCCTCATAATCTTTGAAGAGTCGAATTTTCCAAAATTTGTTAGATCAAACTGCCAAGCATTACATGAATATTGAGTTGGGAATGATCAGAGCCAGGGACTGTAAGGGAGTTACAATTCCCTGCGTATCGAAGCGTTCTTTGCCTGGGGACTAATCTGCCCATGTTATATTGTTATGTTCTTAAGTCCAGAGACTGGTTTGATGCAGCTCTTCATGCTGCTCTATCCTGTGCAAGCTTCTTCATCTCCCAGTATCTACTGCAACCTACATCCTTCTGAATCTACTTAGTGTATTCATCTCTTGGTCTCCCTCTACGATTTTTACCCTCCACGCTGCCATCCAGCACTAAATTGGTGATTTCTTGATGCCTCAGAACATCTCATACCAACCAATCCCTTCTTCTAGTCAAGTTGTGCAACAAATTTCCTTCTCCCCAATTCTATTCAATCCCTCCTCAATAGTTATGTGATCTACCCATCTAATCTCCAGCATTTTTCTGTAGCACCACATTTCGAAAACTTCTATTCTCTTCTTGTCCAAACTATTTATCGTCCATGTTTTACTTCCATGCATGGCTACACTCCATACCAATACTTTCAGAAATGACTTCATGGCACTTAAATCTATACTCAATGTTAACAAATTTCTCTTCTTCAGAAACGCTTTCCTTGCCATTGCCAGTATATATTTTATATCCTCTCTACTTCGACCATCATCAGTTATTTTGCTCCCCAAATAGCAAAACTCATTTACTACATTAAGTGTCTCATTTCCTAATCTGATTCCCTCAGCATCGCCCGAGTTAATTCGACTACATTCCATTATCCTCGTTTTGCTTTTGTTGGTGTTCATCTTATATCTTCCTTTCAAGACACTGTCCAATTCATTCAACTACTCTTCCAGGTCCTTTGCTGTCTCTGACAGAATTACAATGTCATCGGCGAACCTCAAAGTTTTTATTTCTTCACCATGGATTTCAATTTCTACTCCGTATTTTTCTTTTGTTTCCTTTACTGCTTGCTCAATATACAGATTGAATACCATCGGGGAGAGGCTACAACCGTGTCTCACTCCATCCCAACCACTGCTTCCCTTTCATGCCCCTCGACTCTTATAGCTGCCATCTGGTTTCTGTACAAATTGTAAATAGCCTTTCGCTCCTTGTACTTGACCCCTACCACCTTCAGAATTTGAAAGAGCGTATTCCAGTTAACATTGTCAAAAGCTTTCTCTAAATCTACAAATGCTAGAAAAGTAGGTTTGCCTTTCCTTAGTCGATCTTCTAAGATAAGTCGTAGGGTCAGTATTACCTCACGTGTCCCAACATTTCTACGGAATCCATACTGATCTTCCCCGAGGTCGGCTTCTACCAGTTTTTCCATTCGTCTGTAAAGAATTATTCGTGTTAGTATTTTGCAGCCGTGACTTATTATACTTATAGTTCAGTAATTTTCACAGTTACCAACAGCTGCTTTCTTTGGGATTAGAATTGTTATATTCTTCTTGAAATCTGAGGGTATCTCGCCTGTCTCATACATCTTGCTCACCAGATGGTAGAGTTTTGTCAGGACTGGCTCTCCCAAGGCCGTCAGTAGTTTTAATGGAATGTTGTCTACACCCGGGACCTTGTTTCGACGTAGGTCTTTCAGTGCTCTGTCAAACTCTTCACGCAGTATCATATCTCCCATTTCATCTTCATCTACATCCTATTCCATTTCCATAATATTGTCGTCAAGTACATCACCCTTGTATAGACCCTCTATATACTTCTTCCACCTTTCTGCTTTCCCATCTTTGCTTAGAACTGGGTTTCCATCAAAGCTCTTGATATTCATACACGTGGTTCTCCTTTCTCCAAAGGTCTTTTTAATTTTCCTATGCGCAGTATCTATCTTGCCCCTAGTGAGATAAGCCTCTACATCCTTACATGTGTCCTCTAGCCATCACTGCTTAGCCATTTTGCACTTCCTGTCGATCTCATTTTTGAGACGTTTGTATTCCTTTTTGTCTGCTTCATTTACTGCATTTTTATATTTTCTCCTTTCATCAATTAAATTCAGAATATCTTCTGTTACTCAAGGATTTCTACTATCCCTTGTCTTTTTACCTACTTGATCCTCTGCTGGCTTCACTATTTCATCTCTCAAAGTTACCCATTCTTGTTCTACTGTATTTCTTGCCCCCATTCTTGTCAATTGTTCCCTAATGCTCTCTGTGGAACTCTCTACAACCTCTGGTTCTGTCAGTTTATCGAGGTCCCATCTCCTTAAATTCCCACCTTTTTGCAGTTTCTTCAGTTTTAATCTGCAGTTCATAACCAATAGATTGTGGTCAGAGTCCACTCCTGCCCCTGGAAATGTCTTACATTTTAAAACCTGGTTCCTAAATCTCTGTCTTACCATTATATAATGTATCTCAAATCTTCTAGTATCTCCAGGCCTCTTCCATGTGTACAACCTTCTTTCATGATTCTTGAACCAAGTGTTAGCTATGATTAAGTTATGCTCTGTACAAAATTCTACCAGGCGGCTTCCTCTTTCATTCCTTACCCCCATTCCATATTCACCTACTACGTTTCCTTCTCTTCCTTTTCCTACTACCGATTTCTGTCCATATCTGATTATTAATGTTGAACTTCAACAGGCGTCTCACGCCAGGTAGGGAGTTATATTTTGCCTTTGGCACTTAATTCTTCAGGTAGAACGAGCACGTGGCCTGGAAGAATAATTTCGGGCTATCCTTGGCGTGCTGCTATTTTATAAAATTTATGATCTGTACTCGCGTTGTTTCAGTTCTTCGCTGGAGATATATGCTACGTGCATCTTTCTTGACTGTGTTTCATGTTGAACTCACGTGGATTTCATACTTACCATGCAGAAAATGCAATAAAGAGTTTGTAAGCATCCATTTTGTCAAATGGTATTCTTGGGCGTTCAGGCATCTTTATTAATAATATATTCACGTATGACGTAGTCGTGTCAACTGTGTTTATCTTGATGTTTGTAGGTAGAACATGTAATTGATTTCAGAACCCTGTAACTCCAACTTCAGCCTTACCTATGGCTGTCGAGTCAGTCGACTATGAGGTACAAAGAGCAACTAACGAGCACAAATGTAGAAAATACAACGTGCAAGCCAATTTCATGGTCATGTAAGTAATAAGGCACCAGCAATAGATATAGTATTGTTGAGATATGTACTGTACTTCTACCGGAAAAAACTGATGGTGTTATGAAGCATGTAAATCAAGAAGTCAGTTCTGCACGTACGCGCACACCACCATTACTCTACCACGCAAACATAGTTGTTATACTCGACTGGTGTGAGACGTTCCCTAGGGGGGGGGGGGGGGGGTCCACCGGGGGCCGAACCACACAATAACCCTGAAAGAGTGGTTCGGTGTGCGGCGGCGGAGGGGTGAAGTGGACTGCGGTAGTCGTCGTGGGGTTGTGGACCACTGCGGCTGTGGCGGGGATGGACCCTCTCCCTCGTTTCTAGGCCCACGGTTAACATACAATAAAATACAATACAAGTCAAGAAGTCAATACGAAATTCTATTAATGTCGAGATAAGCTGTCCTGTTTCATTTGGTGGTTGTATTTCACAGTCATGCGACTGGCTAATCGCGGATGGCTGAAGATGGAGAAGAACAGGATGTTCATAAATAATAGGGTAAACTAAAACAGATGAATGTACCCGGTGTTGTGGTTATCTTCATTCTGAAGACTTATTTGATGGAGCTCTCTATGCTAGTCTAATGTGTGCAAACCTCTTCATCTCTCGATGTCGACGCCACGTTAAACCCAAATCTTTCTTCCTTCTTTCTTCATTTCTACATAACTACCGCAACCTGATCCCTTTGAACCCGCTTACTACATTGAAGCCTTGGCCTCTCGTAACTATTTTTACTCTCCCTTCCCACTTCCTCCCATTGCCAACTTGACAGTTCCTTGATGTCAGAGGATGTGTCCTATCACCCGATAACTTCTTTTAATCAAAGTAAGCAGAAAATTTCTTTTTTCCCCCATTCGAATCAGTATCTTCACATTTGTTATTCGATCTACCCACCTTATCATCAGCATTCTTCTATAGCACCACATTTCAAAAGCTTCTATTCTCTTGGCTGTCGTCCATGTTTCACTTCCATATAAGGATGCACTCCAGACAAGTACTTTCGGAAAATGCTTCTTAACATTTAAATTTACATTACGTATTAAGAAACTACTCTTTATCAGAGAAGGTTTTCTTGCTATTTCCAGTTTGCATTTTGTGCCTCCTCTACCTCGGCTGTCATAAGTTATTTAGGTACCCAGCTGGCAAACCTCATCTCCTACTTTTAACGTCTCTTTTCCTGATCTATTTCCCTCTGTATCAGCCTGATTTATTCGAGTGCATTCCATTACCCTTGTTTTAATGATGTTCATCTCAAAACCTCTTACTAAAACACTATCCATCCCGTTAAACTGCTTATCTAAATCGTCAGTCATCTCGGAAAAAATTACATTTTCGTTGGTATCCCGCAAAGTTTTTATTTCTACTTTCTAAGCATTAACTCCTTTTTCAAATTTCTCCTTGATTTCCTTTCAGCTTGCTACTTCTGGGTTCCTTTCTGCTTACTCAGTGTACAGATAAAATAACGTTAGGGATAGGCTACAACCGTGCCTCAATCCCCTCTCAACCATAGCTTATCTTTCGTGTTCTTCAACACTTATAACTGCAGTTTGGTTTTTGTACAAGTTGTAAATAACCTATCTTTCCCTGTAAATTTTATCTCAGCTATTTTCAAAATTTCAAAGTATGTAATCCAGTCCACATCTTCAAAAGCTTTCTGGAAATCTACAAGTGCTGTAAATGTAGGTTTGCCTCTGTTCCAACAGTGTGGAAGATATGTCGTAGGGTAAATATTGCACCGCGGGGTCTTATATTTCTCCAGAACCCAAAGAGATCTTTACCGAAGTTAGCTTCGATCAGACTTACATTCTTCTATAAATAATTCGTGTCAATATAGTGAAACCACAAATTATTAAATCGTGGGTTCGGTAGTATCCACACCTGTCAGCATCTTTCTTCTTTGGAATTTGAATTATTACATTTTTCCTGAAGACTGATGGTATTTGCCTGTCTCATATATCGTGCACGTCAGGTGGAATAGCTTTGTCATGGTTGGCTCTCCCACGATTATCAATAATTCTGAGAAATTGAGGTCGACTGAAGTGACCTTTTCCCATTCAGGCCTTTCAGCGCTCTGTCAAATTCTTCTCCCAGTATCATATCTCCTATCTCATCATCACCTACTTCCTCTTCTCTTTATATAATATTGACATCAAGTTATTTCATCTTATATAAACTCTCTGTATACTCCTTCTACCTGTCAACTTTCCCATCTTTGATTAGTACTGCCTTACCATCTGAGTACTTGATATTTATTCAGTTGCATCTATTATCTCCACTGGCTTCTTTAATTTTCCTATCAGCAGCATTTGTTTTTTCTCTAGATATTCACTTGTTCGCTAGCAATTCCTGCTTAGCCCTTTCGCTCTTTCTTTTAATCTTGTTCTTAGACGTCTCTATTCCCTTTCATCTTGTTCATTTTTTGCATTATTGTATTTTCTCATTCCGTCAATTAAATTCAGTATCTTCTGTATTGCACAGGAATTTCTAGAAGCCCTTCTCCTTTCATCTAAGTGATCCTCTGCTGCCTTCCCAATTTCATCTCTGAAAGTTACCCGTTTATCTGCCATTGTATTCCATTCCCCCGTTTCAGTCCAACATTGCCTAATACTGCCTCTGAAGCTTCAATGTATCCAGAGTCCACCTCTTAAATTTCCAGCCTTTTGCAATTTACCCGTTCATCTGCCATTGTATTCCATTCCCCCGTTTCAGTCCAACATTGCCTAATACTGCCTCTGAAACTTCAATGTATCCAGAGTCCACCTCTTAAATTTCCAGCCTTTTGCAATTTCTTCAGTTTCAGCCTGAAATTCATAACCAATAAATTATGGTCAGAGTTTACACGTGACCTCAAAATGTATTCCAGTTTAAAATATGGTTTCGAAGTTTCTGTCTAATTATATAATCAATCTGAAACCGTCTAAAGTCTCCAAGTCTCTTCCACGTGTACGATCTTCTTTTATGATACGTAAACCAAGGGTTAGCGGTGGTTAAATCATCCTCTGTGAAAAATTGTACCAGGCGGCTTCCTCTTTCATTCTTTTCTTCCAGTACACGTTCTTCTACTAGATTTTCTTATCTTCCATTCGTTACTATCGATTTTCAGCCACCCATCAGAATTAAATGTCCATCTCCTTTAACTATATAAATAATTTCTTTTATCTCTTCATACATTCTTTCAGTGTCTTCGTCATTTGCGTAGCTAGTTGTCGTATAAACTCGAACTACTAACTTCGTCTCCATCTTTGCTTAAGCAGTTTTGCTGTAGATGACAGTAGGGGTAATTCGTAGTGCAGCTTCTAAACACAACGCCATCAAAATATTATCGATTTGTGATTGCATTATAAAACTAATCTCGGTTGCTTATGTAAACTTACGAGCCCAATTTTCGTTGTTCGCGGGAAGTTTTAATTTTCTGCTTTAACATGAAGAAATCTCCTGGTGAGGCTCTTACAATGCTGGTTTAGACCTTTGGTGAGGCACCTGTTGGTGAACGAACTTACAGCGAATGGCTTCAACGCTTCAAGAACGCTGATTTTGACGTCAAAGACCGGCGTGGCGTCGGAAGAGAGAAGGTTTTCTAAACTACTGAAATTGACGGAAAGAATCACAAGAGATCGTTACTGAAAAAATTGAACAGAGCATTGAAAGGCAAACGGCCACAATACATGAAAACGTGATTCTGCAGCATGACAATGCTCGAACGCATGTCCGAAAACCCGTCAAAACATACAAGGAAACCTTGAAATGAGAAATCCTAGCCCACCCGCCGTATCGTATTGTCCAGACATCGCTCCCTCTGACTACCATCTTTTTCCATCAATGGCACACGGCCCAGCTTACCAGCACTTCTGGTCATATGAACAAGTGGAAAATTGTATCGATTCATAGATCTCCTCAAAAGACACCCACCTCTTCTGCCACGGGATTCGTATGCTGTCCGAAAGACGGGACGAAGTAGTGGCCAGTGATGGCCAACAATTTGAATAGCACATTTTTGTAAGTTGTTCACAACAAAAGCCACGCACTTCGAGTAAAAACTTCTGAAGAGAAGCTGTAGACCTAATACGATAATGTACTCACTATGCTGTTCACAGTAGCTTAGTTGCGTTCCTATTTTTTATTCATTATTTGGCCTACAGTATTGGCCCTGTGATTTCGTGTTGATAACCCTGTACTGACTTAATCAGAAGTCCTAATCTTCCTGCCACCGCACTTTACTAATTCCCACTATATCTAACTTGAACCTGTTCATTTCCCTTTTCAAATTCTCTAACCTATCTACCCGATTAAGGGATCTAATATTATTCCTCCGACACGTAGAGAGACAATCTTTTTCCCGATGCAAACCGACTGGCTCGCCCAGAGTTCCGACCTGAACCCCATGGAACACTTTTGGGATGAGTCAAAATATTGACATCACTCCAGACCTCAGAGTCCAACATCTCTGCCTTCTCTGGTTTCGACTCTTGATGAAGGATGGACAGCTATTCGTCCACAGACATTCAGACACCTTACTGAAAATGTCCCTAGCAGAGTTCAAACAGATGGCCAAGTGTGGATCCACATCAAATTAATGTCCACTAATAAGTCATCCAGATACTTTTGACTAGATGGGGTATCTGCAGTAAGCTCTCTATTCATCTGGACAGCATCGCAAGGCGATGATGTCGAGGATGCGAGGGTGCTGGGGAATGAATCAGATGGAGGGAGGTGGCAGTGAGTCATCGAGAGGAGTTCCCGGGGGTGTTGCGCTAAACTGCTTGAAGTGGTCACCACACTATGTACGTTCGCGGGCAGGGCATTGCCTCGAGAGACCAGGAAGAGACCTGTTCGGCCGAGTCGTGGGTGGGGCACGGTGGAGACGGTGGACTGGCCGTATCGACCGGATCGACCAGGGTCGCCTGTCGAGGGGAGCCGTCAGTGTGACGCCGCCGCCGCTGCCCTCGGGCGTCCGTGGCCGCGCGCGCTCCGTCGCCTCCTCCCCCCCCCCCTCCCCCCTTCCCCCACCCCTTACTTTCACGGCGCCGGCCCCGCCCGATCGCTCCCCTTTACTGTTCCTGGCAGCAACTTGAATCGCCGGCTACTTGGCCGGAATTGCACTTGCCGTACTCTCGCGTTACGTGCGGCCGACGGAAACTGTTGTTCCAGTGACACAGGAAGCGTCAACTTGACGAGAATTCTCGCTACCCAACTGCGAAGTGCGTGGCGGAGATAACTTTCAGTTTTAACACCTATTAGAGTAACTTCCCACACCAGAGGCGTGTGGAGTGCGGGAAGAAGTGCTAAAAAGACAGCGCTAGGCGGAACACAAGAAACGGTCTCCACTATGCTGATCAAAAGAGTCGACTTTACTACCACCTCACTCCTGCTCTCTCAGGTAGTTTTTAGTCGAGAACAAAATTAACCCTTCTACTGCTATGATTTTTTTGTTTCACTGGGCCACATTGTGGCCATAAAAACCCCAAATAATTTATTCGGTATACATTGGAAGTATTTTAACGAACTAATATAAAAGTGTACATTAGAGCTGTTAAGCGCAACAGTCATCACTGTATTTTCATAAATGTTACATTCAAGAAATAAAAAAGAAGTATAGATTGTAGTACTCAGTGCAAAAAACCGTGAATACATTTTAATGCGTCGTAAGTATAAATCCGAACAAAACAGAATTAATACATCTGACTCAAAGGGAGAAAGTCATCTATTTTGAAAATTATACCTTCGAAAACGAGGGAGATGTATATTTCCAGTGCGCTTGTTGGGTCATATTGACCCTCTTTGTACTAGGAAGAACACAATAGCTGAGGCAAGGTACCGTAACGATGAGTACCAAAATGAGCTGGAAGTAATATTTTGATTGTTGCAGATGTTCCATATGACAGCTGTTCAAACGTATGTCATTATTCTATTTTTAAAAATGTTACATTCAAGAAACAAACAATTTAAACTGGTGCCATATTGATCCCAGTAGCAATCAGTGCAAAAACCATGAATAAAATTTAGTGTATTGTAAATATAACAATTAACAAAACATTACTGAATACAGCTGAGTTAGAGAGAAAAAAGTCTGAAATTTTGAAAAAAGGGAGATATGTGTTTCCAATGTGAATATGGAGTCATATTGACACCAGTGGTACTAGGAGGATTAAATAAATTTCGCAGTCACCCCACTCACCGGCGTTTTCACATCGAGGAGTTGACAGGGTAGTTAGGAAGAGGTTCGTTGTATCATAAACTTTGAATATATTGCCGTTCGGAGTAAACCAACCAACACAATGAATTATATGAAGGCAAGTTGATCGATTTGTTGAGACGCACACAACACGACCAATAAAAGAGTTGTAAACGAACTATTCCGTATCGTGTTGGTAGTTGACTTACGTTACTGGCCTACAAGTAACAAATTTCATCGATGCTGATGCCTTGTAAAAATTTTTTCGCCATGTCCTGTACTTGACTAGCATCATTGAAATATCAGTCTGCAACAAAAACTGACGCGAATGTGAGGTTAACAATGTTATTGGTGTTGAGAAACATGCATTAGTCGCCATAACATTATACGAACTTTTTTGTTGTATTATCCGTCAGTACAGGCATATCAAAAACAAAATTTATTTTTCGTTATTAATTATTATTTGAAGTTAACTGACGAAGCCTTCTACTCATTTCAGTCATAGGTAAAACTTAACAATAGATACATACTGCACATGGAGTTCTCAATAATCTTTGTCGCTATTTCAATTTTTCTCTTTCATCGATCTCTGTGATGCAATGGCGCTTATCTCTGGATGCAACCTAATATCACTCGTTAGCACAATGCGCATGGCTTCGGCTTTCCCAATAGTGACCGTTACTAACGCTTTGTTCAATGTCAGCAGTCGACGCCGTATCCCTGCAGGCGAACTGGTATTACGAGATAGAAATTTTTTTTCGGCTCTATCGAAACGAAAATTAGATGACTCACAAACTACGCAAAGAACAAGATTTCTATCCTCATTTAATAAAGGCAATGCATTTTGAGTAAAATTATCATCAAGACCTATTGGCCTATTTAGCTTCGGAACTGTTTATTCCATCATTTTGAGAGAAATGGACACAGCTGTCTCCATATATAAGCCCGAATCAAGTAATAACATCCAAAGCTAAACTGTTCTACTCAGAAAAAGAATTTAGGTTCAGTTCAATACGTTGAACTGCTGATTTAATAGTACTACGTAGATATACTCCAAGGTATCCATCGATCAGAATAACAAAGTGCTTGACTTTGGAGCATGGAAAGAGGGGACCTTGTCGGTTCGTTGCTGCCCATAAACGCTCTATGTTTGCCGTAGCAACAACTGTGCACTCCCCTTCTGATGCGTTCATACGTGCCCTATCGAGTTCGGTTTGCAAGCTCTTGAGAGTCTTATCACTTCGCTATACCTTTTCGCCAGTAGCATCACGCAATCCGTGAAAAAGACATACTACACAGAGAAACAAAGTATTTAAGAATAGATCACTATAATTCCAGTTAAACGCCAGAACTGTCGATCGTAGCTGATTGGCAACTGGTAGCTGCGATAGCAGAGCAATTTGACAGTGGAGGACGGAACAGAAGGTGCGACCAAACAAGTGCGCTCATTAGCTGCTGGTATGACAGCTGTCCTGTAAACAATTAGCTGTCTGTAATTTTGTTACTCTGACGCAGGTAGACTGTCACGAAGGTCAGAAACAAAGGAAAATCTATTAGTATCTGAGGGGATGGGGCAGTGGTGGGGGGAGGGGGGAGACGGAGGGAGGGGTGATCGTGGCTCGTGGGTGGAGGAGGGAGATGGGTGGCGCGCACATGGAAGCGCAGGGACGAGATAAGTGAATTGAAGGTAACTGGCAGACCTCATATCTTGAGGACTACCCCCACGTCGCAACGCTGAGCATACCAACAGAAACTCTCCCGAATCACAATGAAGGCTGTGTGCGCAGGTACATCCCTGAACCTTGATCTTCCTGGTCAGAATAAAAACGTAGTGCAATCCGAAAATAATCTCTGCGCTTCGCAAAAGGCCGGCCCTGATTCCAATGGACTCTCGAGGTTCTCAATTTTTCAGTAATTACCAACACTACTGATGGAAGATGACTAGAAATCGCGATTCTTTATTATTCTTCCTCTTATAACGAAGAGGAATACCAATTTCAATGGAAAATTATTTAATTTACTCACCGCAATCTTAGTAAAACTAGGGTTTTTTATATTTTGCATGCTTTCAGAAGGACGACATTTGCAAGACCAGTTCTTAATTTTGTCGATTCAAACGCTGAGTTCATATTTGGGAGTAGCGGGTTTCAAATCCGCCTCCTGCTGTCGTGGCGTACATTTTTCAAAATTTTCTTTAATATCTAACGCGACTGCTAGTATAAATTCTAAGTCACGACTGCCATCTCTCGCTGACATACTCCGTCTGAGTTGGTGCATTGTCTGTATAGCGTTGACAATGGCGGACATGAATTCCAATTTTACTTCATTTTCACAGAAAGAGACAACCACTTGGCCTTTACTGCCTGCTAAAAATTAATAAACCCAATTCTAATAGCTGCGACGAATTGAATTTAATTCATCTGAAGCACATTTTTAACTGGAAAAAGTGACCATTCACCTGCAGAGTATCCAGCACGTATACCACATCAGTCCAAAAGTTTCTAGACTAGATTAAGAAAAAACAGAGAGACGTTAAGATGGCGGTTTTAATGCTTCAGGTGATCTACGTAAGTCTCCCCCACTTGGGTACAACAGACAAAACGTTCACACAAACCCGTGAAACTGTCGGAAGAATCCTTCTTTCGGATGTTGTTCAACACGCATTTGCCTTTAGTTTGAATGTCGATTAAGCGTCAAAGCGATGATCCTTTGTGTGCACTTTTGCATTTTGTCGTTATGTGGAGAATTCGTACAGATAAAACCAAGTCTAGCCACGCCCGAAGATTTTTTCCAGGAAAGAACTGTTTGTGGTTTGTATTTCAGTCAAGTCGCTGGAGGCATCTACGTGTCGTGGTTTTTGTTGGGGGGGGGGGGGGGAGGGAGTGAAGATGTGCAAGACAAACTTTGAAGACACTTTTCTTTTCTTCAAAACAGTCAGGAGAGTGTCTTGAACACTTGATTTAGAGAAGTTGTTCCACTGCCATTTTTGACACAGCAATGTTGACACACTACGGCAGCACGTCTACAACTTAACTCTGCTTGCTCAGCAACAGACTGGTAGAAGGCACGTCTGTCGTTTACAGTTGTTAGTTGAAACTGCCACCGTAGTCACTGCATTAACGCCGCTTATACGCCAGTAGTGAAATTAGCCTCGGAACTTCTTGGGCAGTTGGTGTAGCAGGACACTGAATGGACGATGCTAGGCCGCTGTTCGGGGACGAGTGTGTGCATGTAGAGCCATTCGGCTGTGCATCGGCTTTGATGGTGGTCAGGTTATCAGCCAAATGGGGCCAGTCAACCTTTTGATTAATGGCGGAGGCAAATGTCATTAGTAATCAATTAGTCGTCCACGGTTTCGAGTCAGTCGCTTTAGGTATTAACATAGGTCACTGAACAGCGTTGGTGAATTAACTGGTGAACTAACTGGTGAAATTGTAAACGATGTTTTTCAGAAAATCATTAAGTGGTTCTCTGCAAATGGGCTCTCATTACACTTTGACAAAACACAGTGTATACAGTTCCACACAGTAAATGGAATGACACCATTAATAAATATAAACTTCGATCAGAAATCGATAGTTAAGGTAGAATATTCAAAATTTCTAGGTGTATGCATTGATGAGGGGTTGAACTTGAAAAAACACACTGAGGATCTGCTGAAACGTTTGAGTTCAGCTACTTATGCTATTAGGGTCATTGCAAATTTTGGAGATATACATCTGAGTAAATTAGCTTACCACACCTATTTTCATTCTCTGCTTTTGTATGGCATCATTGAGTAAAAGAGTATTCATTGCACAAAAGCGTGTAATCAGAATAATTGCTGGAGCTCATCCAAGATCATCCTGCACACACTAAATTAAAGAGCTAGTGATCTTCACAGTAGCCTCACAATATATATATTCACTTATGAAATTTGTCGTTAACAATCCGAACGAATTCAAAAGTAATAGCAGTGTACATGGCTACAACACTAGGAGAAAGGATGATCTTCACTACTCAAGGTTAAACGTAACGTTGGCTCAGAAGGGGGAAAATTATGCTGCCACAAAAGTCTTTGGTCACTTACCTAATAGCATCAAAAGTCTGACAGATAGCCATATAGCATTTAAAAGGAAGTTAAAAGAATTTCTGAATGGCAACTCCTTCTACTCATTAGATGAATTTTTGGATATACTAAGTGGATAATTTCCCCAAGACCCACAAAAAAAAAAAAAAAAAAAAAAAATAAAAAAAAATTAAGAATATTGAGTGTCATGTAATATTTTGTGTAATGTAATATCTTGTATAGACACCTTTTCTTAACCTGACACGTTCCACATCATTACGAAGTGTCATATTCATGATCTATGGAACAAGTACTAATCTAATCTAATCTGAGAACATTTGTAAAAACACAGAAAATAAGCGGCCTTGTCTGATTGTAATATCTAATAATCTGTTATCGTAACAAATTTTTCTTTTGGTGGAATCACAGTTGCAAAAATGCGGTTATAGTAAATTTCACCGTGATCTATTTATTCTTTCTTTACTCTGACAAAAATAAAATAAAAAATAAACAGTTCGAGATGGTGCAGTGATAGGTCGCTGGGCTAGTGTGCAGAAGGACGACCGTTCAAATTCCACCAGGCCATCCACATTTAGTTTCACCATGGTTTCCCTACACCGGGATGGTTCCTTTGAAAGAGCTTGGCCTATTTCCTTCCTTATGTTTTCCCATTACCAGATTGCGCTACGTCTCTAATGATTTTGTTACCGACGGGACGGTAAACTCTAATCTTCCGTCCTTCCTTTTTCACTCTGAAAAGAAAGTAAAAATGCCGATTCCTATCGTGTTCCAGAACGAAAAAGTTTTATTGCAGTTTTATTTCAGTAAGGGATATCTGTCAATGTATAAACTTCTGTGTGAGTGGACTGACTGTTACAACGTATATTGCATGGATGGAAAACTTACTTAATTCATTTTGTAGACTTCGATGTTGAATGTTAAATCGAAACAATGCTACTACCTATCTCACAGTGGTTCCACAATGTACTACTAGACCAAACATTAAGAGAGACTGAGGTTTCATCATTACATGACTTTAATTTTCAATAAGCAGCAGACAAATGAAGATTGGAAATGTCAAATGTCTGATGTGCCTTTTTTTCACAAAACCCATTTTCAGTGCTTTTGTGTTCATTGTCCTCTGTTGTATGTCCCTAGACTTGCTCCAAGTGCCAAATAGTGGAGAAAATGTTTTGAACATTCGTTTCGAGATAACACATAGTCTTTGTGCCGAGAAGTGCCATGCGTTTATGATGACGTTTCTGGTAAGCCTGGGATGATTTAAGAAGATAGCATACGAACTTTTTAGTCAGCGAGCATAGCTGTATACTATTGCAACCTTTAAATCACAATGTCCTCATTTGGAGACGTGTATAAAGTTATAAATGTGTCACTTACCTTTCGTTCCGAAAGCCGCCTTTAGTTTTCACCTTGAAGAATGCACCTTTCTATGCAGAAATGCTTTTTCTTTGCCTAAACTCAGAAGAAATTAACCGACTGATGGGAGGTACAAAGATTATTGGGAAGCGTCCACGTGACTGTGCACAATCAGTTTTGTTTTGTGGTACCACAAATTGACAGGAGGTGTCGACACTTTCCTCAAATAAGCTCTCTGCTTGTGACGATATGAGTACAACAATTATAGATGGAAAAATTTAATGAATTTTAATATACTAAGCATTTGTTTAGTTTGTCAAATGGTTCAAATGGCTCTGAGCACTATGGGACTTAACTTTTGCGGTCATCAGTCCCCTAGAACTTAGAACTACTTAAACCTAACTAACCTAAGGACATCACACACATCCATGCTCGAGGCAGGATTCGAACCTGCTCCCGTAGCGGTCGCGCGGTTCCAGACTGTAGCGCCCAGAACCGCTCGGCCATCGCAGCCGGCTTTAGTATGTCCTTATATGAGGAAGCCATGACCGAATGGGTTAACTTTGTTATACTCTGTTAAAAAATGGAATGAAATGAGAAATTACAATATTATAATATTACTGACGTATTTCTTTACTTGTATTATTACAAATAAAACGAAGTGCCTTTCATTAATGGGACTTGGCACAAAAGCTTTCTTGTTATCACTTAGAACCAGTCAGTTTCCTGGTATGATACGTACAATGTTCTTAATAAATTATTTACTTTCCAGTTTGTCTCGTTATGTTTTGCAGTGATGAGTTGAGCAGTGTAATGCTGTGGCATTAGAATACAAATAAGTTAGATATAAGAAATACATAGTTTTTTGATTCTTGATTCGCCTGACAAATGCGAGATTTGAGTCTTAGAATGTTTGACATTTCCACACTTCAAATATGCCAACGATCATCTTACGTCCAGAGCAACAGAAATTGTATTTTTCTTTTGCTTTATTTTCTCTTCTTCAGTCACTTACTGAAACACAATTTTAAGCACCATCTACATCTACATCTACATTCTACATCTACATGGCTACTCTGAAAATCATATTGAAGTGCCTGGCAGAGGCTTCATCGAACCACCTTCACACTAATTCACCACTATGACCCTCTCGAACACCGCGCGGAAAAAACGAACTCCTATAGCATCAAGGGATCACCAATTAAGTATTGGAGGGCATCGTGGAAGGTAAAAATCGTAGAGGGAGATCAAGAGATGTATGCACTAAGCAGATTCAGAAGGATGTAGGCTGCAGTAGGTACTGGGAGATGAAGAAGTTGCACAGGATAGAGTAGCATGGAGAGCTGCATCAAACCAGTCTCAGGACTGAAGACCACAACAACATCAACAACCCTCTACTCTTCCCTCTGATACCAAATTTACGATTCCCTGATGCCTCAGCAAGTGTCCTTTCAAGCGATCCATTTTTTTCTACATATACATCTACATACATACTCTGCAAGCCACAGCACGGTGCATGGTGGAGTGGTGCCAAGTTTTTTTTCTTTTCCACTGGCAAACAGAGTGAGGGAAAGGCGACTGTCTATATGCCTCCGTACGAGCCCTAATTTCTCGAATCTTACCTTTGTGGTTTGTACGGTAAATGTATGTTGGCAGCAATAGGATCGTTCTGCAATCAGTTTCAAATGCCAGGTCTCTAAACTTTCTCAAAAGTGGTTCAAATTGCTCTGAGCACTATGTGACTTAATAACTGAGGTCATCAGTCCCCTAGAACTTAGAACTCTTAAACCTAACTAACCTAAGGACATCACACACATCCATGACCGAGGCAGGATTCGAACCTGCGACCGTAGCGGTCGCGCGCTTCCAGACTGAAGCGCCTAGAAGCGCTTGGCCACTCCAGCCGGCTGAACTTTCTCAGTAGTGTTTTTCGAAATGAATGTCTTCTTGCCTCCAGGGATTCCCACTTGTGTTCCAAAAGCTTATCTGTAACACTTGCATGCTGATCGAACCTACCGTAACAAACCTAGCGGCTCGCCTCTGAGTTTCTTCGATCTATTCTTTCAGTCCGACCTAGTGTGGATCCCAAACACTAGAGCAGTACTCAAGAATAGGTCGCACTAGCGGGAGCTGCGGCCTCCTTTACTGATGAACCACACTTTCTAAAAATTCTCCCAATAAACCTAAGTCGACCATTCGCCTTCCCTATCATAACCATCCTTTTAAACAGGTTGTATTTCTTTTCCCCAATCCGATTTAGCACGCACTAATTAATTATTAGTTATTCTGACTCCGTAGGTGAGTGACCAGCGCGGCTGACTGGCAAGCAGAGGATTTGGGTTCGATTCCCCGTACTGCCGTGGATTTTTGCTGGGTGGGAGGACTAGTAAGGGGCGCACTCATCTTCGTGAGGCCAACTGAGGAACTACTTGATCGATTAGTGGTGTTTCCAAGGTCAAGAAACCCATCAATTACAGGGGAAGCGGTGTGCTGACGACACGCTGCTCCATGCCGCATCCAATGACGACATTGGCGGAGGATGACATGGTTGCCGGTCGGGTCCAATTTTCCTATTTAGAGCAAGAATGCAGAACTTTACATTTACCATTAGTTTTGCGATCTACCCATGTAACCCTTAGCATTCTTCTGTAGCAAAACACTTCTAAAGTTTCTATTTTCTTCTTGTCTGAACTGTTTCACATCCATACAAGGCTACTGTTCAGACGAATTCCTTCAGAAAATACTTTATCACATGTAATTTTTTAATGTACTCTTTGTGGGACATCTGCAATCATTGTACCACAACCACAACTGTTGCTAAATTTTTTCATGACGAACAAATCAGTTCAATTGTACCAAGGCGTCTCGTTGCTGTAGTCTGTTGGCCGGTCTTGCTGGGCGTCCACGACATGCGGCGAACTGGGCACTTAATGGAGAGTCCTTTTTGAGATTCACATATTGGAATTCTACAGCATTGATACCTTCATTTTACTTTCTTAAACTTATGCCAAATGTCGGGCTGGACGAAGTTGGTTCGTAGTTTACATTAGTCAGGCAATGAGCGCTTGTTTGTCGATTCATTCGTCGTTTTCTCTGTTAGGAGCGTTTACCCAGTGTGGTCGTCGTTGACGAGAAGGATCTTTTCATGCCTCACCCGTACGGGATCTCGCACGCTACTTGATAAATTTAATCGATTTTTTACATGACTGGTACGATTTTCTGCAGCCCATTCAAGGTAAGACCTATTGTTCACATTTGTATGGACATTTGTGATGTTAATTAATATTATAATATGCCTCTTAGTTTCCCTTGGTTTTTGTAGCGCCTGAAGATGAGATTTATATCCTGAAAACCGGGTCATGCGTACGATTTTATCCAAACAAAAAACAATGGAGTTGACAAGTGCAACTGAGCGGATTTATTCATTACAAAAATTTTCAATTTGTATTTGATGTTAACAAATTTCTCTTTTTCAGAAATGCTTTACTTGCTATTGCCAGTCTGCATTTTATATGCTGCCCAAATAACAAAACTCATGTGCATTTAGCACCTCATTTCCTAATGTAATAGCCGGCCGGTGTGGCCGAGCGGTTCTAGCCGCCTCAGTCTGGGACCGCGCGACCGCTACGGTCGCAGGTTCGAATTCTGCCTCGGGGATGGATGTGTGTGATGTGCTTAAGTTTGTTAGGTTTAAGTAGTTCTAAGTCCTAGGGGACTGATGACCTCAGATGTTAAATCCCATAGTGCTCAGAGCCATTTGAACCATTTTTGAACCTAATGTAATACCCTTACCAACGCATGATTTAACGCGACTACTACATTTATTTCCCCTGCTATCCATTCCGTTCAGCTGTCTTCCAATCCCTGTGGTATCTCTGACAGAATTATCGTGTTATCAGAAAAACTTCAAAGTTCTTATTCTTCTGTGTACACACAACTGCAACCAGTCACTTTTTTGGATAATTATTTATTATTCCACGAACCGGTTTTCGAACCTTTTCAGGTTCCTCTTCAGAGGTTTTCTGGAAGTTACATGATTGTTTCTAGCATAATGGTGAGTGCTGGCTCTGTGACAAGAAGATGTAAGATCCTTTAATGTATCGTCACGAGTATTGTTTATCTGTCAATATGGATGCAAAATTTTTTAGTTTTGTACTTACTGCGACAGTATGGGCGGCTTTTTTCCGTTAGTGTCCATCTGGTTGCTTCCATTTTGATGGACAGTTGGTGCATAACTTCACAAGCTTTTACACAATCTGTATGCATTTATACTGCGATAGCGAAACTTTGCCTGCGTCCATATGTGCCATACAACTGTTGCTTGTTACAAAGATTTTTGTTAACAAGCAACCGTTGTATAGCACATGCTGGATCTTTGTTAACTAGCAACAGTTGTATAGCACATGCTGGATGCTGGAAAAGTTTCACTATCGCGGTATAAACGCACACAGATAGTGTAAAATGTGTGAAGTGAGGCACCAACCGTCCGTCGAACTGGTTCAAAATGTTCAAATGTGTGTGAATTCCCAAGGGACCAAACTACTGAGGTCATCGGTCCCTAGACTTACACATCACTTAAACTAACTTAAGCTAACGTATGGTAAGAACAACACACACACACACACACACACACACACATGCCAGAGGGAGGACTCGAACCTCCGACGGGAGGGGCCGCACAGTCCGTGAAGGACGCCTCTAACCGCGCGGCCACTCCGCGCGGCCGTCGAACTGGAAGCAGACAGATGGACACTAACAGAAAAAGCCGCCCATAGTGTCGCAGTAAGAAGAAATCTAAAAAAGAATTGCATCCATATCGACAGATAAACAATACTCATGGCGATACATTAAAGCACGTTCCATACGCTTGTCACAGCGCCAGCACCCAGCAGTATGATAGAAATAGTGACGTAACTTCCAGAAAACTATCTGAAGATGATCCTGAACAAAGTTCGAAAACCGGTTCATGGAATAATAAATAACCATTCAAAAAAGTGACAGGTTTCAATTTTATGTTTTACATTCAATTAACAGTCACGGGTTCTAAAACATCCGTAGTGGATAAGCTTAATCTTATTCTTCTCCCTGCACTTTAATTCCCTCTCCAAATTTCTCTTTCGTTCCCTTCCTAGCTTGCTCAATGTACGGACTGAATAACATCGTGGACAGGCTACTGTCCTATCTCACTCCCTTCTTGAGTAGTGCTTCCCTTTCACATTATCGGACTCTGATAACTGTAATCTGGTTTCTGTATATCGTCTTAGCTACTCTTTGTATACGCTGTTTTATACAGCATAATTTACTCTTAAAAACCGATTAATTCCAAGACTATGTCATAACTCAACTGCCCGTCACAGTTTGCTTAAATCTGAGTTACTTTCAGATGATCTCAGTCTACAGAATGGTACATTTTCAACAAAAGGAGAAAACTGTGTAATTGTAAACTGAAATAACCCCCAAGTAGTCTGATTCGTATCTCGTCATTCTTACTGGCGCGTCGCAGTGGTACGCCAAGCTGCCTGTTGCTGGTTGTTTCCCTTCTGTCGCTGCCCATGCGCTGCGATTTCCGCTACGTCAGCTCGCTCAGCTCCTCCTCTCGTCAGGCAGACGGGACTTGGGACGGTTTGCTTTCTTTCTTACTGCAAGCAGTCCTTTCTCTCCTGCCCCTGCCCCCCCAGCGCGTTCTGCCCGCAGCAGCCTTGCTATTGACAAACGGGCAGCAGGAGGACCCAGCATAGCACTCGAAACTTTTATTTCAATTCTTCCGGCTGTCCCGGAGCTGCGACAACACTTCAGGCACGGTAGGGACTCGAGGCACTTGCAGATGCAGCTTTCTAACTGGCGAGCAATGGATGCAACAGGCACTCACTACGAATAACTCGCAAGAATTTCGTGACTGCCGCAGATAATTTGTGAAGCGATACAGAGAAAACAACACGAAAAATGCTTTGTTTGACACAAACATTAATAATTCATGCAAGCACTGTGGGTATTCGTAGGCACGACTTCCGTCAGCAACGTTTTGCGTGTTTATAAAAAATGGTTCAAATGGCTCTGAACACTATGGGACTTAACTTCTGAGGTCATCAGTCACCTATAGCTTAGAACTAATTAAACCTAACTAACCTAAGGACATCAGACACATCCATGCCCGAGGCAGGATTCGAACCTGCTACCGCAGCGGTCGCGCGGTTCCAGACTGTAGCGCCTAGAACCGCTCGGCCACTACGGCCGGCTTTGCGTGTATGTCATGAGATCTCTGTTCATTCCCTACAAGGACGAGTGAGGGAAAAATGACCTGGACTACTTTCGTTTTCTTACTTCTCTCGGTGGTAGTGCTGGATTTGGTCGCAGCTATTTGTCGTGTCCGTGTTCCGTCGACCGCACATCGAGAAAACACTAGTTACTAGCTCTCAGAGCATTTGGCGTGAAGAGACTGCTTAAATCATTAACCCAATAGAAATGATGATGAATACGACCTTTTCACCCTGTAGGCATGTCGCAGTGTGCTCAGTTTAGTAGGGAAACCCTTGTCACAAAATATCTCTGTCAGGAAATGCAACACGAGACGTACGTATTAGTCTTCACCATAATGTACTGGTAAGCCTAATCTGTTAATAGCGTGGCAATCCCAACAACGCATATGAGGTCTGCAAGCATAAATAGGTCACCTTTACATTTAACTATGGTCGTCAGAGAACTAAACTAAAGTAGCAAACAATATCAATTAATTAACCCCCACAAAAACGAAGACAACGCTGGTGCAATGAAATGCAGATGCAGAACAAAGTACGTATAGCTGTTACCATTACCATACATTTAATACGAACAGCACTCCTCATGTATACTAACGAAATGGTCACTGTTGTGCTACATGGCTCTATCAAAGACAAACAGTTCTAGTAACTGCGTGCGTGCAATGTAGCAATACCATTTCGTATTTAAAAATGTCTTTTGAACTTTATGCATGTCTCTATAAGCATCCACTCCCCCCCCCCTCCCCCCTCTTCCCACTTAAGGTTTCAGTGAATAGACAACTCCTGGTCTCCGTTGATAATAAGAAAGTGTAATAGCGGTGGCTGTGGGCGGGTGACAAAAAGGTGCGGCGAAGTGAAATCTATCTCTTTTTAACATTCATTTTCTTATAGGAATATTTTGAGTAGCGTAGTGCGCTAGTGAGTAGCGGAGAGATTAGAGCAGGACAGAAACAGACGATGTTCGAGTACGACAGAATGTTCTAGTATTTCTTTCTCGAATCTAAAGTTCTAGACGGTATGTTCTACAAATTTAGATGCTGAGAGGTATAAAAGCCAAAGTCAGGTGTGCCATTAAGACAGAATATTCTAGAAAGACCTATAATTCTTAGGAGTTTTTTTTGGAGCGGAAATTTGTAATATGTTATGTTCTGTAGATGTCGATCTCGGGAGGTACATAAGCGAAATTCAATGCGGGAGTAATACAGAATGTTATAGAATTTCCTAGAAATGTTCCAGAACCGGAAACTGTAACTCTGCTCGGTGGAAGACAGTGCAGCTACACCTAAATACTTATAGTTACCGGAATAAGCCGATATTTCGCTCCTACCTTGCCCCACGAGTCAGTCTTCCATCTCTAATGATCTCGAACCGTTTTAAGTAACGCATTGGTTAAGGCCTGGACATTATGGAGGAGTCAGGTGGAAATCCCTGTTCGATCATCCAGTTTCGAGTTTCCTGCGGTTTCCATTAATCGCTTGAGACGAATGCCGTAATTCATTTAAAGAGTATGCGACCCCTTCCATTCGCAATCCTAGTACTGCCATAACGTGGACTCTGCTTCTACTGACATATTCTTGCACAACAGGTAAACCGTATTCTCCTGTTTCCTTCCTCGGCGGGATTTTGCACGATAAACATCCCCCCCCCCCTCCTTCCCCTATCTGAGGGCGCAAGGTGGCTCAGTTCAAATGGTTCAAATGGCTCTGAGCACTATGCGACTTAATTGCTGTGGTCATCAGTCCCCTACAACTTAGAGCTACTTAAACCTAACTAACCTAAGGACATCACACACATCCATACCCGAGGCAGGATTCGAACCTGCGGCCGTGGCGGTCGCGCGGTTCCGGACGGTGGTTCAGTACTCCACGCATTCGTGTTGAGGAGAGAGGTTCTAATCATTTTTCATTTTTATTGATTTAATTTTTCCATGGTGTCCCCCCACAATGTAGGTGTATCTATTGTTTACTTATTTTCATTTTATAATTTTCTATGACGATATTCTTTGGAGCATCTCTGTGCATTCACGACGAATATTCTTTGCCCATAAAAGGGCAATTACAATGATCTGCAGGGTAAGTTAGCATACTACAAGCTTGGTGTGGTTTAAGCATTTTGGAATTAACTCTACTGTTCTTGCACACATATCATCCCCCCCCCCTTCCCCCCAATAGTATATAGTATAATATGGACTGATTTCAAAGGGACTGGAGCACTTACTCAGTTCCATCAAAGTTCTATGGCCAAGGAACTTAACCATTCAATAACCTTTTGGAGCAGCCTTTGCGAAGTCATTCCAGTTCCCTTCCTAATAATTCTGCTGGGCAAGATGTGGACGCCATCATGTCACTATCACACTCTTGGTTGTGTATAAAATACCCCATTTATGATGGGATACCTGGCTGGCATCTTGCGTACTTGTTCTTATGTTATTGAACTGACTCCAGATTTTTCTTGGCAGTTGTACAGCTGTAGTGATTGTTTCTGTCTGATTCTTCAGGCCTTGTCCAGAAAACTGTGTCCAGTTAGCTCATCAGACCACCCAGGCTTTCTAGATTTAAGCGCAGTAAATGGAAGATAAGAAAGATATTTTTATTGCAATGTTTTTAGTAACCGGTCTGTTCCAAAAATTATTCCATTCTTAGTCCACACTCTGTTGTTATACAACAGATACAAGATCCGGTGGTGCTATATTACACGAGACATGAAACGTGGAAACTTGTGTTTATTTTATTTTCAATGTGTTGTTTGGATGGACATCAATCTCGTTGAGAACTTGCTGCACCTATATAGAAGCTCAGTATCTGCTTACAGAAACACAACTGATAATATTGCTGTATATTAAAGTGTCTGCTTGTGCTCTCCCCCGCCCCTCCCCCCCTCCAGCTTGTTCCAGTAAACTTTTGATAATGCAGTTCCTAGTTTCAATAGTTTGTCCAGTTATTTCAAGATTTCCTCTAAACATTGGAGAATGATAAAGTATTTCACCTAAATATTTGGTGCATAGGTTGCGGTTTAGCTATCAACTGCAGCATCTGATACTAAGTTTTATTTCAGTGACCTTGTTCTTTAAGTGGAGTATACACATCTTCATTCTACTGGGTATAGGACAGTGCCTCCACTGTTTATAATGTGCATTTTGTGTACCTTGATCTTTGGAGGGTTTTCTTCTCCTTCTTCATGAAATTACTTGTATGGCTATATATTGCATTATCGTCTGCATCACAGTATTTTTGACATGTTCTTGCCAATATCTTGGTTGTATATAATTCCTTGTGGCATTCATTTTCTGTCTCTCATGATTTACTTGAACATTTTCCTACAGCGATTCTGAATAAGAAATTTTTAAACACATTACAATAGTTTAGTGAGTTTACAACACAAATGACTAAAATTACATAACTGTATGTGTAATGGAATAAGATGTTTATAGGGAGTCTCACTCCACGCAGCTATAGTCAAGGCTACAAAGCCGAGTAGTTGCGGGAAGACCATGACAAAGACGTTGACCAACCACATCCACAGACATTTGATGAACTACACATCAAGTAAATATGCACTTAAGCAAAGCAACGGAAGCAATGTTTCTTTGAAAACAGCTAACAAATTCCTCACCATATATGCCAAGACATTCTCCTGCTGAAATATCGTAAATGAATTCAACTGACCTTTCTGATGTAGTGGATGCTCTTCAGAATCCATCAATATGCAAGGTTCTATACTATGCTGAATCCAAAGTCACTCAAAAGAGTCCACTAAGCTACTGAATGATACAGGCTACCAAATTGTATTCAACATTATTGTATCTAACACCTACACAGTCATGGTAAGAAGATTCTTGCAAGAGGGTCATCGGCCGATGTTCTTCACAACCGAACCCAACATAGCTAACGTTCAGTCGCCTGTGACCAGAAAACTTACTCCTCCAAGTCGCGCGCAGTGGAACATCTGAACGACATCCTTAGAGCGATATTTGCACGAGCATGTCGGGACTTCGGGGCAGTGGTAGCGGAAATAAAAAGTAGATGGGGCGTCAAAAGTTTTACGTAAGAGACACTCACGGCCGGATTTCGTTACTGGCATCTCCTTCCTGGGTTTTGTGCATGTCCCACAACGGCTAAGACCACCGAGCTACGAAAGGGAAGAATGGAAAATTTTTCATTCTACGACCTTTCGGAAGGACGTTTATGAGCTTTAGCGCAGCGGATTAAGCTATTAAGCTGAAAAATATGGCAGCGCTAGCGCGTCTCGACACAGCCCGGAGTGCGAGGCAGAAAGCTGTATTTCAGTTTCGTCTTGCTTGCTTGCCAGCTTCGCGTTGCGTCTTAACAGCGCATGAATTTCTTTTATTAAGCGTTGTAGAAAGAAAGAGAAAACTGAGAACGCGGGCTCAAGGCCTGCATCTTAAACAGAAGAACAGTGGGTGGTCTGCGAATGTATTGTCTCTGCTTGTATTTGGTATAAAATTGCTGAGAATTAAGGATAGAAGATCCTCCTCCGTAAATACGCAGTCAGGGGATCTGGTTGCTGCGTTTAAAACCCTGATTTGATCCTCATTAGGGCAAAGAACTGCTCCGGGCTGGAACAGGGCCTATGAATACCTTTCAAGTACGAAAAAAAATGGTTCAAATGGCTCTGAGCACTATGGGACTCAACTGCTGAGGTCATTAGTCCCCTAGAACTTAGAACTAGTTAAACCTAACTAACCTAAGGACATCACAAACATCCATGCCCGAGGCAGGATTCGAACCTGCGACCGTAGCGGTCTTGCGGTTCCAGACTGCAGCGCCTTTAACCACACGGCTTCAAGTACGACTAACGGGCTGTCGGAAAGAGATGCAGTGGGTCGGTTTCGAAAGACGACATTATCGGCTGGGAGCGTTGTATACTCCACCATGTGGCTTTCGACTACTGCCACTGAGTGATTCCTATGGAAAAAGATAAGGCAGCGACATCTTAGCAGCCTAGACCCTAACTAAATTCAGTTAATGAGCAGAAGGATTAATACGAATATCTCATTCCTGTGTGCCAGCATAGTAGATTTTCGCGAGTTCACATTTTCTTTTTCTTTCATTTCAGATGCTGGAAATATTTTTCTAATACCCTCATTCACAAATCTGGTTATCGTAGGATGATTTACTTTTTCAAGTTCTTTGCAGGTCGCTAAACAGGAAGAATAAGGCTCTTCTTTTAAATTACCAACAATTGAATTTGCAATGTAACGGCCACAAGTGTCTAGTTTCGTCAACTAAAATCCAGATAATGCTGTCGTTGAGTTCATTGCGTGTTTCTTCCAGAACATTTACGTAAGTTGTTGGTATGTAATTTTTACGCGATGTTGATTCATCTGGTATATTGTGATTTAAGCAATATTTGCGCAGGAAGCCTATGAGGATAGGGCTTGTAAGTTTGTGCAGAGGAGTATTGCTTGCAATGAGTGCTACATGTTAAACCGACTTTTTTGGTTGCCTTTGGACAAATCCGTGCTACTGCAACTTGCTGTTCTCAGAAGTTGACGTGGTCCTTTCTTCTGCATTCCTGCGATATGAAGACTTGTCCTGACATGCTGGTCTATTTGAAATTTTTTTTTTTTGCCCGGAACGTTTTTATCGCAAACTCGACATTATAAAAGAATCCGGTCATATGTAAATGTTCCAGGATGGTCAGCTATCAGCTAAACAACGTTTCTTTTGTCGGGCGGCATGGCGCACAATACGTTACACAGTCCACGTCGTAAACACGTTCAACTGCCTCTAGTAAACAGAAAGCTAAACCGAAACAATGGACGCGCGTCTGTAAGCTTGCGTAGTTTAGTTGTTGCCGACTCGTATGGTATGAAATGGGAGGGGATTAACCAGGGGCACGGGCACAGGAGCATCGACGATGTCTGCCTGTTCCTGTTCCTCTTCTGTAATGATTTCGCTAGGCAGCGGCCTCTCGGTTAGGGATTGCACTCAGTTCTAGGTCGCGGTCAGTCTGTGAGACATCAAAACTAGATCGAGCTAGAGACCGCCCGTCTAAATTTTTAAAATATTGTTAACGTAGAGTGAAAATATGCATCACCGTATTTTTTTAGTTAAAATATGCAATAACCAGTGGAAAGGAACCAAATATGCAAATGCATATGCAACGGCTCGTGGTCGTGCGGTAGCGTTTTCGCTTCCGGCGCCCGGATACCGGATTCGATTCCCGGCGGGGTCAGGGATTTTCTCTGCCTCGTGGTCACTGGGTGTTATGTGATGTCCTTAGGTTAGTTAGGTTTAAGTAGTTCTAAGTTCTAGGGGACTGATGACTATAGATGTTAAGTCCCATAGTGCTCAGAGCCATTTGAACCATTTGAACCTTCGTAATTCTCACACAACTTCAATATCCTTTTTCTTTAATGTTGGTATAATAAATGTTTCATCCCAATATTATGGTATGTAGCCAGTTAGCCAACAAGAATTGACAAAGTCTAGTGGAATCCGGGCTTTTAACGGCCTGTATTTGCGTCCTTGTTTTATGGGCGTTAGGCCTCGGTTGAAGATATATTTCTGTGCCTGGAGACTTCGCAAGAAGCTAAAAAGACTGAGATAGTAGTTTCAAACATAAACAAGCTCAGCAAGCCGAACTGTTTGCATCAATCCACGTAACGGTCGGGTCATAACGTCATCAGACTAAGATCACCGATTCGTACCGACCTGTATTATTGAGCTTGTAATGGGGAACAGTTGGCGCTGTTTGCCTCAAGTAGCACTAAGCCCCGCAACTTGTCTAATTTCGGACCCTCTTCTTTTCTGTTTAAGCTGTTTGTATGCTTTTGTGTTTGTATGGCCTCTCTGTACATCCTGTCACAGTAATGATTCGATACTGATATAACTGTAGTACTGAAGACATGAATTTGGTGATTCCAAGATTATATTGCATGATCTGCACACGTCGGCGCGAGTCCTTGGTTTTAAGTTGCTGTCTGAAGACGTCAGTACCAAACTGTTGCTTGGATACGTATAAACAGTTGGGCTTGCTGAGCCTTTTTACGTTTGAAACTGCTGTCTTGAGTCTTTATATCTTCTGACGATATTTCCAGCACCAGGAGATGAAAAGTTACGTGCAGAAATATTCCTTGGACTGCGACCTAATGTCCACAAAACAAAATTCTCCAACGTCTAGCAGTCTTTTAAGGAAGATCGATGGATATTATTTCATTCCATAGAGTCTGTAGGTGGTGCTAAGTTTCTCGTTTCGTAATAAAGCAACGATTCAGCAGTTATTGTGAAACAGGTCTCTGTGATCGGAAGACATTACTCCTTGCACAGAGAACACATTACAAAATTAAAGCTTTATCCGTCGTATGCGTATTCGAGCCGCGTAGAGCAACATAAAATATGCAAGAAGAACAAAAGCGAATCGGAATGTGCAGCATAATAAACCAACCCAACTCCCTTGTAATCCATGCACTTCCAGTATTGCGCAAAGCATTACGGAACCACAGTCCCGCAGGAGAAATTCTTCTGACGACTGCGCCTCGGGGGCCAAGTAGGAGGAAAGAACGGCAAAATAAACAGAGCGGGCGAGGCCGCCTTATCTTAATGAGGCCGTTAATTCGCAGCGGCGTCTTCTGAATACGCAGATGGCGATATTAACGTATAATATGCCGAGTGACGACGGTTATTCGATGCAGCCGCGACAAACTTTGTCTGATAATTAAACCAACTGGGACCGAGACCTCTGTCTGAAAGAGACAGAAGGCTTTCTCGCCCGCCGGCTTAGAGGAAGAGCCAGTTTGCGTTCGCGATACCCCCCCCCCCCCCCCTGTCCGCCGAACTCCCCCTGTTGCTACGCCTCGCTTCCTTTTAGCATATATTCTGTCGTTACCATTGGTCCCACAAGCTTATCTCCAATCGTGCCATCCTACCTTCCATTCCTGGTACACTGCCGCTATGTACAAATCATTATCAGCTCTGGCCACCGCGAAGTTACTGCGAAGTTTAATGCTGCCTGGTGGTGTTGCGCACACAGGCGTGGTAAGGAAAGTGTATAGGCAGGACAGAGTCGAATGGGGAATCATTCTAGCGACGATACGGGTCGCAAATGCGCATATCCACTGCCCCCGGAGTGACCCTGACAAAGGGCGGATCGCTAAGACCTGGAACCTACCAATGGGCATTTCAGAAGCGGCGAAACTGTTCTCCTTTTCGCATGCTACTGTCGTGAGCGTCTATGGAAAGTGGTTGAAGGATGGCGAAACCACGAGTAGGTCACAAATGTCCTCGACGTTCACGACCTATGACAGATCTGACGTCAGAGTACAATGCTGGTGCAGTCACAAGTGTTTCGGAGCATACCGTATACGACACATTGCCGAACTGTGGTTCCGCAGGAGATAACCCGTATTTGTTCACATGCTGATGCAACGACATCGTCAATTACGATTGCAGCGGCCTCGGGGTCATAGAGACTGAACTGTGGATCAATGGAATCGTGTAGCCTGCTCGGATGAATCACTTTCCTTCTTACTCCTGATTGTTGATCGCGTCCGGACATGCAGTCACGGCAGCTCGGAACGTGCACTGCCTGACGGAAGCAGGCCGGTGGGAGCAGTATTGTGCTATGGGTGACATTCACGTGGAACCTGTGATAGTAATAGAACACACCACAACAGCTGTGAACATTTTTATGGACCTTTTGAATGCCTTCATGCTTGATGTCTTCCCCAGACGGCGATGGCATATTTCAGCAGCTTAACTGTTTGTGTCACAAGGCCAGAATAGTGCTGCAGTGGTGTGAGGAGCATGATAGTGATGTGATGTTGATGTCTCGGCCAAGAAACGCGCCTAATCTGAACTCGATAGAATACTCCTTGGACGCTATTGGCCGCCAACTCACTACCCACAAACCACTGGACCTTAATTTATGGGTACTTTATGAGTTGTGCTCAGAAATCTGGTGCGTCATACTTCCGAATATCTACCAAGGACTTGTCGGCACGCAAATTCTTTGCTATATTGCTTTCCAAATGTGGACCAGCGCGCAATGAAGCAGGTACTCGCACCTGCCTATCTTCCTATATCAAGGCACCGAGCGAGATGATACCGTAGTTAACATACTGGGCTCACGTTTAGGAAATGCGAAGCCATTTCCATTCACATTTCCCGAAAAAGATTTAGATAAATGTCAGAATGGTTTGTTTCAAAAAGACACACTCGATTGCTTTTCCCATCCTTGTCCATTTCGAGCTTGCGCCTCGCTTTCAGTGATTAAGTCGTCAACAGGACAAACTGCGTCCTTCTGTCCCTTACATCAGTGGTATTTTTCTGTCCGTTTATTTCATTTCCCTTCCTTTCCTCTGTATCTATTACATCTATATCTATATTCCATAAGCCACCTTATGGTGTGTGTGGCAGAGGGTACTGTATGTACCACTGTCGCTCGCCGCTTGCTCCGCCCCCCCCCCCCCCCTCCGCTCCCCTTCCCGTTTCCAGTCACCAATGGTACTCGAGAAAAACGAATAATTTGTTTTGTTAGCCTCTCGGTGAGTTTAAATCTCTTTAATTTTATTTTGGCGGTGTGCATAGGGGAGAGCAATATAATGGTTGTCTGTTCTCCGAGCGTACACTTTCTGAATTTTAACAGTAAAGGAAATTAAATGATTACGTGGGATTGTTGGCGGGCAGTCCCCGTTTGGTGTTGTTCGGCTGTCGGGTGAAAGTCTTTCTATTGGACACCACTTTGGCGAGTTGCGTGTCCTACTAAAACGAGATGAATGATTAGGACGACATTTACACCCAGTCATGAGCGAAGAAACTCTCTGACACAGCCGGGAATCAAATCCGGTACCTCGCAGTCTAGAGGCAGCAACAGTAACCACTAAGCCACATCGTGACGTAGTGTCTGACACTGGAATTAGATGAACTTCTTCATCAATACTAGTCTTTTTCTTACGATTTTTTGTACTACGAGTATTTCTGCCTGTTAAAATCCCGTCTGGGACGCCAAGTACGATTACGTGGTTGCTCTTGCGTTTTCACTGTCTTTGAATTTTAAAGTGTTAATTTTTAAATTTTATCTTTGCAAAGAATTTTTATATATGTTCATATGACGTAATCTGACTGCAATTAAATGTCAGTGAGAGAATATGGCCGGCCGGGGTGGCCGAGCGGCTCTGGGCGCTACAGTCTGGGTCCGCACGACCGCACCGGTCGCAGGTTCGAATCCTGCCCCGGGCATGGATGTGTGTGATGTCCTTAGGTTAGTTAGGTTTAAGTAGTTCTAAGTTATAGGGGACTGATAACCACAGTAGTTAAGTACCATAGTGCTCAGAGCCATTTTATTGAGAGAATATGCGACATGTAAACTTTAACTTTGATCACTGCAATTCCCGAGTCTTTATCTTGAAACTGTGTATTCATGTATTTTCTGCTCTGGAGAATCGTTCTGCTACACTTGCGTATAATCTTCTCTGTGTTACCTTCAAGATGGTTGCGAGTTCCGTTTGACTGCGTCGATCTGTTCTTGACGTTGATTCGTAGGACAAATGATTAAATGAAATAGTACACCTGCAGTTGCTCCTTATTTATAACTTTATCTTTCCTCCTTGTTTTTCGGCACCAGCTGTTGCCATACATCGCTACCATTGATTGCACCACATTATTTCACTATACTGACTACTTCGTTAAAATAAACTAAATAAATAAAAAAAAGGAAATTCAATAGTCATGCCGATCCTGTGCCGTCAGTATTCTGTCAAAAACTGTTAGTTACCTCAATAATTCTACAGCACTCTCATATCTTCCGCCGTCGTTCACTCTTACATCCACCACACTTGACAACGGAGGGCACTCTCTCTTCGCGTTGTGTTGTGGTACTACGAGGAGCCCTTTCCAGCGGTTCAATGTCCCTGCGAAGCACGCTGTTCTTTTGCACCACATGACTTCACATGATTTGACGATAATTCCATTATTTTTCCTAACAATTTCCTTATCCCCACCGGTGCTTCTACATAAAACTGGGTATCAGTTCGGGGTGAATTTAATTACTCATTTACCGGTACAAAAGTATTAATTACTTTTCAGTTAAAAAATATGAGGTGACATCGACGGTTTCCGAAGATTTGGTTACCTTACACCGCGACGCTTTTGCGCTTACTGAACGAATCTGTGACGAAACGAGGCGTCCTTCTTTATATCTTCTCTATTTACTCTCTCACCACCATCTGATTCTGGTCTCAGATTGATAAGCAGTAGTCAGTTATAAGTCGAATTATGGTTTTGTAAGCTACCTCCTTCATGGGTGGACAACAGTTCCTGAGGATTCTTCTTGCCAGTCTCATTCTCACAGCTGCGTTTTCTACGCTTAGTTTAAACGTGGCCTAACTTACATCTGTTAATGACCTCCCAACTAACACAACTTCCTTTCACACACCATTAATTGATCTACCACCGAATTCCATTCCGTTCACTCCATCGAAGCCCCACACAGAACGCCATCATAGAACCAATCAGACTTTTCTCTCCCAACCTGTATTGCGACAATGTGAACCCCAGCAGCTTATTGCCTCATGTATCATCTCGTGGTCTCGCGGTCGCGCTCTCGCTTCCCGAGCACGGGGTCCCGATTCGATCCCTGGCGGGGCCAGGGATTCTCCCTGCCTCGAGATGACTGGGTGTTCGTGTTATCCTCATCATTTCATCATCATACACGAAAGTGGCGTGTTTGGACTGAGCGAAGCTTGGGAATTTGTACGGGCGTTGATAACCACGCAGTTGAGCGCCTCACAAACCAAACATCATCATGTATGATCTCCACCATATTATGGCATCGCTTTAAAATGCAATATTAGCATTGTGTAATTTTTAATATCTTTGATAACATTAGAGATGCGTGAATATAGCAAATGGATACGTCCCCTGCAGGGAACGCAGCGCACATCAGTAATTAATGAAGAAGAAACCGCCACATGTCACGTTTTACTTTATTACTTGTTTCGCTCTACAAACGAGAACACCTTTAGATATTCATTGCCCTTACAGGAACAAGTTAAAGGTTCAAAGCTCTGCTGAGAGCGAATCTAATAAAAAAGCAAATGATACTCTATGCGTGGCGGTTTGTCTGTATATTAATGACTTATCAGTAGTTTAGTGTTTCCACAATTTAAAAAAATGTCTTATTCTAAAGAACCTTCTGGGTGATTGATGGCAAATTACACTGCAGCCAGTCCACCTTCGCCTACAAAAGACGATGAACTGAAATAGTAAAAGAGGGGTAAAACAACCTGCTTACAGTCATTTTCGTTGAGGCCGCTACCGATTCGCTGACCTGAAAACTAAAACCAATGTTGCAACACTGACGTTTGATTTGTCTTGCAGCCCTGAGAGGGCAAACTCACCCCGCCGCCAGAGTTCTCAGAATGACATATGATTACTCAGGCGTCAGCAAGTGGCCCATTGTATACATTCAAGTGACTGCAACGAAAGGATTTTCCGATCTATGGCAGAAATATTCGACTACAGCATCAGATTCGATTTTTACTATTGCATTCTGAAATACAGAAGGTCTCACTCTTCGCCTTTCCAACTATGAGGAGCTGTTTGTTTCTACGTATGCTATTGTTGTGGAGGGAGTTTCAGGACCAACATCGATATACACTCCTGGAAATTGAAATAAGAACACCGTGAATTCATTGTCCCAGGAAGGGGAAACTTTATTGACACATTCCTGGGGTCAGATACATCACATGATCACACTGACAGAACCACAGACACATAGACACAGGCAACAGAGCATGCACAATGTCGGCACTAGTACAGTGTATATCCACCTTTCGCAGCAATGCAGGCTGCTATTCTCCCATGGAGACGATCGTAGAGATGCTGGATGTAGTCCTGTGGAACGGCTTGCCATGCCATTTCCACCTGGCGCCTCAGTTGGACCAGCGTTCGTGCTGGACGTGCAGACCGCGTGAGACGACGCTTCATCCATTCCCAAACATGCTCAATGGGGGACAGATCCGGAGATCTTGCTGGCCAGGGTAGTTGACTTACACCTTCTAGAGCACGTTGGGTGGCACGGGATACATGCGGACGTGCATTGTCCTGTTGGAACAGCAAGTTCCCTTGCCGGTCTAGGAATGGTAGAACGATGGGTTCGATGACGGTTTGGATGTACCGTACACTATTCAGTGTCCCCTCGACGATCACCAGTGGTGTTGGGCCAGTGTAGGAGATCGCTCCCCACACCATGATGCCGGGTGTTGGCCCTGTGTGCCTCGGTCGTATGCAGTCCTGATTGTGGCGCTCACCTGCACGGCGCCAAACACGCATACGACCATCATTGTCACCAAGGCAGAAGCGACTCTCATCGCTGAAGACGACACGTCTCCATTCGTCCCTCCATTCACGCCTGTCGCGACACCACTGGAGGCGGGCTGCACGATGTTGGGGCGTGAGCGGAAGACGGCCTAACGGTGTGCGGGACCGTAGCCCAGCTTCATGGAGTCGGTTGCGAATGGTCCTCGCCGATACCCCAGGAGCAACAGTGTCCCTTATTTGCTGGGAAGTGGCGGTGCGGTCCCCTACGGCACTGCGTAGGATCCTATGGTCTTGGCGTGCAACCGTGCGTCGCTGCGGTCCGGTCCCAGGTCGACGGGCACGTGCACCTTCCGCCGACCACTGGCGACAACATCGATGTACTGTGGAGACCTCACGCCCCACGTGTTGAGCAATTCGGCGGTACGTCCACCCGGCCTCCCGCATGCCCACTATACGCCCTCGCTCAAAGTCCGTCAACTGCACATACGGTTCACGTCCACGCTGTCGCGGCATGCTACCAGTGTTAAAGACTGCAATGGAGCTCCGTATGCCACGGCAAACTGGCTGACACTGACGGCGGCGGTGCACAAATGCTGCGCAGCTAGCGCCATTCGACGGCCAACACCGCGGTTCCTGGTGTGTCCGCTGTGCCGTGCGTGTGATCATTGCTTGTACAGCCCTCTCGCAGTGTCCGGAGCAAGTATGGTGGGTCTGACACACCGGTGTCAATGTGTTCTTTTTTCCATTTCCAGGAGTGTAGCTCACACTATGGAGCGTCATTGCAATATTGCGACATGTGGCTCAGTGATAAGGATGCAGGATACACATCTCAGAATCAATGGCATATGACTTGTGTGGCATTCGTTTGCCGATAGTGTGCAAGCTGTGTTGCCTTTACATACTAGGGGTGACCGGGTATGGTAGTCACACGGGTTGGTTGTCACATGGTTGTCCCATAGTTAATAACTCGGCCACCAGATGTCACACTTTACCGGAATGACTTTGTTAAGAGTGGCAGCACTATCTGCATCTGTTGTGTGAAGTTCCAGTTATTTCCGTCTAGTGAGTGAGGATCTGTCCATATCTTCCCGCTACTAGTGCTGGTGAGTAATATTTAAAGTATTATCGTTCGATTTAACCACAGAACTTTTTTCTGCACTGATGATAGGATTCTACAGCCATGTAGCGTATAATTCAATATATTATTTGCGGTCTTTCTAAATCGTTGTCAAATACACGGTGCTGGATAATAGCTAAAGTTTGCAAAATGGGGTTTCTGGTTTACTTTCCACAAAACCAATGAGGATGGCTGTCACGCGGGATAGTCATCCCCGCGAAAGTATTTGAGTTTCAAATTTTGAACCACCCTATCCTTTCTTGTTTTCAAGATCAAGATACCTAGACATTTCGAAAGGAAAGCAGATAAAAGTCTAACACCCGTTGACACTATGCTGAAAGCGGCTCGAATGGTGACATTGAAAAATAAATCCATACACAGTGTTGCCAAAGATTACAATTTAAATTACCGGACTTTGGCTCGTCATTGTAAAACGTTTTATGATGAGGATACAAGAAGTGACGTGACCTGCCCTTCACTGCACGTAGGCTACTATCCTAATAGACTTATTCTGACAGTTGCTCTTGAAAATGAGTTGGCAGAGTACATCGGGATGCGTCCAAAAGAAATGCGAAAATTGTGTTGTGAGTTAATTATTTCTAATAGGTCACAATCACCAGCAAAATGGACTGAAACTCGACAAGATGGGGGGTGACTGGTTTTCGGGGTTCATAAAGAGACACAAAGGTTTGTCAGTTAGAACTCTTGAAGCTACCAGCTTAGCTCGCGTTTCTCGATACAAGAAAACCAACCTTGACGCCTTTTTCGATAACCTGGTTACTGTAATGAAACGCTACAACTTTGAACCGAAAGATGTTTGAAAAATGGACAAGACTGGCACTACAACGTCGAAAAGCCAAATCGAATTGTGTCACGAAAAGGTTTCAGCAAATGGAGTCGATCACATCTGCAGAATGAGTATCGTTGTTACTTTAGCCGCTACTGGCAACTCTATTCCACTATGCTCCATTTTTCCCCGGGTGCACTTCAAAGAACATTTGATTCGTGGTGGGCTAGCGGTCTGCCGTGGAGAGAGTAACCTTTCGGGATGGATGATGGAAGAACATATCTGGGAATTTTTGAAACACTCCGTCGCTGCTCTAAACATAATCCGTGTCTTCTTCTTGATAAAAATAGTTCTCATCTGTCGTTTAAACGGCTCAAAAATGCGAAAGATAACGGCATTGTTTTATTGTCATTTCTTTCTCACTGTTCTCACCGACTGTAAGCATTAGGTCGGACAATGTACGGACCATTGAAAAAGTACGTGAATACTGCAAGTGATTTGCGGATGTTGAATCATCCAGGTTCCACGATGAAGATATATGGCATTCCAGGAATAGCGACTTCTGCATATCCTCTTGCATTTACGCCATCAAATATCCAAGCAGAATTCAAGACTTACGGCATTTGTGCCTGGATAGAGACTTTTCTGCGACAGTGAATTTGCTCCTGGTTTCGTAACGTATAGCCCAAATCCTCATATGCCTACTACCCTAAGTGCTGACACGGTAGAAGAAGGAGATAATCAATTTCAAACATTGGAGGTCTCCATGAACCAAATTAATGACACAGGAAAACTGGCAGAGTCCCAGTTTTCTAGCAGTGGGTTGGAGAACGTTCAGTCGAGGCCCATTATTGTTTCTCCAAAAGACATAAGACTTTTTCCTAAAACTGGAGAAAGAAAACAACTAAGGAACAACACCCGAAAGAGATGCTCGATTGTCCTCACGGACACCCTTGTGAAAGAGGAACTCGAAAGGAAAAAAGAAAAAGCAATGTTCCATGGATGTCAAGAAGAGCCTTTTTCCAACTGAAAAAATAAAACTGAAAAGCAGAAACAACCAAAGAAATCTCAGAGCAGTGACAGTGAAGAAGATAACTGTTTTTTATTCATTTTCCAATAGCAGCTCAATGGCAATGTGGATACAGTGTATAGACTGCAAGAAATGGGCACATGAGAAATGCATGTCAGGAGGTGCCCATTTCGTTTCTCAAAATTGCCAGACTGATTTTTCAGATAAATTTTGTAGAGCTGAGGCGTAGCGCCGTATAACGATCCTGGCTTGGAGGCAGTTAGGAGGGAGATGTGTATCAGAGCTGGATAGTGACAGATTGTGACGCGAGACTGGACTTGCACGTAGTTTATGTATCAGCCGATAGAGGACAGTATTGGTTAGGGGAATTGTGATTTTAGTTTCGATTGTGCCCAGTAGAGTGCACTAAAGTAATAGAATGTTTTTCATAAATTGTTCTAGTGTTTTCATAAAGGGTTATTATTTCTTTTTGTGTATGTAAAATGTTATAAATGTGTTTTAGCAGTATGAATGATTCGTGAGTGTGGTTTAAGGTTAATATGAAGATAATTATTTAACGAATTATGTAGTAGGATTTAGTGTGGGAACATTTCGAAGAAGTATGGATATGGACAAAGGGGATTTTTGTAGAATAGATTTGTTAAGTAAGTTTATGGTAAAGGGAAAGTTAATTCAGGTATAAATAACAATAGTAAATAGCTTTATACAGAAGCAAAACTTCAGCGTATTAGATAATTACGTCAGTAAAAAGTGCAGTCGTTAGATTTACTATTTTGCGATTGGTTATTGATGAAACGCGCGGACTGACGCGGGAGAATGTTGTTTTGCTATTGGCTGTTGAGTAAACTGACCAATGGTAAAGCAGTATTCTTCGCGCGCCTTTCTCTGTTGGTAGAGAAGACTTAGAGTATTCTAGGGAGGAGTCGAAGCCTAGTCATGAAAGAGATCAGACGTGTGCAGTAGTAGTTCCGACGGAAATTATAAGTTGCCGAATCTAGCAGTGTTTCATACATCAAAAGTGTTGGAAAGTGACGGCACAATTAATCCGATGTGTGTGTAGAAATTTCGGAATTTTTAAGTGAATTTTGTGACGAGAAAAGACATATATTCCGCGTGGCGTATTGAGCAGGTCGGTGGCAAAAATCTGTGACTGCATTTGGTACCGACAGACTTAATATTTGGCAAGCATTATCAATCAAAACCAATCAGTGTTTTTGTAGCTATTACGTTTTCGGGAAATGCACCACCATAAACTTGCTAACGTGAGTGAAAGGGATTGTGAGTGACTGTGTTAAGACTAGTACGGGCTTGGCAGTGATACTTGTTCACCTAAGTTTCAGAATATATTAATTGAGGACAAAATTTCCAACCTTTCATTTCATATGAAAACTTTCTCCCGAAACGTAGATTAGTGACTTCAATTGCAGCCTGGTCCTCGTCGAAGTACAGTAGGTTTCACTCGGCTTCCCTACTGATGATCTGCTGAGACAATGTTCACAGGTAGGTGCAGGTCCGTCGTAAAGGGACGGAAAGAACCGCGCCGACGCGGAGTCCTAACAATTTTTATTGTAGGGCTGTTGTTAATGGACAATTTTCACTGTAGTCTATTGTTGTAGGCCTGTGATATTAGCTTTTCAGTCATTTTTTCCTTCTGTATGTTGTATTGCGTAACTGTTTGTATACAATTATCACAATTATTTTGTTAGTCTTTGTGTAATTAGTGTTAAATGGGATAGTTACATTTTAATCTTGAATGCTCCTTTGGATTGAAGTAATTTATATGAATATAGGAAGGATTTAGATTCTTCAAACACCTGTATTTTTCACGTAATGTTAACACGTGACAAGCAACCCCGAGCCCCGTGACAACCATCCCAGTCGCGGTGACTGTAGTCACAAACATCGCATAGCAGAAAAAGCCATTGAAAATATAGACTACAAGTTAGCTAAATAAAAGTGGTGGCCGCGTAAAAAAATTGAAATGAAAACATGTGACTACCATACCTGGTCTCCCCTAGAGTGTGCAAAAGGCAAGGACGAAGGTATTGTTCAAAGACAATAATTACGCTGAAGTCACAGCGATTTACTATGGTACCTTGGACACCACAAAAGACGAAACGTGGTTCTTGATAGGTTGTGCGATCACCATGTTAAGTCCCATAGTGCTTAGAACCATTTGAACCACTTGCGATCACCACGGCCGTCAAATGCATGCTGTACAACGTGCTCCCATGCTGTTCACAAGGTTGCTAAGGGATTCTTGCGCCAGGGCGTTCATTTCCTCCACCTGCGAGATTGACAAGTGCTGAATGGTCGTTGGTGTATGTAGATGTAGTGGAATACTTCCCTTCAACGCATCCCAAAACTGCCCGAGGGAATTTTAGTCGGGGAAACGGACAGACCAGTCCATTTGCTGCATATCCTCTAGTTTCAAGAGCTGCTCCACGTGCCCTGTTCTACACTGTAGAACATTTTCATTCGTAAAAATGAAGTCAGGAGCAAATACATCCTTGAAATGACGCGTATGGGGAAGTAGTAGATTGTCGCAATAGCGTTGATCATTGAGTGTACAGTGTTCAAAGGTTTGGAGGGCACTGATCCTATGTCTCACATCACAGCACGTGGACTACCAAAACGACTATTTCGACAATTCTCCTGGGTGAACTACGTGTTCCCTTCTCCAAATCTCTGAAGACGGTGCACCCACTGGTGTGCGTTATTGTGTCTCTGCACTCCTTCCCCATGTGCGTCTTTTCGTAGGTGCACTCTGTCCTGAGTTTCTTTTATATGGGTGACAATACGTGACCGTTTTGGACTGCGCAGGTGAAGGAGCTCTCGAAACGAGATGATTATCGGTGAATGGATTGCCCCACGGTTCCCGCAACTTAAATCCCATCGAGCACGTGTAGGATGCGTTGGGGAGACGTCTATCAGCACGTCGACATGGACGAACCATTATCCAGTTGCTGTCAGTCAAATGGCTCAAATGGCTCTGAGAACTATGGGACTTAACATCTGAGGTCACCATTCCCCTAGAACTTAACTACTTAAACCTAACTAACCTAAGGACATCACACACATCCATGCCAGATGCAGGATTCGAACCTGTGACCGTAGCAGTCGCGCGGTTCCGGACTGAAGCGTCAAGAGCCGCTCGGCCACCGCGGCCGGCATGTGTCAGTCGCGTCAGTGGTGGAATGAACAGCACTAACACAGAAACTCATTACCATCCTTGTGGTCAGTTTGGGAACACATTGCAGAGCATGCATCGCCATCCGTGGTGGTCACACACCCTATTAAGCACCACGTCGCGCCTTTTGTAATGTCCAGGGGACCATAATAAATTGATATGAATTCAGTGTAAATATTGTCTTTGAATAAAAGTGTCGCTTCTGTTCCTCTCACAGCGTATTTGTTTCAATTACCTTCTGTTTTATACTATTTACTTCGCTCCTCCTTAAGTTTTGCACAACAGTCTAATACAAAGTGCACTGTTGCTGTTTACCAGAGCGCTCGGCAAGCCTTGTGCTCTTTGGAGGCCCACGACGGCTACTGTTGACAATGTTAGGGAAACAGACCATCGTCCTCGAGCGTTACATCGATGTTCAACTGGATTAAAATCGCTGGGTATGCTGACTGCCATTAAAACTACATCAGGAAACATCAGAAAAAAATATAAATTTCAGTTATTTTGCTTAAATAACTCTAGGAATGTTATGTCTTACGTTTCACTTCTTTCACGTGTGACAGCTTATGTTAATGTGGAAAATGCCGAGTTACAGCATGTTTAGAATTTCACATTAAACAGTTGGTGCTGAAGCAACTGACAGGTTAGATCAGTTCAAAGGTCGGAGGAAGGCAACGACACACAACCTCCAGTAGGAACACGTCTAGTAAAGCACTGTGGTGTTCAAAACAACCTGCGGGTTGGTGCCAATTTATTCACTGATTTATGCGGTGTAGCAGGAAGAATACACGACTAAATTTGTCGGTGATTTGGAGATATACAGGGTGCGAAATTCAGTGCGTAGGGGTAGCACTTCCGGCATCAACAATGGCTCTAATCCGGCTGGGTATCCAGTCGAAGTAAAGCCAAAGCTTATCAAATTAAGTCGCTAGAGAGTGATAATGTCCCACTCTCCCAACCGCCCGTGGCCGGATGTTTTGTTTTTCAGTGGGTGGAGGGCTGGAGAAAGTGCACTTCTGGATGACAGTCGAACTTACTGCGCCTCGTCAGGACAGCATGGGAAACATACAATCTTGCATCATCTTGTTGGAAGGTAACGTCATGGACACCTCCGAGTTTGGGCACAGCCACCGGCCTTAACATGTCAGAAGTGTAACAGCTGTTGTCCATATTACCGGCTTCGCAAACCAGACATTATCGTCTTGTGTTCCCAATGACACCCCATATTACCATCACACCAGGTGCTGGGCCCGTATCACGATGACAAATGCAAACTAACAACATCGGGTGGCCTCGGAGCCTCTACGCAGGGATACATCAATTTCGATGCTGTTTACAGAATGGAGACGAGACAGTGTCCAGTTTTGTCGTTGGGCCCGTCTCTCTCGGCCCGCTCCTCTCTCCTGCCTCTTGTAGGCTAGCTTCATGAATCATCAGAAGTCGCCATGCTGACAGTCTGTGGTGCTCCAGGTGTCGCCGAATTGTCTGTGTAGATACTTGTATTGCTGCAAAACTCCATTTTCTGACTCACGATACGTAACTTTGGTGTTAGATTCTGCATGGTTCAAAAATGGCTCTGAGGACTATGGGACTCAACTGCTGAGGTCATTAGTCCCCTAGAACTTAGAACTAGTTAAACCTAACTAACCTAAGGACATCACAAACATCCATGCCCGAGGCAGGATTCGAACCTGCGACGTAGCGGTCTCGCGGTTCCAGACTGCAGCGCCTTTAACCGCACGGCCACTTCGGCCGGCGATTTTGCATGGCCAAGCGATCAGTATGCATGCACTCTCTCGCGTTAGTTGCGTGGAGCTGTTAAGATCGTAAATGGCCTTACTGAACCCATCGATTCCGTAATCGCATGACAGTCGTAACCTGACCAACGCGAGCAATAATATCGCGGTACGATTAGTCTTTGTCTTTATAAACCAGGATCCTGTCACTGTCGAATCTGACACCTGCTGGTAGACGGTTCTCCTTTCTACGCGAGGCATAACGTAATGTTCCCTACTACAACAAACTTTCAAATGCGATATCTAAACGAGAAACTTGCGCATATATGCCGAATGTAGGTGGTATTACTGCTACCTTATTTGTGCGGCTGGGCTGAAATGCTGATCATTTACGTACCCAAGCATGTAATACACATCATGTCAATTTGATGTTAGTCACATGGCGCCTTCATGGGTTCCAATTGTAATTGTCCTTTTTCACAATATTGGCAAGGGTCTATCGTGTACTAGGGGCGCACCCAACGTACAGACGCCGAGAACCAGTCTCCTCGCTAAATAGCGATGTGTACTTCAGCAGGGCAATACGCCATTTATCATGGATATAGTCGCGGTGAATACTGCACCGTATTTGCCCAGCCAGATTGTGCCTTAGTTAATAGCGCGTGCATCAAGTTGGTCACCGGTCACCTCTTGATATCGTCGCTGTCGGACAGAAAGCACACTATGTGATCAAAAGTATGCGGACACCCCCAGAGACATACGTTTTTTCATATTACGTGCATTGGGCTGCTGCCCACTGCCAGGTACTCCAGATCAGCGATCTCAGTAGTCATTAGACATCTTGATAGAGCGGAATGGAGCACTCCGCGGAAGTCACTAACTTCGACAGTGATTAGGTGATTGGGTGTCACTTGTGTCACACGCCTGTACACAAGATTTCCACACCCCTAAACATCCCTAGATCCATTGTTTCTGATGTGATAGGTGGAAACGTGAAGAGACAGGTACGGCATAAAAGCGTACAGGCCGACCTCGTCTGTTGACTGACAGAGACAACCGACAGCTTAAGAGGGTCGTAATGTGTAATAGGCAGACATCTCTCCAGACCATTACATAGGAATTCCAAACTGCATCAGGATCCACTGCAAGTACTATGACAGTTAGGCAGGAGGTGAGAAAACTTGGATTTCATGGTCGAGCGGCTGCTCATAAGCTACACATCACGCCGGTAAATGCCAAACGACGCCTCGCTTGGTGTAAGGAGCGTAAACATTGGACGACTGAACAGTGGAAAAACGTTGTGCAGAGTGACGAATCTTGGTACACAATGTGGCGATCCGATGGCAGGGTGTGGGTATGGCGAGTGCCCAGTGGACGTCGTCTGCCAGCGTGTGTAGTGCCAACAGTGAAATTCGGAGGCAGTGGTGTTATGGTGTGGTCGTGCTTTTCAAGCAGGGCGCTTTCACTCCTTGTTGCTTTGCGTGGCACTATCACAGCACAGGCCTACATTGATGTTTTAAGCACCTTCTTGCTTCCCACTGTTGAAGAGCAATCCGGGGATGGCGATTGCATCTTTCAACACGTTCGAGCACCTGATAATAATACACGGCCTGTGGTGGAGTGGTTACAAGACAATAACATCCCTGCAATAGACTGGCCTGCACAGGATCCTGACCTGTATCCTGTAGACCACCTTTGGCATGTTTTAGAACGCCGACTTCGTGTCAGGCCTCACCGACCGACATCGATACCTCTCCTCAGTGCAACACACCGTGAAGAATGGGCTGCCATTCCCCAAGGAACCTTGCAGCACCTGATTGAACGTATGCCTGCGAGAGTGGTAAGCTGTCGTCAAGGCTAAGGGTGCGCAGCACCATATTGAATTCCAGCAATACCGACGGAAGACGCCACGAACATGTAAGTCATTTTCAGCCAGGTACCTGGATACTTTTGATCACATAGTGTATATGAATAGGCGCTGCCTTGAGGGCGCTTGATAGACGAGCTTCCGTCCTGGTTTTTATGTCTTTGGGCACTTAATGAGAGATAGGGATCGTGGAGCTGGGTTGTAGCGTGCACTGTCGTTGAATATTTCCTCTTTTCTGCAATCGTCTCCACTGTCATGAAACCATGGTGTGTGCGACGTTCAGCTCCTAGCTCATCTTGCGTTGACCTTGGCTGAGCTCTTACTAATCAATTGTTTGACAGCGTGTAATAGTATTCAAATGCGTTCACAGTGCTGTTCTGAGTCCCTACGACTAGTGTTATGTGCCAAGTGCACACTACTCGCAGTCAGAACCATTATACCCAAGACCACTAAGCGATGTATTTCAGATACGTGAAGCGGTTACACACTGCTGTGCAAAATATGTCATGTACGAGTATTTCCGTGACGCTCCACCACCGTTTGTGCGACATACCGTCGAGCTGATGTAATCAGTTTCCGTGTATCTGGTTTGGCAACAGTAGAGTACAGTGGAAAACGTACGACTCTGATAATCTCTGCCGGCCGAAGTGGCCGAGCGGTTAAAGGCGCTACAGTCTGGAACCGCACGACCGCTACGGTCGCAGGTTCGAATCCTGCCTCGGGCATGGATGTGTGTGATGTCCTTAGATTAGTTAGGTTTAAGTAGTTCTAAGTTCTAGGGGACTTATGACCACAGCAGTTGAGTCCCATAGTGCTCAGAGCCATTTCATTTGATAATCTCTGTTATACTCTTCGTGTCGCACAGTCAGATCAAATAAGTCAGCCTGGAACTTAGCATATTATTGTCACCAAATATTGTACTCTGGCTTGCGTGTTGTCCTGTAAATGTGGTTCATGTAGGAGTGTCGCATTTTTTGGGACGTGAACTACTGTTACAAGACCTCTTATGACGTCTTTTGTTCTCCTTCCTACAATTTTTTGTCACACTAACACTTTACATTTCAGCTCATCACATCATTCTTCAAAATTGCCGGCCGCGGTGGCCGAGCGGTTCTAGGCGCTTCAGTCCAGAACCGCGCGACTGCTACGGACGCAGTTTCGAATCCTACCTCGGGCATGGATGTGTGTGATGTCCTTAGGTTAGTTAGGTTTAGGTAGTTCTAAGTTTAGGGGACTGATGACATCAACTGTTAAGTCCCATAGTGCTCAAAGCCATTCTGAGCCTCATAATTGACTTTAAAAATTTTTTGGAGATGTGGAATTTTACCGAAAAGTAACCGTAAGCTACGAAATGACGGTAATGCCTCTGTGACTGGCGCTGTAACGCTCTCTTCTACTGTCACGGTGCCATCCTCTGTACTGCAGCTCGATTCACAATGCACGTAAAGTCTTCCTGGGCGCGAATACAGCACACTGGGAGAGCAGCGTTCCATGGCTTTTCACCTAAGGTCAGGCCTGGTTGTGGCCTAGTCATATGCTCCTGACCTTTTCCGCCAGCCAAAAATGCCGTGTCGAGCCTGTGGTCTGCCTTACTCCGTCACAAATTGAACTTCTTCTGCTAAACGAAACTGAGAAGTTCTGAATATTTCACGCTGGTTTGACATTCTGCTATTGACAATAACCGATCTCAAACAAGTAGCACAATGCGCATATACGTTACCAAAAGTAGACAGACACTCTTCCCAGAACTTATCAGAGATTGTTGACAGTCGTGGATCCAAGGGGAGGGTGGTGATCCTAGGGAACGCGACAGCCTTTCCCCAAATCACGCCCTTTCCGTTCCCCTCGCACTTCCAGTTAAAAATTAAGTAAACTAGTTTAAATGTTTACAAGTATCTGCTTTCTTTTCCTGTCTTTAATCCTGTATCTTTACGAGATCGGCATGTTAATGTTCGGACTTGGGAATTTTGATGGTACCGGGTGGCCAGGTGCCCTTCCTATCACCATAACCATCCCATCCCCTCATTCTCCTCTTCCATGGGACAGAATTTGTGTTCCCAACTGTCTGCGCCTAGTGATATCCCACGTGGAATTGTTCAAACGTTTTCTAAATGTTTGCGAATCGTAAACACGTGTCGGGACGTGGGTACTAGCTCAGTATTCACCTAGTCAGCTACGGGAAACCGCCAAAAAACCGGGCTGGTCAGCATATGGGTTCTTGTTGAACCACCCCCCCCCCCCCACCCCCCCACCTCTCCTCCCCGCAGCTGTCCAGCTGGGTCATATCTTTACGTGTATTAATTTACACATTTCTCACCTAACTTTCAGAAAATTAAGTAGAATGAAAGCTAAGAATCCCAAAAATTACCGGGAATTCTAGACAGCTACAAAAAGGATACCTCTCAGCTTCTAGCCCACGTGGGCGGGCTTGCATCTTTACTGCCTGCGAAGAACATTCGAGCCTAGTAAAGGCGCCCTTCCACGGGCTGATGTGGGCTTTCCGACAGTGGGCTTGGTGACCGGTGACGTCAAAGTGGCGTTTCAACAACAAATATTTTAGTTGCGGGTTTTACGACCGTCAAAATAAGCCGCAACAAGGCTCTGCCGAAAGTTTTGTAATAACAGTCCTTCACATTTTATTCAGGCTTTGCACTGGCTATGTACATAGTACATAGAAATGTTCAGTTGTTGTTTGTTTTAGTTTTTACCTTTACGTTTTTTATTTATTTACTTTTTTAACTTTTTGCTTTCTACAACAAAACTGCAGCGAATGATCAAACGTCTTTTCTTATCTTATGAGTTTTAATTTCTCTTTGAATTATTTGTAAGAAGGCCAGAGATTTTAAACATGTTCTTAAATCTCCCTACTCGTTATATATTCTTTTAACACATTTTACCATTTTGTCAAGACCTGTGTGTCTTTTTCTTCTTTTCTTTTTTTTTTTTTTTGAAGAGTTTGTCAGTTGGAACCTTTTCTTAATTTCAGATATATTATTTACTGCCTCCTCCTTAAGTTTACTTATAAGAAATGTACGCTAGGGTGTACTTGATTTATTGAGGTGTTTAGTTTCCTTCACCAACCTTCAACAGCATTCGTGATCCTCTGCCGCTGGTTAAAAAGTTCCAACATTTCAGTTGGCATACTAGAATTTTCCACCAATCCATTACAGCCTAAGAATTTCATGACGTTTTCTCCACTGGGCATTTCTTCCATTATTACCACCCACGCGTCATCAACACTGCTGAATGGAAGACGTGCCACTACAGTATACATTCTACGAAACAGTCGGACTTCTTCTCCATCCCTGTATTCCTCCGTTAATCCTAGTTTTTGTATTTTCTTTCACAAACGTTAGATAAAGCAAAAATTGCAACTAGGAAAGGTTGTTTTGGTGAATGCTGTTTTCATAGATACGATAGTGTCCATTTCAAAGTCTGGACCCTCAGTTTTCGGTGACCACTTAGGCTTCATATTTTTCGGTACAGAAAAAAGGTTTTTCGTATGTATTTTGACTTTTGTTTAGAAGAAAATCAAATAAAACAGAAAATGCCATCGTCTTCTCCAACAGATTTGATTCACTCATTTCCGGCCCGTGTTACCCTGTCTAAAATTGTTATTTTTGCACTTTTCCGTCATCCCTGAAACTTTGTATCATGATGATGGAAACATCACGTAACAGAGTGTAGTTCTACAACCAAAGTAAATACATGTTGTGAGGCCTAAAAACACACTATCTGAACAAAATCATTCGGACACCTATTAGTGGACGTTAATGTGGGATGTGCAAGCTCTTCACTTTCTTAACAGATTGAAATCTTCTGGGAACACTTTCAATGAGATGTCTAAATGTCTGTTGAGGAATGACAGGGCACTCTTCGTCAGGAGCCGAACGCAGAGAAGACAGTAATGTTGGACGCTGGTCTCCGAGCGAAGTCAAAGTTCTAATGGTGTACCATTGGGTTCAGGTTAGGACTCTGGGCAGGCCTGTCCATTTCAGGAATACTAATGTCAACAAACCGTAACCTCACAGATGGTGCGTTATGGCAGGTGCATTGTCATGCTAATACAATCATCGTCCCTGATTTGTTCTACTGTACGCAGGACACAATTATGTAAAATGTGTTCCTGTCCTTGCACATTTGGCATTTTTAAGCTCAATAAGTCAACCACGACTTAACCACGGAAAACACCCTGAGATCATAACACGACCACCTCCGTACGTCGCTGTTGGCGCTACACGTGATGGCAGGTAGCGTACTACAGGCATTCGCCCAACTCAACCCTACCATCGTGTTGCCACAGTGTATAATGCGGTTCATTATTCGAAATCACTCGTTCCCAATCATCCACTGTCCAGTAGCATCGCTCTTTACATCACCACAAGCATCATACACCATTGACTATGGAAACGTGTTGCTGCTCGACCACTAAACCCCATTCATCTTTACTCCCTGCATACAATAATAGAGCTAGATGGACTGTTGGCAGCACTTTGGAATTCACAGTGATTCCTTCCGCTGATTTCATGCGATTAATTACAACCCCGTCCGCAAATCGTGGCTGTCTCTGTCTGTCTGTCTAGTACATGAGGTCTGCCTCGATGTGATTTGGTCACTCCATAATCATATCACTAACAGTCAACTTGGACAGTTTTCATGGATAGAAGTATCATTCATCGATTTTTTACTCAGGTGACATCCACTGACTAGCCCACGGTCAAAGTTACAGAGCTGCCCTGACTGACCCAATCTGCTGTTACTGCTTTTCTACTGACGACGCCTTTTTTCACACTGGCGGATATACACTATGTGATCAAAAGTATCCGGACATCTGGCTGAGAATGACTTACAAGTTCATGGCGCCCTCCATCGGTAATGCAGGAATTCAATATGGTGTTGGCCCATCCTTAGCCTTTGATGACAGCTTCCACTCTCGCAGGCATACGTTCAATCAGGTGCTGTAAGGTTTCTTGAGGAATGGCACCCCATTGTTCATGGAATTCTGGACTGAGGAGAGGTATCGATGTCGGTCGGTGAGGCATGGCACGAATTCGGCGTTCCAAAACATCCCAAAGGTGTTCTATACGATACAAGTCAGGGCTCTGTGCAGGCCAGTTCATTATAGGGATGTTATTGTTATGCAACCACTCCATCACAGGCCGTGCATTATGAACAGGTGCTCGATCGTGTTGAAACATGCAATCGCCATCCCCAAATTGCTCTTCAACAGTGGGAAGCAAGAAGGTACTTAAAACATCAAAGTAGGCCCGTGCCGTGATAGTGTCACGCAAAACAACAAGGGGTGCAAGCCCCCTCCATGAAAAACACGACCACACCATAACACCACCGTCTCCGAATTTCGCTGTTGGCACAACACACGCTGGCAGATGACGTCCACCGGACATTCGCCATACTCACATCCTGCCATCGGATTGCCACATTATGTACCGTGATTCGTCACTCCACACAACGTTTTTCCATTGTTCAGTCGTCCAATGTTTACGATTCTTACGCCAAGCGAGGCGCCGTTTGGCTTTTTTCCGACGATCAGATGGTTCAAATGGCTCTGAGCACTATGGGACTTAACTTCTCAGGTCATCAGTCCCCTAGAACTTAGAACTACTTAAACCTAACTAATCTAAGGACAACACACACATCCATGCCCGAGGCAGGATTCGAACCTGCGACCGTAGCGCTCACGCGGTTCCAGACTGCAGCGCCTAGAACCGCTCGGCCACTCCGGCCGGATTTACCGGCGTGATATGTGGCTTATGAGCAGTCGCTTGGCCATGAAATCCAAGTTTTCTCACCTCGTGCCTAACTGTCATAGTACTTGCAGTGGATCCTGATACAGACTGGAATACCTTTGTGATGGTCTGGATAGATGTCTGCCTATTAAACACTACGACCATCTTCAACCGTCGGCGGTCTCTGTCAGTCAACAGACGAGGTCGGCCTGTACATTTTTGTGCTGTACGTGTCCCTTCACGTTTCCTCTTCACCATCACATCTGAAACAGTGCACCTAGGGATGTTTAGGAGTGTGGAAATCTCGCGTACAGACGTGTGACACAAGTGACACCCAATCAGCTGACCACATTCGAAGTCCACGAGTTCCGCGGAGCCCCCCATTCTTCTCTCTCGCGATGTCTAATGACTACTGAGTTCGCTCATATGGAGTACCTGGCAGTAGGTGGCAGCACAATGCACCTAATCTGAAACACGTATGTCTTTGGGGGTGTACGGATACCATTGATCACGTAGTGTACCTCTTGTTGGACACCTACTGGTCAATTAAGCATAGCATAGGGATGCCTAGATACCTGTGATCTCATAGTGTATAAAGCCTTTTACTTCTACATTTTAATGACAAAATCACATGAACACTTGATAATGCTGTAATACGTTTCAATCAGCTAGTGGAAATCTCCGTACTGTCGATAGATGAAAATAAGGTACCAATAATCATTATAAATTCTTACAAGTAAGTGTCCACGTAGCGAAAAACCTAAAGGCAGGTAGTGTTAGCAGTTACCATTCAGTTGATAACTATACTGAAGTCAACAGTAGATAGAGATCGAGGCTTTGTAGGCGGAGTGAAATCCATTCTTCGTGTGTTCTTACGTGTTTATATTCGCGTAGAGAATACCTCCTTCTACAGATTTTAAATTTACATTCATTAAATTAATGTAATATAATTTTTCGAACGATCCTTGTGAAATAAAACATTTTTGACATTTTTTTAATTTCAGGAGTTGTAACGAGGGGTAGACGGAATGTTGGGTAAGGGGAGTGGTTTGCAGAAATAATATATGCGCTAGAGCTACAGCTTCCATTAAACTTCATCAGCACATTCGTAGATAAAGAATTGAAAACGGGTGAGGCAGGTGCATTCCAAGTCACTGAATCTATTATTAGCAGCCCTAGAGGAGAAACGAAATTAGAATGAAATATAATGAAACATATCTGAACCATCTTCGTTTTGATTACGTACGACATTTACTGCATGTCTCTATTATGGGAATTCAGGTCTACCTGTTATGCAAAAAACTGTTGTTAATAAATATCCAACTATGTTTCAGAGGCTCTGTACCATTATAAGTTCTGTGAAACGCAAACATGTTTTAAGTACTAATTAATCGAACGAAATTTGGCCTAAAACAGTTCGTCTGCTTCGGTTATTACCTTATTTTCCAATTTTGCACATTGTTAGGTTCTGCAGGTCTATCTTCATTGTACTGTATACTGGTAGTCTGTCTTCTCCATTTCCAAATTTCTCTGCCGACTTTCGGGAAGAAATTAGCATGAATGTAAAGTGTCTTAAAATGGCAAGGATTTCTAGAAAATGACAAACTATGTTTAACACAGAATACTTTTCAATAGTTCATGTGCAGATAACAAGCTGCCGATGTACAAATTTCATCTGAGTGATTAATACTCAAAAAACGTTTGCATTTCATAGAACTGAATAGTACTCACTGACGATTGCACAAAGGAACTGAAACTTGTTTAGACATTTATAAACAACAGTTGTTTATTTAATAGGCAAACTTGAATTGTCATAATTTAGTCTACAGACACGGCTGCTTATGGAGAATTAGTTGCACATCACTGTCGTGTATCATAAAATCATTTAATCCCTATGTAGATTTCGTATTAGACTTTGAAATAGGATAGTACAGAAGCCATTGCTATATCTTAATTCATATTATGTATAACCTAAAAAAATATATAATGGTCATTATAGGTCCTTATGCTACGAATGATACAGAACCCAAACCTGGGCCTATCAGATGAGTGACCCTGCGTACAAGTGCACTGTGGAAGTTCACATGAATATAACAAATTAATTAATTAATGTATATGCTAATCTGTTTAGTAAAACATACGGCTACCCTGTGTGGCAGTCTGTCATCCTACCCTGAGCTGGAGGCTATTTAACCTTTGTGTAGTGTATTAAAGTAATATCATTCAATAAGGCTTATGATGGAACAATACGACAGCAACGCTAATGTTTTGAAACTAATTAACTTTTGCAACCTAATGCAAACAAGCGTCAATGTTCAATGCAGCAAGAGTTTTTTCTATTCTCTCCTCTGTATCACTACAGATGACATATGCCCGACCACATTTAGAGCGTGAATGCAGAGCGTGCCAGAAGTCTAGTTGTACTCTACCACATCGCAGCAGAACACACAGTTTCTAAGACTGTTCGACCCCAAGGTGTTTTCTACAGATGTCATTGGCAGAAGCAGCTAAAGTAGCTCCAGGATCTGTGTTTCTTTATGTGAGATTGTAAGGAACTGTTTATAGCAGTGGTTCCTAACCTGGTTGTAATCATTTCATGAGTGGTAAAATGAAATTTTGTGAGGGGTAGAAACCAAGGACTTTCGAATGTGTTTTGGTCTCGAAGCTAAATTACTTTTAAAATATCATTGTTATTATCATTCTTTCAGAAAACTGTAAAACAGATTATGTGTGGTACTAATAATCAAATTTCTTTCAAATATTTGTGTTAATTGTAACGCAATGTGCTGGATGTAACAGCTTGTGAAATGAATATATGAAAAACATATTCCGGCGTAGTTTCCCAATGCACACATACTTCGTACTTTGTGCCGTGGACCTATGACAGGAAAAATGATAATAAGAAATATACATACATGTCATATACGTTTAAATATCTCATGAACATGCTTTCTTTAAGTTTTAGGTAGTTCTGCAGTGGCCCGCAAATTCCTTCATTATTCATTTCGCGACAAATAAAAGAAATAATTGACAGCACAATACAGCAATTTGTATGTAATGGTAACACAATGATGTAGGCCCTTCTCATTATCATCAACATTATTATTATTATTATTTTTGTTAGTGGTAGTGGTCCGACAAAAAGTGTTGGCAACGTGAAAGTCTGCCAATTTCTGCCAGTTCTGAAGTAAGGAGTCGAGCAAGCAAATGATTTACAAACAACAAGTATAGGACAGAAATTTTAACTTGGCCGATTTTAAACTCACAATGTGGATAGTTAGTTTCGTTTCTGGGAACGAAGTGTAGAGAGCACTTGTTATGCACTGAGAACTGTTTCATCATTCCATAAAAAATGTTAGAAGTAAGCGGTAGCAATCGTCTCATAACTAAGTAGCTAAATATTATTTATCTTTCGTTATTTCAAAAATGAAAGTTTTCAAATAAAATTCTTTTTCATTCTAAACTTTAGTTAGGCCCACTGTAGATGATGGTGTATATGTGTGTGTGTGTGGGGGGGGGGGGCAGTGGGGAGGGGGGGTCAGGGATCTTACTACCTAATATCTCATTACAGTCAGGGGTAATTATGTCAAATAGCTTGGAAACCATTGGTCTAGTGAGTGGGCTAAGGCCCTCAGTGCTGCGAAATAAGCAGTCAAATTTCAATCAGATACGCCAGCGGCCTTTTTAATGAACACACGAATCATATACAGACATACCCATAGACTGGCAACAAGCGATACTTTACAAGTAATGAATTTTAAATACTTAAGATGTCTATCCTTGGTTATAAAAATTCACGTACATACGAAAACAAACTTTACTTTTACGCGTACTACTCTGCATTGCCGTACAGGCGCACTATTGAAACGCACTCAACCAACACGCTGTATACGTAAAAAGTGAACTCGTCAGCCCTAAACACTTCAGCCGGTGTGCATTGACGGCGCGGCATATGCTCACCAAGTGCTTCATCCGCCTTACCATAGGTACTAGCGTTATTAAAAGAAAACTCGTAATGAAAAAAATCTGAATATTGTGTACGATGCCTTACTACTGAGAGAATCGTAGTTACGACATTCAAGAAAAACAAGACTCATTAAACACGCTTCCCAGTCACAGTAATGTGATAACCAGTCAAAAACCTGAATAACCATTTTCCGAGTGCGGGCCGCTGCGAGACTTCCAGAAAGAGATTCGATGAGCTTCTGAAAGGTACCAACAGGGATGTGGAGGCAAGCCGAGTCGATATTTCGCGGCTAAGCATCCATGGCGCAAACAGCCTGATGGAAGTGTTCCCACAGATCCTCGATTGGGTTATAATGCGGGAAGTTTGATAGTCAGGGGAGTACGGTAAACTCATCCTGGTGCCCTTCGAACCACTCACGCACTGCATGCTGTGTAACGTGTTGCATCGTCCTGCTGGTAGATGCCATCGTGTCAAGGAAAAACACTCAGCATGTACGGGTGCACATGGTCCTCAAGGATAGATGCATGCTTGTGTTGATGTATTGTGCCTCCCAGAATGACGAGATCATCCACAGGATGGCACGAAAACATTCTCCAGACGATGACGCGCACTCCTCCGCCCTGGACGCTACCGACGATTGTCACAGGATGTTTGCTTTTAGACATTTCACGCCATACACGCCAATGGCGACCTGTCCAATAGAGCATAAAACGTGATTCATCTGAAAAGGCCACCTGTCGCGTCTCACTGGACGTCCATTTGCAAATTCGAGCTTCCGTCGCCGATGGACAGCAGTCAGTCTGGGTGCACGAACCACTCGCCTGCTGCGTAGGCCAATATGCAGCAATGTTCGCTCAATGTTCGTTGAGGAGAGCCCATGGTTCACCTGGGCGGTCAGTTGCTCAACAGCTGCACGTCTATTCGCAGGTGCACATCTCCGCAGCCGTCGATCACCCCCTCCCCTTCCCCCTACCCCTTGTCATACACGAACCGTGATGTATCAGAGATGCCCGCAGCTCGTGGTCGTGCGGTAGCGTTATCGCTTCCCGCGCCCGGGTTCCCGGGTTCGATTCCCGGCGGGGTCAGGGATTTTCTCTGCCTCGTGATGGCTGGGTGTTGTGTGCTGTCCCTAGGTTCGTTAGGTTTAAGTAGTTCTAAGTTCTAGGGGACTGATGACCATAGATGTTTAGTCCCATAGTGCTCAGAGCCATGTATCACAGATGCCTCGACGCGGGTTTTGGATAGCAGCATTTGTAGCATGCACGGTATAATTTAACCACGGCGGCACGTAAACAGCTGTTTCGGAAATGCTTCCACCCTGACCCGCAAGGCAATGATCATGTCCTTTTGGACGTCAAATGATTCGTTCCATTTCCTCGTTACGACAACGACTGCATTGTTCTCCGCGTCACTCAGACAAGCTTTATACACCATCCCCTACTGGTGCTGCCACCTGCCGTCTGCTAGTGGGTCTTGCACGGCGACGTCGCACATAGGCGGTGCTCAAATTAATGTGGCTGGGTCATGTATAAGAAACGCTAATGAACGAAAGACCGTTTGCATCTTACACGTCTCTTACGCCATAGTTCAGCTAACATTTACACTATGTGATCAAAAGTATCCGGACATCCCCAAAAACATACGTTTTTCATATTAGGTGCATTGTGCTGCCACCTGCTGCCAGGTACTCCATATCAGCGACCTCAGTCATTAGACATCGTGAGAGAGCAGAATGGGGCGCTCCGCGGAACTCATGGACTTCGAATGTGGTCAGCTGATTGGGTGCCAGTTGTGTCATACATTGTACGCGAGATTTCCACACTCCTAAACATCCCTAGGTCCACTGTTTTCGATGTGGTAGTGAAAAGGAAACGTGAAGGGACACGTACAGCGCAAAAGCGTACAGGCCGACCTCGTCTATTGACTGGCAGAGACAGCCGACGGTTGAAGATTTCGTAATGTGTAATAGGCAGACATCTATCCAGACCATCACACACGAATTCCAAACTGCATCAGAATCCACTGTAAGTACTATGACAGTTAGGTGAGAGGTGAGAAAACTTGGATTTCATGGCCGAGCGGCTGCTCACAAGCCACACATCACGCCGGTAAATGCCAAACGACCACTCGCTTGGTGTAAGGAGCATAAGCATTGGACGATTGAACAGTTGAAAAATGTTGTGTAGAGTGACGAATCACGGTACACTATCTGGCGATCCGATGGCAGGGTTTTGATATGCCGAATGTCAGGGAATGTCATCTGCCAGCGAGTGTAATGCCAAGGGTGAAATTCGGAGGCTGTGGTGTTATGGTGTGGTCGTGTTTTTCACGGAGGGGGCTTTCACCCCTTGTTTTGCGTGGAACTATCACAGTACATTCCTATATTGATGTTTCAAGCACCTTCTTGCTTCCCACTGTTGGAGAACTATTCGGGGATAGCGATTGCATGTTTCAGCACGATCGAGCACCAGTTTATAATGCACGGCCTGCGGCGGAGTAGTTACAAGACAATAACATCCCTGTAATGGAGTGGCCTGCACAGAGTGCTGACCTGAATCCTACAGAACACGTTTGGGGTGTTTTGTAACGCCGACTTCGTGCCAGGGCTCACCGACCGACATCGGTACCTCTTCTCAGTGCAGCACCCCGTCAAGAATGGGCTGCCATTCCCCAAGAAACCTTACAGCACCTGATTCAACGTGTGATTGCGAGAGTGAGAGCTGTCATCAAGGCTAAGGATGGGGCCTATTGAGTTCCAGCATTACCTGTGTAGGGCGCCACTAACTTGAAAGTCACTTTCAGTGAAGTGTCCGGATACTTTTGATCATATTGTGTACCTTCTTAGTTATGAAGTAAGGTTTGAAAGTGAATACGGTGGCTCACAGAGCCAGAATTGTCACAGGCTTTGTTTTTATGAAACCTACTTACAAACGTACAATATTTTTTAAACTTGTGTGCAAAGAAATTGTAGAAAGATCGGTTTACGAAATTTCGGGGGAGGGAGGGAAGGGGGACGGATGCAGCTTTGATCGCCTCGGTGAGGCTCTCCGGCTGTGGACAGCTAGGGACTAAGGATGCCGGTTATCGCTGAAGCAACCGGTTTTCGATTACATCGGATTTTTTTCCACGCCCCTTTAACCTGGCTGTTAAATTGCTCAAGGTAACCAGTTTCTCAAGTAACTGATTTTCGTTTTTTTGTTCCTATTATTTCGTGTAATAAACGTAGAATCTAATAAAGATGGTAAAGTTTTGACCCTCTCTGTTTTAAGATACAGAGAATCAAAATATTAAATTACGTAGGCAAATAAAAGATAGCTTAGTCCGTTCACCGTTTGCTGCTTTTCTTGAAAAACCATAAATGGTTGAACATCACAAAAAATCATTTCAAAAAGATTTTTTGAAACTCTGCTCATATCTCATGTTATAATCAGAGATCATAACGACTACTCGTATTTTGTGCATTATGAAAATCACTGCTAAAGAGCGAAAACTGATGTTAAATAACTGTGTTTTTCGTCTTAATTTGTCCGTTTTCAAGGGCTACAAGCAGATAAAGATATACTGTACAGACACAGGCACCAGACCAGCTATTTTCTATTTTAATTGTATACTATGAATGAACTGCTGTCAAGTTTTTAATTCATTACTGTAACCATAGTTTCCTTTCTGTTATTATTCCATACAAAAGCGATATAAATCTTCAATCTTTTAAAGCAAGTGAACCATCGTGTTTCATTGCTACATCACTCTGTAAAAATATTTCCAGATTAGAGTTTGTGCCATTTTGCAGTACAACGGATATCCGGTAGCGAAAGCGAGAAACTATCATACAGACCAGGTGGGGACAAATCTTACACATTACGCATTCTCGCGTACGACACCTTAAGCCACGACACGTGGCAAGAAAGGCTTTATTGTCTCAGCAGTGGTGTTCCAATTTTTATGCCATGTGTTTGTTGTCGTTCCTGCTGTCGTTATTAAAAAAGCAGTGATCACTTATCCCATTTTCTATTACTCAGTATTTCAAACCAATGCAAATTTTATGAATTTCTCCTTTTTTTAGAAAAGATTTGTTTAAAAACGAAAAATTTTAGCACTGCTTCTATGGCTAATTGATAGTTCCACGAGCTGCGACATATTCGAAAGAAGTTCAACAGAGATCCAGGAAATATTTGTTTCGTTATAAATCCAATCATGGATCACAAAAATTTTATTTTCCATGTAACTATACTGGTGGAAACAAATATCGCAACGTGAAAAGAGAAATGTTGTAGGGTAACGATATTTCTCGAATACATTTATCTAGGTAACGTTTTCAAGTGATTAACATTGTAAGATCAAGGGTTAATGTAAGCGCGAGATAAGCCATTGCAAATGTGAAATGCTGCTACATTAATACCGGTGCAACCACCGGAATGTTGAATGCAAGCGTGCAGACGTGCGTGAGTTGCGTTGTACAGATGCCAGACATCAATTTGTGAGATGGATTTCCTTGCCTGTTGCACGTGGTCGGTCCGCTCAGGGTCGGTTAACGGTCTTTGCGGATGATGCTGGTGTCGTCGTCAGATGATGCCCCATATGTGCGTGGCTGGACATAGATCTGGTGATCAAGCAGGCCAAGCAACTTGTCGACACTCTGTAGAGGACGTTGGGTTACAACAGCGGCATGTGGGCGAGCGTTATCCTGTTGGAAAAACACCCTGGAATGTTGTCCATGAATGGCAGCAAAATAGGCCGAATCACCAGACTGACGCACACGTTTGCAGACAGAGTGCATGGGAAAGCCACGAGAGTGCTCCTGCAGTCATACGAAATAGCACCCTAGACCATAGTTACAGGTGTGGGTCAGTGTTTGTAGCACGTAGACAGGTTCAAGGCAAGCCCTGAACTGGTCTCCTTGTAATCAACACACGGCCAACAGTGACACAGATACAGAACCAGTTTTCATTAGAAAATGCAACAGACCTTAACCCTGCCTTCTAATGAGCTCTTGCATGACACCACTGAAGTTACAAATGGCAGTGGTTTGGGGTCGGTGGGATGCGCGCTACAGGGCGTCTGGCTCTGAGTTGTACTTGAAGTAACCCATTCGGAACGCTTCGTTGTGTCACTGCGGTGCCAACTGCTACTAACATTGCTGATGCAGATGCAGTACGATGCGCTAAAGCCATACGCCGAACATGATGGTCTTCCTTCTCAGCAGTGCCACGTGGCTGTCCCGAGGCCGGGCCTTTTTGTGACCATACATTCTCGTGACGATTGCTGCCAGAAGTACAGTGGCTGCATTCCTGCCAATCTTTTCAGCAATTTCCCAGAAGGAATATCCAGCTTCCTGTAGCACTGTTACACGATCTAGTTCAAACTCAATGAGACGTTGATAATGGTATCTTTGTCGCCTAAAATGCATTCTCGACTAAAATCATCTGACTATATCCAAGTTCAAAGGTAACTAACGCTCACTATCGTTACAGCGTTTATTTAAAGAAAACCTGATTTGCATCCACATAGTGGTGTTCCTCGCACCATTCTTGGGCGATTGGCGCAAAATTTGAATAGGCATCACCTTCCAGATGTAGAAACACGCCTTCCAAATTTCGTTTATGTAGGACAACTCCCACATGGTGCTGCGATTTTTCTTCTATCAGTGTATGTTCGGTCAGCTATGATCACCTTCAGACCTAAAAAATAAAACATTTAGAGCTACGCTGATGTACAATGACTTCAAATCATATAAAATATGGACTCATAAATCATTATTATCAAAATGACATGTTTGATGATAACAATAATTATAACAAAACCATCGGTTTTTTACTCGGTTATTTGTAAAAAATAAAAAGAAAGACCTGTTATAACCGAGACCAAACAAATACCGAAAAATACCGGTTACTGAGAATTAAAATACTGTTAACAGTTCGAACTACTCCGATGTCCCGTCCCTACTGCGAATAGGGTAGGGAAAAACCGACCGGTTGGCTTTTGCCATCCCTATTGGGGGCTATGAATGGGAAAAATCGACTGGTCAAATGCGATACCTACATTTAGTGCTGAATAACTGGTATTTTTCGTACTTCTTAAGTCTTTGTTATAACAAGTGTTTTTTTTATTTTTTACTGATAACCGACGAAAAAACCGAAATATCAATTGGCCATAGAGCAGTGGGAAAAATTTTTCGTTCTTGAATAAATCTTTTTTTTTTTTTTTTTTTTTTTTTTTTTAAGGAGTAAGTTTTATTCGTAAAATTTGCATTGGTTGAATCTATTGCGTTATTATAGGAAACGGGAAAAGCGATCAGTGCTATTTCAATAACAATATCGACAACAATGAGCAGCAAACACGTGGCATAAGAACTGGTGCAGCACTGCTGTGACCATAACGTCCCTTTTGCTGTGTGTCGCAGCGTAAGAGATCCGTGTACGTACAGTGTGCAAAACTTGCTGCCACTTGATATATACAGCAGTTTCTCGCTGTCATCGCCTGACGTCCGTTATTTTGCAGAATGGCATCAACCGTTCAAAAATGGTTCAAATGGCTCTGAGCACTATGAGACTTAACTTCTGAGGTCATCAGTCCCCTAGAACTTAGAACTACTTAAACCTAACTAACCTAAGGACATCACACACACCCATGCCCGAGGCAGGATTCGAACCTGCGACCGTAGCGGTCGCGCCGTTCGAGACCGTAGCGCCTAGGACCGCTCGGCCACCCCGGCCGGCGCATCAACCGTAGTCTGGATTTTCTTTTACAAAGTGACCTAGATATGAATTATAATGTATCATTTTCTGTAAGAAATCCACGATTTGTCTGTCACATCTATTGGATAATAGAAGACGAAGGAAATGATGGTAACAGTAATAAATTACAAACTTAGCTATTCATTCACCTATCTCTCTCTCTCTCTCTATTCGTTTAGTCGGTTCCGACTCTTCGTGACCCCATGAACCAAATCACGCCACTTTTTCCTGTCTTGCACTTTCTCTCGTAGACCTTCCAGGTTGGAACACATTGCTTCTGTGATGCCATCGATCCATCTCATCCTCTGATGTCCTCTTCTTCTAGTTCCTTCAATCTTCCCCAGCATTAATGTTTTTTCCAGCGAGGCGTGACTTCATTTATAGTATACAATGAAAATAGAATGTAGCTGATCTGCTTCCTGTCTACATAATATGCCTTTATCTGCTAGCAAACCCTTGAAAATGGACACATTATCATGAAAAACAGAGTTGTTCAACATCAGTTTTCACCTTTTAACACTGACTACTCGTGTTGACCAAAGAGTGGTACTATGCCCGATTACAGCACGATTTTTGATCAGAGTTGGTTCAAAATGGTTCAAACGGCCCTGAGCACTATGGGACTTCTGAGGTCATCAGTCCCCTAGAACTTAGAACTACTTAAACCTAACTAACCTAAGGACATCACACACACCCATGCCCGAGGCGGGATTCGAACCTGCGACCGTAGCGGTCTTGATCAGAGTTTCAAAAATTGTAATCAGTATGCGAATACTGGTGAGTTTTTTGTACTGTTCGATCACTTATCGCTTTTCGAGGAAAGGAACGACCGGGGGATAGAATCTTTTTAATTTAATGTTATGATTTTGTGTATCTTGAAACTGAGTCAAAATTTTTCAATCTTTGTTCGATTTGTACGGTTATTACAGGAAATATTAGGAATAACAAGACGAAAATCGGTTGTTTCGGAAACAGGTTATTTTAAACGGTTTTAACATTCAGGTTAGCCGGCCGGGGTGGCCGAGCGGTTCTAGGTGCTACAGTCTGGAACCGCGCGACCGCTACGGTCGCAGGTTCGAATCCTGCCTCGAGCATGGATGTGTGTGATGTCCTTAGGTTAGTTAGGTTTAAGTAGTTGTAAGTTCTAGGGGACTGATGACCTCAGAAGTTAGGTCCCATAGTGATCAGAGCCATTTGAACCATTCAGGTTAAAATGGCGAAAAAAAAAACGATGCAACCGAAAACCGGTTACTGGGGACTGGAAGAGGCATCCATAGGTCCGTATGGAAACAAAGCGACCAACATTTGGCAGCGCAGGCGGAGCAGAGCGGGCAGCGGTGGCCGGGAGGAGTTTTTGAGCGCCGCCCTGCGGGAGCCCCGCGGCAGCACTTGTGCCGGGCCGACCGCAGCTGGGCGTGCGCGGCGCACTCCCGGCTAATGCCGCTGCCCGCGCTAATAGAGCGAGAAATCCGGCGCGTAATTACTGACTCGGCCAGCGGCCGTCCCGTCCCAGGGCGGCGCCAGCGGGCCGTTCCATGTTGCAATGCCCATAAGACCGACTGTACCCACCAATTACCCACCACGCGGTCTGTCACCCCCCTTTTTTACTACTTTTATTTATTTTTTTGTGCAACAAAAATTGAGTGACAGTGGCGACCGGAGTAACGGTTCATTAATTTCGTTAAAAGTCGGATAATTTACGTGTTTTCCCTGGCGTGTTTCTGCCTCTGCCCGAACCAAACAATAAATAAACAGAAACCTCTTTTTTTCGGCCCTTTTTCCCCTTCAACCCGCCCCTCTCCCCCACACACCACCGTGAAATTGAACAGTAGTGGTCGGGGTGTAATTCGATATGTGCCGGTCACATCGTGGTTGTCACAATTAATTAAAATTGGCGCGCATCATTAATCAAAGCGGTTTCCCACCGGTCCGGGACCCCCAGCCGCGCACTCTTCCTCTTCCATGGCCCTCTCTCTCCTCTCTCTCCCCACCCCCTCCGCAGCCGCGCATTGCCCACACCATCTTTGGGTTCTGCGCCAGCGCCTGCGCAGTTGTTCCATCTCCCGCGGCGGAGCTGCAGTTATTTTACTTTCCGTTTCCTCTTTTTTTTTTACTTTGTGGCGGCTGAATGATGAATCGGGACAGCGCAATATGCTTCCAAACGGAGCGCGAGCGGCCAATTTAGCGGCGCACATGCTACACCGGAGCTGCGGGTTGCCGGCTTGCAGGAGCCGCACAGAGCGCTGCGCCGACAATCCAGGCGAGGGCACGAGGGCATAGCTTTCCCCTTGCGGACCAATTTCACTGACGTTTTTGGACATATAGACTTTGTCACTCGGTATGTCATCAGTTCCAGGAACAAATAATGTCACACAAATAATACAGTACGTCACTTTGTCATAGTGTAATGAACAGAGACAGACTATAGTTTCAATGTTAAGGGAAGACTAGAAGTCCATTACCAACGTATTAAAACTCTCGAGTGACGGTGAGTCCTACGGAATTTTTGTTCCCTTAGAGTATGTCTCAAAATATGTGTTTTTGTACGTTCTCAAAACTTTCAAGCCGGCCGTTGTGGCTGAGCGGTTCTAGGTGCTTCAGTCCGGAACCGCGCTGATGCTACGGTCACAGGTTCGAATCCTGCCTCGGGCTTGGATGTGTGTGATGTCCTTAGGTTAGTTAGGTTTAAGTAGTTCTAAGTCTAGGGGACTTAGATTCCAATTCGGTTTTACAGAGAGTACTCTACTGCATTCGCTCCTTACTAAGCTTGCATTTATCGCGAATCTCTTGCCCACCGTAAAGTCCCGAGCAAAAAATGGTTCAAATGGCTCTGAGCACTATGGGACTTAACATCTGTGGTCATCAGTCCCCTAGAACTTAGAACTACTTAAACCTAACTAACCTAAGGACATCACACACATCCATGCCCGAGGCAGGATTCGAACCTGCGACCGTATCGGTCACGCGGTTCCAGACTGAAGTGCCTAGAGTCGCACGGCCACACCGGCCGCCAGTCCCGAGCGACTGGAAAAAAGCGCAGGTGACGCCTGTATATAAGAAGGGTAGAAGGACGGATCCTCACAATTACAGACCAATATCCTTAACATCGGTTTGTTGCAGGATTCTCGAACATATTCTCAGTTCGAATATAATGAATTTCCTTGAGACAGAGAAGTTGCTGTCCATGCATCAGCACGGCTTTAGAAAGCATCGCTCCTGCGAGATGCAACTCGCCCTTTTTTCGCATGATATCTTGAGAACCATGGATGAAGGGTATCAGACGGATGCCATATTCCTTGACTTCCGGAAAGCGTTTGACTCGGTGCCCCACTGCAGACTCCTAACTAAGGTACGAGCATATGGGATTGGTTCCCAAATATGCGTGTGGCTCGAAGACTTCTTAAGTAATACAACCCAGTTCGTTGTCCTCGACGGTGAGTGTTCATCGGAGGTGAGGGTAACATCTGGAGTGCCCCAGGGAAGTGTGGTAGGTCCAGTGTTGTTTTCTATCTACATAAATGATCTTTTGGATTGGGTGGATAGCAATGTGCGGCTGTTTGCTGATGATGCTGTGGTGTACGGGAAGGTGTCGTCGTTGAGTAACTGTAGGAGGATACAAGATAACTTGGACAGGATTTGTGATTGGTGTAAAGAATGGCAGCTAACTCTAAATATAGATAAATTTAAATTAATGCGAATGAATAGGAAAAAGAGTCCTGTAATGTTTGAATACTCCATTAGTAGTGTAGCGCTTGACACAGTCACGACGATTAAATATTTGGGCGTAACATTGCAGAGCGATATGAAGTGGGACAAGCATGTAATGGTAGTTGTGGGGAAGGCGGATAGTCGTCTTCGGTTCATTGGTAGAATTTTGGGAAGATGTGGTTCAACTGTAAAGGAGACCGCTTATAAAACACTAATACGAGCTATTCTTGAGTACTGCTCAAGCGTTTGGGATCTCTATCAGGTCGGATTGAGGGAGGACATAGAAGCAATTCAGAGGCGGGCTGCTAGATTTGTTAGTGTTAGGTTTGATGATCACGCGAGTGTTACGGAAATGCTTCAGGAACTCGGGTGGGAGTCTCTAGAGGAAAGGAGGCGTTCTTTTCGTGAATCGCTACTGAGGAAATTTAGAGAACCAGCATTTGAGGCTGACTGCAGTACAATTTTACTGCCTCCAACTTACGTTTCGCGGAAAGACCACAAAGATAAGATAAGAGAGATTAGGGCTCGTACAGAGGCATATAGGCAGTCATTTTTTCCTCGTTCTGTTTGGGAGTGGAACAGGGAGAGAAGATGCTAGTTGTGGTGCGAGTTACCCTCCGCCACGCACCGTATGGTGGATTGCGGAGTATGTATGTAGATGTAGACTTAGATGTAGGGGACTGATGACCTCAGATGTTAAGTCCCATAGTGCTTAGAGCCATCTGAACCAAAACTTTCAAAATGCTTTGCAAGTTACAGAAAGAAACTGGAGAAAACGCACTTTATCAGGCGAACGCCGTTAGCAATCAAGGGATTTTTAGCAGCTGAAAGTAACGACACGTGTTTCGCGTCCTAATTTCGTTCGTGAAACTCTTGCTTGGTGTGTGATACATTACTATATTCTAGAACTCTCTTCTAAGACATACACGGCTGTAGCACGACTTTACTGCAGACAGGCCCGGATCTAGGGGGGTGGGGAGGTGGCAGGGGGGGAGGGACAAACCGTGATATCTGCCCCGGGTGGCAATGCTGGGCATGCCACATTCAGGTTCTTGAAGAGACAAACCTCCTCTCACAAAGCGAACAGCATGGGTTTTCGAACATTTTTGAACACATTCAAAGTTGATTTCTGGACGAGTCATAAGTTGATTTTTTAATGCGTCCATAGTGTACGTGATGTCTCTGCCAGGGGTATCCCCGTCGCATAAAGAAATAAAAATATTTAATGTAGACGATAGGGGACGGGGCAATAAGAGCTGAGCCGAATAAACCCGAACTGGTGAATACCAATCGCTGTTTGTTTGTGTGGTGATTGGGTGTGAGAATGATAAGCGTTGTTATAATTACTTGCGAAATCCATAGATCAAACTACCAGAGTGGAAATAAACGACTAACAGGAATAACAGGTAAAAAAGATTGCATAGTATAAAACTTTATGCTTGTTATAGGCCTAATAGGCATTTGATATTGGTACTTCGTGAATTATATTCTGTCGTGTTATTTATGTAAATGGAGTAGATAAAAATGACCATTTGTGCCCAAAAGTCTCGCTATTTGGCGTGTGTTACAACTGCTGCAATATTAGAAAGGCCTATTTAGTTTTATCTAGCAGATAGTGAGAAAATAGTCGTAAATCAAATCGATAAACCACACCACTCTTGGGTACTATTGGTATTAACGGCCTCTTTAGTATTAGACAACGACATTTTGATTTTTCATGTAGCAAAGCGTTTGACGAATTTTTATGAGGTAGTAAATTCTTTCGCAGAAAGGAAAGCTCGCCAGCACGCCGTGGAAAGCTGTATCAAGATTAGAGAGAAAAAATGTAGGGACCTAAGGACTGAAGAAACATGTACTGTCTTACTTGTCTCTTGTCTTTACTGGTTTTATGCTTCCTACATTTAATGTTATATCATACAAAAGAGAAAGTTATTGGTTAGTAGATAAGAAAGAGTGCAAATTATCTGAAGAGTTCTTATTCTCCCGGTCGCAAATAATCCCATCAAGTTTTTTTTAAGGGGGGTAGGATGTTAGGCCGGCCGACTGGGTGTAGGAGAGACACCATAGGACATTTTAATTTCCACTGCCCTGAATATAGGTTTGATGGCTTCCATTAGAAAATATACACGTGTAATTCCACAGAGTGAAGTACAGTGACGTGAGACAGAAGAATGCTGTGTGAAGAGACGTGGCACTACACTTGGGCACACTTAAGACCGAACAACATGTCTTACATTTTCTCGAACGTATATGTTTCATATATATCAAACTCTTCACGAAGATGTGCGCTACAAAATGAGCATATATTTGAAAAATCGATTTTTTTTAAAAACATTGTTGACATCCTACCACAAACGCTCGATAGGGGGGGGGGGGGAGCGGGTGCCAGCGAGTTTTTTGTCGTAGATCCAGTTCTGACTACAGATGGTAGATTTGCCAATTACAGCACCAAAAAACGTGTTTTAACACGACCACAACAGTATTAAACGTCGATGAATTATGAATCACAGGATAATAGAGTGATATAAATACAGGGATTCGAGAAAGGAGGATCAGTCTCCGTGTTGGACAGGTATTGGAGAACGGAGCATCGGTCTTTATGTCGATTTTCCTTCCTTGAAAGCAGCGGAACGTAAAAATCTTGTGGAGGTTGGTATCACTCTTTTAGGCTCAACGACGTGAGCCTTCTAGAAGTCCGTAACAGCTGTATTCCGTAGAAGGCACGCCACAGACCTCTACTAATCTGCCTTTCAAGGCTGCACAGCCTTATGATTAGGCACTGTCTGTTTGGAAAACACCGCTCTTGTTCCTTGATTTCTGGAAAGCATTCGATACAGTTCCGCATTGTCGCCTAATGAACAAAATACGAGCGTACGGAATACCAGACCATTTTTGTGATTGGTTTGAAGAGTTTCTAGCGAACAGAACGCAGAATGTCATTCTTGACGGAGAGAAATCTTCAGTAGTAAAAGTAAGTTCGGATGTACCTCAACGGAATGTTATAGGAATGTTAATTTTCTCAGTGCATATAAATGAAACAGTGTATAAAGTCGAAAGCTCTTCATGTTGCTGTTACATACAGGGAAGTCGTAGGGAAATGCAGGAAAATTCCTAGAGAGGATCGACACTTGACGGAAGAGTTGCCAGCTGACTTTCAATATAAGCCAGTGTAGCATATTGCTCTTAAATAGCCGGAAAGATCCGTTATTACAAGACTACACGATTAATTAACAAATCTGAGAAATAGTCATATCCATAAAATGTATGAGAGAATGTGTACAGAGCGATTTAAAGCAGAAGGAGCACACAAAACTAATTGTAGGAAAGACAGTGGCGAAAATGAGATTCATTGGAAGAATCTTCGGATAGAGTAGCCCCCCAGTGAAGGTGGTAGCTCCCAGAAACCTATCTCGATCGATACTTGTGTATTGCTCGTCAGTTTGTGATCCGAACCCGATATGACTGATACAGGAAATAGAGAATATCCGAAGAAGAGCAGCGCATATCTTCACAGATTCATTACGTATACGCGAAAGCGCCACAGAGATGCTAATCCAGCTCCAGAGGCAGACTCTAGAAGAGAGAAGTTGTGCATCACGGCATGGTTTAGTGTTAAAATTCCTTCATGGAAGAGTCAACTAGCATCTTGCTTCCGCCTAGCTACATCTCTCGAAAAAACCGTGAAGGTAAAATAAGAGACTCAAGCTCACAGGGATCCTTGTCGACAGTAGTTCTTCTCACGCATCATCCGTGACTGTAACAGAAGGGGGACGGTGGGAGCGGGCCGAGTAGCGTTGTCCAATGTCCCTAAGTTTGCGGGATTTCACAATTTGTAGGGATTGTCATAACCCATCCCGCCTTTTGGGCACTGTCAACGTATGGAAATAATGGTCATCTACATGAAAGTTCTGATATGGTGATAAACAAGGAAGTTACAATGAAGCTCGCCAAGAGTTAGCGACGTATAGAGATGATCTAGTAGAAAGCGTCGGAAGCTCTATAACACTGGTCGCAGATGATGCGGTGGTCTGTAGGAAGGTAGCAACGTCAGAAGACAGTACCGATTTGCAGAATGACCAGCAGAGGACTTGATGAATGGTGCAGGCTCTGGCAGTCGACCGTGAACGTGAATAAAAGTAACACAGGAAAAGGAATCCTCTACTATACAAATACACTATTGACGACAAACTGTTGGAAAAAGCATTTACAGTAAAACATGTACGAGTAACTATCCAGAACGACCTTATGTGGAATGACTGCATAAAACAAATAGTAGGAAAAACAGATGCCAAACTAAGTTTAATAGGAAAGATATTAAGGAAATATAACTAATCCACGAAGGAACTAGCTCACAAGGTGCTTGTTTGACCGATTCTTGAGTGCTGTTCATCAGTCTGGGACCCTTGCTAGAAAGGATCAAGCGAAGAGCGGCGCGTTTCGTCACGAAATAGTTTAGTCGGCGCGAGAGCATTACAGAGATGCTCAACAAATTCCAGTGGCAGACGTTACAAGAGAGGCGTTGCGCATCACGGAGAGGTTTGTTATTGGAATTTCGAGAGCACACTTTCCGGGAAGAGTCGGACAACATATTACTTCCTCCCACACAAATCTCGCGAAATGACCACATCGGGAAATGCATAGGCTTACCGATAATCATTCTTCTCACAAGTCATTCTTAAGTGTAACAGGGAGGGGGGGGGGAGGGAGGGATCAGTTAGTGTTACCAGAAATACCCTCCACCACACATCGTTAGGTGACGCGCTGAGTATGATATATTTCCAGAAGTAAAGGGACGCCTGAATGCGTGCCAGAACTATACGCTTCGAAAACACTCAGTCGAGTGGCTTTAATTGTTGTAATATTACAGCCATGCCGTTGTATTCTGAACAGTTCAACTTCTACCCCCTCTTACCCACCGAATGGCCGTGGATTCCTGGTGCGCCAGTTACTACTTACGTTCCATGCCACTGGCCACCCCCAGCATTCGCCTGCTTGCTTGTTTAGTTCGTAGTAAGAAACAAGACGTTGGAGATCCTCAATTCAGTCAGTGGATATACGACTGGTATGTGATTTATAGACTATGGGTGTCCACATATAACTCCCACTGTCACCTAAAAAATGATAAATTAGGGACTGAGCTGAGCATCGTGTTTCTTTGTAAAACGTTTAACAGCTCACAAAATTTATTTCTGTTATGCAAGAATTTCAGTGTGGTACCCAGGCGTCTCTCGTAAGACTCCAAGGCGACGTTCGATTTCTGTCCATGTACGGGTCAGTGTTGCAGCATCAGCGGTTCTGATTTATTCATTGATTCGTGCACGAAGTATAGCAGTATCATTGAGCAGTGTTGTCTACATGCAGTCCTTGATGTAACCGCACAAAACGAAGTCCAAGGGCGTGACATCAGGAGAGCGCGGTGGCAAACCGATGGGACCATGACGACCCGTCCACATTACGGACAGCTGATCTTGCTTCCCACAGTTCGCGTGGTCCACGACGGATTAACTTCCGGAGGCTGCGATGAAATGCTAGTAGTACACTGTCAACATATGCTTGAGAAACAGGAGGACGTACGCTTCCAGGAAGGTCTTTGACGCTGCATGTCTCTTTAAAGGTTTTGAACCACCTTCTTAGGCTTGCTTTTGCCAGTGGCACCTTCCTGCAGTGGCGTCGATAATGCACAGTGCCGTTGTCACAGATTTCAATTCCTCATACCGGATGACACATTGCGCCTTCTACCGGTCCGTCGTCATTTTGATGCACTCCAAGTCAATTCTGCAACAAAAGAAAGAGGAAAATAACTTTGAGAGCTGATAACTACGGTTCTCTACCTTTAATAGCTTCTGAGTTATGATGTTTTGAAATTATAGTGAGACTCTAATGACACCCTGTAAATATTTATTTTGAAACACAGTAAATACAAGGAATCTGAATGAATCTACTTATTAGTTGGATGTATTAAGTAACTAGACTAACGAGCCTAAACATAAACCCGTTTAAGTAGGTAACACAAAGTATACAATTTTTTTTATTATGCGTATGTTCCTTTGCATTGAACACTTAAATATGGGTTTTCTGTATGAAGTTTTTTTTCTAGACTAACTGTAGAATCGTAGATATTAAGAAGACTATAACGAAAAAACAAAATTTATTTTATGAAAAATATAATTTTTTTACCTGCCTGAAAATAATAATTTTCATGAATAGAACGCAGCTTTTGAGTACAATTGCACCAATGCATCAAGTTTTTTCATACTATATTATAAGAATGTACCTACCCGATAACTAGCTTTGTATCCTCTTTTGGACTTCTAGGCCCTTGTCCTGCCGATTTTTTTAGATTACCGGCCCCTAAGTCCGATTTTATGTAAATGGATCAAGCAATACCAGCGACAAGTACAGTGGTACAGAAAGTACGGTCCACCGCATATCTTAACGTGGCCTGCGGAATTTAGATGTAGGTCTAATGGATGCAGAGGAAAGTGCAAGAAATGAAGAAAACAGAAATGACAGGACTCTTGATGTAATGGAAGAAAGGGGAGGGTCTTAGTCCCGACGACGATTAAACGCACACGGTGCCTTAAGTCCCTTTAACACGATCGACTTTTTTGTCTCAACTGACTACTCGAGATAAGTGAGACTACTACAGCGCCCTAGCGTTTTATTCCCGTGCTGAGTCTCGTTTGTTTCGAGCGGTCGTTTTCGTTTACATGTAAGCGCCAAAACTGCGTGTGTTGTGAGAGCTGTCTGCTGTACAGTTTGGCATCTGAACGGTGAAACTGAGGTTAACAGGGACTATACTTTTTTAAGAAAAAACAGAAATATACGGTAGTAACGTAGGAAGGAGCGAAGCAGAATTCGTAGTGATAGTTCTTGTCAAAGGTCGTGTGGTAAATTCTTTATACTGCTGAGAACTGAAAGAATAGGAAAGGTGTTTTCAAACATTTCAGAACATATACATTTATTTGTTTGAGGCAATATACGGGGTGTCGGGGGTATAACTGCAGATATTGTTGTTGGTGAGTGAGGGCAGTGCAGTGAACAACACTGCATCAGTATTTACTTCAGTTGCAGACTGACACCTGTAGCTATTTGGGGTATTATAGTTTTAGGTTGGTTAGTATATCAAAGTAGATGTGGCAAGAGTAAGCCATTAATGTTTATTTTCCCCTGGGCAGCGGTCAGATGTTGAAGCGTGGACGTCTGTTCGCAAAACGGTTAGTCTATATACTGACTGGCGTAGTGTACTTGGTAGTGCACGTACAACCGTACATCAAGTAGTAAATTATGTAACGTGTTTGCAGGAAGACCGTTAGACACAGAGAAAAAACAACGAAAGAGCTGAAGTGGGAACAAATTAAGGTACCAATGAAGACAATATCTGCCTTTATACCCGTAATTGGTAGTGACCGGGCCAAATATCTCATGAAATAAGCATCAAAAGAAAAAACTACAAAGAACGAAACTCGTCTAGCTTGAAGGGGGAAACCAGATGGCGCTATGATTGGCCCGCTAAATGGCGCTACCATAGGTCAAACGGAAATCAACTGCGTTTTTTAAAATAGGAACCCCCATTTTTATTACATATTCGTGTAGTACGTAAAGAAATATGAATGTTGTAGTTGGACCACTTTTTTCGCTCTGTGATAGATGGCACTGTAATAGTCACAAACGTATAAGTACGTGGTATCAGGTAACATTTAGCCAGTTCGGACGGTATTTGCTTCGTGATACATTACCCGTGATAAAATGGACCGTTTACCAATTGCGGAGAAGGTCGATATCGTGTTGATGTATGGCTATTGTGATCAATATGCCCAACGGGCGTGTGCTGTGTGACCTGCTCGGTATCCTGGACGACATCATCCAAGTGTCCGGGCCGTTCGCCGGATAGTTCCGTTATTTAAGGAAACAGGAAGTGTTCAGCCACATGTGAAACGTCAACCACGGCCTGCAACAAATGATGATGCCCAATTAGGTGTTTTAGCTGCTGTCGCGGCTAATCCGCACATCAGTAGCAGAAAAATTGCCCGAGAATCGGCAATCGCAAAAACGTCGGTGTTGAGAATGTTACATCAACATCGATTCCACCCGTACCATATTTCCATGCACCAGGAATTGCATGGCGACGACTTTGAACGTCGTGTACAGTTCTGCCACTGGGCACAAGAGAAATTACGGGACGATGACAGATTTTTGCACGCGCTCTATTTAGCGAAGAAGCGGTAACGTAAATCGGCATAATATGAACTATTGGGAACAGGAAATCCACGATAGCTGCGACAAGTGGAACATCAGCGACCTTGGCGGGTTAATGTATGGTGCGGCATTATGGAAGGAATGGTGCAATGTACGCTGATTTCCTACGTAATGTTCTACCAATGTTACTACAAGAGGTTTCACTGCATGACAGAATGGCGATGTACTTCCAACATGATGAATATCCGTCACATTCCTCGCGTGCGGTTGAAGCAGTATTGAATAGCATATTTTATGACAGTTGGCTTGGTCGTCGAAGCACCGTACGATGGCCCGCACGTTCACCGGATCTGACGTCCCTGGATTTCTTTCTGTGGGGAAAGTTGAAGGATATTTGCTATCGTGATCCACCGACAACGCCTGACAACATGCGTCAGCGAATTGCCAATGCATGTGCAAACATTACGGAAGGCTAACTACTCGCTGTTGAGAGGCATGTCATTACATGTATTGCCAAATGCATTGAAGTTGACGGACATCATTTTGAGCATTTATTGCATTAATGTGGCATTTACAGGTAATCACGATATAACAGCATGCATTCTCAGAAATGATACGTTTACAATGGTACATGTATCGCATTGGAACAACTGAAATAAAATGTTCAAACGTACCTACGTTCTGTATTTTAATTTAAAAACCCTACCTGTTACCAACTGTTCGTCTAAAATTGTGAACCATATGATTGTGACTATTACAGCGCCATCTATCACAAAGCGAAGAAAGTGGTCCAACTAAAACATTCATATATCTTTACGTACTACACGAATATGTAATAAAAAATGGGAGTTCCTATTTAAAAAAAACGCAGTTGATATCCGTTTGACCTATGGCAGCGGCATCTAGCGGGCCAACGATAGCGCCATCTGGTTTCTCCCTTCAAGCTAGACGAGTTTCGTTCTTTGTAGTTTTTCGTTTGACGCTTATTTCGTGACATATTTGGCCCGGTCACGATCAGTGGACCACCCTGTATTTGCAGATACATAAAACAATGTTCAGAATTAACTTATTGGCGCCTTCTTGATTTTTCATTTGTATCTTCTTTTCTTACTAAGTGCCAAATAACTATGAAAATTATTTCTCTCTTCAAATAATTCTGACTTTTTCACTGTTGGAATAATTTTTATTAAAGCATAATGCAGGTTTTTTCTCTACAAAATGTAAATACCTTTTTGCTTTCAGCAATTTCGTTTCTGTTGTAGGAGAAGCCTAGTAGGCAAAATACAAAGACCTTGTGTTACTTTTCCTCAGTCACGAAAACAAAACAAACATTACAATACAGATTAAGAAGACACGAAAGCACGAAATCCAGTTCTACACGGTTCAGTCACATTAATGTGATCACCGCCTATCCTCGACGTCGTCGTGCAATAATAACCACTCACAGACGGCAGGTAGCACCACTACGAGTAGAGGGTATACAAAGCGCGTCTGGTGGACGCGAGTAACAGTGCAGTCGTCGTAGTGCGGAAACGGGACGATTTATCTGACGGCAAGAAGGGCATTATCATTGGCCAAGGGTGAAAGCATTTCCGAGGCTGCTGGGTATGTAAACTGACCGCGAGCCGCCGTGCTTAATGTATACCGCGAATGGCAAAAGACGCTACAAAAAACCGGCGTCGAAGCAACTGTGGCGCACGAGGTGCCATAGATGAGAGGCGTGATCGACGGCTGTGGAGATGTGTGCGGGCAAATAGACGTGCAACTGTTGAGTAACTGCCCGCCCAGACGCACCAAAGGCTTGCCAACCGTGTCTCCTCAACGACAGTTCAGCGAGTGTAGCTGCGTATGAGCGTCTGCAGCAGGCGGCCGGTTCATGCACCCATGCTGACTGCTGTTCATTGGCGAAGCAGGGTGGAATTCAGTACAGCACTTGTACATCCACTGAGTGGAAACAGGTGACTTTTTCACATGAATCATATTCATGCTCCATCGGACTGCAAACAAACACCCTGCAACAATCGTCGGAAGGGGCCAGGAAGGAGGAGGGAACGTTATGGTGTGGGGAATGTTTTTGTGGCTTTCCCTGGATGATCTTGTCAGTCTGGAAGACACAGTGGTTCGACACAAGTATGCTTCTATCCTCGGGAACCATATCAACCCTTACATGCAGAGTGTTTTTCCTTGGCGCGGTGGCATCTACCAGCAGGAGAGTCCAATACATCAAAGAGCGCGCAGTTTACATGCGTGGTACGAAGTGCACCAGGATGAGTCTACCGTAGTTTCCTGGCCAACAAACCCCCAGATTTAAAGCCATCAGAAAATTTCTGGGACCCTCTCGACCGGGCTGTTTGCGCTATGGATCCTCAGCCGATAAGCCTTGCACAGCCACGGAACTGGAGTCGGTGTGGCTCAACATTCCTATAGAACCTCATTGACCTCTTCCTGCACGTATCTCAGCGGTTCGCGCCACAAAAGGTGGTGATTCAGGCTTTTGACAGATGGTCACATTAATGTGACTAGACGGTGTGTAATAGGGGTGAGGTCGGCCAGAATGGATTAACTTCCTCTGTTAGCAGATGCCTTCTCAGTCCCTTGTTTCTGCACTTACTCAATTGTGTAGCAGACTCGGAAATTTGGGAAATTCACATTCGGCACAATCTATATCTCTTTGACATCATAGAAACACTCGCGTCACGATTAGTTGCTGAATTAAACGCAGGCACGAAAGGTGCACCACTTCGGATAGTTGAGTTTGACTGGAAAGTTGCTCGGGTAGAATGGGCTTTACTAAAGTGCGCGTCATTTACGACGGCGGCCGAATTTAGGTTCGTTCTGCGCAGCTGACGTCACAAAACACAGTCAGCCAATGAACAGAGAACGACGTTGCCAGAGCTCGACTGCAGTGCAGAGTACGGACGAGTGTCTTCAGTTTTAGAAACGTTCATAATTGAACAAAAGCAATGTCTTGATAGCAGACTTTCTGTTATAGGAATTTTGGAAAAATCATTCTTTATACCAATTGCTTCATATTCTATTAGTTAATTAAACCAAACAAGCAATAAGCCTCCTAATTCTGGCGATAGCAAGGAAATTCATTCTCACTAACCGCTTTTTCGCAATGAAGAACAGCGGTAATTGCTTATCTCCTATTGTACTTCGACGAAACGTGAATAATTCATAGTCATACCAACAATGTTTGTTGGTATTTAGCGTGATACATTAAAGTACTCCAGGAATTCTACTAAATGCTGAGCTGCGTTAGCGTAAGGGGTAAGGTGTTTGGCTGCTAAGTAAAAGGCTCCGAGTTCGAATCTTGTTTGGTGCTTAATATTTTCTTTATTTAAAATCAATATCGAAGTGTCTTCCTTCATGAATTTTATTCGTTCGAATGCAATTTTTTGAAATTTCTAGTGACAACTAAAATCGACCATACGGAAAGTATACTCTGTGGACTTTTACCTCTGCAGACTCTTCAAAATTTCGTGCAATGGTTTACTATATTTAATGCTGCACAATAAATAACTGCGTTGAACATCGAAACAAAATTAAGTCATTTATGGGGGGAAGGTATCAGTCAAGAAGATGAGTAAAATTTTTGTGGAATCGAACGATAGGTAGAAGTGAACTGTAGTTGCTGAATTAAACGCAGGCACGAAAGGTGCACGCACTTCAGATAGTCGGTTTTGACTAGAAAGTCGCTCTGGTGGAGTGGGCGTTACTAACAACTGTTCCTCCCGCTCACCATTCGCTGTTGCAACTTGGAAGAAAGGGGAGAGGGGCAGTGAGTTAGAGTGGTTCACGAAGTGTTCTCCGCCTCACACGAGGTTGCTAGTGGAGTGCAGATTTGGAAGCTCTAGGTATTTTGGAAAGGATCCGCTGCGAGCTGCATTAGGCGCGGCTCGGTGCGCGACCCCACTTGTTCGCCGCCCAGAGGCGCTCCATCCTGGTGGCTTACGGCGTCGCTCACGCGCACTCGACGCAGCTGAGCCCTGCCTGGCTGACTCGGCTCTGCGCTGACAGACAGCCGTGACGTTATTAATTAACACTGGCTGCGGGTAATGTTTGCCCGTCTGAGTGACCACCACGCATTGTGCGGCGCGAAACAATGGCTCAGCGCCTGCTCAGAGCCCGTGCGCCCGGCCCGGAAGGGCTGCGCCCGCGGGAGCAAAGTGACTTTTGTAGCGCCGCCTAATGAATGTGAGCGAAATTCGCGGCTCGCTGCGCGTGTAGAACAGCCGACGCCAAGTGGCCGCGGGGGATTAGCCCAGCTGCTGGCTCCACTGCGCCGCCGCTGCTGGGGACCGGCGGTGTTCAGCGGCACAAATGATCAACATTATCGTCGACGATTTCACACCCTTTGCTGTATGAAAAGTCTTGCAAATATGCTTCATATCCTCATATACCCCCACACCCCCTCCCCAATTACGGTGGAGTGGAATGGAGTACGTAGTCGGGAGAGCGAAGCAGGAAATAAAAGTGGGTGCGGACGTTTGTGACACTCGCAATGTGGGGTTGGGGTTGTATTGGAGAGAGACCAAACAGCGAGGTCATCGGTCTCATCGGATTAGGGAAGGACGGGGAAGGAAGTCGGCCGTTCCCTCTCAAAGGAACAATCCCGGCATTTGCCTGGAGCGATTTAGGGAAATCTCGGAAAACCTAAATCAGGATGGTCGGAAGCGGGATTGAACCGTCGTCCTCCCGAATGCAATCGCAATGTGTATGGGTTGCCCTTCATTTTTCATATTTATGTGAACAGTACTACCAGACGAATTCGGTAACGACGACGACAAATATTATAAATGTTATAAACTTTCGACTTTCTGCCCTCGTGTAAACTTGGCCCGACATCTCTCTGTTACCAAAGAGGTTGTTCGGCAGAAACACGAGACAGCAGGTAACAATTTATCTTTAATTTGCGATTGAAGTGGCACAAATACTTACAGGCAAGCGCTTTTGGCACAGGTCAACAGTTATCTGTAGGCTGGGACAAAAATAAATGTCCTGTGATGGCGGAATTCACGTCAGTAGTCGCCACCGAAAACGATATCCACTTAAAGCCACCTCTAGACTTTTTCACGTATTATAGTTTCAACTGGACGGGTTACCGTGGCCTTTATTTTTCCAACTTCCTAGAGGTTCCCCTCCCGACCTCGTTACCTTGTTCCATTGAACAAAGAAATAATCCGTGCAAAGTTTTAGCTTAATCCAACGACTGCAGGAGGCTCCCGATGATCAAGAAGTTCTGAAACTATCCGCAGGAAGGAGAAAGGTAACTTTTTTTCAGCTTTGTTTCGTCATTTCATTTGTTACCACTTGTAAAAAATGGTTCAAATGGCTCTGAGCACTATGGGACTTAACATCTATGGTCATCAGTCCCCTAGAACTACTTAAACCTAACTAACCTAAGGACAGCACACAACACCCAGCCATCACGAAACAGAGAAAATCCCTGACCCCGCCGGGAATCGAACCCGGGAACCCGGGCGTGGGAAGCGAGAACGCTACCGCACGACCACGAGATGCGGGCTTACCACTTATAGACGCTGTGTGGAGTCATGATTATTTCTAATAATAACTCTACGTACGAAGCTCTCAGACAGTGTCAATCATAGAGTGTTATTCAGCCCCAGTGCTATGAAGATATACGAAATTGAGCTGACTGATATACATTTTCCGTTGATTGGGAGTCAATTAGAGGTACAGGACTGAGTATTACGATTCATTTATTTCCTGTCGAGCTCCAATTAGAAGTAGCCTGTGAATTAACGTCGGGAACCTCAGCTTGGCTGCGCGGCCGTGGACGCTTACATCCCCTGGGCTTACGTTCAAAAATGTTCAAATGTGTGTGAAATCATAAGGGACTTAACTGCTAAGGTCATCAGTCCCTAGGCTTACACACTATTTAACCTAAATTATCCTAAGGACAAACACACACACCCATGCCCGAGGGAGGACTCGAACCTCCGCCGGGACCGGCCGCACAGTCCATGACTGCAGCGCCCCAGACTGCTCGGCTAATCCCGCGCGGCGGGCTCACGTCGGGTGCGCGCGGCCACCGGGGCCCTTCCAGCCGTTTCGGACACAATGCGCGCCCGGAATGACTAACGGAACAGCTCAGGCCCAAAGCAAATCTCACTTCCCCAATTTACCGTAAGGAAGTGCCCTTGCCGGAAGACTAGCAGTCTCTGATGCCCCTTAACAGAGAAGCTCTGCTCTCAAAACGTACACTTTTCCATCTTTTAGCCACATAGAAAGGAATCTAGAACCAGGGGATTTTTCGCACTTGAAATGCAAGCTTCCCAGTCGTTAACAGCAACAAACTGTCAAGTAGAGAGGGTCGGAGATAGTCAGAGGGTCGAAATGCAGTTGTAACCAAGACGACTGGTGGTAAGTAGGAAAGTAAATGTTAAACTTGAACCGAACCCCGCCATCGTCTGGGGACAACGCAGTGGGGACCGGGAAGACATTTACGCTCCCTGTGGTTAACTACGACAAACAAAAATATAGGAAGGAGAATTTTATAAAAACAACAACAATTCTGATTCGCTAAAGTCCATCTCGCCTAACTTCAAAGGCAGCTCGCTCCTATAAACCGAACTGAGAAGGTAAATCTCATAACTTCAGAAGTGGCTCTTGTTGCTACCGTCGAGTAAGACAGTTGTGGCTTGTCTCGTCCGAAAAGCGCCGCTCAGCAGCTGCAAGAATTGTCTACCGCCTTGGTGCTGTGCAGCCCTAGCGAGAATATAATTTTACCCATGCGATGTAACTCTTCCCAACTTGCAGCCAACTCATGCTTCGGCATCTCAAGAGATAATATGGTGAGACCGAACCAGCAGCCATTAGGGCGTAGAGAATTTTACTGGACGAGCAGTGCTCCATAAGCTTTACTTACTCCAGTTTAGAGTCCAGATTTAGACTTAAATTTGCTAATGACTTTTATTTCACCCACAGTTCGGTCCATTCATTTTCGTCAGATTCGTCTCTGAGATGCGCATTGTATTCAGTTAGCTGCTTCCAACTGATTTCACCGTCAATCACAGGTGCCTGTTTGTCGGGCGGAGTGGCCGAGTGGTTCTAGCGCTACAGTCCGGAACCGCGCGACCGCTACGGTCGCAGGTTCGAATCCTGCCTCGGGCATGGATGTGTGTGATGTCCTTAGGTTAGTTAGGTTTAAGTAGTTCTAAGTTCTTGGGGACTGATGACCTCAGAAGTTAAGTCCATAGTGCTCAGAGCCATTTTTGAACAGGTGCCTGTTTATCTTTATAGTCAGATAGCGTTTTTGAGTGTTTGATTTACTTTGAAGTCAGATAGGACTTCGAGGATCTTTAAATTTCGAAAGTTATATTATATATCAGGAACCATTAATTCTAATTTAAGATCAGATTGCATATTAGGTGCCCCGACCATTATTACAAGCACATCTAAATACTCTGACAGTAAGGTTTTATGCAGTTATGTTCTTGAATGCAATTAATCAATAAATTATATTTTACAGGGTGTCTCAAATAAGACGTAACACCTCTTTTATTTCGTGAACGGTTACACATATCTAAACACAGTTTTCGTCAAATGTTAGAGCGACGATGGCCACGTGTACTTTTGTTTGATTTATGTTTTTCGCGCTGGTATCAACGGAGGTATTGAAGCAACTACTTTTTAAACGGAACCGTATACTTTTTATAGCTGCATTCGATAGCTCTTGAGAAGACAGTTACAGTGATATAGCGTTTGTTAATGTTGACGCTGGAACCGCGTCGAAAAAAATTTGAGAAATGTCCTAGAATTTGAGAGCACCGCCAAGCACAGCTCTCATGCTACGCCGTGTCAGAATGTCAACACATTTGTCTGTTTCTTGTCTGCACCGCAGGCCGCTCATTTCTGCTTCGACATTCGTTGCGTGCTGACGTGTACACCAATGAGGAGAAGTTGGATATACTAATTTTGTATGAAGAATGTAAAATAAATGCTGTAGTAACAGTACTGCGGTATAGGGCTGTCTATTTGGATCGCCAATGTTCGACGCGCGAGGTAATTGCACGAATTATTAAGACGCTATTGCGGACAGGCTGCTTCAACGTGAAAAAGACGACTGCAACTGACAGAGAACATGAAGAAGCTGTTGTGGCTACGACGCTAATGAATCCGCACAGTGGTATGAGATATATTGCCAAGGAATGTCGAATCAACTAGACAAGTGTCATCTTGTGCTGACAGAATTTCGATCCCTATCATCTGTCACTACATCATTCACTCGACGACCGTGATTTCGAACATCATACAGGATTTTGTCTGTTTGCGCTTCAGTAGCTGGGAGACGACCCTACGTTTTTCCAAAGTGTGTTCTTTACCGATGAAGCTAGTTTACTAGAGACGCTTATGTAAATTTGCATAACAATCACTACTGGGCAGCCGAAAATTCACATTGGCTTCGTCAGGCCCAACATCAACGGCCGTCAAACGTAAACGTATGGTGCGGCATCATAGGAAATTACACTGTGGGCCCTTACTTCGACTCAGGAGTTCAAAATGGACATTCGTACGCCCACTTTCTGACGAACATTCTGCCGGTTCTTAGAGAGGAGGTACTAGTGGATGATGGACAGAGTATGTCACTGCAACACGGCAGTTGTACAGCTCACTCGTACCGAGTTGTAAATCAAATACTGAATGAGAGAACTTTGCTGGACGTTGGATAGGACGAAATTCCGTTGTCAAATGGCCTGCGATGTCCCCCGATTTGATTCCTCTTAATTTCTTTCTTCGAGGAACACTCAAAGATACAGTCTATGAAGACGCCACAAATGCGCCAGACGATATTTGTCGTCGAATCGCCAGAGTATAATCTACCATATATCCAGTGTAATTACATTTTATCGTTCTTTCGAATGGTAATTGCAAATACACCTTCAGTCCATGGTCTGCAGTGTGAACACATGCTTTGATAAAGGATGAAGTTATTTTTGTTTTTGAAGACAAAATTTATGTTATGTAATATAGATGATTATCAAATCATTGTTAGTAAATTGTTTATCTCATCTACGTATGTACGAAACTGCATCTCAATGTCAAATACGTCGACAGCGTATATTCCACGTAGATAGCAACAATGTCATTACGTGCTTATGTCCAGCATGATACGACGTTTCATTAAGAAGAATTTTGATTTTTCGGTGTCGTGGTGGTCACCAAAGTGTTTTTAATAAAGTGCTTAGTTCAACGAATGTATATAATGTGATACAATTCAGAGCAGCGTAGGGAGACAGTTGTTCCGCAGCATGTCTTTTATCTCTAAGAAGCAAACAGCCACGTACAGGAAAAGAGAGATCAAATCTTCCTTCTGAGATTAGACATTTAATACAGTAGCTGCTTTTTGTAGCGTATGAGACCTCTTTATTTTTGAAGAATGAACAATTGCTTTCTCTGTTTCAGCTCACGTAAATCTGGGAGGATGCACAAATGTGAAGTGGTTTTCCTAAGCTCTTTGAGATGCTCTAGATTCTAGCCTCTGTCATATTCCCGAGAACATTCGTAGGTGAACCTGCATCTAGGTTGGAAAGTTGGTTCAAGGGGTGTTAAAGCTTTATTCTCATAGCGCAGGCCTACCTTTCGGTATGCAACTATGCAGCCTGGTACGAAACGCCTGCTTGGCTGTGTTTGCACCGCAAATGCCGTTTCCGGCCACCGTACTCTCAGATTGTAGAACATTTCTCAGTTTTTTTAAAACAGGTTTCAATACCAACATTAACAAATGCTAAATCACTGTAATTGTCTTCTCAAGAGCTATCGAACGCAGTTATAAAAAGTATGCGGTTCAATTAAAAAAAAAAAAAAAGTACTTGATTCAATATCTCAGTTTATACCAGACCTAAGAACATGAAGCATAAAAAATAGTACGTGCCCCTAATATTTGCCGGATATGTATAACATTTTACGAAATAAAAGGAGTGTTGCGTCTTACGAGACTCACCTTATATATCAATTTACAATCATTCTCCCCATTCCTTTATCAACAAAACCTCCTACAACTGTTAAAGGAAATTAACGCGTGTTTTGCGTAATGTAATTTACATGTAGTCTTTATTTCCTGTAACTTGTGATTTGCTGTTGCTACGCTGAAACTAAAATGTCACTGAACACTTTCCTTGATAATTATCTTACGAATTTTTCATAAGTATTATGAGATAATCTTAGACAGTTCTTTTTAGAATTACACTGTTATTATTATTTAATAGATTTATTTTATAACACCCTTATTTTTAGAATTACTATAAATAAAATACATAATATTTCTTAAATTTTGTATGTTTCTCGTGAAATTATTGTAAATGTATTTTTTTAATAGATTCATTAGAAAAATATTCAGCAGTTGTAGTCCACCCACCAAGCGTGTATCATAGGAAACCATCATTATATCAGTTATTGAATGTTGCCCCTCAGTCTACGATCCTTACAAGGTGGGATTGTCAGAGGCAATAGAAAATCTAAAGGAAACCAACGCGTTTCGTTACGAGTTTGCTTAGCAAACGCTTAAGACTCACGGATATAATCATACAACATCTGTGGCAGACGCCACAAGAGAGATGTCACGACGTCACTTGCTGTAAAAATTACAGGGTCGTGCGCTGCGCCACCATCGCCACCACCTGCATATATGAGGGCATTGAAAAGTAATGGGCACGAATTTTTTATTTGAAGACTCATAAAGATTTTCAAATAAAACAAAACAAACATTATTAACATTGTACATCTTTATTCTTCATGCCTACATGTTTATTTCTCAACGTACCCACCTTGCCGACGCCTAATTTCCTCTCAGCGATAAACTAGTTTCCTGATAACCGTCACAGTGGAATGCTTGATTTCGTTTACGCAGCCACAACGTCACCTCTGCTTGTACGGCTTCATCACTATTAAAGGGAATCCCTCGAAGGTGTTCTTTAAGTTCCGGAAACAGTTGGAAATCGGACGGGGCCAAGTCGCCACTTCACGGAGGAACACCAATGGCAGTGAACCCAAGGTGTCGGACTTTTGCAGAGGGCGCAGCGCTCGTGTGTGGTCTGGCATTATCAGGCCAAAGACGAGGGTGCGCCGTATGTGGACGAATTCTTCTCTTGGAAATTCTATTTCTGCACGATTTTTCCCACGCACCGACGAAGTTACATTACACACCGACTTGTTACATGCAACAATTAGGAACTGTCTAGCGGCAGAGGGTTGCAGCTTAAGTTAGTGGAGTGGGAACGTCGACCTAGTAATATGCATGATATACACTATGTGATCAAAAGTATCCGGACACCTGGCTGAAAATGACTAACAAGTCCGTGGCGCTCCCCATCGGTAATGCTGGAATTCAATATGGCCTTGATGACAGCGTCCACTCTCGCAAGCATACGTTCAATCTGGTGCTGCAAGGTTTGTTGGAGAATAGCAACCCATTCTTCACGGAGTGCTGTACTGAGGAGAGGTATCGATGTCGGTCGGTGAGGCCTGGCACGAAGTCGGCGTTCCAAAACATCCCAAATGTTTTCTATAGGATTCAGATCAGGACTCTGTGCAGGTCAATCTACTACAGGGATGTAATTGTCGTCTACCCACTCCGCCACAGGCCGTGCATTATGAACAGGTGCTCGATCGTGTTGAAAGATGCAATCGCCATCCCCGAATTGCTCTTCAACAGTTGGAAGCAAGAAGGTGCTTAAAACATCAATGTAGGCCTGTGCTGTGATAATGCCACGCAAAACAACAAGGGGTGCAAGCCCTCTCTGTGAAAATCACGACCTTATCATAACACAACGGCCTAGGACTTTTACTGTTGGCACTACACATGCTGGCAGATGACGTTCACCGGGCTTTAGCCATACTCACACCCTGCCATCGTATCGCCACATTGTGCACCGTGGTTCGTCAGTCCACACAACCATTTTTCACTGTGCAATCGTACAATGTTTACGCCCCTTGCACCAAGCGAGGCGTCGTTTGGCATTTGCCGGCGTGATGTGTGGTTTATGACCAGCCGCTCGACCATGAAATCCAAGTTTTCTCACCTCCCGCCTAACTTTCATAGTACTTGCAGTGGATCCTGATGCAGTTTGGAATTCCTGTGTGACGGTCTGGATAGATGTCTATTACACATTACGACCCTCTTCAACTGTCGGCGGTCTCTGTGAGTCAACAGACGAGGTCAGCCTGTATGCTTTTGGGCTGTACGTGTCCCTTCCCGTTTCCACTTCACTATCACATAGGACGTAGGGATGTTAAGGAGTGTGGAAATCTCTCGTACAGACGTATGACACAAATGACACCCAATCACCTGGCCATGTTCGAAGTCCGTGAGTTCTGCGGAGCGCCCCAATCTGCTCTCTCACGATGTCTAATGACTACTGAGGTCGCTCATTTGGAGTACCGGGCAGTAGGTGGCAGCACAATGCACCTAATATGAAAAACGTATGTCTCTGGGGGTGTCCGGATGCTTTTTGTCTCATAGTATACAACACCTCAACCAATATTCAGAACAGAAAAAAAAATTGGAAGGCTTTACTTTCTATCACACCTTCGTATATTTCTTATGAATCTCGGTTATCTATGTATGCTGGACACCTTTCCTCACATCTAAATTGAGCTCCTTACAAATCTTCGAAATTTTGCTCGCTTGTTAAACTCTGTTGCTAAAGAAATTCTATCCACAAGGAAATGGAGTATCCGTTTTCAGCGTGTTAAGCGCTGGGGTATCTGTTAATGAGCACCATTAACTTCAGTGCACAGCGGATATCGACGCACAGGACGTCCAATGTTCGATGGAAAATGAGTGGGTTTTTCTGTATGTGTGTGTCTGCTATTATAATTCTTACAAAAATTTCTTCCTGAGTTCGCAGGAGTAGAAAGCACTTCGGTTTACTTGTAGCTCCAGGAAAATAAATTTAAGGGGGTGAGGTTCGCGAAGGGATCAATCTACAGGTCTTCTTGGCCGATCCACTGATTAACGAAAGTAGGGTTAACGCTGCACATACTGGTTATAAAAGTGTGCCGGTCCCCACCAGGCTGGAACCATATCCTCCCTCTGATACGCAAGAATGCCATTCCTAAAATGCCCACAGGCGTAAGGACAGTCCTTACATTAGCTACCTGAGTCGAGATGGCAACACGTATGGTCGAAGCAAGTAGTTGCCCACAACACCGACCCACATGTTTACTGGACTTTGTCTCTGATAATCTCGTATAATTTTCGTAATTAAGTCCTCATCCCCCCCCCCCCCCGCGCCATATAACAATTGTACATTTTTTCCTCAGTAATTCGAGCTTATCCGTATACATAAACAATCGTACTCACGCTTGCTTAGAGGTCACTCAACATCTGCTACAGACACCTAGTTGCTTAACGAAATGTATTTGATATTGGAGCCGTTGTAATATCTGTCAGTTTAAACAGTTTAAACAGCATATCATAGCATTATTATTATCATCATCACCATCAGCCAATTCGATCACTTGGCGATGTGGCCTCTTTGAGTCGGTGTGCAACATAGGATCCCTGTAGTTTCTCCATTCCTGCCGATCTTGAGCTTCTCATTGCCAATTCAATCCGGCTGTCTTTCTTAAGTCTCTTTTCCATCTGTCCGGTGGTCTTTCCCTTGCCCTCTTTTGGTAAACCAGGCTCCAATCTAATACTTGTTTTGACCATCTGCCATCTTTGCTTCGAGTGATATGATCACCTCACTGATATTTCGAGGTATTCACTCTTTCCATTATGTCACCGTCCTTTGTTGTCAGCTGCTTTGTTTCTACCCTTCGTTATGTAGCTCAACACTGATCCTTCCATTCTTCTTTGAGTCGCTATTAGTTTTCTAACAATGAATTCATTCAGTGTCCACATCTCACAGCCGTAAGTTATTGCTGGGTAGTATACGTTGGTTAAAAACTGTTATCTTCAGCTAGCATGACATCTTACATTTCAGAACTGAAGAATATCTTTCGTGATCTTTCCAGGTTAGTTTAATGCGTCGAAATATTTTTAGTTTTAGGTCTCCTTTCGTATTTACAAGCTGACTCATACAGACATGTTCTGTGACCCATTGCAGATGCGTACTTCCAACAGATATATTTCCTCCCAGTGTCCATTCATTCAACATGACCTTGGGTTTATCATAGGTCATTTTTAGATCAGCTTCAGAGCACAAAAACGCCAGTCCACCAACCAATATTTGAAAATCTTCTACACTATTTGCAAATAGAACAATGTCATCAGCAAACCTCATGTTATTTTCTCTTTCCCCGGATTTGGATTCCCTTTCTTTCACCATCCAAATTAGACATTCCTCTTTCTAGGAGTGCTCAGAATATTTTTGGAGATATAGGGTTCACAACTTTTTCAATGGGAAATAGCATGGTCTCTTCAACAACATTTACAAACGCTGTGGAGGTTTTACGTACTTTGTATAAGGTTTTTATAGAGGCCTGTTCTATTCGTCGTTCTGTTAGTGCCTCATCTGGGTAACAGATCGAATCAAACGAATTTTCAGAATCTATAAAGGCAAAACAAAGTGGTAGATGATATTTATTTGTTCTACTGACTGTTTCGCATAGGGCGAGGATATAATCAATTGTGCCTGCTCAGAAGCCACTTGCTCAATGGGCTGAGGCAGATCAAATGTAGTGCTCAATATGGTAGTCACAATTCTAATAAAAACTTCCTACAGTATGGACAGACTGCTTATACGGCGAGAGTTCTTTATATCTTTAGTACTATCTTTCTTTCGTGTGAGAATTATTTTGGTTTTATTCCAGTCTCTTGGTAATTTTTCACTGTGCAAACAAGTTGAAGATATGAAACTCCCTGGTAGATTCAAACGTGTGCCGGACCGAGACTCGAACTCGGGACCTTTTCCTTTCGCGTCAAGTGCTCTACCGACCTTTTTTTTTGATCTCATGTTGTTCGTGATTGTTAGCTCTATTTGTTCGGGGCGGACGTCCTACGACGCTTGTTCAAGTTCATAGTCGTTCCATTAATTCAGTTTTTTTATTACAGAAGGCGACTAACCCTCTGACCGAACACGCTGAGCTGCTGGCCGGCGTACCTAAGCACGACTCACGACCCGTCCCGACAGATTTACTTCCGCCGGGATCTCGTCTCCTACCTTCCAAACTTGAAGATATTTTAGCTAGATGCCTTCTTGATTTCTTATACATCAGCTTTAAAATATCGACTGAGAGGTCATCACTGCTGGGGCACTTCCTTTTTTCAGCTTGTCTATAGCACGCTTGTCTTATGAGGAAAATATTTCTTGGGATTTGGAAAACACTAAGTTTTTTGAGCCCACTGTATGTTTTTCTGTAGTCAGTTTATCTAGGACCTATATCAAGTTTTATTATGATTACTCCAAGTGTTCCATAGTTACGCTGAAACACATCCACCCAGCTGAACACATTATATATACTTACATGCATTGGGCGTATAACTTCACTTCCACCGTTTTTACGAGGCTTTATTGTGAAAAAGCTACAAAATTTTCCTATTCAAAGTATCGGCCAACGGTATTGGCCATCGCCGGCCACTACTTTTTCCCATCTTTCGGACAGCATACGGATCCCGCGGCGGAAGAACTGAGCTCCATTTGAGGAGATCGATGAATCAATCCAATTTTGTACTTGCTCATATGACCTGAAGTGCTGGTCAGCAAGGCCGTGTGCCGTTGTTGGAAAAAGATGGTAGTCGGAGAGAGTAATGTCTGGACAATACGATACTTTTCGAAGGGCCCGCATCTCGTGGTCGTGCGGTAGCGTTCTCGCTTCCCACGCCCGGGTTCCCGGGTTCGATTCCCGGCGGGGTCAGGGATTTTCTCTGCCTCGTGCTGGCTGGGTGTTGTGTGCTGTCCTTAGGTTAGTTAGGTTTAAGTAGTTCTAAGTTCTAAGGGACTGATAACCATAGATGTTAAGTCCCATAGTGCTCAAAGCCATTTGAACCATTTTTTGAACTTTTCCAAGTATGTTTTGACGGTTTTTCCGACATGGGTTCGAGCATTGTCATGCTCCAGAATTACCTTTTCATGTCACCACTGTATTGTGGCCGTTTGTCTTTCAGTGCTCTCCCGTGATCGTTCCCGTCGGTCTGAGTAACTTCGAAAACCTCCTCGCTTCGCCATCATGCTGGTCTTCGACGTCAAACTCACCGTTCTTGAGGCGTTGAAACCATTGTCTTCATGTTCTTTCACTAATAGGTGCCTCACCGTACGTCTTGCCCAGCATTTTATGAGCCTCAGCCGCAGATTGTTTCAAGTTAAAGCAGAAAATTAAATCCTCCCGTAAATGACGAGAACTGGGCCCATGAGTTGACGTATTCAGTCGAGAATAACTTTATGAGGCAATGAGAAATCGACTAATATATATTTTGACGGTGTTATGTTTACGTATGCCTAAGCTTATTGAATGACACCTATGACCTTCCACCTGCATCACCACTTGCCGCTACAGTCATCTATTTCAAACCGGTAGTTACAGCGTAACGGTGCTGGAGCCTGAGAAACAGCGTGCTGTAACTCTTCAGTTACAAAGTCGATTTCGTCCACACAAAGAGCACCGTCTTCTTCAGCATGACAGTGTCAGACCGTACGCGAGCTCTGTGACACGCTATGTATTTTGTTAGAGTGGACTGATGAGTGTTTGCGTGTGTTTCAACGTAACTACGGAAAACTTGAAGCAATCACAATCAAACTTGGTAAATGCCCTACATAGGACTGACTCTATAGGAAAAACATACAGTCCGCCCAAAAGCGACCACTGTGCAGGTGTGAGGCTAGGAAGGTGGTGTCGTGTAAAAACAGTCAGGAAATACATAATACTAGCGACTTTGCGATCGCTAGCTGGTGACAGTCCCTATGACTAATAACGCCAAGGATGAAACGGATAGAACTTTGTGAAACCTGCTGAAAATATTTAGAAGCAATTCAATTTCTACCGAAATTTCTAGAAGGAATTAAACGGGCACTGAATTTTTTTCTCATGCCTTTATTACTCAGAAATCATTGATGATCATCATGAAGGAATTAAACGAGCACTGAATTTTTTCTCATGCCTTTATTACTGAGAAATCATTGATCTTCATCATACATCATACGTCATAACCACAAACACCAGCATGTGTAAATTGAGATTGGAGCATTCGGGAGGAAAGAAAAAATGGTGAGGGGTCTATAGGCAACCGAGAAACGCCAGATCATTGAAAAACCTATTTTAAAGACGTATTCCTCTCTCTGCTCTTTCTCAATAGCGCATTATCACACTACTACGTGTTGATGAGTAGCATGGTGCATTGCGTGAAATGTCGTGTAACTAAGCACGGTGTTCGTCAGTTTTGAAGTTTCCATGGTTTTGCCAACTCATTTCAGACGAAATTGGCGATTGTTTCATCAACAAATGGCTCTGAGCACTGTGGGACTTAACTGCTGAGGTCATCAGTTCCCTAGAACTTAGAACTACTTAAACCTAATCAACCTAAGGACATCACACACATCCATGCCAGAGACAGGATTCGAACCTGTGACTGTAGCACTCGCGCGGTTCCAGACTGTAGCGCCTAGAACCGCTCGGCCACCCCGGCCGGCGTTTCATCAACAGTTCCACCACTGATTCGATTATTGTTCCCTTCTTCCGTCTCTAATTACCTCTTCGATTATTTTTATTCCATTTCACCATTATATGACGAAACCGTAGAAAAACTAAATTTGGATGATCGGCTGGGGAAATGAACACCGCTCCTTTCCACTTAAGTCCAATGCCGTTACTGTCACTAACTGGAATAAGAGGTAATTGTATAGCATGACAGAAATCTATTCATTACCGTTGATTAATCACCACTGTCCACTTTCCTTCATATTAACAGATCATGCTGTAGGAGAAATCGTAATAATTCCAGCTATCTACACCTACACCCATACTATGCAAATGACTATAAAGTGCATGGCACATGGTGCTCTCCGTTGTAACAATTCTAACTTCTTCTTCCCGTTCCATTAACGTTTGGATCGCGGGAAGAATGAACGTTTGAACGCATCTATGCACGCTGTAATGAGTCTAATCTCGTTATCACGATCCCTACGAGGTGATTGAGATTGTAGTGTAGTTCGAAAGCCATCAATTATAGATGGTTCTGGAAAGTTTCAGTATAGCGCAGGCTTTCAGGTGATAGTTTACATCCATCTCCAAGCATATGCCAATCGATTTCTTGATCTGCATCCCTGACGTTATCCCGCAGTTCAAACAAATCTGTGATCACTCGTGCTGCCCTACTCTGTATTCGTCCAGTACCGGTTCCACACATTTCTGTAATATTACAGGCTGGGTCGCACGAGGGTTCTCTAAGAAATATCTTTCGTTGACTGATAGAATTTCCCAATAAACCTAAGCCTACCGCGTTCCTCACCTACGGCTGATCCTACGAATTCGTTTCATATAATACACCTACACAGTGTTACATCCAGTGTTTGTATGAGTTGACCGATACCATTTGTGACTCGGTGATACTGTAGACATAAGGAAGATTTTTTTTTGTGAAATGAAAAATGATACATTTCTTAACATTTGAACAAAGTGCCGTTCTTAATACCACCTCCAAACCTTATCAACATCCGACTTTGAACAAAGTGCCGTTCTTAATACCACCTCCAAACCTTATCAACATCCGACTGAATAACCGGGCAGCTTCTTTTGTACAGTACTTCGTTACAGATGATTGCATCATCTGCGAAAAGTCTGATGCTTCTATTAACGTTATTGGCAAGTTCATTGTAATAGTTCATGAACAGCAAAGATCCCAACACACTTTCATGGGGCAAACCTGAAGTTATTTCTAAATGCCACTTCATCCAAGATAACATGCTGCATTCTTCCTACCAATAAATTCTTAATCCTGTCACAAATTTTGCTTGATTCGCCATACGGACGTACTTTCGACAGTAATCGTATGTGTGGTACTGAGTCAAATACTTTTCAGTAATCAAGAATTACTACGTCTACCATACTGTCTTGATCCATGGCACTCAGGATGTTATGTGAGAAAAGATCGAGTTGGGTTTCACTTGATCGATGTTAACGAATTCCATGCTGGTTGGTATGGAAGAGGTCACACTGTTTGAGATACCTCATTACATTTGGTCTCGGAATGTGTTCTAAGATTCTGCAAGGAATGGATGTCAAGGATATTAGAAGTCAATTTTGTTTCTCACATTTGTTGCCCTTATAGCCGGGAGTGACCTATGCTTTCTTCGAGCTACTGGGTACGGTTTTTTGTTCGAGGGATCTATGGTAGATGATGGTTAACAGAGGGGCTAATGCAAACGTAAACTCGATGAAGAATCTGTTAGGGATTCTATTGGGCCATAGAACTTCGTTCAGTTTTAGCGAGTTCAGCTGTTTCTCATTTTTCATGTTTTTACACGATACTCTAATAAACATTCGGACAGACATAGGGTGCATACTTTTAAGACAAGTCGTAGTTTAACGTTGTTACCAATAATAACGAAAAGTTCGTGAACAATTTACTTCAAATTCTTGCAGGATATTCTAATAATTCAGACGGACGTGCGCTACAGTTTTTACTACATATAGTATATACACCTATACTACCATATAAAAACAGGTCGTTGTTTAAAGTTATAGCCGAAATCTCGAAGAATTCTCGAGCTATTCGCTCCACCTTTTACACGATGATCTAATAAACATTTGGACGAACACAGACTATATATTTTTAAGAATATGCCTTTCTTACTTACTGTATAAGTACAAGTCATTGACTGAGGTCGTTACAAAAAATCTCGAAAAGTACTTGACCAATTTTCTTCGAATTTTTACACAATACTCCATAAACGCTTTGAGGACATAAGCGACATATTTTTCAATATGTAAGATATATTAATCTCTATATAATATGAAACGAAGAAACTTCGAAAGTTCTCGATCTAATTTGTTCAAATTTTTACATGATATATTAATATGCTTTTGGATGGATATAGGTTACCTGTTCCTTTAATATACATGGTACATGAATTTGTGTGTAACACGTAAGGCGAAACGTTGTTAGGAAAAATCTCGAAAAGTTACTGAGCGATTTATTTCATATTTTTAAACGTTATTTTATATATGACCATAATTTCTTTGGGTTTTGTAAGATATACTTCGATAATATTCTGCTAAAGCAGTCACTGAAGGCTTCATGTACTGTCCTCTTGACAACCAAATGCGTTTCATTCAGCGTCTCCCTGTCTGTAGTCCTATGACTTCTTTCACCCTATTATGAGGTTGGCTCTGTTTCTTTAGAAGCTTCTTTACAGTCACTGTATACCATGGAGTGTTCTTCTCATCATGAACTATTCTACTAGATGTTATTTACTAGGTGTAACTGTTACAAGTGCAGATATTTTTGTATGTGGTAACTTAATATGTACACACATCAATGCGCTAGCTGTTTTTTCAATGCATCGAACAGTCTTCCCACAAACACCTCACGCACTTTACGACTTAATGTTTTCTCCACAGTCGTAACTGCGCCAATAAGTGAACTACGCCGTTCAGTATAGACTAACAGTTTTGAATTCATACTGTCCACACTTCAACATCTGACCTGCTGCCCAAAGGAAAATAAGCATTAATGGCTTGCTCTTGTCACAAATATATGGAGGTACTAACCAACCTAAATGCATACAACTTGCAATAGATAAAATTATTAATCTGCAAGAGACATAAACACTGATGTAATATTGTTCGGTACACCGCCCTCAGTCACCAATAGTAATATCTGCACTTATACCTGTCGCATACCCTATAAAGCGCAGGATCAACTATTCTAAATCTTAACCACAGTTCTTTTACATGTTACTTTCTAGAGCTAAATGACATGCGCTCCTTACTGAAACACGACGTAATTACCGCTTCATTTACTTTGCTGAACATATAAACACTTCTACTTGTTCAAGTTGTTTTTTATATTTTAGTAATCGTCGTTGCTGTAACTGCCTCATGGTCACTGATATCTTTTTCGGTGCGGATATCCTCAAAGGGATCAGGCCTATGTGCTGCCATTAGATTCGGTGTGTGATCAGACCCTGTAAGTGAAGTATCTGTTGCAGGCAGTTCTCTGACAGCGTATTACTTTTGGTAAAGAGACGGTGACTGACTTATTGCAAGGTATTATTTTTTATTTTTGACTGAGTCACTTTTTTATGATATAGTCATAGCCAATTTCGGCCTTCAAAAGCTAACATAAAAATCTCGCAGCCGGCAGAAGAATGTTGTCGAGCTGCAACAAAGAACTTCCCTGGTCGTCCATTCCGTGTCGTCTTCCCTGAGCCTGTGTGTACTATCAGCCTGAAGTGCAGCCCTACCTGGTACCAAAACATGTACCACAAAGACTGCTACAGTTTCTCTCATACTGTAAGGCCCTCACTTTGTTCTAAATAGATTTTACTGTTTTAACAACCTGTATTTACTTTCGTATTTGATGCAGAACTGACTGAAATATTATTGTAATAAACGTCATATTGTATGGATTTTACTACTGAAAATTGTCTTACAGAGAACGCGCTTATCTAGCGCGAAGAGTAGGGATGAAAAAGTGCACCTGTTTGCATGTATACAATTTCCTTATTTCTGATTTCTGATTTTATATTTGGTTTCCTTATTTCTGATTTTATATTTGGTTGACGACGCATGAGCACTTGTTGATCAAATGCCGCTCATAGGTATGGCCCATATGCATTGTTATATCACTTTACTATGTTCGCAAGTAGATCTAGTGAAAATAATTGTACTCGTCCAAGTCTATACTGAAGCTTTTCTGTTCTCTATTGAAGAATCTGAAGATGGCCTTTGAAGGCCGAAACCGGTTACGAATTACCATAAAGAAGTAATTGTACAGGGGTACCTTTTGTATGTATTATCAATGAAAAATACCTTACTACAGAAGCATGTCACTTGGAGTGTACGATTTGTTCTCAGGAGGGCGTACATTTTGTTCCTAGAATTCACAAGTCTCGACTGCTGGAAGGGGATCGAACATATCATTTCGTTCGTCTGCGATCAGACAACAGTGAAAATACACCTCCTGCTGAAACGAAACACCAGCAGACCTACATCCACCCTGACTGCTGAGCGAACAACTGCGTGCTGTTGAGTATAAACATTTGAGTATAAACATTTATTGCAACACGCTCGAAACGCTTCGTGTGCGCTGTCACGGCCGAGTCTGCCGAGACACATTTGTCGTGTTGCATGCCGACAGTCACACCGCCCTCTGGGGGAGCGTCGCGTGTCGGCAGGGCATTACGGGTGTTCGTTCCTTCGTGTTGATGCCACCGGCAGTCTACCATCGCCCTTGCTTGCGTCAGCTATTTGTCGACGTATGTGTGGAAACTGCCTGTTACCGGAATGCAGCAACGAATAATCTGACGGAACGTTTCGTCAACAGCGCTCATCGACTCTCCCGTTCACTTCTGGCTAATGGGGGAAACAGCATGTTCCCGTGATGTGGAAAAAAATTGTGGTAAGGTCTAATGGGACCGAACTGCTGAGGTCATCGGTGCCTAAGCCTACACACTACTTAATCAAACTTAAACTAACTTACGCTATGGACAACATACAAAAAAATGGTTCAAATGGCTTTGAGCACTATGCGACTTAACTTCTGAGGTCATCAGTCGCCTAGAACTTAGAACTAATTAAACCTAACTAACCTAAGGACATCACACACATCTATGCCCGAGGCAGGATTCGAACCTGCGACCGTAGCGGTCACGCGGTTCCAGACTGAAGCGCCTTTAACCGCACGGCCACACCGGCCGGCGGACAACATACACACCCAAGCCCGAGGGAGGACTCGAACCTCCGACGGGGGGAGCCACACATACCGTGACAAGGCGCCCTACACCGCGCGGATTATCCCTTGCTGTGAACAGTGTGTATGTGAGGCGTCTGTGGAAGGTAATCGAAACTGTAACGACAGTCATGGGGCGCCACGCTTGACCACTTTCCCAATGAAGGCATCACCTTAAAATACGCAAGAAAAACTTAAAAAACTGCTTATATTAATTTCAACACTTAAGTAAAACGGAATTTAATCTGGGCCTTATTTTCTGTGGTATATTAATCCTTGAAAAATTACTCCTCTCCTACATCACTGCTGATAACTTGTCCCAGATCGTTTGGCGAATGTTCAGTTTGTTGAGCCTGTGTACGACAATGGTTTGTCTGTCAATATTACTAAGGACGTAACCAAATTATTTGTTTAGTGAATCCCTAAAAACATACACTATCTGTTCAAAGACGCTGACGCTGAGAAGATAAGCCTGTGCTTGGCTCGAGATGGTGCAGTTTAGGCAAAACTGTCATTCGTGCGGTTCCTAGGGGGGAGTGAATAGATATTGCCATTCTTGATGATTTGTCCTTGGTGGTGGAGCCTGTTCAAGAGTTGGGGGATTAGTAAAACTTAATCCCTCAGCAGGTCAGGCCAACGCGTGGTTGGCCTGTGGTGAGGTTGTTGGCCCAGTCCTCGGATGACCCGGTTGCGGGAGTGGCCCGCTTTCTCGTATAACTTCTTGGCGATGGCGCGAATCCTATCTCGGAGAGGCAGGATCCCGGTGTCCTCGTGAAGTTGGCGCGTCGAGTAGCGCCTCGGAAGATGCATGGCAGTCTTCAGGGGGCGATTCTGTATCCGCTGCAGAATCACAATGTGAACATCTGCGGCTTTCCCCCAGACCACGCCGCATACTCTAACAGTGGGCGGACCAATGTTAGGTATAGCGTGATGCCGTGTTGCGGTGGCAATGACGACTGCGGGTTTACCGGCGGATACAGGGCGGGAAGGCGTCCTATTGCTCTCCCTCTGACATCACGGATGTGATGCTTCCAGGTAAGCCTGCGGTCTAGGGTGACCCCTACGTATTTCACCGTCCCACTCCACGGGATAGGTTCTCCCAGGATTTCGTCTGGTGTAAGCTGTGGCGGCAGAAGTCTTCGGGTGAAGGCAACTGCCTGGCTTTTCGTGGCGTTGAACTTCAGACGCCGTTTCGTTGCCCATGAGCCCAAGGCGTCGCACCCGCGTTGGACGCGGTTTCTCAGCACTTGGGCGTTGATGCTGAGAGTAAACAGGGCTGTATCATCCGCGTACAGCGCCAGTTCAACTCCTGCCACTTTCGGGGCGTCGGCAGTGTACAGGGAGTACAGCGAGGGGCCGAGTACCGATCCTTGCGGCACTCCTGCAAGTATCTGCCGGTCTGTGGACGTACCGTCGTCGGCCCTCACGTGGAAGGTTCGTTAAGACAGGTACGGCCGCAGTAGTGATATGTGGGACGTCGGTATCCCTTGTTCAAAGAGTTTAAACTCGAGACCGTCGTGTCACACCGAGTCAAACACTCGGGAGACGCCGAAGAACACTGCCCCAATGTATTCCCTTGTTTCCAGAGCCCTCATCACCGGTTCTACCACCCGCAGGAGCTGGTGGGAATTGGCATGATCTTCTCGAAACCCAAACTGCTCGTCCGGGATTATGCCCTCCTGGGTGACGTGAAGCATCAGTATTCTCGCTTACAGCCTCTCGAAAACCTTGGAGAGGGACGGAAGCAGGCTGATGGGTCGGTAGCTGATTGCCTGGCGTGGGTCCTTCCCGGATTTCAGAATGGACACAACCTCCGCGTGTTTCCACGCAGAGGGGTAGATACCTGATCAGAGGATCTCGTTGGAAACATCGGCAAGTTGCCGGTGTAATCCCGGTGGAAAGTTCTTCAGCAGGAGGTTTGTGACGCCGTCGCTGCCTCCAGCCTTCTTCAGCGAGTGAAGCTGCACAGCAACTTCTTCGTCCGTTATAGCCTCGTTAACGTCGCCTTCCTCCCTTGCGGCGCGGAAGGTTGGTAGTTGCTCGTGGACCCGCCGTATGTGCTCCACGTCGGTCACCGGTGTGAAGTTCGCTGCGAATACGTTAGTCAGGGCGCCTGCTTTCGCGTCCGGGTCGCTGGCGAAGTCGATCCCGACCTGTAAGTGCGGTATTCGCTGTCGCTGGCGCAGGAAGGATTTTACCACCCTTCATGCACTACCATACTCACGACTGAGAGTAGACACAAGATGTGCCCATTCCTGGTTCCGGTGTTGCTCGACTGCTGCCTTAATTTCCCGTCTCATGCGGTCCAAGCGTCGCTTCGTGTCTGGTTGGCGAGTGAGCTGCCATTCAAGAAACAGTCGGATCTTCTCGGTGATCGCGTCCAGAATAGGGAGCGGTAGCTGTCGCGAGAAGTCTCGTGGCCCTCGGCGATGTCGACGTGGCTTCATCTGCCGCTCGGAGTATTCTTCGGGTGAAGAATGCTAGGGCGGCGTCTGCCCCTACCTCAGCGGGGTTTGGAGCGTCCTCGAGCAGTTCGTGGGCTTTCGTCCGAAAGCGCTCGGCGTTCAGCCTGCGATAGTTCGAACGGCTCTCTGGAAGAGAACCTCTGAGGCCAAAAATGGCCAGTACGTAGTCAGAGGACAGGACTTTTCGCGTCTCGGCTGTCACGAATTGCCCGATGCCCTTGAGAAGAGCAATACCGAGCACGTCCGGTTGTTCCCGTATAGGGAAGATCGTGGGGTCAAACAGTCCCACGGTGAATAGCGCGGGAGAGGCGGCGCCCGTTGCGGTCGACAGTTTGCGAATTCCATTCGGTGTGTTTCGCACTGAAATCCCCAGGAATGAAAGCTCGCCCCTCCAACGACAGCAGGGCGTCGAAGTTGGCTTCGTCTAGTGGTCTGCCAGGCTACCAGTACACCGACACGAAAAGAATCTTTCTAGCGGTGGCGTTGACGGCCACTCCTGTGGCCTCCAGCGCATTAAGCGCCGGCAGTTGATCCCGGTGGTGGCGCAGTGACTTCTTCACGTAGATGACAGTGCTGTCCCGTGGATGGTTCTGTCATCTGGGTAACAGCAAAAATTTGCTGCTCGCACGTCGACCCCGGGTTTGAGGAAAGTCTCCTGCGCAAGACAGATGTCGACCGCCTCGTCCTGTAGGAACTGGCGAAATTCGCCCTGCTGGGGGTGGAGGCCCCTAGCGTTGAACGTGCAAATGGTTAACCCATAAATATGGTCGTTATCCATTTTAAGGCTGGCTTCTCCCGGCAGTGGCTTGGAGGGCTGCTGTCACCTCTCCCACGAGCACCGGTAGCTGAGTCATCAGCTGGTTGAGGGACCGCAGAAGCGCGGCCAGCTTTTCCCATAGTCGGCAGCCTTATATATTGCGCAATTGACCGCTACACGTCGCGGGGGGAGGGGGGATGGATCCGGGGGGGAGGGGGAGCAGGAGGTATCCGCAAGCATAAAAGGAGGCAGGGAGTATTGCGTTGACAGTAGTGAAACAGCGACAGCAGAATGGGTCGATCAGGAGAGCTCAGTGACAATGAACGCGGACCAGTCGTTGGATGTTGCCCAAGTAACAAATCCATCAAGGACATTTCAACCCTTAGAAAGCTGCCCAATTCGACTGTTTGATTTGATTTTAACAGGGAAGCTAAAACAGCTTAGTTCCAACCCGTCACTTCCCGCACCGAAACTGAGTTTATTGTGCGGTCCCTAGTAAAGCCAACCAATGCACTTAAATAGCACAAGGAGTCCCTTTACCAGTTTTTTGTTAGACACAATTTCTTCACGTCTAGTTGTCCTAAAGATTCTGTATCTTTTGCTCTCCAATGCCATGCATTCGAAGATTAGGTGTGATGCAGTTTCTTCACCCTCATCACAGATCCTACATAAAGGGTCTTCGCCTTGCGGGATTAGACGAGCGGTCTAAGGCGCTGCAGTCGTGGGCTGTGCGGCTGGTCCCGGCGGAGGTTCGAGTCCTCCCTCGGGCATGGGTATGTGTGTTTGTCCTTAGGATAATTAGGTTAAGTAGTATGTAAGCTTAGGGACTGATGATCTTAGCAGTTAAGTCCCATAAGATTTCACACACATTTGAACATTTAGGGTCTTCTTCCATTATACCCATTGTGCGTAGGTGTTTTTTGATATTCCCATGGCCTGTCATCAGTCCAGTCATTAGTTTGATCTCCTTCCTGTTCAATCCCAGGATTACAGAGCTTCTTTTAAAACATGGCTTGGGCATCATTACCTTACCATCTTTTTGTTTATGGACCTTGGTCCAATATTGTACGTGCTGTTTCCTAAGCCAGTTCCGTAGTTCTAGTTTGATCATAGCCTTGGTGATTGTCAGGATAGGTTCCGGTCCAATAAATTGACTCATTGCCCTATCCTGACCAATCTGTCGGCTTGTTCATTGCCACAGATCCTTGAGTGGCCAGGGACCCACACTAGGTTTACCCTATTGCTTCCCCCTAGCTCCACCAGTGCCATGTAGCATTCTTGTTGCGGGAGCTGACAATGAGTTCAGGGCTGCATGGCTATCTGAATAGATGTAGAGGCTACAGTCATTGTAGCACCTACACATATTCTCCTCCATACTTACCCTAACTGCAGTAATTTCAGCTTGGAGTAAAGAGGCCAGTTTTCCTAGAGAGATGATGCCCTCCAGTCTTGGCTGAACCCCGTACACCCCTGCCCCAACTCCTTGGTCTGATTTCGACCCATCGGTGAACCAAACGATGTCCCCCATACGGTGTCGAACTGTTTTTGCCACTGCTCCCTGCTTCCAATTATTACGCTGTAAGGCTTGTTGAAGCTGTTGGGAGTTTTTGTATAGTCGGCAGGTATTTCCCCAGCCATTCCTATATTTACCTCACTCACTATGTTAGTGTGTGAATCTGGATATCTGAATGAGACCCAGTTTTTGCCAGTTCTAAATCTGTATGCCCCAGCTACTGCCTCCATCTTGACCCAAATGTGTAGTGGAGTCATGTCCAGCATGGCTTCCATTCCAGCGGTTGGTGTGCTGCTAATTCCGCCTGTTATGGCTAAGCAGGCCAGTCTCTGCACCTTAGCAAGCTCCTTAGCTGCAACCCGCTGTTCTACCTTCTACCATCACACTATGGCCCCGTAGTAAATCCTAGGTCTAGTCACTGTGGTGTATTCCAGTGCATACCCCTGGGGCTTAGGCCCCAGTTTTTTCCACAAGCCCTTCTGGTACTCAATAAAGTACTTTTTTGCCTTGGAGCAGATGCTCTTAATATGAGAGGTCCACTTTAGTTTCTCATCTAAGGTTACCCCTAGATATTTCACTGTCCCCTTCACAGGTAGAGTTTCATCGAAGAGCTTCAGATTCCAACTTGAATGTTGGATATGCCTCTTCGTAAATGGCACCACAACTTTCTTCTTAGGATTAACCCTCAGATCCTGTTTGATGCACCAATTCTGCACAATGTCCAATCCTCCTTGTGCCATATTTCTAACTGTGTCAGTGAATTTGCCAAGTATCCTTGGGAGAAGCATTGTATAGAGATTAGTTCCTCAATGAGTTCGTTCACCACTAGATTCCACAATGAAGGAGACAGAACTAATTCGACTGTTGCTGATGTAATTGTGAAATGCAAACTTGAAGGAACAGCCACAGCTAAACGAAGACCAGACAGACATCATGTACTGACGGACAGGAATCGTCCAGCTTTGCTGTAGATCTTTGCAGTTGCAGTATGGTTTCAGCGATGATGAACTTCTTGAAATAGGTTAGTTTCCTGCATTGACCGTTTTTTAGATCAATTTTTTAAAATTTTGTTTACTAAGGCGTTTCGGCTGTGTGATCATTTTCAGGTAATTGCTTACATGTCACAAAAACGTGTTTGGAGTACAAAATAAAAGCTCACATTGGTTATACTCACCTGTATAAAGGCAGTTTAAAAGGAACACTGACAATGTGTAACACATCAAGCACTTATGCTTTCGGTTACAGTCATATAATTTCACTGGTGAGCCTTTTTGGCCTGAGCACATAAAGTAAAATAAAATCAAGAACTACTTAAGTAATGTAAAAATGGAAAGCAAGTAAAAGTTGGAAAACGTCATATAATGAAATGGTTTACCATAATACCGGGCTTGAGAGCTATAGCCATGATATTCATTTCAGTAGAATCAGTAGCACACAGCCAAGCTATACACTAGCGTGAGAGAGCTCAGAACTGCGTGCAGCAACACCTCGTGACGACCTAGTCAAAGATAAACATTGCAACGTACCTACAACTACATATGTAACTTAGCTACAGCAAATATGCCTACGTTCGTCAGAGAAAATGGACTCGGTAAGCAACCTGAGCTATCAGTAATCGGAATCTAACCTGCATAGCACTGTATGCCTGTTGTATGAGTGTCAGTTTCACTTTCATTTAAGCCCTCAACCGATCGTTACATGAAAAGCTTAAAACTAACATTTGGACAAGCTATCTGACTGCGATTTGAATATGAAAAACTATAGAAACAAATGTACCTGTAACAATGAATACCTAAACTATCTGACTGCGTTTTTGAATAAGAATTTACAAGTGATACAGAATATGGCTTGTGCAACGGAATTTAGTGGATTAGAGTAGATGAAATGTTGTGGTGTGTCAGTGTCTCTGTTTTGGCCCTAAGTTTTGCATTCACCTCTTTAAATGACTGCCTTTTTCCATGTGGTTTACAGCAACTCGCAGCAGCAGCGGCTAAAGTTTATTGTTACTAAGAATGACTTTAATAGAAAAGAAGTTTCTTTAGGTCCTGTTAGCTACTAAATAACTTGTGAGAAGGGATTTCATAAATTAAGTCTGTTTAAAACTTCAGATATCATTATGACCAATAATAGACATTGACAATTACATAAGTACGAGTATCAATAATGGCTGAGTGACAGATTAACAAATTATTTCAATTTCAAAGTTACATTCACATTTAATAAACACAGCATATTTATTAATTAGATATGGAGAATAATTATTATTATTTGGAGTATAGGGAGGCCTATTTAACTGAGGCAAAACATGGGATTATTGCAAACTCGGACTAACAATCACGAGCCTAACCCTGCAATTGATTTTGCGCTATGCTTACGAACTTTACATTGAATTCCATCTTCAAGCATAGTTAAGCCATCTAGTTCTCTCCTGGCTATGTAAATGAATCAGGCCTTGAGTGTGGTAAAGATCTGCCATCGCCGACGTGAGGGCGGCATGATACATCTTCTGTCTCCGAGCTGTCGACCGACGCTACAGCTTCCACTCTCGCAGACAGACCTCATCTCACAACAATGCGTGGAATCGTGGCCCCTTATTTCGCCCTCAGGTTGGTACTATCGATATCTGAGTGCTTATTTATTTCCACTCTTACACATTGCAAAGAATAGCGTTAAGTTGGCTATATTGTTTTCAATGTAATGGAGAGCTCTGACTCACTCCTTACAACCTATGTTGACAGGAACTGTATATTTGTGTTCTGTGCTACCCAGATCGTTAGGAGGTGCTGTATAAATATAAATTGATACGACAGCACTATTTTTAACAGTAGTTTATACAGTCTAAAACAATAAAAATGAAGTAGGATCATGTACAGATTCCTATCTTCCTTCTTAAAAACAAAACTCTTAGAAACAGTAGGATAAAATGATTGACAATATAGCCGTGACACTACATTCGTAATATTTTGGTTTGTTATCCTACAAAATAACAAATACAGGCCAAGTGTACGCTTGTGCTCCTGCACATTTCTTTAACACGACAATCAAGAAAGAAACTCCGAATTAAAGAATCAAAACTACAAAGATAAAGCTATAAAATACAAAAAATAAATTTGAAATAAAAACTAGTCTTAGACAAGGTGGAAGTTAATCACCTTTTTAGTGTAAGTGCTTTTCAGAAAAATTCTAAGATCTGGAATTTTGAGCTAAAAAATCACAAAATTGAACCAATAATTGCATAAAGGAAGACAAACGGAATTAAGATAAACTGCCTTGATTTTGCAGAAGATTTTCAATAATTTCAGAATATTTTACGGAAGGAGTTACTCAAATAAACCTTCTGGAAAAAAGCGAATTGTCCTGGTCTCAAACGGACTAGAAAGATTTGCGACAGACGTAAGAGTCGATAAAATGAAAAGAGTAAATGGTTTGGCAAGAAATATCTACTCAAGAAATGCATATGTAGAAAACCAAAAATAAAAAAAAACTAAACCACAGTGGTAAGACCAGAAAGTTCATATGCGTGTGAATGCTTGTCGATGATCTATAAGCTGGACAGGATAGAGGTACTTGAAAGATGGTTTATTAGAAAAATAATAGCTGCAATACAAACTACAGGCGGTTGGAAAATGAGAAATAACCAGAAGATATACAGCAATATAGAGGAAATATCAAAAGTAACAGCAAAGCGAAGATTAATCTTCTTTGGCTGTAGGGGACTAATTTTTTCACGAAGTTTGATAGGATCATCGATCGGAAAGACAAAGTTCCAGATTCGGATTGCAATCCGGCACAGAATTTTAATCTGTTTTTGATGCAAAATGCATGTTACACACGCCATAACAAATTAAAATATTAAGTATATGGGAATGTGCAGGGTGTTTAAAAAAATTGTTCCACATTATTGTAAGAGATAGTATTCATCAAAACGAGATAAATTTCCATCGTTACAGCACTGAAGCACTGTAACAAATATATATGAAAAAATCGTGCGCAGAATCGCAGTTTGAGGGATGTCTTTGTGCTCGGTTCCTATTTGAGATAGGAACATGGGGTAAAAGGTTTCTGTTTTAGCGTCGAGCAGCGGCCATTTGATAGCAATTCGAACATCTGTCTTACTGTAGCTATTTTTTTTAAATGAATACACCACCATTTGACTGTATTGTTATTTATTTAATTACGACCCAGGTTCCGGAATTTTATGCCATTTTCAGGTGACTGAGTTTATGTCATTAACATGTATTGCAGAACGTCAAGCTCAAAACTGGCCATAAATTAAGAAAAATATTCTGTCCCCACGAAATTCCAGATGTAAAATAATCATCTTCTAAATAAGTGAGAGCACTTCATATTTAATAAAACATGCTTCCTTCGGTGTATAAAAGATGAGTCGTAATTAAGTAAACAACAATACAGTCATATGGCGTGATTTCCCTAAATCACTCCAGGCAAATGCCAGGATGGTTCCTCTGAAAGGGCACGGCCGACTTCCTTCCCCATCCTTCCCTAATCCGATGAGACCGATGACCACGCTGTCTGGTCTCCTTCCCCAAAACCAACCAACCAACAGTCATATGGCGGTGTTTTCATCTAAAAATTTTTGTCTGACTGTTGCTCAGCAACATCAAAAATTGATTACTATAGTCATGTTACTGTATATGAAACAAGGTTTGAACGACGAAGCAGACCTGGTACCCAGACAAATTGTGCGAACCGATTAAATCTTTTTGAAAAAGATGTTAATTAGACTGAAATTAATGTTCAGCTAATGGCACCGTTTGCATGTGCACCATTTGGATTTTACGTGCAAAACTGTTACCGTTAAATAACTCCGGTTTGGAGCGAATCTATTGGTTCAAATTTGGTCCACCGGTGTCTCTGATCTTGGGTGTAAGATAATTTTCAATCATTTGAAAAAAGCTTACTGTATTTTGATTTAACATGAAAAAAAGCGTTTTTCTGGGAGGTTTGTGAAGCTTGCCACTTATAAACCCTGAACTTGCACGAATCGGTTCCAACTTTGCGGGACAATAGATAAATGGATAAAGTCAAAATGAATTTTTTTCATCCAATAGTCTTTATCCGTTGTCGAGATACGACGGTTTGAATTCGAGCTAAATGTAGCATGTAAAAGTCGTTCTTACGTGAAGTTGATGTGTCAGAACCGTTTAAAGTGAATGAAACAAATAAAAAAATATTCTTGCGATAAAATTGAAAACTCGCTTTCAAAAATCTAGCTTAATTCCTATTTTACTTGAAAAAAAACCTCGTTTTTTTAAGAGCGTCCGATCTTTGTTTCGGAATTGTGAGAATCGTTTCAAATTTTGAAAGACGGTAGATAAATACATTTAATTATCTGTCACCCTTTCGTTTTGTATAAGCTTTATCCGTTACCACGATACAGCGAACTAAGTTGAGCATAAAATGCACGTAAAATCCGGTTATAGGCGAACCCCACGTGCTGAGACGGTTTAAAGTGATACTTTAATAACGAAAAACTTATAACATATTCTTACGATAATCGTAACGTGCCTTAAAGTCATTGAAAAATCGTTGGACGTGCAAAACAATGCATGTACCAAATGAGAATTATGCCCAGCCCTGTATAAAATGATATATTGGTTCTAGCCGCGTTTGCTTAGCTTTAAATATTTGTTATTGCATTCCTTAAATAAACAATGACAAGAATTTTAAGAAAAGCGATAATAACAAGTTGTACGCTCTTCAATCGTTTGTTATTTGTTGCGCGAATCGTTTAGCTTGCGATATACTGTTGCTTATAAGCTTATAAGTAATTTCATCTATGCAATATGATCGTAGCGTAAGTTTACGTAATATATACTATTTACATACATTATTATCATAACATTCGCTCAGTATTTAATATTTGGTTCAGCATCGTATTTATGTTTGGTGTCATTTTGTGCATTTTATAAGGTGTTTATGGTTATTTTTCATGTTTTTCAATGGTTCAAATTGCTCTAAGCACTATGGGACTTAACATCTGAGGTCATCAGTCCCCTAGACTCATAACTACTTAAACCTAACTAACCTAAGGACATCACACACATCCATGCCCGAGGCAGGATTCGAACCGGCGACTGTAGCAGCAGCGGGGTCCCGGACTGAAGCGCTTAGAACCGCCCGGCCACAGAGGCTGGCTTTCATGTGTTTGCGTGTATAGTTTTATATGCATATGAACAAATGGTGTGCAACTATAAAACAAAAGTATTTAAAAAAACAATAAAAAATGAAGCAAAATTAAATAAATTGAAAATGTAAAATAAAATAACAAAATAATGAAAAATACGAAAAAAATAAAACACAGAACCTCCTGCGAGCGTGTTACCTTGACGTTGTGGTGAGGATTGTGTGATCTGTGGAGGCACTAGGGGAGGCTGTACTGGACACGTTCAACCATACTAGGCAGGTAACCGTAGAGGAACCAGACTAACGATGCCGAACTTAAGAAATGTGGATAGAGAGACAGTAAAGAAACCTATACCAGATCAGTCGTCGCCTGAGTCAACAAAGATCTACATCGATCGCCAAGCTATTGTGGTCCAAAGTTAAAATTATGGTAGAATAAAAGTTGGGAACCAAAATAGAAAACGCTCCTGTCATACCACAAGAAAATGCGAATATTTCCGAGCAGAGTTAGGGAAATAAAAGAAGGGAACTAGCTTTTTGAGTTATCTGTCAGCTTCGAAAACATTAAAATCAAATCATCTTGACATAAGAGAGCTTTTTTACGAGTTAACCCTACTTCCCCAGCGCAGTGAGCTCTCTTAGATGCAAGGTGTTGGCACACCTGGATCTTGCAATTTTTAGATTAAAGTTCCGGATCCTCTGTCCAAAATCCAGAAAATTCGCCAGCCATAGTAAAAAATATACGAGGGTCGGTCAAAAAGTAATGCCTCCCATTTTTTTTCTACTTAAAGAAATTAAGTTAAGTGAAAAATTTGAATTTGGCGCCATTCCTCAAACCTTCTTCTGCAATCCACTGCAGTAGTAACTTTCTGTGTCAACAGGTGGCAGCACAGCAGAAGTTTGTAAGATGGCCGACATCGATGTTCGTTTGAGACAGCGTTGTGTGATTGAATTCTTGAATGCAGAAGGTGAAACGCCCATACGCATTCATGAAAGACTGAAGAAGGTGTATGGTGTTGTGACAGTGGATGTCAGCACTGTTAGACGATGGGTTCGTCGTTGTAAGGAAGCTGAAGGGCAAACACCGTTGACTGACGAAAAGCGGAGCGGCAGGCCGGTGAGTGCAGTGACTCCACACAACATTCAGCAAGTTGATGACATCATTCGTGGTGACCGTCGGGTGACTGCAGATGAAGTGTGTCGCATTATTTCTCTTAGTAAAGGCAGTGTGATCACGATTATTAAACAATTGGGGTACTCAAAAGTTTGTGCACGGTGGGTTCCAAGAATGTTAACCGATCAGAATAAAGAGGCAAGGAAAACAATAGCCTCCCAACACTTGCAGCGCTTCCGTTTGGAGGGAGATGAGTTTCTGAAAAAAATTGTGACCGGGGACGAAACATGGGTGCATTTTTTTGAACCCGAATCAAAGAGGCAGTCAATGGAGTGGCGTCACACAAGCTCGCCGAGGAAGAAAAAATTCAAAACTGTGCGATCGGCAGGGAAAGTTATGGCAACAGCTTTCTGGGATACAGAGGGTGTGATTCTGGTTGATTTTTTGGAGCAGGGATGCACAATAAATTCTGTTCAATACGTCACAACCCTCAACAAACTTAAAGCACGTCTTCAGCGAGTTCGCCCAACAAAATCAATGGCAGATGTTCTTCTTTTGCATGACAATGCAAGACCACACACCAGTCGTCACACCTCTGACGAGATTGTCAAAATTGGATGGGAAGTTTTGCCTCATCCCCCATACAGCCCTGACCTGGCACCATCAGACTTCCATCTGTTCGGGCCACTAAAAGAAGCTCATCGTGGGATTCATTTTGAAGATGAGGAGGCCGTCAAAACATCCGTGCGTCAATGGCTTAGGAAGCAGAGCTGTGATTTTTACCGTGCTGGGATACATGCCCTTGTTCAAAGATGGACCAAAGCTGTAGAGATGGGCGGAGATTACATTGAAAAATGACAAAATGATCCTCAATGTTGTGGTTTTCAACCTATGTAATTGCATTTAAATTTCCTGACAATTAAACGTAGAAAAAAAATAGGAGGCATTACTTTTTGACTGACCCTCGTATAATATACGGTAGTATGTCTGGAGAGCATACATGTAATAGCTAAAAACGATTTTCCGGCCTGGGTAAAATGTTTGGGTGTGGATTTGCTCCTGGGGTGACGCTAAAACAGTTTTTTGACTTCCGTTTGGGGGGTCAGTTTTCCGCAGAGAGGACGATTTAGCCCCAACATCTGCCCCCTGTTCCACGTGTGGTAAGGGGTGTAAGAACAAGTAGACTCAAATTTATATGCTTCTAGAGAGTGGGATGTACAGGAAGTATCCGAGAGTGGTGGTGCATCCGTTATAGGAAGTATCCCAGAGTGGGAATGCATGCATCCTAAACTTTAATGAGACGTTGTCATACTGCACAACATAACAAATGCGATGCTGGATGACATGATGGCATGTGTCAGGTTATACGACATGACATAATGTATCATTACTTTGCTTGACACAGTGCGTGACGTTACATATGATGAGTACTATTGCTAACAAGTAAAAAAAAAAACCTCAAGTACGTCAAGATCCTTGATTTAAATGTCTTTGAAGCTGCTAGATAAGTCGAAAAACTCCTTTTAAATCCCTAACTCTGCTCAGGATATATTCGTCTTTTTTTGCTGTGATGTAGCATTTTTCATTTTGGTAAATGTTGTAAGACGTGTATATTTCTATTGTCTATTGTCAAACCACAATTTATGAAAGATGTTTATATTTTATTAATAGGACTAAGTTGGAATAATTAATATTTGTCATGTTGGAAATAATTGTGGTAGCAGGGAATGTCTGCACCAAAGTGTTGTTGGCAGGAGAGACCGCACATTGATATAATTTTAACAAGGGCGGTAGAGACCGCGTATCGATACATTTTAAGAAAAGAGCGGGAAAGACCGCGCATTGATACATTTTGTAATGGTACCAGGGATTGTCTGCGCCAGAAAGCATTGTTGGCGGGAGAGACCGCATTCGTAGGAAGTCAGTAGTAAGCGAGAGGTGAAGCGAGTCGGTAACAGGTCTGAAGCGAGAGGTTGAGAGGAGCGGTGTGTCTGCCGCCACCAGCTATGATTTACAAGAGATTATAAACGGGTGTATAGAGACATCAGGTAACTATTATCATAAGATGAACTAATATTATTGAATTATTTTTTTGAGAAACTCAAGACTACTGAAGGTATGTTTGCGCAATGCTAGTTGTAAGATTATTGTAAAAAGTAAGTCCCATTTGAACGTTTGTAAAATCATTTCATTCAGAATATAATTAATTTTTGCCAGCAATATTGCATTACTGATTATAATCCATCCCAAAAACCATCAACGTAAAACTTTGAAAATTTTTATTGTTGTCAAGAAAAAGTTTAACTGTGAATTACGTAACGTCAGTCAAATTAACTAAAGAATAACGTCAGCTTTGCTATTAAAGAATAACGTGAGCTTTGGTAATAAATACAGCCACTTATTATGACAGCCCACCAGCAGCTAATAAAGTATAGTAAAACAGTGTAAGTATATTCATGTCTCAGTTCAATGTAGTCAGATGGCGATCCAGTAACAGTAAAAAAGGTAAGGAACAGTTTTGGGTTATTGCAGATAACGACTGAGGGCCACGACGACGACACATTCTATGCTTCGTCGAAATAATCAGAAAATCACTTTTAATAAGCAGCAATTAAATTTTTATGCGAAGATTGAGAAAGAGAATAAATTTCAAAGGGAAGATTTCATTTGTTATTACCAAGCAAGATAAAGCAATCCTAAGGAAAGGTTTCATCGGTTATTGTAAAAGGGAACATTTCACTGTAACAAAAGGGTATAGAGGAGATGGGAAGGTTTCAACGTATGTACACCGACACACTTCTGTAATTACCATACGTTATTACACATCCGCCATACCTTTGGCTGAAATAATCTTGAAATCGTGCAGATACAATTGGCTGCCCTCAAATTTGATCGCATGCATCGCATACGATGTAATGTGTGCACGGTATCAATGGGTGTGGTATACAACTGGTGCCAAAGTCAGAAGTCTAAGGGATGAAGGTCAGGTGAAGGAGGAGACGTTGCTACTAGACCTCGTCGACCAATCCATAGCACACTAACCGTTTGTGTCAGGCCCGTTGTCTTAAGGCAAGTGTAATTAGACGTGCAGAAACTGTGGATAAATAGCACCTATTAAACTGGTCAGTAAAGTGCATGATACCATGAGTGTGTAAACAGCAACAGTTCTTCCTATTCGTTGACAGCATTGCGAACCTGATGATTTGTTTCCGTAATCACTCGATCCGTCTGTCTACGAGTAGTTGTGGTGCTAATTTATTATCCTTACCTATGTGACTCTCGCCTCTCAGCAAATAAAACGAAAACTGTGAACTGCGAATCTGTATCGCGTAGAATTCACTGTCGTAACTGACATGGTGGTCCTGTGGCCTGAAGCCTGAACACGCCGTAGGTGATATCGACCACACTACAGAGTGATTTATGCTTTCAGTAAAACCACTTCTTCGGGTACTTGTTTAAACGGGACCACCTACCACACGTCACAACACTAGGTCCACCATATCCGGTGTTCGATTGTGACAAGTCTACCGCGATCATTTCTTCCGTGCCCGTAAGTCGCTGGAACACTTCAATGAACATTTTCTTTCAGATGAAATGTGGCGTTGGGAATGTTATTCGGCGTAAGGGACACGTGTCTGTCCATTTACGTCATTGACTAAATCATAACACAAACTCATGTCTGCCGTTTCCCATGTGGGATAATAGGACTGCTTTTAATTATTTACGCCATCATCACTCCTCGGAATCACTAATATTTCTTTAATACCTCTTCAAAACGGTAAGTACGACATGACTGATGCAGGCGACAGTTGTGTGCTATGTCTGACAAGAGCATCGCAGAAGACTACTAGTCAGTCACGAAGTTATTACACTTGACCTTCATCGGAAACACACGGTGGCGTTACAGCCAGCAAGTACAATCGTGGCTAACGAAAATGCGTCGCTCTGTCAATGCTATCAGACTAGTTGTGGATGGATATATTATCAACTCCGATTACGCACGTCTGCAGGTTGTGGTCTAATGGGTAGCGTTGCTGCCTGTAGATCACGGGGTCGCGGGTTCGATTCCCGGGCAGGTTGGGGATTCTTCTCTGCCCGGGGACTGAGTGTTTGTGTTGTCCTCATCATTTCATCATCATCATCATTCGTGACAGCTGCTAAATTGGAATGAGTTAAAAACTCGACTGTGTAAAACTTGGGATGCGCTGATGACCGCGTAGTTGAGCGCCTCACAAACCAAACATCATCAACACCGAATACAACTCTGATTCACGATAAGCGGACCGCATCGCTGTCAGTCCCACGTGAAATAATTCCTCCGTGGTCGATTAATAAGTACAGATGCAGAGACAGGCAATATGGAATGAGCAAAGAACGCCAACAGGAAGACAACTTACGCTAGCCAGTATTGCGCCTTCTCTATGCAAATAAAATGACCCATATGTCACAAGAATTTGTTTTCGGTCATATGTTTCTAGACATTTTTTCCGGTTTTGAACTTTATTATCTCCAGCCAGCACGTGGGACACGTTTTCTGAAATACCCTCCTTATACAAGACCGTGAAATGAAATGTAAAAAAGAAACACAATCCGAGTGTCCTCATCAGCAAGCAAATATTTACTAATTTTAATTTAGTGCGGTTAAATCTAAAGGCTTTTGTTACGCAGTATAAAGAAACGGCCTTGTAATTTTGTCGTAACTTGAATATGCGAAAAAATGTCATACCGGCTTGCTGACCTCAAGGATACGATGACACTTCGTGCAGATGTCCTTAGATCGTAACAGTTGTCGTCGATATTGAAATATCGATAGGTCGAACTATGATTTGTTTTGATGCACCATCTGTATCAGATTGCAGTGGTGTTCTGTGTAGCGAAAACATATGTGTGTGGAAATGTGATAACGCAAACGTGTGCAAGAAGAAGACAGTAGTATTACGTGAGCTGCTGTTAATGAACACGGTGACTATCACAACGAAGAAAGAACAGCGTTGCACAGGAAATAGATCGAAGACTCGACATTGTAAGTGTGACGTCAGATGTACTTGTATTCGCAATAGACCCTTACATAAAGTCATACTCTCTAAGACATGTCATGCCGCTCTTTCTCTCCACATAGAGGGTTAAGGCGTCTGTCAACACCAACCATGGCGATCGTGCCATTAAGACAATCAGGACAGAGTTGCGTTGAACAGTTTTAGTCTCCTAATGAATGCATGATGATACGCTCGTGTCGCGTCGCATGAGTAACCTATAAGTAAAAAGTTGAAGAATTATGATTGACGATGGTTACAATAATGCTTGCTTTTGTTGCTATAGTATTGTCCCGACGATCCGCACATGTCGGTTGAACCAATCGATACCTGACTGCTGGTTTGATTCGTTACGTCCTGATATCGTTATATAGAGACATACTTGAGGAAAGAGATGGAACATGCAATAGTTATTTTACGCTTGTTTTATAGGTCGCAATACTGCTATGATCAGCGATGTTCCCATTGATAACGTTTGTCTGTTTATTCTTTAATGTTCGACCGTAGCTGAGTGGTCAGCGTCCTATGGGCCCGGTTTCGATTCCCGGCTGGGTCGGGGATTTTCTCCGCTCAGGGACTGGGTGTTATGCTGTCCTCATCATCATTTCATCCCCATCCGGCGCGCAGGTCGCCCATGTGGCGTCGAATGTAATAAGACCTCCACCAAGTCGGCCGGACCTGCCCCACCAGGGGTTCCCGGCCAATGACGGCAAACGCTCATTTTTTTAAATTCTTTAATGGTGGCTGTGAACTGGTGAAGTCAATTAATGAGTGAAAGGACAATTGTTGGTTTTTTATTTTAAATTGTATTGACGTAATTATCGATAATTCGGGTCATGGTCTACACTCCTGGAAATGGAAAAAAGAACACATTGACACCGGTGTGTCAGACCCACCATACTTGCTCCGGACACTGCGAGAGGGCTGTACAAGCAATGATCACACGCACGGCACAGCGGACACACCAGGAACCGCGGTGTTGGCCGTCGAACGGCGCTAGCTGCGCAGCATTTGTGCACCGCCGCCGTCAGTGTCAGCCAGTTTGCCGTGGCATACGGAGCTCCATCGCAGTCTTTAACAATGGTAGCATGCCGCGACAGCGTGGACGTGAACCGTATGTGCAGTTGACGGACTTTGAGCGAGGGCGTATAGTGGGCATGTGGGAGGCCGGGTGGACGTACCGCCGAATTGCTCAACACGTGGGGCGTGAGGTCTCCACAGTACATCGATGTTGTCGCCAGTGGTCGGCGGAAGGTGCACGTGCCCGTCGACCTGGGACCGGACCGCAGCGACGCACGGATGCACGCCAAGACCGTAGGATCCTACGCAGTGCCGTAGGGGACCGCACCGCCACTTCCCAGCAAATTAGGGACACTGTTGCTCCTGGGGTATCGGCGAGGACCATTCGCAACCGTCTCCATGAAGCTGGGCTACGGTCCCGCACACCGTTAGGCCGTCTTCCGCTCACGCCCCAACATCGTGCAGCCCGCCTCCAGTGGTGGATATACACTGTACTAGTGCCGACATTGTGCATGCTCTGTTGCCTGTGTCTATGTGCCTGTGGTTCTGTCAGTGTGATCATGTGATGTATCTGACCCCAGGAATGTGTCAATAAAGTTTCCCCTTCCTGGGACAATGAATTCACGGTGTTCTTATTTCAATTTCCAGGAGTGTATCTTTCGTTGACTGATAGAATTTCCCAATATAAATAAAATTAAATTTAAAATATAATTTATTTCATGACATTTTTGTAAATGCATTTGAAAACTGCTTCCCCAAGAAAATAGTTAAATATACTTGTAAGAAACCTTGTAACAAACCATGGCTTACTAAGGGTATACAAATATCTTGTAACCGGAAAAGGGAAATGTATCTGACAGCAAGAAAGAGTAGTGACCCAGAAACTATCAAAAATTATAAAAACTACTGTGTTATATTAAGAAAAGTTATTAAAAAATCCAGGAGTATGTGTATCATGTCTGAAATCAGCAACTCTGATAATAAAATTAAAACAATTTGGAATATTATTAAAAGAGAAACAGGTCAACCAAGAGCAGAGGAAGACAGTATTACCATCAGATTGAATGAAAACTTTATGAACAAAAAGTCAGAAGTTGAAAATATTTTTAATAATCATTTTCTAAATGTTGTGGATATAGTAGGATCCAGGTGTTCATTAGAAGATGCTAGGCTGTTAATGGAAGAGGCCATACCTATGCAATTTGATACAATTGAAATCTCACCCACTTCTCCCTCTGAAATTAGGAAAATAATAAACTTGCTTAAAAGCAAAAACTCACATGGAATTGATGGCATTTCCAGCAAAATACTAAAAGCTTGTTCTCAACAGATAAGTAAGATTCTGAGCCACCTGTGTAATAGCTCTCTGGAACAGGGCATTTTCCCTGATAGACTGAAATATGCTATTGTTATACCTTTGCATAACAAGGGCGATAAATCTGATGTCAACAATTACCGTTCAATCTCCCTTCTAACAACTTTATCCAAAAATTTTGAGAAAGTAATGTATTCAAGAGTAGCTTCACATATCTGTAAAAATGAAGTACTAACAAAATGTCAGTTTGGTTTCCAGAAAGGTTTTTCAACAGAAAATGCCATATATGCTTTCACCAGTCAAATTTTGAATGATCTGAATAACCGAACACCACCCATTGGGATTTTTTGTGATCTCTCAAAGGCTTTTGATTGTGTAAATCATGAAATTCTGCTAGACAAGCTCAAGTATTGTGGCATGAGTGGGACAGTGCACAAATGGTTTAATTCGTACCTAACTGGAAGAGTGCAGAAAGTTGAAATAAGTAGTTCTCGTAACATGCAAAGATCAGCACATTCCTCAAACTGGGGAACTATCAAGAATGGGGTTCCACAAGGGTCAGTCTTGGGTCCTTTGTTGTTCTTATTATATATTAATGACTTGCCATTCTACACTCCTGGAAATTGAAATAAGAACACCGTGAATTCATTCTCCCAGGAAGGGGAAACTTTATTGACACATTCCTGGGGTCAGATACATCACATGATCACACTGACCAGAACCACAGGCACATAGACACAGGCAACAGAGCATGCACAATGTCGGCACTAGTACAGTGTATATCCACCTTTCGCAGCAATGCAGGCTGCTATTCTCCCATGGAGACGATCGTAGAGATGCTGGATGTAGTCCTGTGGAACGGCTTGCCATGCCATTTCCACCTAGCGCCTCAGTTGGACCAGCGTTCGTGCTGGACGTGCAGACCGCGTGAGACGACGCTTCATCCAGTCCCAAACATGCTCAATGGGGGACAGATCCGGCGATCTTGCTGGCCAGGGTAGTTGACTTACACCTTCTAGAGCACGTTGGGTGGCACGGGATACATGCGGACGTGCATTGTCCTGTTGGAACAGCAAGTTCCCTTGCCGGTCTAGGAATGGTAGAACGATGGGTTCGATGACGGTTTGGATGTACCGTGCACTATTCAGTGTCCCCTCGACGATCACCAGTGGTGTACGGCCAGTGTAGGAGATCGCTCCCCACACCATGATGCCGGGTGTTGGCCCTGTGTGCCTCGGTCGTATGCAATCCTGATTGTGGCGCTCACCTGCACGGCACCAAACACGCATACGACCATCATTGGCACCAAGGCAGAAGCGACTCTCATCGCTGAAGACGACACGTCTCCATTCGTCCCTCCATTCACGCCTGTCGCGACACCACTGGAGGCGGGCTGCACGATGTTGGGGCGTGAGCGGAAGACGGCCTAACGGTGTGCGGGACCGTAGCCCAGCTTCATGGAGACGGTTGCGAATGGTCCTCGCCGATACCCCAGGAGCAACAGTGTCCCTAATTTGCTGGGAAGTGGCGGTGCGGTCCCCTACGGCACTGCGTAGGATCCTACGGTCTTGGCGTGCATCCGTGCGTCGCTGAGGTCCGGTCCCAGGTCGACGGGCACGTGCACCTTCCGCCGACCACTGGCGACAACATCGATGTACTGTGGAGACCTCACGCCCCACGTGTTGAGCAATTCGGCGGTACGTCCACCCGGCCTCCCGCATGCCCACTATACGCCCTCGCTCAAAGTCCGTCAACTGCACATAGGGTTCACGTCCACGCTGTCGCGGCATGCTACCAGTGTTAAAGACTGCGATGGAGCTCCGTATGCCACGGCAAACTGGCTGACACTGACGGCGGCGGTGCACAAATGCTGCGCAGCTAGCGCCATTCGACGGCCAACACCGCGGTTCCTGGTGTGTCCGCTGTGCCGTGCGTGTGATCATTGCTTGTACAGCCCTCTCGCAGTGTCCGGAGCAAGTATGGTGGGTCTGACATACCGGTGTCAATGTGTTCTTTTTTCCATTTCCAGGAGTGTATATTCATGAAGAGGCAAATTTAGTTCTCTTTGCTGATGATACAAGTATAGTAATCACACCTGACAAACAAGAATTAACTGATGAAATTGTCAATACTGTCTTTCAGAAAATTACTAAGTGGTTCCTTGTAAACGGACTCTCACTGAATTTTGATGAGACACAGTACATACAGTTCCGTACAGGGAATGGTATGACGCCATTAATAAATATAGACCTTAATCAGAAGCATATAGCTAAGGTAGAATATTCCAAATTTTTAGGTGTGTCCATTGATGAGAGATTAAATTGGAAGAAACACATTGATGATCTGCTGAAACGTTTGAGTTCAGCTACTTATGCAATAAGGGTAATTGCAAATTTTGGTGATAAACATCTTAGTAAATTAGCTTACTACGCCTATTTTCACTCATTGCTTTCATATGGCATCATATTTTGGGGGCATTCATCACTGAGGAATAAAGTATTTATTGCACAAAAGCGTGTAATCAGAATAATAGCTGGAGTCCACCCAAGATCATCCTGCAGACATTTATTAAAGGATCTAGGGATATTCACAGTAGCTTCTCAGTATATATACTCTCTTATGAAATTTGTTATTAACAACCAAACCCAATTCAAAAGTAATAGCAGTGTGCATAACTGCAACACTAGGAGAAAGGATGATCTTCACTATTCAAGATTAAATCTAACTTTGGCACAGAAAGGGGTGTATTATACTGGCACTAAAGTCTTCGGTCACTTACCAAATAGTATCGAAAGTCTGACAGATAACCAACAAGTATTTAAGAAGAAATTAAAAGAATTTCTGAATGACAACTCCTTCTACTCCATAGAGGAATTTTTAAATATAAATTAAGAAAAAAAAGAAAAAAAATATTTAAAAAATAAAAAAAAATAAAAAATTAAGAAAAACAAAAAACACAAAAAAATAAAGTTGTTATATTAACTTAAGTATGTTGTTAAATTAACCTAATTATGGTTCAAATGGCTCTGAGCACTATGGGACTTAACATCTATGGTCATCAGTCCCCTAGAACTTAGAACTACTTAAACCTAACTAACCTAAGGACAGCACACAACACCCAGCCATCACGAGGCAGAGAAAATCCCTGACCCCGCCGGGAATCGAACCCGGGAACCCGTGCGTGGGAAGCGAGAACGCTACCGCACGACCACGAGATGCGGGCTAACCTAATTATGCCATGTATTAGAAAATTTGACTCGTTCCACATCATTACGAAATATCGTATTCATGATCCATGGAACTAGTATTAATCTAATCTAATCTAATCTAATCTGACTGAACTGGCGAAATAAGCAAACCCGTCAGAAAAGCATTTTTTTCTTGATGAACGGTGTGTCACAGTGATTCGTAGCATAGTGCGAGGGCTAGGTTAGGTTGCAAGGTCATTGGTCGCAGTTTGGTGAAGGGACCTTTTGTTGCATGACTGTGTCATTAAATATGGGTTGCGGGTTTTATAGTTAAATTTATGTCCTCGTAAGAAACCACTGTTTTCCACGCCTAGTCTGGTATGTTAATGTGATTGAAGCTGCGAACAACAATAACATCCCTACACAAAGTACCTGCATTCTCACAGGTGAATCGATACTATTGTAATATACGTGATTCTATGACGTTATAGTAACAATAGTAGATTATAAAGTCATTGGTCAAAGCTGACGGACCGTATCGCATTCCTCAATACTTCCCAGTTGTGTGATTTTTAACATACTATCTTAGCATCCTACCAGTAAATTGTTCCTCCCTACTAGCAGATATGTTCACGTATTAGATTATAGCCATGTTGTACACATTTATGACATACTGCTGTTTGATATTCCTTTTAGATAGATAAAGCTATATTGGCTTCTGCCTCGGGTTCTTCGGCCGATGTTTGTTCGATGATTTTTCTGACGTTTCGCCAGCACGGGCAGGTGGCATTGTTAAAGCTTCACACACCATTGTGGTGGAGGACTGGATTCGAGCTCGCAGCAGCAGATTATATGTACCTCTTTCGTCATTTGATAGATCGTCTTTACGCCTTGTTTACGCAATGTACCGTCGATTCTGCCCGTCACTCTGGGAATGTATGGCAGAAAGGCCGTACCCGGTATCGCTTTCTCCGATGTGTCACTTCGACGAATGTGTGACTCTGTGACATTTCTTATGTAATTGGTGGAGCTCCCGTTGCTACTCAGAACGTTTTCTAGATGTTACATTCCGCGTCTGAGGTGCTGCGGTTCATATATTGGTGTTCGCGCGCTACGAACATATTAATAGCTCTTCTTTTCTGGCTCGGTTGGTGATTTGACAGATTGTGCAGATACCGTTCCATGTATGCGCCAGTTTTTCGCCATCCCTCGTAAGCAGCACATGTAGAAAGGATAGCTGCTGATTCTTTTCTACCTCCACGTTAATGTTATGGTGGCCTGGAGACTTCATAAGCGGCACTGCAGGCTGGGCAACGCACCTGCGGTGAAGCATGCACCGTATAAGACCAAAAACATAATAAAAATATCAACTGACAATACAAACTACTGTGGCCCGACACATTTTCTGTACTTCCCATTGTGAGTTTTACAGGATTGTATCTCTATCTTCAGGAGGATTAATTTCAGTTAATAACGCATAGACGCTTTATATGTATGGCTGTTTGTGGTCAACCTGTGGTACTGCCGTACTGCCTCGCGAGAGAGAGAGAGAGAGAGAGAGAGTGAGAGAGAGAGAGAGAGAGAGAATGAATGAATGAATGAATGAATGAGAGAATATGATAATAACAGAACCGGGAGTTGTTACACGGGCGCCCGTGCTCGTGCTGTACATCGGTCTATATAAACATAAATGAAAGAACCTTGTGCACAAAGTTGTCGATGTGGGGATGCATGTAGAACATACAAATCGTCTGTGTTTTATTCATTAAAATAAGTTCATGTGATGGAGGTACAGTCCTCCAAAACACGTAGTGGAAGAATAATAAATGTGACTGTTTACAGCAGTTGATATACGGTATACAGCCCAACCTGAAGTGTTCGCATTGTAAGTTAAGCAGCGTCGGAGTTTGTGTTCAGTTTACTATTACCCGGTAGAGTTTTACTCTGTTGATGCTCACAGCGCTGTCTCATTACAGCAAAAGGAAATAAAAAGTTTTCAAAACTGTGTATACGGACCATACGTCGCATGCGCCTCCGAGTATCTGTTTTGGACAAACAGTACCGCAGGACGTTATTCCTGTCCAAACGTGTTAGGTAGGGCCGAATGTTTGCGCAAACCGGAGGGAATCGTGTTATTGACTGGCTCATTTTTGATGTAAATTGACAGCGCCAGAATTGATTGTTTATGCAGTGGTGAGTGCCTGCTATTTACAGGAGCGATGAAATTCTCTGCAGGTCTATTCCGTCTCTGTCGCTCTCTATTGGTCGCGTGTAAGCACATGTGATGCGCCTGTACGCTTACGGAGTCATAGACAGTGTCTATTGTTTTCCGATTCTTATCCGACAGTAGATAACGGGCCTTTGCAGACTTCTCCGCATGTCACTGATTCGAATATTAATCCAGTGAAGAATTTACGCAGTCAAGTTTTCGTAAATTCATCTGATTAAATGCGTAATGCATCTTCATTTCAAGAGTCAGTATAGCCGGGTGGGGTGGAAGAGCTGTTCTAGGCGCTACAGTCTGGAACCGCGCGACCGCTACGGTCTCAGGTTCGAATCCTGCCTCGGGCATGGATGTGTGTGATGTCCTTAGGTTAGTTAGGTTTAAGTAGTTCTAAGTTCTAGGAGACTGATGACCTCAGAAGTTAAGTCCCATAGTGCTCAGAGCCATTTGAACCATATACTGAACACTGAGGTGACAAAGGTCACGGTATAACGATGTGCACATATACAGATGGCGGTGGTATCGCGAACACAAGATGTACAGAGACAGTGCATTGGCGGAGCTGTCATTTGTTTTCAGGTGATTCATGTGAAAAGGTTTCCGACGTGAATATGGCCGCATGACGTAAAGTGACAGATTTTGAACACGGGATAGTAGTTGAAGCTAGAATGATGGTCTATTCCATTTCGAAAGTCGTTAGAGAATTCAATATTCAGAGACCCACAGTGTCAAGAGTGTGCCGAGAATACCGAATATCAGGCATTACCTCTCATCAAGGACAACACAGTGGCCGACGGCTTTAACCTAATACGATATTGCAGCGCCTTTGTTATAGTGATGACAATGCAATGTTCCTTCGGATATGCATGCATGTCCGAAGGAACAGTGCATAGTTATTAGGAATAGCGCAGGAACTGCAGTATCGTAGTTACCCGCCGACACCGGGCAAGAGACTTTCAAGTAGGGGGAATATACGTAATGGACGTACGAGTACAGGCTGCAGACGCATGGTTGACGACATATGGAAGTTTGGATCTGGCCATGAATCGTGCTCAGATAACCAATGGGTAAAGCAACCGCTCGCGATAAGTGGGAAATCCGAGTTCGAGTTCCAGCATGGCACAAATTTTCATTGACGTCATTCCATTACACAGCTGATGGTTACCTATATTCGCAACTGCGAATTTATTTCATACCTTCATTCAAAGACCGAGGCAGCGGCGTTTGCGTAGAGTTGTCAGTCCTAACAGGCAAGCAGTACTGCATGAAATAACCGCATAATCAATGTGGGACGTACGACGAACGTATACGTTAGGACAGGGCTGCGAAATTTGGCGTTAATGGGTTATGGCAGCAGACGACCGGTGCGAGTGCATTTGCTAACAGCACGACAACGTCTGCAGCGCCTCTCTTGGGGATCGCGACCATATCGGCTGCATCCTTGGAGACTGGAAAACCGTGGCCTGGTCAGATGATTCCCGATTTTAGTTGGTAAAAGCTAATGGTAGGGTTCGAGTGTGGCGCAGGCCCGACGAAGTATAATTGGACCGATCATTGACTGGAAATGGTTATGTTCGGCTACGTGTTGACCACTTGCTGTCTTTCATGGACTTCATATTCTCAAACAACGATGGAATTCTTACGGACGACAACGCACCGTGTCACCGGGTCACAACAGTTAGCGATTTGTTCGAAGAACATTCTGGATGGTTCGAGCGAATTATTTGGTCACCGAGATCACAGTCGAGAGGTCAGTTCGTGCACGAAATCCTGCACTGGCAACACTTCCGCAATCATGGACATCTATAGAGGAATGATGGCTCGATATTTCTGCAGCTGACTTCCAACGGTCTGTTGATTCCAAGACACGTCGAGTGCTGCACTACACCAGGCAAATGGAGGTCCTTCTCGATAGTAGAAGGTATAGCCTGAGTTTTGTCACCTCAGTGAATTAAGACTAAATCGCTTAATGCAAATACCATTGTGACTAAACTGCAGAAGGAAATTCCAGGGTGGTTTTCTCGGAAACAACATGGGCGATTTGTTACCCCCCTCCTTGTGCTGTATGAGTTGATGACTGATCCGTCGACGGGACCTTAAAACTTACTCTTCCTCAGATAACTGGTGAAACGGTAATTCTGTAAGAGGCTTCAATCGTGGATGAATACAGTTACCTAGTGTTCTTCGGGTGAACGCTTATTTAGGAAACTGCGATCGTACTGGGTATCAAAGGAAATTAATGTCTAGATTGAGGATTTTGTTGGTGGGGATGAGGCAGAATGTTGGTATATGGGATGGAGAGCCCTCGACTGATGTAGAAAATAATAGCAGGTAGTTGGTTGGGATCCTTGCTGATCCAGTTGCATATTAATGACGTCACAGACACTGTAAGTACTCGTAATGTACTGGAACAGTTTTCAAACAATGTCTAAAGTAGCATAAGAATTAATTTTGAAATTTCTAACAGAAACTGCCGTAACAGGCATTTTACGTATAAAAAAATTTAAAAAAAGGCCAGCCCAAAAATACCGTAAGCTATTGCCACTACTCGTGTCTCGTAAATTCCAATTACTGCAGTGCAGTGAAACGCATTTGATTCTTTTTCTCACCCAAAAGGTTAATTATTGAACACAATCAAGCTATTATCAGGGCTGGTTTTGACACTGCCTTTCATCATTACGTAATTACACAATAGGACACAAAAATCCTATTCCCGCCAAAATAATTCATACAAGAGTATATATATATATATATATATATATATATATATATATATATATGTATATAAAAACAAAGTAAAGTTAGTTAAAACTATTTTCATGAAAATGCAATTTAAATGAGCGTAAAGCTTTGCAACGCCGATCCTCAAATCCGATTCACTCAGAATGCGGCAATATCACAGCAAATAAAACGCAGCAGTAAGTCCAGATAAATACACACACTTTCACTCTTACACTCGTGTCAGCACAGTCAGACTGTATTCACGTGCTCGCAATTGTACTACGTTGATAATAAATAATTAGGATGTCATTTACATACACACAATTTAAGGACAAAAAATTACATCGTAACTCCACTGTACAAGTTGTCAGCTGCAGTGCAACGCAACTTCTTGATGTAATTTTGAGCCAGTAATTATGTGAATTCATTTTCAATACTTCAAGTCATTAAATATTGAAACTACTATGTCTCATAATTCTCGTTATATTTCAGGACAGAGGAACCGATTTTAGTCTGGGATAAAATATTGAACAGGGACGAAACACGGGCAAACCTCATTTGAAGCACTGTTTTCTCAGTTGCATTGTACGGCGTGTTCGGGAATTCCCGTTACGAACTTCTAAGACCTGTAGTGGTGAGTGAGTAGAGAATATTCTGAATTGGAATCCATGTCCGGAAACGCCCCGTTTCCGTGCTGCAGCCGTTTGAAAACATGTTAGCAACGTGACCACTTTTACAAGTAATTTATTAGGCGTGAGCCAGTACATCACTTGTTTCACAGTGCCACTCATTAATAACCAAAGAAACATGAGCAATTACTCTGGGACTCCTTGACGGGCTGTCTTCAACGTGGTGCAATACGGCCTCGTCTAATTCGCGTGTGCCGCGTCTCCTTGGAGCATCACAGTCCCGCCTGCTGACGAAGCCGTGGCGTAATTGTAGCGAAGGGCATGCGATGGAGTCGTACGTTACGGATAACGATTTTGAGAAAGACGACGAGCAGATCTTCCATTTCCGTGACCCTTCGCCATATAGAAGGGTCATGTCGGTGCAACTGTGTATTCAACCATGTTGTTCCAACACTCAAAGACATGTAAATGAACCTCGAACCAGGTCAGAGAGGTAGGATGGATGTTAAATGATATCGGCGGATTCGACTTGAGCGTCACCACCACCACCGCCGCTACCATGACTACCGCGTTGCAAACCTACCTAGCAAACATGTTTTCGAACGCCTGTGGGACGGAAACGATTTGTTTCCGGACATGGGTTCCAACTCAAAATATTGTGTACTCACTCCCCTCTACAAGTCCTAGAAGTTTGTAATTGGAATATAAAAACACCCTGAATATGAAGTTACTGAGTGCTCAATCTAGAAAACTGAGTGGCGCTTAACTGACACATAGCAAATCCTCAGCATTTTACGGTATTTGTTCAGACGTAGAAAGGTACCCCAGCGCCTTGAGCTTCGTTAGTAAGCAAATTCACACTTGTTTAATCGCACTATGGGACTTTATTTTCTGTTTTGTATCTCCTAGACGTGAGCTGTGCGTTAGAGTGCGATCTAATTTCACTCTCAAGTATTTAGACTTATCCTCGTGTCTGATGCGCTGGCCGTTCCTAGAGAGTTGCAACTGTCTATTATTACTTCTATTGTTTTGTTAGGGTTTTGATGTAGATTCCACTTGGAGTAGTAGGTGTTCAGCACTTACAGGTCTGCATTCAACCTCTTGTCAAGGTCGTTAAAATTTTGTGCTTTGATTTGCGACGGCCAGGTCGCCTGCGTACTCAAATTTACTTGATTTTATGTCTGGCATAACTGTAGCATATAGACTGAAAAGCATAGGTACTAGTGCCGAACCCTGTGGCAGGCCGTTTTTCAGAACGATGCTCTTGATGTTCATGTTATAAAGTCCAGTACTGCTACAGAGTGGTTATAGGAACACTCTTGTGAGTTTTAACAGTAACGCTGGTCACAAAACTCCACAGACGTGAACATAATTGAGTACCTGGGATACCTTGCAACGTGCTGTGCTCCGCTCCCACACAGTCTTATGGATTTATGGACAGCCCTGCAGGATTCATGGTGTCAGTTCCCTCCAGCACTACTTCAAACATTAGTCGAGTCCATGCCACATCGTGTTGCACTTTTGCGTGCTCGTGGAGCAGGTGTACCAGTTCAAATGGTTCTAAGCACTATGGGACTCAGCCGGCCTGAGTGGCCGAGCGGTTCTAGGCGCTACAGTCTGGAACCGCTCGACCGCTAAGGTCTCAGGTTCGAATCCTGCCTCGGGCATGGATGTGTGTGATGTCCTTAGGTTAGTTAGGTTTAAGTAGTTCTAAGTTCTAGGGGACTGATGACCTCAGCAGTTAAGTCCCATAGTGCTCAGAGCCATCTGAACCATTTTGAACCACTACGGGACAACATCTGAGGTCATCAGTCCCCTAGACTTAGAACTACTTAAACCTTACTGACCTAAGAACATCACACACATCCATGCCCGAGGCAGGATTCGGGATTCGAACCTGCGACCGTAGCAGCAGCGCGGTTCCGGACTGAAGCGCCTAGAACCGCTCTGCCACAGCGGCCAGCGTGTACCACTTTCTTTGACTCTTAAGTGTAGATTATTTCGTTAGATTGGGTGCACGATATGGACAGGACGTATTGTATGGGCTAGGTAGAAAATTATTTGAGGCATCTAAACGACTCGTTTTGCGCAATACTCTTCTCAACCTGTTGCTGATTTACAGTTGTCAGTAACTGCCAGGCGTGTACGATAAATCTTGTCAAGTGACAAACGTCTTGCGTTCAAGAAACTACTGCAGAAACCCTCTCTAACACCCAAACATAAACAGGCTAGATTAGAGTTCACTTAAACACTATGTCATGGACTTCGGAATGGGATAAAGTGATCTTCAGTGATGAGAAGCAGTTTAATTTAGATGGGTCGGATGTATTTTAATATTATTGGCATGATCTGAGAACAAAGTAGCACGTAAGAATGGGGAAAAAATTCATGGTGGAACTGTTATGTTTTGGGCAACTTGTTGCACTCAGTGTAAATCGTACATTGCTTGCGTGAATTTTAGAATGATCTCTAACATGTACACTGTGAAGCTGGAGACAGAACAGATCAGAATGTATGAGGACCTAGGCAACGAAAGACTAATGTATCAACAAGATAATGCATGTGTGCATGTTTCAGTGGTTGATGGTTGATTCTGGGGTGGAGACCAAACAGGGAGGTCATCGGTGCCATTGGATTAGGGAAGGAAGTCTGCCGAGTCCTTTCACAGGAACCATCCCGGCATTTACCTGAAGCGATTTAGGGAAATCACGGAAAACCTAAATCAGGATGGCCAGACCCGGATTTGAACCGTCACCCTCCCTAATGCGAGTCCAGCTTGCTACCCACTGCGCCTCCTCGCTCGGTGTGGTTGAAAGGTAAAGATATCGGTGTCTCGCCCTGGCCTTGACGCAGCCCCGATATGAACCCCGCGGAAAATTTTTGGGCAATATTTGCAAGGCGTGTTTATCGCAATCGAACACAATTTGAGATCTTACGTGAGCTGAAAAATGTGATACGAGAGGTCTGGTCGACAGTTCACTTTGAAGAACAACAAACGCTGACGAAATCAATGCCGAAGAAAATTTTCGAGGTATTTAGGAAATTGGAAATTTGTGGTAAGTTCTATGGGACCAAACTGCTGAGTTCATCGGTCCCTAGGCTTGCACACTACTTAATCTAACTTACGCTAAGGACAACACACACAACCATGCCCAAGGGAGGACTCAAACCTCCGACGGGGGGAGCCGCGCGCGCAGTGGTTAGGCACCCTAGACCGCACGGCTACCCCACGCGGCTTGTGAGGTATTTAGGAAAAGAGGTCGGGCAAAGTATTAATAATGCAATGAAACAACAGGCCAGTGAGTTCCTTTATACCAATTTCCATCCAGGAAACGCAAATGTCTTATTTCATTACTATTGTTACGAAAGGAAATATGTAATTCCGTCATGACTATTTATGTCTTACACATATCTACTGCTTTCATAATAAATTAGATACAGTATGCTACAGATACTGTACCATTACTTTTGTAGGGACCCTGCATTTATACTGATTTCCATTACCGTATGTGAATCAAGCAGGTTTTCTCTCATCTTGGAAGCCTTTCTCAGTATAGGTTGAGAGGTACAGCACCTGATCGTAACATTTTCTACCTGCTTGAAAACCCAATTGGTATGAAGGAAGACTGGATTCGATGTTTGGAGTTAACCTAGTCAGTAATATTCTCTCGAATAATGTGTAGAAGGGATATTGGTCTGATATTATCAGGATTACCTTCAGACTTTCTGGATTTCAGCATCGCGATGACTTTCTCTTCTTTCCGTATCTTAGAGAGGGAGTGCGCCCTTTCTGGTGAATTCTGTGCAGAGTTTTGCCAACCACATTCTTCGTAAAATTCCTAGTTGTTTCAGGGATTCTGGTAGGATCTCGTCACGTCAAGCCCTCTTTCCTGTCTTCGACTGCTTTGAGGGCTAGGTAATCTCTTCTGTTTGCACTTCTTTCACGATGGCCGTGTTCATTGGATTATTAAGTAATACGAGGGAAGATCTGAAAGTATCTCACAATAATTTTATTACCAAAGAGTTTAATAGGTAGCAAAACAAAAGAATCACAGTTGACTTTACATCTTGTACCTATTTTTTTACATAGTCACCATCGTTCCCAACACATTCTTCCCATCGCAGTACCAGCTTCAATGTGCCCTGTTCGTAGAAGTCCGTTTGGTTGGAGTATAGCCAATACCCATCTGCGAAATGCTGATTTCACGTACGCATCAGTCGTAAAGCGTTGGCCAGCCAGAAAATTCTTCATGGAACCAAACAAATAAAGTATGACGGTGGAAGGACAGGACTGTATGTTAGATACTGGAGCACCTGCCACCCAAACTTGGTTATTTTCTCACGAGCAGGAGCAGCAACGTGGAGCCGAGCACTGCAATGTTGTGGCGTTTGTCACGAAGGTCGCGACGGTTCTGATGTAGTCTGCAGTATTCACAGTGGTCCCCTGTTGAGAAAAGTCCACCAATAACACCGTGCATATCCCAGAACACTGTCACAAACACTTCGAATTTCTTTCATACTGGGGAACCGGCATGTTTCCACTTCATAGACACCTGATTGGTTTCAGGCGTATAGTGGTACACCGACGACACATCACCAGAGACTATTCCTTTCGAAAAGTCATGCCCTTCTGCGACGTAACGCGTTAAGTGATCAAAACTTGTGATCATTCACTGCCCCTTGTGGTTGTCTGTCAGTGTCTTAGGCACCCAGCGAGCATTAACTTCACGGAATTTCGTCGTGTCATGAACAGTATTGTACATCGCACCATAGGAAATGTTGAACTGCTGCGATAGGGTTCGCTGCTGCCCACGTCGGTCGTTCAAAATTACTGCCTCCATGGCTCCAGCATTCTGCGGGGCTGCAGCTGCTACCAGCCGCCCGCAGCGTAGCGAATCACTAAGGTTCACGAGGCCATCTTGGGAGAACGTACACTACCTGGAGACACTTCTAAGGTACAAAAAGATCGTCCTCATTACATGCAAGAATGTCCCTGTGAGTTTCACTGGACCTTTGGCAAATTTCAGCATTCCAGTTGCAGCACCAAGGGAGATAAAAGTTATTGTGCGTTACTTTCCGATCCTCCTTGATATATTCTTCACTTTTCTGAAAATCTCTTTCTCTTCGGTTCGCACCAATGAATACATTTCTGTGCGTACAGCAGGTGATGGCTCGTAATGTGCCATAAACGCCACAGTTTTCGCATAATCGATTGCTCCCTGTCCTCCTCAGCTGCAACTAAATAACCGTACTTAGGAACGACGGCAAGAAGCGGGTGCTGGGCGTCGTGAAGCGACCGCTTTAGTGCACAGTGGAGCACTGACGGCGCTAAACGCGGCGGCCGCCCACCGTTACGCCGCGCCGCTCGCTGACTGGGCGCCGCGGGATTACGACTGCGCCTCACCTGGGATTACACGCTGCGGCGCCAGCACGCTTAGCATGGAAATTAGCCCGCCACACACTTGCTACTCGCTCGTAGATTGCGCCCCCACTCGCTCCTGTGCGTGTCTTCGCAGACTACTGCTTGTACCGCACCCGCACTTACAAGCACAGCTAACAGTCAGCCCAACTAATGGCGAGCGCACTTGTTCAGATACGCCCGTGCAGGTAACGAGATACACACTGCACTCTGTTGCAGCTTCTCCCCTTTCCGTCCACCTCATCTACACTGAGGTGACAAAAGTCACGGTGTAGCGATATGCGCATATACAGATGGCGGTAGTACAGCGTATACAAGGTATAAAATGGCATTGCATAGGCGGAGCTTTCATTTGCGCTAAGGTGATGCATTTGAAAATCCTTCCTACTTGATTGTGGCCACACGATGGGAACTGACAGACTGCGAACGCGGAACTGTAGTTGGAGCGAGACGCATGGGACATTCCATTTCGACAATCGTGAGAGAATTTAATTTTTCTACATCCACAGTGTCAAGAGTGTCCCGAGAATGTCAGTTTTTAGGCTTTACCTCTCACCACGGGTAATACAGTGGCCGACGGCCTTAATTTAACTACTGAGAGCAGCGTCGTTTGCGTAGAGTGGTCAGTGCTATCAGACAAGCAACACTGCGTGAAATAACAGCATAAATCAATGTGGGACGTACGCTGAACTTATCAGTTAGGACAGTGTGGTGAAATTTGCATTAAAGGGCTATGTCAGCAGGGGACCTACTCGAGTGCCTTTGCTAACAGCACGGCAGTGTCTGCTACGCCTCTCTGGCGGCTCGTGACCATATCGGTTAGGCCCTAGACGACTCGAAAGCCGTGGCCTGTTCAAATGAGTCCCGATTTCAGTTGGTAAGAGTTAACGACAGGGTTCCAGTGTGCAGTAGACCCCATGAAGCCGTGGACCTAAATTGTCACAAGGCACTGTGCTAGTTGGTGGTGACTCCATGATTGTGTAGGCTGTGTTCACATGGAATGGACTGGGTCCTCTGGTCCAACTGAACCGACCAATGACTGGAAATGGTTATGTCCGGCTACTTGGGGACCATTTGCAGCCATTTTTGGACTTCATGCTCCCAAACAAAGATGAAGAAAAAAAAAGGTTCAAATTGCTCTGAGCACTATGGGACTTAACATCTGAGGTCATCAGTCCCCTACAACTTAGAACTACTTAAACCTAACTAACCTAAGGAGGTCACACACATCCATGGCCGAGGCAGGATTCGAACCTGCAACCGTAGCAGCAGTGCGGTTCCGGACTGAAGCGCCTAGAACCGCTCGGCGACAGCGGCCGGCGGAACGGTAAAACTTGTATTTGCTAGAACGATGAAATTAATTTAAAGGTGGAAGAGAGAAATAAATTTATGTACGAGGCTGTGTTGAAAAGTAATGCCTCCCAATTTTTTATGTGGAAAGTCTTCAAACTCGTTAAATAAAACGAACTTCATTAGCATTCCATATTGTTATTCTTCATGTCTACATATAGTCGCCCTAGTGGAGAGCAGATTTCTGCCAGCGAGAACCCATTTTGTCGACACCGTCACCGTAGAATGTTTGTTGACGGAGTCGCAACCTCACATCTGCTTGCACCTCTTCATCACTATCAAACTGAAGTGCTCGAAGGCGTTCTTTAAGTTTTAGAAACAGATGAAAATCGGATAGGCGAGGGAGGATGGTCGATGACAGTAAGCCCGAGGCGTCGAATTGTTGCAGATGTGGCAATACCCGAGTGTGCTCTGGCGCTGCCTTACGGAAGGAGTGGGTGCTCCATGTGCAGACGAACTCTTAGAATTCGTGCTTTCACTTTTCTCAGGGTCTCTCAGACCCCGGCCACACAGCGCCACTTTGCACACTACGATTCGGAGCCCTCGAGCGGGCCGGCCGGACTGGCTGAGCGGTTCTAGGCGCTTCAGTCTGGAACCACGCGACCGCCAAGATCGCAGGTTCGAATCCTGCCTCGGGCATGGATGTGTGTGACGTCCTTAGGTTAGTTAGGTTTAAGTAGTTCTAAGTTCTAGGGGACCTCAGATATCAGGTCCCATAGTGCTCAGAGCCATTTGAACCAACCCTCGAGCGGCAGAGGGTTGTAACTTGCATCAGTGAAGTTTAAAAGTCGACCAAGTAATAAGCATGATATGTAATATACTGACCGATATTACAAACGGAATAAAAAATTAGGAGACGGGATGCCACCGTAGAGTATTACTACACTAGTGGCCATTAAAATTGCTACACCACGAAGATGACGTGCTACAGACGCGAAATTTAACCGACAGGAAGAAGATGCTATGATATGCAAATGATTAGCTTTTCAGAGCATTCACACAAGGTTGGCGCCCGTGGCGACACCTACAACGTGCTGACATGAGGATTGTTTCCAACCAATTTCTCATACACAAACAGCAGTTGACCGGCGTTGCCTGGTGAAACGTTGTTGTGATGCCTCGTGTAAGGAGGTGAAATGTGTACCAGCACGTTTCCGACCTTGATAAAGGTCGGATTGTAGCCTATCGCGATTGCGGTTTATCGTATCGCGACATTTCTGCTCGCGTTGGTCGAGATCCAATGACTTAGCAGAATATGGAAGCGGTGGGTTCAGGAGGGTAATACGGAACGCCGTGCTCGATCCCAACGGCCTCGTATCACTAGCAGTCGTGATGACAGGCATCTTATCCGCATGGCTGTAACGGATCGTGCAGTCACGTCTCGATCCCTGAGTCAACAGATGGGGATGTTTGCAAGACAACAACCATCTGCACGAACAGTTCGACGACGTTTGCAGCGGCATGGACTATCAGCTCGGAGACCATGGCTGCGGTTACCCTTGACGCTGCATCACAGACAGGAGCGCCTGCGATGGTGTACTCTACGACGAACCTGGGTGCACGAATGGCAAAACGTCATTTTTTCGGATGAATCCAGGTTCTGTTTACAGCATCATGATGGTCGCATCCGTGTTTGGCGACATCGCGGTGAACGTACATTGGAAGCGTGTATTCTTCATCGCCATACTGGCGTATCACCCGGCGTGATGGTATGGGGTGCCATTGGTTACGCGTGTCGGTCACCTCTTGTTTGCGTTGACGGCACTTTGAACAGTGGACGTTATATTTCAGACGTGTTACGACCCGTGGCTCTACCCTTCATTCGATCCCTGCGAAACCCTACATTTCAGCAGGATAATTCACGACCGCATGTTGCAGGTCCTGTACGGGCCTTTCCGGATAGAGAAAATGGTCGACTGCCGCCCTGGCCAGCACATTCTCCAAATCTCTCACCAAATGATGACGTCTGGTCAATGCTGGCCGAGCAACTGGCTCGTCACAATACGCCAGTCACTACTATTGATGAACTGTGGTATCCTGTTGATGCTGCATGGGCAGCTGTACCTGTACACGCCATCCAAGCTCTGTTTGACTCAATGCCCAGGCGTATCAAGGCCTTTATTACGGCCAGAGGTGCTTGTTCTGAGCACTGATTTCTCAGGATCTATGCATCTAAATTGCGTAAAAATGTAATCACATGTCAGTTCTAGTATAATATATTTGTCCAATGAATACCCGTTTATCATCTGCGTTTCTTCTTGGTGTAGCAATTTTAATGGCCAGTAGTGTAATTACTAAACTACTAGTTCTTGAAAGATTTCCGATATATGGTTGAGGGAATAATTTTTCTTGTCTTGGTGTGAGAAATTGGCTGCTGAATTTTACAGACGTATTACCTGTACACTACTGTTAGCGAAACATTCAGAAGGAGTGACCTGGATCAGTCCGAAGTCGGATCGTGTGTAGATCAGCGGGACTGTAATAAGTAATGTAACACTGAAGAGAGATGGTGTGGATGTAGGTCCAGCAGCGCTCTCGTTTGTGTGACCAGGCAGATTAGTGTTACGCCACGGTCATTCCGTCCAGAGGCATCAATGGAAAAGAAAAGGTGGAAGCAAATGTAGGTAAGCTCGACGTTGCAGAACTGCAACTACAGTGAACGTCTCTATATCGACGTTTCGACGCTATCTGTTGAAGGCTGGAGTGTGGGCATGCTTGCTGTTGTGTCGGCTTTTCCTGCTGGCAATCTACCAAAGCCTCAGATGCAACATCCTCGTGAACACCGCCAGCGGAGTGCTGAATTGCAAAACGTAGTGCTTTCGGACGAGTTCCGCCTTGACTCGTCCTACAGCGATGGCTGTGCACGCTTTAGATGCTACCGTGGCGATCGCAGTCGGGCAAACTGCACTGCTGAGCTGCGCAGCCAAGTTCGGTGGGCTATTAGCTATAACGTGCGATCTCGTCTCCTATACAGAGATGTCCAGAAAAATGTTGACACTCTTCGATAGTTAATATCTTTGGGCAAAAGACACATAGTTACAATTTTGCGCTGTAGCGTAGTCCATTGTTCTCTCAACAGATTTTGCCGTGCGTTTTCCAGCAGATGACAGTGCAGCAATGAATAAAGTAAGATTTCCGTTTGAGCAACGCAATACCATGTTGAAGTACTACTGGAAATACGAAAAAATGATACAGGTACAACTACAACGGCGTAATGTGCATGGAACTTAGCCACCGACACGTACAACAATTTATCGAATTCTGGATAGCTTTGAAGCTGACGGTACTGTTAAAGAGGTTCATAAGGAAACACCTGGCCGTATAGAAACATTAAATGCAGCTTCCAGAGCTTCTGTGTTGCAACATTTTACTAGTCACCTAAAAAATCTGTAAGCAGTGTGTGCGTGAAAGAGGGATAGGCTGATCAACCGTGCGACGAATTCAGAAGGCTACACAATGGACAGTCCAAGATTGCTGCACTCTATGATCAAGGATGACGTGGATCGAAGGATGGAGCACTGGTAGTGGTTTGAAGGCACGCTTCGCGAGGATGAACGGCTTGTAGGGATGGTTGTCTGGTTTGACGAGGTGCAATTCAAACTGAATGGTACTGTAAGCCGCCACGTTACTGGGCTCCTGACAATCCTCACGTTCACACGGACAAACATGTTAGTTTACCGAGTGTTAATGTATGGTGTGGTCGGTCATCGCTGTCTTTGATTGGCCCATCCGTCTTTGGAGGTACCGTTGCTGGGGATATGTATCTTCATATGCTGGAAACATCGATTTTACCTGCCATCCGAGAGATGTTTGGAAATGAAAAAATGGTTCAAATGGCTCTGAACACTATGCGACTTAGCTTCTGAGGTCATCAGTCGCCTAGAACTTAGAACTAATTAAACCTAACTAACCTGAGGACATCACACACATCCATGCCCGAGGCAGGATTCGAACCTGCGGCCGTAGCGGTTGCCCGGTTCCAGACTGTAGCGCCTAGAACCGCACGGCCACTCCGGCCAGCTTGGAAATGAAAGATTGTACCTACAATAAGATGGCGCTCCTCTTTACTACCACAGAGATGTCAGAGCCTCCATGGATGAAAATCTATCTGGACGATGGATAGGTCGAAGAGGAACTGTTGAATACCCATCAGCGTCTCCAGACCTTACACTTCTTGCCTTCCCTTCCGTTCTGTGGGGGACCTTGAGAAATGAGGTTTATGAACAGAAGTCACCTATGCTGAACGAGCTACCAGAAACCATCGAGACGTCCTCTGTGGAGATCGCACCGGCAACACTGACGGCCATAGTTTGGTGAACAGTTCAGCGGCATTGACGATGTTTAGCTGTTAATGGGGGTCATTCTGAACACACAAAATAACCTTCGCCCCTCCCCTCCTCCCCCAGTGCAAGAATTGTAACTGTATGCCATTTTGTTCGATTGATATTCTCGGCCAACGGCCTTGCCGCAGTGGTAACATCGGTTCCCGTCAGATCACCGAAGTTAAGGGCTGTAGGGCTGGGCTAGCACTTGGATGGGTGACCATCCGGTCTGCCGAGCCCTGTTGGTCAACGGGGTGCATGCAGTCAGCCCTTTGTAAGGAGTCAGGCAAATCCAACACCTTCCATGAAAACCCTGACATGATAAGCAAATCCAGTAGTATGTCACATAGCTCCGAATAAATCGTGACATTAAATTAACCAAAGTAATACGAGTAACGAATGAGCAAATGGAATACCACAGATTAACACAAGAATGCCTAAATGCATGTCATACCTTCCCACCGTGAGACAGACGCAGTTCCGAGGGGAGAAACGAGAACAGAAGCCGAGAGCAGAACCGTGTTAAGCTGGAAGGCCCTACGATAAGGGGCCAGCTGAAGTGGCCATGCAGTTAAAGGCGCTGCAGTCAGGAACAGCAAGACCGCTACGGTCGCAGGTTCGAATCCTGCCTCGGGCATGGATGTTCGTGATGTCCTTAGGTTAGTTAGGTTTAACTAGTACTAAGTTTTAGGGGACTAATGACCTCAGCAGTTGAGTCCCATAGTGCTCAGAGCCATTTGAACCATTTGAACCCTACGATAAGGGACGGACACGCACGTCGCCAGCTAATCGCTAGGACCACACCCCAGCTGCAAGTTTTAGCGTGAGACTTTTTCGCGCCTCAGTTACGTTGCAAACTTTAAAAACATTGCCCCACCACGAAAAGTATAACGTTTCTCATTGGATAGATAGAATTTTTGTAGGCGGAGCTTAAGGTTAACATTGAGACCCTGATTGGTCAGGTGAAAACACAGCCAGATAGTTTTTTTTAAACCAACTTCGGTAAATTGCAGTAAGGAGAAGTTAGAAGGGAGATGCTTCGGAGACAGCGAGGTGAGCGGAGCTGTGCTGGCCGCCGCCCCCTGATGAACACCGACAAGGTAATGAACGCACACGATGCCGCATAACAGCGCATAAAGCCTCACTCAGAACTGCAGAAGTCTCATCTGTTACACCCCCTTTTTGCGTAATACTAGTGTCGATCGTCAATTAAAGCTCATGGTGTTCACATTTGCGACTTGAAGTAAAAATCTGAAACCCGATGATTTTTCTGTTATATAGTTATTGAGAAGCCACATCAGCCACTGTAATTTACGACAAGTTTGATAAGTAATTAAAGATATTTGAGAGTCACTGTAGACCATTTTCACAGTTTTCTCTTTTGTGAAACTTAATTTAAACCTAGATTATAGATGTGATATGGCATAGGTCATCCTTCGATCCATTGTAGAACTTGGAAACCCACTCAGGGAATATTCGTTCACATTTTTGTTGAACGCAGTTGGTTTTTATCATCCTGTATTAAAACATTTCCTTTTATCAATAGTGCAATTTATAAACAATGTTTTGTGAGTAGAGTAAAATTTCCAATGGTAAACTTAACTGCTTTTTCGACGTTATTTTACCAGCTAATTAAAAATAGGTAAGCCTTGAACCCCTTCCACTAAATTTAGTTAGTATTAAGATTCTTTTACAGGGAGTGCAGTGGAGCTGACGCTGAAATCATTAAGTATTTGGTTATATCATCGCTAGTCTCACTGAACTCTTCTGAACTCTACATGTCACGTGTCGCCTGGCGTCTCCTTACCAGCAACAGGTCCCAGGTTCAAACTAGTCAATTCCTTAAAAAACACGCTCAGAGCGTCGTTGCGCGAAAGTGGTAGGGAGACACGATATAGAACAAACAGACACCACGCAGAATGTTAGACCTTGTGAGCCAAACCAAGGAGCTACTTGATTGAGAAGTAGCGGCTCCAGTCTCGGAAACTGACATACGGCCGGGAGAGCGGTGTGCTGACCACATGCATATCTGCATCTGGTGAGGCCTAGGGTCTTGAGGATGACACGGCGGCCGGTCGGTACTCTTGGGTCCGCCAGAGCCCTTGGACGGAGTTTACGTTTTACAATGTGGACTATCAGAGAGTGTCTACATTTTTCTGGACCTCTCGTATATTAAGTGCAATCTGAATAGCGACCGCTACATCAGAGAAGTTTTAGAAACCGAAGCACTGCCGCACCTGCATGTACATCCAAATGTCATATTTGACGAGGACAATGCCCGACCACTTCTGGCAAGCAATGCGCAAGCCTTCTTCGGAACAAGACGGACACCACTGATTGTCTGGTCTGCACAGTCGCCTAACAAGTTTCCTAGCGAACATGTGTGGGTGTGGACGATCAGCCACGTGTTCGTTTTGGTCCTCCTGCAACCACTGTTACAGCTTTGTGACGCATTTACAAACAGCGTCGCAATGTGTTTTTCTGCGTGCAACGACGATGGAGTCGTGATTGTAATAAATTTCCGCTTCACATATTATTGCATTGCCACGGTCGGAGTGCATGAACGGTTCTACAGTTCTAATCGTTTGTGTATTGTCATATAACAACTCTGTGGAATACATGTCATTGTTATCACATGTCTCATCCTTGGCGTTGCAACCTTCACAAACGGTAATGTTCTTTCTGATTTTGTGTTGCCAGTGTCCGCAGTGGCTTTACAATTACTGTAGGTATTTAAAATCTGTCTTTGCTACTATAAAAATTTAGAAAACTCCTCTCGTTGATTTAAAACATTCATCAGTGACAGCATTTTTGTCTTATATTCAATTACAGCAATAAGTTCTGTCTGTTTTCCCGTTTAGCCTGGAGAAAGTAAACAAACGCTGCTGGTGCCCTACTTCGTCGTATTTCACACAATATATATGTTGTGTTGCTGTGCAACCTGGAATGCTAACAAAAACATCACTTGATGAACCTATATGATACAGCAAAAAGGAATCAGCAACTTATTTTCTTTTATTAAAACTACTTTATTTGCGAAGCCATCGAAGTTGAAATTGGAAATATCTTCTGTAACATATTTCAACGCGGCAAGGACAGTGACACAGTTCAAAAATGCAGTACTTGAGGGTACTACGCTTAAAGAATTAATTCTATAAAACTTACATCGATATGGGGTAAGCTTCACACGTGTTTTTTCAATCTCACAAACTAAAGATGCTGTTTTTAGACTCTTCCTGCCGAATTGCGATGATGAGTGCTTCTCGTCAACGCAATGAGGACCACGTTGGCAAGAAACATTGATCATATTTCGTAGGCGATCTGTACATGTTACCTACGATTGCCGATTATGGTTATTTGCAAATGTGCTGAATGTACTGATTGTATGGCGTTTCAATGCTTACGATGAAGGCCATGGTTTGATACTGGACATTATGTCAGCATTAATAAAGGGTATTTCTCAATGCGACATCGACGGCTTCGCAAAAAGTAGTTATAAAACACCGTTTTAGTAGCTGAAAATAACTTTATTAATTTATGATACACGCTGTACTTACAATTCCTGCTTAACGCAAAGTCTTCCCTGTCGACAAAAGATTAGGGAGCCTTCTATACGACGTAATGCCATATGAGCGCGAGAATGACTCGTTGGCGCTTGCTAGTGGTAGGCCAGCGGTATCCGCAAACAATATTGCTTTTGTCGCCGCATTTTACGCTGCGGCGTCATATGCTAATGACGGAAATATGTTAATGTCGATTAAGCGTGCCTAATGGAAATTGAACGCGAGGTCGTTAACTCTCTTACATTTACATACCGACTTATTTAATGGCGCTCGCCGCTCGCATTTCGTTCGATTAAACTCGCCGCTATGTAAGAGAGAGCTCAAATTTAAAATTTATGGCGCCTGGCCCATTAATGGTTTTAGTGGTTTGGTTTAAACTGTAATTTTGTCGTAGTGCAAAATAACACAGCAGGAACATTTAACAACGCGGCCGGCGTAACAACAGACTACACGCGGCGTAATTCGATCGCTCTTTATTCAGGCCGGGAGTTGTATCCACGGTCTGTAGTGGCTTAAAGCGTTGACAGCTCCGATAGAGTTGTGTGTTTTGCGTGCCAGTGGACTTACTGAAACGATTATCACGCCGAAACCGGCATAATTTATGTGGGAAACTAATTACGGTACTCCCAAAAAAATTCTGTCCCAGTTTTTTCCTTTGACACTGAATTTCTTTGCACTTCAGAATGAATTGAAAGTTTCAGGGTGTTATAGAAGCAGCTTAAAGAATGAAAAACACAGATAAAATATAAGCATGCCTGAGACGTATAAAAGTAAGAAAGAGCGTGAATTGATGGAACTGTTGGGAAAGTAAACACAAGTGAGGCGACAGACATTCGGTAGTGTAGGCGTCCCGTGACTTCTCTAAATGAGACGTTTTATTTCTGATGGTTAACATAGTAATTACACTCAACCTACTCTAAGAATTCAGAACGAAATTTTCAGTCTGCAGCGGAGTGTGCGCTGATACGAAATTTCCTGGCAGATTAATTCTGTGTGCTGGTTCAAATGGTTCAAGTGGCTCTAAGCACTATGGGACTTAACATCTGAGGTCATCAGTCCGCTAGACTTAGAACTACTTAAACCTTACTAACCTAAGGACATCACACACATTCATGCCCGAGGCAGGATTCGAACCTGCGATCGTAGCAGCAGCGCGGTTCCGGACTGAAGCACCTAGAACCTCTTGGTCACAGCGGCCGGCACTGTGTGCTGGACCGAGACTCGAAGTCGAGACCTTCGCCTTTTGCGAACAAGTGCTGTACCGACTGTGTTACCCAAGCACGACTCACGACCCGTCCTTAGAGCTTTACTTCCATCAGTGCCTCATCTCCTACGTTCTAAACTTCACAGAAGCTCTCCTGACCAACCCGCTTTAAGAATTATTTATTACCGCCTAATCACAAGCACGCGTGCGTACAGCTCACGGCTCGTTTCTGCTATCGTTACTTAATACACGTTGTGTCCCTACAATAAATTTCTCTACTTTACTCATCGAGTACAAATATCAAGGATTGAACAGCGACATTATTGTGTCTATTTCTTCAGTGCGTATGGGTATGACGTCTTACGTTCATTTCGATGATCATTGTGTCCCTGAAAGATTGAAACTGTCCACTTTGCATCGTCTGCAAATCAAAGAGTGCTCAGAATTTCAACACAGTCTCTTTATTAGCAAACTAAGCAATAAAACTGAGCTCTGAGTGAAGGCGGCCTATACTAAAATCCCGTACCGTGTAGACGAGACTTCTAGGGCTTTTGTTAGTGTCAGGGAATCAACTCGAGAGCTTTCAATTCACACAACAGTGTAACAAAGTAGTTCCATCTTTCCCAAGCTGTTCTTTGCCGTCATGGAAATGGAAATGTCTAAGTCGCACTGGAAAGATGAAGGAATTTGATATCAACAGGAAGAAATTTAACAACTTGTGATTTGCAGATGACATTGTACTATTGGCAAATGATTTTGAAGAACTGAAGACCTTCGTATCTCATATCGCCTCGGATTCTCAGTCAGTGGAACTGAACATGAACCTTTCCAAGAGAAACGTTATGTCTAATAAACGATGCACGGTAGGAAACGTACAACTCAAAAACGCACTAATGAACGCTGTCAGACAATATTTATGTATCTTGGTCAGTTCTTGAAAATATGATGGTAGACATAGGTTGGAAATCTTTCGATGCGTCGAGCTAGTCTGACAAGCATTTGGAAGACATTTAATTATATTCAGGTCAAACATGTCAGTAAGATTGGAAAAACAGTTTTTGATCAGACTTTGATAACTATCGGCTGTGAGACCAGGGCACTTCTTGAATGTACAAGAAGGAAACTTGTAACTGCACTGAGAGGCATACTAATGTCTACTTTGTTTTGATATTTACAAGGAACGGAAAAAATAGGGAAGTAGATATTAGATCAGTCATCGAAGTCAACGACATCCCAGTGAGAACTGGTACTATGACTGCCAATGGACGAACCATGTTGCCAAAAGAAATGGCGAGCGATGGACAAATGTGGTACTAGAATGGAGTCCGAGAAGCAGAGACAGACAGGCACACTACGAGGAAGACCGTCAGCCCGGGGTAAAAGGACCTACGAAAGATCGTTTTAGTGAACTGGCAGAATACACAGCCCAGGACTTGTGGAAGAAGAAATTGCTGACACTTCCGAATTTAGTACTTGAAGAGGCTATATCATTTAATGACGGAAATAGCAGCTTCTGATGATGATGATTATGATAATGTGATTACCAATAACACGTTGTGATCTTACGTGTCAGCAGTATTAAAAATGAACGATTTGGACAGAATTTGTGTGTTTGATAACCGTGTTTGTTGTTGTTGTTGTTGTTGTTGTTGTGGTCGTCACTCCAGAGACTGTTACAGTTCTCCATGCTACTCCATTCTGTGCAAGCTACTTCATCTCCAAGAAACTACTGCAACCTACATCCTTCTGAATTTGCTTAGTGTATTCATGCCTTGGTCTTCCTCTACGATTTTTACTCTCCGTCCTTCCATCAAATACTACACTGATGATCCCTTGATGCCTCAACGTGTCCTCCCAACCGATCCCTTCTTCTGGTCAAGTTGCGCCAAAAATTCCTCTTCTCTTCAATTCTATTCAGGACCTCCTCGTTAGTTACTTGATCTACCTATCCAATCATCAGCATTCTTCTGTAGCACCACAGCCGGCCGAAGTGGCCGTGCGGTTCTAGGCGCTGCAGTCTGTAACCGCGAGACGGCTACGGTCGCAGGTTCGAATCCTGCCTCGGGCATGGATGTGTGTGATGTCATTAGGTTAGTTAGGTTTAACTAGTTCTAAGTTCTAGGAGACTAATGACCTTAGAAGTTGAGTCCCATAGTGCACAGAACCATTTGAACCATTTTTTGTGGCACCACATTTCGAAAGCTTCTATTCTCTTCCTGTCTAAACTATTTATCGGCCATGTTTCACTTCCATACATGTCTACACTCCATACAAATATTTTCAGAAAAGACCTCCTGACTCTAAAACTATACTCGATGTTAACAAATTTCTCTTCAGAATCGCTTTCCTTGCCAGTGCCAGTCTACAGTTTATATCTTCTCTATTTCGACTATAACCAGTTATTTTGCTTCCCAAATAACAAACCTCATCTACTACTTGGAGTGTCTCATTTTCTAATCTAACCTGATTTAACTGGACTTCATTCCATTATCCTCGTTCTGTTTTTGTTATTGTTCATTTTATAACCTCCTTAAAAACACCGTCCATTCCGTTCAACTGCTCTTCCAGGTCCTTTGCTGTGTCTGACAGAATTATAATGTTGTCGCAAACCTAGAAGTTTTTATTTCTTCTCCATGTATTTTAATTCCTACTCCAAATTTTTCATTTGTTTCCTTTACTGCTTGCTCAGTATACAGACTGAATCACATCGGAGATAGGCTGCAACCCTGTCACACTCCCATCTCCGCCACTGCTTCCCTTTCGTGCCCCTCGACTCTAACTGCCATCTGCTTTCTGTACAAAATGTACAGATCCCGGCCACCTTCAGAATTTGAAAGTGAGTATTCCAGTCAACATTGCCAAAAGCTTTTTCCAATTCCTTAAACGCTGGAAACGTAGGTTTGCCTTTCCTTAATCTATCATCTAAGGTAATTTGTAGGGTCAGTATTGCCTCACGTGTTCCTACATTTTTCCTACATTTCTGCAGAATCCAAACTGGTCTTCCCCGAGGTCGGTTTCTACCAGTTTTTCCATTTGTATGTAAAGGATTCGTGTCAGTATTTTGCAGCCGTGTCTTATTAAACTGATAGTTCGGTAATTTGCACATCAGTCAACATCTGCTTTCTTTGGTATTGGAATTATTATATTCTTCTTGAAGTCTGAGGATATTTCGCCTATCTCATACATCTTGCTCACCAAATGGTAGAGTTTTGTCATGGCGGGTTGTCCCAAGCCTGTCAGTAGTTCTAGTGAAATGTTGTCTACTCCTGGGGCCTTGTTTCGACTTCGGTCTTTCAGTGCTCTCTCAGATTCTTCACTTAGTATCGCATCTTCCATCTCATCTTCATCTACGTCCTCTTCCATTTCAATAATATTGCCCTCAAGTACATCGCCCTTGTATAGACCTTCTATATAGTCCTTCCACCTTTCTGCCTTCCCTTCTTTGCTTAAAATTGGTTTTTCATCTGAGCTTTTGATATTCATACAAGTAGTTCTCTTTTCTTCAAAGGTCTCTTTAATTTTCATGCAGGCAGTATCTACCTTACCACTGCGATACGTTCCTCTAAATCCTTAAATTTGTCCTGTAGCCATCCCCGCTTGGCCATTTTGCACTTCCTGTCGATCTCACTTGTATTCTTTTTTGCCTGCTTCATTTACTGGATTTTTATATTTTCTACTTCATCTATTAATTTCACTGTATCTTCTGTTACCCAAGGATTTCTTCTATCCCTCGTCTTTTTACCTACTTGATCCTCTGCTGCCTTCACTATTTCATCTCTCAAAGTTACCCATTCTTCTTTTACTGTATTTCATTTCCCATTCTTGTCATTCGTTCACTAACTCTCTACAACCTCTGGTTCTTTCAGTTTGTCCAAGTCCCATCTCCTTAAATTCCCACCTTTTTGTAGTTTTTTCAGTTTTAATCTACAGTTCATAACCAATGGATTGTGGTCAGAGCCCACATCTGCCCCTGGAAATGTCTTACAATTTTAAACCTGGTTCCTAAATCTATGTCTTACCATTATATAATCTATCTGATACCTTTTACCATCTCCAGGATTCATCCATGAATACAAACTTCTTTCATGATTCTTAAATAAGTGTTAGCTATGATTAAGTAGCCGGCCACTGTGGCCTAGCTGTTCTAGGCGCTTCAGTCCGGAACCGCGCTGGTGCTACGGTCGCAGGTTCGAATCCTGTCTCGGGCATCGATGTTTGTGATGTCCTTAGGTTAGTTAGGTTTTAGTAGTTCTGAGTCTGATCTTCCCCGAGGTCGGCTTCTACCAGTTTTTCCATTCGTCAGTAAAGAATTCGTGTTAGTACTTTGCAGCTTTGCGGTTATCCAATAAGAATTCTTAACCCAGAGAGTCAGCGGCTGTATATGAAGCTCCGAGAGGCACCTCGTGGGCAATACTACAGACATGTACATCTGTATCTACACCTGCATCATACTCCGTAAGCTTCCTAATGGTGTGTGGCGGAGGGTACTTTCGGTACCACTATCTGATCCCTCCAACCCTGTTCCAATCGCGAATAGTGTGTGGGAAGAATGATTGTCGGTAAGCATCTGTATTGGCTCTAATTTCTCGAATTTTCTCCTCGTGGTCAATAGGCGAGATGCATGTGGGTGGGAGTAATATGCTGTCTGATTCCTCGTGAAAAATGTTGTCCCGAAATTTCAATAGTAAATCTCTCCGTGGTGCACAACGCCTCTCTTGTAACGTCTGCCAGTGGTCTTTGTTTAGCGTCTCCTTAACGCTCTCTCGCCAGCTACACGATCCCGTGACGAAACGCGCCGCTCTTCGTTGGATCTTCTGTATCTCCTCTATCAGTCTTACCTTATAGGGATCCCAGTTAGATGAACAATACTCAAGAATCGAGCGAACAAGCGCCTTATAAGCCACTTAACATTTCCTTAAGATTCTTCCGATGAATCTGAGTCTGGTGTCTGCTTTTCCCACTATCTGTTTTATGTGGTCATTCCACTTAAGGTCGCTCTGGATAGTTACGCCTAGATATTTTGCGGCAGACGCTGTCTCCAACTCTTTGTCATCAATAGTTTATCTGTTCAGTAGTGGATTTCTTTTCCTATGTATGGGAAATATGTTACATTTACTTACCTCCAGTCACATTGACCACCTTTCAAAAGTCTTGATAACCACCTTTTGCAGCGCTGAAGTGTAGGAAGGGTCTCAATGAGGTTCTGGAGGATGTTGCTGTGGTCTTCAGGTGAAGATTAGTTGGACGCAGCTCTCCGTGCTATTCTATCCTGTGCGAGCCTCCATCTCCGAATAATTACTACAACCTACACCCTTCTGAATCTGCTTACTGTATTCATCTATCCCTATCCCTATCCTTCTATCATTTTTACCCTCCAGCACTAAACTGGTGATCCCTTAATGACTCAGAATGTGTCCCACCAACCGATCCCTTGTTGTAGTCAACTTGTGCCACAAATTGCTTTGCTCGCCAATTCAGTTCAGAACCTCCTCATTAGTTACGTGATTTGTCCATTTAATCCTCTGCATTCTTCTGTAGCACCACATTTCAAAAGCTTCTATTCTCGTCTTGCCTAAATTGTTTATCTTCCATGTTTCATTTCCATACATGGCTACACTCCTTACACATCCTTTCAAATAAGGGCTCCTGACACTTAAATCTATACTCGACGTTAACAAATTTCTCTCTCTTCAGAAACGCTTTTCTTGCCATCGCGAATTTACATTTTATATTCTCTCTACTCCAGTCAAAGTCAGACATTTAGCTTCCAAAATGGCAAAACTGATCTATTACTCTGTTTCTCGCTTCCTAATCTAATTCCATTAGCATCACCAGATTTAATTCGACTGCATTCCATTCTCCTCGTCTTGCTTTTGTTGATGTTCTTTCTTTATGCTCCTTCCAAGACACTGTCCATTCCATTCAACTGCTCCTCCAATCCTTTGCTGTTCAAATGGTTCAAATGGCTCTGAGCACTATGGGACTTAACATCTGAGATCATCAGTCTCGTAGAACTTCTTAAATCTAACTAACCTAAGGACATCACACACATCCATGCCCGAGGCACGATTCGAACCTGCTGACCGTAGCGGTCGCGCGGTTCCAGACTGAAGCGCCTAGAACCGCTCGGCCACTTCGGCCGGCTTCCTTTGCTGTCTCTGGCAGTATTACAATGTCATATGAAAAACTCGAAATTTTTATTTCTTCTCCCCGAACTTTAATTCCTACTCTTACTTTACTGCTTGCTCAATGTACAGACTGAAAACCATAGGGATAGGCTGCAACCTTGACTCACTCCCTTCTCAACCACTGTTTCCTTTCCATGCTGGTTTCTGTACAAGTTGCAAATAGGCTTTCGCATCCTGTATTTTACCCCCGCCGCCCTCAGAATTTCAAAGAGAGTATTCCAGTCAACATTATCAAAAACTGTGAAACACGGTGAAACTGACGGTTTTGTCCACTTTCAAACTACCGATAAACATATAGCGTATTCCTTTATTTTTATAAAAGATTATTCGATAGTGATTGTCAGTATATGAAGGACTTGCAGACGTTTTATTTCTTGGCAATTACATTTGGCTGGGCCGGCAAATTCACATACAGACAGCAGATCAAAGCGGGTCAAAGCGCACCGTTAACTTAACGCAGGTTGTAAAAGGTGACGCCGGCGCCAGGTAGAATAGCGTCCGCTGTTTTGTGTACTGGTCAGGGCGAGGGGACGCACATCGCATGCCTACACAGTGCAGACTTCAGGTAATGCCGTGGCTGTCCAGACGGCCGCAAAGTCGTTGGTATTCTGCAGAAATTACCGCTGCTTCCACGTTCCTAAAGCGTTTCTATGCGGTGATCACGTCGTGAAGAACAGTAAAGGTCCTGGCAGGCGGAAAACAATGAGCCGTGGGTGGAGGACGCAGAGAAGACCGCGCTAGTTGTAACACCACAGCTCTAATACTCTACTGATTTGTTTTGCCTTTTGTTTTATTTAATGTTACATCGTTGAGCTTCTGTAAATGTGTTTGATTGAATCGATAACACAAAGTTGTATACTCTTTTCTTTGTTAAAACTTTGATGTCATGATTTGATTCATGCAATATAGTATATCTGTCATTTAAATTCTTTGTCTCCATTGGAGGGAGACAAAACTTACTGTATACATTTGGAATTTGGTTGAATATTGTTTTCTAGAAATACTAATATGTGCAAATGTTCTATTTTATTTGAAATGTTTGTTTGCTGTTATGTAAACTTCTGACCTTCACTTTCGATTCTTAGTTATGTGGTATGTAGGAGGTAGAGTGGTTCCCCTAGGGAACGGAACTTGGTATCGCGCGCAAATTGTGGTTGGCCTAGGTAGAAAAGGTGGACCCAAGAGTCAGTGGGGGACGAACTACCAAACTGTGCACTGCCCATGTGAAAGTTGTTTATTGTGCTGGTTCCGAGAGGGGCTTATCCTGCCGCTTACCAATGCCTCGGATGGATGGATAAATAGCTGGAACTATTCTGGAATTGGTATCTATCATCGCCACCAAGAAGGGACAGAGTGCAGCAATTCTGCCTGCAAATCCACCTACCAACATGCAGTTGCCACCACATTGCGCAATCACTGTAACGGAATACTATAATAATGTACAGTGAAGGATCACTTATTGGATGTTTTAGTGTGCACAAATATAAGGTAACTTATAATAGAATTCATGTAACTACCTTGATTTTTTCCCTGTTACAACACCTCTCAGGTTCCTCTGGATTTGAACTATGATTACCGAGTGTCCTAGTTTGTGGAAAAAATGAAAGCCTCCCAGTGATGGAAACAGTCCAATTTAAAGTATTTTTTGAGTGTCAAAGACACCTGTTTAATCATTTACTTGAAAGTAGAAGACTGTGGTAATAAAGGCAATTTGCTGTTTCTTTTAAAATATAAAGTTCTTAAAACTGAGGCTTATAAAGTTTTGCTTAGTTAATGATCATAGTGCTGCCTGTAGTAAATTATAAAAGGTGAGTCAGTTTCTTGTAAATTTGTCAACATTGTGTCTCACTACAGCAAAAGTCGTGAATTGCATTTGTGGAAAGTTATATTTGCTTGCTAAGCACTTGTTTCTTTCGGGTATTGAAAGTGCATATTAGTAGTGTAACAAGATCCACAGGTTATCCTTTACCACTATTTATGAAAACAATAATTTCTTTATTCAAAAGACAGTGAGAAGTAACCTGTTAGTGAATTTCACTAAACTTTCATTCTAAATAGAATACTACACTCTTGGAAATGGAAAAAAGAACACGTTGACACTGGTGTGTCAGACCCACCATACTTGCTCCGGACACTGCGAGAGGGCTGTACAAGCAATGATCACACGCACGGCACAGCGGACACACCAGGAACCGCGGTGTTGGCCGTCGAATGGCGCTAGCTGCGCAGCATTTGTGCACCGCCGCCGTCAGTGTCAGCCAGTTTGCCGTGGCATACGGAGCTCCATCGCAGTCTTTAACACTGGTACCATGCCGCGACAGCGTGGACGTGAACCGTATGTGCAGTTGACGGACTTTGAGCGAGGGCGTATAGTGGGCATGCGGGAGGCCGGGTGGACGTACCGCCGAATTGCTCAACACGTGGGGCGTGAGGTCTCCACAGTACATCGATGTTGTCGCCAGTGGTCGGCGGAAGGTGCACGTGCCCGTCGACCTGGGACCGGACCGCAGCGACGCACGGATGCACGCCAAGACCGTAGGATCCTACGCAGTGCCGTAGGGGACCGCACCGCCACTTCCCAGCAAATTAGGGACACTGTTGCTCCTGGGGTATCGGCGAGGACCATTCGCAACCGTCTCCATGAAGCTGGGCTACGGTCCCGCACACCGTTAGGCCGTCTTCCGCTCACGCCCCAACATCGTGCAGCCCGCCTCCAGTGGTGTCGCGACAGGCGTGAATGGAGGGACGAATGGAGACGTGTCGTCTTCAGCGATGAGAGTCGCTTCTGCCTTGGTGCCAATTATGGTCGTATGCGTGTTTGGCGCCGTGCAGGTGAGCGCCACAATCAGGACTGCATACGACCGAGGCACACAGGGCCAACACCCGGCATCATGGTGTGGGGAGCGATCTCCTACACTGGCCGTACACCACTGGTGATCGTCGAGGGGACACTGAATAGTGCACGGTACATCCAAACCGTCATCGAACCCATTGTTCTACCATTCCTAGACCGGCAAGGGAACTTGCTGTTCCAACAGGACAATGCACGTCCGCATGTATCCCGTGCCACCCAACGTGCTCTAGAAGGTGTAAGTCAACTACCCTGGCCAGCAAGATCTCCGGATCTGTCCCCCATTGAGCATGTTTGGGACTGGATGAAGCGTCGTCTCACGCGGTCTGCACGTCCAGCGCGAACGCTGGTCCAACTGAGGCGCCAGGTGGAAATGGCATGGCAAGCCGTTCCACAGGACTACATCCAGCATCTCTACGATCGTCTCCATGGGAGAATAGCAGCCTGCATTGCTGCGAAAGGTGGATATACACTGTACTAGTGCCGACATTGTGCATGCTCTGTTGCCTGTGTCTATGTGCCTGTGGTTCTGTCAGTGTGATCATGTGATGTATATGACCCCAGGAATGTGTCAATAAAGTTTCCCCTTCCTGGGACAATGAATTCACGGTGTTCTTATTTCAATTTCCAGGAGTGTATTTAGTTGAGAGATATTTAATCTGTGACCAGTTCATAATTTTGCAGTGAACTACATTTATAATTTTATGTCAGCTATGAAAATGTTTGAACAATAATACTGAACCTATGTCCAATTTATGATTCTACAGTGAATATTAATAGTAATGTTATAAAGACCATTCAGTTTGAATAGGCACAGAAAGTAATAGTGTGTTTCATTATCTGTTATATTTATGCAAATGGTCTGTCCTGCTCTGTCAGCTTCCAATCTTAACCGTGAAAATATGCAGGTATCAGAGTTCATTGCACTCGCGTGTGGCAAAATATAGGTTGTGTTTGTCCATTAAAGTTACTCACACCTACTTTCTTAAACAAGAACGTTAATCTTTCTCTTGCCTAATTGGTCTGGCGACCGTTTTCCTTATTCTTTAAACTGTGTAGCTAGGTAAAATATTATTTGTTACTGTTTGAATATTTACGTAATTCTGATTTCACTTCCGATAAGCCACCTCCGTTAGGTACAACACGGTCAACGTAACAAAATTCCTCACAATGGGTAACACTGCTCTGTTGCGTTATACCATAGTTGCTTTAATAAGATAGTTTTATTTTACAAACTGCCTCCAGCTTCGATGTTATGGTATAGCAGTAGCAGACGGAAGTGTTCTACAGTGTGTCGATAGGAGAGCAATATACCGGTGGATATTACGCAGACTGTGAAATCTACAGGTACTTACGGTTCTATGCTCTCGGCGAAACACGCCAGGCGATGTGCCAGGATTGTATAAGTGTGAGACTGCAACTTTCTCGTCCCGAAAATACCTGTAACTGGCCCCTTATATAGACAAAGCAGACAATAACCTTAGGAAGGTCGTAGGAAACAGCATGCTAAAGCGCTGCTTTGAGGTACCGACAGGCCGGAGCCAAAACACATTCCTTTCTTTACCTCTATGCCTCCGGGTGCGAAAATGCGGTAATTTAATTGATGGGCCTGGCCTGACGTAGTAGTCTCGGAAAATTATTGAGAAGTGGGAGAATGCTCCAGGAGAATTAATACTTGTCACTGGATGACTGCTCGTGAGAGGCTAGGATTGTCTCTCGAAGACTAATGCGAGGGAAGAGAAGAGGAACTAAGGACACTCCGTTCGCGGCTACTGACAGAATTACTTCGAATTCTACTCGCATAATTCGGTGTGAGAAGCAGTAATTTCACGTTGTGGCTCCAACTGGAACATGATGTATAATTTGCATTAGGGTGCTTTTCGGGATTCACAGGCATCGTATCCAACAGAGTAGCCGACAACAGCAGCACGAGTGGATAACACAGTGACGCTATTTAAAAAAAAAAAAAAAGGTAAGATTCGTAATCGGCTTTGGCATGTATAGATCGTAACGCACTGGGTAACGATAGTGTGTTGATGAGTAGGAGCAAGACGTCCTTCTGGCATGCATAATTTTACGAACCTACCATTGATTCTTTGCCTTGAATCTCCGCCAACCTTAGTTGATTGTAACTGTTTCATGTTCTTGTGATAATTTGTCAGTGAATGGGATGATATTAAACATGTTCCTGTTATAAATCAACGCAAATATTGCACTCGGTTTGTATGAGGATTTACAACAAACAATAGAACTTATGGTAACTTTGGCTTTCATTATATACATATCCCACCTGTCACAAAATTAAATTACTGTGTCACTATTCTATCACCCTATTAAAGTCTGTAGCATCATAATTTAGCGTTAATAAAAAAATGCTTGCGTAACAAATGATAATTTGCAGTCTTCATTGGGCATCTACATACTGATACAGGTTAATTAACTAATGGCTGTACAGTGAGGGCCGATACTGAATGGATTTATTAGTATAAAGCTTGATTTATATTTTTTCGTTTTATGTTCGTCAGTGCTTTCTGCCTGGCGGTAAGCTGCAGCGTCTCAGTCACGTTGCCCAGAACCAACAAGAACAACAACAACAACAACAACAACAATTGCACACTGATGACTTAGTGCGGTAACAGTCTAGTTTTCAGTGTCTCTGCTGCCATTTACTAACCTTTTGGGGTGAGGCAGCCAATTCTTAATTTGTGGTGTTATACCCGCCAACGAGAAGTGCGGAGCGCAGTGGCGGGACCTAGCCGAGCGCTGTGCTGGCTGTTTGCGAGTGTGCCGGATGATCGGTGTGGTGTGGTGCGGTGTGGTGTGGCCGCAGCCCAGCTCATGCAGAAGCGGGACATTAGCATGCGCGCTCACATGTGCGGTCGCGGCGCGCCGCCATGCCGCAAAGCCCGCTTTTTGCCGTCTGCCCGGCCGGCCGCTGCCGCGTGGCGTGGTTTGTGCGAATAAAGTGCACGGTATTGTTGCCGGCGCTCTGCTGCAGAGGGCGAAGTTATCGCAGCGAACTCGAGCACCGCGTGCCGCGCCCGCTGTCGGTACTGTTGTCCCTTTCTGCTTTCACATTTAATGCCTGTTTCTGTGGTTATCTTGCTCTGGGCGGTGGAAAAGTTTTCAAGGACCTGCTCAGCACATGTGTGATCGGAGATGTTACGGTACCATCAGTAGTAACGCAAACTGAAATTTGGTATGACGTTGCGGTAGCAACTTGCTAGCCTCAAATCTGGAAGTTGTTTCGTGTAGGTACTTCAAGTACACTCGGGCTAGCTTTTTTATTACACTTTCCCACTTGCTTTTAAGTACGGCACGTCGCAATCAAAAACGGTAATTAATGCACTTGAATGCAGAATTTACTGTGAATGTGTAATGATTATACAGGGTGAAATTACATAAACCGACAAATTCTGGGAGGTTGGGTGGGACACCGAAACAAACAGTTTTTGCTCTAATGTACGGCAAGAAAAAAGGAATAAAGGAGAGATAGAGTTAATGCTTTCATCCTTCTTTACCTCCTCTGCTTTACTGCAGATGACGTGTCACTGAGCACATTTGTTCTGTGCATGCAGTACACGTGAGGTGCCTAGTTGTTTCCAGTGCCCTGTGTGGAATACATAAGTTATTGTACACTTCAATAACCTGCTGTCTTCATGATGATGATGGCTCCAGCGCAGAAAACAGCACGCAGGTCGTGGATTCTTTTTCTTGAGGCTGAAATTAACTTCGCAAGGAACTGTTGCTACGAATAAACTATAACTCATTTGGGATGCCGCTCGCGTTTTTATTGGTATAGACTCGAGAAACTATTCTTGATCACTACGTATTGAACATATCTTTCCTCAGTCATTATATCTGGCTAAAATAATATGAAACACATCCTGCCACAGACAACATGTCTGTCTACTGGAACTGTCAGAACTGGAAAGCCGGACTGCCCGGGACACTGCGCGCGCCAAGCCAGCAAGGCGTGAACCGAACGCCACCGAAGTGCATCGGCAGTAATATCGTCAGTCTTTTGTTTTAGTAGTACTTTGATTTTAATAATTTTGAAATGACTGATTGATAGCTGGCTGTTGAGAGATGCTTATTTTTTTAAAAAAATGAAGTAATTTGGATGGCAGGTTTAATTAATAATAACAACTGAAGTTTAACGTTTAGGCGCTCTACCGCCGAACACAGCAGCCAATCACAGAGCAGCAGCATAATGCAGCCGGTCTTTCTCACGGGAATGGTACCGAATTTAACATCTGTTACCGGTACCTCATCCCACATTGCGTCATCTCTATGCTTACTGCATCTCCACTGCCCTGGGAATAGCTTTCTGGAGCCTAATATGATGGCTGAATAGGCCAGAAATATTACAAATGTCGTAATTACCTACGAGCATTTTTTAATCCGGTAGAGAACGTAATCGCTCTCAGCACTCGTGCAGTTGCGCATAACATGAGAATGAAAAATACGAATTTAAGAGCAGTTGTTTATTCATTTCACTTAGTGTGTTCGCAATCTGCGACCAGATGATTATTCACTCAGAGCACATTTCTCGCAGTGGTACCTTGAACAGTGTCAAATGCATCCTACATATCCGTCCTTTGTACTGTTTACAGTGAAGCAATGTTCGGGTGTGATGGGGTCTTCAACAGCCACAATTCCCATTTTTTGAGTGAGTTTAATCGACATGCCACATTTACTCGCCCTCATCGATTGCGATTCTACGTGAATGTCTGGCTAGATGCTGTTGGTGACTACACTACAGGCCATTAAAATTGCTACATCAAGAAGATGACGTGCTACAGACACGAAATTTAACCGACAGGAAGAAGATGCTGTGATATGCAAATGATTAGGTTTTCAGAGCATTCACACAACGTTGACGCCGGTGGCGACACCTACAACGTGCTGACATGAGGAAAGTTTCCAACCGATTTCTCATACACAAACAGCAGTTGACCGGCGTTGCCTGGTGAAACGTTGTTATGATGCCTCGTGTAAGGAGGAGAAATGCCTACCATTACGTTTCTGACTGTGATAAAGGTCGGATTGTAGCCTATCACGAATTGCGGTTTATCGTACCGCGACGTTGGTGCTCGCGTTGGTCGAGATCCAATTACTGTTAGCAGAATATGGAATCGGTGGGTTCAAGAGGGTAATTCGGAACGCTGTGCTGGATCCCAACGGCCTCGTATCACTAGCAGTCGAGATGACAGGCATCTTATCCGCATGGCTATACCGGATCGCGCAGCCACGTCTCGATCCCTGAGTCAACAGATGGGACGTTTTCAAGACAACAACCTTCTGCACGAACAGTTCGACGACGTTTGCAGCAGCATGGACTATCAGCTCGGAGACCATGGCTGTGGTTACCCTTGACGCTGCATCTCAGACAGGAGGACCTGCGATGGTGTACTCAACGACGAACCTGGGTGCACGAATGGCAAGACGTCATTTTTTCGGATGAATCCAGGTTCTGTTTACAGCATCATGATGGTCGCATCCGTGTTTGGCGACATCGCGGTGAACGCACATTGGAAACGTGTATTCGTCATCGCCATACTGGCGTATCACCCGGCGTGATGGTATGGGGTGCCATTGGTTACACGACTCGGTCACCTCTTGTTCGCATTGACGGGACTTTGAACAGTGGGCGTTACATTTCAGATGTGTTACGATCTATGGCTCTACCCTTCATTCGATCCCTGCGAAACCCTACATTTCAGCAGGATAATGCCCGACCGCATGTTGCAGGTCTTGTAGGGGCCTTTCTGGATACAGAAAATGTTCGACTGCTGCCCTGGCCAGCACATTCTACAGATCTCTCACCAATTGAAAACGTCTGGTCAATAATGGCCGAGCAACTGGTTCGTCACAATACGCCAGTCACTATTCTTGATGAACTGTGGTATCGTGTTGAAGCTGCATGGGCAGCTGTACCTGTACACGCCATCCAAGCTCTGTTTGACTCAATGCCCAGGCGTATCAAGACCGTTATTACGGCCAGAGATGGTTGTTCTGGGTACTGATTTGTCTGGATCTATGCACCCAAACTGCGTGAAAATGTAATCACATGTCAGTTCTAGTATAATATATTTGTCCAATGAATACCCGTTTATCATCTGCATTTCTTCTTGGAGTAGCAATTTTAATGGCCAGTAGTGTATTTGGGCCATATTTCCTACCTGGGCCATTAAATGACGGGCATTATTAAAACTTCCTTGCCTGAGCCTTGGCAGAGTTACTGGATGACATGTCACTGCCTACATCACAATTCATGTGGTTCAGCATAAATGGGCGCCGGCACATTTCATTCGTCCTGTGCGTCGATTTTTGAACTTTTACAGTTTCCAGAAAAGTCGACTGGCAGTCGTGGTCCTGTACCACGGTCTGTGTGTGACGATATATGGGCAACCTTATTTACAAAACCACCGTTGAACCAGAAGAGGATTTGGTTGCCCGGATAGTAGCAGCAGCACTAGGAATTATGGACATTCCTACAGCCTTTGGCGTTGTTAGACAGAACATGAACCTCCGAGTAATCTCTGTGTACTGGTCAATGGAGGCATTTTTGAACTCTATAGTAACTGAAGCAATTGTGTTCTGGTAATGTTTTTGTCCCTTGTAATAAAGAAATAAATCTTGTTTGCGTTACGCGCAGGAAAACACATTATAAAATGTGTTTTCATTGATCCATGCAATGCCGTTGTGACCGAGCGGTTCCTAGGCGCTTCAGTTCGGAAGCGCGCTGCTGCTACGGCAGGTTCGAATCCGCCTCGGGCATGGATGTGTGTGGTGTACTTAGGTTAGTTAGGTTTCAGTAGTTCTAAGTCTAATGGTAAGAGAGAGATTTAGGAACCAGGTTTTAATCTGTAAGGCATTTCCAGGGGCAGATCTGGACTCTGACCACAATCTATTGGTTATGAACTGTAGATTAAAACTGAAGAAACTGCAAAAAGGTGGGAATTTAATGAGATGGGACCTGGATAAACTGACTAAACCAGAGGTTGTACAGAGTTTCAGGGTGAGCATAAGGGAACAATTGACAGGAATGGGGAAAAGAAATACAGTTGAAGAAGAATGGGTAGCTTTGAGGGATGAAGTGGTGAAGGCAGCAGAGGATCAAGTAGGTAAAAAGACGAGGACTAGTAGAAATCCTTGGGTGACAGAAGAAATATTGAATTTAATTGATGAAAGGAGAAAATATAAAAATGCAGTAAATGAAGCAGGCAAAAAGGAATACAAACGTCTCAAAAATGAGATCAACAGGAAGTGCAAAATGGCTAAGTAGGGATAGCTAGAGGACAAATGCAAGGATGTAGAGGCTTATCTCACTAGCGGTAAGATAGGCACTGCCTACAGGAAAATTAAAGAGACCTTTGGCGAAAAGAGAACCACTTGTATGAATATTAAGAGCTTAGATGGAAATCCAGTTCTAAGCAAAGAAGGGAAAGCAGAAAGGTGTAAGGAGTATATAGAGGGTCTATACAAGGGCGATGTACTTGAGGACAATATTATGGAAATGGAAGAGGATGTAGATGAAGATGAAATGGGAGATATGATACTGCGTGAAGAGTTTGACAGAGCACTGAAAGACCTGAGTCGAAACAAAGCTCCAGGAGTAGACAACATTCCACTAGAACTACTGACGACAGCCTTGGGAGAGCCAGTCCTGACAAAACTCTACCACTGGTGAGCAAGATGTATGAGACAGGCGAAATACCCTCAGACTTCAAGAAGAATATAATAATTCCAATCCCAAAGAAAGCAGGTGTTGACAGATGTGAAAATTACCGAACTATCAGTTTAATAAGTCACAGCTGCAAAATACTAACGCGAATTCTTTACAGACGAATGGAAAAACTAGATCAGTTTGGATTCCGTAGAAATATCGGAACACGTGAGGCAATACTGACCCCACGACTTATCTTAGAAGCTAGATGAAGGAAAGGCAAACCTACGTTCCTATCATTTGTAGACTTAGAGAAAGCTTTTGACAATGTTGACTGGAATACTATCTTTTAAATTCTGAAGGTGGCAGGGGTAAAATACAGGGAGCAAAAAGCTGTTTACAATTTGTACAGAAACCAGATGGAAGTTTTTGAGTCGAGGGGCATGAAAGGGAAGCAGTGGTTGGGAAGGGGGTGAGGCATGTTTGTAACCTATCCCCGCTGTTGTTCAATCTGTATATTGAGCAAGCAGCGAAGGAAACAAAAGAAAAATTTGGAGTAGGCATTAAAATCCATGGAGAAGAAATAAAAATTTTGAGGTTCGTCGATGACATTGTAATTATGACAGAGACAGCAAAGGACTTGGAAGAGCAGTTGAACGGAATGAATAGTGTCTTGAAAGGAGGATATGAGAAGAAGAACATCAACAAAAGCAAAACGAGGATAATGGAATGTAGTCGAATTAAGTCGGGTGATGCTGAGGGAATTAGATTAGGAAATGAGACACTTGAAGTAGTAAAGGAGTTTTGCTGTTTGGGGAGCAAAATAACTGATGATGGTCGATGTAGAGAGGATATAAAATGTAGACTGGCAATGGCAAGGAAAGCATTTCTGAAGAAGAGAAATTTGTTGACGTCGAGTATAAATTTAAGTGTCAGGAAGTCATTTGTGAAAGTATTTGTATGAAGTGTAGCCATGTATGGAAGTGAAACATGGACGATAAATAGTTTGGGCAAGAAGAGAATAGAAGCTTTCGAAATGCGGTGCTACAGAAGACTGCTGAATATTAGATGGGTAGATCACATAACTAATGAGGAAGTATGGAATAGGATTGGGAAGAACAGAAGTTTGTGGAAAAAATTGACTAGAAGAAGGGATCGGTTGGTAGGACATGTTCTGAGGCATCAAGGGATCACAAGTTTAGTATTGGAGGGCAGCGTGGAGAGTAAAAATCGTAGAGGGAGATCAAGAGATGAATACACTAAGCAGATTCAGAAGAATGTAGGTTGCAGTAGGTACTGGGAGATGAAGAAGCTTGCACAGGATAGGGTAGCATGGAGAGCTGCATCAAACCAGTCTCTGGACTGAAGACCACAACAACAACAACAACAACAACAACAACAAGTCTAGGGGACTGATGACCTCAGATGTTAAGTCCCATAGTGCTCAGAGCCATTTGAACCATTTGTTCCATGCAACCTCACAGAGCGTTAGTTTAATTTTCATCCAGAGAATAATCCCTCTAACCGTCTATAAAATCCTTACGGAATATATGAAACTAGAGGAAAAAATTATATTTCAGTGTCCCGTGCAGCCTCCCATAGTGTGTCAAAAATGTTCAAATGTGTGTGAAATCTTATGGGACTTAACTGCCAAGGTCATCAGTGCCGAAGCTTACACACTACTGAACCTAAATTATCCTAAGGACAATCACACGCACACATGCTCGAGGGAGGACTCGAACCTCCGCCGGGACCAGCCGCACAGTCCATGACTGCAGCCCCTTTGAGCGCTCGGCTAATCCCGCGTGGCATAGTTTGTCAGTTTAAATAATTTTCACCCTGTATACAGAAATGCACAGATCTTATTTTGATTTGAGTAATTTGTACGAAGACGCGAGGAAATACTGACCCTACGACTCATCCTAGAAGGTAGACTAACTAGAGGCAAATCTGCTAATACAGCATTCGATTATTTAGGAAAAGCTTTCGACGGTGTTGACTGGAGTAACGAAATAGTTCACCGGTGAATATCCTAACGCCAACGTCCAACGGGCACAGTATTTGCTATTAGCAGGTGCGCTGATGAACTGACCGCTTGTGAGCCGGTGCGGCGCTTTTATCTACGCCGCCCTCCCTCTCCAGCCGGTATGGCGTTCCATTCGCCGTCGGCGCCAAGCCTTTCCTCTCCACTCCTTCCAGTCACACATCGCTCTGACACTGATGTTGTTAACAATGTGGCGTAAAAGCATTTCATCTTTGTGAGCTTTCAGCATTCCACAAAGCCTCGGTGGAAATGATGCTCTCTGTCGTAGCTTCCTAACTACTTGGTCTTGCTGGAGGGATTATTTGAGAAGCACCACTGTCTTCCTATCTACACTCTTGGTATGGTCAGTGTCGGTCTTCCGGTATGCATTGTTTTCTAACAGGCCCTGCAAATGATACTGGCGAGATAGGACCACAGTTTCATTGCCTTTGTTGACTGGTCGGACCACGACATCTGGATCTTCTCTTAGTTTCCTTATGACTGCTCTCTCCCTGTTATAGATGTTCGGTTTCATAGATCTTACTCAAAAAAGAGCCCGTCAGGTTTCTCGATGTCCTTCAGCGGGTTCAGATGGAATTTTTACAGCTGGCAGTTCCACTGCATTGACGATGTCCGTGATAGTTGCGGATTTAGGAGTGTGTGCAAAACTGAGTCCTTTCTTAAGAACTTTAGCTGCTTTCTCATCCAACTGCTTGGTCATGAGATTGATTATAGTCTTGCATGGAGCGTCATAACATTGTCTCTTTGATATGGCTGCGAATTTTGATGTTTAACGTCGTGCGGCCTGCCTTTTCGCGGATTCCCATGTGGTCCATGTGAGATCACCAGCCCATTTCCACGTCGAGGAACTGAACCGGTTTGCCATCTGTAGATTTAATTTGAGAAGTTCTTTGTTAGTCGAGACCAGTCACCACAGTGTAAAGAGTACTCTTTCCCATATCATGGGTGGGCTACCACGTTTCTTGATTCCTCTGGCTGCAGCAGAGCCGATCTGATGTGTTACCTTGGTGAAATTCGGTAGCACACGTTATTCATTGCATCTCAGAAGGAATCTAAATGCACTCAGAAAATGGCTCCTCCAGTGAAGCAACATGTGAAGTCTTCATGGTGCGTTGCCTCTCCTCCTCGTAGCGGTATGTGATGAGATTCTTCAGCTTCTCCTGGTGCACTTTGTAACGAAATAATTGACGGGTAAAGAGTCGAATGTCAGTGTCTAAAGGGCACAGCATTTCGGCAAGCGACCACGTTGCCATCATCAGGTGTGCTGATGAGATGACCGCTTCCTCCCCTCCCCCTTCCCAGCGATCTGCCGTTCTATCCGCCGTCCGCGCGCAGCGTCTTCTCCTTGACTTCTCTCACTGACACATCGCTCCGTCCTAGATTCGCGACCAGGTACACCTACTGCCGGCAGCTCTGCTGTCACTCCACCTCTTCTGAACCCAGTTCGTTGTGTGGGGTAATCCCGTCCTCTTATTAATCGTACTAATAACGGGTATCCAGGACTTAATAGAGATGTAGCCGCTATCATGATTGATCAGCTCTTCCCTTAGTCGAATATTCGTAGAAATTATATGACTGTTTCAGATCGTTAGTGTGGTCGTAATCCATTCCGTGTAAGTCGGCAGACACGGGACATTGCCTACTGGAATTACACAGAATGGATTACGGCCATTAACGATCGTGACACAAACGTAGGACTTTCAGAACTTCAACTTAATGACAGCTGACTGAATAAACAATGCGCAGTTTGCTTGTGTTTCCATTTGTTTACTGTCAATTCCAGCAAGTGGAAGAGTTATGTTACCAAGGGTAGCAACTGCACTTTGTGTTAGTACTGGAGTGTCGAAGTCAGTTTTGCTCTGTGGTACGTTTATTGAACAGGTCTCGAAACAGTTCATTAACGAACTGGTGTCCATATGTTCATAACAAACAAAGCTATAAGAAAGTCAGTATGCTATTTAGGATTCGCCTGCTAGCTAAACAATATTTGTTTGAAACTCCTGTTATTCTGATTTTGGACAAAAAGTTGTTTGCGATGGTAAGAGATAGCTGATATATCATGTACACAGATAATGAGATTGTGCAGTATGTAGCCCTCCTCTCTGTTGCGCATAGTAGTGGCAAAAGGAATCTAGGGCGAGTGAAACGGGGTTTGCAGTCACGAATTCACACACTTCTACAGTGAAACCTAGAGTGTAGGAGTGGCTGTGCGACTGGCATGATATCTCATGCAGCGCGCCAATGGTATCCGGAGGTAGCAGAACGTAAAAGTATCGGAGAGGCTGCAGGGGCGCTGATAAACGCGCAACATCGCAGCAGTGACATCACGAGCGCCAGGGTGGTGCCCTGTGGGAACACGCGACGGCACTGTACAGCCGGCGCAGCGGTCTGTTTACGACGCCGTAAAAGCGGACTAGGTGGCCGCGTTTCTCTGGACACCAGCACTAAGCGTAGGCGGAACAGCCCGTCTCCTTCTGCACGGCCCGACGTCCAGGCGATGATTAAGAGCTTGCAGGGTTGACTGCCATGGATTTGTGCTTCATAATTACCATGAACCAACGTACAGTGGGTTCGCTTTCTTCAGGCATGTCAATGGGGCATTGGATAAAACCTGTAGGGCACGGGTGGGCAGACTAGCTAGGACCCTGGCCGCAAACCCATCGCTGTGACACCGTAAGGGTCCCAAGTAGAAAAATAACGTGCTTCCAGTGTCACATGATTTCTTACGGAAATTCTTCCACCAGATCACTTATGACACGGCACGACCGATAACCGAAAGCACTCACCCTCCCGGGCTGCCGCAGGCTGTTCAGTTGCAACTCATCTGTCGGTAGCGTCTTCAACAGCTGTCTTCAGTGTCACACACATCATCGGCCGGACGTCGACAAGCACAGCCCATGACTCCTAACAAGATACCGACCAGCGTCTACCCTGTCAAGCTGACTATCAACCTCGACCATCGTCTACGACACCAGCCAGACACCAGCCTCCTATCAGACACAGACCAAGGACACCGAGCTGGACAATAGTAAGGGACATTATCATTCTACCAGAAGTGGATTTTGTTTCTTGTTTGATAGCTGAGCTGTGAACTGTTGATTTCTGTTTACTAGTAAAGTTCTCCTTTCGTTGCACCAGTGGACCAACATTATTATATGTTGTCGTTGCCACCTCATAATGTTCAAGATGCAAGAATGGCAATAAGGTTTGTTTGGCCCCACAGCAAACACATCTCTCCACTAGGACTCCCACTCTTGCAACTTTACTAGTTACAGGGAGGCGACCAAGCGAGGTTGCGCAGTGGTTAGCACAGTGGACTCGCATTTGGGAGGACGACGGTTCAATCCCGCGTCCGGCCATCCTGAATTAGGTTTTCCGTGACTTCCCTAAATCGCTCCAGTCAAATGCCGGGATGGTTCCTTTGAAAGGGTACGGCCAACTTCCTTTCCCATCCTTCCCTAATCCGATGAGACCGATGACCTCGCTGTTTGGTCTCTTCCCCCCCAAACAACCAAACCAAACCACTGTTTGGCCCAGTACACTGCTCGCCTAACTCAGCACTTTTTGGCGATAATATTTCAACATATTATGGATGGAATAGGACCGCTTCTGCATCACATATGGCACTTTCTGCAGGCTACTGAGCTTCTTTGACAGCACGTCATCTGTCTCAACCTTATCCCTCCCTCCCTCCTTCCACTGCCTGCTGAGGAATCCATGTTACTGCCTCCACTTCCTCCAGAGTTTGACAATGCTTGGGAGCTGTGGCCCACATTCCTTGCACGGCTGCATCACATTCTCCACATTTCTATACCTCCTGTTGTTTCCTTCCTGGCTGCCTCCAGCTCCTCTACCTATGGCATCACTACCTGCAGCGCTGTTTCTGGTGCTCTGCCCTACTCAAATGCATCCTCAGACTCCAGTACCCTCTCATGCTGTAACACATCCTCAGGCTCCACTGCCCTCTATTCTGACACTTCATTTGATGTCACCACCCTCTCTGACTTTCCTGCCTCATTATGCTCTGCCACTCCCCAGCTTGGAAGCCTCCTCCAAACTGGCTCCTGCACCATGAGCCCTGCCAGTTCCTGCACCAGGGGTCCTGTCACTTTTTACATTGAGGCCTCCACTGGTTCTGGCCCCTCCTGCTCAAGTGCCTACCACTGTGGCATCTCCTGCTCTGGTGCCTACCACTCTGGTACCTACCATTCTGGTGCCCTCGCCACTGGCCCACTCAATGCTCCCCTCTCCACTGGATCTTGTCCTATGCTTCCTGTGCCTTTATTGCCTGCCCTCCATATTAACCCTCTGTTCTTCGTCCAGTAGTAGCATTGTTCTGCTGTCTTCCATGTCGTGCTGATCTAGGCATGTTGGTGCACTCCTGACATGTTGTCCATCATTCTGCCTGCCACTGAACTTCCATGCCTGCCTCCAATGCTTTCCTTCCCTTACTGGGCCACCTCCCTACTCAGTATTTTTTGTTCTACAGTCTTAGAAGTTTCGCAACAAGGCCTAGTGGTGCTTCATGTTACCCACTTTAGCGACCTGGCTACCCTTTCCTGACAGCTCTGCCTGCTTCTTCCCATCCAGGTCTACGTTTTGCTTCATCTTCTCCTCTGATCTACATTGTGGCTGCCTTCCTGACTTCCACTGACTGCCCTGGTGCTTCACCCATATGATGCACCTATGGACAGGCCACCTCCTCAAGGGTGACTCCAAGCTCAGATCTTTGCCATGTCAGATGTCTGTCAGTGTTTGTGAGGCACTCTTCACTGCACTTGGCCTTGCCCACTGCTCAGTTGATGCTCCCTCTGGCTGTGAGCCTGATGCTCTTTCCATCCTTCTATCCCACTGACACAAGGATGCAGCTGCGGCCTGCCACCCTTCTGAGAGTGACTCTCTATATCAAGTAGCATTGAGGTGCATTCTTCCCACCATCCCTAGCCTCCCATATGGCCAGCCCTTTCTGCACTCCACACACACTCTGTGATGATGTCTTTCCCATTGCCTCTGGCCTCCCTCAGGCCGGCCCTCTTCACACTATACTTCATCAGGCGCCTGTCATGCCCTTGTCATGGAACCATGCTGATCACCTGCTGAGCCATCACCTGCATCTGCCTCCACACCCGGCACTAGGCCTACATCTCTTGGCATTCATCTGCATCTTTTACCCACTCCAACACCAGCTTTCTAGAAGGGTCTTCTGTTTCCTTTTCATGTCTCATTGATGCATGTGTTATCCTTTATTCTTCCTTTATGCACAGGTTTTCATCTTCCTTCAGTTCCTTTTTTTCACATTCACCACTCCATTCCATCCTCAAGTGTCACTGACACCACAGTCTTCACTGGCTGCTCCTCTCTGAAGTCCTACGCCACAGACCCCTTCTCTGCCCTTAGGGATCCTTATGTCCTTACACCCATTCTTTACTTTTTTCGGCATCTGCAGTGCTTCATGTACCCAGTTCCCTTTCTCTGTCCTCCTGTGTGTCAAGTGCCCTCCAGCCATCTGCACCCAATGGCTTCAACAATCTGCCTGCTCACCTCCACAAGTACTTCATGGAACACATCCATGGCTTCTGGGTTGCTGTACCCCTAGGCGTCTTCTGCTGAAGCTAAACACACACTGGCATACACACTCCATGCTTACAATCCATGGTAGATGTCAACAGCAGCATATTTCTCTGTGTATACACCAGACTCCAGTGGGCTCTATAAGGAGTACTTGCATCACCCACTATCAGTGCCTGCAGCTGACAATGGCACTGCGAACATGGCACTACATTTCGTTGAGGCACCATGAGATATGTCTCTGCACTTCACATGCCACCTTACGGAAATAATTCTTCCGGATCACTTAAGCGCTGCATGACTGCTAGCCAACAGCAGTCATGCTCCGGACTTAGCGCCAGCTGTTCCCATGCAGCTAATCTGTCGATAGCATCTTCAGCAGCAGTCTTCGGCAGCGCCTAGTTCATTGCCCAGATGTCGTCCCAATGTGGCCCAGGACTCTAAGACACCTATCAGCCTGTACCTGACTGAGCTGGACACCAATCTGGACCACTATCCAGGGCACTTAGAAAGTGCACCAACTGGACACAAACCAAACTGGACATCAACTGGACTCTTATCAGACATTGAACAAGGACGCCAAAGTGGACAACAAGGAGGCGTTATCGTTCTACCAGAAGTGGATCTTATTTCCTGTACACATCAGAATTGTGAACTTTTCATTTGTCTGTTTACTAACAAAATACTTGTTTCATGGTACCTGTGGACCAATATTCGTATATGCTGTCCTTGCCACTTTGTAAGGACCAAAATATGGAAATGGACCTCTTTCTTTCCGAGCATGAGTTTTTTCGAGAGGAAAATAAGTCACCAGAAATTCAAGTGTGAATTGCTGTAGAAAGTATCTCAGTCAAGCAGCACACACACTGCAACAGTCCAGAAGCATGACATCCCCATCACATCGTGTGCCCTGATACCCTGGTCTCCAGAGCGGGATGAGGCTGCTCGTAGAGTGATAACAAGCCAGTGTCGTGTTCAGTCCAAATGCCTACAGTGTACACACATTCTACATACTGCCTGCTTCTTGACGACCTACATTCGAGCTGTGTTTAGAGTTTTACTCTAGGTAGATTTCTCATAGCAGTGTGATGGACTTGGACTCGTCATGGACTTGCAGTATTTCGGAGTATCGGGTGATGAGTGGTGGTGACAGGCTGTGGCGCCCAGGGCAAACACTGTTAACAGTTACAAATAACTCTTACTGAGGCAGGCGCACATCTTCTCGTTGACCCTGGCCAGTTTTGATGAATTGGCGGTGGCTTCTGCCTGGTGCTGCTGTACCGGTCCCCGCGCTGTTGAAGCCGGCAGCCTCTGTAGGCCACGGGTGTTGACGTCAGTGACGCCTCGTGTTGTACTACAATGGTGACCCAATCAGGTGATGGCCCCTTGGATTTTCACGCGCCCTGGCAGCGCCATGTGTAGACTGCTGTGCGCAAGGTACTATCTGCTGCCCTCAGACAGAAGACCGTCAGTGAGTGGCACTGTGGCGCTGAGTCCCACTAGGAACTCGGCGTTGATGGCGGCTGGCACATACAGCAGGTCGGCAGGGCTGTGACACCAAGTCCCGTGACGGACTTAGTGCAGATGGCAAACGTAGTAGGATTAGGGAGAAGGGTACACCCGAGCACTCAAAATCAGAACATAAAGAAAACCACCAGCCCTACAAATATTACTGCTCCTTGACTGAATGCATTCTTAATTCGTAAATCACAATGGTCAGGAGTTTTCACATGTGCCAAATAGACAGAGGGAAGCTGTTCCTTCTTATGGCCCAACCCGCACCACTGCCGACCGGAGTGGCCGTGCGGTTCTAGGCGCTACAGTCTGGAACCGAGCGACCGCTACAGTTGCAGGTTCGAATCCAGCCTCGGGCATGGATGTGTGTGATATCCTTCGGTTAGTTAGGTTTAATTAGTTCTAAGTTTTAGGCGACTGGTGACCTCAGAAGTTAAGTCGCATAGTGCTCAGAGCCATTTGAACCATTTTGAACCCGCACCACTCCAGACGTCTTTTACTTTTCGCATGGGCAGCATGTACAATGTCTAAGTCTGCAATTCTTTTTGATATTAGCCACACGAAATAGCTGGAAGTGTACTACCATCTTCCAAACAGACGACAAACAAGAAAATGGTTCAAATGGCTCTGAGCACTATGGGACTTAACATCTGAGGTCATCAGTCCCCTAGAACTTAGAACTACTTAAACCTAAGTAACCTAAGAACATCACACACATCCATGCCCGAGGCAGGATGCGAACCTGCGTCCGTAGCAGGCGCGCGGTTCCGGACAGAAGTGCCTAGAACTGCTCGGTCACAAAGGCCGGCAAACGACAAACAAATGAGACACTGTAAAAATGGCGGTGACTGTGAATTTTTGGAATGTGTATGGGAATCGTGGTAAATGTATTACATTCTCGAATAGTAACTGTGAGCATAAAATTAAAAAAAAATTCATTTTACTGCACTGTGTGTTTGCGTAATTCTGTAATGCTTGCAACCACTTGAGGATAGCTCCTAAAAACTCCCGAATAAGCTTTTTTTTAGGTAAATTTTAATTTTCTGGAAGAAGCGTTCACATTTTTTTTTCGAAAGTTGCCCTGTGCACTAGCATTCATAGACAATTCCATTTAATGAAATAGATATGCTAGAGTATTCCCTAAAATTTCAGCCCAACCAAAATACAAGAAAGTATTATTCGTTCTTTGGGTTATCAGTCACTGCATGTCTGGAAATAGCTGCCGACTTTCGAACTCTGTTCTCTTGCTGTGCAAAATTAAAAAAACATGGCTGTAATGCTGAGCCTCATTCGTTTTAGGGGCTTAGTGCTGAAAGTCTTTCCCCATATGGGTATCCAATATAATCTAATGCTGGTTTCTGGATTAGATTCATCATCTGCATGCAAGCCGCAACAAAGTATGTTTATCTTCAAAGAAGCCTATTTATGGTCGATCCGTTTCTCATTTGAAACACTGATTTTATTTCTATACAGATCAAAATATCACTGTTTTAATGCGATGATAAAATTAACGGAGTATACATCATATACATTTCCGTAAGGAAACAGAACGTTCTTATTGGTATTCTGTGAAATGGCAAAACTTCGGATACGGTTTCAGAATTTCGTAATTTTTAAAAAATTTGACAAATGCGAGAGGTTGTATTATTGTAACTTACTCTCGAGAAAATTTTAGTTGTGAATATCTTCCGTTGTACAGGAGTTCTCTTGGTGGTAGTGTTTTCCCTCACAGTATGTGGTATGACCTTGCTGTACTTTACACTTCAGTGGAACACAATTGAACCGTGTGCGCTCCATATCAGGGCAACTCACTTATATCGATAGTAGCCATTCACAGTGAATTTCTGACGGACCAGTTCCTGAGTAACCAAAGTACGCCTTCATGTCAGAGGACAGCGAGGCAGCAATGTATGGATATGGACATGTGTGTTATACTCGGGAATCTTGTCCTGTAGGCGGAACTGCGCATAGTTTGGGGTCTGCTGTTGCTGCGGAAGTGTTGACGTCCCTGAGGGCTGAACATCTCGTGAAATTTGTAGTCTGGCTTGGAGTGTATGCTGTTGGCGCCGAGACGCCGACTGGAATTCAAACTGTCAGCCACTAAACCATTTGGAGGAAGCAAACTTGGCATGGGAATCGATCTCACCTCAGGACTGTTGATTTTGTGGGGAGTACGCACTTCGAGCTACCGGCAGCAATTTTGAATTTGATAAACAAGTGTTGAGAACACAGGTGTCCCGGTTCTCTTTCTAGTTTGCAAGTGATTTTCCTGTGGCTGGTCTGATATACTGTGGGGCATGTACACTACCGGTCAAAAGTTTTCGATCACCTTTGAGAGAAACTATATATATTTAATGTCAATGTACAAACACATCATATAAACTCAGTAGATAGATAAAATAAATATTTCCCCTCTCTATCATTAAATACAGTACAATATGGTTTAGATTTTACCCTCTTCAAAGTATCCACCTTGCCAGACGGAACGGTATTTTTGTTCAGTATCCTGTGAAATCGTTTCTTGTTTAATGTTTCATTAATGCTCACTAGATCACTAACTTTATGATCCGAAAAACATCCCCACTCCATGAGCGACCCTCAACCACGCTCCATCATTGCCATCACATACAGACTCATCATATGTTCTCCACGAAGTCGAGGAACAAACAGCCGACGATGGCCTCCAAATATTTCAAACTTAGATTCTTCCGTGAGTCACATCTTGGACCATTGTTGCACGCTCCAGTTTTTATGTTTCTGTACCAATTGAAATCTTTTGACCCTAATTTGCTAGCATAATGCGGCTTTTTGGTCGCTATGCACACATATAAACATCGTTGACGAAGACGGCGTTGCAGTGTTGGGACACAATACCGTTTACTTCCTTGCGAATTTCAGGTGCAATACGAGCCCTCTGACGTTTAATCTGTACACATATGAACTGATCTTCATTGTGTGATGTTACCTGGGGTCTTCCATATCGCGAAACACTCGGATTAGCAACAGTTTGAATGAAATAAGGCTTTTTGCAGGTGATGCACTTATCTGAGAGAAGCTGCATAAATATTCAGTCAGATCGTGATAATATTTCAACATAGTGCAGAGATTGGCGACTTGCTCTAAATGTTCAGAAATGTAAAATTTTGCATTTCTAAAAACGAAAAAACATAGTATCCTATGACTATAACAGCGATGACTCATTGTTGCAATCGGACAATACCTGGTTGTACCACTTTGTAGGGATATGAAATGGAATGATCACATAGGTTCAGTCGTGGTCAAAGCAGGTGGTAGACCTCGGTTTATTGGTAGAATATTGGGGAAGTGCAGACCATCTACAAAAGAGATCCTAGAATACTGTTCAAGTGCATGGGTCCCGTGCCAGGTAGGACTAACAGGGAATTTTGAACGTGTACGGCGAAGAGTAGCACGAATGGTCACAGGTTAGTTTAATCCGTAGCAGAGTATCACAGAGATACTGAAGGAACTGAACTGACAGACTCTTGAAGGCAGACGTAAGCCATCCTGAGAAAGTCTGTTAACAAAGTTTCAAGAAACAGCTTTAAATGACTGCTGCAACCCCCTACGTGTCACTCGCACAGGGGTCGTGAGGATAGGATTAAAGTAACTGCCACACACGCAGTGGCATTCTAACAATCATTCTTCCCGCGTTCTATACGTGACTGGAACAGGAAGAAACCCTGATAACTGATGCAATGGAACGTACCGCTGCCATGCACCTCATGGTGGTTTGCAGAGTATACATTCAGATACAGATGTTTGCCTGAACCACTGCAGTGTATATACCACTGTTGATTGACCTACGCCAGTCTTTTTTGCTGTTGTCCTACTCGAATAGCCTTGATGATCCGCAGCTATAAGTACAGCATGTTTTTCAGTTCCAATGTCCTGCTTCCGTCTCCTTAAGAGGTAATATGGCATGACCCTGATCACGTATACAAACACATTGTTGTATGCACGCAATGTACTCTAAACCAATCCGAACTGATTGGTGTACAGACAACTGAAGTACAGGCTTATTCGAACAGAACCATCTTAGGTAACAGTACGTCAGTGTTATTGCAGATACTCATCGGTGCCCCTCTATGCGAACAACTAGTCAAATACACAATTGGAGCACTTAGTCTTTACATGTTTGTATTTGTTTTATTATCAAAACGAGGATATTATAGAATATTCAAAACGAAATTTCTGTTGTTTGTTTCTGTACTGGGCTGTCTCCAGCCGTTTTGAGCACTTTCCGCGACTTATGGCGAACTAGGGCTAACCCTTAAATTTACTAACGACAATCTGTTCTCATTCTGCTGGGTGGTGTGGCTTGTTAGTGACTGTACGAGCCCCACGTTTCCATATTGTCTAGGAATCTGCGTGCTCGGGTAATTCCTCTAATATTTTCTTGGCGTTTGTATATCTTGTGCTCGCAAATCTTGCGCTACTCGTTGGTGCATATGTTTTCTTGTTTTAGGAATACTAGGATTAATGCAGTTTGTATGTTTCAGGGGAACTAATAGTCACTTCAGAATTATTACTGTGTTGAATGCAAGAGAGGACCCGGAAGCGGCACTTGCTGTATTGTCCTGTGTGCCTCCGAATGGAACGAAGTTCACAGCTAATTAAAAAACAAAACGGAACAAGAGGCACCTCGGGGTTATGTTTAATCCTTTATGCACCATTGGATAGAGGAATCTTACTGCTTTGTGAAGCCGCTGGCTACATAATTTCACCTACGCACTTGACTACAAGTTGTTTACTGTTATACTGCATATGAGTGTTCCCGCCTCTCGTGTTGCTAATGCGCTGCGTGTTTGTTTCCCTCTGCAGCCCCAGTGGGATAAGCTGATGTATGTAGTGCCAGTATTGTTGGTTGTATACAGCCATTAACTGTATTTACTGTTAATTTCTCTAACTGAACATTTAACGCGATTTAGTTGCCTTAAGGCGGTTCTGCTTTAATTTCACTGCCGCGTTGGCAAGTGACCTTTCGCTACAGTATCTACTAGGGCTCATAGTTCATTTTATAACGTAGTCAATAATCTGAACGACTTGCACTAAGCTTAATTATTTACGGCCGATGATTTCAAATCTTCCTGCTAAAGCTACACTACTGGCCATTAAAATTGCTACACCAAGAAGAAATGCAGATGATAAACGGGTATTCATTGGATATATATATTATACTAGAACTGACATGTGATTACATTTTCACGCAATTTGGGTGCATAGATCCTGAGAAATAAGTACCCAGAACAACCACCTCTGGCCGTAATAACGGCCTTGATACGCCTGGGCATTGAATCAAACAGAGCTTGGATGGCGTGTACAGGTACAGCTGCCCACGCAGCTTCAACACGATACCACAGTTCATCAAGAGAAGTGACTGGCGTATTGTGACGAGCCAGATGCTCGGCCACTATTGACCAGACGTTTTCAATTGGTGAGAGATCTGGAGAATGTGCTGGCCAGGGCGGCAGTCGAACATTTTCTGTATCCGGAAAGGCCCGTACAGGACCTGCAACATGCGGTCATGCATTATCCTGCTGAAATGTAGGGATTGCATGAAGGGTAAAGCCACGGATCGTAACACATCTGAAATGTAACGTCCACTGTTCAAAGTGCCGTCAATGCGAACAAGAGGTGACCCAGACGTGTAACCAATGGCACCCTATACCATCACGTCGGGTGATACGCCAATATGGTGATGACGAATACACGCTTCCAATGTGCGTTCACCGCGATGTCGCCAAACACGGATGCGAAAATCATGATGCTGTAAACAGAACCTGGATTCATCTGAAAAAATGACGTTTTGCCATTCGTGCACCCAGGTTTCATCGTTGAGTACACCATCGCAGGCGCTCCTGTCTGTGATGCACCGTCAAGGGTAACCGCAGCCATGGTCTCCGAGCTGATAGTCCATGCTGCTGCAAACGTCGTCGAACTGTTCGTGCAGATGATTGTTGTCTTGAAAACGTCCCCATCTGTTGACTCAGGGATCGAGACGTGGCTGCACGATCCGTTACAGCCATGCGGAAAAGATGCCTGTCATCTCGACTGCTAGTGATACGAGGCCGTTGGGATCCAGCACGGCGTTCCGAATTACCCTCCTGAACCCACCGATTCCATATTCTGCTAACAGTCATTGTATCTCGACCAACGCGAGCAGGAATGTCGCGAGACGATAAACCACAATCGCGACAGGCTACAATCTGACCTTTATCAAAGTCGGGAACGTGATTGTACGCATTTCTCCTCCTTACACGAAGCATCACAACGTTTCACCAGGCAACGGCGGTAAACTGTTGTTTGTGTATGAGAAATCGATTGTAATCTTTCCTCATATCAGCACGTTGTAGGTGTCGCCACCGGCGCCAGCCCTGTGTGAATGCTCTGAAAAGCTAATCATTTGCATATCACAGCATCTTCTTCCTGTCGGTTAAATTACGCGTCTGTAGCACGTCATCTTCGTGGTGTAGCAATTTTAATGGCCAGTAGTGTATTTATTCTGTGATCGTGCTATTGAAATGTGTAAGTCGGTATATTACTGCATCTGCTGACGGCAGAGTGTTTTAAAATCTAAAATCATTTTCGCCTTCACAGAGAGCATTACCTGCACCCAAGTTCAACACCCTACGCATGTCTATCGTTCTGAGAGGTTTCACTTGTTACAGACATATGACTGGTCGTGGCCGGGAATTAAGTTGTGTTAAAAAAGAAAAATGTAGCCTGTTCGCTGGCAACGGCGTATTCAAGACATATTTCTGTGGGCCACCTTGTATTTCGGTGAATTACTCTTTAACGGCGTAATTGGACCAAGGCCACCTATTTAGATGTTAGAGATTATTATTATTATTATTGTTGTTGTTGTTATCACTTGATCTGAAACACTTGGACACAAATTGGTAAGGCTGTCTCGACTTGTTTTTGTAATTTATTTTAGGCGCTATCGTATTTACAGTATTGTTCTGTGAGTTAAAAATTTTGAAAATTGTACTTACTTACTTTTGTGTTAATTTTCTACTTACAGGTAATCCACTCTTACACCTTCATTGTTATCTTTCGCTATTAAGAGAATGCTTCGTCGAAGAGATAATAAACCGTTGTTTATGGAAATATAATTTGATTTGTCCTACACCTTACCACTCACCAACCAGCTCCCTACCCCTTTAGCAATTTTATCCCTTACCTCAAATTATAAGAAACCACAGACAAATTATACCTACCAAATATACTGGATTTATGTTAACAGAGTCTTCCGTCTGTTCTTGGTAGAACAACATTATGATAAATGAAAAGCACCAGTTTGCTTTTATTCTACAATATTACTTTTATTGTGTTAACCGGTTTTCAGCTTACACGGCCATCTTCAAACATTTACTGAGTATTGTCACCAAAGAAGTTACAATGTTTGCAAACAGCATTGTAAGAGTAGTAACACTTCTAGACTGAAGCAGAAACATACAGTAAATAACATCTTTGACAGTGTGGTGGTAATGCAATGAAGAAGTAGAAATTGAACAGTAAATAAATAAAAATGGAGTAGACAGGAAAAACTTTAACACAAAATAGGAACAGCATGCCTACATAACAGTTTCTATTAATAAACAAAACTAATAAAATAAAATAAAATTAGTACTTGACAAGGTTACATCAGGAGGTATAAAACATGGAGGGTGATACACAAACCAATTAAAAGAAGAAACAATTATTCATGTAACTACAGAATACATAAGTAACTTAAGTAATATCAATAAGATAAACAGAAATAAATAAATGCAGGAAAATGTAAGCGTTTGAGGGAACATACAGAAAACGCAATCTTTGAGAGTGTGGTGGTACTGAACTTAAACATTAATATTATATTGAAAACTGTGGCTACGTAACATTTTTCATTAAATATATGAACCTAGTAAAATATAAACAATATTTGATGAGACAACTACAGGAGGTGTTAAACATGGACAGTAATACAAGTACCAGTTAAAAGAAAACCACAACAATTGAAACTACAGTCTATATGGAATACATAGACAACTTAATTAAACAAAAGAACTTAATGAATGCAGGAAAATGGAAAGATGTAGGAACAGATAATGTGCGAAATAATCAACAACAGAAATGATTATATGAAGTTTAGGAGTCGGAGGTGTTAAGCTGTGTATGGTAATTTAGGATTCGATCTGGACTGTGAGCAAGATGTTTGTTAATTTCCAGGGATTCCAGCAGGTTGAGTTTCTGGCCTTTGTTTGCTAAGTGAAGTACATAGTTGTGACCATCACTCAGTACATGCTCAGCAAATGCGGAGTCAGAATTCTGCAACATCCAGCTGTATTCATGTTCAGCCAGCCCAGATGCTATGTCTCTGCCTGACTGACCGATGTGAAATTGTCAGAATCAAAACAAGTCATTTTGCATACCCCACTGTTGGATAATAACTGGATCTTATCTTTGCTATTAAAAATACCCTGGGCTGTCGTGTTCTTAACATAGCAGGACAGCCTATACTTGCAGGCTATCAGTGCTTCGTCTACGATCTGTAATACCTCACCTAGATATTGTAGACAGTGGATGGGGAAGCAGGTGGGGCATAGAGGAGGGGTATAATTTTCCGTTTCTGTTTCCTGTGCAATACGTGGTCAATACGAACTGGACTGTAGCCATTGGCTGTGGCAATAAATTTTATTGTTTCTAACTCTACTTTAAAATCATCTCTGGACATGGGGATAGATATGAGACAGAGTACCATTGAGTGGAAAGCTGCATGTTTTTGAGCTATGGGGTGTTGTGAGCAAGAAGGTATTATTGTGTCTGTAGTTGCACTTTTTCTAATTTTATTTTATTTTATTAGTTTTGTTTATTAACAGAAACTGTTATGTAGGCATGCTGTTCCTATTTTGTGTTAAAGTTTTTCCTGTCTACTCCATTTTTATTTATTTACTGTTCAATTTCTACTTCTTCGTTGCAGTACCACCACAATGTCAATGATGTTACTTACTGTATGTTTCTGCTTCAGGCTAGACGTATTAGTTCTCTTACAATGCTGTATGCAAACATTGTAACTTCTTTGGTGACTATACGCAGTAAACGTCTGAAGATGGCCTTGTAAGCCGAAAACCGGTTAACACAATAAAAGTGATATTGTAGAACAAAAGCAAACTGGTGCTTTTCATTTATTATACTGGATTTATATTTGTGTACCAACCACCATCGTATCGACTGTCGCCAAATATTCTCCATAAAATTAAATATTGCATGCCAGATCAATGTAAAATCGAAGAAATTGTATCAGTATCTCAAAAATTCTCATAACAAACGATTCTGCCAAATTAAAATGCATTTAAGAATATGAAAATACAAATGGAGATAACTGTAAAAGCCTTTGTGAAAAGCCGAACTGCAAATGGTAACATGGGATACATCAGTGTGCTCAACATCGTCGGAATAAGATTGCTTGTGAGGAAAGATTTCGCCCGTTTTACTGAATGCCTGAGTGTAGATGCCACCAGGACGCTGTTGGCCATGATGCCATAAGCAGTATCACTGTCGTCGTCGTCGTCGTCGTCGTCGTCGTCGTGCCACAGATGCGGCTCGTAGTGAAATTGCGTGTCAGTTATGTTACTGGATTTGTGATTTCCTGTCAGAGAGGTCACACTTCGTAGTAACTGACGGAAAGTCATCGAGTAAAACATAAGTGATTTCTGGCTTTCCCCAAGGTAGTGTTCCAGGCCCTTTGTTGTTCCTTACCTATAGAAATGATTTGGCAGACAAGCTGAGCAGCAGTCTTAGGTTGTTCGAGATGACGCTGTCGTTTATCGACTAATAAAGTCATCAGAAGATCAAAACAAATTGAAAACACGATTTAGAAAAGATATCTGAATGGTACGAAAATTGGCAGTTGACCCTAAATAACGAAATGTGTGAGGTCATCCACATGAGTGCTAAAAGGAATTCATTAAACTAAGGTTACGCGATAAATCAGTCAAATCTACAAGCCATAAATTCAACTAAATACTTAGCAATTACAATAACGAACAACTTAAATTGGAAGGAACAGAGAGAATATGTTGTTGGGAAGGCTAACCAAAGACTGGGTTTTGTTGGCAAGATACTTAGAAAATGTAACAGATCTACGAGGCCTGTTCAGAAAGTAAGCTCCGATTGATTGCCAAATTGAAACCACAGTGAACATCAGAAATGTTTTACTTGTAACAATTAGCTACACCTTTCAGCTACTTCTCTACGTAGTCGCCGTTCTGACTTAAGACTTTTGTCATAGCGTTGTACGAACTTTTCAATAGCCTCATCATAGAAGGCAGGCGCCAGTGCTTTCCGCCAATTCTCCACGGTGGCCTACACCTCGTTGTCTGTGTCAAAATGTTGTCTTCAAAGACAACGGTTCATGTGACCAGAGATGCAGAGATGAAACTCAGGGGGAGACAATTGCGGAGTGTATTGTGTATAATCTAACATTTCCATTTGAAAACGATGCAGGAGCATCTTCATTGCCCCTGCAGAATGCGGCTGAGAATTGTCGTGAAGACGAAACAGCACGACAGTTATGTAATGTTAGCTGCATAGCTTCAGGCGAAATTTCTCACCAGGCCCTCGAACTTGGCAGCAGACACTATTTTCTAGACATCTTTACGCACTCACTGCGAGCTCAGAAATTAGAAGAGCGACGTGATGCTAGCTGGGGTTATACTAGAGACACTACCCAACACATCTGTGCAAAGCTTTATCGGATTTTCATTGTCGTTTCCATTTCGCGACCGATCGGAGCTTACTTTCTGAACGCCCCTCGTACTAAAGATACTGCCTACACTACGCTTGTCCGTCCTCTTTTAGAATACTGTTGCGCGGTGTGGGATCCTTACCAGGTAGGTCTGACGGAGTGCATCGAGAAAGTTCAAAGAAGGGCAGCACGTTTTGTATTATCGCGAAATATGGGAGAGAGTGTCACTGAAATGATACAGGATTCGGGCTGGACATAATGAAAAGAAAGGCGTTTTCCGCTGCGACGGAATCTTCTCACGAAATTCCAACCACCAACTTTCTCCTCCGAATGCGAAAATATTTTGTTTACGCCGACCTACATAGGGGGAAACTATCACCACGATAAAATAAGGGAAATCAGAGCTCGTTCGGAAAGGTATAGGTGTTTGTTCTTTCCGCGCGCTATACGAGATTGTAATAATAGAGAATTGTGAAGGTGGCTCGATGAACCCTGTGCCAGGCACTTAAAAGTGATTTGCAGAGTATCCATGTACAGTAGATGTAGATCGTCATGATAACGATCATCATCGTACTCGACTTCTCAGTCTCCCTGAATTCTGTTAAGAATTATATCGTTCCATCTCAAATAGGCACTATTGCTTCACCGTTATACCAAAAACAGAGGGTTAATCACATAAGAAAATACCTAAACGTTTGCTTTCTTTGTAACGTGACAATTTTATTTTTATTTTTGCAAATATTTTTAGGCTCTATAAAGCTCTTGCAAGAACAAATGCTGACGTACAGACTATTAGTTGCAAATAAAACAACTGCTCTTTATATCTGGGAAAGCACAACTACAGAAATACTAGGAACGAAGTCGCGCTGATGCTGCTTGTAAAATTTAGATCCTTTCTGAAAAAATACGCTCTTAGGGTTGTGCTGCGATTTCGACTACTATAGGATATTGCAGTGACTGTGTTGTTCAGGAGTACAATGAAACGTTCGTTCGGTCATGCATGAAAAACACAGGCACTGCCCGACACCGGGCAACCGACGTTCAAGTAAAATGTGTCGCTTGTACGAGAATATACACAATGGATGTACGAGTACCGGTTATAGACACATGACTGACGACATACGACACGTTGGGTCTGGGCGTGAGTCGTGTTAGGATGACCTAACGGTAACCGGCACGGTAGCTCAGTGTGTTCGATCAGAGGGTTGACTGCTCTCTGTAATAATAATAATAAAAAAAAACCTGAATTAATGAATCAACGATGAACTTGAAAGGGCGTCATGTGACGTCCGCTCAGACCATCAGACCAAATGCAACGAACAATAATGAACCAAAGGAGTAGACAAAAAAAAAAAAAAAAAAAAAAAAAAAAAAGAAGGTAAGGCGCCCGCTCGCGATAAGCGGGAAATCCGGGTTTGAGTCCCGATCCGACAGATTTTCACTGCCGTCATTTCACTATACAGCTGATGGTTGTCTATATTCGCAACTGTGAATATATTTAATGCGAGACTATTACACTATAGCAGTATTTTAAATAAAATGCATAACTCGTTGCGGCTGGTAAATGTATCCACGCAACTCCCGTTTTTACCGATGATATAGTTTTTGCATTGGTTCTCGCTTCCAACGTTTTCTTTTCCCTTTACTATCATTTGACCATCGCCATACAGCCATCCATCACATTTACAAAATATCTTTCTTAATGGTATTCTCCCCGCCATGACCCATGGACCTTGCCGTTGGTGGGGAGGCTTGCGTGCCTCAGCGAAACGTGGTCGTACTGTAGGTGCAACCACAACGGAGGGGTATCTGTTGACAGGCCAGACAAACGTGTGGTTCCTGAAGAGTGGCAGCAGCCTTTTCAGTAGTTGCAGGGGCAACAGTCTGGATGATTGACTGATCTGGCCTTGTAACACTAACCAAAACGGCCTTGCTGTGCTGGTACTGCGAACGGCTGAAAGCATGGGGAAACTACAGCCGTAATTTCTCCCGAGGGCATGCAGCTTTACTGTATGATTAAATGATGATGGCGTCCTCTTGAGTAAAATATTCCGGAGGTAAAATAGTCCCCCATTCGGATCTCCGGGCGGGGACTACTCAGGACGACGTCGTTATCAGGAGAAAGGAAACTGGCGTTCTACGGATTGGGGCGTGGAATGTCGGATCCCTTAATCGGGCAGGTGAGTTAGAAAATTTGAAAAGGGAAATGGGTAGGTTACAGTTAGATATAGTGGGAATTAGTGAAGTTCGTTGGCAGGAGGAACACGACTTCTGGTCAGGTGAATACAGGAATTCCGGAATCAAATAGGGGTAAAGTAGGAGTAGGTTTCATAATGCATAAACAAATAGGAGCCTGGGTAAGCTACTACAAACAGCATAGTGAACGCATTATTGTAGCCAAGATAGACACGAAGCCCACGCCTACCACAACAGTACAAGTTAATATGCCAACTAGCTCCGCAGATGACGAAGAGATTGAAGAAATGAACGATGAGATAAAAGAAATTATTCAGATAGTGAAGGGAGACAAAAATTTAATAGTCATGGGGGACTGAAATTCGATAGCAGGAAAATGAAGAGAAGGAAACGTAGTAGGTGAATATGGAATGAGGGGTAAGGATTGACAGAGGAAGCCACCGGCTAGAATTTTGCACAGGGCATAACTTAATCATAGCTAACACTTGGTTTAACAATCATGAAAGAAGGTTGTATACGTGAAAGGGGCCTGGAGACACTGGAAGGTTTCAGGTAGATTATATAATGATAAGACAGAGATTTAGGAACCAGGTTTTAAATTGTAAGACATTTCCAGGGGCAGATGTGGACTTTGACCACAATCTATTGGTTATGAACTGTAGATTAAAACTAGAGAAACTGAAAAAAGGTGGGAATTTAAGGAGATGGGACCTGGATAAACTGAAAGAACCAGAGGTTGTACAGAGTTTCAGGGAGAGCATAAGGGAACAAGTGACAGGAATGGCGGAAAGAAGTACAGTAGAAGAAGAATGGGTAGCTTTGAGGGATGAAGTAGTGAAAGCAACAGAGAATCAAGTAGGTAAAAAGACGAGAGCTAGTAGAAATCCTTGGGTAACAGAAGAAATACTGAATTTAATTGATGAAAGGAGAAAATATAAAAATGCCGTAAACGAAGCAGGCAAAAAGGAATACAAACGTCTCAAAAATGAGATCGACAGGAAGTGCAAAATGGCTAAGCAGGGATGGCTAGAGGACAAATGTAAGGATGTAGAGGCATATATCACTAGGATATGACCTTTGGAGAAAAGAACACCACTTGTACTAATATCAAGAGCTCAGAAGGTAAATCAATTCTAAGCAAAGAAGGGATAGCAGAAAGGTGGAAGGAGTATGTAGAGGGTCTATACAAGGGCAATGTACTTGAGGGCATTATTATGGAAATGGAAGAGGAAGTAGATGAAGATGAACTGGGAGATATGATACTGCGTGAAGAATTTGACAGAGCACTGAAAGACCTTAGTCAAAACAAGGTCCCAGGAGTAGACAACATTCCATTAGAACTACTGATCGCTTTGGGAGAGCCACCCTGACAAAACTGTACCGTCTGGTGAGCAAGGTCTATGAGACAGGTGAAATACCCTCAGACTTCAGTGGCAATTCCAATCCCAAAGGAAGCAGGAGTTGACAGGTGTGAAAATGACCTAACCATCAGTTTAATAAGTCACTGCTACAAAATACTAACACCAATTCCTTACAGACGAATGGAAAAAAGTACAGAAGCCGACCTCGGCGAAGATCAGTTGGGATTCCATAGAAATGTTAGAACATGTGAGGCAATACTGACTCTACGAATTATCTTAGAAGATAGATTAAGGAAAGGTTGAAATGGTTCTAATGGCTCTGAGCACTATGGGACTTAACATCTGAGGTCATCAGTCCCCTAGAGCTTAGAACTACTTAAACGTAACTAATCTAAGGACATCACACACATCCATGCCAGAGGGAGGATCCGAACCTGCGACCGCAGCGGTCGCACGGTTCCAGACTGAAGGGCCTAGAACCGCTCGGCCACACCGGCCGGCAGATTAAGAAAAGGAAAACCTACGTTTCTAGCATTTGTAGACTTAGAGAAACCTTGGCCAATGTTGACTGGAATATTGTCCCTCAAATTCTGAAGGTGGCAGGGGTAAAATACAGGGAGCGAAAGGCTTTTTACAATTTGTACAGAAACCTGGTGGCAGTTACAAGAGTCGAGGGGCACGAAAGAGAAGCAGTGTTTCAGAAGGGAGAGACACATAGTTGTAGCCTGTCTCCGATGTTATTCAATCTGTATATTGAGCAAGCAGTAAAGGGATCAAAAGAAAAACATAGTGTAGGAATTAAAATTCGTGGAGAAGAAATAAAAACTTTGAAGTTTTCCGATTACATTGTAATTCTGTCAGACACAGCAAAGGACCTGGAACAGCAGTTGAACGGAATGGACAGTGTCTGGAAAGGAGGATATTGAACATCAACAAAAGCAAAACGAGGATAATGGAATGTAGTCAAATTAAATCGGGTGATGGTGAGGGAATTGGATTAGGAAATGCGACACTTAAAGTAGTAAAGGAGTTTTGCTATTTTGGAAGAAAAATGTCTGATGATGGTCGAAGTAAAGAGGATATAAAATGTAGACTGGCAATGGCAAGGGAAGCGTTTCTGAAGAAGAGAAATTTGTTAAGATAGAGTACAGATTTAAGTCTCAGGAAGTCTTTTCTGAAAGTATTTGTATGGAGTGTAGCCATGTATGGAAGTGAAATATAGACGATAAATAGTTTAGACAAGAAGAGAATAGAAGCTTTCAAATTGTGGAGCTACAGAAGAATGCTGAAGATTAGATGGTTAGGTCACGTAACTAATGAGGAGGTACTAAACAGAACTGGGGAGAAGAGGAATTTGTGGCACAACTTAACTAGAAGAAGGGATCGGTTGGTAGGGCATGTTCTGAGGTATCAACGGATCACTAATTTAGTATTGGAGGGCAGCGTGGAGGGTAAAAATCGTAGCTTGAAACAAAGAGATGAATACACTAAACAGATTCAGAAGGATGTAGGTTGCAGTAGTTACTTGGAGGTGAAGAAATTAGCACAGGATAGAGTAGCATGGAGAGCTGAATGAAACCAGTCTCTGGACAGAAGACAACAACACAGTGGTATTTTAATATGCACTTCGTTAATTACTGTTTACAAAGAATTTGGATATGAATAATTGACTGACAAAAGGCACCACTAGAAACAAACCATAATGTGATTAAACCAAAATAATTAAAAAATCCGTATGGGAAATGCACAGTATGTCTACGAGTAGACAGTTAGACCACACATGTTTAAGTGGTTGAGCATCGCAATTAGTGTTAGTACAATACTGCTGCCGATGTTGGAAGAGGAATCTTTGTATTAATCAATGCGGTGATAATGGATTTTTGATGTATGTTGTAACTGGTACAGAGAATAGTAGATTATTCACGTGTGGTCCTTCACTGCATGCATCACATAATAGATATTCTTTCAGTCCTAGCCGCAACAGATGTTTTGGGAATTTTCCATTAATTCAGCATGTGCGCGTAATCGTTGTTACGAACTGTCTGTTTCTCTTTCGATCGCGAACATAAGAAGACAATGTTAGTTTGGGGTGCAGGTGGCATTAAAGTACGGTATTCCTTTTGAAATCTTGGTCGGATCTCCCTCCATCTGCCAGTCGTTTCTCGCCGTTTCGTTATTTAACCTCAGCGTATCTTGATAAGAAAGGGAGATTCGCTTCAAAATTAGTTTACTCGCAAGTTTTCCCTTGAGATAGTCATTGGTGGTATCCTGGTTTGGCAAGGAGAACATTCGTATGTCGGAAGTGCATTTTCGAATACAGCGATATTTAAGTTGTCCGGCTTCGATATCGAATTTATACACCTACATATGCATAATTATTGTGTATTTCGCAAGTATGTGTCTGGCGTAGGATTAATCGGATCACCTTTACACTAGTTCTCTACCGTTCCACTTTCGAACAGCGCACAGTAAAAACGAAAACTTACATCTTTCCGTGTTAGCTCTGATTTCTCCTGTTCGTTGATAGTTTCTCCCTATATAGACAGGCACCAACAAAATATTTTCACACTCTGAGCAGAAAGTTGGCGATCGAAATTTTATGAGAAGGTCCTGCTGCGGCGAAAAACGCTTCTGTTTTAATGACTGCCGCCCAATTTCGTGTATCATATCAGTGGCAATCTTTCTCCTATTTCGCGATAACACAAAAAAGTTCTTTGATCTTTTTCGACGCCTTCGGTCAACCATGTCTGATGCGGATTCCACACCGCACAGCAATATGCCAGAAGAGCGCGGACGAGGGTAGTGTAAGCAGTCTCTTTAGTAAATCTGTTACATTTTATAAGTGTTCTGCCAATAAATCGCAGTTTTTGGTCTGCTTTCCCACTACCTTACCTACGTGATTGTTCCAACTTAAGTTATTTGTAACTGTAATTCGCAAGTATTTAGTTCAGTTGACAATAGTTAGATATGTGTGGGTTTTCGTGTGACAGAAATTCACCGGATTATTTTTAGTGTTCATATGGATGACTTCACACTTTCCATGATTTGGAGTTAATTGTCACTTTTTCACCATGCAGATATCTTATCTAAATCATTTTGCAATTCGTTTTGATCACCTGATGAGATTACATGACGGTAATTGACAGCATCATCTGCAAACAGTCTAAGAGAGCTGCTCAGATTGTCTCCTAAATCTTTTTATGTAGATAAGGAACTGCAGAAGGCCAGTAACACTTCCTTGGGAAACGTCAGATTACTTCTGTTTTACTCGATGACTTTCGGCATTTGTTACGAACAGAGAATTTAACTGACAGGAAATCGCGCGTCCAGTCACACAACTTGCCCCATCACGATAAAACATGTATCCATACTCAAAGACTGATCTCACAAGAGTCCTATAGAAGTTGAGCAGAATTTTCGGGTGATCTTCCCATCGCGTGTCGGCCACACACCTCAATGCATTCGTCTTTGTTTCAATCTTCGAAGAATATCATGTGATTGGGAGAGATCTCTTCGTAAGAATGGGTCTGTTATCACAGTAACAAACTTAATTTGACTCCTGATTGGATATTTATTTCACACACCTCATACTTTTGAATGTGGAACTCTTCGTTGCGTAAAAATAACTATTGATGATTTTTCCATTGTTACTTCGAAACTAATCTCCTTTAGCCAAACTCTAGGATTTGATAAAGCATGATCCATTCGTTCTTTGGTGCTGGAAAGAAATAAATGGTCGAACACAGGCAAATATCATCAGCGAGTGGTGAGGTAGATACTCTTGACGAGAAACATTATTCAAGATATCCCGCATACAGTGAATACAGGAGAGGTCTCAGTTCGGATCCCTGGGGCAGACCTTTGTCGACTGTCCGACGACCGACGGGATTTCTGTTGTACCTTACATAGATTCTTTTTTCTGAGAGAAAAAATTTAATTCGGCAGATTAATATCGGTTAAAACACGCTGCTTCCCAGTACTGTGATTCTCACTTTATCATAGGCTCGAGATATTTCACAGAACAGCGAGAAAAAGAAACATTTATTCATGAAGATCCGTTGAATGTCAGTTGTCAAAAGCCCTATGTTGTCAAGGGAACAATTCCCTTCCGAAATGCAAACTGATTCTTGGAAAGAACATTATAACTTATCCACAAACCATTCTGTTCTGTTTTGAACCATCCGTTCAAGCGTCTTTGATAAAAATGGAGACAGTGCTATCAGTCTGTAAGACGACGGGCTTAGAATATCTCTGTTTTTGGTAAGAATAGGAATTAAAATGTGCGTCTTCCATTTTTCAGGTACTGTGCCACAAATCCATATTTCATTGTAAAACCTTCGTAATATAGAAAGTGCCTCATATGGCAAGCATCTTAGAGTTAGCGATGAAGTGGGATTTTCCCCTACGACCATTTCACGAGTGTATCGTGAGTATGAGGAATCCGGTAAAACATCAAATCTCCGACATCGCTGCAAGAATGGGACCAACGACGCCTGAAGAGATTCGTTCAACGTGACAGAAATGCAACCCTTCCGAAAATTACTGCAAATTTCAATGATATGCTATGAACAAGCGTCAGCGTGCGAACGATTCAACGAAACATCATAGATATGGGCTTTCGAAGCCGAAGGCCTACTCGTGTACTCTTGATGTCTGCACAACACAAAGCTTTACGCCTCGCCTGGGCCCGTCAACACCGACACTGGACTGTTGATGACTGGAAACATGTTGCCTGGTCGGACGAGTCTCGTTTCAATTTATATCGAGCGGATGGACGTGTACGGGTATGGGGACAACTTTATAAATCCATGGACCCGGGGACTGTTCAAGCTGGGGAGGCTCTGTAATGGTGTGAGGCGTTTGTATTTGGAGTGATACGGGACTCCTGATACGTCTAGATACTACTCTGAAAGGTAACACGTACGTAAGCATCCTGTCTGATCACCTCCATCCATTCATGTCCACTGTGCCTTCCGACAGACTTGGACGATTCCAGGAGGACAATGCGACAGTCCTCACGTCCAGAATTGTTACAGAGTGGCTCGAGGTACACGCTTCTGAGTTTAAACGCTTCTGCTGGCCAACAAACTCCACAGACATGAACATTATTGGGCATATCTGGGATGCCTTGCAACGTGCTGTTCAGAAAAAGTCTCCACGCTCTCGTACTCTTACCGATTTATCCCTTTCAGACCCTCTGGCTACAACCGTGTAGATTAACTCTTACTGTGTCTTAGCTACAACATATTTATATTTCTTTTTTTTTTCGAAAATGGAAACCTGGGGTACACATTTGTGAGTATTCAACATTTTCATCGTGCGCAAGTGCTGCCAACTGTTGGGCATCTGTATGAAAATATCAGCAAGTCAGTGTAGCAGGGTGCAGCAGCTCGTGACCACCAAAAGTACGCGGATGTAGTTGGTCCGCTATATCCCATTGTATAATTTAATATTGTTTTTTTGCTTCGTAAATATTGAATGATCATTTTACTATTTATTACAACAGAGAACATTTCTTAATTAGTTACTTTAGTTCATAAAACGAAGCCAAGTATGTTTCGAAAACTGGTACGTACTTTTGATTAAATCTTGCATCTAAAATCATTAAAAAAGTACCTAAGAGAATTACCACTTAAAGGAAAATTTTATTTCCTCCAGAAAAAAATTGATGTGTGAAACGGTTACGGATAACCGTGCAGGATTCATGTTGTCAGTTCCCTCCAGCACTAATTCAGACATTAATCGAGTCCATGCCACTTGGTGCAGCGGCACTTCTGCGTGCTCACGGGGACCCTACACGATATTAGGCTGGTGCATCAGTTTCTTTGGCTCTTCAGTGTATAATAACTTCGATTTGGATCAGGTTTTATTGAAGAGAACATTAGGTACAGCAGAAAACTTCGTGAAGGTAACACACCCGGTACTGAAATATGGCTTTATTTAACAGGATGTATATTGAATAATTAATTACCAAGGGTCACCACCAGCTTTGACACTGGACAAGTCGATAGAAATAGTGGCAACAAAACAATTTACGGACACACAAATAATATTGTCAAACGTGGTAGAAAAAGAGTCAAATTAGCATGACATCAACAGAGTACACAACTGCAATGGAATTTGCAATTAAAGAGTTTGAAAATAGTCGAGTGAGCTATATCTTACAACAGCATCAAATAATTGATTCTTGAATTGTTAACGACTGAAAATACCCAAGAATAGAAAATTAGCCTTCTTGAAAAACGGACGCATGACTTTAATTAACTCAAGTTTGCCTCAGATACACTAACTGAGCTGGAAATCAAGGTTACACTTCTCTTGCTTCAGTCTGCCACCTAACCGGAAATTGGAAGCAAACGTCGCAGTTTGCAGCCTTAGCGTGGCCGCAGTAATAGTAGCCGAAGGAGTGTGGCACCGACTGCTGAGAAGTGATAGTTGCTAACAGAGTCTGCCGCTGGTTTTGGCTCGTTGAGTGCGTGAACTGAAAACATGATCTTACCGATATTGACGAGGTTGAATGATCTCTAAGTCGCGAACAAGCTGAAGAATAACTCTGGAATGACTATGCAGGCGGCCAGAGTATAGCCCTCTCATCACTCGCAGCCTTTTCAGAACCGCCCAGCAACCAATTGCCCCCTCCGGTCTGCGAGACTTCCTCCTTAACTCGGAACAGCACTTGCAAAAACTCCTCCGAGATCAATCAGCAAAAAAGTGCCAAGTGAATCGCCAGTGAAACACCTAGAAACAGATAATTAATTGAAACCCTCAGCTGCTGACGGGTGTTGTTGATATACCTCGATGGGGACAGCTGAAAATGTGTGATGTACCTCGATGGGGACAGCTGACCCCATCGAGGTATATCAACAACACCTGTCGGCAGCTGAGTGTTTCAATTAATTATCATTTATTCTAGAGAAGCTACACGGTCATCAATGGTATCTGTTCTTTCGAGAACAGTTATTATCTTCATATATATAGTTAATGGCTACCCAGCCATTGACCTTCGTCTGTGCGAATACGCACAGGGTGTCCGAACTCTTACGGGAATCGTCACCTTAGTGTGCGCGAGTAATGAGTGGATGGGCAAATATCTATTAGGTACATTACGTATGTAGATTGTGGACAGTTGAGAATGTGGGTTTCACGGGAAGCATGCAAGGGATAAGTCCCTGCAGTCGCGCTATTCGTCTGTGTCCTCGGTGGCTCAGGTGTTTAGAGCGTCTGCCATGTAAGCAGGAGATCCCGGGTTCGAGTCCCGGTCGGGGCACACATTTTCAGTTGTCCCATTCGAGGTATGTCAACAACACTTGTCGGCAGCTGAGAGTTTCAATTAATTATCGTGTATTCTAGAGAAGCTGCACGGTCATCAATGGTATCTGTTCTTTCGAGAACAGTTACTATCTTCATATATCTAGAAACTGGTTCTGTGTCTCGCATCATATAACTTAACATGCAATCGGCCAATTAAAACCATAGGTTCTCTAGTTGGCAAGGATTGGGCGAAGAATCCGATGGCAGGTTCTCCACGACGCGATATTCTGAAAATTTTAGGAAGGTTACCAAGGAAGGAGCGCTGAGTAGTCTCTTGAGTGCACGTGTGGCAATTATTCTGGCTTTGCAAGACAGCACCACAAGAGCATACATAGCAGAACGTTTCGTTGTGGACGGCAAAGCCCATCGATGCTCCGAACGGGGGCAAAGGCTCAGCCCGTTCACCCGTGGCGTACCGGTGGCTGTTGTACAGAGAGCTCTCCTGAGTGCCTTCGGCCACTGAGCAGGCAGCCAGTGGATAACCTGCGAGCCGCCCCCCCCCCCCCCCCCCACCCCACAGCCACCGACCGCCATAGCGCCGTCTTCTCGGGAACCCAGACACAAGGGAAAACGGAATTTAACTGACGTGTTTGCAGAGCTTGAGGAGGTTGCCGTGCCTCAGAAGAAACCCCGGCTCCAAGTCAAGATAACAAAATCCAATATGATCATATATATTTCTACACTAATGGCGATTAAAATTGCTACACCACGAAGATGAGGTGCTACAGACGCGAAATTTAACCGACAGGAGGAAGATGCAGTGATATCCAAATGATTAGCTTTTCAGAGCATTCACACAAGGTTGGCGCCGGTGGCGACACCTACAACGTGCTGACATGAGGAAAGTTTCCAACCGATTTCTCATACACTAACAGCAGTTGACCGGCGTTGCCTGGTAAAACGTTGCTGTGATGCCTCGTGTAAGGAGGAGAAATGCGTACCATCACGTTTCCGACTTTGATAAAGGTCGGACTGTGGCCTATCGCGATTGCGGTTTACCGTATCGCGACATTGCTGCTAGCGTTGGTCGAGATCCAATGAATGTTAGTAGAATATGGAATTGGTGGGTTCAGGAGGGTAATACGGAACGTCGTGCTGGATCCCAACCGCCTCGTATCACTAGCAGTCGAGATGACAGGCACTTTATCCTCATGGCTGCAACGGATCGTGCAGCCACGTCTCGATCCCTGAGTCAACAGATGGGGACGTCTGCAAGACACCAACCATCTGCACGAACAGTTCGACGACGTTTGCACCAGCATGGACGATCAGCTCGGAGACCATGGCTGCGGTTACCTTGACGCTGCATCACAGACAGGAGCACCTGCGATGGTGTACTCAACGACGAACCTGAGTGCACGAATAGTAAAACGTCATTTTTTCAGATGAATCCAGGTTCTGCTTACAGCATCATGATGGTCGCATCATCATGGCGACATCGCGGTGAACGCAAATTGGAAGCGTGTATTCGTCATCGAACCCTTCATTCGATCCCTGCGAAACCCTACGTTTCAGCAGGATAATGCACGACCGCATGTTGCAGGTCCTGTATGGGCCTTTCTGGATACAGAAAATGTTCGACTGCTGCCCTGGCCAGCACATTCTCCAGATCTCTCACCAACTGAAAACGTCTGGTCAATGGTGGCCGAGCAACTGGCCGGTCACAATACGCCAGTTACTACTCTTGATGAACTGTGGTATCGTGTTGAAGCTGCGTGGGCAGCTGTACCTGTACACGCCATCCAAGCTCTGTTTGACTCAATGCCCTGGCGTATCAAGGCCGTTATTACGGCCAGAGGTGGTTGTTCTGGGTACTGATTTCTCAGGATCTATGCACCCAAATTGCGTGAAAACGTAATCACATGTCAGTTCTAGTATAATATATTTGTCCAATCAATACCCGTTTATCATCTGCATTTCTTTTTGGTGTAGCAATTGTAATGGCCCGTAGTGTATCAATTACGTCCTAACCACTCATGAGGTACATCCGTAAATCTGCGAGTAGGACATGATAAACAGAGAACGATTCGGAAAGCAAGAATGAAGAAATAAAATTTTGGTTCGCTAATCGCGTATGCGAAGCAAGATAATGTATGAGGTAAGGTCTGGAAGGACGCCGCCTCACAGGCTGTCCGGCACATCGACCCTAATCGTTAATCCTCCAGACAGATTAGATCCAGGGTCGGAGAACCTCCCCGTCCGGGAAACAGCTCTTAACACGCATGGCTATCCGGGTGGGTGCCAGCAGTTTGTATTGGTTTTTATTAGCGGAGGGATACTGGCTGCTCGTTCGAGTAGTGGGTCCAACTACCCACACACATCAGTTCGCTTGGGAATAATAAAAATTTCTTTCATTTCTCGTGTTATAATTTCGTGATAACGTTGCCCGTTTGCTTTTTTAACATTCCATTTTGCAGTATGGTTTGTATACTGATAACGACTACATTCACATCCGCTTTTCAAACGCATAGGACAATGCTCTGACTTTAGAGCATCCTGGCGTACTTGGAAAAGCATGGGGAGTATAGTTTTACGTCTGATGCAGATTTTTCTCTCCCAGAAACAGTAACTGTTGTTGGGGAGCCGTGATTCATAACGGCGATATACTATCCAACAACGCGAGGACGGATTCGCTCATTCTGTCATTATATGTGCAGCTCCAACTAATATGAGCTTTGCCGGATTAAGCCCACGCGGGAACTTCAGCGATTGTTAAGAAGAAGCCCTTGGTTTGCTTTAAGCTTCAAAGTTGACGATGAGAAATATGACTTCTCTTTACAGAACAACTTTTCTCGATTTAATTTCTAAAAATTTAGAGATAACACTGGCCACATCATGTCTCTAAACAAATCAAATTATATGTCCAGTAAGGTGAGGTATTTTAAACATTCCTGTCCTTTGATACTCCTTAAATCATTTTTAATGCGCTTGAGTGTTGAAAAAGAACGTTCTCTACTGCAAATGATGATAATTAAAGACAGGTAATTGCGTAAGACTACCTGTACATTGGGGAAATACTACTCTAATGAATTTTCCGTTAAAAGTTTATAAAACAGCAGTTTCAGTGGCTCGTGCATTTTGCTGTCAATAGGAGAAGTCACGTCTAGTCTGAGCAGTTCATAAAACTGCACTATTTGGTCACTTAGGCTTTGTTTCAAACTGTCTGGATATGCACTAACGCTAAATATAGTTTTTTTAAAGATCTCTTCTGATGTTCAAGATTGAAATTGCCAAAGTATTCCACATACACTACTCCTCCACTTCTATCGTCTTTGTTAGCCCTGCATGTAGCATAGCCTTTGACTAAAAATTGTTTCGTAAAAACAAAGAACAACCGCCTTCAGCCACAAATCGTAATTTTATTGAAATGCACGGTGCGTTTATGGGGAATGTTTATGTACAAATACACACAAAACAAGTTTTGAATTATGTTCGAAAATGCGCTGTGTCAAAATTTTTTCTGCAAATATGCTGCTTAAATGAAAGCATGTGTTTCTAGACAAACATTCTCCAGAACGATACGCCTATAGTAGAAATAGCCCAGAATTAAACGAAATGTAAACTTGATGTAGATAGTCAAAGCAGCTGAAGATGAACTCCCAGGGCTCGAAATGTACCGTGCATTTAAAAAAAATCACGAGTTGTAGCTGAAGGTGGCTGTTCTTTATTATTACAAAAGTAGCACAGTCATGGAAGGAACACTGCAAACAATGGATAAAATTAAGTAAACATTGTTTATTTGGTGGGAACCATGTTCCCGATATTGCTACAGCCTCCACGCAACACTAAACGTTCTTTATTTGAGATAACGGAGCGGATATTGCGCTAAAAATGTTAACGGTCGTAACTTGTTATTAGATGGTTAACAATCGGCAATTTTACTAAAGACGACTGTATGTTTCCTTCACTTCGTATTTGTTCTATCGAACTATGTAGCAAATTGCACAGTTTTCCAGCCAGAATATCACTGAAATCCTGAGTAGTTCAGTCTGTGGTTTTAATACTGAAGAGCGTTTGGTACTTGGCTCGCATTTCCAAAACTTTCTGTAGGGTCTATTAACAATTAATGTGAGTTATTCCCTTAAAACCTTTCTTTCTTTGGGCGAAGTGTGTTCCCTGCCTGTAATGCTGCTCTGGGAGTGAGTAATTTGCAGTTTGTTGATGTACGTTACAAGTATTACACTGTCTGACTCTGGGAGCCTCAACAATCCTTTTTGTTTCTGATGAAGCTCTTGTTGGAAGAATTTGGAGGTGGGGGGGGATCCAATTCTGTTCTCATTTCTGTATGTCCATATGGTTCAATCTGAGGTACGGTTAGTATTTGCAGACACAAGGGAAGACAGAACAGCCTGAGAATACGTTGCATTTCATAGATAATTGTCAGTCTCTTTAAAGCTCCAGCTGTTTTGAGATGCTGTTTCATTAAATTCCTCTCTAAACAGAAAACTCTACATTTTTATCCGTCGGTCCTTGCCCATCACCGCAATGTATGCAAGATATGCTGGCCTTGTGACAATGGTCCCTGGTATGTTGACTGCCACATCAACACCAACGATATTAACTGCGATATTGTCTGGTTATATGCTCGTAATGTAAACACTGAAAATATTGTTTCACTGCTGGTACATATGAAGTATCAGAAGTGAAAGCGCTTGCTATGAATATTGTAATCTACCTGTAGCTATGTGAGCCCTATGCGTGTGTGGGAGGGTGGAGGGAGGGGTGGGGGGCAGGGGAACTATGTGGACATCCCGGGTGGGTGGATGGATGCTGTCTGGATTAAATGAAAACTTCCTCCACGGCGATGTCAGGAGAAAAAATGTGCCTCACATAAAAGTGTGGTTGTTGGTCTTGGTTAATTCATATTCAAGTGACATGGGGGTTAACTAATTTTCAAAATAATATCGAGAGGAATTTGATTACTTCCACGCTTATTTTTTCAAGACTTGCATCCATAAAAAAACTGAACATGGCGAAATAAAAAGAAATGCATGAAGTAATAAGCGGCCTCAGTTACAAGTAATACACATATGAAGGGTCCGCAGGGTATGGGGAAACAATGTGTAAAAGAGGTGTTACGTCCAGAGAGCGCAACTGTCTTGCATTTAAATGATAATTAATTATCCATAGTGTTACGGAGAATTAATAAGTGCATCAGGTGAGCTAATGAAGAAATTCACTGTAACAAACGTTGAGACTCAAATTGCAGAAGAATTTAAATAAAAACTTAAGAATCATGGCTTTGACTGTGAACAACTCTGACTAGATCGGAAGATTTCTGAACCTCACGTGATACCGTTCTCAGTTAGATCTTAGCACTGCAGCGAGAATATTCACCATTCTGGCTGCCGTCTCGGATCTCGAACGAAGACCAACTAGTCTCCATCAATCTCCGACATCGAGTCTTCTCTCCATCGCACCCTGGAGCAGAATGTCTTTTCTATAGTGCCCTCCGCTAGAGAATGTTCTCTGTGCTGCTCTCCGAAATCGAATATCCCCTGTCCTTTCCGCTTCTGTAACTCTGGCAGCTCAACAAAAATAATTCCGCAAAAATTTCGCGTCAGCCAACCACGGCTTGTGCTTCTTTGTTTCATCTATCAGAAGAGGGAAAATATTCCACACGACTCTCCTTCTCTCATTTTATGAACCTCAGAGAGATCCACGCCACATGTTAATGGTCAGTGAGGGCTCTAGTCTTGACCTTATCCTGTGACACGTGAGCAAATACTTGTTTCTCCCCCTACCATCCTGACTATTTTTCGAAAGCGTCTTAACTCTTCCCCCGATTTTGGTAAACATCAACTTTGGCATCAGTATGTCTGCCTGGGTCGTAATCTCCTACTTAATTGCCGGCCGCGGTGGTCTCCTGGTTCTAGGCGCTCAGTCCGGAACCGTGCGACTGCTACGGTCGCAGGTTCGAATCCTGCCTCGGGCATGGATGTGTGTGATGTCCTTAGGTTAGTTAGATTTAAGTAGTTCTAACTTCTAGGGGACTGATGACCACAGATGTTAAGTCCCATAGTGCTCAGAGCCATTTTCCTACTTAATTGGCAAGCTGTCAGTCTTAGACAGACGCGCGTGTGTCTCCTGGAGAAGTAAAGTAGTCATTGTTTCTGAGCTGTCTCTAGGAGCTGGAGCCAGTGAGTCTGCCAGAGGCGTGTCTGCACCGTTTATCAGTGAAGTGACATCCGGGGAACATTCGCGGGGAACGAACGTTGACGAAGCTCTGTCGGGTGTGAAGAGGGACGGCACCAGGGAGCGGTTCTGCTCAATAATTTACTGGAGTCTTTATTGTCCACAAGGGACGACGGGCCTCGTCTTGCTGGAAGGGACGCCCAACTTGCATGTGAAATTCAGGCGTCCGAACATTACTTCATACGAAAGAAAAACTGCTGTTTCAATATGATATGACTTGCATGTTCCTCGACCTGTTAAGAGGAGTATGAGGGTAGCTGAAATTGTTTATACTCTCTTCACTTTCTTACTATTGGAACTAGTTTTATCTAACTTCGAATCACATCAGGTGGATGTCTCGGTGAGTGCAAGTAATAGGCCACACTCCAGCAGCTTCCTGTGTTCCTTTCATTAATCTTTCTCTTTTTCGTCCGTCGTCAGACGGGATTTTCACATTAGTTGGATTTGGAAGGAAGTGAGGAATGTGACACAGATTGTCATTTAATAAAGAAGTAAACCTAAAGTAAACAATGGCACACTTCTTTCCGAGAGACTGGTTATATTCGCAAACATTTAGTAAGTGTCCAAAAACTAATGGACAGTTTACAAAAGCAAAAAGATATGAGAGGGATCTGACAGATTTCTCTGAATATAAACATGCTGCGAAAGGACTTGAGTGTCAACAGTGGGGATACATGCCTGCAAATTTGTAACATGGCATACGTCCTTTTGCCTGACACATTTCATCTGTCGCATACTTTCCATGAAACGAACATTGGAAATTGTTGATTCCATGATTTCTGCTTCAGAAAGTTCCGTATAGACGCCTCGAATTACTGCTTGTTTTAACGTCGTATGGTTTGGAATACACTTAGTGACAAATGTCATGGGATAGCGATACGCAGATATACAGTCGGCGTTAGCATCCCATACACACGGTATAAAAGAGCAGTGCATTAGCAGAGCTGCCATTTGTACTCAGGTGATTCGTGTTTACGAAATGATTTTGGCCGCACGACGGTAATTAACAGACTTTGAACGCGGAATAGCAGTCGGAGCTAGATACATGGAAAAAATAATCGCAGAAACCATACAATGTAAGCTTTCACGGCCGGTTTTGTCTTCACTTAAAACTTCCGGGCTGATAGACCGTGGTCTAAGTATAAAACTCTCTCCTGACGTTTCGTCTCCGACTGCGGGAGACATCCGCGGAGTTAAAGCGGCCGCTTTACCTCCGAGGATGTCTCCCGCAGTCGGAGACGAAACGTCAAGAGAGAGAGTTTTATACTTCGACCACAGCCTATCAGCCCGGAAGTTTTAAGTGAAGAGAATCGCAGAAACCGTTAGAGAATACAATATACTGAGATCCACGGTGTCAAGAGTGTGCTAAATCTCAGGAATTACCTTTCACCATGGACAACACGGTGGCCGACGGCCTTCACTTAACGACCGAGAGCAGCGGCGTTTGCGTAGAGTTGTCAGTACTGACAGACAATCAACAGCGCTTGAAATAACCGCAGAAATGAATGTGGGACAGTGCGGCTAAATATGGCGTTAAAGGCCTATGGCGGCAAAATTCAAATGGCTCTGAGCACTATGGGACTTAACATGTGCCGGCCGAAGTGGCCGTGCGGCTCTAGGCGCTACAGTTTGGAACCGCGTGACCGCTACAGTCGCCGGTTCGAATCCTGCCTCGGGCATGGATGTGTGTGATGTCGTTAGGTTAGTTAGGTTTAAGTAGTTCTAAGTTCTAGGGGACTGATGACCTAAGATGTTGAGTCCCATAGTGCTCAGAGCCATTTGAACCATTTGAACTTAACATCTGAGGTCAACAGTCCCCTAGAACTTAGAACTACTTAAACCTAACTATCCTAAAGATATCACACACATCCATGCCCGAGGCAGGATTCGAACCCGCGACCGTAGCAGTCGCGCGGTTCCGGACTGAAGCGCCTAGAACCGTTCGGCCAAAGCGGCGGGCCCTATGGCGGCAGACGACCGACGTAAGTGCCTTTGCTAACACCAAGACATCGCCTGTATCACATCTTCTGGGCTCGTGACCACATCAGTTGGACTCTAAACGACTGTAAAATCCTGACCTGGTCAGATGAACCCCAATATTAGTTGTTAAGAGCTGATGATAGGGTTCGAGTGTGGCGCAGGCACCATAAAACCATAGAACCATGTTGTCAATAAGGCGCTGTGCAAGCTGGTGGTGGCTCCATAATGGTGTGGGCTATGTTTACATTGAATGGAACCGATCATTGACTGGAGATGTTGATGTTCGGGTACTGGGAGACCATTTGCAGCCCTTAATGAACTTAATGTTCGCAAACGACGATGGGATTTTTGTTAATGACGATGAGCTGTGTCACGCATCCACATTGGTTCGCGATTGATTTGAAGAACATTCTGGACAGGTCGGGCGAATGATTTAGCAAACCAGATCGTCCGACATGAGCCCTACCGAAAATTGATGGGACACAGTCGAGAGGCCGTACGTGCAGTAAATTCTGCACCGGCGACACCTTCGAGATTCTGGAGCGTTATAGAGACAGCATGGCTCGGTATTTCTGCAGGGAACTTCCAAAGACTTGTTGAGCCCTTGCGACTTCAAGCTGCTGCAGTAAGCCGGGAAAAGGCAGGTTCAACACGATATCAGGAGGTATTCCATGACTTTGGTCATCTCCGTGTTTATGAGTTGCTACACTTGAATCTGTGGCTAACGGTTCCCGATCTACCTGCATCTCATTTTCCAACAAAAGCACACTATTATTTTCAGCCATAATGGCTATGTTTGTGAAACGTGACTGTGTGGGATAATTATTTATTTTCTGCTACCAGTCACTTTTTATTTCATGCTTAATTTAACATAATGCAACGCATTTCGAACATGTTCTGTTCATCTTCAAGCGTTTATGCATACATACATACATAAAGAAATATTACTTAAAAATAGACAGTCTTAAACTAGATTAATCTAGAACACTTTGCTCATTGTTTTTTACTGTAGCTGCAGGTGGGGCATTTGGGGGGGGGGGGGGGGGAAGGAGGGGGGCAGTGTATATCTAGAAATCGAAATCAGTGATGTCTCCTGCTGGTTTTCTTCTTTGTTGCTGACTATGTATATCACAGCCTGTATCAGATGCAGATAGATTTGCATCAGTTATGTGTTACGAAAATAGTGTGAAAGGCTTTAATATGACAGTTGATCAAGTTTCGAGAATCTTGTTTAAATGATGACTCTAGGAATACACTACAACCCCTTACGTATCGCTCCAATGGAGATACTGGTGACAAGATTGGATTACCTGCGGCATACACGAGTGGTATTTAAACAAAAATCTTTCCGCGTTTCATACTTGAATGGAACGAGAAAAGACCCTAATAACTTGTACAGCGACGTGCGATCTGCCATACTCGTCACAGTGATTTGCAGAGTGTAAATGTAGATTACAATTACCTTGCCCCCGCAGCTGTTGGTTGCTGATTCTTGTGTAATAATTTAACAATATCAACTGATTTCATAATACTAATGTTAATAATCATGACGAGAATTACGTCGCAGTTAACGTGCAGCAACCATCTTTCCGAAGATCTCTCACTACTTATGAAAAAAGAATCTGTGCTCAGTAAACATGAATTATGAAAGGCGCTTTCACTTTACTTAGACCAGAATTAAAGAAAAGGGTGCAAGTGAAACATTTTCGACCATAATTTTATACATCAGCAGAGGGTAAACACCTGCCTCGAATCAGCTCTAAACTGGAACTGAAACTCTCTAATAGCGCTGTTCGCACCATTACATTGTTACTAACGAGAAAACATGGTGATTTCTCTCCAGGCACCAGCGTTGCGTAATCTTTGGAGTTTTTCTGTTCTATGCCAAACAGGAGCAGGTCTCCAATGTGTATGCTACTCTAGCAACAGCATGCACTCTCCAGGAGTGCCGGATGTAGAAATCTATGTTTCATGATTACTTACTGGCGATGAACAAATACTATAAAATACTGGCCACTGCTGATGTATTTGTTCCTTGGAGTCCAACAGTCACTCGTAAACGAAGATTTATACTGTGCACTCAGTTGTCACATACAGACAATCATGTTTAGGTATCCGCAGCCACGACATGAGAGCCGAACTGTGTGATACAGCGATTGGTTACTTATTTTTGAACGTGAATACAGTAATCATAACTAACAGGTTACTTCGCTGTTCGAAAGCAAACTAGTACTGGAGTTAAAAGGCTCATCTTCACACTTTTGATCCTAATCTGTGCAGAAAAATAACTGGAGCGCTACGAATATAGGTTTCAAATTTTTGCAGGTATTTACTTCTCGCCATATCGTACGAAACATGAGAACAGTTTCATTAGAACTGTCTGTTCTCCGTTTTCGGTGTTCCACTGCAATGTTATTTATAAACGATTTGACGTCTCTTTGACGGAGTGCCGCCTTATAATATTGACGGAAACCGAGAACATCTGCAGCGGTGCGATCGAGTTCCCCGATTCGCCGCGTTTTGATATGATGTTACGAAAAACCGAAAGGAAAATGCCAGTACCTCGCAGTTAGTTATTTGGTACTGTTGCAGCAGGCAGAATTGAGAAACACAAAATTACCGGTTGCCTGAACATTCTTGCGATATCGCATTTCGCAGGCAAATTAAGTAGTCTTCTGTTTCGCTATGGTTCGTCTCTCAGAGGAAGGCTCGGCAGATTAAATTACAGTAATTAGAAACTCGAACTTCCTGGGTAGGTCATCTCTCAGCTGCATGGTACAGCGCCTACCACAAACGTACTCCCTTCCTGCGGAAGGAGGGGGCGGATCTCATGCGTGAAATGAGCAGAGGCTCGTACAGACTGTAATTCTTAAGTAGCTGCAACCGTTGCAGCCTACGCCGGCCGACGGTAGTTCTATTTCTATTGATGTATGAGGACAGCACACGACATTTTCACAAATAAAATGCTTTCGTTGAGGTTGTATGAAATAAAATGTGCTTACGGCATTTTTATCCGACAGTTCCCATCTGGGGGTCTTCAGGCGCATGGTGCAAGTCATTTTATTTGATGCCACTTCGGCGACTTGTGCGTTGATGATGACAGTGATGATGATGATGATGATGATGATGATGATGATGATGATGATGAAATGATAATGAGGACAACAAACATACACCGAGTCCCAAGTGGAAAAAATGCTCTACCTGGCCGAGAATCGAACCCGGGGCCTTGAGATCGAGAGACAGCAACGCAAGACCGCGAGCTGCTGACATTTAGGTTTCAAATCAAACGGAATCAGTTTTCAAACTTTAATTCTGTACCGTCGATTCGTATAACGAGGCGCATTCAATAAGTAATGTAACACTTCTTTCCTTGTCCAGTTTCGGTTGAAAAAATGCAGAATTTGTTGTGGGACCAATTAGAACGTTCCCTCTTCAGCAACTTAGTTTCACGAAGTTTCGATTGGTGGTGGCGTTACATGTAGCTTTCACAGCGGCGTCTGCAGCACAGGTGCTGTTTCAAGCAGAAAGCTGTCATTGAGTTTCTTTTGGCGGAAAACCAGAGCATCGCAGGTATTCACAGGCGCTTGCAGAGTGTCTGCGGACTCCTGGCACAGAAGAAAAGCATGGTGAGTCGTTGGGCGAGGTATTTGTCATTTTCGCAACGAGGTCATGCAAATCTGTACGATGCCCCGCTTGCCTGTTGGCCGCAAACAGCTGTGCTACCTTCAGAAAATTTAGTAAACACTTTAGTGTGTTCATCGCCACAAAAATGAAACGAACTTCTCCATGGCAACGCAAGGCCTCACAAGTCTGCGCACCCGAGATGAGCTCACAGAACTTCATTGGCCTGTTCTTCGCTGAGCGGGGTCGCCGTGCGGTCCATGGCGCCTTGCCACGGTTATCGCGGCTCCCCCCGTCGGAGGTTCGAGTCCTCCCTCGGGCGTAGGTGTGTGTGTCGTCCTTAGCTTAAATTAGTTTAAGTAGAAATAGTAGTGCGTAAGCCTAGGGACCGATGATCTAAGCCGTTTGTCCCATACGAACTTACAAAATATTTCCAACATTTGATTTGCCTCTCACTCTCGAGCTGCTACCATTTATTGCCTAAATACCTCGTTGGGTCCAGTTCATGTCGTAATTTGACCTATTCCCAGTGTGGTCTCATCCACCCTACGACCCGGATCTCACACCTTCCGATTTCCATCCGTTTGGTCCAATGAAGGATGCACTCCGCAGCAAGTACTCGGATGAAGGACAAGTTATTGATGCAGCAAGACTTTAGCACCGATGTCGATCAGCAGAGTTTGCACCACGCGGCCATACAGACCCTTCCAGTAAAGTAGCCAATCCACAAGTAAACAAAAACAGCCAACTTACCAAGCGAGGCGCAGGGATGAAAAAGCTGGACTAGTACTCCAGAGTACTGGGGCCCAAATCACAAATTCGGCCATCCACATTTTGGTTTTCCGTGATTTCGCTATACAACGCTACTCCATCCTTTTCCAAACCCAGCTTGTACTCGGTCTCTAATTACATCGCTGTCAACGGGACATCAAACTCGAATCCATCTTCCCTTACCACCAACGTGTTACATTCTAATGTGAGCAGTACCGCAGATATTCTAACCGCATTAAATGTTGTGGAACGTCAAATGTTCGCAAATATTCGTCATTGTCGTCAGGAGAGAGGTGTTTTTTTTTTATTTTTCCAGACGAAGGCAACGCAGATTTTGTCGAAGAATTAAATGTTAAAATAACAGCTGATAGTGCCTACCTTTTCTGCAGTAGACGGGCAAGATCTTTAACAGAATTTAGTTATTGAAGTACAGTTTTATGTAAACGATATTGTGTATTTTTATGTTTCAGTATGTGTTACCTTTTGTTTACCAGACATTTTAAACCTAAAAATTGTTGTTCGAGTACATCCTGGTCAACTAATCATGCGGATTTCATCTATAATGACGCACGTTTCTTCAATAAGTGATTTGTGAGTGTGTGAATAAACAATTTTGTAATACACTGAAGAGGCGTAACGCTATGACAACTGCCCACTGCGAGATTGGATGCCATCTGTTGGGGTTGCGGGCGTTTCAAGTGGTTATAACGACGATACCAGCCACAAATGTGGAGATCCACTGGCATGAGGAACTTTTGCAAAGGGCAGATTGTTACGGCCGGGCCCCTCGAAACGAGCATCTCGGAAACGGCGAACCTAGGTGACTGTTCGCATGCTTCTGTCGTAGTCTTCTATGAAAATTGGCCGAAAAACAGTGAAACTACAAGCTGGCACAGATCATGGAGGCCGATGGCTTATCAGCTGCGTAAAGCAGGACAGGCGGCTATCTTCAGTGAATACGGTGACAGAGTACATTGCTGCTTCAGGCAGAGCAGTTTCGGAGCACACCGTTCCGCGCACATTGTTGTGCATGGGATTCTGTAGCACAATACAGGTGTGTATTCCCACGTTGACCCAACGACACTGTCAGTTACAATTGCAGTGGGCACGGATTGATCGATATTGGTCCGTGGGTCATAAAAAATGTGTCATCTGGCCAGAAGAATCGAGTTTCTTGTTATACCAGTTCGATGGTAGTACTCCGTCATCTAGACGAAAAGTTTCTCGACACCTGCACCGTGCCATGGACTCAAGCCGGTGTGGGCTGTGTTATGCTATGGGGGACTTTCATCTTCGATTCCGTGATACCTGTGGTAGTAATCGAATGCACGCTGACAGCTGTGGTCTTCCGAACGTTACTGCGGATCACCTGTGTGTCTTCCCCGACGGCGATGGCATCTTCCAGCAGCTTAACCGTCCCTGTTACAAAGACAGAATCCTGATTCAGTGGTTTGAGGAGCATAGTAGTGATCTCACGTTGACGTTTTGGCCCTCAAACGCACCAGATCTGAATCAGATGGAGCACGTCTGTGACTCTATCGGACGTCAGCCCTACACTCACATACTACAGACCCATAACTTACGGGAACTGCGTGACCTTCGCGTGGACATCTGGTCCCACATACCACCGGCAACCTACCAAGAACTTGTCGAATCCGTAGCACACACAGTCGTTGCTGTATGGTGTACAACAAGTGGGTGAGCACGATATGAAGCAGGTGATTATAACGTTCTGGCTCATCAGTGTGTATTGGAGATGGCTTTATGATTAAATAATCGATACAAATATAAAAAGACAGATGCAGATGTAGCCATTACTCCACATGCCTTCGTAGCCGCGATCCAAAAGTACTGTACGAGCCCGACAGTGAGTGTAGGATAGACGAGTGGAGGTGCTGTGGTGGAGTCATGTGGAGCGCCGGGACGCTAATGAGACATCCTTCAACTAACAATAATTTAACAGCAATAATTTTTCATTCACTCTGTCTCCTTCCTGGAGCTGCCTATAGAAGCTGTGATTAAGCTCAGTCCGAGATATCTGCATGCCTCTGTTGTCGGTTGCTGAGATGGCCTGCAGGTGGAAGACCCTGTAGTGACATAAAAGACAGCTCGACAGTTGGTCCCAGCATACAGCGGGTAAGGTTGTACTTGTACTGCTCAGGAGTGGCGGCACAGGAGCCCTGCTCTGAAGCTGAACAGCTCGCAGGTGGGTGGGTCGGTTATTCATCCACGAAAGATTGGCTTGCCTCTCAGCTTCCACCAGCCACCATTGTGACCTCCAGGAGTGCAGCTGGCAGAATCAAAGTTTCTTCCACAGGCAGCCAGCAGCAGACTCATGCAGAGGACTCCAATATGGCGGCGGCTATACACACTCCATTGTATTCATTATGGCATCCTGAAATTATTAGAACCGATCTTCGGCTGGTTTCTGTGTTGCAGAGGGTTTGGCCTGACTCGGAGAGTGTGTGTGGAAGGAAGGCGAGGGTTTTGTGGCAGTCAATGACAGGTGACCGAATGTGCTCCCGTTTTCTGAGCCTGTCAGCACTCTTGGTTGGCCTGATGTTTAACTGCAGGGCTTCAGAGCGTTCCTTTATACAAAGTTTGCAGTCTGAAAGGCGTTCTTGCGTCATTCCTAGGCGGAGTTACTACATGTGACTTCGTTATAGATGAATGTTCTGTCTGATCTGCACTGTTGTCCAAGTGCTGAATCACTGGTTCCTGGTGTCCTCTCTCACGCTATGAGACAATAAGCTCCCTATATGTTTGTACTTCAGTTCTTCTGCGCGTTGAGACCGCTTATGCTACTGCTGCATACCCGGCAGACGTGTTCCACTTAGCATTGTTCTATCCAGTTCTAACAAAAATTTATTTCCATAGTTAATTACCCTTCCGCTGTGCAAGAGCACGCTTGTGCGATGGCTCTCGACTTGGGGAAAAACGGAAGGTAATGTTTAACATCCTATCGACAACAAGGTCATTGCAGATGGAGCGCAAGTTCAGACTGAGGAAGGGTGGGAAGGAAAATTGGGCTTAGTCATGGAAAGGAAACACCTTGACATTTGCCTTAAGCAGTTTACGGAAATGTCGGAAAACCTGAATCGGTGTGGCCAGACGGGGATTCAAACTGCTGCCGTTCCGAATGCGAGTCGAATGTGTGTCTAGTGCGTCACTTCATCCGACCTCTCGACTTAGCGTAGCCAGTTCGAATCCCAGTGCGTGCAAAACCTCCAATGCCAGTGGTTGGGTGACAAGGAGGGGGGGGGGGGAGAGAGAGAGAGAGAGAGAGAGAGAGAGAGAGAGAGAGAGAGAGAGAAAGAGGCGGAAGGTTCCTGAAGACTGGACCTTTCGCCGTTCATCATCTACTTTGCAAACACTGCACTAGGTTCCACGCTGCTGGCTGAACCCATACGGGATTTCCCATCCAGAAATATATTACGCCATTTATATTGTTCACTACAAGAGAACGTTTGACGCCAAATAAATCAGACGTAAACGTAATAAAGATTAATGATGCACTTGCCTGTCAACACAATTTCGGGATTCGTTGAAAACAGATTTACTTGCGAAAAATTCGTTTTTCTTCGGACAAAAAGATAGAAGTCTAAAAATAGGAAAAACAGATAAGAATTGGTAAAAACTTTATTTGGATAAAAGATGTGATGCCATTTTAACGACTTAAACTAGGAAGGTTTTCTTTGTATTTGATGTTAACGCTTCTGATATAAGGATTTAAACGTCTCCCAGTAAATTGGAGTTAGAGATTTCTTGACCAGTTCATACAGCCGCGCGTTGTAGCACGCCGCTTCCACGATTCGGGGAGGCGCACCGGACCCGTACCGAATCCTCCCACTGGGTGAACAATCAGAGCCGTTGTGGCGACAGGCCGACCTAGATGGAATTTTCGGGCTGTTTCCCGTAGCCGAATAGGTGAATACCGGGCTGGTACCAAAGTATTTGGCAAATGTTCTCACACTTTTAAATGGAATAACACTGGACACAGACGGATGGAGTACACAGATTCCGTCCAGGCGTGGAAGGGGGCCGGGAGAAGGAAGAACATCCGAATCGGACCACCCTCTACCAGAAACACATGCCGACCCCGTAAAGACATGGGATTAAGGCCTAGAAAAAACAACGAGGACTTATATTACTTTTCAAATAAGAGCAAATTGCCCCTATAATGATAGCATTCATTACTTCATTAGAGCTGCGGCTGATGGATACAAGTTTATGGAGGATTAGCAGAATTAGTATCGGAAGTGGAGACTTTGTGAATTTGTGCGCCTCAGTGATGCACGAGGTATTATATCGTAGGTTGCAGCTCTGTACATTCTGCTTACACAGCCTACCGTGTCAGGGCGTTAGTATACGTAAATCAGGATCGATATACGTTAAGGGTAACAAACTCATTCGTTCTTTGTTATTTGTACGGTACAGTTTCATGTTTCACCTAGAAATTAATGTCCGTTTAAAGCAGATAGCTTCAACAGGGTAGCGCTGCCACTGTCGATCGGCAATGGGAAGTTTCACAAGGTAAGATGTATAATTTCCTGTTAGTAGATGCCTCTTTTTTCGCAACAACTTGCGGTTCCTCCTGTCGCATCGGCCAATTTCACTTTCATTTTCAGTGCGTACACAGTGGACAGCAGTTAATTCATTTTGTGTATTGCGTGCTTTGAGATTTTCCCCACTGAGAAAAATAGCATTTCTCGAGGCTTGCGAGTTGTAGTAAACTGTAGGACTGGAGACATTCAATCTGTTGAAGACTAGCTTCCACCACCTCTCATACAGTGAAATAATGCACGAAGGTATGACGCCAAAGCCGCAGTAATAACAATTATTGGTTCCTCCATGTTTAGAGTCATTGAATAACCACTAAAAAATTCTTTATTTCAGTCCACGATTGATTTCGGCTTTATGTTGAGCCATTTTCATGAAAAACTAATTTTACACGTTTATATTGTACGTACATCAACAGAAAACAAAAAAGGAGGAAAATAGCTTATATCGAGCTGTGGTGAAGCAATGCCAGATGTTTATGCAAGTAAGAGTCAGATCGATAAAAAAGTGATGTGCTCAATAATAACGTAGGAAAAATTGGTGTGTTATAATTACAAAAACTTTTGATTTTCATGCGTTAAAAGTATTAGTATGCCTTGGAATTAAAAGAAATTCTGTTCTAATATTTTCAAAACTTTAAATTGCATGCTTTACCCCTGAAAAGCAAAAGGTTGTAATTTAGATTTAATAAAATTCTAAAATAGTTGAAGTGGTCTGTGGGGTCAAGTCAAGCGTAAAGTTTCGTCATTTAGCGTGAAGAAGCAAAGTTAAGAACACTGGGAAACGTAGGGGCCGCTAACATATCTTGGACGGAACGTTGACTGCTTAATAGATAAAATTGTTTACTTACATTGAAATGCAGCCACGATCTTGCGGAAAGCCTTTTAAGAGAAGCTATCAGTAACTGTGACGACAAATATCCAACAAATTGATGTTTCTTTGTATGAGCCGTTGAGCGCCTTTTCCGTGGATTTCTTCCGAAGTGGGCACGTATTTCTGTTTCTTCTAATTGTTATGCCGCAAATAATTGACTACGCACAGCTGAGTAAGATTAAGACACCTACCACAGCTAATGGAAGTGGTCACAGAAGCGGGTCACACCAGAGATGATCGAGCGTTATTACTACGTATCGGAGTTTTAGATTTTTATAAAATGTATTTAAGCCATTTATTTTCTTGCAGTAGCACTTTTTAGGTTTGAATAAACTCTTTTAGCCTTTTTGGGGTATTTTAATGAAAAAATGATGATGTCTTACATTTACATAGATATTTTGTTATAATTTCGGCACCGTTATTCTAGTTCTTTGTGCAAAGCAAACAAATAACTATTCCTTACAGTGGCAGCCAAGAAAAATCATAAACAATTGAGATATTTACCCTTGCTACAATTACTTTCTCTGTTTATGATACTTTAATGAAAAGTATCATACAGAAAAATTCCTTTCGCGTGTCATTCGTATGAAAAACACAGACTTCAGATGTGCACCTACATAAGACAACAAACCATGCTCATACGCTACAACTAACAAGAAGTTTTATATTACATTTCACTGTTGCTATACACTGATAACCACTTTTCTAACTTTTGCAAAGCTAAACTTTTTCTTGTCTCTAAATGTACTTTTGTAAGCTGGGAAAATAATGACGGTCTCTTTCTTTATACATTCATATCCGCGATTCCTCAGATGAATATTACTTAATTTTGTGACGCATGCTGTACCCACTAAACCAGGCATTTCCTCTAGATAAATCTACGCCTCGGAGAACATGTCTACAGCATCTTTCAGTGGTACAGGTGCGGATTCTAGATGTCGAATTGCAGTAGGTAGATGTAGGAAGTCAACTCTTAAGAATGCCAAGGATGCAACGTTAAAGTTATTCTTCAGGGCTGTCTTGGCTGTTTCAATAAAAGCTGGTTTGCTAGAATAGAATATTTCTGCTACCTCTTTCACTTTTCGGTAGTGATGGGCACAACGTAAAGCTGCCAAGAGTCAGATGTACCAGCGTATAAGTACGGGTGCAGATGGGAGTTGAATGTTTAGATCCGTTTCCTTAAAGAACTGGAGGCGCGTAGAACCTTTGACAGATACTATTTTAACACAGGGAATGACACTGTTAACCCCAGGAAAATTATTTCTGACTTCCTCCGATAGACGGTGTGGACCATGGACAAGGGTAGTGCAGTGAGTCAAACTGGAATAGAATTCTTTCAGTGTTTCCACTTTTACCATATACACTCCAGTCTGTCTACTAACAGTGAAAATTTTTCATCCCCATCTTCTGTCCATAGGATGCTAGGGCATCACTGACTGTGCGAGCTACAGTACTGTGATTTATCTTCCCCAGTTCTTTACGCAGGAGTGAGTAGGGGTTTGCTGGTGCTGTGCAATCTAATTTGTTTACCACGACATTAGTTCCTTATCTGCCACAACTGCCAGTGATCTCGTCGACTAAAATCCAAATACAGTGGTCACCAGGGTCTGTTTTAATAGCTACCAACATTATACATTGTTTCAAATAACTTATTCTCGCTGTAGATTTATCTGGCGTAATGCAGCTCTCCAGGAACCCCTTAAAAGTGGGTCTCTCTAGTACGTGCCGTGGCATTTTATCTGTCACTAAAACTGCACACATGTCTAAATTAACTGTGCACTTCACTGTCTGTCGTAGAGCAAATTACGGCCAGATCTGTCGTTTGTTCTTCTTGCTAGTGACACTCGTGATGTCAGCTGCGGAACCTTTTTTTTTCTTTTTTTTGAAGGAAATGTGGCGTTTTGTCATGGCATACGCAAACTTAAAACAAACGAACACTAAGGAGACGGCAGTAACTAAAAAATACGTGGTAATGTAAAATTGAACTTCAGTTGAGTCGCCTATACATGTCAGTAACCTAATTTTAAATTTCTTCTTGTAAATCCGAAAAAAAAAGACTAGCAAAGAATACTGGTTGATTAAATGCAGCCGCCGGCCGAAGTGGCTGTGCGGTTAAAGGCGCTGCAGTCTGGAACCGCAAGACCGCTACGGTCGCAGGTTCGAATCCTGCCTCGGGCATGGATATTTGTGATGTCCTTAGGTTAGTTAGGTTTAACTAGTTCTAAGTTCTAGGGGACTAATGACCTCAGCAGTTGAGTCCCATAGTGCTCAGAGCCATTTGAACCATTTTTTAAATGCAGCCGGCCGGTGTGGCCGAGGGGTTCTACGCGCTTCAGTCTGGAACCGCGTGACCGCTACGGTCGCAGGTTCGAATCCTGCCTCGGGTATGGATGTGTGTGATGTCCTTAGGTTAGTTAGGTTTAAGTAGTTATAAGTTCTAGGGGACTATAGTGCTCAGAGCCATTTGATTAAATGAATGATAGAAATAAACTGTGTTTGCTTACTTGTTTTTGACAGTGTCTGCTAAAAAATTACCCGGTCATCAGCTGTGAAATTGGAATATTTCTTCAACTTTTGTAGTCCTGTCTTCCTCAGTTGCGTGTAATATTACGGTATGTTGATAATTTTTACTTATGGACCGTCTGACAGCAACTGAGTAAAACACAATTTTAGTGCCATACGCGTTTCGCCTTTATTTTCTGCAAGGCATCATCAGTGGCCTGGAATATGTACATATGTTAGCTATTTTATTTACATTTTTATCACTGTGCCTATAGGTTATAAACAGTTCTGGTGGTTGCTATTTCCTATTAAGTAGTAATGTTTTGAACTGTACTTACAGGTTGCATGGACAATTTCTTACATATTACGCTCCTGTTGCATTTTTGGTGTTGTTCTTCTTCTTATGAACGCCAATTTGCGGTTTTTTCCACATTCCACAGCACTATGCACTGAACGCTTGTTTTAATGCAATGTTTTGTTTTCTGTTGCCGACTGTCAAATATTTTTGCCCAAAGATCGAAACTTATGAGTTCAAATGGTTCAAATGGCTCTGAGCACTATGGGACTCAACTGCTGTGGTCATCAGTCCCCTAGAACTTAGAACTACTTAAACCTAACTAACCTAAGGACATCACACACATCCATGCCCGAGGCAGGATTCGAACCTGCGACCGTAGCAGTCGCACGGTTCTGGACTGCGCGCCTAGAACCGCGAGACCACCGCGGTCGGCCGAAACTTACAAGTGTAATTATTAAAGTATCTCTGGTCTGTTCGTGTATGCATTTGTGTATTACAATTAAAAAAGAAAATGGCAAACATACATTTAACATCTTTAGAAAACCAACAGCCACAGACACAATAATACATTCCACATCCAACCACACCCACAGCCAGAAACTTGCAGCACTAAGACACATGTTACATAGATTAAACAGAATCCCACTCAGCAAGAGAAACTATGAACAATAAATGAGTACAATCATGCAAATAGCTAGGAACAATGGGTATGACACACATGTGGTACACAGGCTCAATCAAAAAATAAAAACACAAATAAAAAACAAACACAACATTACCACAATACAAAAGAACTCACAAGCTGAAAAGTTACAAACACACTCAACAAACACACACAATGACAACACCACACAGAAAAGAACCAGATGGTACACCATGACCTACACACACAAACTAACACACAGAGTTGCAAACATCCTAAAGAGACAGGGCTTCAAAATAGCATATAAGCCTGGGTAAACCCTTCAATCACACCTAAGCCAGCCAGCTACCAAGAGGGACAAATTCCAACAATCAGGAATATATAAACTTGAATGTCAAAGTTGTGATGCAGTATACATAGGCATGACATGCAGGAATTTTGAAACAAGATACAAAGAACATATCAGATGTTGGAAGTATCAAACAAACCATTCCACATTTGCAGAGCATTTAAAACGCTACAACCATCATCCTACAAACATGGAACAAGAAATGAAAATAATGAGAATAAGCAACCATGACAAACATCTTATACAAACACAAGAAAACTTCCACATCCAGAAAGCCATAGCAGAAAACAAACATGTGATAAATGAACATACACACATCAGCACAGGCTCCCTACTACACTTAATAAAGGAAATGATAACATAAAACAAGAAAACTCTTCCCCACACCGTCTGGACACACACACACACAGACACACAGACACACACACACACACACACACACACACACACACACACACACACACACATACAAAAAAAATTTGTATCCCACCAAAATACAGACACACACACACACACACACACACACACACACACACACACACACACACGCACACACACATAGCATAAAAATATATCTCACACCAAAACACATACAGACGCACACACAGAGCACAAAAAAAAATTTAAATTAATATCACACCAAAACACACACACACACATACACGAACAGACCAGAGATACTTTAATAATTACACTCATAAGTTTCGATCTTTGGGCAAAAACATTTGACAGTCGGCAACAGAAACCAAAACATTGCATTAAACAAGCGTTCAATGCATAGTGCTGTGGAATGTGGAAAAAACCGCAAATTGGCGTTCATAAGAAGAAGAACAACACCAAAAATGCAACAGGAGCGTAATATGTAAGAAATTGTCCATGCAACCTGTAAGTACAGTTCAAAACATTACTACTTAATAGGAAATAGCAACCACCAGAACTGTTTATAACCTATAGGCACAGTGATAAAAATGTAAATAAAATAGCTAACATATGTACATATTCCAGGCCACTGATGATGCCTTGCAGAAAATAAAGGCGAAACGCGTACGGCACTAAAATTGTGTTTTATTCAGTTGCTGTCAGACGGTCCATAAGTAAAAATTATCAATATACTGGAATATTTCTGTTTAAGTGTGGCAAAATTACACTTAAAGTGCACTTCTCAGTATGTGTCAGCACACCATGCAGCTTTACTTCGTAACTACAAATGTACATACATTCAAACGTCAATGGTTTGTTGCTTTAATATATGCTACCTATCTATTGCCGGACAATACCTACGCAAAAGCTAACTGGGTTTGTCTCAACGCGGTTGGGTATAGTTATATTCTCAAAGCGACAGCACGGCGGAAATGCGTCATACCCAGTGTCGATTGGGTGAGGGCTATTTTTCTTATACCTTCCAAACTATAAAAATAAGTAGACTTTTCTGTCACCGATGCAGCAGCATGCTGAGACGATATCGAGTTCTGCAGACGGGTGTCATTGCACTAAAGACGTTCTTGATTTCAGTGCAGTGTATACATTTATTATGCCTTTTCTTAAAACTTGCAAATTCACGTTATTGAAAATCCTTAGTATTTATTCAGGAAATGTACAGCCCTGTCACATCGATGTACCCACCTTTCAAAAGCCCGAATAACCAAATTTTGCAACGCGGGCCTCTGCGAGACATGTAGGACTGGAGCCAATGAGGTTCTGGAAGGTGCCGAGAGAGGAACATGGAGCCATGTCGACTCCTGTGCTGTGTGGCACGTTGCATTGTCCTGCTGGTAGATGCTGTCGTGCCGAGGGAAAGCAAACTAGGTGTAAGTGTGGTCCCAAAGAATAGGTGCATACTTGTGTTCATTCATTGTGCCTTCCAGAATGCCGCAAAACACACCCCAGACAATAAGGCTTCCTCCTCGTTTGCTTTCGCACGTTTCACGCTGTACACACCAAAGGCATCTGTCCGATAGAGCATAATACGTGATTCGTCTGAAGAGGCCAGATTTCGCCACTCAGAGGACGTCAAGTTGTGTTACTGCGGTCCGAGTTTCAGCCTTCGTCGTCGATGATCAGCAGTCAGTATATGCGCACGAACCAGCCGCCTGCTGCAGAGGCCCATACGCAGCAACGTTCGCAGATCACTGTTGGTAGCCCCCTGCTTTATCTGGGCAGCGAGCAACTCTGCAGTTGCACGTCAGTTCACCAGTACACGTCTCAGCAGCCGTCATTGACCCTTGTCATCAATGGCCCGTGGTGTACAACAGTTATCTCGACGACGTTTCGAAAGTCACAGTTTTGCTACGCACGTGTACTTTAGCCACGGCTGCACGTGAACAGTTTACAAACGTATCCGTTTCGGAAATGCCTCCACCCTTGGCCCAAAAGCCAATGTTCATGCCCTTTGGGACTTCAGATAAGTCGCTCCGTTTCCGCATTACGACAAGGACTGCACTGTATTCTGCGTCCCACCAACACATTGTACATACCCTCCATTGCTGGTGCAAATCTTTGAATCCGAGCCCTAGTTACTAGATCGGAGGCTGTTTGCTGGTACACCAGGAACTACACTCACGCTCATAAATTAGGGATAATGCTGATAAATGATGGGCGGTTTGCGGGTTTAAATCACCTCGGGGTATGGTCATGTGGTGCATTTGCCCTGCGGTCGTCGCACAGCAGCCCACATACGCAGAGGTGTGTTGGTGCATGTCAGAGAACGGTGCAGCGAGTAAGTGTGTAGACGTTTTCGGACGTGCTAATGGTGACTGTGTGTTGAAAATGGCTCAAGGAACACATATCGATGACGTTATGAGGGGTAGAAAACTAGGGCGACTGGAGGCTGGTCAAACACAGCAGGTCGTAGCACGGGCCCTCCGTGTACCACAAAGTGTGATCTCAAGGTTATGGCAGCGATTCCAGCAGACAGGAAACGTATGCAGGCGCTACAGTACGAGACGTCCACAGTGTACAACACCACAAGAAGACCGATATCTCACCATCAGTGCCCACAGACGGCCACGGAGTACTGGAGGTAGCCTTGCTCGGGACCTAACCGCAGCCACTGGAACAGTTGTCTCCAGAGACACAGTCTACAGACGACTGAACAGACATGGTTTATTCGCCCGGAGTCCTGCAGGGTGCATCCACTGACCCCTGGTCACAGGAGAGCCCGCAAGGCCTGGTGTCAAGAACACAGTACATGGTCATTGGAACAGTGGTACCAGGTTATGCTCACGGGCGAGTCCAGGTATCGTCTGAACAGTGATTCTCGCCGGATTTTCCTCTGGCGTGAGCCAGGAACCAGATACCAACCCCTTAATGTTCTTGAAAGGGACCTGTATGGAGGTCGTGGTTTTATGGTGTGGGGAGGGATTATGATTGGTACACGTACACCACTGCATTTCTTTGACAGAGGAACTGTACCAGGTCAGGCGTATCAGGACGTCATTTTGCGCCAGTATGTCCGCCTTTTCAGCCGTGCAGTGGGTCCCACCTTCCTCCTGATGGATGATAACACACGGCCGCACCGAGCTGCCATCGTGGAGGAGTACCTTGAAATAGAAGATACCAGGGGGATGGAGTGGCCGGTCTGTTATCTAGACCTAAATCCCATCGAGCACGTCTAGGATGCTCTCGGTCTACATATCGCTGCACGTGTGTTCAAATGTGTGTGAAATCTTATGGGACTTAATTGATAAGGTCATGAGTCCCTAAGCTTGCACACTACTTAACCTAAATTATCTTAAGGACAATCACACACACCCATGCCCGAGGGAGGACTCGAACCTCCGTCGGGATCAGTCGCACAGTCCAAGACTGTAGCGCCCAAGACCGCTCGGCTAATCCCGCGCGGCTCGCTGCACGTCTTCTAGCCCCTACGACATTTCAGGAGCTCCGACAGGCACTGGTGCAAGAATGGGAGGCTATACTCCAGCAGCTGCTCGACCACTTGATCCAGAGTATGCCAACCCGTTGTGCGGCGTGTGTACGTGTAATGGTGACCATATCCCATACTGATGTCGGGGTACATGCGCAGGAAACAGTGGCGTTTTGTAGCACATACGTTTCAGGACGGTTTTCTCAACTTATCAACAATATCGTGGACTTACAGCTCTGTGTCGTGTATGTTCCCTATGTGCCTATGCTGTTAGCGACAGTTTTGTATAGTCACACGTTATGTGGCACCATATCCTGCAGTTATCCTTAATTTATGAGCATGAGTGCATTTTTACAACGTCAGGTAGGTACAGCTGTTGAGTTGATGAACAATAAATCAATTTTTTAACAATGAAAGTTCTACGACTATACGCCGGTCGATTACCAGGCATCCACTCAGGGCTCCACTGCTACCTCACCCAAGGTAGTGGTCAATCGGCATACTGACCTCCAACTACCCTGTTCCACCACCTACCATAGGGACCTACCACCAAGCCCGCTATAATATTTGTCCATAAAGCATTCCTTCATCATTTACGAAGAATTACGAGGCTATTCTTGATAACATACACCGTGTGACTACCTTGACTGAGGTGAGCAGCAAAGGCGGATACACTTCCTATGCTTTTTAACATTTCATCTCTATGTATTCCTTGTATCGGGTTTGAAGATTCCTCTCCGTTTGTACGTATGAAGCTGCCCTTACTGTCAGAGCAGTATGCCATCGTCTTGGTATAAGTATTGGGTTGGGTTAATGTGGTGTATTAAAAGACATAGCAGATTTAAAATTTCTACGTAGAATACTAACAGCCCCATGTGAAGAATCCTGCGAAATCTCTAAGGGAGGTGGCATTCGTTTCATGAATTCGTTACAACATTTTGTGTGTGAAAGACTATTTGACATACTAATGAAAATGGCCGACAGCGGGCAACTGACTGTAGCCGTAACTAATGTAAGATTTTGCTGAAATATAATTTGTCAGCGTCTACACCACAGTAAAGTCGAGCTTGGGTGGTAGCGATGTATATTTTGCGAGTAATAGCTACCCAATTTCCTATAGTATTTGCCATTTTGATACTTTGATAGGCTTCCATAGCCAGTGTCAATGAGAATAAAATATTTTCAATTGTCAGGCTGTGTCGTTATCAAGCACTAAATCAACTATAAAACCGACATTTGGACCTTCTATGCGGTAGTCCTCTTGAGAGCGATTGAAGTATTGGGCAGTCTCTGGTAGGTGGCGAAGACCATCCTCAGAATCTACCAGGGTAGTCCCTGCTGAAGAGGACCGCTTGAGAATATACATGTAAATTGTAATATACGAAGAGGAAGTACCTAAAGTACAGATAGTGAAACTACTTACCATATATACTGACAGTTCGAGATACCTTGTGTAGCCCATAAATATGGTGAATGCAGAGCCCTAACTCGGCAGTATAATTTTACATGCAAGGTATATTATACAATGTATATGTAGTTGTTGTAGTATAAATAACTTGTTCTAAATTGCAGCAGTTCAAAAGAAAAACGCCTTTTGCATGCTGCACGTCTGTATCTTGACAATGTCTTTATTCTCTCACACGACTGGTTTAAAGGTGTTTAATTACCACTGATAGCGAGGTCCATAGCGAGGAGCACCCGTCCTATTGAGCAAAGTTAGACTAAATAGCTTCCTGTCACTCTTCCAAAATGTGAGAATGCACAGTAGATCGAAATGAACAAGTTCAATCAGCTGCTAGAACCTTCTTTCTGCAGAAAATTTTTATAGTGCGATATTACTGTGTGAATGCCTTCAGAAGTCCCAGTACCTTGTAACAGCTGAATTTAGAAGTAAAATAACCAATGGAATATTATTAACTCTGCCAGTGATACTTCAGGAGTGGTTTTGTTATAAGAGATATTAAAAGCATTACGTATATGCTTCACACATTTATTACCTCGTCCATGCAATAAAATGGACATCCATAGATGAATCGTCAATTACTTTTTAAAATTACAGTCATGACTGATTGACTGATTGTTGTACTGCATTATGTCTTATCTCTTGTTTGTCTATCGTATCCAGAGTTTGTCAGAAGATGAGCAGGTAAGTCGCAAGTATTTGCAGAATAATAAAACAAAAATTGGTAGCAGCCTGGTGTGGTTACTTTACAAGAATATGTCCTTTATGAAAGCTGTGTCGCACAATTTTAAGAAGATTTTATGATTTTGCCTTAGTACTGTGTGTTATGTGGCGCTCTTAAACGCTGTAATACATTGGAATAACGATCCGGGACTTACTGCGATATCTTTACGTGCCGCTATCCACAATCGTGCTACAGGGTTACACTAAATGACGGTAATTAATTCTGGTGATATCTTCTGCGGCAGTAAAGTATGGGATATGAAGTCACGAAGAAAACTGCATTCAGTTAAGATTGGATTCAATAGGCTCTTGGGTGAAGTAGGTTCCTCAGGTGCTTGCAGCCACAGCGTTTAGTGCAGTTTATATGTTGTTGTTGTTGTTGTCTGATTAGGGCGCTCTGTACTGTGGTTATGAGCGCCATAGTGCGGTTCACCTCGGCCAGGACAATTGCAGTTATCAATATAGTTGCTATAAAAAAAGCATTCTTGAATGTTTTTCTTTATTTTTAAGAGTACTGTGAATAAGTGTATTTTCGTATTTGGGTTCAATAAATGTGTGAGACAAATACGAAATGCTTTTAATGTCCCTTATAACAAGGTATACAATCGAGGAAAGGACGCCAGTAGTATCATTTGGTATTAGCTTTAACTGGCAGAGTTAGTAATATTCTGTTGGTTATTTTACTTCTAAATTCAACTGTTACAAGATGCCGAGATTACTGAAGGTATTCTGGTGACAAACGTGTTATATTTTACACAGTAATATTGCACTATAAAAATTTCCTGCAGAAAGAAGGTTCTAGCAAAAGACTGAACTAGTTCATTTCGATCTAACGTGTGTTCGCACATTTTGGAAGAGTGACAGGGAGCTATTTCGGCTAACTTTGCAAAATAGGACGGGTGCTCTTCTCTATGGACCTCGCTATCACTGGTAATCAAACATTGTTTAAACAGAACCACTGGAAGGAGCTGCATAGATATACGCGAAAAATCGACATAAAAAGGTAGTGAGAGTAAAACCGTGTTTGATCTTTTACAATTTACCAGCTTTCGTCAGAGACAGCGTACATCTAGAAACAAAACAAATGGGATGGGAAACCGTGAAAACTACCTGCCAGTAGGTGCAGAATGTCTTAAATAGAATGTCTATCTGATGTGATAAACGTCAGTTTCTTCTAAATGTGGAAAATTCGATTTAATGCAGATGAGTAGGAAAACAAATCTTCTAATATTCGTATTATGTACTAGTGGTGTGCTGCTTGGCGCAGTCATGTCGATTAAATATTTTGACATACCGTTGCGAAACAACCTGAAATGGAACGAGCACATATGGTCGCTTGTAGGGAAAAATGGCTCTGAGTACTATGGGACTTAACTTCTAAGGTCCTCAGTCCCCTAGAACTACTGAAACCTAACTAACCTAAGGGCATCGCACACATCCATGCCCGAGGCAGGATTCGAACCTGCGACCGTAGCGGTCGCGCGATTCCAGACTGTAGCGCCTTCGGCCTGCGGGAAGGTGAATGGTTTGTAGAGAGAATTCTAGGACAGGGAAGCTCATCTGTACAGGACACTAATGCGATTCATTTTTGAGTACTGCTCGAGTTTTTGGGATCCCCAGCAAGCCGAACTGTAGGAAGACATTGAAGCAAATCACAGGCGAGTCGGTAGATTCGTTATCCGGTACGTTCGATCAACACCCGAGTATTACTGTGATGCTTCGTGAACTCAAATGGAAATCCATGGAGGGAAGACGACCTTCTTCTCTCGAAGTGTTATTGAGAAAACTTAGAGAACAGGCATTTGCAGCTGAAAGCAGAACAATTCTACTGCTGGCGAGGTAAATGTCGCTTAAGGAGTACGAAGTCAAGATAATGAATTGGTTAAATATTCGCCCTTGACTGTGGAAATTATATGTTTCACTACTGCCCTTTCGGCCTTTGGGCCGTTGAAAATGGACTCGTAGAAGGATTTTGAAGTCTGACATGCGCTCGCTGAAGCAAAATGTTTTGCACTTGAATATGAGCCAAAAGGCGGAAATTGCATTAGTGAAATAAATAATTTCTACAATCAGTGGCGAATATGTTGTCCTTTAAACGATTTTACATGACTGTGAACTCCAACTCCATGAGAAGTTAACAAGGTAATGACATTAGGACTTGTACAGTCGTTTTGCTCTGGCTCTATTTGCAAGTAAAACATGAAAGGGAAATGAGTCAGTAGCACAAGACAGCCACCACCCTGCACAGTATGTTGGCTTACAGAGTATGTAAGCTTATGTAGATAAAGACTTAAGGATCTTGGGTGCATCCGCTGTATGTAGTGATAGAGGGGCAGGCGCAGGAGGAAAAAAACCGTGCTTGAAGCAGTAGGGAGACTAATGGCAGGAAACGTCTTCTGTAAAGCTGAAACCAAAAGCGAAAGAGAAAGGTCATCTCTTGAAACATATGTAGAGCGCAATTTAATTCTCAGCTCAGAAAGTACACGAGACGCATTTGGAAGTAGCAAGCTCTATCCCATATCTTACCGGCGGGCAGACCGAGCTTGAAAATTCCATGCTCCGCCTTATGGTGCTTCCTGCCTCGACGCGCAGATGCAACAGGTAGGGGCGTTAGGGAGATGGAGGGGAAAGATGAGGCACCAGGGGACGTCTTCAAAGAGAATAAGCAGGTTTATCGCGAGTAGCTGTAACGCAATATCGCGGAGACAAGGAACTCGGCATATATCCCACTCAGGAGCTCACGCGGAGAGGCCAGGCCGCCTGGCTCTTGCGCTGCTGTTCAGAAAGCAGCGGCGCCATAAAGGAAACATACGACCATAAAGCTGAGCGCCTAGAGCACACCAGCAGAACTTCTTAAGTATATCAGTAACGAAATACCGTGTCCGGTTTTGATGCATTCGTTGTTAACATACATGGTTAATATTTGCAGCTCTCTCTACGCTACATGTGAAACGCTTGTGCATGTCACTTGATTTCAGAAATCTTACTGAAGCCTGCGCTATCATCATTTACAATTACATTCCAGTCAGTCTACTCGATAATTCTTACAGTGTATAAGTTTACGAGATATTCAGTTTTCAGGGAAGTGGATCTACAAGGCTTTGCGAAGAGTCGATTGGTTGAAAAGAAGTGGAAGGGATCAAGCAGTATGTGCTTGTGAATTAATACTGAGAAATATCTTTATTTCAATTATAACTGTATAAACGTCCCCACTGAGAAATTTGGGTTCCTTATAATACTATCTGTCAGGCAGCAGCAAGCAGCTGACATCAGTTTAGATTTTCTAAAGGATTATAATAGTGAAGACAGCCCGGAAGCCTTCTTTGGATCCTATAATTTGATCTCAGTAACTAACTTTCCAGCACGGGTGGATACAGAGAGTAGGATCATAATTGATGCTTACTTTGATGACGCTCACAACTATAAAATAACTGTTTACCCAGTAAGAAATGCTCTCTCTTTGGTGTTGGTGCACAGTTACTTAGGTAGTACCTTACAATACAGATACTTCTCAGTGGAGATCAGTTACAATAATTAATAACTCCAGAACAAAAGCTTTTAAGAATATTTCGTGGTCCTTAGGCGCAATAAATGTTGGGGGCAGGAGAACCGTTCTTCAGTCAGCTTCAGATGTCGGTTCTCTAAATTTTCTCAGGAGCGTTCCTCGAAAAGGACGTCGCCTTCCCTCCACGAATTTCCATTTGAGTTCGCCAAGCATTTCCGTAATACTTACGTCTAGTTCTAACCTTCCAGTAACAAATCTAGCAGCCCGACTCTGAATTGTTTCGATGTCTTCCTTTAATCCGACCTGGTGCGGATCCCAAACAGCCCTTGAAGTACTCGAGAATAGGCCGTAATAGCGTACTACACACGATCTCCTTTACCGATGAACCATACTTTCCTAGAATTCTCCCACTCGACTTACATTCGGGAGGACGACGATTCAAACCCGTCTCCGGCCATGCTGAATTAGATTTCCATTGAATTTCCTAAGTTATTTCAGGCAAATGCCGGGATGGTTCCTTTGAAAGGGCACGGCCGATTTCCTTCCCCATCCTTTCCTAGCCCGAGCTTGTGCTCCGTCCCTAATGACCTCCTTGTCGACGGGACGTTAAACACTAATCTCCTCCTCCCTCCTCTTCCTAGAATTCTCCCAATAAACCGAAGTGGACCATCCGCCTTTCCTACTACAGTCCTCACATGCTCGTTCCATTTCATACCGCTTTGCAAACTTATGCCCAGATATGTAAACGACGTGACTATGTCAAGTAGGATACTACTAATGCTGTATCCGAACAAGTTTGTTTTTCCTACTCGTCCGCATTAACTTACATTTTTCAATACTGAACTAAATGCTGACATAAAAAGTTATCGCGTTCCATGAGAAAGTCTTGTCATTACTTGAAAACAGCTTACCGCATGAGCTAATTAGAAAAGACGTTGAACAACTGTAAAAAACCGGGGCTCACTAGAAGGACGAAGTTAGGTCGTGAAAGAAAAAGCGGAATGTATCTTTTGGCAAGAACAAGTAGAGATCCTACAGTAGTTGCACACAACAAAAACTACTCACAATTACTTAGAACAGTTATGAAAGATTAAAGAACATGCATATAATGTCAGAGATCACTAATTCCGACAACGGACACAGTCTTGGTCGTGCATATTACCAACCACTGAGTTTCCCGTTAATGAAATACACAACTAATCAGATGCCGGAATTTATTCATTTCAAGATATGACCCAGGTTTCCATACCGCTAAGTGTATCTTACTCAGAAGAACGTAAAGTTACAATACATAAAGCATGTTAAATCCATCACCAGCTGAGGCGCTCAAATCATATACAGACAATGTGAGTAAAATATCCAATAAAACTATAACATTAAAACAGATATTTCTGTCGAACAGACAAACGCAAACGATGTTAGTTTAATGAATGTTTTATTCACATTGTCTGTATACGACTTGAGAACCTCGGTTCGTAATGGCTATACCTTGCTTTTCGTAATGTAATCAAAGTAACTCCTTATTCTGAAGAAGGTACCCTTAGCAGTATCGAAACCTTGTTCAAGCCTAAAAGTAAATTAATTCCGGCCACTGACTGGCAGTGCACGTTATTAATTGGAAACAGATTTATGGTGATGGTAAGTCCTATTGGTTCCTGCTGAGGTCATCAGACCCTAGCCTTACACTCCACTTAATCTAACTTAAACTAGCTTGCACTAAGGACAACACACACACCCATGCCCAAGGGAGGACTCGAACCTAGGACGGGTGGAGCCGCGCGAATCGTGGCAAGACGCCTCTAACCGCGCGGCTACCCCGCGTGGCAATTGGATACAGACTGAGGGTTATATGCAATATAGTGAAAAGAAAGCCAGGACAACCAGCGACAGATCCGGATAATGTCACTATTGAACTGAATGGAAGGGCTACAAATGATGAGTCACAGGTATCAAATATATTTAATAATCTTTTCTTAAATGCAGCAGGAATTATAACTTGAAACAGTTCAGGATAAAAAAAACCACAGCAGTATGTTGGAAAAATCAACTTCCATAGAATTCAGTCATATCAATGAGTCACCAACATCTCCTTCTGAAATTAAGAAAATTATATATTCTGTAGAAAACAGAAGCTCAACTGGATTTGACAGTGTTTTCAATAGAGTACTAAAGATTTGTTCCTATGTAATTAGTCCTGTCTTATCTGAAATGTGGCATATATCAGTAACTGAAGGCATTTTCCAAAAGCATAAAATACGCTGTTGTTAAACACCTCACTAAGAAAAGTAAAAGGAGAGATGTCAATTAACTAAAAACGTATTTCACTACTGACATCGTTTTTCAATACTTCTGAGAGTGATGTAGTCTAGAACAGCGTCTCACCTGAGCAACAACTATGTCCTCATAAATCACAATTTGGATTTCAGAAGAGTTGCTCTATTGAGAATCCCTTAACATGTTCATGCACCAGATTTTACGAGCATTAAACAACAAAATAGCACCGATTGGTATTTTCTGTGATATATAAAAGGCGTTTGACTGTGTGAATATCAATATTCACCTAGAAAAACTCATGTTTTATGAGACCAGTGGATAACGTCATATCTAACCAAAAGAACGGAAAAAGTTGTACTAGCAATAAAACCAATGTAGTCCGGGGACACTATTCTGACTGTGGAGGAAACACGTCTGGGGTCCACTATTGTTACTCATATATGTAAACAATCGTCCGTTTGATATACAAGAAGCAGAATTAGTTACCTTTGCAAACCAAACATTTGTAATCGAATCAAGCATTCATACAGCAACAGAAGAAATGTTGAACTACATTTTTAATGGCATCATTGACTGATTTTTCGCTAATAGTCTCACTCTCTATTTTATAAACACACAACATGTTCACTTGTGCACATCTAGGGATACTAAGCCAATAATAAGTGTAACACATGGTGAGTAAATACTATATGTGATGGAAACTTGAAAATTCGTACAATTGCGTATTGATGAGAATTCAAACTGGAAAAAGCACATTTTGGAACTCCTAACACAAGTTAGTTGAGACACGTTTGCACTTATAATCATTGCAAATCTTGAGCAGAGACGTATTTTCCTTCGGTACTGTCATATGAAATAATGTTCTAGGTAACTCTTCTGTCAGAAAGAAAGTCTTCATCGCTCAAAACCGTGCTGTAAGAATAATATGTGGTGTTCACCCACGATGGCCTTGTACAGGCCTGTTTAAGGAGTTAGGTATTTTACCTTCTGCTTCACAGTATATTTATTCCCTGACTAAGTTTGTTATAAAAAATTCGCTACAGTTCAAAAACAACAGTGATGTACATATTTACAGTACCAGAAGAAAATATGACATTCATTACACCACATTAAAGTTGTCTTTAGCACAAAATCACAAAATGGGGTGTTGAATGATGCAACCAAAATTTTGGATCATTCAGCTATTGGTATAAAATGTCTGACAGTAAAGTAAAATTTGAAAATAAATTGAAAGACCCCTGCTCCGTAGAAGAATTTGTACACTGTCCAGTCACATTAATATGAGCACCAGTCGAAAGCCTGAATAACCAGCTTTAGCAGCGCGGACCGATAAGACCTACAGGAAAAGGGTCAGAGGTGATGGATGATACCGACAAGGATGTGGAGCCATGCCGACTCCAGTTCTGTGGCCTGCTTCGCTAGTAACCATGGTGTGTACAGCCCGATGGGTCCCACAGATTCTCGATTGGTTTAAACCCGGGATTTAAATTAATCCTGGTGCTCTTCGAAACACGCGCGTACATTGCGAGCTGTGACATGTTGCATTGTCCTGCTGGAAGATACTATCGTGTCGAGAACAAACAAACTGCGTGTTGCATGCTAGTGTTGATCCATTGTGCCTTCCAGAATGACGAGATCACCCAGAGAATTCCACGAAAACATTCCACAGACTATAACGCTCACTCCTCCCTCGCGGAACCTTTCGGCGATTGTTGCAGGGTGTTTGCTTTCAGTCGTTTCATGCCGTTTACGCCAGCGGCCATCTATCAGATGGAGCATAACACGTGATTCATCTGAAAAGGCCACCTGTAGACACTCAGTGGGCAATCTGCTGCGGTACTGCTGTGCAAATTCCAGACTTCGCCGCCGATGAACAGCTGTCATCGTGCATGAAGTGGGCCCATACCCAGCAACGTTTGGTGAACGGTCGTTGAGGAGCCTCTTGGTTCGTCTGGGCGATCACTCAACATTTCCGCATGTATTCGCCCGAAGACAACTCCACAGCCGTCGTTCCCCCCTGTCACCTATGCAGCCCGTGGTGCACCACAGTTGCCTTGGAGCCAGTTTTGGATAGCGCCATTTTGTCATGCACGGTAGACCTTAACCACACGAACAGTTTACAAAAGTAGCCATTTCGGAAATGCTTTCACCCTTAGCCCGGAAGCCAACGATCATGCTCTGCTGGAATTCAGAAAGATCGCCTCGTTTCTGCTTTAGACACCCTACATTGCTAATGCTCCCACCTGCAGTATGTGAGTGGTTATTACACACTGGCGTAGAACATAGGCTGTGGTGGCAATAATGTCACTGGCCTTGTATTACTGTAACTGTAGCGCGGGTACTCACATCCGCTACTTTTCTTTTTTATTAAGAAAAGAATAAAAAGCCTTGTCAGTGATCAGAATGTATGCATACTTACAAAACAATTTGTGGTATGAATATAAAATACTCACTCGTTGCACATCATTAAGATTTATCGTGTAAATGGTCGACAAAAAACGAATATCTACCAATGAGGGCGCGTAGTACTAGTGACCTGCGGCACTAAACGGAACAAAATTGGCGTTCAACAAATATATCTGATTCGCTTGTCTGGATTTCTCTTTATTTGTTTTAAGAAATTAGTTTCCTGACTGGTTTGATGCCACCCGCCACGAATCCCTCTCCTGTACCAACCTTTTCATATCAGAGTAGCACTTGCAGCCTACATCCTCAATTATATGCTGGATGTATTCCAATCTCTGTCTTCCTGCCGCGCGCCATTAGCCGAGCGGTCTAGGGCGCTGCAGTCAGGGACTGTGCGGCTGGTCCCCGCGGAGGTTCGAGTCCTCCCTCGGGCATGGGTGTGTGTGTTTGTCCCTAGGATAATTTAGGTTAAGTAGTGTGTAAGCTTAGGGACTGATGACCTTAGCAGTTAAGTCCCATAAGATGTCACACACATTTGAACATTTGCAGATTTTATAAAAATAACAACAATTCTGATTCGCTAAAGTTCGCCTCGCCTAACTTCAAAGGCAGCTCGCTCCCATTAACCGAACCGAGAAGGTAAATCTCATGACTTCAGAAGTGGCTCTTGTCTTCCTCTACAATTTTTTGATGTGTGTGATGTCCTTAGGTTAGTTAGGTTTAAGTAGTTCAAAGTTCTAGGCGACTGATGACCACAGATGTTAAGTTCCATAGTGCTTAGAGCCATTCCCCTCCCTCTACAATTTTTATCCTGAGTAGCTCTCTCTAGTACCATGAAAGTTATTCCCTGATGTCTTAACAGATGCCCTGTCACACTGTCTCTTCTTTTTGCCAGTGTTTTCCACATATTATTATTAATAATAATAATAATTATTATTATTATTATATTTAACAATAAATACAGCAAATGAGATCACTATGCTAGACATATTTTATCACTAGTCGAACGTTTCCCAAGTGTCTAGGACTGCGTGGCGCCTGCGTATCCCATTGATAATTTGTGCAGATCCCAGATAAGTAGCTTCCTCTAATTGGTAGATGGATATTTTATCAATGAAAATGATTTTCATATGCTCACAAAGATCTTTTGGTATTGCTTCTAATGTTCTGAAAATGACTGGGGGATCACTTTCACTGATATACGTAAGAGTAACCTTTGCTGTAGATCATTTATGGTGTTGCCTCAGTCTGTTGCAGTCTGTTCATAGCAAGTTTCCTCTCAAATTGCTTCGCCCACCATTTAGTTTCAGCATACTCTTTCCTTGTTTCACCGAACACTTATAAAAAATGAGTTGTTGCATATTTCTTTGGTTTTCCAACGTCTGTGTCTACTTACTGGTTAGGGTCCTGGTAGGTCTGCCTTTGACGGGTTTGGAAAGTTTTATTTCGCCCGTACTGGATGATTCTGATCTTTCGACTCTCCTGGCTGTTGGAGTTATGGGTTGCTTCAATTTTCAGTGTCTCCCATCTTTCTCGTATTCAGCAAGTACGTTTTATTACGTAATTTTTGCTCTTATGGTAATTCTTTTTGTGCACTGTGATGTTCTTCAGCGTGCTCCCATTAACTCCAATGATATTTATTTTCATTCCAGCCGAACTCACCACTTTAATTTTGCACTCGACATTTTGGCAGGCTGTGATTGTACAAACCGCAGTTCTTCTGTTAGTACTGCTGCTCTGGTGTAGGTAAGCTGATTTCATTCTTCGATTGTTGTATTCAAAGGACAGCATTGACGATCTTCACCGGTAGAGCCAGTTGTTTTCGGCGAACAGTTTCCAAAGTTGGGAGCCGCCTCTTTTCTGCACTATGTGACAGGTGGGCGATAATTTCGCCTCAAATTTCTTGTTGTCTTTGCGTCAGTATGCCAAGCTTTTTACTACCTCGGTGTTCATTAGAGACAAGGGCATCATCAGGGATCCTGCAGCGAAGTGCTATAGGACTGTTCTTGTTCTCCGTATTACGTAAACGATCTGACGGACGAAGGAGTAGCAATCTGCGGGCGTTTGCTGATGACGGCTGTAGTGTGCGGGATATTGTTACCGTTGAATGACTATGGAGAGACGCATGATGACTTAGACAGAATTTCTATCTCGTGTTAAGAATGGCTGCTTGCTTTAAATGCAGCCAAATGTAAGTTAATGCGAATGAATAGGAATAGCAATCATGTAATGTTGGAATATAATATGAGGTCTGTGGCTTGACACAATCTCGTTGATAAAATATGTAGGCGTAACGTTGCAACGCGATTTGAAATGGACCGTAGTAGGGGAAACGAACGGTCTACTCCTGTTTATCTGTGTAGGATATCACCTTTAGAACATAGTACGAACCATGTTCAATTGTTTGGTATGCCCAGCAAGTCGAATTGACGGTAGACATCGAAGCAATTCAGAGAATTTGTTATCGGCAGCTTCGAACCGCACGCTGGTATTACGGAGATACTCCGTTAACTCAAATGAGAATCCCTGAAGGGGGGATGATGATGATGATCTTTTTGCGAAATACTATTGAGAAAATTTAGGAAACCGACAATATGAATCTGACTGAAGAATGGTTCTACTGAAACCAACGTACGTTTCGCGTAAGGACGGCGAAGACAAGGTAAGAGAAATCAGAGCTCATACGGAGGCGTATAGATAGTCGTTTTTCCCTCGATCTATTTGCGAGTGGAACAGGAAAGGATTGACTACTAGCGGTACAGAACACTCTCCTCCACTCATCGTACGGTGGCTTGCATAGTGTGCACGAAGATGTATATTTCGTGTTCTTTGCGCGCTGCAGTTATTAAAGTAACCACTTTCCATAAGGGCGCCTGGTTAGATGTATCAGAAGGCCCATAGGCGCTAATACTGCGAATTAATATACTAATTGGAGATATAAACAAAAAATTAGACTCGTACGATGTTTCGTCGAGCTGTACTGTACGCAAGTTGAACGTATCACACGACCGCTGCCTGTACGTCTACATCTACATCTACATTTATACACCGCAAGCCACCCAACGGTGTGTGGCGGAGGGCACTTTACGTGCCACTGTCATTACCTCCCTTTCCTGTTCCAGTCGCGTATAGTTCGCGGGAAGAACGACTGTCGGAAAACGTCCGTGCGCCCTCGAATCTCTCGATTTTTACATTCGTGATCTCCTCGGGAGGTATAAGTAGGGGGAAGCAATATATTCCATACCTCATCCAGAAACGCACCCTCTCAAAACCTGGACAGCAAGCTACACCGCGATGCAGAGCGCCTCTCTTGCAGAGTCTGCCACTTGAGTTTGCTAAGCATCTCCGTAACGCTATCACGCTTACCAAATAACCCTGTGACGAAACGCGCCGCTCTTCTTTGGATCTTCTCTATCTCCTCTGTCAACCTGACCTGGTACGGATCCCACACTGATGAGCAATACTCAAGTATAGGTCGAACGAGTGTTTTGTAAGCCACCTCTTTTGTTGATGGACTACATTTTCTAAGGACTCTCCCAATGAATCTCAACCTGACACCTGACTTACCAATAATTAATTTTATATGATCATTCCACTTCAAATCGTTCCGCACGCATACTCCCAGATATTTTACAGAAGTAACTGCTACCAGTGTTTGTTCCGCTATCATATAATCATACAATAAAGGATCCTTCTTTCTATGTATTCGCAATACATTACATTTGTCTATGTTAAGGGTCAGTTGCCACTCCCTGCACCAAGTGCCTAACCGACGGCTTTCCATTCACTGGATGTCAGTAGGAGCGCGTCAGTTTTCCTGCGGCAGTGTGCACACATTGCTCTGTGTCAGAGAAAATAAATCGCTGCCCGCGTTCTGCCAGGTCGGCCGGCTCCGGCTCGAAACGCCAGCCAGCTTCGCTCTTCCTTTTTTTTTTATCGCCGCTTTATGACCATTAATAGATTCCATTAAGGGACAAGTTTCAGAAAAAATAAAAGCGGCATTTAAAAGCTACATAAAATATGTAGGTGATTTCGGGAGCACATTTTAATGGAGATCTCCATTAAAAACGGCAGTAAAGAGCGAGTGGGTGAATGGAGGGACTGGTGATGGGAGTGAGGTGAGGTGGTGTGGGGGGGGGGGGTTGCATCGATTTAGTAAGCGAATGGAGCGAGGAAAGCGTGCAGTGGAGGTGGGCCGCGACGAAGAAGGGAGGCGGCAGCCGGCGGCAGCAACAGCCGGCCGGCAGCGCGGGGAGCACAGTGTTTCGGGCAGCGCGGCCGCCACTCGGCAATTTGTAGATTGGTAATTACATTCCGGTGCACGGGCGAGGCAGTCGCGGCATCTGATTGGCCGCGCGGGCAATCAGCGCCCGGGGACCTGATGGGCGCCGTGACGCCGTGCCGGGGGTGCCGCCCCCGCACTCGCCGCCCCCGCACTTGCCACCCCTAGCGCCCACCGTACGTCACGCCGTCTGCCCGGCGTTCGCTTTTCCGGCCGCTCGCGGCCGTAAATCCGGCTGCTATAACCTGTCATAAATTCTGTTAGCCCCGCGTCCCGATCGCCGGTCGGACTTTGCCGCCTGCCCCGATAACTCCCGTCGAGTGCGAACCTGGCGGGCCTTCGGCTCGGAGCGTAGCGTTACAACCACGGACGACGCTGCGTCGGTGATGGTCCTCGCGGCAGTGGCGAGAGGAGACATACATTCGCCCTCCTCCGCTCCCTCCCTGCTCTTTTTTTTTCAGCCGTGTCACGACCAGCTATTTGCAATGGAACGCGTGGACGCGTGTATTGCCTGATTTTTTACGCGTAGCGAGATTTCTCGACTTCACAGCGAGCCAGAGGAGGAATAGCAACAGAATAGTTTCGGTGGCAGTCTGGCGGGCAGAATCCGATGGATGATTCTTCTGGCCTTTCAAACGATATCGTTGGCCAAGAGGCCGCGGCACAGGGAGGGGGGGGGGGATAACTGGGAACAGAAGGCGAATTTTGCGAGTCTCATTGAATAGGGGAAGATGTTCTTGCGTCCGTTGTCACTATCTACAATGGTATTCCTGGAGAAATATCTGTTGGTAAGTCTGGTGAGCGTGCGATAATGGTTCATGTTTCCGCACCACTTGAGGTTTATGACATATTCGAGAAAAATGTCTTGCGTTGAGTCCTTTGGGGATTCGATGTTGGATGCTGTCAACGGACTACTGTGAGGCTTCTTAGGATGCCTCAGGGCAAATGTCCCCTACTGAGTCCGATTAAGGGTGCGATGTTGGGTGCTTGCATCGCACCATAGTGAGACTTACAAGGATATTTGAGGGCAAATGTCTCGTGATGAGTCCAGTGAGAGTGCAGTGTTGGTTGCTGGATGATAGCATCGCACCACTTTGAGACTCGTGAGGATATTTCAGGGGAAGTATCTCCTGATGAGACCGACGAGGACTGAGTGTTAGGTGCTGGCACCACACTGCTGTGAGGTACTCTGAGTGTGTGATATACGCAAATGTTCCATAATGACGCGGCCCTCATCCTTCCACGTGAACGAATGGTGTCATCTTACCGAAAGACTTCATATAACGCCCACAATTTCACGTAAAATGGACCAAATAAAATGAACTCATGAAAAGATGTTGACTCCATAATGAACGTGTAACATGGTGATCTCATGGGTTAACACATTTTATTTCTTGAGCTTTTTCTTTCTTTCTCTCCTAATTTACATTTGTTACCCGTATAGTAGGGAAGCTAATTCATGCTATCATTTGAAGGCGATTCGTACGAAACTGTTAGGTATTCTATATGGCAGACATTCACAACGTGGTTAATTTTATAGCAAATAACCCTTCCCATTGGCCAGAAAGTCAGTCTCGATATTTATTGGCCACACCTTTTACATTTATATACATTTTTTCTTCATAATGGACCTAAAATTACAGCACTGAAATATCATGTGAAAGGGTATAGAAATGTGCTGAATAATGGTACGGGTATCTTTTGTAACCATTGAGCTTTTCAGTGCACATATCTTGATTCGGCCATACCTTATTGCACAGTAGCAATATTTCCGAGGCCTCTGAGATTATGTAATGCAGTGTTAAAAACGATCTGCATCTCCTAAAATAGGCCGTATATCGCTTTCCGTGCAAAAACTGCAATTCGTATATAGGACAGCCATGCGGAACACTCAAGGAAGTTTGCGAGGAACATCAGCAATAGACCCGACCGGAACAGCCAAATAAATCAGCTGTCACTGTACACCGCGTCGAATATGATTATGAAATTGTACAACTACAAACCAATTATATGATGGATCGTCAATATTTCAGTGACAGTGAAATTACACAAACAATCGAAATAAAGTGTTGGCATATCTATAAAAGAGGGATAGAAGATCCAATTGAAGAGCATGGTATGAGGTTTAGATAGATCAAAAATGTTTCAAAAACATGACAGGAAAACAAATTTGCATCGAAGACTGTAGAGGGTGCCGATTGCTTCCCACGCCCGGGTTCCCGGGTTCGATTCCCGGCGGGGTCAGGGATTTTCTCTGCCTCGTGATGACTGGGTGTTGTGTGCTGTCCTTAGGTTAGTTAGGTTTAAGTAGTTCTAAGTTATAGAGGACTGATGACCATAGATGTTAACTCCCATAGTGCTCAGAGCCATTTTTTTTTTTTTTTGGGGGTGCCGAAAGTCGGGCTCCGTATTAATTACTGCGCAGCAACACCACTATCTTGAGCATATGGGAGGCGCTGAAGGACCATATAATTCACTTGAAACGGCAACAAAGAATATATTAACAACTCCCAGTTTTCTCTCCTTAAATACACGAAAGCACGCGTGTGCCACAAAACAGCCCTTTGCGGGACATGCGCTGCAACAACGCTACGGAGCTGTAGCACGGCGTTGAAGCAACTGATAATCTGAGGACCTGGACAGACTCTCAGCACTGCTGTATCAGGCGAACGTGTTTTGATGAGGTCTGAAATCTTTGATTTGACCTGCGATATAACATGAAGAATCTCAAATAAGACACTGTTAATCTCTGTCAAAATTTCAAGATTAACCAATGGACGGGAAAGTACGACACCAACAGTTTAGCATCCAGCTATTTCCTTGACACGTCATCTGAAAACGCAACAAAGAATATCTTGGGATGAAAGATCAGAGATGTGAGGATCAAAATGGTTCAAATGGCTCTGAGCGCTATGGGACTCAACATCTGAGGTCATCAGTCCCCTAGAACTAAGAACTACTTAAACCTAACTAACCTAAGGACATCACACACATCCATGCCCGAGGCAGGATTCGAACCTGCGACCGTAGCGGTCCCGCGGTTCCAGATTGAAGCTCCTAGAACCGCACGGCTACACCGGCCGGCTATGTGAGGATCAGAAAATCACACCAAAATCACAGCGTCCGCGCTGAATAGTCAGTCACCCTTGAGCTACGTCACCGTACAGTCGACTGCAAAAGTAGCAACTGACCATCAGCTCACTGTAGCGTTGCTGCTGTTCTAAATTGTCGTGGTCCTGCAGTAAAAGAAAAACGTTTGTCAGTCAAATTCAGAACTGTCAGCAGCATTGAATCGGATAGTCTCAACGGCCTTACCTTCTTCTTTTTCGATTTCACAGCAAAACTTGAAACTTCTTAGCCAATGAGATCTGTTCCACAAGAATGTTTGCTTGTTTCTCAGCAACAGTTCGTCTTATTTTTTCAACCCTTTGTGCGACTACAATCAATTATCTATTGGATACTCTCTCGTAGAACAACTCTTTAAACTATTGTTGCGAACGAAAGACAGCAGTTCTTTTGATTCACCATTGTTAAAGTCAAGAGGTAGCCCTCGAACTCAGCATAGCATTCGCTGCTTATTGAAAGCTTCTCTGTGACCCACACAGCGCTCATATTTGAGGAAAACCCACTTCATATCTCCCACGCTTCCAAGAAAGGAAATTCAAAGTCGTGCGTGGTTCAGAACGTCCGCTGAAATAACACCAAACACACTTGTCTCAGTCACTGCGGCAGTCTCAAGGGTCGCCAGTAACGCTTATTAAATGAGTGTCTCATTCCTAGTCCACATTGAATATTACTCCTCCGACAAACCATCTCCGCCAGCTAGGAAAAGATACACTGCAAAATACGACCCCAAATACCCAGCCGCTTCACATGAACGAAAGATCCTCACAGGCGATAGGAATTCAACAAAGCAGGGGGAAACGATAATCCCTGCAGTCTGATAGGTGTCTACGCAGCTAGAGCATTTACACCGAGGAGTCAAAAAATTTTGACCACGAGGTGGATAGCGCGTTGATCCACCTTTCGAACGTCCGCAGCTCGTGTGCCAGTGGCTAGCGTTGCTGCCTTTGGATCACGGGGTCCCGGGTTCGATTCCAGGCCGGGTAGGGGATTTTCTCTGCCCAGGGACTGGGTGTTTGTGTTGTCCTCATCACTTCATAATCATCATCATCATCATCATCGTCATTCGTGACAGTGGCTAGACTGGATTGTGTAGAAATTTGGACTGTGTAACAATTGTGACTTGTAAGGGCGCTGACGATCGCGCAGTTGAGCACCCCACAAACAAATCAACATCATCGTCATCATCTTTCGAATGTAATACAGCAGCGATTCTGCGTGGCATGCATTCCATTAGTACTTGATTGGTTTACGGAGGGATGCGGCAGTAAAGGCGTCAAAGCACAGGTCACGCAATTCTGGTAACGTACGCACGGTAGGTTGTGGTCTCGAACATTACGCCACATAGTATCCGACATCTATTACAATGGGTTCAGATCAGGAGATTTCGGTGACCATGACGCCCAAGTGAGTTCACTATCATGCTCCTCAACCACTGTAGCACTAATCTGACCTTGCGACACGGACAGTTATTATACTGGAACATACTACAACCATCGGGAAGACGTCGAGTGTGAAGGAATGCAGGTGGTTCGCAATAGCGTTCAGGTAATTTTCAGCTGTCACGATACTTTCTGTTATTCATACAGATCCCAGGGAATCCCAAATGAATGTCCGCTCTAGCATAAAACTGTCTGCACCCGCCTGTGCCCACGGCGCAGTGCACATTTCGAGCAGCCATTAGCCTCCATGGCGGTGTATCTGGACACGACCAGCGACCTGGTGCAACAAGATACGTGATTAATCCGACCAGGTCACACATTCCTATTGATCTACGTTCAGTTTCGGTGATCTCGTAACAACTGCAATTGTAAATGATTGTTTTGTTGGGTCAACATGCGAACACAAGGGAGTCGTCTTTTGCAGAGTCCTATTACCAGTAATGTGCGCGGAATTCAGAAACACTAGTGCCTGCTCCATCAGTATGATCTGTTGTCCAAATTCTCACGGACCGTTGTATCCTTTTTTGCAGAACACGGAATCCGCCAGTCCCCACATTCTGTGATGAGGCGTTGACAGTCTAACAGGGCTCGTGGTTTCGGTGTCAGTCAACTACTTTCCGTGGATGCTCACTGCGGTAGCGTCCAGAGACTGCGGTGCCACGTCAAAGTCGGCAACGCATATCGATTCCACAAATGTTAGCGAGGGCTCTCTGCAATCAACAGCGACGTATGGGAGGCGCTTGTGGAGACCGCGTGTGTCCCCTCAGCACTGCAGCGTGCTCGCACCGGAGGCAATATGAAGCCGAACGTGGGAAAGGTCTGCCCAGTCCGTCACCTCATCTGGAGGAGTCAATATCACAGTGTAGGACCAACAAGTCGTTAAAGGCTGATGAACTACTGCACTTTGTACTGCAAGAGAAGTGTTCGTTAATTGTTGCCTCAAGTGGATTGGGTTGGGTTGTTTGGGGAAGGAGACCTGACAGCGAGGTCATCGGTCTCATTGGATTAGGGAAGGATGGGGAAGGATGTCGGCCGTGCCCTTTCAAAGGAACCATCCCGGCATTTGTCTGGAGCGATTGAGGGAAATCACGGTAAACTTAAATCAGGATGGCCGGACGCGGGATTGAAACGTCGTCCTCCCGAATTCGAGTCCAGTGTGCTAACCACTGCGGGCCTCAAGTGACACTGTGCTAGTCAATGACAGATATGAGCTGTACAGTTCTCTTGTCGCAAAGAAGAGTGTCACAGTTAAGTAAATCTCTGATTCATTTACATAATAAAGTCAATTAATGTTTCATGTGTTCAAGTTTGTGGGCCTTGATCCAGAGCAATCAAAGAATCCACAGGAGTTTCATCTGGCAACGACACTAGCAGGCGAACAGCCAACCAGCTTGGCCGTTTCCGACACGCTCGTTCCCAGACGCCCGGTCATAACAGTCTATCCTTTGTCAAAATCGTTTACGCCAATTAATTTCTTCATAAGTGGGCTTTATCGTGGCTAGAATGAATCTCCATTCGTCTCTGCTCCACTTATACAGGATATCCCAAGAAGAACGCCTAATATTCAGGGATATGGCAGGAGCGGCCACTCGAAGCAAAAACGTCTAGTAAACGTGGAATCTAAAATTCATGCTTCAGCGTCTATGATCACTTCTTCATCTTCGATACTGTGGAACCTTTTCTACTACAAGATCTCGGTTTTCCATGTTTTGTAAGGCGCTAGTATGGACCAAAACAAGATAAAAAAATCAAGTAAATACGGTCTCTAAAATGGGTAACGTAAAAGGTATGTCACTTGTTTATTAGAAGAGATGAGTACCACAGTGTAAATTTTCTCTGTTTAATAAATCTGTTGAACTGAACCTGGACTGAACTGACCTAAACTGAACTGGACTGGACTGCTTTTCTTTATTACTCCTATATCTGTGTTGTAAAACGCTATCTGGTAAAATGAGTCACCAAAACTGTCTCGAACTCTATTACTGTGTTTTTAATTAGCTGTACCGAAGTGATTAGAAGACATAACTGTATACTAAATAAGCTGTTCTGTGAAATTCTATTGTCCAGGACAGTCAAGTGCCACAGTTCGTGACTTACAATTCCAGCACACAAGGTAGTAGAATAAAAATGCTACATAAGTTACCAGTCGAATTTTTGAAAGAATCAATAACCAAACTGTTTTCTACAATAATACCCTCAAATTTACCTACTCAAAACTGACTAAGCAAATTTTCAAATACTGAATACTCCACACGCATATGTAAGACGGTCTGCATGCGAGGTGAAATCTGAAACGATCTTTACCTAAACCGTATCTGGTGATGAATTCTGAAGAACAAAGCTGACTGTGAATGATCTAGCTTTAATCTGACTCTACTGTAAAATTGGCCCTAATAAATTTCATATGGCTTACCTGTGGCAACGGGGACTTGGTAATGCTCGAAGTGGTGAACATAAAATATGCAACGCAGCAGCAAGCAAGCCGAGTAACAGCACAGCTTTGTGGAAGTGTAGTGCGAGGACGTGCAACTGTTCTAGAGAGATTATGTCTCAGTTTTAGCTACTGTGTTCGGCAGAGTGTAGTGTGACGATACACACAATCAGAAAATATTAAATTATTTTGTGACGTGACGGTGGTGGCATTTGAACTTGCTAGTTGCTCAAAGGAAAATTGACCTTCAAAAGACTGTATAAGAAAAACTGAAACTCACTGCCTGACTGTTACAATTATCTTTACAAAAAGTTATTTTTACTCGTCCAACAAATATTTGTCTGTCATCGAATTAGTTGGTGAATTGGGAAGGGAATGATAAATCTATTATCTCTGAGTGCAAGCCACGCGAAGAGAACTTTATTTACTCACGTCTGAATAATTAGACTAACCCAAACCAATAAAGAAAAATTCCACGAAGAGAGCTGTGCAGACACATCTTATATTACACGAAAGAGGACAATGCAGCAACAACTGTTCCTGGAAATCTTCACTTGTTAAATTTTACCAAGTCATATTTCGCAGTTCATCATCCCCTATGATTTTCTTTCTGCGCTCTCAGACTGTTTCCATCTGCTCAGAAGCATAGCCAACATCTGACTCCCTTGCTAGCTGCTCTTAGAATGCTTGATCCAACTACAATATTACTAGCAACCAGAGCTCACATTGCTTGTATTCAGAACCTGTGTGATGTACCGGGCGATCAAAAAGTCAGTATAAATTTGAAAACTTAATAAACCACGGAATAATGTAGATAGAGAGGTAAAAATTGACACACTTGCTTGTAATGACATGGGGTTTTATTAGAACAAAAAAAAAGTATTGCTAGACGCGTGAAAGATCTCTTGCGCGCGTCGTTTGGTGATGATCCTGTGCTCAGCCGCCACTTTCGTCAGGCTTGGCCTCCCAGGTCCACAGACCACAGTTCGTGCGATTATTGGCATTGGGGTTACCTGAAGTCGCAAGTGTATCGTGATCGACCGACATCTCTAGGGATGCTGAAAGACAACATATGACGCCAATGCCTCACCATAACTCCGGACATGCTTTACAGTGCTGTTCACAACATGATTCCTCGACTACAGCTAATGTTGAGGAATGATGGTGTACATATTGATCATTTCCTGTAAAGAACATTATCTTTGCTTTGCCTTACTTTGTTGTGCTAATTATTGTTATTCTGATCAGATGAAGTGCCATCCGTGGGACATTTTGTGAACTTTTGTATTTTTTTTTATTCTAATAAAACCCCATGTCATTCCAAACATGTGTGTCAATTTGTACCTCTCTATCTACATTATTCCGTGATTTGTTCAGTTTTCATATTTGTACTGACTTTTTGATCACCCGGTACATGTCGACTATCGAAAACCACTGTTTGAAAAATATTCATTGTATACATATGAAATATGACACATCGAATGAAAACAGAGCGTACGTCATTTTTCATCAATACCGAAAATAAAATACTTGTGGAAACGAAAAAGTTCTCATAGCTTAAAGGTATGCACTTTTGAGCTCATTTTTACTAGCCGTTATTTCTTCGGAAGATCGTTCCTGCATATTCGTGAATAATGACCAATCCTCTTGGGTCATTCTGTATACTTTCCTTAAGGCGTCATGTGCCTGAACCATCAGGAGCAGGCATTTAACGTCACGGTGTGCAGTGGTCATAACGCTTTTGCTCATTGGTCACCATATCACTTGAAGATAAAGACAGTCGTGGATATATTCTGCGCAAAAGTTGAACCTGGACAGTCGGTGACGTACGTACTATCTGCATCCATTATTGTCTAACGCCGTCAAAGTTAAAGGTGCATAGAGCACCTCTGCAGCAACTAAACTCTGAACCCTCTCGCTCATTTTACATAGAGGTGCCTTTTCTGTTCGAGCGCGCTCGAAGCCAACAAGAATACTTGTTGACGTCAGTGAGGGAGCCTGGAAAGGAAGGAGAACACTGCACGGAGTGTGATAAAGAGCGTCCTCCAGTCAATGCTTGTTTGTAGCACGACCAGAACAACAAAGAAGAGGCGTGGTACTGGAGCGGAACGGACACGCCCACGTACTTTGACAGTGCCTGCTCGCTAAGTTCAAGCGTTCCTGCACTTATCATCTACGTCTACGACGCAGCCAGCTGACGCGCGCTAACAGGATAAACACAAAGACGGCGGGCTGACGGGATGCCGTGACGCCACTGACGTGCTAATTAACAGCGACGCAGACATCAAAGCGGCAGCAGGCTATCACGCTGAGCCCCTGGCTCCTGGGAAGCTGTCACAGCGGACGTCAGGGAGGCGGGGTGCGCGGTGGTGGGGCCGCCAATGAGCTCCAGACACAACCACCTGTCGGCAGGCGATTGCAGGGGTTGCTGGTTCTCTCCCGATAGTGCTCCGAGATAAACCTGTTTGCAGAGCTTAGCTGCAAATTGGTGCTGACGACACTCTAGTGGACCAGGTCGTATCTGCGTCCCCTCGGTGCATTTACACCTCAGGAAACTGAGTGTTCTGCTCAAAACTGTGTTGTAGGTACTCAATGATCCGTCTGCTTTCTGGCGGATTTCAATCTGTTTACACATATTTGGAATGGAGAACCTTTCTTTATTCCAATGCAAAAACCAATCAAGACAGAGACTACAATAAAAACAACAAATATAAACAGGTACTGCGCAGTAGAAGAAGGGAAGCCATTGTCTTGATGAATATCTGGTCCATAAATCCAATGGTATACGTACACTGAGGTGACAAATGTCCTGAGATACCTCCTAATATAATGTCAGACGTCATTTTGCCGGGGGCACCGAGCGAGGTGGCGCAGTGGTTAGCACACTGGACTCGCATTCGGTAGGACGATGATTCAATCCCGCGTCCGGCCACCCTGATCTAGGTTTTCCGTGATTTCCCTAAATCGCTCCAGGCAAGTGCCGGTATGGCTCCTTCGAAAGGGCACGGCCGACATCCTTTCATATCCCGATGAGACCGACGACCTCGCTGACTGGTCTCCTCCCCCAAACAACCCCTTGCCGGGCGCAGTGCTGCATCTCGACGTGGCATGGACTCAACAAGTCTTTGGAAGTCTCCTGCAGGAATATTGAGCCATGCTACCTACATAGCCGTCCACAATTGCGAAAGTGTTGCCGGTGCAAGATTTTTTGCACGAACTGACCTCTCGATCAGGTCCCATAAATTGTTGATGGGATTCATGTCGGGCGATCTGCGTGGCCAAATCATTCGCTCAAATTGTCCAGAATGTTCCTCAGACCAATCACGAACAACTGTGGCCCAGTGGCGTGACACATTGCTATCCATAAAAATTTTATCGTTGTTTAGGAACATGAACTCTATGAATGGCTGCAAATGGTCTCCAAGTAGCTGAACAAGAACATTTACAGCCAAAGACCGGGTCAGTTGGACCAGAGGACCCAATCCACTGCGCATAAACACAGATCACTTCGTTATGGAGCCACCACCAGATTCCAAAAAAAAAGGTTCAAATGGCTCTGGTCACTATGGAACTTAACTTCTGAGGTCATCAGTCCCCTAGAACTTAGAACTACTTAAACCTAACTAATCTAAGGACATCACTCACATCCATGCCCGAGGCAGGATTCGAACCTGCGACCGTAGCGGTCACGCGGTTCCAGACTGAAGCGCCTAGAACCGCACGGCCACACCGACCGGCACCAGAATGCACACTGCCTTGTTGACAACTTGGGTCCGTGGCCTCGTGGAGTCTGCGCCACACAGAAACCCTATCATCAGCTCATACCAACTGAAATGGGGACACATCTGACCATTCCACGGTTTTCCAGTCGCCTAGGGTCCAAACGATATGGTCACGAGCTCAGGAGAGGTGGAACAGGCAAAATCGTGCTGTCAGCAAAGGCACTCGCGGCGGTCGTCTGCTGCCATAGCCCATTAACACCACATTTCGTCGCACTGTACTAACGGATACCTTCACCGTACTTCTCACATTGATTCCTACGGTTACTTCGTGCAGTGTTGAGTGGCTCTTGGTACTGACAACACTACGCAATCGCCGCTGCTCTCAGTCCTCTGTCGTTAAATAAAGGCCGTCAGTCGTTGCATTGTCCGTGGTGAGAGGTCATCTATGAAACACGTATGCTCGACACAGTGTTGACGCTGTGGATCTCGGAATATTCAATTCTCTAACGATTTCCGTAACGGAATGCCGTACTACCATTCCCCATTTAAAGTCTGTTCAAATGGTTCAAATGGCTCTGAACACTATGGGACTTAACATCGGAGGTCATCAGTCCCCTAGAACTTAGAACTACTTAAACCTAACTAACCACACACATCCACGCCCGAGGCAGGATTAGAACCTGCGACCGTAGCGGTCGCGCGTTTCCAGACTGAAGCGCCTAGAACCGCTCGGCCACACCGGCCGGCTTAAAGTCTGTTAATTGCCTTCGTGCGGCCATAATAATTTCGGAAAACTTTTCACATGATTCAACTCAGTACAAGTGACATACAACTTGTTACGCGACGCTAACGCCACACACACACACACACACACACACACACACACACACACACACACACACACACACACATATATATATATATATATATATCACCTCAGTGTGTATAAACATAGTTGTGTAGTTCTGCGTGTGCATGTGTTAATTACCATTTTGATAATACACCTCTAGTATCCGTATTCGCGTGAGTGGGTGTGACACTCGGCTTCCGTATGTACAACTTTTGAGCACTTGGAAAAATTTTAACCAGATTGTTCCGTACGTGACTTACTATCTACGATAAAGTAATTTCGGGGTATGACACTCATAGCACTAATGGGGAGAGGAGGGGAGCGGGGAATTGGATCGTGTGCAAAATAACAGAAAACGCTCTACGCTACAGTCGAATTCATGGGGTTGGTGGGCTAATTATTACAGTCCTATTTACGTTTAGAGAGTGGGGATGACATTGAAAACCATGAATGTAGAAAGCTATGAGCAATTCCAACCAAAGTTGGTCATACCTGTACCTGTATGTGACTTCGTATGTGGAATAAATAACGTCTCAAATCAATTATTTTCGGCTTCGCTACTCTACATACGTTCTCTATCGCAATAACTAAATCAAAGGGACGGTCTATTAAGCACCTTGAAAATAGTGAGAGATCTTTAGGCATCTCCCATGCTACTTTATGTTGCTTACTCAGAAGCAGGTTCGCCGAAGAACTGATTTACTCTAGCATCTGGAGTGATTACTAAAATATTGTATACAATTAATTTGTAAAAGCTGTTAACTTCAATTTATGTGCTACAGTAAAACCTGTAAAAACATGTAAATAAAGTAAATTTGGTGTTGCGCTTTAGAGGGTGTCATTTCTTTTCCTATATTTTCATGACAGATCAATAAGCAATGAGACAGTCAGATAGAATACAAAAAAGGGGGGGCTGAAAATAAAAGAATTGTTCAATGGAATTCAAGATAAGACCTGAGATATTAATGACAGTTGTTTCAGGAACAAAGTGATGAATACGTGGACTCAGCCTGAGAGTGAAAGATTCAAACGCTAGAAACATAGAACTACTGATCACCTTTGATATTAGCTGGCAGAAGGACGTCACTGTTCCTGAATTTTTAATTTATTTATTTTTTATCATTTTTTAGCTCTGAGGAGTTGGGAAGGCCCCTGAGATCTTCAGGTCTATTGGACCTAAAACTTGCGGAAATGGAAACTGCAATTGGTATATGGTTTTCACAGAAAGTATTAGTAGTCAGGGCCTCCTGCTGCTAGCCAATAAACATATTCGAATAATACTTAGAAAGCTTATTTTTTCTGCAAACATACATTATTTTTTAAAAATGGAACAATGCCTATTAACATTAATAAAGTGCGGGTCGTTTACAAGATGTCATGTTTTGAAAAGCTTCCACAACGACACTTGGTTTTGCCATTCAAACTACATAGTTGCTAGGTATGATGTTGTTACGTTAGCTTACAGTATGCGTGTGTGTCTCCTGAGCGCACTGTCGCTTGGGAGTCAGTTAGTGTGTGACAGCCCAAGCAGTGGGTCGTGAGTGGTCGGTGGGATTTATCAATGCAGAAAAAGCTGACATGCTCATGATGTATGGAGAGTGTGGGAGGAATACAGTTCGTTCTTGCATGGGATATGCAGCAAAATATCCCAGTAGATTTCAACCATAGGGCAATTATTTATCAACTTCAACTAGTTGGGTGTACGTTATAGTATAACACCTAGACAACGTAACAGAAGGAAGCAAGTGACACAGAAGTGGGAGAAATTAATATTCTTGCTGATGAAGCAGTTGACCCACATATTGCCTCCCGTGCAACTGCACGAGAAAGTGGCATGAGTGAGACAAGTGTCCTACGCATTCTTCATCGACATACGTCAGTAGGAGGGTAAAGCTGCAAAGTGTGCAATATTCTTTGTTGCCAAATTACCTCCCCCAGCCTGGTTGTAATGGTAAATGTGGCAATGTTGCAAACTTAATTACGCTAATTAGTCGATTTATTTATGCAAATTAACCCTCCACTTCCCACTCCCCCCTCCCATCCCCACTCCCCCTCCCCCTCCCATCCCCCCTCCCCCTTTCCCACCTGTCCTATTGGCGGGAATTTCGAATTATGGCGGGAAATCCAAAATTGCTGGGAATGTCAAAAACGTCGGGAATTTCTTTGTGCCAAGCCCTTACCGACGTCCGACCCCACCCTCACCCGGCACTCGGCGGGAACTTCAAAATGGTGGGTGCCCTTTCCAGGATCGAGCACCAGTCCTTCTGGGCAGAAAGCCGACGTGCGACCCTCCGCCCCCTACACAGGGAAACTGTCGGACTCGTCCAACTGCGGGAGGGGAAGATTAGGTTAGTGTACTTTATTTATTTTGGGTGGGAGGCTAAAGAAAAGGTCGGTACAAACTACATAATTAATCATAAAGATATGCTCTAATTATACATCTACATTGAAAATCCAAAGAAACTGGTATACCTGCCTAATATCATGTAGGGCCTCCACGAGCATGCAGAAGTACCGCACACGATGTGGCATGGATTCGACTAATGTCTGAACAAGTGCTGGAAGGAATTGACACCATCAATCCTCGTGTGTACGAGATGCTGGAGATCTCTTCTGAACAGCACGTTGCAAGGCATCCTAGATATGCTCAATAATGTTAATGTTTGGGGAGTTTAGTGGCCAGTGGAAGCGTTTAAACTCAGAAGGGTGTTCCTGGAGCCACTCTGCGGCAATTGAGGACGTGTGGGGTGTCGCATTGTCCTGCTGGAATTGCCCAAGTCCGTCGGAAAGTGCAATGGACGTGAATGGATGCAGGTGATCAGACAGAATGATTACGTATGTGTCACCTGTCTGAGTCGTATCTAGACGTATAAGGGGTCCCATACCACTCCAACTGCACACGCCCTACACCCTTACAGAACCTCCACCGTCTTGAACAGTCCTTTGCTGGCATGCAGGATCCATGGGTTCATGAGGTTGTCTCCATACCCCTGCACGTCCATCTTCGCAATACAATTTGAAACGATACTTGTCCGACCAGGCAACGTGTTTCCAGTCATCAACAAAATGGTTCAAATGGCTCTGAGTATTATGGGACTTAACATCTGAGGTCATCAGTCCCCTAGAACTAAGAACTACTTAAACCTAACTAACCTAAGGACAGAAACATGGACGATAAATAGTTTAGACAAGAAGAGAATAGAAGCTTTCGAAATATGGTGCTACAGAAGAATGCTGAAGATTTGATGGGTAGATCACATAACTAATGAGGAAGTGTTGAATAGGATTGGGGAGAAGAGAAGTTTGTGGCACAACTTGACTAGAAGAAGGGATCGGTTGGTAGGACATGTTCTGAGGCATCAAGGGATCACCAATTTAGTATCGGAGGGCAGCGTGGAGGGTAAAAATCATAGAGGGAGACCAAGAGATGAGTACACCAAGCAGATTCAGAAGGATGTAGGTTGCCGTAGGTACTGGGAGATGAAGAAGCTTTCGCAGGATAGAGTAGCATGGAGAGCTGCATCAAACCAGTCTCAGGACTGAAGACCACAACAACAACAACCTAAGCACAGCACACACATCCATGCCCGAGGCAGGATTAGAACCTGCGACCGTAGCAAGTCATCAACAGTCCAATGTCGATGTTTACGGACCCAGGCGAGGTGTAAAGCTTTGTGTCAGGCTATCATCAAGGGTACATGAGTGAGCCTTCGCCTCTAATAGCCCATATCGATGTGTCCCAGCTCTTCTGTGCTGACTGTAACATCACGCTCAAGGTCACTTAAATCTTGACAAACTGTCCAGTACTCTCTCTCGGTCGTTATGACCGATCCTTACACCTTGCCACGGACGGACATATCTGACAGAACTAAAGTGCCTGTGAACCCAGGCCCTGCAAGGTAAGGAGATCCCAGATGAAGTCATGGTTAGACACTAGAATAACAGCCGTCAACATGCAGTAGAATATTTCAGTGAGGGAGGGGTAGCGTCTGCTCTAGAACACACAAAAAACTGTTAACTGTACAAAATCTTTTTATTACAGAGTCACCATACATCTTGGGTTAAAGTCTGTAGTTGGTGACTTTGGAAAATCCTTTTTAATTAGGAAGATCCTGAGAATGAAGTCACAAAGTAAATGAAATGAATCGTGATAAACATGAACACATAACAACATTTTAAAAGCGTTCATACAACGTTAAAGCCATATGGTTTCCGAAGTATTAGAAATGCGGAATACAACGCTCTCAGTACTCTAATGCAGGACATATATGTACAACATCCGATATACAACCACTCTGAAAGTTTTCTACCTGAGTCAGTACGGTGACAAAGGTTAAGATGATGAGTCTACTTCCTTCTACACTATTCTGGTGTCCTAGGAAGTGACTGAGCTGTTGCTCACTACGAAGGTATCGTCGGTGTACATCCGCAGCAAAAACCGCTTATAAACCAACTAGAATGTAGTTGGGAGTCTGCTGTTCCGTCCCTTAGGAAAGTGAGGGATTTTATACGTCTCTTTAAGTCGGAAACGTACGTACCTCAGCCACATTTCCTGTGTCAGTAGTGCTTATTAGTAATAGTCGTGGTTTTGACGGATGCGGTCATACCGCTCTAGGAAATAGGGCGAGGAAAGACGAAAATACGACATTAATATGTTCGTTAGTTTATCCATTGAGTTACCACCCACACCCTGCTTCATGAAGGTGCACACAAAGAAATAGGGGCTTCATAAGATGGATTACAAGTCGCGATCAGCAGCCGAAGGAGACGTAACAGTCTTATTGCTGTTTACAGTAGCATCACCACGGTCCTGATAGCCTCCCTCTTATACACAGAAGTAATGATCTGACGCTACGTAGACATGCAAATACCCTCATATAAAATCAAACAACGCTTGGGTATGTCAGCAGTATCACCATATACGTACGGAAAACTGTCGACAAAAATATGAAAAATGACTTAAAATCGGTAAAAATCGAGTAAAACCTGGTATAATTACGATAGATTGATGGCTAATACGTGAAACTGAGGGAAATACGACGAAATATGTAAAATCGTGAAAACCTTGCAGAATTACATTAACTGATTGAGAGTACATAAAATTAGAGAAAGAATACCACAAATGCTGGGAATTGACGTGGCTTGAAGGTACCTGGACACTGTAGACCAAGAAAAACTTAAGTTATACTCTTTTTGCATTCACTTTTTAGCTGATTCCTCCCTCTATAAGCTAGATGGGTTTTCATAACGCTTACTTCAACAAAGGCGATATAAGTATTACACACAAGCGCTATATTAAAGCAGGCAAAACATATGTATTCCAATCCAGGAAGGTGCTATCATACATGCAATCGAATATAGGTTTTTGCCGAATTGCAGTTGGTCCTCACAAGTAATGTTATTCCCTAAGTATTAAGGAGAAGAATCAATGTATTTAACAGACTTAAGCTATTGCCTAGCGTGTTCTGAGAGAGAGAGGACTGATGCCACATATATCTGCCTTAATAGTGTGACAAGGGGGTACAATAGAAACGTTGTGTTACTGTAAAATTGCTATATTATCCTACACATTAGCAAAACAACCTGACACCAGACATGACTTCTGTGTGCAAGAGGAAGGCTACTAGGGCTATGGCGATGCTACTGTAAACAGCAATAAGACAGTTACGTCTGCTATGGGTACTAATCGTGGTGTTTACTCCCTTGCACGAAGTCGCACTTTCTTCGTGTGACTCATTCTGCAGCAGTGCGCGGATGGTAAATCAATGTATCAACTAACGAAAATATCCGTCTCGTCTTTTCGTCTTTCCTCTCTCTATTTCCTAGTGAGGCATGGTCGAATCCGTCAAAAACCGCTACTACTACTACTACTACTACTACTACTACTACTAGGCCCGACTGACGCAGGAAATGTGATTGAGGCTAGTTACACTTGCGGCTTAAAAAGACGTGTAAAGTCCATCAATTTCCTAAGAGACAGAGCAGCAGACTCCCGAATACATTCTAGTCGGTTTATAAGCAGATTCACCGGCGGTTACGTGTACACCAGTGATACCTTAGTAGTGAGCAGCAGCCCAGTCACTTCCTTGGGCACCAGAATAACATAGAAGGAAGTACACTGAGGGGTCAAAGAAACTGGTATAGGCATGTGCATTCAAATACAGACATACGTAAACAGGCAGAATACGGCGCTGCCGTCGGCAACGCCTATATATGATAAGAAGTGTCTGCCACAGTTGTTAGCTAGGTTACTGCTGATACGATGGCAGGTCATAAAGATATAAGTGAGTTTGAACGTGGTGTTACAGACGGCGCACGAGCGATGGGACACAGCATCTCCGAGGTAGCGATGAAGTGGCGATTTTCCCGTAAGACCTATTGGCGAATGTACCGTGAAAATCAGGAATCCAGTAAAACATCAAATCTCTGACATTGCTGCGGATGGGAAAAGATCCTACAAGAACAGGACCAACGACGACTGAACAGAATCGTTCAGTGTGACAGAAGTGCAACCCTTCTGCAAATTGCTGCAGATTTCAACGCTGGGCCATCAACAATTATCAGGGTGCAAATCATTCAACGAAATATCATCGATATGGGTTTACGGAGCGTTTGTATTTGGAATGGTACGGGACCGCTAATAGGTCTAGATACGACTCTGGCAGGTGACACGTACGTAAGTATTCTGTCTGATGACCTGCATCCATTCACGTCCACTGTGCACTCCGACGGACTTGGGCAACTGAAGCAAGACAGTGCGACTCCCAATACACCCAGAATGCCTACAAAGTGGCTCGAGGAAAACTCCCCTGAGTTTAAACAAATTCACTGGCCTCCAAACTCCATAGACATATACATTATTGAGCATATCTAGGATGCCTTGCAATGTGCTTTTCAGAAGAAATCTCCACCCTCTCGTACCCTCACGGATTTATGGACAGCCCTGCAGGATTCATGGTGTCAATTCCCTCCAGCTCTACTTCAGACATCAGTCGAGTCCATGCCATGTCGTGTTGTGGCACTTCTGCGTGCTCGCGCGGTTCCCACACGATATTAGGCAGGTGTGCCAGTTTCTGTGGCTCTACAGCGTAGTTTCATCATCTTAAAGTTTGGGGCGATTGGGGAAGAAAACTGGCAGGATGGTTGATTGTCCGGGATTACAGCATTAAAAGCATTGCATTCCTCACATCTGATGCTTCGGAAACCGTATGGCTTTTACATTATAGAGTTTTTAATTGCCGAACTGCGTAGCTTTAGCAGTGTGTGTTTATGCTCTACTTGCCGGTAACTTCTTGGTACTGACTCCAGATACTGGAATAACACTCCAGAAATGATAGCGCAGTTGATTTACGTAAAATGTTTCAAACCCCGTCCGTCTGCAGCTGTATCATGCGTAAACTACGCGATTCTTCTTAACCATATGTTTTATCACCACAACAGTCTCATGTCTACTATACACCATTAAGGAATGCTAACCACCTCGACATGCATGCATCAGGAGAGATCTTGTGCACTTGGAAGTGCACCGTGAGTAAGACTGGTGCAGAACAGTCCCGGCTGAACATCAGTTATGCACTCTGCTGGCTTCGTTAATTCACAAGACGTGGAATGTAGAGGGTATAGTACCACCCTACTTCTGTTCAGTTACAAATTAAATAGGTGACAATGTTGTAGTGGGGGTTGGTCAAGGACAATGGCCGGCCGGAGTGGCCGAGAGGTTGTAGGCGCTTCAGTCTGGAACCGCGCGACCGCCACGGTCGCAGGTTCGAATCCTGCCTCGGGCATGGATGTGTGTGATGTCCTTAGGTTAGTTAGGTTTAAGTAGTTCTGAGTTCAAGAGGACTGATGACCTCAGATGTTGAGTCCCATAGTGCTCAGAGCTGTTTGAACCATTTGAACCAAGAACAATGCTGGGACATCTTTCAATCTCCTTCTTTATCCTACTAATGCGAGAATACTCTTATGATTCCCATCAACAATGCGAAAGGCAGTCAGTCGCAATCGTAAATTCCGCAGTGTGACCGATCTGCTACAAATATGTGGATAATCTAACTGCATCAGTATAGGACGCTGTCTGGTTTTCTGTGGTGTACATGACTGAATAGACTTAGCGCAGTCATCTATCTGCTTTCACACTCTAGTATATGGTACTCAGACAGAAGTGGACACGTGGTTTAGCAATGATACAGAAATTGGAAAGCATGTAGCTGTATCATTGGCTGGCGTTGAAATTGTGGAAAAGCAGGTAAAATTGCTAAAATTTATCACGCCATCAACTGTGGTGTGTATTACGGTACATTGTCCCTTATCAACGGTGTCTTTTCCATCCCAACTTTGCAGTGGTACGCTGTTGATCACGGCATGATGACTGACTGACTGACACCACTTGTGTGAGACGGAGAGAAACTTGGTGGAACACTGGATATTTGTTACCAGTCAATGCGGAACATGAGATTAAATGTATAAGTCATCACCTTCAGACAGCTGTTTGGAAAAATTCCTCAGTGCTGCAGACTTGACCTGTTTTCATATGCTATGATGCTCACCACCTTTTTTTTACCAATAAGATATCAGTATCTCTTTTTATTTCTACTACGCCATGAATGTTGTTGAGCAGCAACTTCCGGGAATGTTCAACACTGGAACGTTGATCCTGTACGTGTATAATATAAGCATGTAGTAATCTTGGCCTTTTTTAGACGTAACACCTGGATATCTGTTACCTGTCGCTGTAACACGAGAATCATCTGTTGCCAATGATAGACTGCACAGGTGACAAATCTTTACACACAGACGTGTAGGTCCTTGGAAGCGAGTTATGGAGCAGTTATGGCTGATGGCAGCATGCTGGAGGTATTGTTTCTCGATATATCATGAGAGACATGCGGTAAAATGTTGTAGGGTGATGTTAGGAGATTCTGTTGCAAGGAGAGATATAGCAGGTTAAAGTTTAAATGCAGAAAGTTCATAGTTTTTTTTACCTACTCTGGATGTTCCAAAATAACAAAGATAAATGCTCTCGAAAGTGATAAATGTCTGTATAGATGCTGATCTGTATCGGTATTTCATACGTCTGAAATAAAACTAATGCCCAAGTGCATGCTAATTTGTAATTTGAACACATTTAATGCTCTCAAATTACACCGATTTTGCTCACAAAACTAATAGAAATCAACTGTATCTATTTTTGTGGGATCATGACTATTTTCATTATTATTCTCACGATTGTATATTTAAAACTGTGTATTACCGCAAGTCATGTGTTGTTTCATTCTTTATAATCTCTAATGATAAAGCAGCCACTGCTTGAAATATAGCTCATTGTGGGACCTAGAAATGATAGTGTTTATCCCGACATGTGAGTAGATTGCGGGAAACAGGCTGTTCTGCGACGCTCAAATTGCTTACAAAGCTACAACATAAGAATGATGATCCGCTGAGTGTGGTCTTCTACTACAAATACGGCTGACAGGAACTTTACACACTGATCGGTAGAGGTGAATTATGGAGCGAAAATATCAGGTGTCAGCACGCAGACAGCATTTATTTACGACGTACCGGTGGAATCTCTACCACGTCACGCTAGGAGGTTCTGTTGCAAGGCATGCTGTCACGATTTGTTTTTTACCTTTCGTAAACACAAGCATGATACACCATTTCATTGGTAACACGGGACCTGCCATATGTATAAAACAACAATGTTCTCTTGAATTATACCTTGTTGATGCAAAACGTAAAATGACTGTGGTGTTTCCGACATGTGAACAGATAGCTTGAAAGACTGTGTTCTGTATTATTATATCACGTGTCTGAAACGCTGGTAACACACATGTGAATGACTATTTATCTACCGACACTAATTTGAACACCCGGCACACTCTCTAACCATATAATTTTGTCCATCAAACTGATATAGATGTTTCGTTAGACTGTGATTTTTTTCGGAGTTTAATTTCTCACTTTTCCCTTACTCCAGTGGCAGGTTCGAAATAACGAGGACGTTCTGCAAAACAGCCCCTAGTCACGATAGCCATAATTTATCTCACTTTGTTCTGTGGCCCACAGGAGTGACAGCCTATTGTGTTTGTGTAGCTTTTGTCGGCTTTGATAGTGCTGACCGCCCCCAGCCACGTGCTCGGTCGGAGACAATCCCTCTGGCTGTTGCTGGCTGAAGATTGTGTGTGCTCTCAGCTATGGCACTTGGCGGTGGGTGGTGGATGGCGGTGGCGGGTGACAGCTAACCTTAGAAACAGCGTTCTGGAGAGTCCTCTGGAATGTCGTTGTTGTTCCAGGTGGTCCAGTCTTTATGAGAAATACATTTAATGGCTTACAGGAAGGTTCCTGTTCTTGAGTCTTTGTCCATCTGGGACTGATACCTGCAGACCAGACAATACCAGATGGATCTCTTTGTGGATTGTGAGCGAAAGGGTAGAACAGGCCTGTATCTGTACTTACGGTGAGTAGAGGGAGGGGATGAGGGGTAGTAGGACGGGAGGTAAAAGTGGTTCTAAGCTGGTTAGTTCATGACTGCACATCAAGTCGAACACACTTGCATCTGCCGCCTCTCTCTCCTGGTGCGATCTTTTGGGATCGCTTTTTGCTGTAGTAATGTTTATACAATTATTTTTTTCCCGGTACATGTGTTGCACTATGACCCATGGTTAGCGAGAGCTGGTTTTTTCCCGTCAAGTTCGCAATGTAATTCGAACAATGAAGCATTTTCCATTGGTTGGTTGGTTTAAAGGCGGGAGAAGGGACCAAATTACGAGGTCATCGGCTCCTTGTTCCTAATAAAAGAATGCCAAAAGTTCAAAAAAATATTCAAATGTGTGTGAAATCTTATGGGATTTAACTGCTAAGGTCATCAGACCCTAAGCTCATACTCTACTTAAGCTAAATTATCATAAGGATAAAGGACAAACACACACACCCATGCCCGAGGGAGGACTCGAACCTCCGCCGGGACCAGCCGCACAGTCCATGACTGCAGCGCCTTAGACCGCTCGGCTAATCCCGAGCAATGCCACAAGTGTGAGAATGAAACGGACGAAACGTATAACACAAAACGGAAAGAAAGGAAAAGCCACAAGAACGAAGGGAAGGCAATGAACACCAAAAGGAACAAAAGAGGACAAGAAAACAACAGAGAGACGCTAGAAACAGAAGAGAGTAAAACATGAAAGCAGTTTACAGTGGCTGGCCAACCACGAGAATAAAAAGGGAAAGCCAGCCACTCTGTAACACATTAAAATCTCGACCCTAAAAGCACTAGGGTGGAGCACACAGAGGGACAAACGACATGAGCTAAAACCTACATAGAAATATAAAACCCACTCTCACGGATAAAACGTACAACTAAAGCTGCTGTGGAGGCATTGTCGCCCAATACCGAAGGCAGGGTGCTGGGAAAGTTAAAAGTCTGCCTCAGAGCGGCTCAAAATGGGCAGTCCAGCAAGAGGTGTATGACTGTCATTTGGGAGCCACAGCGACACTGAGGTGGGTCCTCGCTACGGAGTAGGTAACCACGTGTTAGCCACGTATGGCCAATGCGGGGCCGGCAGAGGACAACTGAGTCCCTGCGAGAGGCCTGCATGGACGACTTCCACACGTTCATAGTCTCCTTAATGACACGCAGTTTATTGTGCGTGCTGTTATGCCATTCCGTCTCCCAAAGCCGGAAAACCATGCGGTGTAAGACAGAACGCTGGTCAGCTTCGGAGATGCCTATCTCCAGAAGCGGTTCCCGCGTCGCCTGTTTGGCCAGCCTGTCGGCAAGTTCGTTGCCGGGGATTCCGACGTGTCCTGGGGTCCACACAAACATCACGGAACGGAGGGACTTTTCCAGGGCACAGATGGACTCCTGAATGGACGCTACCAGAGTGTGGCGAGGGTAGCACTGGTCGACAGCTTGTAGGCTGCTCAGTGAGTCAGTACACAGGAGAAATGACTCGACAGGGCGTGAGCGGATGTACTAAAGAGCACGAGATATGGCCGCCAGATCTGAAGTGAAAACACTACAGCCAACCGGCAAGGAGTGCTGCTCAATTTGTCCTCCATGAACATATGCGAAGCCTACGTGACCATCAGCCATTGAGCCATCGGTGTAAACCACTTCAGAGCCCCGGAACATGTCAAGAATTGAGAGGAAGTGACAGCGGAGAGCGGCGGGGCATTTTCCATTAGGTGTGCCATTGTGTACTGGGCATCCTAACACTTCAATGATGGTTTGTTGCTCTTCCCTTCTTACTATGTATCAGTGAACAAGTTACACAGCAGCTATACCATGGTGATCTCTTGGGGGCAGTGGAATAGGATGAAGTTGTTGAGAAATGAAGAGAGGACCGTTTATTTGAATTTCGAGCGCAAGTGTTTAGGTGTGTTCGTCTAGCAATGTAGTGGGAGGCATCCGTTGTGAATTCCGATATTAAACAGTGAGAAACACACACAGGGTCGGAAAAAGACGATTGCTATGGGTGCGCGAAGTCGTCTCCTGCACTGTGGATTGACCATGAAACATGAACAGCTCCAGCACAGGCAATAGCCTCTATGGGCCGTGGAATGTCTCTTCCGACCGTCCTGCTGCATGACAACTATTTGCTGTACAGTATTCCCACTATACTCGTGCATTATCACATCCTTCACGTAGGAGGCTATAGACACAGTACTCATCTGTATGCTTATGTGTAATCCACTTATTAAACTCCTCTCTGTCCGACGCCAACATCTCATCGGTCGAGCACATTTTCCACAAAAAATATAGATAGTGCCTTCTACTCCAGCCTTCCTCCCACCAGTTCGCAAGTGGAGCAGAGAGATTTATTTCGACTTGCAGCGAAAGGGATCATCCTATGTAGACGTACTATTTGTTTTTAGTACGTCGAGCGGTGGTGTGAAATTTTTTTCCCAGTACGATAAGGCCAGTTGTATGACATCGCCAGTTTCTGAGATCTATTGCGATTTTAGGCACTCATTTTTTAAGAGCTATGCATAAAAATTTGTAATTATGTCTGATATTTTGGATTAATTATGTAATTAGGACCCATCTTTGTTTCAGTTTACCACCCAAATAAATAAAGTACAATAACCTAACCTTCTCCTGCTGCAGCTGGGCTGAGACTGGCCATGTCCCTGTGTAGGGCGTGGACTTCTGCTTTCCACCCAGAAGGACTTGGATTTGAATCCTGGAAAGGGCACTTGCCATTTTGAATGCGCTACGAAGGCTGCAGTGGGACATCTGCATAGCCTAAGGACAAAGAAATTCCCACTATTTTCGAAATTCCCACCAGTTTTGAATTTCCCGCCGTGATTCAAAAATCCCACCATTAGCACATATGGGGGAGGGAGAGGGGATGGGAGGGCATTCTTGGGGGAGGGGTTGGGGAGGGATAATTTGCATAATTAATCTGATAGATTTGCACAATTAAACTGCGACATTGTCATGTCTACCATTACAAGCCTGTAGTAGGCTGGGGGAGGGGGAGGAAATTTGGCAGCAGTGCAGACTGCACCCGTAGCGGCTTTATCTTCTACTTATGTTCTATCCCTGTCACATCTCTCTCCATCAACAGCTGCATGAAAACGATTATGAGAATCGTATTAACTTCTGTCGAAGGACATTAAGACAATTTACTCCAGGTGTACCATGTATCTCGGTTAGTAATGGAGCCACATTTACGAATCACGGCCAGGCAAGCCGCCGAAACATGCAGTACTGGTCTGTTGACAATGGTAGCTGGCTTCGTCCGGTGGAACGTTAGTGTCATGGAGTGTAAACGAGTGGTGTGGGATAGTGAACCACCAACTCAAAGGCCTGTACTTCATAGATGGAACACTTAACGTGCACAAGTATAACAGCTCCTTAACAGACCATCTTCCACGAATGCTAGAAGGCGTTCTTCTGAAGACTGGGAGGAGCCTGTGGTACTACCCCACACCTATTCCTGCTTTTTTTAAACAGGAGAAACCAAACGAAGAGCGTGATATGGAAACCACCTAAAAAACAACGGCAACGACATTGTGCACATCTTAATGATCGTACAAAGCGAACAAAAAAATAAAAGAAAGTTACAGTATAGCCATATTGAAGGATGAGTATCCCAGGAGGATAAGAGAGGATGGAAAAGATTGAAAATTTCGTGTTAATACTGAAGCTCGTGTTTGTGTCAAGCTGGTGTCTAAAAATTGTGTAAAACTTATATTGATATCAAAATATGTGATGGCGGGGTGACGGGACTAAGTTAAGAACTGAAAGGAAGTATGTGATGATGGCGCTATAAGATGCGAAATCCAGACTATGCGGTACAACCAACAATTCGCCTGTGAGAAAGCAGTCCGTTTTCAGTGAAATTTACATATGCTGTCTGACTGCAAAACAAATGACTCACATTAAAATGCTGGCGCTGAATATAGGTTATTTTTATCTTAGTCTTGTAAACAATCACCATACCAGAACTGTTATTGCAATTACACAGCAAATAAAGATAAAAATTAACGCATCTGACTATCTGAAAAAACGCCGGCCGGAGTGGCCGAGCGGTTCTAGGCGCTTCAGTCTGGAACCGCGCGACCACCACGGGCGCAGGTTCGAATCATGCCTCGGGGATGGATGTGTGTGATGTCCTTAGTTTAGTTAGGTTTAAGTAGTTCTAAGTTCTAGGGGACTGATGACCTCACATGCTCAGAGCCATTTGAACCATTTGAACCATTTGACTATTTGAAAAAACTGCTTGAAAATTCACAAGATAACACTTTACTGAGCTCTTCTACTGGTGTTAAGCCTCTCAACTGATATACTATTTTCACAAGTAACACTCTGACATCACTGCCTTCCAATGGCCATTAACTCTGATGGTAATTAAATTTGTTGGCATACCTGTGCGCACGGAATGCTTGTCTGCTCTGGAACCTGTCAGTACTAGAAAGACTGATCTGAATGTCCTAAACTAAATTTCATTTGCCGTACTTGCGATGTGCAGTGCTAGACGGTATCTCACCAATTTTCACAAACAGTGCTTCTCAGTACACAATTCGCGGTGTGCAATGCGATTATACAAACACGGTCATGAAGGTAAAGAAAGAAAAATGAGGAACTAAACTTAACAACTGATAAATGAGAACAAAGACTCCAAGAATAACTATGCTCCGTTAGGCAGTGACGACAGTACACATTTTCATAAAGTTCACACACATAGACAAGTTAGCAAAATATTTCTTAATAATTTTCCTGTGTACAATTACTTTCCTTGACACTTGTTTCAACTACAGAATAAAATCGTATGTTGGATATAACATTTACACTGGGAACTTCAGCCACACGCAATAAGAAGCAATACTGTTTTTAAAATATAAAGAACTGTATTACCTTAAAAATCGCCCTTTTGACATTCTTCTATGATGTAATCTCGTTTTCTTTCCTCAAAACATATTAACACAAAATCTTTCTTACACTACTGGCCATTAAAACTGCTACACCGAGAAGAAATGCAGATGATAAACGGGTATTCATTGGACAAATATATTATACTAGAATTGAAATGTGATTACATTTTCGCGCAATTTGGGTCCATAGATCCTGAGAAATCAGTACCCAGAACAACCAGAACTGCCCCTAATAACGGCCTTGATACGCCTGGGCATTAAGTCAAACAGAGCTTGGATGGGGTGTACAGGTACAGCTGCCCATGCAGCTTCAACACGATACCACAGTTAATCAAGAGTAGTGACTGGCGTATTGTGACGAGCCAGTTGCTCGGCCACCATTGACAAGACGTTTTAAATTGGTGAGAGATCTGGAGAATGTGCTGGCCAGGGCAGCAGTCGAACATTTTCTGTATCCAGAAAGGCCCGTACAGGACCTGCAACTTGCGGTCGTGCATTATCCTGCTGAAATGTAGGGTTTCTCAGGGATCGAATGAAGGGTAGAGCCAGGTCGTAGCACATCTGAAATGTAACGTCCACTGTTCAAAGTGCCGTCAATGCGAACAAGAGGTGACTGATACGTATGGGGCACCATACAATCGCGCCGGGTGATACGCCAGTATGGCGGTGACGAATACACGCTTCCAATGTGCGTTCACCGCGATGTCGCCTGTCTGTGATGCAGCGTCAAGGGTAACCGCAGCCATGGTCTCCGAGCTGATAGTCCATGCTGCTGCAAACGTCGTCGAACTGTCCGTGCAGATGGTCGTTGTCTTGCAAACGTCCCCATCTGTTGACTCAGGGATCGAGACGTGGCTGCACGATCCGTAACAGCCATGCGCATAAGATGCCTGTCATTGGATCTCGACCAACGCGAGCAGCAATGTCGCGTTACAATAAACCGCAATCGCGATCGGCTACAATCCGACCTGTATCAAAGTCGGAAACGTGATGGTACCAGTACGTTAATCAAATCGTTCTCGTGATCTTAATAACTTGAATTTTTGGATGTGCGAACGACTGAAATCTTTGGTGTGTGCAAACTTCCATTTCCGATGCATAAACGATACAGGAATGTGTCAGCATATCCGTGACCAACCTGGAGTTTTCCGGAGAGTGAATGATTCCATAAGACATCGGACAGAGGCATGTCTTAATAAGATTGGCCAATGTATTGAGTACCTGATTTGCGATATGACGAAATTTCTTTGGATTTTCTGCCAGATTTCGAGATAGTTTCTTTGTGAAAACTATTAACTCCTTTTGGCACTGAAGACCGCTCCAAAGTTCTTGTTTCTGTAAATCATCACCAGTCCGAGATTTTGCGTTCTTTTAAATGTGGCATGCTTTTCAGTTGCTTCTGCGATAGCGTCCTGGGGGATCTGTTCCGTCTCTAAGTAATTTACATGGCATCAGGCTCTCAGCTTTGGCGTCAGTACTGTTACCTTGAATTAAAACCACATCTGGTCGCTGCTTACGTAGCTAGTCTGGAAGGAATGGGCGCTGTCTCCTAGGAACGTGTAAAGCGAATTTTTAACTGATTTTAAAAACGTATATTTATGTTTATGTAAATGTGTTATGTCATTCAAACGTTTCTGTTCAGTAGATATTCAAAGAGAACGCAGGGATGTGGTGATGGCTGATTCACATTTCCTTTTCTTTCTTACAGGTAAGTGAACCTACAAATTAGTGTGAGTGAAGGAGAAATCTCTCGGTGTGGTAATCATGTGTCGGCTACTGAGGTAGGTATTGAGAATATATATTTGCGGCTTTTCTCTCCTTTAATTAACCGTATGATGCCTTTGGTAATAAAATAATCCTGTCATTTGTAGTGACGTACTACAGATTCATACGGATGTTTCAAGAAGTAAATTGCATGAACCGCTTTCTTTACTAACATATACTGTTAATAGTATTTGTGATGCAGTTGTGTTATATGCCGTGACTGCGACGGCTGTACACGAAATTCATTAACTGCTTTTCCGTCCAAAGAAATCGACATCTATGTGTATTAAACATTTCTCTGTGCACTACTACCAGCTATGCGGAATTTCTCATTTGAAGAGAGTACGTAGGAATTACATAAAGTATGGTTGATCTAGCCAGTCACGTGGTAGAGTCTAAACTATACTCATAGGACATATTCACGAAACTCCAGCCGTCATGTATCTATTCTTGCCCGTAGACTCACTCGTAATGCCTTATTCTTAGACTTCGGTCGCAAGTTACCCCGGATCACCCTTGAGCACCGGTTTTTGAATTTGCTATGATGTTACATGTGTGTCAAACTGAAAGCCGAGAGCAACTCATTGTTAAAATTCCAATTCCGGCAATGTAACAAAAAAGACTGCAGGATCGTTAACTGCAGACTTTAACCCACATGTTACCATAATATTGTAACGTGAAAAGCGTCTATAACGTGACCACAAGCAGTATTTCCAAAATGGCAGGCGTCAATGCTTCGTTTCGACAGCGTACTGTCGTTGAATTCCTAGTAAAAGAGGGAAAATGTGTTGCTGAAATTCATCTCAGGCTTCAAGGTGCTTGTGGAGATGTCCACATGAGTGCTGGCAATGTTAGGTGATGATTGAAACATTTTAAAGACGGAAACACGAATATCCATGATCGTATCACTGTGGGGAAGATGAAGACACTTGGATAGAAAACTCGTCCACATTCTCTCTACGGTTTCGACCGGCCATACTCCGACTACCATCTTTTCGATTCTGTTAAGGAACAGACGCGTCGCCAACGGTACAGAACGATGAAGGATGTTGGACAAGCAGGGCATTTGGGTCTCCAGGCAGCTGGAACGGAATTGTGCCGTAAGGGTGTCTTCAAACTCGCAAAACGATGGCAAAAAGGTGTTCAAAGAAATGGAGGATTTGTTGAATAGTAACAGAATGTATATAAATTGAGATGGTATTATCTGTTTACCTAAGAAATAAAGATTATAAATATTAAAAAGCGTTTCTCATTACTTTCCGTATGGCCCTCAAAATATCTATGATATTTTAAGATGGCTATGACTTCCTAAAGAGGAGGTAAAATGTTGTTTACTGCGGCCAGAATTGCAGCTTGAAGAAAATATCTCATGTGTTACCATTGTTGAAAGCGTATTTTGTCGCGTTGGCCTGTAGCATTAAAGTAGACAAGTTTAAAACAAAGCTGTTGGTTTGTGACAAAGATGGGCAAGCCCAAATATCTGATCGTGACAAGCCACTGCTACAAGTTGTGTCATTCATTTAGGATATAAGATCCCTAGAGATAGGAAAAACAAGAAGAAGTAAACGTTGCACATACAAGTGTGCCATCAATAAAAGTAAGAACATATTATCCCCAAAAGTACCAGCCAACAATTCAGAAAATATTTATGTAAGCACCTGCTAGTTGTATGGCATTGTATGCCTACAATACTTGAACTGTTCAGACCGACAAAAGGAAACGTGTAAGTTCTTTTGAGATGTAGAGTTAGAGAGGCATCCTGGAAATAAAGTAGAATGATGAGATTGAGAATGAGAGCGTTCTTAAAACAGTCAGAGGTAAGACGAGGTCATGAATGCTATTGTAAAAATAAGAGTTTGGATCATTAGTCATCTGTCAAGAGGCGAGAGGGTCATAAAAACAATAGTAGTTGGTTACCTGAATGGAAAAACAATTACAGGAGGACCATGCTGAAGTACATAGATCACGTTATAGAAGGTGTCAGCTGTAGCTCCTAGACAGAAATCAAGATCGAAGCCCAGCCAGACTATTGTCAACGAATAGCAGAATTGAGGAAGGAAGGAAGGAAGGAAGGAAGGAAGTTTTATCGATTTCGTCCAAACAAGATTTTATTTTATTTTATTTTCTATGAGGTCTAAGGCGTGTTTGGAAACATTTTTCATCCTTTTCTGAAACTTAGATATATTACACAGTCTACAGTTTAACACTTAATAAGGTATCATCTCCTACCTAGATCTCAAATTTCTAAGGGTTTTCGTGTGAGCTCTAACACAACCAGTACACCATGGTTTTTGAACCATACCCAACGCACGAGTCCTTCATATTACTGGGCATGGTAACTATAGCTTTTCTGTGCTGTTGTGTTCGCTAGACTTTCATAAATTTTGCCGTTGTGTGTACTGAATGAAATTTATAGAGGATTCTGAGGAGAACTTGTTGAAGAACGCCGAAATACACACATGATGTCTACCGCAGTCGTGAGGGAATTATTAGAGTGCAATAGGTTTAATTGAAATGAGTCATTAAACCTGAGGAATAATAAGTTCGTAATAGAAATGAATATTACTAGCCACATATTATTTACGTCAATTGCAGATGTTTTCCATTGTAGAGATTAAACGCGTCTATTAACAAAAAAATTTGATTACACTGCGGTGGTGTAAAAAAAAAATGTGTGTGAATTCCTAAGGGACCAAACTGCTAAGGTCATCGGTCCCTAGGCTCACACACTACTTAAACTATGTTAAACTAACTTATGATTACAACAACACACACACCCTTGTCCGAGGGAGGACTCAATGAGGTGGTGTAATGCAGCAGCTTGACGTGGTATTGATTCATCAAGTCGTTGGACGGCCTCTGCAGAAATATTGAGCCATGCTACCTCTGTACCAGTTCACCATTGCTTAAGTTTTTCCGGAGCTGGATTTTGTATTCGAACTGACTGCTCGATTACGCCCCAAATATGTTCGATGGGATTCATGTCGGGCGATCCGGGTGGCCAAATCATTCACTCGAATTGTCCAGAATGTTCTTCAAACCAATCGCGGACAACTGTGGCGGTGACATGGCACATTGTCGTCCATAAAGATTCCATCGTTGTTTAGGAACATGAACTCCATGATTGGCTCCAAATGGTCTTCAAGTAACCGAACATAACCACTTCTAGTCAGTGATCGGTTCAGTTCCATGTAAACACAGCCCCCGCCGTTAAGGCGGTGGCCGTGCGGTTCTAGGCGCTGCAGTCCGGAACCGTGGGACTGCTACGGTCGCAGGTTCGAATCCTGCCTCGGGCATGGATGTGTGTGATGTCCTTAGGTTAGTTAGGTTTAAGTAGTTCTAAGTTATAGGGGACTGATGACCTTAGATGTTAAGTCCCATAGTGCTCAGAGCCAACCATGCCATTAAGGAGCCAACCGCAGCTTGCACAGTGCCTTGTTGACAACCTGGGTCCATGGCTTCGTGTAGTCTGCGCTACTCTCCCACCATACCAGTGGCTCGTACCAACTGAAGTTGGGACTCATCACCAGGTCACGGTTTTCCAGTCTAGGGTCCAACCGATATGACCAGGAGTCCAGGAGATGAGCTGCAGCCAATGTCGTTATGACTCGTTGGACGTCTGCTGCCATAGCCCAGTAACGACAAATTTCGTGGCACTGTCCTAACGGATATGTTCGCCGTACGTCCCACATTGATTGCTGCAGTTATTTCATGCAGTGTTGCTTGTCTGTTAGCACTATCAAGTCTACCCAAATACCGCTGCCCTTGTTAGTTAAGCAATGGCTGTCGGCCTCTGCGTTATCTGCGGTGATAGGTAATGCCTGGAATTTGGTATTCTCGGCACACTCTTGACACTGTCGAACTAGTTCCGAAATTAAGTGCTCCAGCTGTAACTACCATTCCACGTTCCAAGGCTATTAATTCCCGTTGTGCGGCCGTGATGACGTCGGAAACATGAGCTCAAATGACAGCTCAGCCAGTGCATTGTCCTTTTATACCTTGTGTACGCGATACTAACGCCATCTGTATTTGTGCATCAGTCACATCAGTGTATAGATATACTCCATAGGAAATAGAAATTTAGTAATCCTGTACGTTGGCTTCACATTAGGCGTGTTATGGCGCTACTAATCCACAGAAAGTATTGTTCCCAACATCTCATAATAACTTGATGCATTCAGAGAGGAATGAATGCTTAGGTGAAGAAGCCAAGCAAGAGTCGTTAGTTCGTTGTCCTCTGTTGAGAATCTTCTGATTCAAAATATTGCGTCAGAGTTTCGTACACGAGCAAAAGTACTAACGACAGAAACTTTGTAATCTCTCAGTACGATGAATCATTCGAAACAGAACACGTAGCATAAGAACCATGACCGCCAGCTGGCATAGCCTTCCGTCTCAAACGAATCTCGCCGACTTCTGGCATCATCTGAAGATGCGTCAGGATCGCCGCTCTCCACGCAGATCTGTCCTAATTGTGGACGTGACGTCATCGGCGTGTAAACATCGGTCCGAAATAACAACGGCGCCGTGCTAGCGTGACGCTGTGACGTCAACGTTCAAGGGCGACGGGTTTTAAAGCGTTTGTAACACGGCTGCTTCCAACAGAGCCACTACCCCCCCCCCTCCCTTCATCCTTTCGTTCAGGACAAGTTGCTGTCAACACTACGGCGTAACAATGGATGTTCATCTGTCAGCTCCGAAATCTAATTTCTTCTCTTCTACATATCATGGCGAGCGTTTCTGCTTTTGATTAATGAAGGTTCCCAGCCACGATATCACCAGCCTATTTCTTCTGTGTTCTGTGCCGTTTCTCTCACTATTTGCTGTTATAATTTCCTTATAGTAGTCTATATTACTTCTTAGCATTACTCATTTATACGCAGTAAGTACCTGGTAATATCAATAGGTTGAAACATAAAGCATTCCGTAAAGTCACACATACGGATAGATGTTTACATACCAATTATAATCATCGTCCACAACAAAGTAGAAGTGTCATAAAAAGTATTGTCGACAGAGAAAAAAAGAATCTGCACACTTAATGCCAAATTAAAATATATGAAGCAGACATTCGAGAAAAACGTGTAAGTAGGCTGTTTAGGTTTTTATATTGGTAACTCCACGTAGCGCTCTGTATGAAAATCACTGGCTGTGCTGTGTGCAGTCTGTGGCTGGGTGGCATTGTTGTAATATTCGCTATTGTAGTGTTGGCTGTTAACAGCGTGTAGCATTGCGCAGTTAGAAATGAGCCGCCAGCAGTTGTGGATGTGGGGAAGTGAGATGGTGGATATTTGAGAGCGGATGATCTGGACGTGTGTCCATCAGAAACAGTACATTTGTAAGAATGAATGTCATGAACTGCTATATATATTATGACTTTTGAACACTATTAAGGTAAATACATTGCTTGTTCTCTATCAAAATCTTTCATTTGCTAACTATGCCTATCAGTAGTTAGTGCCTTCAGTAGTTTGAATCTTTTACTTAGCTGACAGTAGTGTCGCTCGCTGTATTGCAGTAGTTCGAGTAACGAAGATTTTTGTGAGGTAAGTAATTTGTGAAAGGTATAGGTTAATGTTAGTCAGGGCCATTCTTTTGTAGGGATTTTTGAAAGTCAGATTGCGCTGCGCTAAAAATATTGTGTGTCAGTTTAAGCACAGCCATGTATAATTTTTCTAAGGGGACGTTTCATATGTCGACCCTTAGCCGAGGATACCTCACTGGAATCTTCTGTTTTTTTCTTGTAGTTTGTGTAATTAGTGTAGCTATTGTTTATTTCTAGTGCGTAATTATAGAGAGAATTTCCTTTGTAGTTGTAGTTTTTCATTGTTGTACAGTAAAACAATTGTGGCATGCATGTAGATTTGCACCAAGTATTTCGCTGCTGCGCTTGCAATTAACGAGATATTATTTTCAATGCTATGTTAATGTGTTCTCTTATTTTGCTCTTCAAATTGGGCTTTTCTGTGTTGTCGTGTGAAATACTGTGACAATAATGGCGTGTGAAAACGTAATACTAGGCTCCACAGTAAACTGAGAAATGACAGTGAAGACGAAAGCAGGGTGTTAGTGCCACCGTGTAATGAATTAACTGATGTTCAAAGTAGTAATTTGGTAACTGTGCATAGGGAAATGGAGCGGGCTGCAAATAATGGTGTAGACAGTGAAACAATTAGTGAACAGGGAAGCATTATCGATCGATCGGTCGGCAACAGCTCGCCTCAGGAATCCGAAATGACAGGACACGATCTTGCAAATACTGTAGATTCAGGTTTTGCGTCCTCACCGTTTTCTCAAATAAGTCAAGACACATTTTCTGCTTTTCAAAATGCGAATATTTCCGGTTCAAATGCACTGCCGAATAGCACCGAGGAACATGTTTCAGACACCAGTGCATTGTTATTACAGTTGATGCAACAAATGTGACAAAGGCTACAAAAGTTAGACACAACGCTTGAACAAAATCAGAAACAAATGGGACAAAATCTTCAAAAGTTAGACACGATGGAACAAAATCAGAGACAAACTCAGCAACAGCTTCAAAAGCTAGACTCATTGGAACAAACGCTTGAGCAAACACGTGAAGGTTTAACTGCTGAGTTACTTAAAACCGAATCGAAATGTCAAAAAGTCTGTAATGACGTAAAAATACAAATTTGTGAGCATTTTCAACCTCTTTTTTCACGTCATGAAAATGCATTACAGAATCACGAAGCAGACATAAAAGAACTGCAAATTATTGTTCATGAAAATCACGACACCTTGCAAGCTAAAATTGACTCAGTTGCATCTACCGATTCGGTTACGCAACTTGCAAAAAGTCAGGAAAACTTAAAGGACACAGTAGATACGATTTCAACACAAATGGACACTCTGAAACTTGGTTCAGAAACACACACTGAGGAAATAAGTTCACTACCGGAGAAAGGAGCTGAACTTTCGGATCAGTTCACTAATTTATCTACAAAGGTAGATGATGATCTGAATGACACAAGACCCGTAGCCCTCACTGACACAGAAGAGTACGAACAAATTAGAAAATTCAAACAAAATCAAAACCAAATCAATACACAGTACAAAAGAGAAATCCGGGAAGTACAAGATCAGTTGACACAGGTAATACAAGAATTACATATTTCAGAGGAGATTCGCGCTCCAACACGGGAAGAGGAACTTAGATATACGGAAAAGTCACAAAATAGTAACACAGGGCATTTCGGAAATTATGAAAGAAGGTGGCAAGGCGCACTGAATTTTGAGATTTAACCGCCGAAACGAAGTAACAATGATCGATATGCGACTCGCCGACATGATGATTTTGACTATAAGCTGTTCATTACTACACGTAAATTCAAAACATTTAAGATTTCTGGCAACAACATTCATCCACAAGCGTGGCTTCATCAATTCTCTCATTGTTTTCCTCCCAACTGGTCATTAGAGCACAGATTAGAATTTATGTGTGGCTACTTAGAGAATGTCCGCCCTCGTGGTCTCGCGGTAGCGTTCTCGCTTCCCGAGCACGGGGTCCCGGGTTCGATTCCTGGGGGGTCAGGGATTTTTCCTGCCTCGAGATGACTGGGTATTGTTGTGCCGCCTTCATCATCATCATTCATCCCCATTACGGTCGGAGGAAGGCAACGGCAAACCACCTCCATTAGGACATTGCCTAGTAAGGCGGTGCGGGTCTCCCGCATCGTTCCCCTACGCTCTGTAAAGAAGCATGGGACTTCATTTCCATTTACTTAGAGAATGAACCAGCTGTAAGAATGCGATCGGTCATTCACGATTGTCACAGTGAAGGAGAATTTTATCATGCCTTCCTCTCAGCATATTGGTCTCAAACCACACAAGACCGAGTAAAACATGGCATCATAAGGATGAAACATTTCGAACAATCTGAATTTTCCAATCTTGTGAAATAATTTGAAGACATGTTGCACAAGAATCAGTACCTGTCAAACCCTTACAGCCCCTCAGAACTCATCCGAATTTGCTTAATCAAATTACCTGAACATTTACGACATATTATTGTGGCAGGACATTGCAAAGACGACATATGAAACGTCCCCTTAGAAAAATTATACATGACTGTGCTTAAACTGACACACTATATTATTAGCGCAACGCAATCTGACTTTCAAAAATCCCTACAAAAGAATGGCCCTGACTAACATTAACCTATAACTTTCACAAATCACTTACCTCACAAAAATCTTCGTTACTCAAACTACTGCGATACAGCGAGCGACACTACTGCCAGCTAAATAAAAGATTCAAACTACTGAAGGCACTAACTACTGATAGATATAGTTAGCAAATAAAAGATTTTGATAGAGAACAAACAATGTATTTACCTTAATAGTGTTCAAAAGTCATAAAATATATAGCAGTTCATGACATCCATTCTTACAAATGTACTGTTTCTGATGGACACACGTCCAGATCATCCGCTCTCAAAAATCCGCCATCTCACTTCCCCACATCCACAACTGCTGGCTGCTCACCTCTAACTGCGCAATGCTGCACGCTGTTAACAGCCAACAGCCCAACACTACAATAGCGAATATTACAACAATGCCACCCAGCCACAGACTGCAAAAAGGACAGCCAGTGATTTTCATACAGAGCGCTACGTGGCGTTACCAACATAAAAACCTAAACAGCCTACTTACAAACGGCAATTTAGGAAAAAAATTAAGTTTAATTCTACGACCAGTAGGCCGAACGACAGGCATAAAACTTTATAATGGAGGAACATATATTCTCTACCTTTTATTAAAAAAGTAACGGATCAAATGGGAAAGATTTTACATAGGCATAACGTCAGACACGTTTTTATACGAACGAAAAAAAAAAAAAAAAAAAATGCGAGCACTGGACAGAAGCCCTCCTCTGTCGGCATATGGTATATAAAGTTTACGTGGGGTAAAGTCTCACTTTGAACTTCCAAGACAAGCGTGAATAAACGTCTTTGTCTACAACGGTAAGTAGAAAACAAGCTGCAGCAGAGCATGTTCATCAATTCGCAAATCATGAAATGATGTTTTCAAAACCAAAATTTTATCTGACGAGCTGTTGTACGTGGTTCAGATCAAATGGTTCAAAGAACTCTAAGCACTATGGGACTTAACATCTGGGGTCATCAGTCCCATAGACTTGGAACTACTTAAACCTAACTAACCTAAGGACATCACACGCATCCATTCCCCGGGGCTGGATTCGAACCTGCGACCATAGTAGCAGCGCGTTTCCGGACTGAAGCGCCTAGAACCGCTCGGCCACAGCGGCTGGCTTATTGTACGTGGCTCTCGAAAAATAAAAACATGGCGATAATTTTAACAGAAAAGAAGAAGCCCTGAAATTTAGTGATACATGGTCAGTAGTTCTACGGTATCAGTTGATAAATTTAGTCTTTGACAGACAACTCGATGTTAATTATTGTCTCTGACAAGTACTGTCTCTGCTGATCAAGCGTGAACTTCTTTTATCTTAGTGTTTTTACGCAGTTCTTCATCGTCCAACCCAACAGTTAGACTCAGCTGAGTTCACGAACACCTGTGGAGAAGTCCAGCGCAACTCTGGAGGAAACGTTAGGAATGAATACGTTTCATGGACCACGACAATACAACCATGGAGATTTACTGTTATCTAAGAAATCCGGTCGTGAAAGCCTTCCTTTTAGGATCGGAATTGGATGTTCTGTAAGTAGGAAATTTCTCTGATGTAAGTGGCAAGGTGATAGTAGCTTAACACCTTTGTCGATACTGAGGTAATCCCAGAGAGGAGAAGCACACGGCACCCAAGGTGACTGTACATAACATTAAAGATTGCGCAATTTTTCTATAAAAGAAGCTATTCGTACGGAAGCGACGGAGAGAATTTTGAGTGGCTTAAGGAAAGCCTCACCTTCGCCAACAGAGGCAGACGACAAGAATTATCAAACTACTTCTTCCGCCTTAATGATAATTTTCAGAAGCGCAGACAGGAAGCACCGGTTACAGACAATTCTCGTACAGTTATTAATTTGTACGGAAAAGACTAGAAATTTATGTTCTCCCGAAGGGATGAAATTTTGCAGTTATTCTACTGAAGGTTCCCACGGATGATGATGTAGCTAATACAGAGGAGGGGATTCGTCTGTTACCGTCACATTCTGCTAATGGAATTAGGATGGAAACAGCCAGGATACTATGTTAAGCTAGCCACCCAGCAGTAATTTGTTTCAAGGGGAAAAGAAGGCGTTACCGGAGATTAATGGGGACAAGAATATTATCGTACTTACTGCTGATAAGGGCAATGCTACCGTTGTGGTGAAGGATGAAGACTGCTAGAGGAATATCAGTGTCTTCTTGGATCCTAGCACTTATAAAAAGCTGAGAAAGGATCTTACAACGAAAGCATTAACAGCTACCAATCGATTAATAAAGAAGTCTTCCGTTCCTACGGAGGTTAAAAAAATGTATGTAAATTGAAAGCTTACGCTCCTAGTTTATGTGGGCTACCTAAGTTTCATAAGCCTAATGTCCCACTGAGACCGATAGTGAATGCTATTGACGCCCCTACTCAAGAGTTGGCTAGACATCCATATTGGAAAAACTGATCATCATATTAATATTTCTATGCGCTTTATCGAAAAACTGAAGTAGATTACTGTCAGCCCAAGTGATATTCTTGTCAGTTTTGATGTGGTATCCTTGTTCACCGTGGTTACGATTAACGAAGCTCTTGCTTACATATGTTTTCCACTGATATAGTAGCTTTGTTTCGACAGTGCCATAATAATGAGTTCTATGAACAAGTTGAAAGAGTGGCAACTGGAAGCCCTTTAAGTCCAGCTGTTGCTGATATTTTTATGGAATTCTTTTAACATCAAGCGCTGCAGTCAGCCAATAAAAGTTCTTTGTAGTGGTAACGGTATGTGGATGACACTTTTGTGATATGGAATCACAGTGAAGAGGAATTCAATGGTTTTTGGGTGCATTAGAATAGTATTAATCCGAAGATACAATTTACAATGGAAACAGAGAGTAATGGACAGCATAATTTTTTGGATGCTTCAGTAATTAAACGGACAGACGGGACTTTAGGTCATAAGGTATGTAGGAAAGATACACATACCGATCGTTACCTCCATATGGATTTGAACCATCATCCCAGGCAGAAGAGAGGTAGCATTAAAACGTTGGTAGACAAGGCTAAAATAATCTTTGATCCATTTTATTTGCAGTAGGAACTAATTCATTTGCAGACAACTTTTAAGAAAAATGAATACGCTGATAATGAGATGGATCGAGCACTCCATCCCAGAAGAAAAGTGTCTGAAAACATGCAACAACAACAAACGTCTTCTGGGAAAGATTTTCTTCCATTTACCACCAAATTGCGGACCGTATTGAGAAAGTTCCGGCAAAGTTTCAAGTTGTAATACTCTTTAGACCCAGAAAGAAGATTAGTGTATGTTTGAGATCGGTGAAAGATGTAAGACACTCTTTTGCAACCCGTGGGGTGTATAAAATTCCATCTATTTGTGGGATGGTTTATATTAGAACAACGAAAAGAAGTGTTAATACCCACCTAACCTAACACGAAAGGAACTGTTGTCAGGGAGACACCAACAAATCGTCTCTAGCGGAACATGTTTTTGAAATCACTGATAGTGAAATAAAATTTAGTGTGACGAAGGTGCTAGCTAAGAAGTCGTACCATTATGTACATATGCACACAGAAGGCTTAGAGATTTATAAGTATCACAATAACATTAACAGAAAAGAAGAAGACTTACAGTTAGATAAGATATGACGGTCGATAATATACCAACGAAGAGCCAATCGATTACCTTTGATCGGGGGTAATGACGTTAGAGATAGTTTCGCTGTCGGCAGCACGTGACGAGTGGTGGCGCCCTCGATGCACTGTATATAAACGAGACCTCCACGGCCTAGCATCTAGTCGTTGGCTAACCTCGGAAGATGTTGCCTGCAGCTGGCAACGAAACGTCAGGAATAAGAATTTCTACTTTTCGATCACGGCCTCTTACCGCAGAAGCTTTAATTAATGAAGTCGCCGGCGATGAAAGTCTACACCTTACGATTGGCGTGAACTGAAGTTTGTGTTAGGGAGGGTTTTGGACGAGGGTAGTCAATGTAACTGGCTACCAAGGTGCTGTAGTGGTTAGCACGCCTATCATCTAAGCAAGAGATGTGGATTCAAGTCCTGGCCTTGGCACAAATTTTAATTCATTTCTTCAGCTTCTATCCCTATCGAAGATGAAGTTAAGACTCATATGTCTTCAGGAAAATATAATTTCATCAGATAAATGATTAGAATTGCAGTTCTGTGTGACAGATGGTTCGGCCACCACAGTGCATTAGCGGTGATTGTGTTCAGTGTTATTATCAGGCTAGCTAGAGTGTATAAGGGACATATAATCACTGTGAAGGACACTAAGACCCCACGAATTCCTGTGAGTCAGCATTATGAGCACCTGGCAGAGTTTCAACGGGATCCCATTGTGGTTGTCCATTTGGTCGACTGGTCGAATCCTGCAAGATTCAGCTTTGTGGGGCATTCGTTTGGGACAGTTGTGCAATAGCAGACCCCATGGAAACGCTTGGGCACGCATGCTCGTCATTGTTCCGGTCGACCACGTCTGAGCGTCACAAGGGTATTGTGCACCAATTTCATCATAACCTCTTCACATGTGCTCCTGCCATCCGAATACGAGTAATCGGCTACCTACAACATTCTTTGTCGTCCTACACCATTAGTCGGAGACTAGCAGCAGCCGACTAGAGGCTTAGTGTTCCATGCGTTGTCTGCCGTCAACACAACGGTGCCAACGGCTGCGTTTGGACTGATGCCGTGACCAGCGAGCGTGGACTGCTGATGAATGGCATCGCATTGTGTTAAGTGATGGATCAAGGTTCCGAATTATCCCAGATGACCATTGTCGTCGATTATGGCGGCGACCTTGGGAGATGTCCCGTCGTTCCAAACTTTTGGAGAGGCACAGCGATGTAATTCCTTGGGTGGCGGAGTATGGTGCCATCGGGTAAGACTTCACAGCTGGTAGTGATTGAGGGATCTCTGACGGCACAATGGCATGTCATGGACATGCTACATCCCAATGTGTTTATCATGCGACAGTATCATATTAGCATTTTCCAATATGAATCCTCCTCCATCTATGGCACATGGTTCTATGAACTGCCTGCGTGATGTTGAGATATATCCGTGGCCATCACGATCCCCTGATCTGTCCACAGCAGAACATGTGTGGGACCAGCTCCGATTTCATCTCCGTCCCAGTGCCAGTATCCAGGACATCAAGGACCAGTTACAACAGTTCTTGACCAGCATATCTCCGGAGAGGATACACCGGCTTTACGATATCCTTCCCAACCTACTCAGTGCTTGCATCTTTATCGGAAAGGATGCAACGTCATACTAATATATGGGCTCGTATCGCCAACTTCTATGTCAATTTGACTCGATTTTATAATCACTGCAATGACATCATACACCCTCTCAATCCGCGAAGACTCATTTCGCTTCCTCTTCATCTAGGTATTTCACTTCTACGTCAACCAGTGTACGTCGCATTTAGTCTGAAGCTAGAAGAGCTAAATATCCGTGTAAACTGAGCCTTGTTTTTTTCAAGTGTGACAACTAAGGTCTGTGGAGACCATTTCAGCCGTGAAGTCCCTCTAGTTAATTCGCTCAATAAAACCAAGTATTTCAACGAAAAAAGAAAGTCGCTACTCCATATCCTCTCCGAAGGTTTTACTGAAACACCACTTTTGAGAACCCTGCTGTCCAACCTAACCTTTTTTTAAGGGGCAGCATAACAGTGATTCGCAACAGCTAAAGCAGCTGGTCACTACAGACGCTATTCCTTTATAAACTGAAGTAACTACACCTGATACTTTCAAACGCTGTTGCAATAAATTAATGTGATCAGCATTAATTAGGTTCGTCTCAGTTGCCGAGTTCCCAGCACGTCTGACTCTCATTTGGAGGTTCCGGAGCCAGTGCACGGACTGCCAAGGACTAGTGGCTGCAAGGCATGGAAAGTCGACAACGACCGGGAGGGCGGTGTGCTGACCCCGTGCCCTCCAAACCGATACTGCATAGCATTGAAAGGCAGAGGATGACACGACGGCCAGTCGACAATACGTTCTAGTCAAGGCCTGATAGCGGAGTTGAGTTTTTTTAATTAATTTTGTTAACAAGGTGGGACTTCAGCTGAATCAATTACAGAACAGGCATCCAATGTGAGTTCATTCTTGAACAGGTCCTATCTCAGCAGTCTTTAATAGTACGAAGGAATGTTATGTAAGACGATTACTTCTCTGTAAAACAATTATCTGGCCCTAATCAAAATTTCCACTTACCTCCCCCCTTGACAACATTGTTGCAGATTCCTAGAAAGCACAGCGGAAAATATCAAGCAGGCAGCGGCTAAACTAGATTTCTGATTCTGAATACATATTCAAACTGTTGCATGTGCTAATGCATAGCGATAAACAGTGTGGTGCGGAGAGTAACTATTGCTATGAAATGATATGCCAAGACAACGATTTTAGAATGAAATATATATTCAAAAGATAGAGTAAAGCTACGCGTGATCTATCTTCACACATGACGTTAGACTGAACAATATTGCGCTTGACAAAGTGAACAATTACTTAAAAAGAGAACAGTGTTAACGGAGAATTTCAATTAACATGTTAATCCATGATTCAGGGAAGTGGGGTAGCCTTCCTCTCAACTCTGAGCAATTTAACTAGCTGACAATAATCATTGCGACAAAACAGGTGCACAGTGCTGCAGTTTTACCGCAAACTTGTTTTCTTCAAAAACAATAATAACGTTGTGCAAAATTTATATTCCCTTCACCTTTCAATGTGTACATGATATTCATCCGTGCTGTCCTTTCTTTATCTAATGGATACCATCACAAGTCAACACAGCACTATGAAATACATCCATCACCTACCACACTTCAACCAAGAATGTATCAAAAATGGTTCAAATGGCTCTGAGCACTATGGGACTTAACATCTGAGGTCATCAGTCCCCTAGAGCTTAGAACGGCTTAAACCTAACTAACCTAAGGACATCACACACATCCATGCTTGAGGCAGGAATCGAACCTGCGACCGTAGCAGAAGCGTGGTTCCGGACTGAAGCGCCTAGAACCGCTCCAAGAATGTATCAGACTACGCAGAAGCAAAGACCGTGCATCGACGAGACCAAAAATTGTTTAACGGTAATATAACTTGCTCTCTCTCTGATGTGCACATCGAAAACATCCAAAAATCACATTGACCTCATCACTTTATACGCTGAAGACCACGGTGCGCCATTCCATCTCTCAAGTGATCCTCTGACTGCACCAGTCGAGCCGTGAATGTCGATGCTGTGGCGTGAATTAGCAACAGTTTGTGTTAACGCGTCTGGACTCACAAGCCTTCTTACACTTGCTGTGGTGGCTGTGCGATCTGCCACTGCTGCCAATGCATTACGACGCTCCTGGAGGTCGTCTGTGTTGCGTGGACGTCCAGGACCTCGTCTATAGGTGTGAGAATGTTCACGTGGCCACTGATTCCAGCATCGCTGCACAAGTGGCACAGCAAGTGCCACTTGTGTGGCAGTTCACCGAAAGGATGTCCCCGCCACCCGGAAGGCTACAACTCGACTCCTTTCAATTTCACTCAGTTCGCGGTAGGAAGCACTAGTGTGTCTCCGTGGCAAGGTTGCCTGCCTGCTTCACACGTCCGCACCACTCTGAGTCTTCTGGCTGTGAACATTCTCTATTAAAGGCGATTTGGTAGCTATTCCACTATGCTACCTATTGGCGGATGACTTTGAAACCATTGTCAGTATATCTGCTATCCCGCAGGTGGCATCGCATCAAAATTGACGTCATCTCTCCAGATGTACCATTTTTTTCTGGCAGTGTATATTAGTTGCTCAGTCTAGTACGCTGAAAACATGCACTACTGGCCATTAAAATTGTTACACCAAGAAGAAATCCAGATGATAAACGGGTATTCATTGGACAAATATATTATACTAGAACTGACATGTGATTACATTTTCACGCAATTTGGGTTCATAGATCCTGAGAAATCAGTACCCAGAACAACCACCTCTGGCCGTAATAACGGCCTTAATACGCCTGGGCATTGAGTCAAACAGAGCTTGGATGGCGTGTACTGGTAAGCTGCCTATGCAGCTTCAACACGATACCACAGCTCATCAACAGTTGTGACTGGCGTATTGTGACGAGACAGTTGTTCGGCCGCCATTGACCAGACGTTTTCAGTTGGTGAGAGATCTGGAGAATGTGCTGGCCAGGGCAGCAGTCGAACATTTTCTGTATCCAGAAAGGCCCGTACAGGACCTGCAACATGCGGTCGTGTATTATCCTGCTGAAATGTAAGGTTTCGCAGGGATCGAATGAAGGGTAGAGCCACGGGTCGTAACACATCTGAAATGTAGCGTTCACTGTTCAAAGTGCCGTCAATGCGAACAAGAGGCGACCGATACGTGTAACCAATGGCACCCCATACCATCACGCCTGGTGATACGCCAGTGTGGCGATGACGAATTCACGCTTCCAATGTTCGTTCACCGCGATGTCGCCAAACACAGATGCGACCATCATCATGGTGTAAACAGAACCTGGATTCATCCGAAAAAATGGCGTTTTGCCATTCGTGCACCCAGGTTCGTCGTTGAGTACACCATCGCAGGCGCTCCTGTCTGTGATGCAGCGTCAAGGGTAACCGCAGCCATGGTCTCCGAGTTGATAGTCCATGGCGCTGCAAATGTCATCGAACTGTTCGTGCAGATGGTTGTTGTCTTGCAAACGTCCCCATCTGTGGGCAAAGGGATCGAGATGTGGCTGCACGATCCGTTACAGCCATGCGGATAAGATGCCTGTCATCTCGACTGCTAGTGATACGAGGCCGTTGGGATCCAGCATGGAGTTCAGTATTACCCTCCTGAACCCACCGATTCCATATTCTGTTAACAGTCATTGGATCTCGACAGAATTCGCTCACTTTTCGAAAAGTAATCGATTGAGAGGTAGATTGTTTTAAATGTCATTACTTCCTTTTGGTTTGTTAGAGGATGCAAAAGCCTCGAGCAGCAAAGTCGCGATACGATAAACCGCAATCGCGATTGGCTACAATCCGACCTTTATCAAAGTCGGAAACGTGATGGTACGCATTTCTCCTCCATACACGGGGCATCACAACAACGTTTCACCAGGCAACGCCGGTCAACTGCCTGCTGTTTGTGAATGAGAAATCGGTTGGAAACTTTCTTCATGTCAGCACGTTGTAGGTGTCGCCACTGGCGCCAACCTTGTGTGAATGCTCTGAAAAGCTTATCATTTGCATATCACAGCATCTTCTTCCTGACGGTTAAATTTCGCGTCCGTAGCACATCATCTTCGTGGTGTAGCAAATTTTAATGGCCAGTAGTGCATATTGGTGTATGACATGAACCTTTCAGAGAGCTAACACACCTCCAAACTATCACGACAAAGTTTTACAGGAATATCGAACCTCGACAGAATTCGCTCACTTTTCAAAAAGTAATCGATTGAGAGGTAGATTGTTTTAAATGTCATTACTTCCTTTTGGTTTGTTAGAGGATGCAAAAGCCTCGAAAGTAAATGTATCGGGCAATGACAGGACGAGTGGTAGCAGCTATACTGTTCTTGTAAATCTTTTAAAACAGATAAATTCTATAAATTAGTGAGGGACAGAGGCACAGGCCTGACAAAAAGCGGATTCAATCTCTCGCAAACAGAGACGAGAGCTGGTGATAGAGTTGCCAGTTAGCTTATCCCGCTTAGTTTATTAAGCGTAGGCAGTGAATAATTAATCTTCGTCGTGCAGACGAAATTACGAAGGAGGTCTCCTCCCACCTCACCTTAAAGGAGGGCGATGAGAACCAACTGAATCTGAATATTTCGTTTCTCGTTGACCATCTCAATTCTAAATGCAGAGCATTTCACAGGAAGCACACAACAAGAGGGGGTGTGAAGGTGCGTAGTACCTGCCGAAAAAAAAAATGGTACTGTTACCAGAAGGAAAGGCTCGTCGTAACTATGGGTAATGTCTTATTCCATCTAAGAATAAAGCTACTGGATTTACGTGCAAAGGAATCGCTCGAGAACACGATATTTTTAACTAAAACTGTTTAATTACTAGTTAAACTTCCTGTTAAATAAAACACCTCGGTCGGCATCAGGATAGATTTATAAATTTACTATCCACAAAATTTAGTTCGTTCGTGAGTTAACGTAATGCCATCACAATAGAAAATTTCGCAGTAGGTTATTCAACAGTTGGATAAGATCCTGTAGCCATATTTCGTCACATTGGGGCTAAAGATATTGAAGAAATCTCCATCAGAAATGTGTCAGAGCACTTCGTAAGATAAAATCTATTCCCATAAAAATGTTTGCTTAAGTATAAAGACAAACTCATTTATGAAATCGGTTTCATACCCTAGACCTACCCAGTAAGGCCAAAAATTAATATTGTATTCATTAAAAAATCATGGTCTCCGTCATATACTAGTAAAAAAAAGCAGGAGAAAGACGAACTGCTGAACTTTTCAAAAGGTGTCGTATTTTATTACTTGACATAGTGCTGGCCGGGGCAGACCTGTGGGCTAACGGCAACGTCTTCGACTAGACCTTCGTCCCGGGCTCGATTCAAAACACAGTTTAAATTTTGTATGAAATTCATGAACAATGACGGTGAATGACTTCCGTTATAAGGAGCCACCGTCATACTCTCAAACGGTCTTGCCAAAGAGGGTGGAGGACTAGACACAGTTTGTGAAACCTACTGCCCTTTGGGAAACTGCCGCTAAAAAGCGGTAGAATCAGCCATGAATCTTCGCACGAGGATACAGAAGGCAACGGAAACTATTGTATTAAATAATTTAAATGTGTCATAAACTCATGCAGAAGGCAGGGGACCATTATCATAATGATTACTAGTTCTGGATTGAGGCTGACATGTGAAGCAAATAGGACATAAAAAACAGACTAGAACAGGCAGAGAGGCATTCACAGCCGAAAGAAGCCCACTAGTCTACTATTACCAAACATAGGCCTTAATTTGCAGAAGGAAATCTGTGAATGTTCGTCTGGAGCAAAGTACTGTGTGGTAGTGAATCATGGACTGTCGGAAAATAGGAAAAGAATAGACTCTAAGAGTTGTAAATGTGAAGCTGTAAATGGTTATTGAAAATTACTGGCCGGACTCATAAGAAATGAGGAGGTTCTCCGCAGAATTTATCTCTGTGCTTGGTAGAATTACTGTTGTCATAATAATTGCAGTCATATGCTACGCCATCGGTTCTGTGTGTAGGTACTTTGTGCTTAACATCCAGTGTTAATAGCCTGCATTGAACCTGCAGGTGCGCTAGGATTAACACATGGCACATGGATCAGTTACTTCAATAACCATGCAACTTCTCGAGAAATCAATGACATAATACTTAGACGAGGTTTGTTATCGATGGGTGGGCAGATACTCTGATTGGCAGACTCGTAAGGCTATATGTTTGACCATGAACATTAACGGAAGGTATTTGTCACTAATTGCTTTACGACTAATAATCTGCTGCGCTGCTGGAGAACGTTAGCTTTGCCGGAAGACAACCGATGCTATTTATGCATGACTGAGCATATGTTATTCCCTACACTTCGTAGACAATAGCCAACCAAACATTTAATTAGTGATAGATTAGTCGGGAACATCAAGTAACGCAGCTTTCCTGTTAGTCAAACGTCACTACTTTAAGTTCCTACCTACGGTGCATTTAAATCCATTGGTGTATGCCACATCCATTGACAAGGTGCCGTTGTCATCGGAGTGTGTGTCCTATAGATGTGATAAAATCCAAAGGCACTTAAGTGTGCTCACGCGAGTTAATGATTCTCTGAGAAGAAAGACTTAGAACGTGTAAGAAGAATGACAGCTACACGGAAGACCGTGTGTAATATCAGCAGACCGGTGGCTAACAAGCAGCAGAACTGCACATATCTCATAAAGTTCTTTGTTCTAGGAATATGGTTACACGAATTCTGTTTTTTAGTTTTGACTAATACTGTCTTATGTAAGATAATGGGAATTTTTTCGTCATTACATTTTACTTATTATCTCGCAGAAATGAAGCTACGACGATTAAACTTTGTATTACACTTTCTCTAACCATTTGTCTGTCAATGAGACACACATTTCCCAACGCTGCATGTCTTCTTGGAGATCTTCGTCGCAGAAGACTGCATTTTGGCTGTTGAGAAAAAATTCCATCTATGAAATTCCATCTTTGTGATTCTGAAAATGTCTGCCACATAATAGATTTTTCATCGGAGGAAAGGAGAAGAAGTAACGAAATACTTAGGAAAATATGGGGTTGGGACAAAATTTTATAATTATAGAAGGAACATCTATGAGCATGTTTAGTGAAGAGCGAGCTAAGTCACTGTAATGGAATAAAACACAGTTTCGTACAGCTTCCTGCTATGTGTTCGTTTTGATAGTCTCCCGAAACCTCAATTGGAGATTTTAGTAGTATGCTCCTGTGACAGTTTGCCTCTTGAAAATACAATCTGTTCGCACTACGGTAAAGAGCAAAGGGAGTTGTAGGCCAGATAACTTATGGCCTGTCATCTGTACCTTATCAGTGATTCACGAAGACCCTTCCCTCCCCCCCCCCCCCTCACTCTCCCTCACCCCTCTAGGCCACTTGGTCTGTTATATAGGCTTTATTATCATTACCAATTCAATTTGCGGTCCCACTGGAACTGCCCTTTTTCTTATCACTATAGCTTATTACCCTTATCAGTATAATTTATCACACAGTTACAACTACCATATTCCCTGTTGCTATAATTTGTTATCCATAGCGCTATAACATAAAAACAAATTATCCTATTAGGACTACAGTTTTCCTAATTGCAATAATTTATTACCAAAATTATCCTTGTCACTAAAATTTAATATCCAATTTATTATCAAATCACAGCAATTTATTACCCAATACGGCTGCAGAATATAAGTCTGCCACCGTCTATATAACTCAGCGTAAAACGGTCGGAAATGAAAAAAAAATATCCTAGTGAGATAGCTTGCACATTGCGTGACCCATTTATTTAGTAACATTTAGGTCCTTCCAGACATGTGTTAAAATTTTCTGCAGATCACCCAAGATATTGAAAGTACTGTGCAAAGTACAAAAATTAAGAAAGAAAATACGTGTGAGACAGCTTGTATCACAGTTGTATATGACACGCTTCGTTTACATAAATATTTCAACGTTTGGTACACTGCAACACACCACACGTTTTAAGGGGATGTTTGTAGCAATCTTTTTTAAACAAAATATGCTCTTTCCACATAACAATTACATTTTGGAGATGTAGAATCATTTTTAAACTAATTATACTAACACAACCAGTTTCCACGTTTAATAGTCACCACAGGCTTTTTATGCACTTACGTTGTGTCCGTACCAATTCCCAAGTCCACACCAGGAGCGGTGGGAGCAAATGAAGCACTGGCCGTAACCCTCTGCTGTTACCTGCCGCCACTGTGCCTGCAGTGCGAGGGAAGGAATCCAAATAACCTTGACGGCAGGCCTGTTTCACTTCTCGAGCCCTGCCACACGTGTACCCTGCGCCAGGGGCGACATTTTTTGTCTCCATACACGAAGAGGTCCCTGGCCCAGCACAGGATATTACAGAGTTTCTCTCACCCAAGAAATTTTTGTAAAAATTCACCTTCCTGACTTTTTCATTGAGGCTGGGACTCAGTTCACGTTTGACATGTTTTCAGATCATACAGTGGTGCATCTGGAATGCAGAAAACATACTGGAACGGTTAGTGTTCACGAGCTGTTGCACTATCAGCCTGCCACAGCATCTGGTATGTCCGCTGTATGGTATGTGCGCTGTTCCATGAGTCGCCTGTCGTTTTACAGAGCGCTTGCGCATAAATAGGTCGGGTATTTTGTTTCAGCACAGAACAGTCTATAGCATTTGCTGCACAATCTTAAAAATTGACTGCATCGGTCACATGACATCACCTTGGTTGTGTATCTACAGATACAGAGAGATTTTTTAATGTTTATAATATTATACACAGTCCAGTCACATTGATGTTATCATTTGGCAGAATTCTGACTAACCACTTTCTGCAGTGTGGACCACTGCAAGACGTGCAGGAGGAGAGTCAGTGAGGTACTGGGAGGCACCAACAGGAATGTGGAGCCATGCTGACTCCAGAGCCATGGCCAGCTGTGCTGGATTTCGATGCTGAGGGCACATGGCGCGGATAGCCCTGTCGAGGCGGTCCCACAGATTCTAGAATTGGTTTAAATCCGGGAGATTTGGTGTCCGGGGGAGGACGGTAAACTCATTCTAGTGCTTTTCAAACCATGCATGTGCGCCATGAGCTGTGTGGCATGTTGCATTGTCCTGCTGATAGGTGCCACTGTGTTGGCAACAATAAACTGCATGTGGGGGTTGATCGTGGTCCCGACGAATAGATGCATACTTGAGTTGATCCATTATTCCATCCATGGCGAAATCACCAAGTGAATGCCACGAAAATATTCCCGAAACTATAATGCTCCCTCCTACAGCCTGGATCCTTCCAACGATTGTTATAGGGCCATACATGCCAAAGGCTGTCTGTCTGATGAAGCATAAAAAGTGATTCGTCTGAGAAGGCCAATTGTCACCACTCAGTCGACGTCCAGTTTTGGTACTGGCATGCAACACACAGTCTTCATTCCCGTTGAACAGTGGTAGGAATGGGTGCATGAACCAGGCACCTGCTACAGAGGCACACAGGCAGCAACGTTCACTGAACAGTCATCGTGGAGACACTTCTGGAAGTTCTTTTTCATCTGGGTGGTCAGTTGTCATGAGTTGTACATCTGTTTATCTGTACAAGTATGTGCAGCCATTGTTCACCTCTGCCAACTAGGCCCATGGTGCACGGCAACTGCGTCAGCGACCGTTTTGGATAGCGCCCTTTTGCCATCCACGGTATGCTTTAAGCAAGGGAGCAGGCAAACTGTTCACAAACTTTGCTATTTCGGAAATACTTCCGCTCTTGGCCCAAAAACCAATGACATGGCCTTTTGGACACGAGATAAATCGCTCAGCCTCTGCATTGTGACAGTGACTGCACTGATTTCTGCGTCCCCTGGACACGCTATATATACGCTCCACTGCTAGTGTTGCAACCTGATGTCTGTGAGTGGTTATTACGCGTTGACATTGACGATAGGCGGTGGTCACATTAATGTGACTGGACTGTGTAATTATTACTGCATTCGGTAGACAACAACACCAATTGTATATTGTATAGGAATTTAAGTTAGTAACTATTATACAAAGTATCGTATTGCACCCTTAGGCCAGCATTATTTAGTAGAATATCATCTTCCCACAATGTGTCTGCACACAATGCAAAACTACTTTAAGAGTATGCAAAGATTTAGGTTCTTAATACATCCGTTGTTCATTTTTCCAATGTGCTGTTTAGGAGTGAAATGGTCGATACAGCTGATATCTGGTTTCAGCTAGCGATTATTATATATCTCCTGCCACTTGGGTAGCGCAAATGTGAAATCTTGCTCCACTCGTAGTTGCAAATTCAAATAGTTCAAATGGCTCTGAGCACTATGGGACTTAACTTCGGAGGTCATGTCCCCTAGAACTTAGAACTACTTGAACCTAACTACCCTAAGGACATCACACACATCCATGCCCGAGGCAGGATTCGAACCTGCGACCGTAGCGGTCGCGCGGGTCCATACTGTAGTCGTAGTTGCATGTAGTGTCCTGTGTGATCTGTAGGGTGATTATAATCAAAATGAAACTTTTAAACCGCTGTACAAATACCACCACTGGTCACATTGCAACGGAATATTTTCAGAGAAGGAGGAAAACGTATGACAGAAGAAAAATTAATAGTTACAAAATGTAGCAATAGATGGCGCTGTAAGCATCATACTTTAATAGTGGTCGACTACAAAGGAGCCATACAACAATGCCTAAGATGTACGATTTACGTTAAACAAACTGTACTACTCAGAGTGCATGGGCGTACAGGTCTGATGCTGTTCGTTACAAAAGCCCTTCCACCACGGCAAGGTCATATCATATCGCATGGCGAAAATCAGTTTTTAATTGTCCTGAGGCCAAAAACCGCGTAGTAAGCATCAGCCAAAATCAAATCGGATTCTTAATTTCCGCGTGACTGACGCAAAACATGTTCAATATGCTGTCCACCGATTTCTGCAACAAGTTGAAATCGAGAAACACCATGTTCCACAACTAATGGAAGTATTTCCGGGGTTACGTCCAGAATGTGTTGCGCAATGCGTGCCTTCAGTGCAGCTAAGCTTGCAATCGGAGCACTGACACAACATCTTTGAGACAGCCCCACAGCCAGAAGTCACACGGATTAAGATCAGGTGATAGGGACGGCCAGGCTGTAGGGAAATGGCGGCTGATAGTTCTAGCATCTCGGACATGTCGCTTCAGCAGCTGCTTAACTGAATATGTAATGTGCGAAGGTGCGCCATCTTGCATAAAAATGATCCCACTCACGCTGTTGGTGAGCTCGAATGATGTGGTTGCTCAAAAGACGCTCATAGCACTTACCAGTGACGATAGAGGTAACATGACCGGAAGCACCCGTCTCTTCGAAAAAATATGGCCCTATGATAAATTATGCCGTAAACCCTCATCACAGAGTGACCTTTTCAGGATGAAGTGGTACTGGTTGATTTGCGTGTGGATTTTCCGTTGCCCATATTCCACAATTCTGTGTATTGACATATCCTGTCACATGAAGTGGGCTTCGTCTGCCCACAAAGTCTTCCACTGCTGGTCATTGTCCACTTCGATGTGAGCAAGAAATTCTAAAGCAAAGGTCTCTCTTGCTGGCAGCTCAACAGGAAGCAACTAGTGCAAATGGGAAATTTTGAATGGGTAGCAAAGAAGGATGTATCGTAGGATTTTGCACACCGTGCTTACGGGTATGTCCAATGTTCGGGCAATTCTCCGTCCACTACACGTTTCCACACCACCACTCGTCTCCTGTTGCATTGCTGCGCACTGACGTCGAATCAATTCGTTCTCTCCCTCTACCAGGTTGCACACCAAAAGAACCCGTCTTTTCGAATTTCCACATCATTTTCTCCAAGACCACGGCAGTCATCGGACCAACGCTTTTTTTCAAATTCTTTGATGTCCGGAACTTCTCCAGAGCGACGTGTGCACAGTCATCATTCTTGTAATACAGCTTTAGAAGCAGAGCGCGATCCTGCATTGATACAGTCATAGCGAACGTCGCAGACGCGAAATGAGGAAAAGCCGTGTACCCGGCGTGTTTATGCCAACTTCAATTGGCCGTGCGCATGACAGGTGTTCTCATTTCATGACACATACAGCGCCATCTATTGATCAATTTACACACTACTTTTTTTCTTTTGTCATACGTTTTCTCCCTTCACCAATAATATTCCGTTGCAATTTGATGTCATTCTGAGCTTTAGTTATAATCACCCTGTACATTGTGTATTCACTACCTGATCAAAAATATCTGGACGTCTACTAATCGACATTCGTATGGAGAGTGTACAACAGTCAAAATTCACACCATAAACCTTGGCTGGCAAAAGAAAAAATTATTTTGTGTAAGAAGCGATTTCTTACATGTGCAGAATTTACAACTTGTCTGGCACAGGTCAACCTGAGAATTGTTTTGGGTGGTTCCTGACTTCCACATATGCAGTTCCTTTACTGGTTTCTCATCTGTATATTATAAACGTTATTGTGTACGTTTTAAGTGGTCTGTTTTCTAGGAAGTGTACTTTAAGATTCTTGATGGTTCTCTTGGAAATGAATCATGATTTGTAAGAAAAGAGAGAGAGAGAGAGAGAGAGAGAGAGAGAGAGAAGTTCATAAGGATGGTGGCAAGGAGATTAGTCGTGACGCATGCCGCACCTTGACTCAAGCTTCATCTAAGAGGTCCAACTTTAACATCACCTCAGCTGAAAGAAATGCTCTACGAGACTTGAGAGAAGATTAAGACATCGTCTACTTACCTTCTGACAGAGAAAATGCTACTGTGCTTCTCTAAAGCAAGGAATACAACAGCAAGATACACAAATTACTCGACGATCCTGCACATAGTAAATTAAAAAGTGATCCGACTGGTAGGTTCCAGAGAGAGAGAGAGAGAGAGAGAGAGAGAGAGAGAGAGAGTGTGCAACTCATCAGGAAGAACTCTATTCCGGCGAAAGTCGTTAAGGGTTTGCGTCAACAGGCTGCAGTTCCTCCTAGACTCTACGGCCTACCCAAGATCCATAAGAATGGGGTGCCTCTCTGTCCCGTTGTAAGTAGTATAGGAGCACCTACTTATTTTGTTGCCAAGTACCTGACATCACTATTGGGACCTCTCGTAGGCAAGTGCGACCATCACATTCGAAACTTTGAAGATTTCATTGGTCCCCCGAAAACTCTTAGATTGCAATCATCAGATCTCTTAGTAAGTTTCGATGTTGTCTCTTTATTTACAAAGGTGCCCTTGCAGGACTCTTTGGATCTCATTAGCAACAAGTTTGAGGGGGACATAGTAGCATTATTTAAACACGTGCTTAGTTCAACATACTTCTTATTTCATGATCAATATTTTGAACAAGAGGACGGTGTCGCTATGGGAAGCCCTCTGTCTCCTGTGGTGGCCAATTATTTTATGGAGGACTTTGAAGAAAAAGCATAACAGTTAGACACTCTCAAACCCTCTACTCTCCTGCGTTATGTGGATGATATATTTGTGATGTGGCCACATGGATTTGATACTCTACCTACGTTTCTTCAGCATCGGAATTGGCTCAATCCGAGTACAAATTTCACAATGGAAGTGGAAAAGATGGTACTTTACCTTTTCTTTATGTTTTGGTACGAAGGAAAGCAGATGGAGCCTTGGAACACAGCGTCTACCGCAAGTCAACGCATACAGATCTATATCTGCAGGTCACAAGCTGCCATCATCCTGCACAATGCGGTAATGCATTACGTATGTTAGTTCACAGAGCACATGTCGTATCTGATCCTGAAAGCCTATCGAGTGAAATACAACATTTGAAGACAGTGTTCCGACAAAACAGTTATTCTGAGAGACAGATACGTAATGCATTCAGGCCCAGGCGAGTTCAATTTATGGAGCAGAATGAAGATAAGAAGGCACCCACCACTTTGGCTTTTTTGCCATATTTTGGTACCATGTAGTCAAGGACCGGAAGATTCCTCCGAAGATACGGAATTCATACGGTTAAAATGGCTCTAAACACTATGGACTTAACATCTGAGGTCATCAGTCCCCTAGGCTTAGAACGACTTAAACCTAATCAACCTAATGACATCACACACATCCATGCCCGAGGCAGCATTCGAACTGCGACCGTAGCAGCAGCGCGATTCCGGACTGAAGCGCCTAGAACCGCTCGGCCACAGCGGCCGGCAATATGGAATTAAGTGTGTTTTTCAACCATCTGCAAAATTGAGAAACCTGTTGGGTTCAGTTAAGGATGACCTTGGCCTGAGGAAATGTGGTGTGTACAAGATTCCTTGTCAGTGTGGGGCAGCGTATATAGGTCAGACATGCCGCACAGTACAAGAACGCTGCGATGAACATCAGCGTCATACACGCCTTCGTCAACCGGAAAAGTCGGCAATTGCGGAACACTGTCTGATTACAGGACATCGCATGATTTATGAAAAGACGGAAGTTTTATCCCCGGCATCATCTTCCTTGCATTGCGCCCGCCGAAGTGGCCGTGCGGTTCTAGGCGCTGCAGTCAGGAACCGCGAGAACACTACGGTCGCAGGTTCGAATCCTGCCTCGGGCATGGATGTGTGTGATGTCCTTAGGTTAGTTAGGTTTAACTAGTTCTAAGTTCTAGGGGACTAATGACCTCAGAAGTTGGGTCCCATAGTGCTCAAAGCCATTTGAACCATTTGAACCTTGCATTGCGTCATTAAGGAAGCAATACATATCCGTACAGCCGATAATCTCATCAACAAGGATACGGGACTTCAACTGAGCACAGCCTTGAACTCTTCCTTGGCTGCTATTAAATCACGAAACGATAATCAAGATTCTTCGATAACAGGCCCGTCATAACATTGGTCTAGTACGGCCGGTGGTGAGTAACGTCTGGCCACAATTTTGGCAAACGCAGCGTACAGCGCACATGCAGGAGTGCCGCTCTGCAATTTTCGGCAGAGGGAGTTTGAATATGATATCATCTACCTGCAAATCATTGCGCATGCCAGATTTCCGCGCCTGCGCATTCTTCGCGCGCGTGTTCTAGAAACGGGGCGTCGACGTGCGGATACCGTTAGTCGTACCTAGCCACCAGCAAGGTTGAACCACCTGAAGATGTCGGACAGTTGCTCCGAGGAAATATTGTGGAATTTGCACAACGTGATCCGGCGGCAAACCCGTGAAGACTATTTACAACACATCTACCGGGAAAGCCTGAAGAGTCACGACATGTGTTTACATCATTTATTGAACCGATGCGCTATGTAACTGTTATAGAACTTAGAATGACTTTGTTTTCCTCTAATTATTTTTTAGCATAAATATAAGGAAACTTCCATCTTTTGAAACTGCAATTTCAGTAGCAGGCGGAATTTTTTATCTTTATGATAAAATATAATTGAAGTTATCAACTGAAGAAAATTGTTGCAAATACTAGCTACATGTCTTTCCTCTATTAAAGTGCACATATTTAGTGCCATTTCCATCTTGTATATAGTGTTTGCATTAAAGCCCCACAATTTGTTTTGCTAATTCTGATCACTTCCTTTTTGTACTGCTTACTTTTCAAAGTTTATCTGTACTTCAGTCTGATGTTGTTAATGTAGGAATTATATAGGATTATGATATGTAGGTGTAGGCAGTAAAATATGACTGTTATGTTATGGAGAATTTGTGACTAACGGAATTAGAGTTTTTCCATAAGATCCGTCCTGGTACGTGGTATGACAATTGTTGGATGGTAGCAGGAAGTGAGCATCTGGCTTGTCAAGATAATTTTGACGCAAATTCGTGGCCATATAGTTTCCTGATTCAGAAGTGGATTTTTATTTGCTCTAAGGGGCACAGTTGCATTCTCCAGTGACAGAGGGCTGCCGCAACCAGAATGGGAGAATATGCCCAAAAAATGGAGGAGTGTGGAAACAGGTGCAGTCAGGGCGAGAGCTGGCAGGCAAGAGGCCGTCCCAGTGGTACCGTGGCGCTCTTGCCAGTCCGCTCCGAGCCCCGAAGTGACAATTTCCAGCCCTTCCATTGATATGAAAGTGGTATCTGTTCTTTCGGACATGTTCAAAAGAACAGATACCATCGGTTACCGTGCAGCACTCTAGAATGAAATGATAATTAAATCAAGACCTTAAGCTGCCGACAGGCGTTGATATACATCAACGGGGAAAGTTGTAAACGTGTGCCCCGACCGGGACTCGAAACCGGGATCTCCTGCTTAAATGGCAGACGCTCTATCCATCTGAGCCACCGAGGGCACGGAGGATAGTGCGACTACAGGGATTTATCCCTTGCACGCTCCCCGTGAGACCCACATTCCCAACTCAATGTCCACTCATTACATTCGTAGTGCCCCTGCCCATTACACTCATTACTCGCGGCAGACAATCTTACCGAATCCCGTAAGAGTTCGGGCAATGCGTGTGCATCCGCACGGAAGGAGGTCAATGGCCGGTTAGCCTTAAAGCTATGAAGATGGTATCTGTTCTTTCGGAAAGAATTGGGAAATGAGGTTTACAAACGTATTTTTTTTCGCATATAGTCTAATGTAGTAAAAGACCTCCAACCCATCATTTTTTATAAGTACGCGAACGTGTGATCAGTCTCTGTTAGTGAATGACGACATCTTGTATTCGCCATTCGTATCAATATTTTATCCATATACCAATAGTGTGTTTAAAGTAATTGCTTGCACATCGTCAATGGCCAGTTTCTTTCAAGTCGCAGTTTATAGCTTTCCTTCATGGCAAGTGCTTTCGCAAAAAAATATATTTTACGTTCGAACCTTACTCCGGGTGAAGGCAGGGCATCCTAAATTAGTGATAAGTACTGTCACAAAATAGGAGCGATAGAGCCACGGCTATGGCACGTGAAGTGGTGTGGCAGTTATTACAACAAAGGCCTTTTTCGTTGCGGCAGGATTTTCTCATGAAATTTCAGTCACAAAGTTTCTCCTCAGAGTGTGAGAACATTCTGTTGACGCCTATCTGCAAAGGGGGAATTATCATTATAATAACATAAGAGAAATTCGAGCTCACACAGAAAGATTTGTGTTCATTTTTCTTACGCGCTGTTGGAGAGTTGTTCGGCAGAGAAATGAACCCTCTGCTAGACACATAACAGTGAATTGCATAGTAACCCTGTAGATGTCCCAGATAAGGATGTCAGATCATAAATTGTCTGAGTCAGAATTGCCTTTGCTCCGAACTGACCACACTAAGGTAGTGTCACAAAATATTCTGCATCATCTCACTCACTGATGGCGATGAAGCCACGTATTTCTACTATCTGCTTTGCGCTTTTGCCTCGGGCTCATAGCGACAAACCCAGAACTCCTTCGTGGAAATTAAATATGTCTGGCCTGACACAGCTGCAAACTGCCGCTGCTGTGTCGGCCTGGCAGACTTTTTGAATAGGTGAGAGTGGTCGGAAAACACACCGGATGGCGACCTTTGTCTTGTCCACAGTATCATGTAAGATGTGAAAACTGATCCATGATTGTTTTCCTCTTTTTCCAAGTATCACCTCTTCGTTCTACGACATTCGGAATCGTTTACCACACTCTAAAAGTCTACACTGTCTAACCACTGTGTCATGTGATGGTATATTGTCGCCGTACTCCTCCACCAGCTTAGCATGGACTGTTGCACCGTTGTAACCCTTCAAATGCAGCAAAGACAAATTACCGCTCGATGCTCCACTTCATCGGTTGGCTGTGTCATGATGCTGAGGCCCTTCTAGCGATGTACTACGGTACTATGTCGCGGGGATTTCAATCGATATCAGGACTGCAGGTGAAAAAAAGGTTACGTACCTTTTTTTGAGATTATACTTAAAACTACCCTCGTTTGTTAAAGACAAATAAGGAATTGTGCGACATAAATGAAAGTTGAAAGTTAGTGGTTGTGTTTCTACATCTAAAAGATGCTGTTTATTCAAATTTCACACTAGTCACGCGAGAATGGTGCTAATAGCGCCGCTATGATCAAGCACATCAGGTTTTTATTAAATACGGGTTGTAACAGTCCTCAGCGATAGTTACCTTTGAGATTCGACGTGGTGAGTTGATATTTGTCATGAACGTCTTTACGGCTACAAAGACGCCTTTATCAATACTTCACTTTGTACGAGGTCGTATAATTGGGCTTGATGATCCCTCTGCGATACTGTAGAAAGACTTGCCAGATTATAGCCAGTATACATTATTGGTAGCAGCGGTGGTCACGAGAATGTGTGGTCTGGACGACGACGAGGCACTACCGGAAGGGATGACCATCGTGTTCAGCGTGTGGTGGTATCACATCGTAGTGATCAGCAACAGAAATATGAGCAGCAATTGGCACCTCATTGAGACAACAGACTGTTACAAATCGGTTACTTCAAGCACAGCTCAAAGCCAGGCAACCTGTTGCGTACATTCCACTAAGCCCGAACCACGCCATTTGCGACTTCAGTGGTGTCAAGGGAGAACCCATTGGAGGGCAAGGTGGAGGTCTGTTGTGTCTTCTGATGAAAGCTGGTTCTGTCTCGGTGCCAGTGATGGCAATGGACCTTTACGTGGAGTTATGGTGTACGATGCGATATCGTATGACAGCAGGATCACTCTCGTGGTTATCCCACGCTCCCTGACTGCAGATCTATATGTCTGTCAGGTGATTAGACCTGTTGCTGCCATTTATGAACAGCATTGCATGAACAGTTTTCCAACAGGATAACCCTCGCTCACATACCAACCCAAAATGCTCTACGGAGTGTCGACTTGTTGTCTTGGCCTGCTGGATCACGAGATCTGTGTACAATATAACAGTCATGGGAATGGGAAATCATCGGACAGCACTCCAGCGTCACAAAAAAAAAAAAAAAAAAAAAAAATTGGTTCAAATGGCTCTGAGCACTATGGGACTTAACATTTGAGGTCATCAGTCCCCTATAACTTTGAACTACTTAAACCTAACTAACCTAAGGACATCACGCACATCCATGCCCGAGGCAGGATTCGAACCTGCGACCGTAGCGGTCGCGCGGTTCCAGACTGCAGCGCCTAGAACCGCTCGGCCACTCGGGCCGGCAACAAAGAGCATTAACCGTCCATGCAGTGACCAACAAGCGCAACAGGCATGGACCTCCATCCCACAAGCTGATATCCAGCACCTGTAGAACACAATGCATCCACATCTGCATGCTTGCTTTTAATATTCTGGCTGTTACAGCGTTATTAATGTAACACCATTTCACATTTGCAGTGGCATATCCCGGGCTAACACTAACCTGTTATCTTGTAATGTTAATCATTTAAATATGTTATCTAGACAAACGTTTTTCGGAATTTCATTACGCTCCATTAATTACTTTTCTGATGTTGCGACTTTTTTTCGTCATTGCAACTAGCCCTCGTATATTGTATTTTCCAAAGCTTGAGTGGGTGGTAAGCATTTCAGGCAAGAAGAAAATAGCAGCTTTTGGAATGTGGCACTGCAACAGAATTCAGAAGATATACACTGCTGGCCACCGTAAATGCAACACCCTGAAGGAAGCATCCGAATCAAGTGAAATTTACACTATGGGTTTGCAGCGATGAGATATGCAACTGATTAGAATTTCAGCGCAAACGCACATCACGCGCGCCTGTGGCGCCACCTCATAGCGCCATTTAAGGCTTGGCGATTTCGACGAGTGTACGTTCGGCACGTGTGTTTACCTTGTGGTTGTTTCACAGGACGATCAGTTATGCCTCGTAGACAACAGCGGACATCGTTTGATCAAGTATCCGAGTTCGACAGAGGAAGGATAGTGGCTTACCGAGATTGTGGATTATCATACAGAGAAATCGCTAGTCGTGTTGGACGAAACCAAACAACTGTAATGCGGATATGTGACCGTTGGATGCAGGAGGGTACGACGGACCGACGTGGTCGATCGCATTCACCTCGGTGCACCACTGCACGTGCTGATAGGCAAATTGTGCGCATGGCAGTGACGGATCACTCAGTGACATCCCGAACCATAGCACAGCACATTGCGTCTGTAAGCATCATCCAGTGTCTGCGCGTACCATTCGACGCCGTTTACAGCAGAGTGGTCTGTCCGCAAGACGTCCATTGCTTCGTCTACCATTGACGCAGAACCACAGACGTCTCCGTCGCCAATGGTGTGATGACAGACGGATGTGGACGGCAGAATGGAATGACGTTGTCTTTACTGACGAGGCACGCTTCTGTCTGCAGCACCACGATGGTAGGATTCGAGTGTGGAGACACCGTGGAGAGAGGATGCTGGACAGCTGCATTATGCACCGCCACACTGGTCTTGCACCGGATATTATGGTATGGGGCAGTATTGGATATTACTCTCGCACGCCTCTAGTACGCATTGCCGGTACTTTAAATAGCCGGCGCTACATATCCGAGGTGCTGGAGCCAGTTGTCCTTCCTTACCTTCAGGGCTCGACCACAGCCATATTTCAAAAGGATAATGCGGGACCACACGTGGCACGCATTGTCCAAAGGTTCTTCGTCAATAACCAGATTGAATTGCTTCCCTGGCCGGCTCGCTCTCAGGATCTTTCGCCGATAGAAAACATGTGGTCCATGGTTGCTCAACGAGTGACCCAGATTACATCCCCAGCTGCCACACCAGATGATCTTTGGCAACGTGTGGAAGCTGCTTGGGCTGCTGTACCCCAGGAACACATCCAACGTCTCTTTGACTCAATGCCGAGACGTGTGGCAGCGGTGATCTCCAACAATGGCGGCTACTCTGGCTACTGATTCTGGCAGGAACCACATGTCACAGACGTCTGTAAACGTAATCATTTGAGACTTGGTCAACATGTTATCTACAAAATAAATTTTGTTGTGCTACCTCTTGTCTTTCTTGGTGTTGCATTTACGGTGGCCAGCAGTGTAAATAGGTAGACCTGAAAGCAGAATCTAATTGGGCAAAAGCAGGGATCGGTTGACAGGACACGTCCTGAGATAAGAAGCAGTAGTCAGTTTCGGAACTGAGGATGTTTCTTTATTTTGGGTGGGGCGGGGGGGGGGGGGGGGGCGGAATTAAAATTGTAGAGGGAGACTAACAAGGAGACGGCACGACACCATGGGGTCGGGGATTTGTCCGAAATTTTGTGTGGTGAAAGAGGACCCCTAACACCTTACGTGGTTAATGTATTAGGACGCACTACTCGGAAAATCCCGAGAAAAAGTTACCCAAAGTTTCTTAGGTGCCGTATGAGTATAAAATATTAGTCCATTCCCGAGTCGCCGTTTGGCCTACATGGCTAGCGCTCGGACCCTTACGCCAGAGGTCTCGGGTTCCATTCCTCCTCCGGCACTTTTTTTTCCTTTTGTTTCTTGCAAAATTGCAGCGCATTGTTACAGGAAAATCGTGAAATTAGTTCCCGTGGAGATTGTATGAAAATTCGTTCTATAATTCACCATCAATTATCGTCACCAATATTCCAAGACATGATTCAATATTCCTGGTTTGCCTCAAAATTATCAGAAACTCAAAACATTTTCGTAAATGTTAATGGGGCATGTTTTTGTACAGATTTATTGCAACCGCCCTGTGATTGTGAAAAATCCGCTTTTATATGTTGCGCAAGATGTCGCAAAAAATTATTGCTTTGTTTGTTTTTACGATAATTACCACTGCGGTTCTTGTTTATAATTATTATATGAATAAAAATTGAATGTTTCCCAGTCGACTTTGTTATTCTGATTAAAAACCCAATGTTTTTTCCTCATATACTTTACAATGAAAAATGTAAAACCCACCGCCATGAATTGTGTTGTTGGACAAAAAGAAAATAATTTTTATTCAATAGTGTAACTAATTTGTTAAAGATAATGTAGGTTTGGGAAACTTTCTGAATAATTGGTGGGATAACAAAAGAAAATGAAACAGAAGGAAAAAAAGTACCGGAAGAGGAATCGAACCCGAGACCTGTGGCGTAAGAGTCCGAGCCCTAAACATCTACGACAGACGTCGGCTCGGCAATGCACTAACATTTTATACTCATATGGCACCTAAGAAACTTTCGATCGATTTTTCTCGGGATTTTCCGGATAGTGCGTCCTAATATTTTAACCACGTGATGTTTAGGGGTCCTCTTTCACCACACAAAATTTCGGACAATCCCCGACCCCACGGTCGTGCCGTCTCCTTGTAAGACATGAATAGCATAAGCAGGTTCAAAAGAAACTTCCGACTGAACATCACAATTAAAAACAACAGTAAGTACCCCGATTTGTAATATAGACTATGCAAACTTCATATTCGGACCGTTTTTTGCTGAAACAAGGAAAATTGTATTATGATTTCGCCACCAGTGAGTAGATAGCACTGAGATTAAATGCAGACGTACTGACGCTGTTGCTGTCTGACACAATGTCTATCACGTCTGTCAGAAAACCCAAACGGCGGACGGCGGAATGTGAGGCGGGCGGTCGGGTGCGGCAAGTGGCTGCGGCGCCCTCGGCTGGCGCGGAGTGGCGAGGCCTTCGGCCGTCACCTGGCGGCCGCTCCTCAGTGACGGGCCGGCCACGTGCCGTATTGATCGGCGTTGTAGCGCCAGTTTGATTTGACAGCGGCGTGGGTGGGTCGAGCCAGCCAGCCAGCCCGGCCGGCCGGCTCGGCGCGCCTCACACGGCCGCCGCCGGGGCTGCCCTCGGCGCCGAGGCTCACGTTTCGCCGCCCCCACGCCTCCAGCGGAGGCCGCTGGGGCCGCCGAGTTCTCTACAGGATCTTTGCAACACCTAGAAACTACGTAACAGCCGGCTTAATTACAGTTATATTACAAAGGGTTGATCCTAATTTACAACTGGAAAGATTACAAATTTCTTTTTTTTTTTTTAATTACAAACTTACCAGTTTAGTGTTGATAAGCGGGTTTTTGGTGCCACGACTAGTGCATCATCAAAAATATACTGCCCTCGTCACACACAGTAAAATAAATCGAAGCAAGTACGTGCTCGTGTCATGTATTAATAACGTAACACACGAAAACCTATGGATAATTAAAATAAATCAAAACATAGGAAAAAATTATATCGGATGGTATTATAATAAAGCTTAGAAACAACAGCTGTAACACTACGCTACTTAACTGACGGTGTACCAACGCCATCTGCCATTATAGATTATTTTATTCTATTTTCACAACCAGTTTCGCCAATTCAGTATTCCATCTTCATGCACCTTATGGACCTCGTGTACAGACATTCAGACATGTCGATATTGGCATACTGGAGCCATCAGTATTTGGATGTCGTGTATTCATATTTCACGTGTGTCCTTCCAAGACTTGGCAACAAGTGCATACTGGAGCCGTCAGTGTCTAGATGTCATGAATTCGTATTTTAACGTTTCCTTTGAAGACTTGACAACAAGTTGTTGTCAGATCTTTGAAGGCAACAATTGAAACACGAATTCACGACATCCAGATACCGATGGCTCCAATATGCCAATGCTGTAAGTTTGAATGTCTATACAAGAGATGCATATGAGGCCTAAAGATGGACTATTGAGCTGCCGTGACTGGTTGTGAAAATAAAATAAAATGACTTCCCAAATCGTACGGCTGTTTGACGATTTTCCTTGTTAAAAACTGTAATTAGGCGACTTTTGTGTGCAGACGTGGTGCCAACTCCCTCCAGCGAGCTGCCAAAACATCACTGTTTCCATGCCACGACAAGTCGCCTCTGTTATCCGTGGCAAAGGTGGACATAACGGCTGATAGGTAGGTGGCCACAGTGTTCCAGGCTGATCAGTGTCTTTGCTGGATGTATTCCAATCTCTGTATTCCTCTACAGTTTTTACCTTCTACAGCTACCTCTAATATCATGATAGTTATTCCCAGATGTCTTAACAAATGTCCTACCATCCAGTCCCTTCTTCTTGTCAGTGTTTTCCATGTATTCCTTTCCTCGCTGATTCTCCGGTAAATCCCCTGATTTCTTACCTTGTCAGTCCACCTTATTTTCAACATTCTCCTGTAGCACCACATTTCAAATGCTTCAATTCCTTTTTGTTCCGGTTTCCCTCAGTCCGTATGCAACTACCAGAGAATACTGTGCTCCAAACGTTCATTCACAGAAATTTCTTCCTCAAATTAAGGCCAATGTTTGATACTAATAGACTTCTTTTGGCCATGAATACCCTTTGTACCAGCGCTAATCTGCTCTTCATGTCGTCCTTCCTCCGTGCGTCATTGGCTATGTTGCTGTCTAGCAGAATTCTTTAACTTCAACTTCTTCGTGGTCACCAATTTTGGTGATAGAGGTTGTCACTGTTCTTATTTCTGCTACTTCTCCTTACTTTTGGCCTTCGATTTATTCTCAATTCATATTCTGTACTCATTAGACTGTCCACTCCATTCATAAAAACTTGTATTCTTCCTCACTTTCACAGAGGTCAGCAATGTCATCAGCGAATCTCATAGTTGATATCCTTCCACATTGAATTTTAATTCCACTCTTGAACCTTTCTTTTATTTCTGTCATTGCTTCTTCGATCCATGGAATGAACATTAGGGGCGAAACACTATTTCCCTGTCTCACAACCTTTTTTATCGGATCACTTCGTTCTGGGACATCTCTTATTGTTCACTCACTTATGATTAACTACACAAATATGTGACTTATGAGAGGCTAGTCGACCTTTGTACCCCATTATCTTTAACCCCCTTTGCGTAGCCATGCTAGCTGGACTCCTATAGAACTCGATGCAGAGGGCCGATGTGGAGACTGCCCGCCTTGAGTGAGTGGACAGGTAAATGCTCCTTCAGCATGATCCGAGCTGGCACACGGTGGGAGCTAGTTAATGGGAGCTCCAGTGTTAGGTTCGTTTTGGAGCTATTAAGCCAGATAGCGTTCAGTGCTGGAAAGAAAGCCAATGTCCACTCGGTATTTCCGCGGGGAGCCTCATCTGAGATGTTGAGGCGGCCTTGTCTGTGGCTATCGAGCGTGCAGGGTGCAGTCTTCTACATGAGGCTCACGTCGACAACGACGACTCCTGTCGGATGGGTTCTGAGGAGATCCCCAGTTCGTAAAGGCGGCTGGTGGAGGTGGTGAAGGCTGCTGGCCTCGCGCGCGGGCTGCATGCAGGGCTCGCAATTTGCAGCATTCTTTCCGGAGTTGATTGGGGCCCTTTGGAGTGGAACCGACTGGAGGGCCTCAACCCAAAGGTTTCGTCGACTCTGTGACGGTCTTGGCTGCAGCTTTCTAGATTTTCTCTGGGATTTTCTCTGTGGAGTGCACAGGAAGATTATTTTAGGCTAGAAGGAAGTGTAAGGTGCTTTGATGAACACTCGCCGTCGATTCAAAGCAAGAAGGTCAAACAGCGTTCAGAGTAAAGACATTTCGACTGTCACAATTTTATCAGTAAATTGTCGGATTATTCGTAAGGAAGTTTCCGAATTTACTGCCCTCCAGGAAAGTTCTAGCGCTCAAGTTACTCTTGGGACCGATAGCTGGCTGAAACCCGAAGTACAATCCTCTGAACTATTTAGCGAGTCTTGGAAAGTATATCGGAAAGACAGATTAGAGACCATATGAGGGTGAGTGTTAACTGCGGTTGACAAAAATATTGTCTCCATTGAGGCCGCAGTTGAGAGTGACAGTGAAGTTATCTGGTCGCGTTTAACAGGTGTAGGTGGAACAACGTAATTTAATTGTTGGATTTTTTTAACGGCCACCTAATTCTGCTGTGACAGTTCTAGAGTCATTCAAAGGGAGTCCACGGTCAATAGCGCATAAATACGCAGATCATGTAATACTAGTTGGAGGCGACTTTAACCTGCCAAGTATAGACTTGCATGCGAAATACTTTTGAACATGTTTTCTGAAAAATGTCTTCAGCATCTAACTCCGCAACCCACACGCAGTCGAAATATCTTCGACCTTGTAGCTAAAAATCGGACGGAGCTTATCTACAATGTCAGTACAGAAACGGGGAGTAGCGGTTATGATATCAATATAGCAACTGTGATTACGAAAGTTAATAAATCAATCAAGAAGGCTAGGATAGTGTTTTTGCTAGATAGAGCAGATAAGCAGTTATTAACATCTCACTCAGAGAATTAATGGGCATTAATTAGTTCCAGTAAGATGGACGTAGAAGAATTTTGGGCAAAGTTTAAGCAGACTGTAAATCGTGAACTGGAGAATTACGTGCCCAACTAGTGGATGGAAAAAATCACAACTGTTTAATAACGAAATTCGGCAGATGCTGAAGAAGCAGAGGCTGTTGCAATCTCTGTTCAAAAATTAGTAGAGATTAGTGCGTCTGTGGAAAGGTCTGTGTGTGAAGCATAGAAGAACTACCACCGCCGCATCTTCAGCAGAAGATCTGGCAGACAGCTCGAGAAAAATCTGGTCGTATGTAAAATCGCTAAGCAGGCCCAAGGATTCCATTCCGTCCCTTGTTGATCAGGCTGGTGTGGCAGAGCAAAACAAAAGCCGAACTTTTAAATTCCATGTTCAAGAAATCTTTCACTTAGGAGACTCGCAAAAAACATACCCTCGTTTGATCATTGGAAAGACTTCCGTATGGACAACATGGTAATAAGCATACTTGGGGTAGGGAAAGAACTGAAAGATTTCAAAGCAAATAAATCACCAGGTCCGGATGGAATCCCAGTTAGAGTTTACAAAGGGTGGTCTACGGCATTGGTCCCGTACCTAACTTACATTTGCCGTGAATCTGTCCCCAAACACAGTCACAAGTGGCCGCAAAAAGGCGCAGTTGACTCCAGTGTAGAAGAAAGGTAAAAGAACGGTCCCGCAAAATTACAGACCAATACCACTAAATTCTGTTTGCTGCAGACTGCTTGAACATATTCGCATTCAAATATTACGAAACTTTCTTGAGACTGAGAAGCTTATGTCCACGATTCAGAATAGTTTTGGAAAGCATCGCTTGTGCGAAACTCAGCTTGCCCTTCTCTCACATCATATACTGAAAACTATGGATAAAGGGCAACAGGCACATTCCACATTTCTAGAGTTCCGGAAAGCATTTGACACGGTGCCCCATTGTAGGCTGTTACCAAGGGTACGAGCATAGGGGATAAGTTCACAGATACGTGAGTGTTTCGAAGACTTCTTAAATAATAGAACCCAGTAGGTTGTCCTCGACGGCGAGTGTTCATCACAGACAAAGGTTTCATCAACAGTGCCCCAGGGAAGTGTTATAGAACCGATGTTGTTCTCTATACACATAAATGATTTGACGGACCGGATTGGCAGCAATTTGCGGTTGTTTGCTGATGATGCCATGGTGTACTGTAAGGTGTCGAAGTTGAATGACTGTAGGAAGATGCTAGACGAGTTATCCAAAATTTCCAGTTGGCGCGTTGAATGGCAGCTAGCTCTACATGCGGTTAAGCGGAAAAACAATCCCGTAATGTTCAGTTACAGCATCAGCAGTGTCCCCCTTGACTCAGTCATGTCGTCTGAATGTCTGGGCATAACGTTGTAAAGCGATATAAAATGGAACGAGACTTCGAGGATTGTAGTAGGAAAGACGAATGGTCGATGTAGGTTTACTGGGAGAATTCTAGGAAGTTGTGGTTCTTCTGTAAAGAAGACAGCACACACGACGCTAGTACGATCTACTCTTGAGTATTACTAGAGTGTTTGGGATCCGTACCTGATCGAAATAAAGGAAGACATGGAAGCAGTTCAGGGGCGGGCTGCTAAATTTGACATCGGTAAGTTAGAGTAACACGTAAGTGTTACGGAGATGCTTCGGGAACTCCAGTGGGAATCCATGAAGGAAAGGCGACGTTCTATTCGAGAAACGCTGTTGAGAAAATTTGAAGCTGACTGCCGAATGATTCTACTGCCGTCAACATTCGTTGAGTGTAAGGATAACTGAGATAAGATACGAGAAATTAGAGCTCACATGGAGGCGTACAGAAAATCGTTGTTCCCTCGCTCTGTTTCCGAGTGGAACAGGAGGTGACAAGTAGTGGTAGAGGGTACCCTCCGCCACGCACCATACGGTGGCTTGCGTATTATCTATGTAGATATATAACTATGGCAGTCAGGGCTGATTCTTTCCTCTGATTCATGCGATTTCTTACAACTACTCTTCGGAGTGCTTGAGGAGCCCTGTCCTTGATTATATGAGGTCTGTGCCTGGCCTTGGTTTAGCTGTGACTGTTGCCAATCGTTTCCTCTTCTCAGTCACATCATTAATAGTCGACTTGGACAGCTTTAGAAAGGCTGAAATTTCCAAGAAATAAGTTCACGATTGCGAATATGATTGGACGGTAACTGCACAATGTACGAAGTGCGACAATAAAGTAATGAAACTGTTGTGAAAAAAAATGTTGCTTACCGTTTAAGTCAAGTTTAGTGTTGTCTCCTTCAAAGTCGTTCGCTTCTGATTGCACACACTTTCTCCAGCGGTTCTGCCATTGATGGTAACTTTTCTGGAACTCATCTTCTGTAATATCCTCCAAGACCCTCGTCATAGCTTTTTGGACATCTTGTGTTGTTTGAAATTGGGGTCCCGTTTTGACTCTTGGAAATAGAAAGTCGCACGGAGCGGTATCTGGTGAATAAGGTGGCTGTGGTAGTACTGAAATTTGCTTTGAGGTTAAAAATTGCTGTACTGACAGAGCAGTGTGGGATGGGACATTATCGGGATGCATATCTTCAGTTATTATTAGACGAACCGTTTCTCGATTGATGTCCAGTTCTTCTGCAATCATTTTCACGGATAATCTTCGATCAGATCGTACGAGTTCACGCACCCTGGCCAAGTTGACATCCGTCCGTGAGGTTGATGGTTGTACACTGCGGTCGTCATCGTCAACATTCGTTCTGCCTTCACTAAACATTTTATGCCAACGAAAAACTTGAGCTCTTGACATAACCTCCTCTCCAAAAGCCTTCTGAAGCCTACTGTAAGTTGTCGCGTTTTCACCCAATTTGACGCAAAAAGAAATGGCATACCGTTGCGCAATATTATGCGGTTCCATTGCCGTGACGAGTGACACTAACACGTGTTAACTTATTACAGCACAACTCACGACTGAGCAGTTGCATCGAAGTGTCACTTGGACGAGAAGCAGCTTATAGACCAAGGTCAAAGATATTGTGCCTACGCAAGCCTGCAGGGTAATACTGGCGGATCCACATCTCGTGACATCGTAGTCAGTTCGGCATTACGTAGGCACGTCTGGACACTGTTGTGTATTGAACTGGGGACCTAGAAACGACGGAGAGGCTTCGTCCCGCCGTAAACCTCAGTGGTTCACAACCCCATAACAGCCCACAGCAGTCCATCCACCTCACCGCCGCCCCACACCGAACTCAGCGTTATTGTGCGGTTCGACCCCCTGTGAACGTCTCATACCAGAAAAGTGTGACCCCAATGCTTGCGTGGTAGAGTAATTATGGTGTGCGCGTACGTGGAGACAGTGTTAGCGCAACATCGCCGACATAGTGTAACTGAGATGGAATAACGGGAACCAGCCAGGATTGGCCGAGGCCTTAAATATAATCCATATGCTGGCCGGCACTCCGGACCTCGACACTAATCCGCCGGGTGGATTCGTGCCGAGGACCGACACGTCTTCCCGCTCGGGAAGCAGCGCGTTAGACCGCGCGGCTAGCCACTTGGGCCTCTGAATACCGTTGACCAGACAGTGTAGTAAGTGGCACGTGTACTAAATTTGACTCCAGTTTCTCCAGGATATCTAGCAAGCCGCCTCTTCTTACCATCACGCTCACCACTAATCGTTAAATACCATTAGGAACGCCACAAATGCATCTACAGACCCGACACTGATGTATCTGACTTTCTTTTTTTACACCCATATTTCCACATTTACGAGAGTTTTGGGTGTCTTACCCCAGCTATTAGTGCAAAGTCACTTGTGTGTTAAGCTCGGCCGAAACTGCTGTAGCGGTTGAGATACGCACTATCACCGTCTCCCCACCACTCACCCCCACCCATCCCCTCCACCCCCCACCCAGCCCACTCCAACACACATATCGATTTCTAAATATTATTGTGTTTATCGCGTGAAAACGCGATGCCCCCTACACGCCAGAATTCTTTTTATCGATAGGACTCGAAATCGATAATGTCTGCATTACCTTTCGTGTGTACTACTCGCGTGATCGTAGTAAATAAAGTAAGGTCGTTATGACCAGTGCCCACTATGACGTTGAATACCTCTTGATGGTGTTGTGTGCACTTGAGGTGCAAAGAATGGCATGTAACCTGAGACGAAAGGGGAATTATTGTATCGAAGATACGGGCACTGAAATAAGTGATTTTCAGAACGGGCAGACCGTTACGGCCAGGCGCCTGGAAATGTCTCCCTCGGCAACGGCGAAGCAGTTGGTCTGTTCACGCGCTTCTGTGGAGTCTGCTACCTGGAGTGGCCCGTAATAGTTCCGTTTATCCGCATTTATACACGCTTTGAATATTACACCATGTCTTGCACATTACTTCTTGTAAATTATTTGTCCCTTCGAGTTAATGACAGAGATACATTTGTACTATTCTCAACAGCAGAAGCGAACATAGCGTCTGCTTGTGATGCCTTATCCGCTTGTCAAAACACTCAAGCCGAGTACCTGTAATGTTAGATTTAAAAGTTAGTGTTGTCAAATATTTTTCCCATTATTATTCCACCCGGTGCGACCCAACAATCCAAGGAATTACGTGTCTTAGGGCCATTAATTTCATATTCCGCTGACGAGGAGTGCTGGCTCACATCGTACTGGCCTATACCTACACAAAAAGGAAAATAGTTATGTTCTAGGGGACAGGCAGAGAGAATGAAGTAGGAAGCTCCTTACGATCTAGTGCAATGTAGTGGAACGGCGCACCATTGTACGATCAGAAAAAGAAAACTTCTAAGAATTACAAGCCTCAAAAAAGTTGAAGTAGATACATGGTGAAGTGCAACAGCATTTAGTGGAAAATTCTGTCGCAAGATTATTTACAACTTCCTATGAACTAAACTCGTTGTCTAGGAGTAGCGTCTTTGATTGGTAATCAATACGTCCTCCGTCCCGGATTCGAGACCCATCATCGCTTAAATTTTGATTAATAAGACTTTCGGCATAAGAAGTCAGCCTCATTCGGCCAACGGCCTTGTCAAAGAAGGCGGAAGAGCGGACGGAGGTTCAGAGCACTCTCTTGCCCTGAGGTGGGAAACTGCCTCTAAAGGCGGAATAATTAGAAATTATCAACGGCATGAGGATGCAGAAGACAATGGAAACCACTACATTAAAGACACATAACGTGTATCCACATGTCAGGTGGCCTGTAAGTGAAACAGTGTAATGATGATCGCTCCATTGGCAAAAAATAATTTCGGAATAGTCCCCATTCGGATTTCTGGGAGGGGACTGCTAAGGGGGAATGACCTGAGAATGGAAAGGGGCAGGATGATAGGACATCTGTTAAGACATCAGGGGATAACTTCCATGGTACTAGAGGGAGCTGTAGAGCGCAAAAATTGTAGAGGAAGATAGAGAATGGAATGCATCCAGCAAATAATTGAGGATGTAGTTTGCAAGTGCTACTCTGATATGAAGAGGTTGGCACAGGAGAGGGATTCGTGATGGGTCGCATCAAAGCAGTCAGAAGACTATAATGAGGACATTATTCGCGTAACAGAGGGATGTGGACTATGATATTCAGACAAAGGAGAGAAAGGAATTGCCCGAGAGGAAGTTCTTCAGTTCAGCCTTAAACGGCACCTCATTCCCCATAAGACAGCAGATTGGTAAAGAAAAGTGTAACCACGTGTTTCACTACTTCCTGTACTAATGTTAAGATCTTGAAATCTTGTTAGAGATTGCTTTGGTCTTAATATTAGGGTTATCTTAATGTTCTGAACCATTTGTTGAGCAAAGAGAAATACTGTTAAAGGAAACGAGATGTATGGTGAAACAATTCTTTGGTGCTTCTCTGCAGAATGTTGTAGAAATAACAGCAGTTAATTCTTATATCATGCTTCTGTAGGTGACATGTCAAGTCACAAGGCATTGTCGGGGGTAATAATGTCTGGTTCACTGACTTTTGTAAATCATGTGGAAAGATAACTGCAGCCTTTGTAGCTGGAAGGTTTTTCTTTGAAAATCAAATGTTTAACAGTTGAGATTGTGTGAACTTTTACAACTGGTATTCTTCTTCTTCACAAATTAGGTTAATGAAGACTAAAGGAAGATCAAATGTGAACGGAAGTGCACTTAAAGTGGTATTAACATTTTCGGTGGTCCTTACAGACGCACACATCGCTGACAAAAATACGAGGCATCAACACTTTGCTTGTTCTGTAATTAACCTATTACGGCAGGTGCGCTCACTGCTCTTGCATGTGGGGTGTAATTACAAACGTTGCCATTAGAGCTGGTCAGGTGATGCGGTTAACCTGTAGGGAAATTGGAGATCTCAACCAGTGAGATGTACTAACGTAGGTGAAGAAATGAGGAAACCGGAGCACAGCCAGAGAGACTCGTGGATACAGCAAAGACAACGGAAGTACTTAGTCACATGACAGGCTGGGCTGTGGCGGGTAAAAGCACCTTGAAGAGTCAAGTTAGAGTTTATGTGAGTATGCGCAGCTCTTTGTAAGAATACTCTGTAGTCAGCTGAACGGAATGGGTAGTGGCTTGAAAAGAGATTATAAGATTACTATCCACAACAAAACAAGGATAATGGAATACCTGTACTAATATATAAAGACAAGTTGTAGTTTAACGTAGTTACGAAAAATCTCAAAAAGTTCTCGACCAAGCTGTTTTAAATTTTTACACGATAGTCAATGACCGTTCGGATGAACTTAGACTACACGTTTTTGTGTATATGGTTTGTAAATATGTATGTATATGTTGTATGAAAGGTAAAAGTGCTCAGCAAAATTCTCGTAAAGTTCTTGAGCGATTTACTTCAGATTTATCCCGGATAATCAAATAAACGTCCAGACAGACAGAGGATACATATTTTTAAATATAGCAGAGGAGTTGTTGTTTGAATAGTTCTTGAGCGGTTTACTTCACATTTTTACGTAATACTCTAATAAACGCTCTGACAGACATAGGCTGCATATTTTTCAATTGATATGGCATATTAACGTAAGTACGTAATACATCAAGAGGAAAAGTTTTTTAGTCAAAGTGTCGAAAAGCTCTTAACCGATTTGGTTCAAATATTTACACAAAGCTCTAACACGTTTGGAAGGACGTAGGCTACTTATTTCTTTAGTACATTTGATATGTAAATGTATATATAATACATAAAGAGGAAACTTTGTTAGTAAAAGACTCTTCAAAATGAATGTCATTGGATTTATATGTTTTAAATGCATGTGATACGTATATTTAATATATAAAGGGGAACCGTTGTGAGCAAAACACCCTAAAAGTTCTTGATTGTTTCTATGTCAAATTGTTACAAAATGCTCTTGTCACGTTCACACGAACATTGAATGTATATTGTTTTCAACAACAGTGTACAGATTTTCTATTGAAATTGACTGCGAGAAAGAAAATGCTGTGCTGCGAAAAAGCTTTAGTCCGGTTTCTTTCTCAAAGTCAGTTTTAACTTAGATACCCGGACATTTAAACCACGATACAAATGCTTCTTCCACATATAATTCTCCCTACATATAATTTTAAGCTGAAATTGTGTACACAACAGTGTGCTGTTTTGTTTTCTTCCTCGCCGTCAGTTTTAAGAGGAAAGTTGTACTTATGGCGCCGGCCGCTGTGGCCGAGCGGTTCTAGGCCCTTCAGTCCGGAACCATGCGGCTGCTGCGGTCGCAGGTTCGAATGCTCCCTCGGGCATGGATGTATGTGATGTCCTTAGGTTAATTAGGTTTACGCAGTTCTAAGTCTAGGGGACTGATGACCTCAGAAGTTAAAAGGTTTACGCAGTTCTAAGTTTAGGGGACTGATGACCTCAGATGTTAAGTCCCATAGTGCTTAGAGCCATTTGAACCATATGAATTTATGGCATATCAAATTGTGATTAGAATGCTACTATGGAATGTGGATCATCCGAAACTTTGCAATCCTACCTATTCATAAACTAAAACTATGAGAAAGACTATTGCTGAAGCTACTATCCTCACAGACACAGTAGCTTATATTAATAATCCCTACTGATTTACCCATTTATTTGCAGTGACATCGTTTCCAAATCACGGTTTCTGTTGCAATAACAATAAACGAGGCTCAGGGTCAGAGATAGAGGGTAAGAGGAGATGTACAAAGACAGAGAGAGAGAGAGAGAGAGAGAGAGAGAGAGAGAGAGAGAGAGAGAGAGAGAGGGGGGGGGGGTGAGGAGAAAATGGAGAGAAACTGGGGTGAGGAGGAGATGGACAGAGAGAAGAGGGAGAAGCAGATTAGGATATATGTACCATTCCAGTACATATTTATAAATTACGAAGCATTTTCGGGCTCGCTTGTGATCGATTAAAATTAAGCGATGCAGAAGCAGTTACATCATGAAATGAGACACTAATATTAATAAACGAGTTCTACGATTTGGAAAGCAAAATTGCTGTCCATCGCAGAAATAGATAGGATATAAAGTGCAGATTGATAATCCCAAGAAAAGAATTTCTGAAAAAGAGAAATTTGTTAATATCGAATATAAATTTAAGTGATAGGAAATCTTTTATGCACGTATTTGTATGTATGTACCTTGCTGGAAAGTGAAGTGTGGACCATAGATCAGGCAAGAAGAGAATGTAAGCTTTTGAAATGTTGTGTTAGAGAAGAATTCTGAAGATTAAGTGGATTGATAGAATAAGTAATCCGCAGCTAGTGAATCTCATTGCGTAGAAAAAGAATTGTGGCACAACTTAACTAAATGTTGGGATGGGTTGATAACACACATTCTGACGCATCAAGGTATTGTCAATTTGGTAATGGAGGGAAATGGGGATGGGGTGAGGGAGGGGCAAAAATTGTACACTGATACCTACGCTAGACTACAATAAGCAGGCTAAAGTGATTGTAGGTTGCTATAGATATGTAGAGATGAAGAGTCTCGCACTGAGTAGACTAGCGTAGAGAAGTGCATCAGACCACTCGGCCTGAAGGCCACGATAGGAACACCCTAGAAGTTTTTTCGTTAAAATAAATGACTATTGGGTGTCACATAATGGCTGTGTAGCGCAGATTTTTCTAACCGTGTGACTGAAACTTAAATTTCACACTAGTAATGATTACCGCAGAATGCCACTGAAAGGCTGAGTGACATTCCTGCATGGTACTTGTGCCATAGCGGCCTTCCGAGGTGCCTCAGCACTCTGTCATATGCCTTCTCAAGATCGATAAAGGCCATATCCAGTTCGGCTTGTACTTCTCTGTGGCTTGCCATCAGTTGCTTAGTGCAAATATTAGTTCCTCTTTCCGGCATAAACGCAATCTGTTCCTCACATACTGCGTCTAGAAACTGATGTATGTGAAGAACAGTTTGGGTTTATGCGGGGAAGAGGAACAACCGACGCAATATTTGCACTAAGGCAACTGATGGCGAGGCACAGAGAAGTATAAGCCGAACTTCAGATGGCGTTTATCGATCTTGAGAAGCCATATGACAGAGTGCCAAGGCAAGAGATATGGAGATACCTGAGAAGTAAATGACTGCAAGAAAAATATATCAGTGTGGTCGAAGACTTGTATGAAGATGCAATGACACAAGTCAGGAGCAGTACAGGTGCAACAAAGGCATTTCCAGTGAGAGTAGGACTACATCAGAGATCTGCTCTCAGCCCATATCTCTTTGACCTTGTCATGGGTGGACTAGTCAAAGATGTGAGGCACGTTGGTGCATGATGTTTGCCGATGATGTTGTAATCTATAAACCCATCCAGGAGGCACTTCAAGACAAGCTTGAACAGTGGAGAAAAGCTCTAGAGAAAAGGGGAATGAGAATTAGCAGGGTGAAAACAGAGCATATGGGTACAAAGGATGCCAAAGACTTATATATTAACCTGCGAGGAGAACAACTGACCCTGGTCAAGAAATTTAAATACGTAGGCTCTTACATGCAAAGTGATGGAGGACTGGAGGCCGAAATACAGCACAGGATAAGTAGTGGATGGATGAACTGGAGGAAACTGAGCGGAGTACTGTGTGCTAAGAAGGTTAGCTGCAGAATGAAAGGAAAGCTTTACAAGTCTTTGGTGAGGCCTGCGATGCTGTATAGCGCAGGAACGTGGTCAATTACGAAAGCCCAAGAGAAAAAGGTGGAAGTGGCAGGAATGTGAATGTTAAGGTGGATGGGTGGGATGACACGAAAGGATAGACTAAGGAATGAGTACATCAGGGGAACAGTGAAAGTGGGGCCCATAGGGAGGAAGGTCCAAGAAAGTAGGCTAAGATGGTATGGACATGTGCAGAGTACTACGTGGGGAGAGGAATTGAAGACCTAGAAATCGATGGACCAAGGAGAAGAGGAAGACCGAAACTGAGATGAAGGACAAGGCAGCAGGAGACCTACAGGAGAAAGGATGGCTCAGAGAAGAAGCACTGGATAGACATTTATGGAAGAGAAGGATCCACATGACGTGGGAAATGGCTGAGATGATGATGATGATGATGATGAATGAAGTAAAGTTGTGGTATTTTTACGTTATCGTTGTTTCTGGTCAAATGCAATTACAAGGACAAGTCCTCTGCCGGGAAGTAAAGGCAGAAAATCGATTTTTTTTACGGTAGCCAGCTTTTCTCCTATTTTTTTTATGAATAGATTGAATTCCGGAAGAGCCAGTCTGTATTGTCTGCACAACATCCAGCTATGGGCATGGTGTCATCACTGGTATCGAAATATTTTTCAGCCCAAGGTTTATATAGATGTGGAAATAGGTGGAATTTAGAGAACACTGAATGTAATGAATAAGACAGGTGTTTTTTTAATTCCTAATTGAAATCTGCCAGTTTTCTCCTTGCCGAGGCACATTTCACTCTTCTAAAAACTCTGCCTTGGAAAACGAGATGAGCTTGAAGTTCGGAAGGTCCGAAGTTTACAGTTGCCAATAAAGAATGAGTAATATGGACGGATCCGAGCGAGGCGGCGCAGTGGTTAGCACACTCGACTCGCATTCGGGAGGACAACGGTTCAATCCCGCTTCCGGCCATCCTGATTTAGGTTTTCCGTGATTTCCCTAAATCGCTTCAGGCAAATGCTGGATGGTTCCTTTGAAAGGGCACGGCCGACTTCCTTCCCCATCCTTCCCTAATCCAATGAGACCGATGACCTCGCTGATTGTTCTCTTCCACTAAATCAATCCAACCCAACATGAACGAAATTGGTAAACGGTACAAATAATAATTTACAGTTTTCAGAATTGACTATTATGGTCATTAATGTAAATTTGCTTTCAGTAGATTAACACGGAATTGGATCGCTACTAGGTTATGGGAGGAGAAGTGAAGCATTATGAAGTATATCCAGTTCCTCCGTCTATTTATGGACATTTAAAAGAACACAGTGAAATGTAATACAAAGAATTCAGTATCTCAGGTGTCCAAATATTTCAACGAGACTATGCTCTAATAAATATGGATAGATTACTATTATTGAAGAATGCGTGCCATAATACCTCTCCTACTGTCTTAAGACACCACTTCAGTCACTCGACTTTAACTCACACAACATCTCTGAGCGGTACTGGAGAGAAAAGTGGTCGTACATAAACCAAGTAGCACGGTGAGGAGAACTATAAGCCTCAGCTCACGCGTGCAAACGTCTTGTTTAGCAAATCCAGCGTTGGTACTGATGTGTCCCGTTCTAGGGAGACATCCAAAAAAGAAGGCAAGTAATCAGAGTAACGCAAACTTATTGATAAACACAGTTCCTGTGAGTCTGAATAGAACAGAAGTCTTCAGAAACGAAATAAATGAAAATTCTTCATCAGTGAAATTAGTTCAAAGTTGCAAGTTCACAGAACAAATAATTAAGTTCCACAGTACATGAAACAGTTCATCTCTTTAAAAAACCAACAAACAGAGAAAAGGCTTTCCTCAGCTCGGTTTTAGTAAAATAGCCTGCAGATAAACTCAGTTTATAGGGAGAACAAACACTTAACGAAATCTTATGTAAGTACTTCACTTGCTGTATTATCAAGAGTACAACAGTAAAGAAAAGTAAGTGTCAATACGACAAGCATAGAAAACTTTAAGCCTAACATATCTTGTAAGTCAGTAGAACAATAGAACAAATGATGCAAAGTCCCAGCGGGCACGTCACCAAACACTTAAGAGTCCCAGGGCAGTGGATGGTGCTGAGACGCTGGCGAGATGTAGACGAACGTCTTCCACTTGCTGGCTGCGACGGAACTGCTGTCTGGATCTCGTTCACCGGCCTAAATGCCCGCCTTACGGATGGATGCTTCAGGGCCTATTTTCAGTACGTGACGCGGTGGATTCATGAAGAGGTGCAGTTTCTCAACGACCTCGATTGTCACTGTGTGCGCCTCCTGGCCGGAGCGCTGCTCACGCCGTCTGCTGGCCTGGCTGCTGAGCTCCGGGGTTCCAAAGGGGTGGAGCTTGCTGCAACCCGCACAACGTATACGTTGCGCGTAGTGTTGTTGGCGCCTACTGTCTAGGTCGCCAGGACAGGTTCCACATGTTCAATGATGAAAATATGTAACCTTCTCCTCATTGTGATCTGCAAGGACTAAACAGTCTGGCCCAGTGCTTGGTCTTGCCGGTTCTCTCCTGCCCGTAAGTCGGTATCTACAACCTTTGAGACAGACACAACGATATACAGTCAGTTCCGCAAGAAAGTGTACGCCGTTATCTGTATGAAATAAAAGGCACTGTTATAATATATGTTTATACAAAAATACGTTATATTACTAACTGCACAATTACCTAATAGTTAATCCAGTCCCCGCCATCATCGCTTATAGCTTGGAACCCTAGCCCTCTCTCCGATAAATCGTTCACGTTTCCAACCTCTAAATATCGTTTGACCCACATAGCAACGAATGTCTCTGACTTTCTAAGAATATTAGCGGCATCTCCATATGAAAGTTTCGCTCCCTTTGGATGATTTACAAGGAACGCTGCCTCGTGAAGCTTCAAATACCGACAGTACGAAACATTCAACTCTTTCATTTTTTAGCTGTTCACTGTCCAAAAGCGCATTGATTACAGATTCTTCGAGACCACTACCAGGGACGTAGCTGCGGATTTTACATTTAAGATAATAGCGTACACTTTCTTGTCAAACTGACTGTAAAAGTCACATAATCACTTCTTACATTACCCTTTACAAATGAACATAGTTATTTGTGTGTCTTTATTCTTAGAATATCGCTCAGCCTGTAGACGAAACATCATTCCAGAAGACCGAATTTTTGCAGTTTGTTTTCGTAAGTGTCTTTGTTTCTCAATAATACAATGCTTGTGTCATTGTTTAGTACTGCACTGTTCCGAAAATTTGACAGAAAATTACCGGTTTTTATCATGGTATCACCATCGCTATTTTCACGTAATGTCCATTCTAGATACTTGAATTCTGTCTTTTATATAGCAGCATACAGACGATTACCCTGGAAGGAAATTACTTGTTTTTTATGGGTAAGTTCAAGAAAATTATAACTGTGCAGACGTGGGTATCCCACTGAAACAAAATATTCGTACATCCACAAATCAACGACTTCTATCTCTTGAGCTTTCAGTTTGTTGTGGATATTCGGGTCCATGACAGTTTTTCAAGTTTTGGATGTTGGTTTCTTGTTGTGTGACTTGTTTATTTCTCATTTCCAAACATGTGTAATCTGTAACACGACATATTACCAGAATCTTTCCAACATAAAATCTCTGGCTTGTGTAACGCCTGTGGCAGTCATAAGGCCTCACCCTGTCCTGACACGTACTACCTACGTTCAGTTGAGATATCTTCTTTTATTCTGACACCTACATCAGTTATTAATTAATACGATGTTAATTTAGGTGAAGACCATTTTACTGTTTGGTTTAGCACTCCATAATAAAAAATAGGACTCTTCCACAAGTTCCAGTGCTGTAAATAGGAAAATCATGTGTATAAGACACTGACTCAATCGGATTCATGTATTCGTAAGGATACACTATATGACCAGTAGCATCCAGAGACCCCTATGTAATGCGGAATTGACACTAGATATCACGAGAGCTGCACCCGTCAGTATAAAAGGAGATGTGGAGTATTTTGGTATCAGTAGAGAAATAATAACTATACAATGGATGTGTCAGGACAGTTCTGTGGCTTCGAATGTGGACTAGTGTTACGATATCGGGGCGCTATTCGTAGTTAGGATGTGGTCTCGTTATTGCGCTTAAGAAAATGCTAAATGCGGTAAGATGTGAGCAGATTCCACCGTACTGTGCACAGTCCCGTAGTGAAAATTATGGAATGATTTGGTGTGAGTCAGAATGTTGACTTCGCTCCAGACCCCAGCGTCCAACATAAATACCTTTGCTGTTTTCTGCTGTTGAGGAAGAATGGGTTGTCATTGCTCCATACAGACAGACAACTCGTTGAAAGTGTCCGCAGTAGAATTCAAGCCATTATAAAGGCGATGAGGGACACACCCTGTATTAGGGACCTCTAACAAGTGTCCTATTACTTTTGGTCAGATAGGGTTTAAGTGCTGAAACATAAAGAAGAAATTGTACCGTAACATTATCCAAATGAAAATTGAATGGAATGTTGTAGCATGGGATCTAATGATACAATCAAGAGAAAATGAAACTGGAATCAGACTTTGCCTAGGCAATGTGCATGAACAGTAATTTATGTTTTCATGGTGACGTTCTAATTTACTTATATTCATTTAAATGTGATCTTTTGTAGGAAACTAGGTATCTTAGTTGAGGTATTTTTAACCTTCTGTTTCGATTCAGGTAGGTCAATTACTTCAAAAGATGGTGTATAAAATACATCTAAAACCAAATAGGTTTGGCGAAATTACCGCCTGGAAGCTGTCTCCACAAAAACTCTTACCTCACTGCAAATAAAAGGTACTACTGAGCACCAATGAGTGTGAAAACCGTTAGCCATAATTTATGAGAAGCGAACAAAAAACATAAAAGTTAGTCATATGATAATTAATGGATTAAATATGTGCAAAAAGTTGTATTTTGAGATAGGAGATTAATTTCATCCATCTCTCCACTTTCTATTTGTTTCTCTTAATCATTGAATACAACGATGTATATCCCCCTTGCTTTCAGCCGTGTCACGGTGCCAACGTAGCAGGACCATGATGGCTAATACTATATGGAAGGATCACTCAATTCACTAGATTGTAGACTCTTATATCCTTGTAGCTACTGAAAGCTGCACAGTCGGTATGACTATCTGAACTGTTCAAGCACCCAAACCTCATCTCTAGGTAAGATACATGGTTCATGGGGTCGATTTGAATTGCGGCATGAAAGAGGGAGAAAATTTTGACCCATATTAAGTAGCACCAGAAAGTGTGTATTATGTTATAACTTTAACTGTGTGAAAATGTAGAGAACCAATGAGCTTCTTCTGTGAAACAGTCTGTCAGTTATCGTTCGAGAGTTTATTAAAGATTTTTTAATGTTGACGCCAGTGGGTGCATGAGGATTACATCACAGCATGATGCACTTTTGTGGGAAACACAGAATGCAGAAACAGGACAGTCGAATTGAATTTTCAGCCGCAGTCCTGCTGAATGAGACTTCATGCACTAAACTACCACTGTATACTTCTTGGTGTCTGGCAGGTAGGCACTTATATCAGTTACGTATCGCGTGATAATTGATTTTCTTAACAACGTTGCGGGCTTTTAAAAATAAATGATGAAAGGCTGTGAGGTGGTGATGTTGGAATGAGGTGGCCCTCAATTACGTACCCTCAGACTCAGAGTTGCAATATTAAACGTTTTGGCTGGTGTCTAGGGGCTGGGATACGTAGTTGCCTCATTACAGGCCAAATAATGCTGAGTCTACAGTATACGATAAGAATCCACAAATGAATCGGATGGTCGAAGATTTCTGTCACTAGACAATTGCGAATTCTGAATGTAACATATAAATTTGTAAATGAAAGATTGCAATTAAATAAAATCTGCAGGTACTATCTTAACGACTTTAAATGATGAGTACGATAGGTAGTACTTTTGAGAATGAGGTTGTTGTTGTTGTTGTGGTCTTCAGTCCTGAGACTGGTTTGATGCAGCTCTCCATGCTACTCTATCCTGTGCAAGCTTTTTCATCTCCCAGTACCTACTGCAACCTACATCCTTCTGAATCTGCTTAGTGTATTCATCTCTTGGTCTCCCTCTACGATTTTTACCCTCCACGCTGCCCTCCAATACTAAATTGGTGATCCATTGATGCCCCAGAACATGTCCTACCAACCGATCCCTTCTTCTAGTCAAGTTGTGCCACAAACTTCTCTTCTCCCCAATCCTATTCAATACTTCCTCATTAGTTATGTGATCTACCCATCTAATCTTCAGCATTCTTCTGTAGCACCACATTTCGAAAGCTTCTATTCTCTTCTTGTCCAAACTATTTATCGTCCATGTTTCACTTCCATACATGGCTACACTCCATACGAATACTTTCAGAAATGACTTCCTGACACTTAAATCAATACTGGATGTTAACAAATTTCTCTTCTTCAGAAACGCTTTCCTTGCCATTGCCAGCCTACATTTTATATCCTCTCTACTTCGACCATCATCAGTTATTTTGCTCCCCAAATAGCAAAACTCCTTTACTACTTTAAGTGCCTCATTTCCTAATCTAATTCCCTCAGCATCACCCGACTTAATTAGACTACATTCCATTATCCTTGTTTTGCTTTTGTTGATGTTCATCTTATATCCTCCTTTCAAGACACTGTCCATTCCATTCAACTGCTCTTCCAAGTCCTTTGCTGTCTCTGACAGAATTACAATGTCATCGGCGAACCTCAAAGTTTTTATTTCTTCTCCATGGATTTTAATACCTACTCCGAATTTTTCTTTTGTTTCCTTTACTGCTTGCTCAATATACAGATTGAACAACATCGGGGAGAGGCTACAACCCTGTCTTACTCCCTTCCCAACCACTGCTTCCCTTTCATGTCCCTCGACTCTTATAACTGTCATCTGGTTTCTGTACAAATTGTAAATAGCCTGTCGCTCCATGTATTTTACCCCTGCCACCTTTAGAATTTGGAAGAGAGTATTCCAGTCAACATTGTCAAAAGCTTTCTCTAAGTGTACAAATGCTAGAAACGTAGGTTTGCCTTTCCTTAATCTTTCTTCTAAGATAAGTCGTAAGGTCAGTATTGCCTCACGTGTTCCAGTGTTTCTACGGAATCCAAACTGATCTTCCCCGAGGTTGGCTTCTACTAGTTTTTCCATTCGTCTGTAAAGAATTCGTGTTAGTATTTTGCAGCTGTGACTTATTAAGCTGATAGTTCGGTAATTTTCACATCTGTCAACACCTGCTTTCTTTGGGATTGGAATTATTATATTCTTCTTGAACTCTGAGGGTATTTCGCCTGTTTCATACATCTTGCTCACCAGATGGTAGAGTTTTGTCAGGACTGGCTCTCCCACGGCCGTCAGCAGTTCCAATGGAATATTGTCTACTCCGGGGGCCTTGTTTCGACTCAGGTCTTTCAGTGCTCTGTCAAACTCTTCACGCAGTATCATATCTCCCATTTCATCTTGATCTACATCCTCTTCCATTTCCATAATATTGTCCTCAAGTACATCGCCCTTGTATAGACCCTCTATATACTCCTTCCATCTTTCTGCTTTCCCTTCTTTGCTTAGAACTGGGTTTCCATCTGAGCTCTTGATATTCATACAAGTCGTTCTCTTATCTCCAAAGGTCTCTTTAATTTTCCTGTAGGCGGTATCTATCTTACCCCTAGTGAGATAGGCCTCTACATCCTTACATTTGTCCTCTAGCCATCCCTGCTTAGCCATTTTGCACTTCCTGTCGATCTCATTTTTGAGACGTTTGTATTCCTTTTTGCCTGTTTCACTTACTGCATTTTTATATTTTCTCCTTTCATCAATTAAATTCAATATTTCTTCTGTTACCCAAGGATTTCTACTAGCCCTCGTCTTTTTGCCTACTTGATCCTCTGCTGCCTTCACTACTTCATCCCTCAAAGCTACCCATTCTTCTTCTACTGTATTTATTTCCCCCATTCCTGTCAATTGCTCCCTTATGCTCTCCCTGAATCTCTGTACGACCTCTGGTTCTTTTAGTTTATCCAGGTCCCATCTCCTTAAATTCCCACCTTTTTGCAGTTTCTTCAGTTTTAATCTACAGGTCATAACCAATAGATTGTGGTCAGAGTCCACATCTGCCCCTGGAAATGTCTTACAATTTAAAACCTGGTTCCTAAATCTCTGTCTTACCATTATATAATCTATCTGATACCTTTTAGTATCTCCAGGGTTCTTCCATGTATACAACCTTCTTTCATGATTCTTAAACCAAGTGTTAGTTATGATTATGTTGTGCTCTGTGCAAAATTCGACCAGGCGGCTTCCTCTTTCATTTCTGTCCCCCAATCCATATTCACCTACTATGTTTCCTTCTCTCCCATTTCCTACACTCGAATTCCAGTCACCCATGACTATTAAATTTTCGTCTCCCTTCACAATCTGAATAATTTCTTTTATTTCATCATACATTTCTTCAATTTCTTCGTCATCTGCAGGGCTAGTTGGCATATAAACTTGTACTACTGTAGTAGGCGTGGGCTTCGTATCTATCTTGGCCACAATAATGCGTTCACTATGCTGTTTGTAGTAGCTTACCCGCATTCCTATTTTCCTATTCATTATTAAACCTACTCCTGCATTACCCCTATTTGATTTTGTGTTTATAACCCTGTAGTCACCTGACCAGAAGTCTTGTTCCTCCTGCCACCGAACTTCACTAATTCCCACTATATCTAACTTCAACCTATCCATTTCCCTTTTTAAATTTTCTAACCTACCTGCCCGATTAAGGGATCTGACATTCCATGCTCCGATCCGTAGAACGCCAGTTTTCTTTCTCCTGATAACGACATCCTCTTGAGTAGTCCCCGCCCGGAGATCCGAATGGGGGACTATTTTGCCTCCGGAATATTTTACCCAAGAAGACGCCATCATCATGTAATCATACAGTAAAGCTGCATGCCCTCGGGAAAAATTACGGCTGTAGTTTCCCCTTGCTTTCAGCCGTTCGCAGTACCAGCACAGCAAGGCCGTTTTGGTTATTGTTACAAGGCCAGATCAGTCAATCATCCAGACTGTTGCCCTTGCAACTACTGAAAAGGCTGCTGCCCCTCTTCAGGAACCACACGTTTGTCTGGCCTCTCAACAGATACCCCTCCGTTGTGGTTGCACCTACGGTACGGCTATCTGTATCGCTGAGGCACGCAAGCCTCCCCACCAACGGTAAGGTCCATGGTTCATGGGGGGGAGAATGAGGTATATTTCTGCAAAACACTTATTGGTGTCGATGGTCCAGCAATTAAATAAAATATAAGTTGAATAACAGGAAAACAATAGATTCCTACTTCACGTAATTAGTTATGAACAACAACATAGCTCGCGAGATATTCACTTCTGAACGCATACTATGTCTTCACTGCAGAAGCCACGGAAAGCACCCAGGAGCACAGGACGGCACTCCGAAATATTTCTATCTTCCACGACCACGCGCAAACTGCTCCACTGTCCAAGTCTTTCCGCCGACTGTCCTTCTGTTGCGCCGTCACGCCCAGGTCCTCCCGTGTCCTGTGCCGTACTGTCCCGAACAGCCGCACTGCCCAGAACTCCCCCGTGTCCTCTTCAGAAACGATGCCCCTCCCCAGCCTCCATACGTCTCTCTTAGTAATGAGAGCTGTGATTGGCTAGAGCGCTCTCTCCAAGTCTCCAAGCCAACGTGCACTCACAAACATATTGAAACACATACGAAATACTGGATTTACATTAAAATAACTTGAAATTATATACATATTCCTACGGATGGACCATAAACACGCTCTAACACACATTAGTAAATATATAAACAATTTAAATAAACATATATCAAAGGAATAGCAACAAAAGGTATGCCAGTAGCCTAATGTCTCTGTGCTTTCTAAAACACAGTAAATATTAACCAATTTCTTCATGAATAGTTTATATCGGATATAAACAAAGACACAGCTGAATAAATATATTTATAAGCATACTGCTACCGTTTTTTCGTGTGACTGTGGAGTACTTATGGCATGACGCGATCGACAGTAATCGGCCACTTTGACCTCCAATAACTAATGTACTATTTACGTTATGTGCCTGTAATTCATACCAGTTTAGGTTTAAACTAATAACTTTCTAAAGACACGTAGATCGACGAAATCGGATGAACTGTTTAGATTCTGGAAATTCGTTGCTGGGTGTTACTTGTGTAATTTATCGTCAGATACTAAACTTTAAACTAATAAATATATTGAAAATCTGATTACACCATCAGAATCGTCGTGCAAATAATGGTAATGTACATGTTTCTTTTTGAGGTATCATGATTCATCTGGCTACTATTAATTTCTATACGAACTGTGAAATGTCTGACATTAAGGTTTCACAAATTCCGCCATCATTGGCACTCCCAGCGTGTCTCTTTCATCGACACAGCGTCACAATGGAATTCCCAGCCACGCGGATGGACCGTGCACGGCTAACGTTCTGCACCACGTGTTTTCTGCCGGGCCCCGGCTTGCCGAGCGGCCCGTGCGACCACACCAACTCCGAACTTAGAATATTTTCAGGGCGCCACACTTAGCCCGTTACCTCACAACCTACAGAGATTATGCGAAAGAACGTTTAAATCTTCTAGCATCAGGTTATAGTATATAGCTAAAGCAACGAAAGCTGTCAAACGATTGGAAAAAAAATGGCACGTCTTTTCAGTGTTCAAGAAATGTCATTGAACCGTTGTTCGGTATAAAACATAAAATATCTAGGAATAACTATCCAGAGCGACCTAACACTAGGGAATGAAGACATAAAACTAATAATAGATGGTAAAGATGCCTGGCTGAGTTTCATTCGAAGAATCTTAAGGAAGGGGTAAAAGCCTAAAAGAACGGAATCGCAAAATTACAGACTCATATCCTTAACATACGGATGCTGCAGAATTAGTGAACAGATTCCAGCTTCGAATGTAATACATTTCTTTCCGACAGGAAAGCTTCTGTACACAAATCAACACGGTTTTAGAAAGCATTACTCGAGCGAAACTCAAGTCGCCATTTATTCGCACGATATCCTGTGAAGTATGGATGATTCGCAAAAGGCCGATCCCATATTTTTAAATTTCCGGAAAGCGTTGAACACAGTGCATCGCTGCAGACTTAACTAAAGTCCCGGCATACAGAACAAATTCCCAGATGTGTGACTGGCTCGAAGACCTCATAAGCGATAGAACCTGCTAAGTTAGCTACGACGGCAGCCGTTTATCAAACCAGGATATCATCAGGTGAGTCCCAAGGGATTGTGATAGGACCGCTTCTGTTCTCTGTATACATAAATGATCAGACCAACGGCGGTAGTACAAATTTATATGCCAACTAGCGCCGCAGATGATGAAGAGATTGAAGCAATGTATGATGAGATAAAAGAAATTATTCATATAGTTCAGGGAGACGAAAATTGAATTGTGATGGGGGACTGGAATTCGATAGAACGAAAAGGAAGAGAAGTAAAAATAATTGGTGAATATGGAAGAGGGGAACGAAATGAAAGAGGAAGCTGTCTGGTAGTATTTTTCTAGAATATTGGCATTTTTCTAGAATATTGGCACTAGAGCACATGTCAACCACTGTTTCTTAACTATTCCTCTTTTTAGCAATCTTACTTTTGTCGTGTTCCTCTTTTTATTCATCTACATCTACATGGATACTCTGCAAATCACATTTAAGTGCCTGGCAGAGGGTTCATCGAACCACTTTCACAATTCTGTGTTATTTCAATCTCGTAAGGCGCGCGGAAAGAATGAATACCTATATCTTTCCGTACAAGCTTTGATTTCCCTTATTTTATCGTGGTGATCGTTCCGCCCTATATAGGTCGGTGTCAACAAGATATTTTCGCACTCGGAGGAGAAGGTTGGTGATGGGAATTTCGTGAGAAGATTCCGTCACAACGAAAACCGCCTTACTTTTAATGATTTCCAACCCAAATCCTGTATCGTTTCTGCGACAATCTCTCCCATATTTCGCGATAATACAAAACGTGCTGCCTTTCTTTGAAATTTTTCTATGTACTCCCTCAGTCCTACCTGGTAAGGATCCCACACCGCGCAGCAGTATTCTAAAAGAGGACGGACAAGCGTAGTGTAGGCAGTCTCCTTAGTAGCTCTGTTACATTTTCTAAGTGTCCAGCCAATAAAACGCAGCCTTTGGTTAGCCTTCCCCACAACATTTTCTGTGTTATTTCCAATTTAAGTTGTTCGTAATTGTAATATCTAGGTATTTAGTTGAATTTATGGCTTTTAGATTAGACTGATTTATCGTGTAACCGAAGTTTAACGAGTTCCTTTCAGCATTCGTGTGGATGACCTCACACTTTTCGTTGTTGAGGGTCATTTGCTTTTTATTACTGTAATGCCTTTTATACGTTATAAGCTTATTACACACTACAACTATTGTATCGCCCTTTATTTTCGCTCTTGCAATTAATTATTGATAACTAGTGTATGCCGACATTAGCGACATCTAGTGAACTTACAACACAAGCATCTTGTGGCTACTGTACGGCAGGTTGTTTTAAACAGTAGTACTACTGACAACATGACTCGTGCATGTGATGTGATTTATATGTATTTGACGATGCTGGTGCTGATTCCGCATTTGACATTTGACGATTTCACTAAGGCTGCAGTGCATTGTGACTTTGTTTTTATGAAACAGGTATGTCTCTTCATATTTAAAGCGCACAAATGTAAATTTTGTCATTACTACTTTTCATTATGGTGTATGTACTGTTCTTAAGCTGTAGACAGTTTGCGAGTGTATTTATGTTTTTCCCATTTTTGCTGCAGATCTGATGATGGTCATTAAAGACCGAAACCGGTAATCTGTTAACAAAAAGTTTGTGACCACAGACGTAAATTAAAGGAAACTTTTTCACGGAACATAATGTAGTCATCACTAACACTTAGTTAAAGAGTCTTGAAAGGCAGTTATATACGTGGAAGGGACCTGGAGACGCTGGAAAGTTTCAGATTGATTATATAACGATGAGACAGAGATTGAGAAACTAGATATTAAACCGCGAAACATTTCCAGGATCAGATGTTGACCCTGACTACAATTTCCTTGTTATGGACTCGAAATTAAACCTGAAGAAATTGCAAAAAGGTTTAATATTATGGAGATGGGACCTAAATACGTTGAAAGAGCCAGAGGTTTTTGAGAGGTACATAGGAAGCGTTAGGTAAAGATTGACTAAAACAAGCAAAAAGAATACGGTAGATACTGGGTATCTTTGACAGATGTAATAGTCAACGCAGCAGAGGAGCAAATAGATAAAAGACAAGGCCTAATAGAAATCTTGGATACCACAAGGGATCTGAATTTAACTGATGAAAGAATAAAATATAAAAATACAGCAAGTGAAGCAGACGAAAGGGAATACAAACGTTTGAAAAGGAGATTGACAAGAAATGTAGAGTGGCTAGATGATAAATGTAAGGATTTAGAACCATATATCACTGGAGGCAAGATATATCTACAATTAGAAAGGCCTTTGAAGAACAGAGGAGCAGTTGTAGGAATATCAAGAGCTCAGATGGAAAACCAGGTCTAAGTGAAGAAGGAAAACCTTTAAGCTGGAGGAGCATGTAGAGGGTCTATGCGAGGAGATGAAGTGGTAGGCAGTATTATAGAAAGGGAAGACAACTTAGATCAAAATGAGATTGGAAATACGACACTGTGAAAAGAATTTAACAGACACCTAAGACGAAAGAAGGCCTCTAGACAAGGCGACGTTCCATCAGAACTACTGATCCCTCGGGAGTGCCAGCCAGAACTAAACTATTATATCTGGCATTCAAAATGTACGAGACAGGCGAAATAAACACCACTCCAAGAAGGATGTAATAATTCCAATTCTAGAAAGCAGGTGGTGGCAGGTGTAAATATTACCGAAGTGCCAATTTAAAAATTTCGGTTGAATAATACCGACGCGAATTTTTTACAGAAGGATGGGTAAAAACTGGTAGAAGCCGACCTCTGGCAAATGTAGGATACAGGAGGCAGTACTGACCCTACGACTTAGAAGAAATCCTAAGAAAAGGCAGATCTCCATTTATAGGATTTGCAGACTTAGAGGAAGCGTTTCACAGTGTTAACTGGAAAACTCTCTTCGAAATTATGAAGTATCATGGGTAAAGTAGAGGGAGCGAAAGGCTATCTACAGCTTACACAGAAACCAGACAGCAGTAATAAGAGTCGAGGGGCATGACAGGGAGGCAGTGGTTAAGAAGGGAGTGAGACAGTATCGTAGCCCATACTCGATGTTATTCAGTCTGTACATTGAGCTATGTATGTAAGTGAAGAAAATCAAAGAAAAATTTGGAATGGGAATTAAAGTTCAGCTAGAAGAAATAAAAACTTTGAGGTTTGCCAATGAGAATGTAATTGTATCAAAGGCAGCGAAGTTCTTGGAAGAGCAGCTGAACGGAATGGACAGTATCTTTAAAGGAGTATAGAACATGAATAACGAGAAAACCAAGACAAGTATAAAGGAGTGTAGTGGGATTGAATCAGGTGATGCCGAGGGAATTAGATTAAGAGACGAAACACTTAAAGTAGTAGATGAGTTTTGCTATTTGGGCTGCAAAATGACTGATGTCGGGTGAAGTAGACACAGTATAAAATGAAGACTGACAATGACAAGAAAAGCGCTTCTGAAGAAGAGAATTTTGTTAACATCGAATATAGATTTAAATGGTAGGAATGTTTTTCTGAATGTATTTGTCTGGAGTGTAGCCATGTATGTAAGTGAAAACTGGACGATAAGCAGTTCAGGCCAGAGGAGAATAGAGGCTTTTTATATGGGTTGCTATAGCAGAATGCTGAAAATTAGGTGGGTAGATCAGTTAACTAATGGGAGAAAAGAAATTTGTGGCACAACTTGACTAAATTAAGGGATTGGTTGAGAGGTCACATTCTGAAACATCAAAGGACGACGAATTTGGTGTTGGAGGGACGTGTGAGTGGGTAAAAATCGTAGAGGGGGACCAAGAGATGAAACCAGTAAGCAGGTTCAGAAGGATGTAGGCTGTAGTAGCTATTGTGAGACGAAGAGGCTTACACAGAATAGAGTAACATGGAGAGAGGCATCAAACCAGTCGTCGGACTAAAGACAAGCACAGCAATAACAACAACAACAACAACAACAAGTACTACTACTGCTTCTACTTCTTTGCACAGCGATATGAAATCCAATGAGTACGTAAGGTCGGTAGTCGGGAGACAAAAGGCTGATTTCGTTTTACTGGGAGAATATGAAGAAAGTGCGCTCATTTATAAACAGTATCGCGTGTACAGCATTACAGCAATCCATTCTTGAGGACTGCTCGAGTGTTTGCTGTCATCCATTCTTGAGCATTGCTCGAGTGTTTGCGATCCCCGTAAGATGGGATTAAAGAAAGACGTCGAAGTAATTCAGAGGCGTGCTGCAAGATTTCTCACCGATAGGTTCGAGTAACTCGCGAGTGTTATTTAGGTGCTTCTTGAAGTCAAATGAGAAACTCTAGAGGCAATGCGGCTATCTTATCAAGAAGTACTACTGAGAAAGTTTAGAGAATAGGCATCTGCAGCTGACTGCAGAGTGATTCTACTGTGACTAGCATAGCTTTCACGTAAGGACCACGAAGACAAAATAGGAAAAATCACCACTCGTACGGAGGCATGTAGACAGTAGTTTCTCCTTCGCTGCATTTGCGAGTAGGGGAGGATAGGAAATGACCTGTAGTGCTACAAGATACCTTCCGCCATAAACCGTATGGTGGCTTGCGAAGATATATGTAGCTGTAGATGGAGACAAAACTTAATTCATCCGCGAAAGGAGTGGCTCGCAACATATTCCTTTGATCAGTGCTTGAGTATTGTCGGTCAGCTTGGACCTTTACCAGTTAGAACTCATAAAAGAGATAGAAAATAGCCAACGAAGAGCGTCGCGTTTCATCGCGGGATCGTTTGGCCTGTGCAAGACCATAATGGAGTTGCTCACAAACTCCAGTTGCAGATGCTAAAAGAGAGTAGAGTACGTTTAAAGGATAGTAGGGAAACATGTACTGAAGAGACAAAGAAACTGGTATACCTGCCTAATGTCTTGTAGCGTCCTCTCGAGCAAGCAGAAGTGCCGCATCACGACGTGGCATGGAATCGACTAATGTCTGAAGTAGTAATAGAGGGAACTGACACCATGAATCCTGCAGGGCTGTCTATAAATCCGTATGAGTATGAGGTGGTTGGAGATCTCTTCTGAACAGCACGTTGCAAGGCATCCCACATATGCTCAATAATGTTCCTGTCTGGGGAGTTTGGTGGCCAGCGGAAGTGTTGAAACTTCGAAGAGTGGTCCCGGAGCCACTCTATAGCAATTATGGACGTGTGTCGTATTGTCCTACTGGAATTGCCCAAATTCCTCGGAATCCCGAATGCACAGTGGACATGAAGGCATGCAGGTGATCAGACTATTTAGACGTATCAGGGGTCCCCTATCACTTCACTACACACGCCCCACACCATTACAGAGCCTCCACGAGCTTGAACAGTCCCCTGCTGACATGCAGGGTCCTTGGAGTCATGAGGTTGCCTCCATACCCGTTCATGTCCATACATGCGATACAATTTGAAACGAGACTCTTCCGACAAGGCAAATTGTTTCCAGTCATCAGCAGTTCAATATCGATGTTGATGGGCCCTGGTGAGGCGTAAAACTTCGTGTCGTGAAGTCATCAAGGGTACACGAGTGGTTCTTCGGCTCCGAAAGCACATATAAATGATATTTCGTTGTATGGTTCGTGCGCTGACACTTGTTGATGGTCTAGCATTGAAATCTGCAGCAGTTTGCCGTAAGGTAGCACTTCTGTCACGTTGAAAGATTCTCTTCAGTCGTCGTTGGTCCCATTCTTGCAGGATCTTTTTCTGTCCGCAGCGATATCGGAGATTTGATGTTTTACCAGATTCCTGATAATTACGATACACCTCTGAAATGGTCGTGCACCGACTGCAACACCACTTTCAGACTTACTTAAATCTTTATCACCTACCATTGTTGCAGCGGTAACCGATCTAACAATGCGCCAGACACTTGTTGTCTTACATAGGCGTTGCCGACCGCAGCGCCGTATTCTGCCAGTTTACATATCTCTGTATTTGAATACGCGTGCCTATACCAGTTTCTTTGGCGCTTAAGTGTATTACTTACACACGCGTTGATGAATAAAACACGACAGAAAATCAGAAACATTTGAGCACGTATGCAGATTTACTGAGAGTCGGTCTTCACTCGCACCAGCCGCAAAAGCCTTAGCAAAGGAGGGGATTGATAGAGGTGTTGAAAGTGCCCTCCGCTACTCACCGTAAGGGGCTTGGGAGGTATAGATGTAGAAGTAAAGGTATGATAGGGACGAACTTGCTAAATGGGATGCAAGCTGCAACAATCTTAGTGTGAGGGGGAAATGACTGCGAGGATTCTCGAGGACGGAGGTAGTCATCTGACCTGCAGGCGGTGGATCCCTAGCTGATCCTCTCCTCCTGTCCGCCTCCCACACTTTCAGCACGCCGCCTTTCCTCCGCTATTTCCGAGGCTGCTGGCTGCTCCGTTAAGTAAGCCGGAGCTTATAAATGAAGGCCCGGCCACAGTACATCCGCCGACGCGGACCTCAAACCGCTGTCCGACCTCGGCGGCCCGAAACAACACGCAGACGAGCTGCGGGCGGACACGGGCTCACTCTCTCTACTGCGGATTTTAATAATATATTTTGCTTGCATTCGTACATGAGGGAAATCACAGAGCCCGCATTAAAAGTTTCATTTTGCTGTGCGGAATCATGTTTTGGATAATTAAAATGTTCCGTTTCGCCTTTCTGGCCGGGACCCGTCTCTCTCTCTCTCTCTCTCTCTCTCTCTCTCTCTCTTTTCCCCCCCCCCTCTTTTTTCCCTCTCTCTTTTTTTCTCGACTTCCCGTTCTTCATCTCGGTGCTTCCGGTGCGATTCTGCGGAGACCACAGCCGGCAGGCAAGGTTGCAGCGCGAGCGGCATTAAAGAGGATGGTCGAAGCGGAAGCATCACAGGTACTGCCGAAACTACCTGCCACTCCTCGCAGAAAGTGTATGACACGTCGCCCCACTGCAGACTGCTAACGGCAGTCCGAGCATAAGTATTAGGTTCCACGATACGTGACTGGCTTGAAGAGTTCCTAAGAAATAGAACTCCGTACGTTATCCTCGACGGCTAATGTTCATAAATGACAAGGGTATCGTCAGGAATGCCCCAGGGACGTGTGGTAGGAGTGCTCTTATTCTCTATGTCCATGAATGATCTGAGCGATAGGGTGAGCAGCAACCTATAGTTACTTAGTGATGGTGGCGTGATGTACAGGAAGGTTCCTCGTTAAATGACTTTCGGGGGGTAGCAAATGACCTACAAGAGGACCGAAGGGCAGTCTGAAGTTCGGAATTTTTTATATGTTGTTGTTGTTGTTGTGGTCTTCAGTCCTGGGACTGGTTTGGTGCAGCTCTCCATGCTACTCTATCCTGTGCAAGCCTCTTCATCTCCCAGTACCTACTGCAGCCTACATCCTTCTGCATCTGCTTAGTGTATTCATCTCTTGGTCTCCCTCTACGATTTTTACCCTCCGCGCTGCCCTCCAATGCTAAATTTGTGATCCCTTGATGCCTCAGGACATGTCCTACCAACCGATCCCTTCTTCTAGTCAAGTTGTGCCACAAACTTCTCTTCTCTCCAATTCTATTCAATAACTCCTCATTAGTTATGTGATCAACCCATCTAATCTTCAGCATTCTTCTGTAGCACCACATTTCGAAAGCTTCTATTCTCCTCTTGTCTAAACTATTTATCGTCCACGTTTCACTTCCATACATGGCTACACTCCACACAAATACTTTCAGAAACGACTTCCTGACACTTAAAACTACACTAGAAGTTAACAAATTTCTCTTGTTCAGAAACGCTTTCCTTGCCATTGCCAGTCTACATTTTATATCCTCTCAACTCCGACCATCATCAGTTATTTTACTCCCCAAATAGCAAAACTCCTTTACTACTTTAAGTGTCTCATTTCCTAATCTAATTCCCGCAGCATCACGCGACTTAATTAGACTACATTCCATTATCCTCGTTTTGCTTTTGTTAATGTTCATCTTATATCCTCCTTTCAAGACACTGTCCATTCCGTTCAACTGCTCTTCCAAGTCCTTTTCTGTCTCTGACAGAATTACAATGTCATACACTGTCCGTAGTGGGCATATGTATGGTACGTGAAGTTCAGACCTCAAATATTAATCCCCAGGTAAAGTTCGATGCTGCCATAAAAAATTTTCACGAGAAAATCGGCTTTGAAGTTTATAGACCTTCTTCAATAATATCTTAAAGGATGGTCAATTTTTCTCGGCAGGCTGTCAGACCTTGTGACAGAACGCTCGTCTGCCACCTATGGGTTTTAGGTTCGATTCCTGGCTGATGCAAATGGTTAAACGGAGGTGCCTGACCTGATAACAGGTCCGTGAAGTTTAAAATACATAAAGATGCAAAAACATCAGGAGTGCTCGAGACTGGTAATGCTGCTTTCAGTCTAGTTTTTGTCATTTTTTTCGTCTCGGTTTCATTCAGTTCGAATATCTACGTTATTTAAATATAAAAATCATTAATTATATTCTAACAGATAACTAAGATCTACATGTGGTGTCTGTTCTTTCAGACATGTTCGAATGAAAGGACATGGAGGAACTAATGACATTGGCTGTGAGTGGGCATTGATTTAAGTCATTGGGGGAAGTTGAAAATTTGTGTCGGACTGGGATTCGAATCCGGGTCTCGTGGTCAGACCACAGTGTAGGACCAACGAGTTGTTAAAGTTTCAGATGGCCTTTTATTGTTGTAAATGTCGAGGTCATACCTCAAGAGAACAGTTTGTTAAACTGTGCATCAAGTGGTGCTTTCATTATCAATGAATTTGTAAATTATCAAGCAATCCTGTGGTAAATAACTGTGTCAAAGTTAAGTAAATCTTTTATTGATGTATGTAGTAAAGTAAACTAATATTTCAAACGTTTAATGGGCTTTCTCCCTCAGCAGTCAAATAACACACAGCTATGGCCGAACGAAACTTGTTCTTCCGGTCACAGCAATAATAATGAATGTATTTCCTCGACCGTACTGCCGTTTGTCCTTCGTGAAGTGCGAATAATGTGTCCTAAACGTAACTGTTTCCTTCTCTTCTCTTCTCTCATGGGTTTGAGCGGATTTAAAAGCGGATCGTTTGAAATTCAGTCCACCATAGAGCTTCAGTTCTTTTTAGACAAATGCTAATTTATTGCTGTCCAGAAGAGTAGGACTCGAAAAATGAGACCCAGAACCAGTAAGTAGGCTGTTCCTCTTAAATAGGACGAGAGACGCTGGTAAGTTAAACGTCTCCATCCGACAGCTGGCTTATCACCTACAGTGGTTAATGATTCACTCCGAGAGCCGCTACTAAAAGGTTTAGTGTTTAATAGAGGATTTTCCTTGCTGATGGATTAACGATGAACTTCTCACAGCCCAGTTTCGTAAGTCGAGAGGATGGAAGGAAGAAAGGAAGAAGGAAACATGGAATAAGGTAATAAAGATGAGGGTTTAGCGTCCCGTCGATGAGTTCCTTAAAGAAGAATGAGCACAGACTCGGAGCACAGAAATTTAAACGTTTAACTGTTCCTGACAAGCTCACTGGATTGCAGCTTAGGTTCATTGTTAAGCTCACTGACTGGTCGATGCGAACACATTAGGAACTCGGTGGACTAATTACGCCTCTTGCAGGCGTTGTGAATATTTTGTAATGACAACTGAAAATTTGTGCCACGCCATGACTCGGAAACAGATAACCTGCTTTCCTCGAGGAATCACCTCACCTCCAGTCCTGACAGAAGTTTTCTGTGACAGTTATGTTTTCTCTTGTGATTTACATTGCAGGTTCAACATTTATAACCGATCTGAAATGAAGACTTTCATATCATCGCATCTTCACTGATTTCATCGTCTTCGACCTATTCATTTCATTTCAGTGCGTAATTAGTAGGCTATGACGTTGTTTTTCGCTTTACCCGAATCGCTCTGACTGAGTCGCTGATTTTAAATGAGAGTAAAGCTTGGCGAATCACTAGCAAATTAGGAAATACTTATTGGGTGAAAGGCCGGATGTCAGCGCAAATTATGATGTCTACGTGGTCGCTTGCCGATAAATATAATGCATATTGGACGCATGAAATAACGCCAGGAGAAGCTGAAGAATTACACTAAGAAATTTGTTTCTCCATGTATTGACCTCCACTCTTCTGTCTTGCAGTCAGCTATTTGAACACGCTTACGGTGTGACAACAACCTTGTCTCCCATAGTCGTCCATATCTTTATGGATCATGTTGTTGAATGGTAGCTTTAGTCTTCGAATTTAAAATTTTAGAGTTTCTGGAAATACATTGATAACGCATTTGTGATATGGCCTTCAAGTAGTGAGACTTGTCATGATTTTCGACCATTCTAAACACCCTCCATCTTTGTATTAGATTCACTAAAGGAACTGAGAAAGATGGATGTCTCCTCTTGATCGAGGTGAACGTACGTAGGGGGCTTGGCATGTATAGGATTGTCTCACACACGTATCTGTGACTTCATGACAGCAATTGCCAGCACCCCATAATACGGAAAGGAGTGCTCCGTACGTTGAAGCACAGGGCTAATACTATCTCTGATCTTCAAACTCTGCTGAGTTGGCCAAACTTAGGAGCACCTTCTGGCAGGACGTTCACACTGAACGACAGCTATGAAGCGCTCCGTATTATCGGCCCAGTGAAATTCTAAAGATGAAACGGTGTAGGAGGAAGCTTCCAAGACACTTGGAATGGAATTGATACTCAAGAAACGATAAGAACCAGTTTCTTTTAAACGACGCTCTAGAGCAAGTGGAAATACACACTTTTTCAATTCATTTATAAGTCATGTTTCTGATTGACTGATCGCCTCCTGTCACGCCTAGCATTAAGTAGTCATTAACAGAACAAGTAAGCCTCTGAATAAATGCTCCTGATATCATTTCTTGTCAGTAACAGCGTGTTGTCCCTGTACATCCAGAGATTAACCTCAGATGGCTTACAAGAAACGGTAAGAAGCAAGCATAATTTCAGCAAGTTTAAGAAAAATGGAAACGTTGTCATCTACTGCTATAAAGCTCATAGTAGTTAAGTAATCTGTTTTGACATTAGAATCTCATTCATTCAGAATAACCGCAGTCCTATTCTCTTTTCCCACCGGTTTTCTTCGGCCAAGATCTACCCATGTGACTTGCTAAATATGCAACCAGTCTTGTTGCTGTAGTTCGAACCCTTTCAACTCTCTCTCCGTTGATTCATTGACAGAAGGAAAATCTGTGGTGCAAACACTTAGATACTCTTGGACTGACAGCTTGATTTAATACTAACCTCGTCCTGCGTATTTTGCAGACTTTCTAAAATTAATCGAATCACTTTGTCACTGCCATCCTTGTCAAATGTGAGTTGGCTCTCCATTCGGAGTCATCTCGCTTCCGACGGAACTTGCACATCTCATCTTTCCATCGCTCTGACAACAAATTCAGCACTTACATTAAGCCAAAATTCCGGCGTTCAAATTTGTTCTACTTTCAAAGATGACGACTTTTCATGACGATGACTTGAATGTCGCGATATGGTTTCTAAATGAGGGAGTGGAACTTTTTATCGCCAAAATATTACAATTGATAAATCTCGTATAAGTGGTTGATGAAACCTAGTTATTACGACAAAAGAGGAAGACCAAGAGTAAGAGGAGGAGGAGGAGAACGATAGGAAGAGGGGAAGAGAAGAAGAGGGGAAGAGAAGAAGAGAGGAAAAGAGGAAGACTAGAGTTTGTTTCGTCGACGATGCAGGCATTAATGACAGGACACAACCTCGGATTTGGGAGAGTGGGAAAGACTGTACACCATATCCTTCTCCATGATTTCGGCATTTACCACCAGAAGTTTAAAGAAACCTTAGCTAATCTAAATCTGAATGGCCACACAGAGATGTGAACGAAGATCCTCCCAAATGTAAATCCAAGTCACAGTCTCAGTGCGACCTCGCTAATTGTGGATATCTGATACAAGTAATAAGTAAGACAAAACAACTGTTTTTGACCTAGACTCTACAGGGTGTTACAAAAAGGTACGGCCAAACTTTCAGGAAACATTCCTCACACACAAATAAAGAAAAGATGTTATGCGGACATGTGTCCGGAAACGCTTAATTTCCATGTTAGAGCTCATTTTAGTTTCGTCAGTACGTACTGTACTTCCTCGATTCACCGCCAGTTGGCCCAATTGAAGGAAGGTAATGTTGACTTCATTGCTTGTGTTGACATGCGACTCATTGCTCTACAGTACTAGCATCAAGCACATCAGTACGTAGCATCAACAGGTTAGTGTTCATCACGAACTTGGTTTTGCAGTCAGTGCAATGTTTACAAATGCGGAGTTGGCAGATGCCCATTTGATGTATGGATTAGCACGAGGCAATAGCCGTGGCGCGGTACGTTTGTATCGAGACAGATTTCCAGAACGAAGGTGTCCCGACGGGAAGACGTTCGAAGCAATTGATCGCCGTCTTACGGGAGCACGGAACATTCCAGCCTATGACTCGCGACTGGGGAAGACCTAGAACGACGAGGACACCTGCAATGGACGAGGCAATTCTTCGTGGAGTTGACGATAACCCTAATATCAGCGTCAGAGAAGTTGTTGCTGTACAAGGTAACGTTGACCACGTCACTGTATGGAGAGTGCTATGGGAGAACCAGTTGTTTCCGTACCATGTACAGCGTGTGCAGGCACTATCAGCAGCTGATTGGCCTCCACGGGTACACTTCTGCGAATGGTTCATCCAACAATGTGTCAATCCTCATTTCAGTGCAAATGTTCTCTTTACGGATGAGGCTTCATTCCAACGTGATCAAATTGTAAATTTTCACAATCAACATGTGTGGGCTGACGAGAATCCGCACGCAATCGTGCAATCACGTCATCAACACAGATTTTCTGTGAACGTTTGGGCAGGCATTGTTGGTGACGTCTTGATTGGGCCCCATGCTCTTCCTCCTATGCTCAATGGAGCACGCTGTCATGATTTAATACGGGATACTCTACCTGTGCTGCTAGAACATGTGCCTTTACAAGTACGACACAACATGTGGTTCATGCACGATGGAGCTCCTGCACATTTCAGTCGAAGTGTTCGTACGCTTCTCAACAACAGATTCGGTGACCGATGGATTGGTAGAGGCGGACCAATTCCATGGCCTCCACGCTCTCCTGATCTCAACCCTCTTGACTGTCATTTATGGGGGCATTTGAAAGCTTTTGTCTACGCAATCCCGGTACCAAATGTAGAGACTCTTCGTGCTCGTATTGTGGACGGCTGTGATACAATACGCCATTCTCCAGGGCTGCATCAGCGCATCAGGGATTTCATGCGACGGAGGGTGGATGCATGTATCCTCGCTAACGGAGGACATTTTGAACATTTCCTGTAACAAAGTGTTTGAAGTCACGCTGGTACGTTCTGTTGCTGTGTGTTTCCATTCCATGATTAATGTGATTTGAAGAGAAGTGATAAAATGTGCTCTAACATGGAAAGTAAGCGTTTCCGGACACATGTCCACATAACATATTTTCTTTCTTTGTGTGTGAGGAATGTTTCCTGAAAGTTTGGCCGTACATTTTTGTAACACCCTGTATATGAGATCACTAACTTTCATGTGTTTAAAGGAACTATACAGGGTGTTAGGTGTGTAGTTACAAATATTGCGATAGCTGGAATCTTAATATGTACCTATTTCATTGTGTTATTTGATTCTCCTCTGCATCGTACAATCGTCCCGCAAACACGCCATATATTTTACTAGCATATGTTTCCTGCATGCTCGTAAGTGTGCCGTGAAGTGGACTAAACCTGTAATTATACACTATCAATTTTGTATCCATGTATCCACACTTCAGTGCTTGACCTGCTGCTTTTGCCACTCTGACTTGCAGATAATACTCGTAAGCACCCTAAAAACCTTCTGCTCGTAGTAGCTGTAATTATTAGTCTACAAATGAAGTAAATACATACGTAATGTTGTTCAGTACATTTTCCTCAGTTGTCAGTAGAAATATCCGCCCCTTACTTATAACGCTCCATATATTACAGGGTATACTGAAAGAGAGAACGTGATTGTAATTTCTATAAAGTACATTCAAATCTGCATTTATTTATAGCGTTCATAGTTTAGCAGTATTTTCGTGACTCACTCCAGATTTTGAGAGGTCAGCTAACAAACCTCACATAGTTTTGTTCCAAACCATCTTTAATCCTGGCATACCCTATAAACCATCACCTGTCTTTTTCTGACTTTATTTCCAACACAGCCGAGACATGAGTTGTGGAAAAAATTTTGATCTTTGTCTAAATGAATCTTTTATATGGCAACATAGTATCATCAGTGATGGTTGCTTCTGACGGAATGAAATTACATTCCAAACTGGTAATCGGATCCAGACTACCATAGACTTCGAATCTGTAGAAACCCTCTAACCTTTTTTTTTAGGTTAGAGGGTACCAGAGCTCCAAGCGCTAATAGAAAGCACTGATGCTCAAATCGTTATAGGCACTGAAAGCTGGCTAAAACCGGAGATATGCTCAGCCGAAATTTTTGCAAAGAACGTAACGGTGTTCCAAATGTATAAGCTAAACACAGTTGGTGGCGTGTTTCTTGCTGTTAGAAGTAGTTTATCTTGTCGCGAAATTGAAGTAGATAGTTCCTGTGAGTTAGTATGGGCAGAGGTCATTGTTGGCAACCGGAATAAAATAATAATTGGATCCTTATACCGACGTCCCAGTTCAGATGATACAGTTGCTGAAAGGTTCAAAGAAAACTTGAGTTTGATTACAATTACGTACCCGACTCATACGATTATAGTTGGTGGTGACTTTAATTGTTGGAGAAAATACACGTTTAATTCCGGAGGTACGCATAAAACATCATCCGAAATTGTGCTAAGCGCTTTCTCTGAAAATTATTTCGAGGAGTTAGGTCATGAGCCCACGCCAATAGTAAACGGTTGTGAAAACACACTTGACCTCTTAGCAAAAAATAATTCTGAGTTCATAGCGAGCATCAAAACAGATACATGGATTAGTGACACAGGTTTGTCGTAGCGAGACTGAAAACTATAACCCCCAAATGCTCCAAAAATAAACGAAAAATATATCTGTTAAAAAAAGCATTTCTGAGAGACAATCTCCGCTCCTTCCAAATTAACATTATGAGTGTAGACCAGATGTGGCTTAAATTCAAAGAAATAGTATCGGCAGTAATTGAAAGATTTATACCAAATAAATTAACAAAAGACGGAGCTGATCCTCTTTGGTACACAAAACGAGTCAGAACACTGTTGCAGAAACAACGAAACAAACATGCCAAACTGAAACAGACCTAAAATCCCCAAGATTGGCGATTTTTTACAGAAGCTCGAAATTTAGCGCGGACTTCAGTGCGAGGTACTGATAATAGTTTCCACAACGAAACTTTGTCTCGAAATCTGACAGAAAATCCAAAGAGATTCTGGTCATATGTGAAGTACGCTAGCGCCAAGACACAATCAATGCCTTCTCTGTGCGATAGAAATGGAGATACTATCGAAGAAAGTGCTGCCAAAGCAGAGTTACTGAACACATTCTTCCGAAATGCCTTCACAAAAGACGACGAAGTATATATTCCAGAATTCGAATCAAGAACAGCTGCTAACGTAAGTAACGTAGAACTAATTATCCTCGGAGTAGTGAAGCAACATAAACCACTTAATAAAAGCAAGTCTTCTGGTCCAGACTGTTTACCAATTAGGTTCCTTTAAGAGTATGCTGATGCATAGCTCCATACTTAACAATCATATAAACCGTTCGCTGGACGAAAGATCAGTACCCAAAGACCGAAAAGTTGCACAGGTCACACCAGTATTTAAGAAAGGTAGTAGGAGTAATCTCTAAATTAAAGACCCATATCGTTAACTCCGATATGCAGCAGGATTTTGGAGCATATATTGTGTTCGAACATTATGACTTACCTCAAAGAAAACTGTCTATTGACACAGTGTAAACATGGATTTGGAAAACATCGTTCTTGTGAAACACAACTAGCTCATTACTCGCATGAAGTGTTGGGTGCTATTGACAAAGGATTTCAGATTGATTCCATATTTCTGGATTTCCGGAAGGCTTTCGGCACTGTACCACACAAGCGGCTTGTATTGAAATTGCGTGCTTCTCAGTTATGTGACTGGATTCGTGATTTCCTGTCAGAGAGGTCACAGTTCATAGTAATTGACGGAAAGTCGTCGAATAAAACAGAAGTGATTTGCTCCCCAAGGCAGTGTTATAGGCCCTTTACTGTTCCTTATCTATATAATTGATTTGGGACACAATCTGAGCACCCCTCTTAGGTTGTTTGCAGATGACGTTGTCGTTTATTGACTAATAGTAATCATAAGATCAAAACAAATTGCAAAACGATTCAGAAAAGACATCTGAATGGTGCGAAAATTGGCAACTGACCCTAAATAACGAAAAGTGTGAGGTCATCCACATGAGTGCTAAAAGGAATCCGCTAACCTTCTGTTACAAGATACATCAGTCAAATCTAAAGGCCGTAAATTGAACTGAATACTTAGGAATTACAATTACGAACAACTTAAATTGGAAGGAACACACAGACAATGTTGTGTGGAAGGCTAACCAAAGACTGCGTTTTATTAGCAGGACATTTAGAAAATTTAAAAGATCTACTGAGAAGACTGCCTACACTGCGCTTGTCCGCCCTCTTTTAGAATACTGCTGCGCGGTGTGGGATCTTCACCAGTTAGGACTGACGGAGTACCTCGAAAAGATCAAAGAGGGGCATCACGTTTTGTATTATCGCGAAAGAGGGGGGGGAATGTCACTGCAATAATACAGGATTTGGGCTGGACATCATTAAAACAAAGACGTTTTCCGTTGCGGTGGAATCTTGTCACAAATTTCAATCACCAGCTTTCTGCTCCGAATGCGAATATACTTTTTGACACCGACCTGCATAGGGAGTAACGATCACCATGATAAAATAAGGAAAATCAGATCTCGTACGGAAAGGTATAGGTGTTCGTTCTTTCCGCGCGCTGTACGAGATTGGAATAATAGAGAATTGTGAAGGTGGTTCGATGAACCCTCTGCCAGGCACTTAAATGTGATTTGGAGAGTATCCATGTAGATGTAGAGAAAGTTTGCAGGGAGATGGATTTTATTTGGAACTGTGGCTAACCCAGTGCTGGTTACACCCATCCTCAGCCACACATGTTCTTTGCCAAGTCCATTCTGCACCATGCTCCTTCTCCATCAAGTCCACAGGCGACAATCTCTGCCAAGTCCATGCCCTGCTGGACCCATTTACTGCCAGGCCCGTTCCCTTCTAGCCCCATTGCCTACCAGGACCATTCCCTATTGGATTCATTTCCTGTTGCGCCAATTCCGTTTTTGTCATGACCTTTCCTTTCTCTCGCATGCACACTGCTTTCGTTGCACTAGGTCAATTCTCTCCCTTGGCATAGTCGAGCATTCCTCGCCAAGCCCATTCCTCGCCAAGTCCGCCGATGGAGGCAGATCGTTCTCTACAATGCTCTTTCTCTTCTCTGGAATACCCTTCCCCTTTTGCAACACACTGCTGCTACACTTGTCCACTTTCCCAGCAGTGTACAAAACACCCTCTGTCTTGCGCTGTAGAGTAAGAGATACTTCCAGAATGAGCTTCAAATTGATCCAGTGATTAAAGGCGTTTGCATGCCTCAGGTGGTGGAGAACTGCCTCCAAAGGTAAAAGATCCTAGTCAGAATCCAAATTTAGCTCATACGTTTATACGAACTTTAAACCAAAAATTAGCAATATATGGTGTCAATAAATGTCTACCCTGATTTCAAGATTAAATATTAATTATATATACGGTGGTAACGTATGTTTTTGGTTAAAGGTCTAATACAGAACCCATGGAGTTTCTGTACAACTGTGTCTCATTCAAGACTTTAGCCATGAGGAGCGCTTTGACAGCTATATAGTAAACATGGCTTCCTCCCAGGAGAAAGCTCAATGTGTCGTGTGGATAACAGGAACCAAATCTCCGATTACTGTGCAGCGAAAGTTTATGTCCCATTATGGAAAGAAAGCATCTGATGTCAAATTAATGACAACATGGCTGGAAGCTTTCTTAGCAACGGTATCGGTCCAGGAAAGGACAAGTAGTGGCAGACCATCTATTTTGGAGAAGACCGTGCAGGCAGTTGAAACCGCATTCACGAGGTCGCCACAGAAATCATTTAGACAAGCTGCCGTGAGCTTCCAGTGTCAAAGAGTAAAGCACATAAAGTGGTTCCGCAAACGTCTTAAATTCTATGCGTGCAAGATCAAAATTGTTCAGACTTCACAGCCAGATGATCGACCAAAATGTGAGCAATTTGCAGTGGACTTGCTGAACCGTTTGACTAAGCATTTGTATTTTTCCGATGAGGCTACATGTCATGTTTGTGGGTCACTTAACCTCCATGACGTCCGGATCTGGGGATCAGAGAACCCTGATGTGCGAAAACACATTCGGGACAGTCCAAAGCTTAATGTGTGGTGTGGGTTCCTTGACAGCAATCTAAGGGGATATGTTTACCTATACAGGTTGATGAATATGCCATTGCCCAGCTACAGGATATGGAAGCAAGACACTGTCATTTCTCAGCAAGATGGCGCTCCTCGTCATTGGGCTCTAGAAGTCAGCGATTTTCTTAAGGAAACCTTCCCCAACAGGTGGATTGCCAGAGACGGCCCAGTTCTCTGACTCTCGAGGTCACCTGACGTTATTCCCTTATATTTCTTAATTTGGCGGTATGTGAAAGATATTGTGTACAATGCAGCAGTTCCCGATGTAGTGATATTGCAACAACGCGTCAGAGATGCCATTGGCACAATCACGCCAGACATGTTGCAAAATGTGTGGCAAGAGATTGAACACCGGCTTGATATTTTTCGTGTTACCAGGTGTGCACATGTTGAAGTGAGTTAAATGTTTAGATGTACTACCTGTGTTGAATGTTTATGTAAGCTTCAAAACTTAATAAGTAGAGGCGTATGCGGTATAAAGCATGTTCCTGTTACTGTATCCAATAAAGAGTTACATTGTTTTGTTGTCAGGGTAAACATTTATGAACTATCACAACTCACAATATTAAGCATTTTTCCTGCTACACCCTGAAAATATAAATGTCTCGGCAACACAACGAGCAGAGAAGCTAGAGAAAAATATCGACCTGCAGGAACAGTCATATAGGCGCACAGATAAGCCTCTTTAACAGATGCGCCGCTGTGCTGAGCTGTTTGACTTGGTGTTTGACTTCGCGCGCGACATCGATCGCGAAAGTTTGCGGCGCTGCTTCTTCCACTCGAGCGTCCTCTCATTACTCTGGGGCTCAGTTCTGGGTCACTTGCGGCAGAGTCTGTGCGCCGGAGACGCCGACGGAAATTCTCGGTCAGCTGTACACACAGCAGACCGCGGGAAGCAGTAAGGTGCGACAAGGTCAGTGAGTGGGTTTCTGTCAGCCCTCACGGTCATCGGTGACCGACAATTAGGAGCATTCGGCTTAGCTATTTCTGTAGTTGAGGTCTCAGGAATTCCAAAGAAGTTTTCTCCTCACTGTTTCCATCAGTGACTGTGCTTCTTCCGATAGTGACCAAATGTATAAATTTTTCTGGAATCAGTACATAGAGATTCCATTCCTTGTAAGCACGTTTGACCGTCCTCGCAGCTACGCTGTCAGTTCTGGATCTGGATTCGAAGTGTGTTCTTGGGCACTATCAAACACGGTAGCGCCTTACTGCCATTCTATGAAGCCTGAACATCGTCCCATCTTACGGCACTGATTCAGTACAACTGGTTGGCACATACACACCACATTATTGCCATAACTTAGACGTCAGCGGTGAAGAATAACACGACCGCCTGAGACCAGTTCTATACCATCGCAAAGACGCTGGAAAATGGCCATTATGCTCTTTTACACCCAGATAATGGGTTACTTGGTTGATTTTTAACCCCCTTATCAATAATTCTCAGCTGTTTAGCTGTATACAGTGAGGTGACAAAAGTCATGGGGTACCTCTTAAAATCGCACTCCAACCCTACCATCAGCTCTTAACAACATAAATCGTCACTCATCTGACCAGGCCACGGTTTTCCATCCGTCTAAGGTCTAACCGATATTGTAACAGGCCCAGGAGAGGCGCTGCTGGCGGTCACGCTGTTAGCAAAGGCACTCGCGACTGCCATAGACCAGTAACGCCAAATTTCGCCACCCTGTGCCAACGGACACTTTCATCGTTCGTCCCACATCATATCTGCGCTTGTTTCACGCAATGTTGTTTATCTCTTAGCACTGACAACTCTTCCTCAAACACTACTCCTCTCGATCATTGAAAGCCTGCCGGTGTGGTCGAGCGGTTCTAGGCGCTTCAGTCTGGAATCGCGCGACCGCTACGGTCGCAGGTTCGAATCCTGCCTCGGGAATGGATGTGTGTGATGTCCTTAGATTAGTTAGGTTTAAGTAGTTCTAAGTTCCAGGAGGCTGATGACCTCAGACGTTAAGTCCCATAGTGCTCAGAGCCATTTGAACCATTTTTTTCGATCATTAAATGAAGGCAATCGGCCACTACGTTGTCCGTGGACCGTGGTGAGAGGTAATGCCTAAAATTTGATGTTCTCGGCACTCTCTTGACACTGTGGATCTCGGAATACTGAATTCCTCATCGTTCCAGTTCCGAAACGGAATGTCCCATGCGTCTAGCTCCAATTACCATTCAGCGTTCAAAGTCTGTTAATCCCTATCGCTCGGCCATGATCACAGCGGACACTTTTCACATGAATCACCTCAGCACAAATGACAGCTCCCCGAATGCACTGCCCTTTTATATCTTGTGTACGTGATGCTACCGACATCTGTATATAGGCGTATCGCTATCCCATTAATTTTGTCGCATAAAGAAAAGCCTTCATATTTGAATACTGTTAGCATTATCAAAACAACCTTCATTCCTTGTTGCATAGTGAATAGCACTGAATTATTAATATGGTTTAGTGGGAAAAATATATTTAACTTGCACTATCAGGTAGAAGTCTTACACTAACAATGTCTCATTTGATTCGTGTATGTTACACTGTATTTCGTATTATCGGTTTCTCTAGTAGACTTGGAGACATTACTATTATTTGAACACGAAATCCGTTGGGTATAACGTGTAAAATAAAACAGTCGTGACATCGAGAGAAATAAAATGTTTGTTCTTATGTTCAAATGGTTCAAATGGCTCTGAGCACTATGGGACTCAACTGCTGTGGTCATTAGTCCCCTAGAACTTAGAACTACTTAAACCTAACTAACCTAAGGACATCACACACGTCCATGCCCGAGGCAGGATTCGAACCTGCGACCGTAACAGTCGCACGGTTCCGGACTGCGCGCGTAGAACCGCGAGACCACCGCGGCCGGCTGTTCTTATGTAATAATTACACTGTTGCGTTAGAAACCTACAGTTAGGTTAAAATCTTACAGAATTATAGAGTAAAATTAACGATGAAGGTGATAATGATAAAATAATTTTATACTACAAGCGCCTAAAAATTTTTAAGAATGGAGAAGAAAAGAGGGAGGTGACGGCCTTTTTGTATTGATAGAAACACCCTTTGCATTTGCATACCGCGTAGTTATAATTAATGTGAAACTACTCGCGGTGGTCCAGTGTGGGCTGTAATTATCCTATCGCAGCGAAACTTGGTACATATGCTAAAGCCTTGTTGCGGAAGTGATTTACGCTGGAAAACGAATTAGTTCCAATTTTGACCACCATGTGCAAATCTGGCGCTTTACACTGTTCGTATGACGATATGACTTGCAGGCTGTCATTTAACAATCCTTGACATGAGTCAACAATATGGCTATCGAGAAGAGTGACCATGCGCTGTTAGTGAAATTGTTTTACGAAAATGCTAGTAATTGCAGTGCCGTATTAAGAGATTACGGCTGACTGAAAGGTCTGAGGAGAGATCTGATGTTATTGGTTGGTTTAAAGTAGATGTTAATGAAATTAGGCCGGTGGGAGTTACTGAGGAGGTTGCTGTTGCTGTAACTGACTACGCAGTGGGGGCCCGGGTAGTGCTAGAGCTCGTGCAGGTCACGAGAATTGTCCATCCCATGGTCAACAGTACGGAAAGTTTTGTAGTATTTTTACAGCGGTACCCGCACAAGATCCAGGCTGTGCAACAACTGAAACCTCATAATCTGCAGCAATGTTCTGAATTTGCTCTTCAGTTCCTGGCACGTATCGAAGTTGTTGACATGTGGCCGAGCAATATTCTTTGAATGACGAGGCACATTTTACACTAAAAGCTGCACTGAATACACTGAATTGCCAAATCTGGAGTCCTGTTAAACCGCTTATTGTGCATGCATAGTCACTGCACACATCGTACGTGACTGTGTTGTATGGATTTACTAGAACGTGAATTCTCGGTATGGTTATTGAAGAGAATACGCCCAGAGGGCCACTCGGGTGTACCGTGACGCTTGCACGTTATCGATATCTCCGTGATCAGCATTTGATTCCTGCTTTGGAAGAGGGCTACTGTGTGGAAGTCACTATTTCCATAGAAGATGGGGCAACAAAAAAATTGTTCAAATGGCTCTGAGCACTATGGGACTCAACTGCTATGGTCATAAGTCCCCTAGAACTTAGAACTACTTAAACCTAACTAACCTAAAGACATCACACACATCCATGCCCGAGGCAGGATTCGAACTTGCGACCTTAGCGGTCGTGTGGTTCCAGACTGTAGCGCCTTCAACCGCTCGGCCACTCCGGCCGGCGATGGGGCAACACCTCATGTCGCTCGCCGAATGAAAGATCTGCCTCATCCAACATTCGACGACTGTGTTATCTCCAGATGTTTTAGAGATACATGTGGCTTGCACGATCACATGATCTCAATCCATGTTCTTGGCTCTGGCGATATGTAGAAGAACGCGTTTACCAGGAAACTATCGGTCTTTACCTGGTCTGAAGGCCAGTATACAGGAACACGTTGCTCAGATTCCACCGGATGCAGCATCTCGTCGACGTGCTCGTATTGACAAACTGTATAAGCAACGGTTAATAATAAAATCAGTACGCCTTTCTCATCTGTTTGACTTTTCCTGCGCACATCTCGTTCCTCATCCATTACACAGGGAAACTTTGCTGTACCTCTTTCTTGCATTCACAGCGTCAGAGTTGTACCTGGTGGCCAAAATCGGAACGACCTTTCTTCCAACGCAAATCCGTCCCGCATTAACGTGTTAGCATACTTACCAAACTGATCTGCTGTACGATAACTATAGCCCACACTGGACGCTTCTGACAAGCTGCACTTTGATTATAACCACCCGGTAATTATAATCAATTTTTCACATTCAATTCATTTTAGTGAGTTACAGTTCCCGTAAAAAATCCGAGCGGACATAAAATATGTAATGAAAAACTGTTTGAAATTTAATAGGACGCTCTGGCATTCTGTCACTGTGATTCGTGGGGCTAAATATCATTTCCGCGGTGCACTGATATCCATTAACAGCAATTCAAATGCACACGAAGACCACTGTTGCCGTCTTCGGATTTCTGTGTTTGGGTTACATTCATCAGCGCTGAGAGCTTGAATTGCTGTCTTCGGGTAGTTTCTGATTAGAGAGGAATTGGAAAATCAGGAATACTAACACTTTTTCTATTATTTGTTTGCATATTCACACTTTTGTTGTTGTAATTATCACAAATAAGATTAGCTCAACATTTGTTTGAATGCAAATTTACGAGCTAGGACATAAAATATCCCTTTTGTACGTGGTAAATGTAACTCAGATGATGGAATAAGCTGAAGCATAATATGTATCAGTAACTTCTTAATATGAATGTTATCTTTATAGTGAAGCTCGCCATACCAATATAGTTAAAAAAGGTCTAATCTTAAATTTTCATTTTCACTTTGTTTCTTATGTTTGTTTACAGATGTGGAAGCAGACAGATTCTACAAGAAGTGTCTTGTTTACTTGTTTCATGGATTTCTAAGATTTGTCTTTTTCTTCTGCTTGGAGTGAGGTTCGTACCACAGAACATTTGCTAAGAACGCCATTTGGAAGGTTGTTGTAATTCCTTGGATCAAACAGCAAGAGAGACAATACTCTTGTGAACATATGTCACACAATGCGCAACGCAACGTAGCATGATAATATGTGTGTTCTGGAGATAGCTGTAACGTCCAACATGCAGCACAAAGCAAACGCTTCTCAGAATGTAGTATACAGATGGCGCTTACGGTAACTCACGGTCTGCTTGCGGCGTGGAGGTGGGATCGCACTTTACCACATGGCCAGCTAGGAATGAGTGGTGCAACAGATCAGGCAGCTGGTAAGGTGAGAGAAATGGTGACTTATCCACACCGAGGAGAAGGCGTCATTCTGTTGATATTTTGCTGTACAGATGCGAACGAGAAGTAGCACACCATTATCTGGAGCACTTCATACAAAGATACCAAGCGTCATACAAAAAAATTTACGCAATGTGTAGTCTCATGACTGATACAAACTTACTCATTCATTAATTCAATCAGACAGTCAGTCATTATTTTATGAAGTTCTATTGGATGAACACAAAATCTCTATGTATTTCTGAGCAATTATAGCTGAATCGATTCAGTTCAATCTGAAGTGACAAAATGATCAGAACAGAAAAACGAACAGCTGTTGTTTGTGATCGTTTGCATGGGATGATGTAGGCACAAGTGCTGAAGGATATTTCCGGAATGAATTTTTACTCTGCAGAAGAATGTGCACTGATATAAAACTCCCTGTTAGATTAAAACTGTTTGCCGGGGATCTTTGTAGGAGAACTTCTGTGAAGTTTGGAAGGTAGAAGACGAGGTACTGGAGGAAGTAAAGTTGTGAGGAAGGTTCATGAGTCGTGCTTGGATAGCTCAGTTGATAGAACGCTTGCCCACTAAAGGAAAACGTCCCAATTTGGAATCTCAGTCCGGCACACACTTTAAATCTGCTAGGAAGTTCCAATTGCTGAAGGAATTCATCTTAAATTTAGAAAGTCTTGTCCAGGGCGACTGTCAGTTAAGAATTTGGTTAACAAATTCAAACATTAGTGTAAAACTGGCAATGAACAACATTCTGGGAATCCATCGTAACTTGAGGAAAGGTGCGACTCATAGAGGTTGCGATCGCTCGGTTTGGAAAACCATGCGAAACGCATTAGAAAAAAATGTGCATTCTGATACGTTGAGCACCGCAGGAACCGCAATGAGAATGCTGCCCAGGTAACCAGTGAGGAATAGTTCTACTGGAATATTAAAGAACATGAACGAATACCCGCTCGTGGAATAAGTTGGTTACAAGTGAAGAAAATGATTAATAAGATTCTGAAGGCAAGAACAACAGAGGCTTGTTGGTTTAGTTGTTTTAGGGAAGGAGACCAGACAGCGAGGTCATCGGTCTCATCGGAGTAGGGAAGGACGGGGAAGGGAGTCGGCCGTGCGCTTTCAAATGACCCATCCCGGAATTTGCCTGGAGCGATTTAGGGAAATCACGGAAAACCTAAATCAGGATGGCCGGACGCGGGATTGAACAGTCGTCCTCCCGAATGCGAGTCCAGTGTGCTAGCCACTGCGCCACCTCGCTCGGTGGGCTTGTTGTCTAGATTCACTGAGTTGGACTTTACTAGATTCAGTGCAGACTATCATTGAAAATATTCAGAAGCTAGCTTGTGGTAAAAGTCTGATGAAGTAAATTCACTCTCGTAAGCTCGATAGAGATTCGACGATAAAGCGACTGTACCGTGATGATTCCATAGAGAGCTTGTGATTGATGCGCTACAGAGCAGTCGACGCCTGACGCAGAAAGCTCCAAGAAGTAGCTGGCTCGGTGGGTGAGACCGAACTGTTGCTACCCCTCTTGCTATCTTCTCCTTCTGGGTGTGAAAGATGTAAGGCCAGTGTTTATCCTTGAGTATTTACTGCATCTGCAACGTGAAGTACGGCTCATTTATGTCTTCAGTGTCATCTCGTGAGCGCTATTGACATGGAATGCAGAATCCCAGTTTGTCTGTCTCAATTAAGGCTACGGACTGCCGAATGTGGTCTCGGTCGTCATTACGTCACCCAGTTTTGCAGATGGGCGGGGAGGGCGGATTACCTTGTATTCTCGTACGTCCTGCTGGCGTGATGTTGGAAACTGGCCCTACATTTCTTGTGTTTCGTCATCTAGAGGCTTTGGCAGAAACAATCGAGGTACATCAAATACCTCCTGCAGTGCGGCGTTCTGCGTCTGTTATAGAGAGCGTAGTATTGGTCACTGTGCCCCATGCCACGCCAGTGATCATCGACTCATAGGGGAGGCGGTGTCATCTACATAAACCACTCGAGTAACTTGAAACTCCCTGTGCAAATCGGAAGAGTAGAGTGAATAGAGGAGCAACCTAAGGACTGATCCTTGCGGGACATGTGCCTCGACGTGGCTGACTGTAGATGCGGCCTCATATGCTTGGACTAGGAAAGTCCTCCCTGGAGATAACTTTCCATCAGCGAACACAGTGACCATGAAACCCAAAGACGAAAACTTTGTACAGTAGACCTGGTGGCAATATGCTGTTAGACGCTCCCTTGACACTGAAAAAGGGGGCACTGCAATATTCCCTACAGTTGAAGGAGGTCGTGATCTCTTCAACTACTCGAAGGAGTTGGAGCGTGGTTATCATTCTCTGAACCCAAATTGTTCCAGGAGTAGAAATCAATCTTCCATAAGTTTCTGCGAGATCCGTAACAGGGGGATTCGTTTACTCAGAAAGAGATGTAGGCAAACAGTCCTATAGTTCTTTGCCTGGTTTTACAACAGCAGCTGTGAGAGTATGCAACCAGGGCTGAGTGAACGTCTTGCTACAGTTGATGCGAGTAAATGCAATTACGGCGTCCGTCGCTAGCGCCCTCAGTGCCCGACTCGGTACTGTACCATGGCCAGAGGCCTTGGAGATGGGCAGGAGCGGAAGATAGAAGTGAAATTCCTGCAGAGCAACACCCGGGGAAGCAAGGTACGTGGTGAGCCTGCCCTCAACCATTTGTACATGTCGAACGTACTGTGTTTCATCGATACGGCGGTAGTTTGCTTCAGATATGTCCACAAAAGCATTCGTCTTATCATGTGGCTCCTAGACTGGGCCAACTGGCGTCTGAAGCGGTGGTAGGCGTGCTAGCGAGCGCAGAAAGAAGCGCAACATTTCTCAACATGTGACGTCGGCTTTCAAGTTAGCGACCTTGTTTCCCCGTTGATGGTTTCTAACTTCTTCATAGTAGGATCGTGTGTGAGTCGCCAGTCATTCTGGAGGCGGTTCGTGTCACGGATCATGGCGAGAACTTCCTGTGGCAGCGATGGAACTGTGCGGTTAAGTCTGCTGGTGGCGGCGGCGCACCCTTGACGAAGGCCGTGAAGAAGCTGGTCACCAGCCGTCCACATCCTCGGCGTTGACTGGTCATCACTCTTGCAGATTGTGGAGGACATCGTCACGAAAACAGAATGGGTCGATCCTCCCAAAACTACAAGCTCTTCAGTAACCTGGAAAACGACTGGGAGATTGTCTTGGGACAGCTCGTGGATCATTTCGGTAGAGATGAGGTTGCGAAAACCACTCGCATTACCAAAGTAATAGACGTTTGGTTACGTGCCATTTCTCAGGCAGTGCGTGGGTTCATCGGGGTCAATGACTTGAGCCGCAGCGTGGTTCGCACCGTGGAAAGCGCGGTATCTGTGGATGTTCGTCAGGCGGTAGTTCCAAGCCGCGTGTTTCGGGTTGAAATTGCCTGCAGCAAACAGTCCACCTTGCCACAGGAACAGTGCTCCCGCGTCGTCGACATTAAGTGGTTTTCCAGACAGCTAGTAGACAGATAGGGACGTCACAGTGACTAAGAGGTCATCACGTGTACTCTGCAGCCTCCATTGCTTGCAAGCAGGTGGTGGACTAGTACAGTGTTGTGGCGAGGAGCGCACATAGATAGCCATGCCAGCGCTCGCCGTGAGTCTGTTGTTGCGAAAATAGACGTAGTTCGCAATATTGACTCGGGTCCCTGGCTTGAGATCGTTTCTGTCACCAATTATATGTCGGCATCATGTTCCATCTCCAATCGTCACCTGAGGTTGCCACTATTTTGCAGGAAGAATTGTATAAGACTCCCTCGAAAATCGTAGAGGGCCCCTATTTGTCCATTCCGAGACCAGTGGAAGCTACTCTGAATGCCAACGGTTTTAACACATTATACTAGACAAAATAATGTGTTGTGTACTTGGTGTTTCCATATATTTGTTCACTCTCTCTGCACTCTATATACACACGTTGCCCTAACTACTTGTAATATTAGCGTGACACAAAAAGATAAAGCGGCTGGAAGCAAGGTCCATACAAGACCAGATTCGTAGCCGAGAGTTATCGTAACATAGCTGTCGGTGTATCGATTGTTCCGTGAGTCCGAACCCAGAAGATAGCGCTCGCTCCCGTCTGGGGAGGCAGAGTCACAGAGTCCGGCCACATTACGCGACGCGACGTGATGTCCAGGACCATGGCGTAGGCCGAGAGCGCCGCCTGAGGTCAACGCCCGCTGACCGCGGAGCTCCCCGGTGGTAAGGAGCGCGTGTGACTGTCGATCTGCGACAGCTGAGGCAATTCCATACCGCTGTCGGTGTAGGTTCGACTACGAATATACGCGTGTGTGTTTGGTAATAGCTTATTTGGTTTGACTTGCTCGGATTGTTATTTTTCTGTACTCCTAATACTAACAGTCTTTTGTTTTAGATTTTATGTTTACACTCCTCCTTCTGCATGAAAGTTGCTTTCTATTCAACATGGCGAGAATTGGAGTAAATGAAATCGAAAATAGTAAAGTTAGTTAACTTTGGTTTGAACCGCCGACTGATGTTAAATGCTATTATATTTGCTTACCGAACCGTCCTCCTATGATCTGAGGAATCCTGCTATTTTTTGATCCATCGGTCATAAACGATAAATTTTGATTTCCTACAGGTGCCAATACTAAGAAATTACTGCGGACAAGTTAAGCTCTTGTAGGACGCCTATCTCTTACGTCTATAGCCGCCTCACGCAATTTATTTGGTTACCCCCCCCCCCCCCCCCCAAAAAAAAAACAAAAAAAAAAAGAAATTACGATGCAAACAACACGCATTTATCAGGTCTTGAACATTACTAGCATAAAAAACACTGCTTTTGATACTCGTGTCTCTTCCCGAAATCAAAAAACTTCCGTGCCGCCTACACGGACGAATTGTCTCGCGCCGACAATACCTCCCGTTCCATAACAACAGCGGTGTTGCTTCGTTGGCTAATAACACTAATTTTTATCTTTAAGTTTCCGCGAACGGCTTTTTAGAGTCTGAGAAGGTAGGGATAATGGATCTGCAGAACAGGGATGAAGTTTGTGATATACTAGAAGTCTATCTGTCGTCAACGGCATTAATTAAATCACCGGCTGAGCGGCACAAAAGTTCTATACAAGGTTCAAAAATAGTAAATCAGATTCTTCTCTTTTAATTTTATCTTCGAGTGTCTGAGTAGTTAAAAACTTTGGTCGTACGAAAGACCCGAGATGATGATTTCGGTTTGCGGGGCGCTCAACATCGTGGTCATCAGCGCCCGCACAAGTTCCAGTCTTTCCATTGCCAGTCTCGCCACTACCCGAATGATGATAATGATAATGATGATCATGAGATGATGAGGACAACACAGACACCCAGTCCCTGGGCGGAGAAAATTCCCGATCCGGCCGTGAATCGAATCCGGCACCTGCGAAAGAAGCAAGAAAACATCTCTTTGGGCTCCGCTGTATAGCAAAATTTACAACGCGTTTTTCTAATAAAAGTTAATTTCCGTCTCCTACACAAGATTCAGTAAATACAAATCCAGAGCAACTATTATTTTCAAGTTTTAATAAAGATTTATTTGTGTCTGAGCTTAGTACATCAGAATGAACAAGGCAATGTGATAAACATAGCTCCATTAAAGCCAGTTCCAATTAACGTTCGCTACTAATCTTAAAATAAAGAATTCGCGGAAAAAGAAGAGGGAATATTTGATCGTTGTTCTGAGGGACACTGACCTCCGGCACTTTACACCTTGTGTCCAGATGGATATTCAGCGGCGCGGCAAGTCTTCAAAGACGTCGTGGATTCTCCCCATAATCAGCCGTTGTATGAAAGATAAAAATACTGGTTCTTTAGACACAAAAAAAAAAAAAAAAAAAAAATAATACATATTTTAATGTGTAGTAGAACTTGTGAAACAGCTTGTACGTACATGGGTCAGCGAAGATTTCATGACAGTACACGGCTTAAAAAAATTAAGAAAAGATTCCTTTTAACTTGTCCTCCTGTCGGTCTCCGTTGTGCAGCAGTAGCGTTACCGCCTACCACGCAAGGGGGCCCGAGTTCGATTCACGGCTAGTGACTGGCTGTTGTGTGTCCTTCATCACCATTTTCAACATCATTGGCACGCAAGTCACCGAAGTGGCGTCAACTAAAAAGACTTGCCAAACGGCGGCCGAACCCCGAAGGGGACATCCCGGCCAATAAATGCCATACTATTATTTCATTTCACTTGACCTCCCAACTTACATGCAACTGTTTACATTGCTAATCATACTTCTGAGCAAACAGACTAATAAAGTTTAATATTTATGTTCCTTATATGTGTAGCTGACCTGGTGATAGAATCGTCACAATGCACTTCTACTTGAAAGGTGTCTGCTTGTCAGCCATCTTTTATGTGTTCCATTTATTTACATGTGGATTACGAGCACGATTTTTCGCTTTTGTATCGGTAAGACTCTGGTGAATTTCCGCATCTTATTTGCTGAATCGGCTACACATAGGTCTTCGTCTGTGGTCTTTCGAGCGAGCTTGGCTCAGGCAATGAATCGAGGATGCGTGGTCGCCTTACTTGGGAAGAAACAGTTGGAGAGCAGTAATCAGTCGGAGTATATTTGTTGTTGTGGTTGCTGGCAGCCAGAGTGTGCAGGCCAGGAGGTGATCGCTAGTCCTTGTATGTGATGGTCGGATAGTTGTCCGACGTCTTCTGTTTTGACACTGTCGTGGATAGAAGGCATGACGTTGGCATCAATATTTAATGAGCTTCGGTACAATGAGTTGCACTGAAAGGGAGAGAGAGCTTTATGTGAGCACAGTAAATGAAATGAAATGTTGTGTGGCTAGGGCCTCCCATCGGGTAGGCTGGTCGCTTGATGCAAGTATTTTTAGTTGACGCCACTTCGGCGACTGGCGTGTCGATGAGGATGAAATGATGATGAAGGCAACACAACACCCAGTCCCCGAGAGGAGAAAATCTGCGACGCAGCAGGGAATCAAACCCGGGCCCCTCGAATGGCATTCTGCTGCGCTGAGCACTCAGCTATGGAGGCGGACAGTACAGCAATAAGTTCGTATTGAAGACGTGAGAGAAACAAGCATATACTCCCCTCTCTCTTCGTCTACTCAGCAACACAAGGTAAGGTGTACTTTTTCTTTCCGACTTGGCGTGTAACATTGGAGCAGTGTTGTTGCTTAGGTCTTCATATCGCATGTTTAGCAGACTGGCACACTAATGGCTACGCTCAATGTCTGGAGGATCTAGTTGTGTTCATCAACTGAATTCAACTTATGATCGAGTGTAGTAAGTTGGTACTTCATTCACAAATTTTATCTTCCACTTCTCGTAGCATTTTCAAACTATTATTTAGGAATCAATAATTGTATGACTATGGTGAGATCAGTGGGTGTTTCTACATTAATCAGATAAACTGAGTGACGCTTTTTTAAATTTTAAGGTACAACAATAATTATAAAGTTAGCGTAAATTCATATTTTAATTTCAAAATCGCACCTTTCATAAATTTAATTATGTGATGCATCATTGTTATCACACAGTAGAGGAGACCAAGCGGTGGGCATAGCCCATGGACTACGAGCAAATATTCTCGTACCTAATCCAAGCCAGTTTTTTTTCGGTCAAAAAAGTTCTGCTGGTACTAAGTGTCCACAAAGAACAACTTTCTGGATTAGTGAATTACGAGGGCGTGCTGAAAATCAAGGCCTACGATTTTTTTTATCCTGACCGCAGTATCGTTTGAGGTGTTGCACGTCATGCCGGTTACTCGGTGAACATTCCTGCTTCGCTGACGCAATTTGCAACCCTCTGCTGCTAGAGAGATCCCAGTTGCGGCGTGCAACGCGGCCCAGTGTAACGTAACTATATACACACACGTGGTGTCTGTCCTTTCGGACATGTCTGAAAGAACAGACGCCACATATGTATAAGTAAGGCGTGGACGGCCAGTAATATCTTCCGTGCCGATGTACATCATGCTCGAACTCTTACGGGAATCGGCGAAATGCTACGAGTAATGAGGATAATGGGCGAAGGCCAGTATATTGGTAGTGTGTGGATAAGTTGAGAATTTGGGTCTCACAGGAGGCGTGCTTGGGTATTCCGTGCAGTTGCGATGTCCACCGATGCCGGATGGCTTAGCGGCCGGAGCATTTGCCTGTTAAGCAGAGGACTCAGGTTCGAATCCCGATTCGGCACAAATTTTCAACTTTCCACATTGATTTAAATCAACGTGCAGTTACAGGCAATATCCGTAATTCCTTTGTGTCTCAAAGTAACTATGTCGGTGCGTGAGAATCAGGGTGCTACGATCGACGTGCGAACTGCTGAAAACGTTTTCCACACATGGAGCATTCTCTCCTTCAGCATGACAATGTTAGGCCGGATACGAGAGCTGCGACAAATGGTTCAAATGGCTCTGAGCACTACGGGACTTAACTTCTGAGGTAATCAGTCCTCTAGAACTTAGAACTACTTAAACCTAACTAACCTAAGGACATCACACACATCCATGCCGGAGGCAGGATTCGAACCTGCGACCGTAACGGTCGCGCGGTTCCATACTGTAGCGCCTAGAACCGCTCGGCCAGAGCTGCGACATCTGCAGCAACCCGATGCCTTGGATTCACTGTCATCGATCATCCTCCATACAGTTCCGACTTGCCCACACCCTTCTTTCATCTGTTTCCGAAACTTAAAGAACACCTTCGAGCACTCCACTTCAATAGTGATGAAGCGGTTCAAACGGAGGTGAAGTTGTGTTCCGTCAACTAACTACAACATTCTGCAGTGGCGGTATCAACGAATTGATCTCTCGATGGGAGAGATGTGTTCGTCGCCAGGGTGAAAATGTTGAGAATTAAATACGTAGACATGAAGAGTAAAGTGTGTTTTAATTAAAAATCTTCAAAGTTTTCACAAAAATAATTCAGAGGCATTACGAGACAGTAAATGAATCAGTATGATAAATGCATAAATAAATGCATAAATAAATGTGTCTGTACAACCACAAGTGAGAATAGTCGGAACGCATTTTGTTAATTTGGGCCTTATTCATTTTTGAAGGATGACATGCATGTATATAAATATATGCGTACTATGGATACACTCTATACACTGAACAATTTTAGGCATCTGACGGCAATATTTCCGACGCTCAGTGTGATACTTTGGAATATCAGCCACTGGTGTTTGGAAAAAAATCTATTTTAGCAGTCCAACTATAATCCAGTCAGATACGGAATCGTGAAACAGAACCCACGAGAGAGAGAGAGACAGACAGAGAGAGCGGGGGGGGGGGGGGGGGGGAGGGGGGAGGGGGGAGGGGTGACACCGTTAACAGAAGATGAAAATGTGGAATGTATCCCTCTTCACGCGATCTATACTCAGTTGGTAGCGAGATAGAAAGCGTTCTTACAAATAGGCACGGTTTGCTGCGTTTCGTCGCTTCACGACTGTGGCGGAGAATGTTACCCGTCGCAGACCCTTAAATATTTGAGCCTTCTGTGCTGCCATTTGCGCAACAAACGGACAAACGGAGGGAAAGGACACAGCTCGTGTGTGCGGACCAAAGCAAACACCACGCGCGGCATGCAGACCAGACAAATAGCACCCATCGGCGTGTCGTCTACACACGCATTTGCGTGACGGAGCAGATGACGGCGGTTCTGTTTGCGTGCTTTTGACGTTGGGTGCTTGTTGTCGCTGAGCTGCCGATGAAAATTTTCGCTACAAGTAACGAATCCGTCAGCCTAGACTCACCGTACTTCTAATACTGGTTTCGTTTCAAATGTGCAGGTAAGTTACGGTAAGTTATTTAAGACTTCCTAAGCTCTCTGTAATGGAAGAGACAGGTTGTAGATGTCAGCAGGTAATTTCTGCAGAGGAGAACATACTTGTAATTTTCTTCGTGGTTCTAAAGGACGAAAGAAAGGGAAGAAGCAGAGCCAGTTTCGCTGACATCCGTCTTAGCGGTTGACCTCATATTTTTGTAGCGAGTTGCTACATGTACGAGGGACGTACCGAAAGTAAGCACCACGGCATCATAAACTAAAAGTCTTTCACTATTTTTAGACCCAGTCGCTGCAGACATTGAGAGATATGTCGCAGCACGACATCTGTTTCACCAAACTTCCTGGCAGATTAAACTGTGTGCCGGACCGAGACTCGAACTCGAGACCTTTGCCTTTCGCGGGCAAGTGTGCTCTACCATCTGAGCTACCCAAGCACGACTCACGCCCCGTCCTCACAGCTTTACTTCCGCCAGTACCTCGTCTCCTACTTTCCAAACTCCGCAGAAGCTCTCTGGGTAGCTCAGGTGGTAGAGCACTTGCCCGCGAAAGGCAAAGGTACAGAGTTCGAGTCTCGGTCCGGCACACAGTTTTAATCTGCCAGGAAGTTTCATGTCAGCGCACACACCGCTGCAGAGTGAAAATCTCATTCTGGTATCAGTTTCACCAGTTTGGTAAGACTCGGTGCCCTTCGATGCAACGAATTGTCGCACAGCCAGATCCACCTCTACAATGCTTTGGAAGTGACGTCCCGAGAGTGCTGCTTCCAATGCAGGGAACAGGTAAACGTCCGATGGGGCTATATGCCGGGTAATCCAAACTCTCCCACCCGAAGTGACGAATCTGATCGTTAGTGAGCCTTATTTTGTGTGGCTTTGCCTTGTCGTCTAAGAACACAAAACCTTCACTCAAGAGCCCTGGTCTCCTTCGTCGAATGCCGGACCTGAGTTTGGTGAGGGTGTCACAGTAGTGTGCCCCAATGATGGTCCCTTGTCGGAAGAAATCAAGGAGATGCACACTTCTCGCGCCCCAGAACACCCTGGCCGTAATATTTCCTGCTGAAGGTAACGCTTTTAATTTTTACCTGGGATGCTACCACGTCATTGAGGCGGCCTTGGATACTGAGGTAAAGTGATGCGCCCATGTCTCATCGCCTGTGATAGTTCCGAACAGGAATGCATTCCCTCTCGTGCGTACCGCATCAAATGATCGAGGTTCATTCCCATTCTTGCACTCTTGCTTGGTTTCTCGGCACCTATCTTGCTGACACTTTTCGGCGACCCAGCACATGGTGGAGGATGTGACTGCCCGCCGAATACGCGGTATGGAAGCTACACCATTATGAACCTTTCCACTACCAACGTGTCCTGTACTGAAGCAATGTTGCTTTCTTTCGTGGACGTGGAAGAACGCCCACTTCGACCTTCATCCTCCACATTCTGCCTTTCTTCCCCGAACATGCAAAATCAGCGACCAAATATTTGACGAGACAAGATCTCTTCACCACACACGGTCTGTAGGCAATCGTGGATGACTGACACACTAGTCCTACGCGCCCATTCACACCGCATAACAGCACACAGTTCGGCGGCCACGTTGTCAGTAAACGTCCGTCTGCCGAAGTGACGTGTAATCCAGTAACACAGGGCACGCCAGTCCGCTGCTACTCTCTCTTCTTCGGCGCTCTGCGGATGCATGATTTGCCCTCTGCTGACGCCCGTTCCGTCGTTGAACTAGGAACGGGTGTGGATTCATATGGCGTTTGTTTGTGTCACCTTGTGCACCATCTTCTCTTTCAAAAACAATGACGAAACTAACTTTCAGAACGTCAAAGACACTTCTACATTTCGATTTAGAGAAACGCTTTGCTGCATGTATTTTTGCATTTCTAAATACCCTACACCAAACATCTAAAACACGAAAATGCTTAAAATAAGACTCTCATAGTAAGAGGGTAAATGTATTTCTTAATGTTTTCCGGTATTGAAATATTTCTTTTTTCATTTTTTCGTATGTTAAAACAGTATAACATCTTCAAGGGAAGTCGGTCATAAATTACAACCACTTGACCCAATGATATATTTTGGAGTAAAATACAGACAGACTGCCTACCCAAAAGTGCCAGTATTCTCAGAATAGTGCATAGCATGCGTCGAGTCAGAAATCCATAATACTTACTCTGAGCTATAATTCCTTTGAGAGCTCATAAGTGAAGTGACGATTCCATGATTTGTCAGTCGGAATCCCTCGCCCGGGTTGAGCAGATTCTCTGCTGACTGTGTTTCCACAGCTCCCTTAACAACTCAAGCCCAATAGTATGAAGCTATGACCACTATTTCGACTCTCCCATAATCCATGGAGTGGTCAGTGGAAATACGATCTTCAACCACAATTACTTTGTTGGACTATTCAAGAACTGAGAGTCCCTTGTGTTGGATGCACCGCTCTTGTACAGTGCGTGTCGTTTGTCCTATGTAACTTACCACACTGACAAGGAATTACGCCTTCCGTAAAAACTGATTATTTTTCACAGATCCCAGAAGAGCTGCCGTCTTGGTCAGTAGGAGGAAGGTCACATCTACTTTATGCTTTTTAGTAATTCTGCCAACGTTTGCAGAAACATTTCCATATAAGGAAGAAAGGTAGTAGACTATCCATTTCTCCCATCTTCCTCTTTCTTTGGTTGGCCTGGCCAGCCGAAGTGGCCGTGCGGTTAAAGGCGCTGCAGTCTGGAACCGCAAGACCGCTACGGTCGCAGGTAAGAATCCTGCCTCGGGCATGGATGTTTGTGATGTCCTTAGGTTAGTTAGGTTTAACTAGTTCTAAGTTCTAGGGGACTAATGACCTCAGAAGTTGAGTCCCATAGTGCTCAGAGCCATTTTTTTGGTTGGCCTGGCGTTTTAGTTTTGTAGAGTTTTCTTAATCTAGTGTTTTGTGTGTCCGTTTTTACTGGATATCTCTTGTCTGCGACGCATGCGCATTTTGCTCCACAGTATATCAATGTGTCAAGTGGCTTTAACTCAGTCTCCGGTTTATGTGGACTCGCATTCGGGAGGACGACGGTTCAATCCCGTCTCCGGCCATCCTGATTTAGGTTTTCCGTGATTTCCCTAAATCGTTTCAGGCAAATGCCGGGACGGTTCCTTTGAAAGGGCACGGCCGATTTCCTTCCCAATCCTTCCCTAACCCGAGCTTGCGCTCCGTCTCTAACGACCTCGTTGTCGACGGGACGTTAAACACTAACCACCACCACCACCACCACCGCTTTATGATGAAGATGGCCGTACGATTAACAGCCAAAATATCGGAAGTCTATATGCGGCTGTCCCGGACGCAAACCCTAAATGTGATGGAAATGAAGGCAAATAGCTTAGAGAATTTCACACAACATGAAACCTAACTAAATAATTAGTAAACTAAGGGGGAGGAAAGGAACTGAAAAAGAAATAAATATTAAGTCCTGTCGACCCAGGATCTCCATAGATGGGCATAAAGTGAACGGTGGAAGGTAGGGCAAAAGGGTGGATGTGGGGGGGGGGGGGGGGGGGAGGGGGGAGGGGGAGGGGGAGGGGGAGGGCTCTGGTTGCATGCATTCTGTTTCATCGGCATCATCATCAGAAACAGTTTCCAGTTACTACCAGGTCGATTTTGCTTGTAGGCCTCTCCATTTCGTTTTTTACTCCCACCAGCACTCTGCCATCACCCCGTTCTACTTCTCGCCTTTTCTACGAATGCACTCCTGCACTCCTTCCAGTCAACTGTCCCTTGGTATTCGTCTTACTACTTTCTGTTGGAACCACAATTCATGCATTTTCCGTCGTATTCAGTCACCTATGTAGTCTTCAGATATTCGCGCAACTTGAGCTCTGCCGACTCTATGCGATACTGTAAAAGTACTTTCTTTACCAGCTCACAGATCACTTATTTCTGTTTACGGAACTATAATGGAAGTAGACTTCAGAGAGCTTTACGTAAATTATGGGGAAACTGCATCAGTATGTTCGAACGGGAAAATTTTATTCTGAGTACTGTACTGTTCCTGTCCTGGCTAGAAGGGACCGCTTATGCTACGTTACGTTTTATTTCATGACCATGGGACCGTAGACAACATAAATAAAAATCCTATTTTGTTTTCATAGAACCACAATAATCTCTCTCCTAAATGAAAAGTTAATAGTGATTTATAGATTTTCTTTCTCTTCACCACGATGGGGAAAAACCTGGTAGTGGCAAGTACGACGATAGTAACTAACTTCTTCCACATATGCTACCGCCAGTTTAAATCATATACATGCCTCTGATCGGGACAAACAATATACATAGTAAATACAGGGTGGTCGATTGATAGTGACCGGGCCAAATATCTCGCGAAATAAACATCAAACGAAAAAACTACAAAGCCCGAAACTTGTCTAGCTTGAAGGGGGAAACCAGATGGCGGTATGGTTGGCCCGCTAGATGGCGCTGCCATAGGTCAAACGGATATCAACTGCGTTTTTTTAAATGGGAACCCCCATTTTTATTACATATTCGTGTAGTACGTAAAGAAGTATGAATGTCTTAGTTCGACCACTTTTTTCGCTTGTGATAGATGGCGCTGTAATAGTCACAAAAGTATAAGTACGTGGTATCACGTAACATTCCGCCAGAGCGGACTGTATTTGCTTCGTGATACATTAGCTGTGTTAAAATGGATGTTTTACCAATTGCGGAAAAGGTTGATATCGTGCTGATGTATGGCTATTGTGATCAAGATGCCTAACGGGCGTGTGGTATGTATGCTGCTCGGTATCCTGGACGATATCATCCAAGTGTCCGGACCGTTCGCCGGATAGTTACGTTATTTAAGGAAACAGGATGTGTTCAGCTACATGTGAAACGTCAACCACGACATGCAACAAATGATGACGCCCAAGTAGGTGTTTTAGCTGCTGTCGCAGCTAATCCGCACATCAATAGCAGCCAAACTGCGCGAGAGTCGGGGATATCAAAAACGTCGGTGTTGAGAATGCTACATCAACATCAATTGCACCCGTACCATATTTCTATGCAGCAGGAATTGTATTATGGCGACGACTTTGAACGTCGTGTACAGTTCTGCCACTGGGCACAAGAGAAATTACGGGACGATGACAGATTATTTGCACGCGTTCTATTTAGCGACGAAGCGTCATTCACCAACAGCGGTAACGTAAACCGGCATAATATGCACTACTGGGGAACGGAAAATCCACGATGGCTGCGACAAGTGGAACATCAGCGACCTTGCGGGTTAATGTATGGTGCGGAATTATGGGAGGAAGGATAATTGGCCCCCACTTTATCGATGACAATCTAAATGGTGCAATGTATGCTGATTTCCTACGTAATGTTCTACCGAAGTTACTACAAGATGTTTCACTGCATGACAGAATGGGGATGTACTTCCAACATGATGGATGTCCGGCACATAGCTCGCGTGCGTTTGAAGCGGTACTGAATAGCATATTTCATGACAGGTGGATTGGTCGTCGCAGCACCATGCCATGGCCCGCACGTTCACCGGATCTGACGTCCCCGGATTTCTTTTCGTGGGGAAAGTTGAAGGATATTTGCTATCGGGATCCACCGACAACGCCTGACAACATCTGTCAGCGCATTGTCAATGCATTTGCGATCATTACGGAAGGCGAATTACTAGCTGTTGAGAGGTATGTCGTTACACGTATTGCCAAATGAATTGAGGTTGACGGACATCATTTTGAGCATTTATTGCATTAATCTGGTATTTACAGGTAATCACGCTGTAACAGCATGCGTTCTCAGAAATGAGAAGTTCACAAAGGTACATGTATCACATTGGAACAACCGAAATAAAATATTCAAACGTACCTACGTTCTGTATTTTAATTTAAAAAACCTACCTGTTACCAACTGTTCGTCTAAAATTGTGAGCCATATGTTTGTGACTATTACAGCGCCATCTATCACAAAGTGAAAAAAGTGGTCCAACTAAAACATTCAGACTTCTTTACGTACTACACGAATATGTAACAAAAAATGGGGGTTCCTATTTAAAAAAAAAAAACGCGGTTGATATCCATTTTACCTATGACAGCACCATCTAACGGGCCAACCATAGCGCCATCTGGTTTCCGCCTTCAAGCTAGACAAGTTTCGTTCTTTGTAGTTTTTTAGTTTGACCCTTATTTCGTGAGATATTTGGCCTGGTCACGATCAATAGACCACCCTGTATATGCATACACACTGAGGTAACAAAAGTCGTGTAATACCTCCTAACATCGCTTCGGACCTCCTTTTGCCCGGCGTAGTGCAGCAGCTGGGCTTGTCATGGACTGAACAAGTCATCGGAAGTCTTCTACAGAACTATTGAACTATGCTGTTTCTATAACCGTCCAAAATTGCGAATGTGTCGACGATAGAGGATTTTGTGCACGAACTGACCTCTCGATTATGTTCCATAATGGTTCGATGGATTCATGTCGACCGATCTGTGAGCCAGATCATTCACTCGAAGAATGTTCTTCAGACCAGTCAAATGGTTCAAATGACTCTAAGCACTATGGGACTTAACGTCTGAGGTCATCAGTTCCCTAGACTTAGAACTACTGAAACCTAACTAACCTAAGGATATCATACACGTCCATGCCCGAGACAGGATTCGAACCTGCGACCGTAGCAGCAGCGCGGTTGTGGACTGAAGCGGCCGGCTTCACACCAGTCGCAAACAATTATGGCCCAGTGACATTCTTAGGAACATGAAGTCCATGAATAGTTGCAAATGGTGTCCAACTAGCCGAAGATAATCATTTCCAGTCAATGAACGGTTCAGCTGGACCAGAAGACGCAGTACATTCCGGGTAAATACAGCCAGCACCATTATAGAACCGACAACTGCTTGCTTAGTGCCTTTTTGACAACCCAGGTTATGGATTCGTGAGGTCTGTGCCACACTCGAACCTTACCATCCGCTCTTACCAACTGAAATCGCGACTCACCTGACCAGGTCTGACACCAGTGCATGCTCCGCAACATGCTTCAACGCTGGACACAGGGTTGGGTAAGGAATGATTGTGTAGGGCATTACATTTCTCCATCAGCGCCGTTAGATGGTCGTTAGTGCTAGTGCACGTGCAGCAATACGTCTTCCCAAAACATCGCAGGCAGGATCGATGGGATAAAAGTCGGTGGAAAGAGGAGGGTAGCCGATTCGCCTGATGTCGTCTCGTTCCAAGAGCTACTCCATCTGCGCTGTTTCAATGCTGTCGCACATTGTCATACATAAAAACGAAGTCAGGGCCGAATTCACTCCTGAAAAGTTCGCACATGGGTAAGGAGTACAGTGTCATTGTTACATTGACTGATGGTTGTCCCATCTCCAAAGATTTGGAAGCCAGTAGGCCCATACAACAGTATCTCTCCCCAAACCGTAACACCTGGGCTACTAAAACGACTATGTTCAAGAATGCTGGACATATCCTCATACCGTGTATGGCAGGAGGTGGGAACACATGATGCACTCACGAAAGTTGTCGAACATGATGCTTTTGGTAGCCCAGTTTTTATGGTATGAGGAAGCATGTTGCATGGGTGCACTGGCCTTCAAATGCTTGAGCGCGGTGCATTCATCGGTCAGCATTATTGTGACGCTGTGCTCCTCCCCGATATGCGTTCTTTTCAGGGGTGCTCTGGTCCTGGCTTAATTTTTGTCGATTCCAGTGAGCGACTGTATTGAACAGCGTGGGCGCGGGACGTCCTGGAACTGGAGTATATTCAGCGAATGAACTGGCGTTCCCGTTTTACCGACTTAAGTCCCATGAAGCACGAGTGGGATACGCTGGCGAGACGTTTCGCAGCACGTCCACATGCACCAACAATGACCATCCAGTGGCTGTCAACCGCTCTGTGGAGATACGGAACGCTCTACCACAAGAACTCGTTGCCGACATTGTGCCCAGTACGGGAGAACATCGCACAGCATGCGTTGCCGTCCGCGGCGGTCATCACATTCTTCGTAAGTGCCGTGTCTCGCCTTTCGTAATGCCAGGAGGACAACCATGGATCGCTGTGACGTCAGCGTAACACTGATTGCGTATTTGATTGATTTTGCTTCTGTCCTGTACTGCCGGACGGTGTAGCCGAGCGGTTCTAGGCGCTTCAGTCTGTAACCGCGCGACCGCTCCGGTCGCAGGTTCGAATCCTGCCCTGGGCATGGATGTGTGTGATGTCCTTAGGTTAGTTATGTTTAAGTAGTTCTAAGTTCTAGGGGACTGATGGCCTGAGAAGTTAAGTTCCATAGTGCTCAGAGCCATTTGAATCATTCTTTTGTACTGTACTGTAACGGTTCTTTCTGTGGAAAGTCCACGTTTCATCGAATTATATTAGTTGGCAGTGATACATCAAGCGAAAGTTACTTTTGTCCTCAAGTTTTGCATACCATTGTTCTTAGTAACCTTAAATGGGGGTGTTGAACGCTGAAAAACGAGTGTCGCAAAAGATTTCGTGACACTACAATACAGGAGCAGCCGCTAACGTCATTAGAGAGGGATTGGAACGATTAGAGAAAGAAATTGGTAGCGATGTTTTCGGAAGAACCATCGCGGCATTCGTTCTAATTAATTTATGGAAATATTGGAAACCTGAATCTGGACGGATGGCCTGACGGCGATGGAAATTTGTCTTTCTATAAAGCAAGCCTAGTGTCTTAACCACTGCGGCACGACGCGCCATTCACTAGAAGACGGCGACGACGCAGAGAAAAAGAAAGGAAAGTATGCTAAAAAGGGATGAAATGTAGTGGAAAGAGAAGTATGAGATGTCGATAAGTTTACAGAGAAGGAGACATTTCAGTCCTTGATGACTTGAGAGAGTGAAAAACGAATGACAGTCTTCCAAAGCTCTACAGTTTCCGTGGGGAATTAGCAGCATCACGGCTCATTTAGCAACGAACAGTGGGCGCAGTGAATAACAGCGGTGACAACAGTCACTCATATTTACTTGTTTAACCTTAATAGAGCTGCAAATAATTAAAAAATAATGGACGCGTGGCGCTGATTATAGCTGTAATGCCACCTCAGTGCATTGCGTGCCAGTTTCGTAATTAATGTACCCAAGCAGCTTCTCATTTGGCATCCCCTGGGTGACTGGGCCCAGTTACAGATCTTCCAAAAGAGGAAAATTTGTGGCGGCCACAGGGAATCGAACATCTCGATCTCATTTTGTTCTACATTGTTCGTTGACTTTATTCGGGGCGTACGTCCGCTGACACCCGTTCAGTCTTTTTTTTTCCAGAGGGCAGCTAACCCTCTGACCGAACACACTGAGCTCTTTTGCCGACAGTCATTAGGCCATAGAGGTTGGCCGTCGGAAGACCTCTTGAAAACATCATACAGATATCGTGTGAATGCAGATTTACTGGCGGCATCCAGAACGACTTCATAAATCGTAATAATATGATGCAAAAATAAAACGTTATTTATCTATACTAATAATAAATCAGTAAAACTGTCGTGTGTGTTTGTTTGTCTCTCTGAACACGTTTCTACAAAACTACTACACGGATTTACGTGGTGTTTTTGTAGTTTGGTTGAGGATAGCGTTGTGCACCATACAGGCTTTAATTTATTAAAATCAGATCACGGAATAAAAGATGTCGGGATTTCAAGTTTTATCTAAAACCGTCGCACCTGTCTGTCTGACTGACTTTTTGGACACCCTCATCTCTTTCGTGAAGTTTTCACAGGTAATTTGAGTATAGATCAGGGTACTAATAAGCTTTATTTCATCATACGCGGATCATGAAAGATAATTTTCGTAACTGAAATTTTTATCTATGCTAATATTATAAATAAGTTTTCACAATTAACTTGCTGAACCGATTTTGATGAAATTTGATACATAGATTATTTGAAGGCTAAGAAGGAACATAGGGTCCTTTAGAAAGCGTGTAGTTCAAGAAACGTATTGATTTGAAGAAGATTACGCGAATTAGGGAAAAATGTTTGCTCTTTTGAAAACCTATTACTCTTTGATTTCTGATTTTTAACATATTTCTGAAAATATATGCTTTGTGATACGATTGAAAGTAATGAATGCAATCGTTACACAAACCCTAACTGTGTTTAATCCATACTTCCTCACTATTTGCTACATAATTTACACGTTGTATTATGTGTAGCTACTTCAGTAGTGTGATGTGTAGATGGGTGCTCCTACCCATGCTGCTTTGTACGCACTCCTTGGCAGCGACGTTGCACATATCGATATATTGTGCGTTGGGACGGCTTGGAGAGGCGAGAGTGGGGGTGTACATCAAGAGCTATGCTAAACTAAACATGCAGACATGTGAGGGCAGCTGCTGTTATTGCACGTACAGTAGCTTACATACTCATTATCACTCATAACAAGACTACTGATATATGAGTGCAGCTGTGGATAACAGCTAGCAGTCGATAAATGATAATACAGTTTCCTAGATCGCCAAAATATCATGCTGTTTCATCTGACTCACTATAGTGATTTTTCCCTTAATTTTGGTATTTATCTTAGGTATCTATACACTTAATTTTTCTCTTGCCTATTTTGGGCCCATTTTTTTTCGTGCTATGTGGGAAGATATGTAACCTCTACTTCTTCCCTTTTTGTCTTCAGACAGATCTGATGATGGCAATCAGTCGGACACAGAATCAATGTGGATAAATGAAATGCTATACAGACAGATAATTCTGCGTAAATGTTTTGTCATGGTAATTGACCTATATAATGATACTCCGTCTTCAATTACCTTCACAATCATTTTAACAGCACTACAACATGTTTCAATAAATCTCACTGTGGTTCACAGAAACCTTATAAATACTGGTCTACACTTATTATTAAACAGGAATAATTTGCAGCACTGCAGTGACATACTAGCAGGATGAAAGCTTTGAAAGCTCATTGGATAAAAGCATTGTGCGTATTAAACATAGGGTTTGATTTTGAGTGCTGGACTGGAACACAGTTCTAAACTTCTGGAATATTTATTTGCTAACTGTAAGCAAATGGTTGGCAAAGTTACTAGAAAGGCCTTGTAACGACCCAGAATGACTGTCATTCAAAATAACACACAACTATTTATGTGTAATTATTTTTGGGAAATAGTGGAAGCTGACTTCATATGGTAAAAATAGTTATCTAGCAACAACACAGCCCATTACAGGACAGTAGGACTTCAGTAAAGACTGATGATACTTTTCGAACTAAGACTGAGCTGGAGTCGACACCTCGCATGCCTTCAGTGACTTCTATACCTGCGGAGAAGGTGCACAAGTCCCACTGTGCTAAAGATACCTGACAATATTTGCAGTTCGTCTACAGCAAAGGCCTTGAACTTCCTCATTAATTTCACAACGGTGAACCAGCACTATGTTTCACTGGGGGAAGTAGAGTGGCTAATGTGTTTGCAGCTCGATTTATTCTAGTGCACTTGTCATCAATATTCACGTCAGTGACGAATGGAAAAATCTGAGGTTACTATCTTAAATTCCTTGTCTCTTTAAGATATCATACAGTGCTGTGGACTGTTGCCCGATGCGCTTAAGACATTCCTTCCAAACACTGATCCACCTTTTTACCCCATAAGACATTGGACGCCACTAAACTTCCATTTGACACAGTTCGATCATTCACAATCTCATCGCGAAACCCAAGTCCAATACTCCTCCTTGATATTTACACGAAAAGTTGAGATCTCACATCGGGCGCGCGGCTGCTCACCGCTCAGAGACGAAGTCCCGCGCTACCACACAACGCGAAATTTTGTAAGTCGTTTCATTTCCTAGCTGCCTAATGACCGACTGTCTGCTTTCGCGCCTCAATCCGATCTGTACCCTTTGGTGTCCAGATCAGAACTGCCCACTTTGGTGTCTCCAGCCGAACTGTACGCTTTCGCGTCTGCACCGGCACTCCCTCTGCTGTCTCCGGCCGCGTCTCCCGCGTGCCGAACACCGTCGTCGTCCATTTGCCTGGCTACAGCTTATTCTACGTTATTTTACGTTTTAACATATTGAAATAATCAAAGCTTGACCACTTTCACGTTCTAAATAAAGTAACAATAATATCCGTTACATAATAAACGTTAAATTCATTTAGATAAAACCAATACAATTTTCTTTTTAGCTTTGAATGCCACCGACAGTAGCCTTCCACCAATGTGCTTACTGATAAATAAATATAGAACAAAAGTAACTATTATGCACTAAACTTTACAACAAGTATTCTATTACCTAAAGATTCAATAAGATGTCATGCTGTCATCGTTCAATGTATTTTGTGTGGAGGTGTCTGACAGGTGTCTGATGCTTAACTGAAAAGTGTTGCTTATGAGGAACTCTTTGACCATTGTACCCAGTTCTTTTTAACTGCCTATGCGCATTCATTGTGATGCCTGGACTACTGGCAGTACTATAGAATTCACGAGTGATTATTTTCGCTAATTTCGTGTAATTTTTTTTGCAACCACTTGTGAGTTAACGAGCATTTCGCTCTCATTTAAGTATATGGCCAGAAATTGTGAAACGAATCGTGTTCGCCTCGACATGGGGAAAGTCCACAGGTGTCTATTCTGCTGAATGAGGCCAGGCAGATCAAGGCCTAAGCGCTGTAGTGTGCGAGTGAGACAGACGAGAACCTACGTCATAGGGAAACCCCGTAGGAGCTGTTTGTGCCAGGGAGGTGTTGTTGTTGTTGTTGTGGTCTTCAGTCCTGAGACTGGTTTGATGCAACTCTCCATGCCACTCTATCACGTGCAAGCTTCTTCATCTCTCAGTACCTACTGCAACCTACATCCTTCTGAATCTGCTTAGTGTATTCATCTCTTGGTCTCACTCTACGATTTTTACCCTCCACGCTGCCCTCCAGTACTAAATTGGTGATCCCTTGATGCCTCAGAACATGTCCTACCAACCGGTCCCTTCTTCTTGTCAAGTTGTGCCAGAAACTACTCTTCTCCCCAATTCTATTCAATACCTCCTCATCAGTTATGTAACTACCCATCTAATCTTCAGCATTCTTCTGTAGCACCACATTTCGAAAGCTTCTCTTCTCTCCTTGATCAAACTATTTATCGTCCATGTTTCACATCCATACATGGCTACACTCCATACAAACACTTTCAGAAACGACTTCCTGACACTTAAATCTATACTAGATGTTAACAAATTTCACTTGTTCAGAAACGCTTTCCTTGCCATTGCCAGTCTACATTTTATATACTCTCTACTTCGACCACCATCACTTAATTTGTTCCCCAAATACCAAAACTCCTTTACTACTTTAAGTGTTTCATTTCCTAATCTAATTCCCTCAGCATCACCCGACTTAATTCGACTACATTCCATTATCCTCGTTTTGCTTTTGTTGATGTTCATCTTATATCCTCCTTGCAAGACACTATCCATTCCGTTCAACTGCTCTTCCAAGGCCTTTGCTGTCTCAGACAGAATTACAATGTCATCGGCGAACCTCAGAGTTTTTATTTCGTCTCCATGGATTTTAATACCTACTCCGAATTTTTCTTTTGTTTCCTTCACTGCTTGCTCAATATACAGATTGAAAAACGTCAGGGAAAGGCTACAACCCTGTCTCACTCCCTTCCCAACCACTGCTTCCCTTTCATGCCCTTCAACTCTTATAACTGCCATCTGGTTTCTGTACAAAAGTGTAAATAGTCTTTCGCTCCCTGTATTTTACCCCTACCACCTTCAGAATTTGAAAGAGAGTATTCCAGTCAACATTGTCAAAAGCTTTCTCTAAGTGTACAAATGCTAGAAGCGTAAGTTTGCCTTTCCTTAATCTAGCTTCTAAGATAAGTCGTAGGGTCAGTATTGCCTCACGTGTTCCAATATTTCTACGGAATCCAAACTGATCTTCCCCGAGGTCGGCTTCTACTAGTTTTTCCATTCGTCTGTAAATAATACGCGTTAGTATTTTGCAGCTGTGGCTTATTGAACTGATAGTTCGGTAATTTTCACATCTGTCAACACCTGCTTTCTTTGGGATTGGAATTATTATATTCTTCTTGAAGTCTGAGGGTATTTCGCCTGTCTCATATATCTTGCTCACCATATGGTAGAGTTTTGTCAGGACTGGCTCTCCCAAGGCTGTCAGTAGTGTTAAATATGGCTGACCATAAAAGGAAACATTTATGAAAACTATTTAATTCTGTAGTAATTCAGGGAATGAAGCTACAATTCTTAAATTTTCATGGTCATCCGAATAAATCTTGAATATTGATCATATCTATAATAGTTAGGATTTACTGTCAATGTGAAACTAACAAGTTTTGTAACAAGGACCTGAATGCCAAATTCTGAACGCTTTGGTCTATCTTTCAACGATCGACGTTTCATATAAAGGCGCATCATTAAAATGACAGATTTTGTAAATGTCAACTGTGTATTTGTTTAAAAGACATAGTAAATTTAAATTATCAGTGCTAAGAGACACTTGAGATAGCGTAAAGACTGGCGCCACTGGACAATGTATGACGAGAAACGAGTGATTTGAATGACACTATATCTTGTGCCAATTCGGTAGAAGGATTTGTGTTTGGCGGATTCCTGAAGGACTTGAGCTGCCGTCATGTGTAGTGCCTATTGTAAAAGTGCTGAGGAGATGGTGTCACGGCATGACGGTGATTTCGTGGTTAGGTAGTGTTCCCCATATTTCACTTACGGAAACACTAAATTTGGACGAATATTAACAAATTTTCAAGCCTTGTGTACTGTGTATTGTGGAGGAACAGTTCGGTGGCGACGATTGCTTCTATCAGCCTGAGAATGCACGCCGTCACAAAACATCAGTGTGAGAGAATGTTGAACAGCAAGATTCCTTAAATGGACTAGCTTGGAAAGAGTCCAGACTTGAACCCAATGGAATACCTTTGGGATGATATGGAACGTAGACTTCGCTCCAGATCCAAGAATCTGACATCACTACCTTCTCTGGTTATTGCTCTTGAGGAAGAAGAGGCTTCGGCACCTCACTGAAAGAGTCTCCAGCGGAGTTCAAGCCATCATAAAGGGGAAGGGTGGAAACAACCTTTGTTACTGTCCACAACTTGGTGTCCATATACTTCTGATCAAATAGTATGCTCATAAGCAGGTTATGTTCACCTGGCAAGAGCATCATACTGGCAGTTCTAATATTGTTGTACATACATTTTTATGCCTTCGACACTGGTCACCAACTTGATAAATGTCTCAGGACTGCAAGTGTTTTCCCCCCATAATCATCACTGCCGTACATATACCTTCTCGGTGAGTACTCAGTATTCTTTCTCTGGAATTACACACACAATTCTGTGTACTACCTGGAAATACTCCCATTTTTATATCTGCACTGCACCTGCATCTGCTTCTGCCAGTCGCTGTGAGGCGCATAACACGGGGTGCTTTCTGTCGTACCTTATACGAGGTGCATTCAAGTTCTAAGGCCTCCGATTTTTTTTCTAATTAACCACTCACCCGAAATCGATGAAACTGGCGTTACTTCTCGACGTAATCGCCGTGCAGACGTACACATTTTTCACAACACTGACGCAATTATTCCATGGCAGCGGCGAAGGCTTCTTTAGGAGTCTGTTTTGACCACTGGAAAATCGCTGAGGCAATAGCAGCACGGCTGGTGAATGTGCGGCCACGGAGAGTGTCTTTCATTGTTGGAAAAAGCCAAAAGTCACTAGGAGCCAGGTCAGGTGAGTAGGGAGCATGAGGAATCACTTCAAAGTTGTTATCACGAAGAAACTGTTGCATAACGTTAGCTCGATGTGCGGGTGCGTTGTCTTGGTGAAACAGCACATGCGCAGCCCTTCCGGACGTTTTTGTTGCAGTGCAGGAAGGAATTTGTTCTTCAAAACATTTTCGTAGGATGCACCTGTTACCGTAGTGCCCTTTGGAACGTAATGGGTAAGGATTACACCCTCGCTGTCCCAGAACATGGACACCATCATTTTTTCTGCACTGGCCATTACCCGAAATTTTTTTGGTGGCGGTGAATCTGTGTGCTTCCATTGAGCTGACTGGCGCTTTGTTTCTGGATTGAGAAATGGCATCCACGTCCCATCCATTGTCACAACCGACGAAAAGAAAGTCCCATTCATGCTGTTGTTGTGCGTCAACATTGCTTGGCAACATGCCACACGGGCAGCCATGTGGTCGTCCGTCAGCATTCGTGGCACCCACCTGGATGACACTTTTCGCATTTTCAGGTCGTCATGCAGGATTGTGTGCACAGAACCCACAGAAATGCCAACCCTCGAGGCGATCTGTTCAACAGTCATTCGGCGATCCCCCAAAACAATTCTCTCCACTTTCTTGATCATGTCGTGAGACCGGCTTGTGCGAGCCCAAGGTTGTTTTGGTTTGTTGTCACACGATGTTCTGCCTTCATTAAACTGTCGCACCCACGAACGCACTTTCAACATATCCGTAACTCCATCACCACATGTCTCCTTCAACTGTCGAAGAATTTCAATTGGTTTCACACCACGCAAATTCAGAAAACGAATGATTGCACGCTGTTCAAGTAAGGAAAATGTCGCCATTTTAAGTATTTAAAACAGTTCTCATTCTCGCCGCTGGCGTTAAAATTCCATCTGCCATACGGTGCTGCCATCTCTGGGACGTATTGACAATGAACGCGGCCTCATTTTAAAACAATGCTCATGTTTCTATCTCTTTCCAGTCCGGAAAAAAAAAAAATCGGAGGCCTTAGAACTTGAATGCACCTCGTATTAAGGTTTCTTTCCTTTCCACCTATGATTGGAGAATGGCAAGAACGACTGCATGTACGTTTGTTTCTTATTATTTCCGTATTTTTTTCTGTATGATATCTAGGGGACAGATACGTAGTGGAAGAAGAGTATTTGTAGTTTCTGCTCTGAAAAACGCTTTCTGAACTTCTCTAAGCTGGTCTCGTTAGGTGTACAGCGTCTTCTTCTCAAGTGCAACATTCCTCTTACCCTTTCCCTCCCGCCCGCCTCTCTCTCTCTCTCTCTCTCTCTCTCTTAGTCGGATTAGCATGTTACAATTCGCACCCACCTTCAGTGCTTCCTTTAGATCATATAAACCCCCCTCATTTGGACAGCTTTCAAGTAAACGTCGTACAGATATTTTACGTACAACTGCTTTTGTAGAAAAATTGCATTTTCTTTGTTTGCTTTACCTACAACTAATCATATCTGGTCGCTACATGTCATATCTCTATATATTTATAGTCCCAAATATTTTTGTGACCTGACTCGTTCTACCTAGGATAAATCTTCACTCAGTGACTTATTAACCCTGTAATCAAAGAATATCGTGCTTTAAGTTTTGTGAAGTTCACAGCTATGTATTTCTCTATATCAAAGACTGGTTGCAATCTTAGCTGAATGATGTCGACTCAAAACGTAATTGGATATACTGCAATTTTTACCGCTAGAATTTTCTAGTGCGTAACTGTGTCATCTGCGAGAAACCCGAGATTGCAGCTAATGCACTGCGCAAATATAGTATCATTTTTTCGAAATCCCGTAATTGTGTCCATTTCGACCCATAAACTTAAAATTTAGCTCAGAAGTGCATAAGACCTTCTTCCTACGTAATATTACAAAATCATGGCCCCTCGGGCTCGGCAACGCTACAGAGAGCAAGGTGTCGACACATACGAAAAAAGGTCACAATTCGGAAGTTCATGTAAGATAGTAACGTGGGTTAATGATGTGACATTAGCACCGAATTTCAGCCACCTTTGATGTGGACGTGTCACACGATGGAAACATCGTCACACCTACCCTTACCATTTACTCCTTCTTCTGATGCCTCCACGATTGAGGTAAAAAACCGTGATATCCATAGTTGAAATCGCGTGGGTTTCTTACGGGCGGCTGAGAGAAACATTTCAGACGCACCGCCGCTCAGAATTGACAGGAAAGGCCCTCAGGAGATGGCATAAAGGACACAACGCAACCATCCCTTCCCTTGGGGTGCTCATTCCCATACATTTAGGGGCTGAAAACGACAGTTCATAGTGGGATAAGCAACAGGAAGGCGTTCTTGACAGCTTTCGACACTGCTGACACCCACCCCTTCCCCCGGACGGTTCAACCAACTCTAAAGGCCTTGCGGCTGTAGGTTGCCCCACTTGGAAGCAGAGGCGCCCAGTGTGAACACAGGTGCGAATAGAATCATAGAATCACTCGCACGCACATGTTGAGGAAGAGGCATGCGACCAACACTCGAGCGTCTACTTGCATGTGGGGCAATCATAGTCGCACGGTGACAAGGGGCAAGGCGCACAGGTGTAAATGCACCTCCATACAACCTTCTCGACATCCCTTAGATAGGGTTGCCTACTCTCAGGCGCTAGAGCAGCTGCGAGACACCGCTCAGCTGAATGTCTGTCGAAGTCTTCCATAGGTACAGTTTTATGATGCTCAGCAACGTTGCGTGGATTGCACAGAGGGTGTTGCCAAGCTGGGTTTTTACAGGGGCCCTTTGCAGTTTTGTTCACACACATGGCAATGTTGCATCCCTTCATAATCACGACACAGGCGGGCGCAAAATAGGAGGGCTGAGAAAGCATAAAGAACCTTTGCTGCTTTGGATCACGTTTACATCTGGTCGAACGGTTTTGTGTGGTCCCTAGTGGTTCCATTCTGTATACCAGAACAAAAACTGAAGTTGTATCACGTTCCAGAGGGGTAATATCACGTTCAATGGGCAGCTCCACCATACCCTTAGAGTTGGATTCAATCGCCCAGGAGGTGCTAGCAGTGTTGAGCGTTTTCGAGAACGTATTCCTGTTGCCTACCTTCCGGGAACTGTCGTATTAGGCCTCAAATGCGTGGGCGTCAACTCCCTGAAGGAAGAGGAGTTTTCATTAACGAAATTTATGCCACCTCCTGAGGATTTTTCACGTCTATTTTGAGCCGCAGTGTGTCTGGAATACACTACTGGCCGTTAAAATTGCTACACCACAAAGGTAACGTGATACAGACGCGAAATTTAACCGACAGGGAGAAGATGCTGTGATATGCAAATGATCAGCTTTTCAGAGCATTCACGCAAGTTTGGCGCCGGTGGCGACACCTACAACGTGCTGACATGAGGAAAGTTTCCAAGCGATTTCTCATACACAAACAGCAGTTGACCGGCGTTGCCTGGTGAAACGTTATTGTGATGCCTCGTGTAAGGAGGAGAAATGCGTACCATCACGTTTCCGACTACGATAAAGGTCGGATTGTAGCCTATCGCGATTGCTGTTTATCGTATCGCGACATTACTGCTCGCGTTGGTCGAGACCCAATGACTGTTAGCAGAATATGGAATCGGTGGGTTCAGGAGGGTAATACGGAATGCCGTGCTGGATCCTAACGGCCTCGTATCACTAGCAGTCGAGATGACAGGCATCTTACCCTCGTGGCTGTAACGGATCGTGCAGCCACGTTTCGATCCCTGAGCCAACAGATGGGGACGTTTGCAAGACAACAACCATCTGCACGAACGGTTCGACGACGTTTACAGCAGCATGGACTATCAGCTCGGAGACCATGGCTGCGGTTACCCTTGACGGTGCATCACAGACAGGAGCGGCTAAGATGGTGTACTCAACGACGAACCTGAGTGCACGAATGGCAAAACGTCATTTTTTTCGAATGAACCTATGTTCTGTTTACAGCATCGTGATGGTCGCATCCGTGTTTGGCGACATCGCGGTGAACGCAAATTGGAAGCGTGTGTTCATCGCCATACTGGTGTATCACCCTGCGTGATGGTATTGGGTGCCATTGGTTACACGCCTCGGTCGCCTCTTGTTCGCACTGACGGCACTTTGAACAGTGAACGTTACATTTCAGATGTGTTACAACCCGTGGCTCTACCCGTCATTAGATCCCTGCGGAACCCTACATTTCAGCAGGATAATGCACGACCGCATGTTGCAGGTCCTGTACGGGCCTTTGTGGATACAGAAAATGTTCGGCTGCTGCCCTGGCCAGCACATTCTCCAGATGTCTCACCAACTGAAAACGTCTGGTCAATGGTGGCCGAGCAACTGGCTCGTCGCAATACGCCAGTCACTACTCTTGATGAACTGTGGTATCGTGTTGAAGCTGCATGGGCAGCTGTACCTGTACACGCCATCCAAGCCCTGTTTGACTCAATGTCCAGGCGTACGAAGGCCGTTATTACTGCCAGAGGTGGTTGTTCTGGGTACCGATTTCTCACTGTGCAAGCTGGCGGTGACGCCACAATGGTGTTGGCTGTGTTTACATGGAATGGACCATTTGCAGCCATTCAAGGACTTCTTGTTCCTAGACTACGATGGAATTTTTTATGGATGACAACGCGCCATGTCACTGACCCACAGTTGTTCGTGATTGGTCTGAAGAACATTCTGGACAATTAGAGCGAATGGTTTGGTCCCCCAGATCGCCCGTATGGGACATAATCGAGCGGTCAGTTCGTGCACAAAATCGTTCACCTCAACACTTTCGCAGTTATAGATGGGTATACAGGCAGCATGACGCAATATTTCTGCAGGGGATTTCCAACGACTTTCTGAGTCCTTGCCACGTCGAGGTGCACCACGCCTGGAAAAAGGAAGCCCGACACGACGCAAGGTCTGTTAAAAAAATTCCGGAACTTAGTGCACAAAATGTTTCTGATCGTACATTTTACTTATTGTGCATGGTCTCCTTCACAGTTGATATACTTCTTCCAACGCCGTTTCCACTTCCGGAAGCAGTCTTGGTACGCCTCTCGCTGGATCGCGAGTAGCGCGGTCTGAGAATTTCCTTTAATTTCGTCTATCGTTCCAAATCTTCGTCATTTCGACGGGGTTTTCAACTTTGGAAGTAAAAGAAAGTCCTCAGGGGCCACGTCTGGTGAGTACGGAGGGTGAGGCAGCACGGTGAGTTCGTTTTTAGTGCGATAGTCACGCATCAACAGGGATTGCTGGGGCGTTATCGTGAGGCAAGAGCCATGCATTGCCTCGACATAATTCAAGCCGTTTCCTTCTCACATTTTCTCGCAGGTCTCGCAACACGTCCCGATAGTACCACAGATTAACACTTTGTCACTGTGGTTCGAATTTATGATTAACTAATTGTTTAATGTAAAAAAAAAAGAAAAAACTATCAGCATGGCTTTGACAATTGACCTGATCTGACGAGCATTTCTTGGTCTTGGAGCTTTCCCGCCACATTGTGAAGATTGAATCGTGGTCTCAACATCATAATCTCAGACCGCCGTCTCATCACAATTTATGATTCTCTTAAGGAACATTTCGTTCTTATTTGCGCAGTCCAAAAGCTCTTCACAGATTGCGAGGTGAAGGTCTTTCTGGTCTTGACTCATGATCCGTGGGACGAACTTGGCGGCAATTCGATGCATTCCGAGATGTCGTGTCAGGGTTTCATGACATGATCCAACTGAAATATAACATTCTTCTGCAAACTCTCGGAATGTCAGTCTTCGACTAACGTTCCAGACATGACCGTTGTCGGTAGACGTCGAAGGGAGCGCTGAACGAGGGTCACCTTCAACTTCTGTCTGACCACTTTTAAACCATGTGAAACATTCCTAACACCGAGTACGAATTAAGCACTCATCACCGTCGGCTTCCTGCGTCATTATGTGTGACTCTGTATAGGTTTTCTTGAGTTTCATGCAAAATTTAATGTAGACGCGTTGCTCCTCTAACTCTGCCATTTCGAAATTCGCAAAATGTGCGACACAACGTTCTACTCAATACAGAAATGAACAGTAACTAACAGACATACAACAATGAAACTTGCCGCAATTACACATTAAACACAGGACTGTGCAGGATTGCCAACCGCATTTCGCTACAACACACCATTGGTGCGAAATTACGAATGTTCCGGAATTTTATGAACAGACTTCGTGTTAGGAGATACCCCATTACTTTTGTCTCCTCCAGATAGATTGTCTCTCTTGTAATGTCTGCTACTGGACTTGGCAGAGCATCCTTGTGACACTTTCGCTCTTACTAAATTATTTCGGTACGAAACGTGCTGCTCTTCTTTGAATCTCCTGTGTCAATGCTATCTGGTACGGATCCCAGGCAGACGAGCAATATTAAAGTTAAGCTACCTCGTTTGCCAGTGCACTACATTTCCTGAGGTTTTTTTCCAATGAATCTTTCGTCAAGCCTATGCCTTCCTTGCAATTATTTTTATGTCGTAGTTGCAGTTAAAATCACTCTGTACGCATACTCCTCGATATTTTGTGGAAGTGAGCGCTTCCAGTGATTGTTATGAAGTCGTGTAATCATACAAGAATGGCTCGTTCTGCCTTCTTTATGCTCAATACGTTACATTTGTTTATGATGAGGGTTAATTTTCAGTTCCTGCAGCGAGTGTTGATCCTCTGCAGATTTTCTTTCATTTCGCTACAATTTGCTATAGTTATTTTCTCCATGATTTGTTAGGTCGGTCACTATTTGACTCAGGTGGGTTGCCCAGAAAGTAATACACTGCATCTTTTTTCTTCAACAATTATTTATTGAACATAATGAGAATTACACACACCAAGGAATGGTCTTTTATCTACAGACCCTCTTCTTCCACGTAAACTCCATCCCATTGTACGGGGCCTTCCTCTAGCGTGGAACAAGGGCGTGTATTCTCTGTCAGTACCAAACCTTGTCCTGGTTGCGGCGTCAGTGCTTCCTCATCGTCCTCAAAATTTCATCCACGAATGGCACCCTTTAATGGCCCAAACAAGTGGAAGTCCGAGGAGTCTACGTCAGGGCTGTAGGGTGGATGGTCTCCCGACCGCTGCAAATCGTGGAGCTCCGCCGAACCGACTAATTCTGTCGACAGCAGGTTCTCCATAGACTTTGCACAAACGTTTGCGAATATTCCCCACAATTTATTTCTCTGCAGTCAGATGTTCAATGACGGCACGTTACTTGTAACGTACCTCAGCTACAGACGCTATTTTGAAACTGACAGACGGCCGGTGTGGCCGAGCGGTTCTAGGCGCTTCAGTCTGGAACCGCGTGACCGCTACGGTCGCAGGTTCGAATCTTGCCTCGGGCATGGATTTGTGTGTTGTCCTTAGGTTAGTTAGGTTTAAGTAGTTCTAAGTTCTAGGGGGCTGATGACCTGAAAAATTAAGCCCCATAGTGCTCAGAGCCATTTGAACCATTTTGAAACTGACCTGCAGCTTCGCTAACTGTCGGAGGTGACGGAAACTTGGCGCGCTCACTAAGGAGACTTTAAATAATAAATAGTAACGTTTCGCATTCATAGCATTGTTTACGGATGAGAAAAAAAATGTGGTGCATTACTTTCTGGGCAACCATCGTATACTGAATACACTGCCACCAACGTACATTTTGCCCAAGGACCACGATGACGAGTTGAGAGAAATCAGCGGCTTATACGGAGGCATATGGTCAGTAATTTTTCTCTCGCGTTTTTTGCGAGTGGAAAACGAAACGAAATGACCATTATCGGCACAAGGTACGAGGTACCTTTCTACATGCACCATACGGTGACATGCGGAATGTGTATGTAGATTTAGATACTGTATAACTCTGGCGAAACCACCTTTGAAGGTTATCTTCTGTGGTGAGCGTACTGTAAGACCTTCAGTACACACACCATCAAATTATTTGACTTGTCGCTCTAACGAAGTAGGCGAGTGTCAGAAATATGTCTCGTGGTCTTACCGTGGCGTAATTATCTTCTGCCATTAGGTCAGCCGATAGAAATGCCACTTGCATGCTTATAGGAGCAGATTGACGGTGACCAACTTTAAACAGAACTTGATTAATTTTCACACACATTTATTAAAATACTAACAAGCATAATAATTACTTAACTTGGTTCTGGATGCTATTTACAATTGGCAATCTGAAGTTCCTTTGGTATTGGTAAGTTAAGCTTATTCTCACATATATCTCTGATACTTGACAAAAGTGTCTATACATTTATCTTCATGGATATGCACAGGAATATGGTAATCTTATTAGGCGCAGACTGCAACTTGACTATAGACTGGTCCAGACAAATGCAGACTGACTAACCAGAGGTCTGTGTACTGCTTATAATACCTCGCGCGTTCATGTATCACTGCGTGAGTGTGATCCGCGAGGAGAAAAGGTACTCTCATTGGCTGCGTTACATATTAATACGCGGATCGGCGGAAGCAGAATTTGGTCTGTCTCTATGGCAGCGCCATCTCGTAGTGCGGAGACAGACGAGCGTTGCGCCTGCGCTGTTGTGCTTAGCGGGGCGCCCTCTAGTGGGAAAGTTGTGTAGGCGCTGACTACGTGGAACTATGTACACAACATCTTCAACGACACTGTTCATCGAACATCTTATGTTAATCACTTTCCGCTGGCTACACTTCCTAGACTGCTTCACACTGTCGACAGCGTCCACGTTGTAACCGGGTTATTAGATTGCTGCGAGAAACTGGTACATTCGCAGGCAGGAGGACTGAAGATGGTGCTCCACAGACGCGCCACAAGCTTGACTTGGAAGACGGTATCCTTCGTTACGTAGAAGAGAACCCGATGGCGAATACTGAAACCACCTCCCATGCCACTGGCTCCTGAACAGCACACAGGTCTGAGCTCATTGCCTCCGCTGTGTGCGAACTGTGAAGCGAGAGATTTGAAACCTATCGATATTTATTTCACCACCAAAGAGTCAGTCCCAGGTAGCTGAGTGGTTAGCGCGGCAGAATGTCAATCCTAAGGGCCCGGGTTCGATTCCCGGCTGGGTTGGAGATTTTCTCCGCTCACGGACTGGGTGTTGTATTGTCCTAATAATCATCATTTCATTCCCATCGACGCGCAAGTCGCCGAAGTGGCGTCAAATCGAAAGACTTGCACCCTGCGAAAGGTCTACCCGACGGGAGGCCCTAGTCACACGACGACCACCAAAGGGCAAATTTCCGGAAATGAGTTTCTCATGAAAACCTTATCTACCAAGTCCCCTCTACAACCCTTAGACGCCTGTAATAGAAATTGTGAGACAGAGTCGGTAGACACTCAGGTATTGAATGAGAACTTTCTATGCAGCGAAACGCAGAGTGAGAAATATTCGCAGACTGTATCAGCAGAGGCGTCTGCGTATGTGTAAGAGGCAGCAGGCAGGCGCTTATCCATATTCATATGGATTTGGAGGAAGCGGCGTGGCGCGGCAGCTCCGCTACTGGAGGCGGCGGCTCGGGAACTCACTCCATCGGGGGCGGCGCGTCACGGCAGGGACGTCACAGGAGCCTGATAAATATGCAAAGAAACGAGGCGGCCACCTGCAGAGGAGAGAGAAACAAAGGCGGAAGCGTGGGTGGGCGCGCGAGGTGTCGCGGGCGCCTGCAGCGAGCCGACGCGGCGTGGCGGCACGAGAAAGGAGCGGCGGTGAGGACATCGCTCGTGGCTGGCGGGAAGTAATGCCTGCTGGAATGCGAGTGTTTGCCGTCAACAAAAACACACATGAACTTTACCAAAACTTTTGAGCGTCTGTGAGTCCCCTTTCCTTAAAAGTGGCTAATTCTAAATGACGTGAACAGGTTGCGGAAAGTATTACACTGTTCGACAGCAGGATTAGTACTACCCCGACGGAAATGGATCCATGAAGCTCTAGTCCGACGTTAATCAAGCTTTGTAGAGATGTAAATCATGTAACGAGTATTCATTTCATTTGGAACCGATGTCCATCATCATTATCAGCAGAAGGTGTGAACGCCAAAGACATTAAAACACTCTTGCATTCGTGGTTTCATAGAAGTAGACAGCCTCCAGAAGTCATCTTGAGGAGCTTTTTGCGATGCCTGAAACACATGCGGTGTCAGCTATGATTTACGTTGGAGGCTGTTATGAAAGTAGGGACTGGTTACAATTAGACTATCTCTGCTGGAGAAGGCCTCTATCACAAACGAATGATCTCAGGACAATGAAACATTGTGGAAACATTTATTAGGAGATTATCACTTAATAAAAGCAAGTCTTCTGGTCCAGACTGTATACCAATTAGGTTCCTATCGGAGTATGCTGATGCATTACTCCATACTTAACAATCATATACAACCGTTCGCACGACGAAAGATCAGTACCCAAAGGCTGGAAAGTTACACAGGTCACACCAATATTCAAGAAAGATAGTAGGTTCAAATGGTTCAAATGGCTCTGAGCACTATGGGACTTAACTTCTGAGGTCATCAGTCCCCTAGAACTTAGAACTATTTAAACATAACTGACCAAAGGACATCACACACATCCATGCCCGAGGCAGGATTCGAACCTGCGACCGTAGCGGTCACGCGGTTCCAGACTGAAGCGCCTAGAACCGCACGGCCACACCGGCCGGCAAAGATAGTAGGAGTAATCCACTAAATTACAGGTCCATGTTGTTAACGTCGATATGCAGCAGGATTTTAGAACATATATTGTGTTCGAACATTATGAATTACCTCGAAGAAAACGGTCTATTGACACACAGTCAACATGGGTTTAGAAAACATCGTTCCAGTGAAACACAACTATCTCTTTATTCACATGAAGTGTTGAGTGCTACTGACAAAGGATTTCAGATCGATTCCGTATTTCTGGATTTCCGGAAGGCTTTTGACACTGCACCACACAAGCGGCTCGTAGTGAAATTGCTTATGGAAATCGTCTGTTATGTGACTGAATTTGTGATTTCCTGTCAGAGAGGTCACAGTTCGTAGTAATTGACGGAAAGTCATCGAGTAATACAGAAGTGATTTCTGGCGTTCCCCAAGGTAGTGTTGTAGGCCCTTTGCTGTTCCTTATCTATATAAACAAGTTTGGAGACAATCTGAGCAGCCGTCTTCCGTTGTTTGCAGATGACGCTGTCGTTTATCGACTAGTAAAGTCATCAGAAGACCAAAACATACTGCAAAACGATTTAGAAAAGATATCTCAATGGTGCGAAAAGTGGCAGTTGACACTAAATAACGAAAATTGTGAGGTCATCCACATGAGTGCTAAGAGGAACTCGCTAAACTTCGATTACACGATAAATCAGTCTAATCTAAAAACCGTAAATTCAGCTAAATACCTAGGAATTACAATTACGAACAACTGAAATTGGAAGGAACACATAGAAAAATGTTGTGGGGAAGGCTAACCAAAGACTGCGTTTTATTGGCAGGACACTGAGAAAATGTAACAGGCCTACTAAGGAGACTGCCTACACTACGCTTGTCCGTTCTGTTTTAGAAAACTGCTGCGCGGTGTGGGATCCTTACCAGATTGGACTGACGGAGTACATCGAAAAAGTTCAAAGAAAGGCAGCACGTTTTGTATTATCGCGAAATATGGGAGAGTGTGTCACAGAAGCGATACAGGATTTGGGCTGGACATAATTAAAAGAAAGGCGTTTTTCGTTGCGACGGAATCTTCTCACGAAATTCCAATCACCAACTTTCTCCTCCGGATGCGAAAATATTTTTTTGACACTGACCTACATAGGGAGGAAAGATCAGCATGATAAAATAAGGGAAATCAGCGCTATTACGGAAAGATACAGGAGTTCATCATTTCCGCGCGCTATACGAGATTGGAATAATAGAGAATTGTGAAGGTGGCTCGAAGAACCCTCTGCCAGCCACTTAAATGTGATTTGCAGAGTATCCATGTAGATGTAGATGTAGAGATGTGGAAGACAACTAATAAATCACTGAAATAAACATATTTTAATTTTATCATGAAGTCGTAACATTCGTTAATTGCATACCACGTTTACGTTCCAGGTTATAGTGTAACGACCACGTGCATCCACGACTGCCTGGAACCGCGCTAGAGATAGATATGCTGCTGCCCGAAACAACGCAGGACTAAGCAACGTTCAGCTGTCGTGACAAAGTTCGTGCACGGCTTGAAAGCTGCATATTGCGTCCAGTATTCTTAGCGACGGCAACAGTAACTTGTTCAACGATTTATGTCGCAAGTTGGCCGTCTGCCTATCCGAGGAGCTGCCAGTTAATTCGAACTTCCGAATCATGTTCTTCACCCCGGTGCGGAAGAGGACTTGCCCGTATTCCTTTAATCTTCTGATACCCGCGAAGAGCAGCGGCACTATAAGCTGTTGTTTTGATAAATCAGCTCTGCCCACCTTGTCCAGACCCATGTTGACTGTCTGCAGCTGTAATGCACACTGATGCTTGTGTTTCAACCCTACGTCGTCGTACCACTACAGGCCCTTAACGGCAAGTCACGATGCTAACACTACCAACAACGCAAATCCTGCAGGGCACAGTCGGAACTTCATTCCCAAAAGTTGGGTGCCCATACGGTACATAGTTTTCGGCCTACACTGGCTTAAGTAGCGAAAGTTTAATTATAGCCACTCTTTAAACGTCTTCCCGTCGAATCACAGGCGTGCTTTATGTATAGGGCAGTGAACGATCAGTACATGTCTAAAGGCGCCTGTGGTGGAAGAAAAAAGGTGTATATATGGAGTCTTCATGGGTAGCCTAGTAGCGTCGTCCTCTCGTAGCAACGTTTCGATGGAATGCGTCTCCATCATCTTCAGGCGAAGAATCTTCTCCTGTGCATGTCAATTTCCTTAAAGTTATGCGAAAGCGATATACTAAACAACGGCTGAAATAAATTGCTATATTAAATCATTTTACTTACTTTATCCTTATTATCCTATGCTTGCTAACACTTGGGGTAATAGCAATGGCTCTGAGCACTATGGGACTTAACATCTTAGGTCATCAGTCCCCGGGTAATAGCAACTGAAAATATTAGGGAAGAGTGGATGGTGAGACTCGGAAAAATATGGACTTGCTAATTTACAGTTAAAATAACCCGAAAACTCAGTAACAGAAAAAAGCACGCCTCTGGAAGGGACTTAGGCGTCACTCTCATCCCCGATATCTGCAACAGAGACGACACAGGTGAAACACATTTTGAAGACGATCCTAAATCTCTTACAGACTATGACCACTACCACAAATGTACTCTGTATCCGCGCCTGGTTTTAGTCATGTAAATAATTGTTTATTACAAACTGGTTTTCGATCCCTAAGGTACCATCAGTTCAGAATTGACTGTTGTCCAAGTAATTTAATTTTCTGAGACTGTACAGGTTGGGCAAAATAACACTGGACTTGAAAGTGTCTTTGGGTTTGCTGCCGGATCCTGAATTTAACATAATTCAATATTTCGGTGATCCAACGTCCGCCATCTTCAGGAGAATGCCGCTGCTGGAGAGTCCGCAGAAAACAGATGCCAAGGCTGCAAATCGCCCTCTTATGTAGGTCTCCTTAGCGTACACGGTGCGCTGCCCATCACAGTTGCTGCTCCCCAAGACGGGGCTGGCAGCGCCGCCCTTAGTAGAACACCGGCAGCAACGATGTATCGCACCCAAAGACTATTTTCTAACACCCATCCTGGTCGCACTGAAGATCACACTGTTTTTACGCGGGTTAGTGCAGCATTCCACGTTCTGCTAAGAGGAAAACCCTTGTAAACCCTTGTAAACCCTTGTAAATATTAATCACATTGTCTGCCAGCATTATTGCAATTGCGCCTTATAAACAGTGTTACAAAAACCGGAAGCGTTTGCAACTGCAACAGTCGTGTCGGATTTCATCCTGTCTCTGTCTTACACGTTGCAGTGTTTTGGTATCGTGATTCTTCCGGCTGTTGTAGCCTCGTATGACGGCGATGTTCCACGTACCTGTCCTGAATTGTACGAATCGGACGGCGTGTGTAAGCTTTCCACCACTGACATGGACTTTTATATATTCCAGGCGTCCTAAGCCCCATATTGTCTTTCACAGAGCCGAGAAGTGCCCTAATCTTGGAAAGAGGGTGGAACACGCTCTTAATGTTAAAAATCCTTAAAATTCTTCTACTCTTGAATGATACACCCCAAGCGTAAGGAATAAAGGCCATAGATGTATTAGTTCAAAAAATGGTTCAAATGGCTCTGAGCGCTATGGGACTTAACATCTATGGTCATCAGTCCCCTAGAACTTAGAACTACTTAATCCTAACTAACCTAAGGACAGCACACAACATCCAGCCATCACGAGACCCCGCCGGGAATCGAACCCGGGAACCCAGATGTATTAGTATTGGTTTGCTGTTATACCACATATGGACTGGAAGAATTTCCATAGATGTATGTTCCTCTTCGTGCACGTCCGGGTATGGTCCAAACTTCATAGCCTGACGAATCTACCTCTCAGATAATCCATTTCCCTTAAAAACAGCCATCAAATATAAAGTTATATATACTAACATGGTCTCTTCTTTCGGACATGTCCGAAAGAACAGATGTCATCTTAGTATATATATAGTTAAGGCTCACCGGACACTTGACCATCTTCTTCTTCTGTGCGAATGCACAAACAGTGCCCGAACTCTTACGGCAATCGGCAACGCGCCGCGAGTAATGAGTATAATGGGCGGGGGCACTACGAATGTAGTGCGGGACAATACGTTGAGAATGTGGGTTTCGCAGGAGGCGTGCCAGAGATAAATCCCTACAGTCGCGCTATCCTCGGTGTCCTCGGTGGCTCAGATGGTTAGAGCGTCTGCCATGTAAGCAGGAGATCCCGGGTTCGACTCCCGGTCAGGGCACACATTTTCATCTGTCCACGTTGACGTATGTCAACGCCTATAAGCAGCTAAGGGTGTTCATTTCATTGTAAATATCAAGTTCTTGGTTTGATCTGTCCGCTCCGGAAATGGCATATGTTCTATGTACCACACTCCTAAGGTCGCCACTGCGTTGGTATGGCGGATGGCAACTCTTAGCATGCTGATACCGATAGGCGTGTGTCGGCTTTCGGTAAACACTATGTCCCAGAGTACCGTCTTATTTTTTTGTAAACCATGACGTCCAGAAATGAAAGAATGGTTGCGATGTATCGCTGCCGCCGGGAGTCTGCTATGGGCGGTGCCAACAGCCCAGTCTTGGAGGGCAGCACCTGCGATGGGTGGAGTATACACCGTGTACGGTACGGAGGTCTACATATAGGACGATGATTTGCAGCCTTGGCATCAGTTTTCAGCAGGGCTTAGCAGCTGCAGTGGCATTCTCCTGGAGACGGCAGACAGCTGGATCGCCAAAATATTGAAACTTGTTGATTTCAGCATCCGACACCAAACCCCAAGAGACTTTCAAGACTTATTATGCCGCGAGAGCCTGCGAAGTTCCAAAATATCATTGCACTGGAAAATATTTGATCCACTTCAAAGTAGGCAACTCAACTCACATTTTCCAGATGGGGATAATGTAAGTTGGGATGCATACCTTAAAGGGCTCGAAATATTTTCCGGGCCAGTTTCATTTTGTATATAGGGTGTTACAGAAAGGTACGGCCAAACTTTCAGGAAACTTTCCTCACACACAAATAAAGAAATGATGTTATGTGGACATGAGTCCGGAAACGCGTAATTTCCATTTTCGTCAGTAGGTACTGTACTTCCTCGATTCACCGCCAGTTGGCCCAATTGAAGGAAGGTAATGTTGACTTCATTGCTCGTGTTGACATGCGACTCACTGCTCTACAGTACTAGCATCAAGCACATCAGTACGTAGCATCAACAGGTTAGTGTTAATCACGAACGTGGTTTTGCAGTCAGTGCAGTGTTTACAAATGCGGAGTTGGCAGATGCCCATTTGATGTATGGATTAGCACGAGGCAATAGCCGTGGCGCGGTACGTCTGTATCGAGACAGATTTCCAGAACGAAGATGTCCCGACAGGAAGACGTTCGAAGCAATTGACCGGCGTCTTAGGGGAGCACGGAACATTCCAGCCTATGACTCGCGACTGGGGAAGACCTAGAACGACGAGGACACCTGCAATGGACGAGGCAATTCCTCGTGCAGTTGACGATAACCCTAATGTCAGCGTCAGAGAAGTTGCTGCTGTACACGGTAACGTTGACCACGTCACTGTATGGAGAGTGCTACGAGAGAACCAGTTGTTTCCGTACCATGTACAGCGTGTGCAGGCACTATCAGCATCTGATTGGCCTCCACGAGTACACTTCTGCGAATGGTTCATCCAACAATGTGTCAATCCTCATTTCAGTGCAAATGTTCTATTTACGGATGAGGCTTCATTCCAACGTGATCAAATTGTAAATTTTCACAATCAACACGTGTGGGCTGACGAGAATCCGCACGCAATCGTGCAATCACGTCATCAACACAGATTTTCTGTGAACGTTTGGGCAGGTATTGTTGGTGATGTCTTGATTGGGCCCCATGTTCTTCCACCTACGCTCAATGGAGCACGTTATCATGATTTTATACGGGATATTCTACCTGTGTTGCTAGAACATGTGCCTTTACAAGTACGACACAACATGTGGTTCATGCACGATGGAGCTCCTGCACATTTCAGTCGAAGTGTTCGTACGCTTCTCAACAACAGATTCGGTGACCGATGGATTGGTAGAGGCGAACCAATTCCATGGCCTCCACACTCTCCACACCTCAACCCTCTTGACTTTCATTTATGGGGGCATTTGAAAGCTCTTGTCTACGCAACCCCGGTACCAAATGTAGAGACTCTTCGTGCTCGTATTGTGGACGGCTGTGATACAACACGGCATTCTCCAGAGCTGCATCAGAGCATCAGGGATTCCATGCGACGGAGGGTGGAAGCATGTATCCTCGCTAACGGAGGACATTTTGAACATTTCCTGTAACAAAGTGTTTGAAGTCACGCTGGTACGTTCTGTTGCTGTGTGTTTCCATTCCATGATTAATGTGATTTGAAGAGAAGTAATAAAATGAGCTGTAACATGGAAAGTAAGCGTTTCCGGACACATGCCTACATAACATATTTTCTTTCTTTGTGTGTGAGGAAAGTTTCCTGAAAGTTTGGCCGTACCTTTTTGTAACACCCTGTATACGAGAAAGGAAAACCGCCTCGCAGGCGCACAGTGGAGAGAGCCGGCGGGTTTCGCCTCGCGTTGCGGTGTGCTGCGCTGCTGCGTTGCGCCAGCGGAGTGCCGGCAGGCAGGCCGCCTGCATAATTAGGCGCCTCACGTGTCCAGCCGGCTGCGCGGCTGCGCGCCCGCGTGGTATCGCGTTCTGTAATGACCGCCGCGCCGTCCTACTGGACGCCGGCTCCGACTGGCCGGTCGCTCTCTCGCGTGTCAGCGCGCCCTTTGCTACTCGCAACCGGAGCCGCGCCCGCAACGCTACACCGGCTGGCTGGCTAGGCGACTGGAGGCCCAGACCGTGACACCGCTGCCTTTATGTATACAGCGATCGAGTACGACGCCAGGATTATCTTCGCTCTAGTACAGAGTCGTTTCCCTCCCACAGCGGCGTGGGCAACAACCGAAGATTCGCTCCCGCTCTTTCTGCGTGCAATACACAGAGTGTCTACTGCTGTAGGAAAAAATCTTGTAAGAGGCTAGCATTGAGAGTGCTGGATAGAGGGAAAATGACTGCTCGTTGATTGTATATATGGAGGCAGTTCCAGCCTACATATAATACCCTGCTCATCACCTGATGGTGTGTACCAGACGGTACTTTTAGACCCGCAACATTGCCCCACTCTCATTTTCATCTACATCAGTTCTCTACAAGCCATAATATGGGCCATGATGGAGGGTACCTTGTACCACTAGTGGTCACTTCCCTTGCTATTCCAGTCGCAAATGGAGCGAGGGGAAAGCAATTGTCTGTATGCCTCTGTACGAGTCCCAGTTTTTCTCAGTTCGTCTTCTCGGTTGTTGGGCGAGACGTACGTCGACGATGATGCTGTAGTATACAGAGAAGTTGCAGCATTAGAAAATTGCAGCGAAATACAGGAAGATCTGCAGCGGATAGGCACTTGGTGCAGGGAGTGGCAACTGACCCTTAACATAGATAAATGTAATGTGTTGCGAATACATAAAAGAAGGATCCTTTATTGTATGATTATATGATAGCGGAACAAACACTGGTAGCAGTTACTTCTGTAAAAGATATGGGAGTATGGGTACGGAAGGATTTGAAGTGGAATGATCATATAAAATTAATTGTTGGTAAGGCGGGTGCAGGTTGAGATTCATTAGGAGAGTCCTTCGAAAATGTAGTCCATCAACAAAGGAGGTGGCTTAAAAAACACTCGTTCGACCTATACTTGAGTATTGCTCATCAGTGTGGGATCCGTACCAGATCGGGTTGACATAGGAGATAGAGAAGATCCAAAGAAGAGCGGCGCGTTTCGTCACAGGGTTATTTGGTAAGCGTGATAGCGTTACGGAGATGTTTATCAAACTCAAGTGGCAGACTCTGCAAGAGAGGCGCTCTGCATCGCGGTGTAGCTTGCTGTCCAGGTTTCGAGAGGGTGCGTTTCTGGATGAGGTATCGAAAATATTGCTTCCCCCTACTTATACCTCCCGAGGAGATCACGAATGTAAAATTAGAGAGATTCGAGCGCGCACGGAGGCTTTCCGGCAGTGGTTCTTCCCGCGAACCATACGCGACTGGAACAGGAAAGGGGGGTAATGACAGTGGCAAGTAAAGTGCCCTCCGCCACACAGCGTTGGGTGGCTTGCGGAGTATAAATGTAGACGTAGATGTAGACAGTGCAGTCCTTCAGCAATCATCCGCAAATGCGCGTTCTTTTAAGTCCTAGAAAACGCACGTTACCTTTGCTCTGTTGAATTTTACACATTTATTCCGGCCAGATTCTGTTGTCCACCATCATACAGGGAAAATCAAGAAACAATACCACTTTTACATTTTATATATCACGCTACAGACGAATGCCATACCACAGGACATATTAAGATGCACATGGACAGTAGTCGTTCACTGCGCATACTCAGTAGTATGGCTTTCGTCTGTGGCATGATATATGAAACGTAAAAATTGTGTCTTTTTTGCTTTTCCGTGGATGATGGTTGACAACCGAAACGGGTCGGAATAAGTGTGTAAAATTCAGTGCAGCAAAATTAACACACGTTTTCTACGATACATTCTTGCCGTAGACGGCCGCGTTAAAAATGTTCGAATCTTTTAAGTGTCTCTGTAGTATTACGCGAAAAGAACGCCATCTCACCTCCAAGGATTCGCATTTGGTTTCACGATGCACCTCGGTAATACTCGCGTGTTTATCGTACCTACTAGTGACAAATCTAGCTGCATGCCTCTGAACTGCGTCGATGTCTTTCTTTAATCCCATCTTACAGCGATCCGAAACACTCGAGCCGCACTAAATAATGGGTGAACTGTAGTCCAGTCGGTGTCAGAAAATCCCTGACAGCTAGCATCGCTGATGTCAGTTTTCATCTGCGAAATGCAATGGCTCCAGGCGAAAACAAGGGCCAAAAAGAACAGCCACATATAGATCTGCCGACAACACTGAGGCGTTGCCGTAGAGACGTTTACAAAATAGCGACATCTGACTGGTGGAGGCAGGCGCGCGAAGCTGCTGCGGCTAGCCCACTGCAACTGTCAGGGTGCTTCTTAAGCCGACTCGACTATAGTATGCTGTAGTGATCTCCTTTATATTGGAGGTACACTTTCCTATAACTCTCCAAATAAAACGAAGTGGTCCATTCGCCTTCCCTGTTAATGGTCTTAAGAGACTGTTCCATTTTATACTGTTTCGCAACATCACGCCTAGGTGTTTTTGGATAAAATTATTTTGGGTATACGACCACGTCACTATAAACTACAAAAAACTCAATTGCCGACGTTTCGGCCGATTTGCTACCGTCCACTTCGGCTATTTAGGTGTTTCAATGCTTTACAATGACGCAGTGTAATATCGATAATGATTTATTACGCCTATATATTTTATCGAAGTGACTTTGTCAAGCCCATACTACAAATGCTGTATTCGAACATGACAGGACAGTTTTTTCTGCTAATCTACATTAGCTTACGTTTTTCTACATTTTGAGCAAGCTGCTAGTCATGACACCAACTAGAAATTTTTTGCATGTCATCTTATATGCTCCTAGAGTCTCTCAACGGCGACACCTTCGCGTACACCCCAGTGTCATTAGCTGAACTTCGGAAAATCCTGCTCACTTTATAGGCCATATCGGCTACGTAAGTAGAATAGAAGGGCGTCCTATCACATTTCCCTGGGGCACTCCTGACAGTGGCCTTGCCTCTGATTAACACTTGCTGTCCAGGACAATGTACTGGAAATAAACGTTAACAGTCTCGATCGCAAGAAACCTTTATTTTTGTGGTTACTTGTTTCAGTCAGTTACTGACAATCTTCAGACTTCATGAGATGTTGCTAGGCGTTGGCGGTGAACGGAGCAGGCGCTACATGCTCCACGGACGTCAACTGCTCATACTGCTCAACATGATACCGTTTATGTTCATTTTAAAGAACTAAGAAAAACCGCTGTTATCCACGATAAATGTTCTCAAAAATTACTACAACATACTGTGTCCTCTTACTTAAGAATTCTTCGAACCACTTACATGTCTGAAAACCGATTCCATATGTTGGATCTTTCGTTAACAGTGTGCAGTGGGAAACTGAGTCAAAAAAATGGTTCAAATGGCTCTGAGCACTATGGGACTTAACTTCTGAGGTCATCAGTCCTCTAGAACTTAGAACTACTTAAACCTAACGAACCTATTGACATCACACACATCCATGCCCGAGGCAGGATTCGAACCTGCGACCGTAGCAGTCGTGCGGTTCCGGACTGAAGCGCCTAGAACCGCTCGGCCACCGCGGCCGGCGTGAACTGAGTCAAACAGCTTCCGGAAATCTTGGAATCCAAGGGAACCTTTTGGCTTTCATCTGGGGTTCGCAAAATATCATATGAGAAAAGGCTAACCACTGGGGTTTGCAAAATATCATATTAGAAAAGGCTAACCTAAGTTTTACATGACCGATTTTTTTCTAAATCTGTGCCGATTTGTAATTTAGTTTTTCCTTCTCACTAACATATATTGTACTCGAACTGAGAAAATTTTCAAGAACTCTGCAGCAAACCGATGTTAAGGATATTGATCAGCAATTCTGCGGTCCACTCTTCCGTTCATATATACAGAAGTCAAATGTGCTTTTTTTCCAATCGGTGGAGCCTTTGCGCTGGGCGAGTGATACGCGATAAATGCAAGCCAAGTAAGGGACGAATACCGAAGCGTACTCTCTGTAAATTAAAGAGACCTTTGGAGAAAGGAGAACCACTTGCATGAATATCAAGAGCTCAGATGGAAACCCAGTTCTAAGCAAAGACGGGAAAGCAGAAAGGTGGAAGGAGTATATAGAGGGTCTATACAAGGGCGATGTACTAGAGGACAATGTTATGGAAATGGAAGAGGATGTAGAAGAAGATGAAACGGGAGATATGATACTGCGTGTAGAGTTTGACAGAGCACTGAAATGCCTGAGTCGAAACAAGGCCCCCGGAGTTGACAACATTCCATTAGAACTACTGACAGCCTTGGGAGAGCCAGTCCTGACAAAACTCTACCATCTGGTGAGCAAGATGTATGAGACAGGCGAAATACCCTCAGACTTCAAACAGAATATAATAATTCCAATCCCAAAGAAAGCAGGTGTTGACAGATGTGAAAATTACCGAACTATCAGTTTAATAAGTCACAGCTGCAAAATACTAACCCGAATTCTTTACAGACGAATGGAAAAACTGATAGAAGCCGACCTCGGGGAAGATCAGTTTGGATTCCGTAGAAATGTTGGAACGCGTGAGGCAGTACTGATCCTACGACTTGTGTTAGAAGAAAGATTAAGGAAAGGTAAACCTACGTTTCTAGCATTTGTAGACTTAGAGAAAGCTTTTGACAATGTTGATTCGAATACTCTCTTTCAATTTCTGAAGGTGGCAGGGGTAAAATACAGGGAGCGACAGGCTATTTACAATTTGTACAGAAACCAGATGGCAGTTATAAGAGTCGAGGGACATAAAAGGGAAGGTGGTTGGGAAGGGAGTGAGACAGGGTTGTAGCCTGTCCCCGATGTTATTCAAGCTGTATATTGAGCAAGCAATAAAGGAAACAAAAGAAAAGTTCAGAGTAGGTACTAAAATCCATGGAGAAGAAATAAAAACTTTGAGGTTCGCCGATGACATTGTAATTCTGTCAGCGACAGCAAATGACTTGGAAGAGCAGTTGAACGGAATGGACAGTGTCTTGAAAGGAGGGTATAAGATGAACATCAACAAAAGCAAAACGAGGATAATGGAATGTAGTCGAATTAAGTCGGGTGATGCTGAGGGAATTAGATTAGGAAATGAGAGACTTGAAGTAGTAAAGGAGTTTTGCTATTTGGGGAGCAAAATAACTGATGATGGCGATGTAGAGAGGATATAAAATGTAGACTGGCAATGACAAGGAAAGCATTTCTGAAGAAGAGAAATTTGGTAACATCGAGTATAGATTTAAATGTCAGGAAGTCGTTTCTGAAAGTATTTGTATGGAGTGTAGCCATGTATGGAAGTGAAACATGGACCATAAATAGTTTGGACAAGAAGAGAATAGAAGCTTTCGAAATGTGGTGCTATAGAAGAATGCTGAAGATTAGATGGGTAGATCACATAACTAATGAGGAGGTATTGAATAGAACTGGGGAGAAGAGGAGTTTGTGGCACAACTTGACTAGAAGAAGGGATCGGTTGGTAGGACATGTTCTGAGACATCGAAGGAGGGTATAAGTCGTAGAGGGAGACCAAGAGATGAATACACTAAGCAGATTCAGAAGGATGTAGGTTGCAGTACGTACTGGGATATGAAGATGCTTGCACAGGATAGAGTAGCATGGAGAGCTGCATCAAACCAGTCTCAGGACTGATAACCACAACAACACTCTCTGTAGTTCCGAGATGGGATTAAGTTCGGTCCTGGCGGCTTATTTGTTTTTAATTCTTTCCGTTTTTTCTCAACACCAGGGATGCTTATGTCTGTGTCCACGATACAGGAGACTGTCCGCCCTCCACAGGTGAGTGGTCAGGGCAATAGAATGTCAATTAAGGGCCCGGGTTCGATTTCCTGCTGCGTCGGAGATTTTCTCTGCTCAGGAACTGGGTGTTGCCCTAATCATCATCATTTCATCCCCATCGACGCGCAAGTTGCCGAAGTGGCATCAAATCGAAAGACTTGTACCCGGCGAATGGTCTGCCCGCCGGGAGGCCCTAGTCAGACGACATCTACTCTGTACAGGAGACTGTGCGACGGTCAAAGGGCGATGTATCTGTACGATCCCCCCTCTGTGAAAGTGTTCTTAACAGCTTTCCTTCCGCTGTGTGCTATTACCACAACAGACTTGTCGACGAGGGACTGAACAGAAGCCATCGAACTGCTGAGTGATTTTATGTAGTAGCAGAATTCCCTCGAGTTCTCTTCATTTCGCGAATGGAACCCTTGAAGAGCGACTGTCACTGAGCCTGAGTTGTAATTTCTCTGAATTTTCTGGTCATGGAAATTTAGTGAGATGTATGCAAAATGAAATAATGTTTAGATTGATTTTCCTTTGAACATATGCGCCCGAAATTATAATAATAAATCTCTGTGTGATACATAACGCTCTATTCCAGAGTTTACTCCTGGACAGTGGAGCATCTCTGCGAAGCTGTCTGTTTGCGAACCCGCGTGGAAACAGCGTACTCGTCTTCAGAGTTTCCTGCTTCCTGCATAACTCCATTCTTGTGACGGTTCAAACGTGACGTGCATTACTGAACACTCGGTCGGACAAGCGTCTTATAACGCAGTTCTTTCGAAGATGAATTTCATTTCCTTTGTATGTTTACACTGAATCTCAGCCTGGCATCTGCTTTCACTGTAACTATTTTCATACGATCATTCCACTTCAGGCTGTTGTTGTTGTTGTTGTTGTGGTCTTCAGACCTGAGACTGGTTTGATGCAGCTCTCCATGCTACTCTATCCTGTGCAAGCTTCTTCATCTCCCAGTACCTACTGCAACCTACATCCTTCTGAATCTGCTTAGTGTATTCATCTCTTGGTCTCCCTCTACGATTTTTACCCTCCACAGTGCCCTCCAATGCTAAATTTGTGATCCCTTGATGCCTCAAAACATGTCCTACCAACCGATCCCTTCTTCTAGTCAAGTTGTGCCACAAACTTCTCTTCTCCCCAATCCCATTCAATACCTCCTCATTAGTTACGTAATCTACCCACCTTATCTTCAGCATTCTTCTGTAGCACCGCATTTCGAAAGCTTCTATTCTCTTCTTGTCCAAACTAGTTATCGTCCATGTTTCACTTCCATACATGGCTACACTCCATACAAATACTTTCAGAAATGACTTCCTGACACTTAAATCTATACTCGATGTTAACAAATTTCTCTTCTTGAGAAACGCTTTCCTTGCCATTGCCAGTCTACATTTTCTATCTTCTCTACTTCGACCATCATCAGTTATTTTACTCTCTAAATAGCAAAACTCCTTTACTACTTTAAGTGTCTCATTTCCTAATCTAATTCCCTCAGCATCACCCGACTTAATATGACTGCATTCCATTATCCTCGTTTTGCTTTTGTTGATGTTCATCTTATATCCTCCTTTCAAGACACTGTCCATTCCGTTCAACTGCTCTTCCAAGTCCTTTGCTGTCTCTGACAGAATTACGATGTCATCGGCGAACCTCAAGGTTTTTACTTCTTCTCCATGAATATTAATACCTACTCCGAATTTTTCTTTTGTTTCCTTTACTGCTTGCTCAATATACAGATTGAATAACATCGGGGAGAGGCTACAACCCTGTCTCACTCCTTTCCCAACCACTGCTTCCCTTTCATGTCCCTCGACTCTTATGACTGCCATCTGGTTTCTGTACAAATTGTAAATAGCCTTTCGCTCCCTGTATTTTACCCCTGCCACTTTCAGAATTTGAAAGAGAGTATTCCAGTTAACATTGTCAAAAGCTTTCTCTAAGTCTACAAATGCTAGAAACGTAGGTTTGCCTTTTCTTAATCTTTCTTCTAAGATAAGTCGTAAGGTCAGTATTGCCTCACGTGTTCCAACATTTCTACTGAATCCAAACTGATCTTCCCCGAGGTCGGCTTCTACCAATTTTTCCATTCGTCTGTAAAGAATTCGCGTTAGTATTTTGCAGCTGTGACTTATTAAACTGATAGTTCGGTAATTTTCACATCTGTCAACACCTGCTTTCTTTGGGATTGGAATTATTATATTCTTCTTGAAGTCTGAGGGTATTTCGCCTGTCTCATACATCGTGCTCACCAGATGGTAGAGTTTTGTCATGACTGGCTCTCCCGAGGCCATCAATAGCTCTAATGGAATGTTGTCTACTCCCGGGGCCTTGTTTCGACTCAGGTCTTTCAGTGCTCTGTCAAACTCTTCACGCAGTATCTTATCTCCCATTTCATCTTCATCTACATCCTCTTCCATTTCCATAATTTTGTCCTCAAGTACATCGCCCTTGTATAGACCCTCTATATACTCCTTCCACCTTTCTGCTTTCCCCTCTTTGCTTAGAACTGGGTTTCCATCTGAGCTCTTGATATTCATACAAGTGGCTCTCTTTTCCCCAAAGGTCTCTTTAATTTTCCTGTAGGCTGTATCTATCTTACCCCTAGTGAGATAAGCCTCTACAACCTTACATTTGTCCTCTAGCCATGCCTGCTTAGCCATTTTGCACTTCCTGTCGATGTCATTTTTGAGACGTTTGTATTCCTTTTTGCCTGCTTCACTTACTGCATTTTTATATTTTCTACTTTCATCAATTAAATTCAATATTTCTTCTGTTTCCCAAGGATTTCTATTAGCCCTCGTCTTTTTACCTACTCGATCATCTGCTGCCTTCACTACTTCATCCCTCAGAGCTACCCATTCTTCTTCTACTGTATTTCTTTCCCCCATTCCTGTCAATTGTTCCCTTATGCTCTCCCTGAAACTCTCTACAACCTCTGGTTCTTTCAGTTTATCCAGGTCCCATCTCCTTAAATTCCCACCTTTTTGCAGTTTCTTCAGTTTCAATCTGCAGTTCATAACCAATAGATTGTGGCCAGAATCCACATCTGCCCCAGGAAATGTCTTACAATTTAAAACCTGGTTCCTAAATCTCTGTCTTACCATTATATAATCTATCTGATACCTTTTAGTATCCCCAGGATTCTTCCAGGTATACAACATTCTTTTATGATTCTTGAACCAAGTGTTAGCTATGATTAAGTTATGCTCTGTGCAAAATTCAACAAGGCGGCTTCCTCTTTCATTCCTTCCCCCCAATCCATATTGACCTACTATGTTTCCTTCTCTCCCTTTTCCTACTGACGAATTCCAGTCACCCGTGACTATTAAATTTTCGTCTCCCTTCACTACCTGAATAATTTCTTTTATCTCGTCATACATTTCATCTATTTCTTCATCATCTGCAGAGCTAGTTGGCATATAAACTTGTACTACTGTAGTAGGCATGGGCTTTGTGTCTATCTTGGCCACAATAATGCGTTTACTATGCTGTTTGTAGCAGCTAACCCGCACTCCTATATTTTTATTCATTATTAAACCTACTCCTGCATTACCCCTATTTGATTTTGTATTTATAACCCTGTAATCACCCGACCAAAAGTCTTGTTCCTCCTGCCACCGAACTTCACTAATTCCCACTATATCTAACTTTAACCTATCCATTTCCCTTTTTAAATTTTCTAACCTACCTACCCGATTAAGGGATCTGACATTCCACGCTCCGATCCGTAGAACGCCAGTTTTCTTTCTCCTGATAACGACGTCCTCCTGAGTAGTCCCCGCCCGGAGATCCGAATGGGGGACTATTTAACCTCCAGAATATTTTACCCAAGAGGACGCCATCATCATTTAATCATACAGTAAAGCTGCATGTCCTCGGGAAAAATTACGGCTGTAGTTTCCCCTTGCTTTCAACCGTTCGCAGTACTAGCACAGCAAGGCCGTTTTGGTTAATGTTACAAGGCCAGATCAGTCTATCATCCAGACTGTTGCCCCTGCAACTACTGAAAAGGCTGCTGCCCCTCTTCAGGAACCACATGTTTGTCTGGCCTCTCAACAGATACCCCTCCGTTGTGGTTGCACCTACGGTACGGCCATCTGTATCGCTGAGGCACGCAAGCCTCCCCACCAACGGCAAGGTCCATGGTTCATGGGGGGGACTTCAGGCTGCTCTAGACGAAAAGTGGTCGATATTTTACTGTTGGTACACAAGATCGAAAAGCATCTGACTCAGTATCACGGTTATTATCAAAAGTACGACAATGGAGTATCAGACGAAATACATGACTAGATTGAGGATTTCTTGGCAGGCAGGACGCAGCATGTTATCTTGGATGGAGAGTCATCGACAGATGCAGAAGTAAGTTCTGCTGTACCCCAGGAAAGTTTGTGGGTCTCTCGCTGTTTATGTTGTGTAATAATGATATTGTGGACAATATTAATAGCGGTAAATTTTGGAAATCTGTGGGAAGGTCTTATGGGATCAAACTGCTGAGGTCATCGGTCCCTAAGCTTACGCACTACTTAACCGAACTTAAAGTAACTTACGCTAACAACACATACACACCCATGGACTCGAACCTCCGACGGGGGGATCCACGCGGACCGTGACAAGACGCATCAGACCGCACGGCTACCCCACAGGGCTATATTAATAGTAGCCACAGACTTACGGAATGCGGTGGCCGAGCGGTTCTAGGCGCTTCAGTCCGGAACCGCACGACTGCTACGGTCGCAGGTTCCAATCCTGCGTCGGTCATGGATGTGTGTGATCTCCTTAGGTTAGTTAGGTTTAAGTAGTTCTAAGTTCTAGGGGACTGATGACCTCAGCTGTTAAGTCCCATAGTGCTCAGAGCCATTTGAACCATTTGAACTTACGGAATAGTGGAGTTACCTATAACGAAATACAGTCTTAAAACGAAGCTGTACAATTATTCAGTCAGAGCTTGGTAAGATTTCGAAGTGATGCAATTACTACCAACTTCCTTTAAATGTCCAAAAATGGAAATGGTGTGCTTCACAAAATTCCTATGAATATAATATTATTGAGTCTGTAAAGTCACACCAATAATTGGGTGTGTCACTCAGTAGGGACATAAAGTGGAACGATCACATAGCCTCAGTCGTGGGTAAAGGAGGTAGCAAACTTAGATTTATTGGTAGAATACTAGAGAAATGCAGTTAGTCTAGAAAGGAGCTTGCTTACAAATCGCTCGTGCCCTCCAACCTAGAATATTGCTTAAGAGTGTGGGACCCGTTCCGAATAGGACTAGCAGGGGATACTGAAAGTGTACAGAGAAGGACGTCACGAATGCTCAAAGATTTATGTGACCCACAAAAGAGCGTCTCAGGTGTTGAAAGATAGACGCAAACTATCCCAGGAAAGTTTACTGACAAAGTTTGAAGAACCAATTTTAAATGATGACTCTGAGAATATACTACAACCGCCTACTTAGAGCTCCCACAGGAATCGTGAACATAAGATTAGTTACAGCACGCACAGCGGCGTTTAAACAATAATTCCTCCCACGCTCCATACGTGAACAGAAGAGGAAGAGCGTTAGTAATTGGCTCAGTGGGGCGTACCCTCTGCCATGGTCTTCACAGTGATTCGTAGAGCACAGATGTAGGTACACATGTGGAAGATACTTTTGCACCTCTTAATCTCACAGATATATTTCTCCTCTTGTTTGAGGCATTCTGCTGGCACCTGCCTATTTGTTTCTGTAATCAGAATACTTATTTTGTACCTGTCTATATTTAATGCTGTCTTCCTTCGTCATCTCAAGCCTTAGAAGGTAGACTATCGTAGGCCAAATCTACATAGTAACATTATTTCATCTGCTTGGCTGTATGAGCTGGTATATCATTTTCTTCGCGACAGACGACTCGATGTTAGTCCGTGCAGCTTGAGTAGAACAGGCCGGTGAGAGCAGAATTACGCTATGAGGTGCACTGAGTTGGGCTTCCGTGGGATCTGTGGTGGTAATCGAAGGCATCGTGACGGCAGTGAACTATGTAAACATTATTGCGGACCACCTGTATTGCTTCATGCTTGAAGTCTCTTACTGCGGTGATGACATCTTCCAGCAGTACATGTTCGAATACAGCATTTGTAGTATGGGCTTGACAAAGTCACTTCGATCAAATACATAGGCGTAATAAATCATTATCGATATTACACTGCGTCATTGTAAAGCATTGAGACACCTAAATAGACAAAGTGGACGGTAGCAAGGTGAGAATCTTCTTACAGTGGTTTGAGGGACATTATAGTCAACCCACATTGATGTCTTGGTCATCACATATGCCTGATCTGTACCCATTAAAACATATATCGAATTTTAACTGCGTGCCAGTAAACCACCATCCTGTAATTTAAAGGAATTGCTTGATCTGTGCTCAGACCTCTGGTGCCACATACCTCTGGAACTGTATCAAGGACTTGTAGAATGCATGCCAAGCAGAATCTCTATTGTGCTGTGTTTGAGAAGTGGAACTACACACAATTAAAACAGACGATCATAATGTTTAGGCTCATCTTTGTGTGGTATCACCAAGATCTGTCGGCGGCTAGAAAAGTACGATCAACAGTGCATTTCTTCTGGCGATGTATAACAGTAGTTCTGCAAGTTTCGCAGGAGAGCTTGTGTGATGTCTGGAAGGTAGGAGACGTGGTACTGGATGAATTAAAGCTGTGAGGACGGGTCGTGAGTCGTGCTTGGGTAGCTCAGTTGGTGCCGACACGGTAGCTCAGCGTGTTCGGTCAGAGGCTTAACTGCCCTCTGTAACAATAAAAGAGTTGATGGGCCAACGATGAACTTGAAAGCAGTAACGAACAATATGAGATAAAGTTGGTAGAGCACTTGCCCACGAAAGGCAAAGGTCCCGAGTTCGAGTCTCGGTCTGGCACACAGATTTAATGTGCCAGGAAGTTTCATATCAGCGCACACTCCGCTGCAGAATGAAAATCTCATTCTAAAAGTCATTTTTTTTTCATCTTGGTTTTAAGTGAACTGGGAATATCGACCTTTTCCTTTCAGGGAAACGATAGGCAAACATATTGATAAGAAACAGGCTGCAGATACGTTGTAAGGATGAGATTTTGGAACTTATTTAAAGACGAAGCGGAAAAGGATGGGAAGAAATGCTTGACAGATGTTCGACGTGCGAGGGTGGGGCTGTGGCTCGCATCGTCCTCCAGGATAAAATATGGTTCACATGTATAATAGTGCATTTTAAACGAAAATATTCATTGAAATTATGTGAGAATTCATCACGCTTCGTCTTCTATTTTAAAAAAATCACTAAACTATGGGTGGATACTCCACAAACCCGATAATCTGCACACTCATAATTGGGTCCTGTATTAGGTTCGTCCGAGCCAGATTACCATATTTGTGTCGATTTCATTCGTCACCACTACGTCTACCAGCACTAGCATCACCCATTTGTCTACCACAGCTGAATAAAGGAATTCTTCCTAATCAATTCTTCCAATTCATTACAATCTCCTTTTTTTACAAGCGTCTTGATCGCATTTGGTAGATATGTTGCTATTAATCGGTTTCAGCTCTACTAAGTCACCAACAGAATCAAAGATCTAGACACGACAGATATGCAAATTACTACTGAACACAAAACAATACGAAAATGAGAGATACATCTACGTGACTGTGCTGCAGTGCACACTTAAGCGCCTGGCAAGAAGGTTCATCGAACTACTTTCACCCTATTTCTGCACTGTTGCACTCTCGAACAGCGCGCGGGAAAAACGAACACTTAAATCTTTCCGTACGAGTTCTGATTTCTCTTGTTACATTACAATGATTATTGCCCCCTATGTAGGGGGTGTCAACAAAATATTTTCAGGTTCGTAGGAGTACGTTGGAGATAAAAAGTCAGTGAAAAGATATCGCCACAACGAAAAACGAATTGTTTTAATGAATGCCGTCCCAACTCGCTTATCATATCAGTGACACACACTCAGCTATTTCGCTATAATAGAAAAAGAGCTGTCCTACTTTGAACTTTTTCGATGTCATCCTTGAATCCTGTCTGATAACGATTCCATACTGCACTGGTTGCTCGGTTTTATCTCATTACTCGCTAAAGAAAAAGTTAAAATAAAAACGTGCTCGGTATGTTATAATGGGAGTAATCAGTCAGATCTTCATCAAGCATATACTGTGACCACTTAAAATCCACTGCCGCAATTGCAAATGCTGGGATTGCTAGGTTCGTAGAGAGGATGTGAGCATGCTTGCTTTCGCAAGCGAAAACTACGATTTAAAAATTTATTTATGTTTAAAAAATTACAACACTAACTATTTTTTATATTTTTAAATATAATCAAATGCAATGTAGAATATTGAAAGAAACTTTGATAAATGGGGACCACACTGCATTAAATGAAAAGTCCACATTATCGACTGTGTAGATTGTTTATTCTGTTGTACTGTCATGATTTTCGACTTTGGCCGCTTTCAAGTATCACAAAGTTAAGCATGATCAGACATCGGTAAACTAACAGTGTGGCTTTAGATAATGCACAGGCAAAGACTGTTTTTAGTGATTATTTTATGGCATAGGTACAAATGTATGTCAAACGTGTTCGTTCTATTTTTGCCAGGCGCCTTGTGGATATGTTCTGATTTTTATGCTGTGTTCCTTCATAGCCAATCAGCTTACAGTTCTAATCCTGAGTATCCAGAGTCTAATGCTTTGCACCAATCACATTGACAATATTTCTTTAAGCCAGTTTATTAAATACTTAGTTTCGAAAAACTCAATAATAGCAAATTATTATCTGAGTACGTTTCTAGACTCCCTAATACTTATTCCTTAATTCACTCAACAAGATAACAAATCGAATTGGAAATATTTACTATGAAATATGAGTATAATATAAGAATTCATACGTAAAATCAAATACACTCCTGGAAATGGAAAAAAGAACACATTGACACCGGTGTGTCAGACCCACCATACTTGCTCCAGACACTGCGAGAGGGCTGTACAAGCAATGATCACACGCACGGCACAGCGGACACACCAGGAACCGCGGTGTTGGCCGTCGAATGGCGCTAGCTGCGCAGCATTTGTGCACCGCCGCCGTCAGTGTCAGCCAGTTTGCCGTGGCATACGGAGCTCCATCGCAGTCTTTAACACTGGTAGCATGCCGCGACAGCGTGGACGTGAACCGTATGTGCAGTTAACGGACTATGAGCGAGGGCGTATAGTGTGCATGCGGGAGGCCGGGTGGACGTACCGCCGAATTGCTCAACACGTGGGGCGTGAGGTCTCCACAGTACATCGATGTTGTCGCCAGTGGTCGGCGGAAGGTGCACGTGCCCGTCGACCTGGGACCGGACCGCAGCGACGCACGGATGCACGCCAAGACCGTAGGATCCTACGCAGTGCCGTAGGGGACCGCACCGCCACTTCCCAGCCAATTAGGGACACTGTTGCTCCTGGGGTATCGGCGAGGACCATTCGCAACCGTCTCCATGAAGCTGGGCTACGGTCCCGCACACCGTTAGGCCGTCTTCCGCTCACGCCCCAACATCGTGCAGCCCGCCTCCAGTGGTGTCGCGACAGGCGTGAATGGAGGGACGAATGGAGACGTGTCGTCTTCAGCGATGAGAGTCGCTTCTGCCTTGGTGCCAATGATGGTCGTATGCGTGTTTGGCGCCGTGCAGGTGAGCGCCACAATCAGGACTGCATACGACCGAGGCACACAGGGCCAACACCCGGCATCATGGTGTGGGGAGCGATCTCCTACACTGGCCGTACACCACTGGTGATCTTCGAGGGGACACTGAATAGTGCACGGTACATCCAAACCGTCATCGAACCCATCGTTCTACCATTCCTAGACCGGCAAGGGAACTTGCTGTTCCAACAGGACAATGCACGTCCGCATGTATCCCGTGCCACCCAACGTGCTCTAGAAGGTGTAAGTCAACTACCCTGGCCAGCAAGATCTCCGGATCTGTCCCTCATTGAGCATGTTTGAGACTGGATGAAGCGTTGTCTCACGCGGTCTGCACGTCCAGCACGAACGCTGGTCCAACTGAGGCGCCAGGTGGAAATGGCATGGCAAGCCGTTCCACAGGACTACATCCAGCATCTCTACGATCGTCTCCATGGGAGAATAGCAGCCTGCATTGCTGCGAAAGGTGGATATACACTGTACTAGTGCCGACAATGTGCATGCTCTGTTGCCTGTGTCTATGTGCCTGTGGTTCTGTCAGTGTGATCATGTGATGTATCTGACCCCAGGAATGTGTCAATAAAGTTTCCAATTCCTGGGACAATGAATTCACGGTGTTCTTATTTCAATTTCCAGGAGTGTAGTTTACAGAAAACTGTTTTTTCCTTCTTACCGAAAAGATACGGGGAGAGTTCAGTAACCCAACACTTTTTTTTTCTGCAAGCAAGTTGGTTTTATTCAGGATTCTAATGCAGTATTATTCCCCACTCTTCTGGCTACGAAACCATACTTTTGCACATAATTTCCGTAATTAAGGCAGACATAAAATTTGTGAACCAAGCAAATATATAAACATAATAGTTAAAGACATAGAATGCATCTGTCAAATATGATAGATCTTCGCGAATAAAAGAGTGTTTATTAGAAATAGATCGCGTATTCCAAGTTGATAGCGTTAAATTCCGTTACAATCTTCAGCCAACGCTTCTTTCTCTTAAGTATTTTCGAATTTTATTCACCCACCATGAATTAAGTTGTCACTACCTGCTATTTTTGTAATAAAAAGAAAGCACTGATGTGCGTTGTTCTTAATAATATCATTGCCTGTTTCTAGATAATAGCACGGTCATGCTCGAACATGGTGAGCCACCATCTTTACTAGTTCATACCTGTCCACTTTCAAGCAGCGAGGAACGTAGCCTCTCGTAAAATGAAGCACTCTCTCTCTCTCTCTCTCTCTCTCTCTCTCTCTCTTACCGAGCTCATTTGTAGACCTAATTAGACGCACTCCAGTGAAGACTCCCTGCCGAAACCCGATACAGATTGGTGGACGAGGAAAGCGAATAAGGGGGAGAGGTAGAAAGCCCTCGGCAAAGTGCGCCTAATTAAGTCTAACAAATAAAACGGAATAAGAGTGGCGACGCTGGATCCTAAGAATAAGAAAGTGACTGCTTCATGAAGTGGATACCTTTCTTGGCCGTTTGACTCGTGACCGCACACTTTTGCGTCTGCAGCTGAATGAAGCGAGTACGATGCCGAAAGAAAGTAGGTATCGGCATGCCCCGGGAGTAGAGGGTGCGTGCCACAGGGGCCCTACGGAAGGGCGGTTTAATTACGCGTCGCTTCAGCCTACGGTCAGACAGTGGGGGATGATAGAGAGGCCGGCAAACAGACAATACAAACATTCCTTGTGCGCCGTGTTTCGTGTCAGCGGCATAATTAGCGGCTCAGCTTTGTGCGCTCCCGCGGGGCGCAACCTCTCGAACGATAACGGTGCTCGCGCGGGGCTCGGCCAGCACCTGTCCCTAATTAACGAGTGCGTCGCGCCGGGGAGCGGCGCGGCTCAGCCCCGCTCCGCATCGCTGGACTCTGACGGCTTTGCTATCGATTGGCCTTGAGCTTCTGACACTGTCTGTGCGACGAATTAAAGTGTCATCGTGTTAATTCCTGAAGATGGCCTCAAACGCTGAAACGTCTCTCGCTCCCTTTGATGGAACCACGTGTTGACTGCTGGCGGGGACCGGCTTTCCGCCCGTTTGGAGTGACTACTTGACCGCTGACGAGAGGGTGACGTGGAATTTCAGATGACAAGGCTGTAATCGTACTCGGTGAGCGGAGCGGCGACGCATTCGCTGAATGCTGCACTGAGCCCTCATGTGGATCTGTCTGTACTCTGGTTTCACTCGCATTTCGTACTCGGAGGTGGACTGAGTGTGGACGCCGATCTGTACCTTCCTTTTAGCGTAATGTTGCGGTGGCTCTGTTCGTTGCCTACATAGAGAATTGTTAACTCTCCTTCCGGTGATCTTTTTCTGCAGCACACATGACTACCACGAAGCTACGAACAGTGCTTTGTTGACTGGAAAATCTGAAATGGAAACCAGTCGCACTAAACTATCTACAGGCTACAAGAATCACTCTTCCTAACTATAAAATGAGAGAAAGTCAGCGAATGAGAATTCCGATATAATCTCACTGGTTATATACTGTCTCTAAAAACTTTTGGGTCAATTTCAAAAAGACGTGATAGTGAGACCTCAACCGATTATACTGATGTAGGGAACCAATGATCAGAAATGCAAGTTTACCCCGCATCTCGTGGTCGTGTGGTAGCGCTCTCAAGTAGTTCTAAGTTCTAGGGGAATGATGACCGTAGATGTTCAGTCCCGTAGTGCTCAGAGCTATTTTTGAATGCAAGTTTATTTGGTTATGGACATACACAGCGTACACCGCTTAACAACAATGTAGCTCATAACAGTTGTTCAAAGTGACAACCACCAATCTCAATGAATTCATGACAGTGGCGCATGAAGTTTCAAACGATCTAACAGTGTTCAGAATGGATAGATTAAATACAGTTGGTTGTGGAGTATTTATTGCTGTCAGAGGTGGTTTGCCTTGTAGCGAAATTGAAGTAGATAGTTCATGTGGAATAGAAAGAGGAGAGGTCATATCCCGACTCAGAAGATATAGTTGCTGAACAGTTCAAAGAAAACTTGAGTATTATTTCAGATAAGTACCCCGCTCATACAATTATAGTCGGTGGTGACTTCAATCTATCCTCGATATGCTGGAAAAATTATACGTTTACAGCCGGCGGCAGGCATAAAACATCATCCGAAATTGTACTGAATACTTTCTCAGAAAATCTTTTGAACAATTAGTTCATGAGCCCACTCGAAGAGTAAATACTTGCGAAAACATACTTGACCTTTTAGCAACAAATAGTCCTGGACAAATAGTGAGTGTTGTGACGAATACAGGGTTAGCGACCACAAGGCAGTTGCTGCTAGGCTGAATACCGTAACACCTACAACCGTCAAAAAGAAACGCAAAGTATATCTATTTAAAAAAGCTGATAAAAATGCTCTTAACGCCTTTTTAAGAGATAGTCTTCACTCCTTCCGATCTGATCATGTAAGTGTCGAAAAGTTGTGGAATGTTTTCAAAGAGAGAGTATCAACAGCAATTGAGAGATATATACCACATAATAAGTGATGGTACTGATCCCCCATGGTACATAAAATGGGTCAGATCGTTGTTGCAGAAGCAACGAAATAAGCTTGTCAAATTTAAAAGAACGCAAAATCCCCAAGATTGTCAAAGTTTTACAGAAGTTCGAAATATGGCACGTACTTCAATGCGAGATGCTTTTAATAATTTCCACAACGAAACTCTGTCTCCAAATCTGTCAGAAAACACAACGAGATTCTGGTCATACATAAAGCACACCAGTGGCAAGACACAATCAGTCCCTTCACTGCGCGATAACAACGGTGAAGTCACTGATGACAGTGCCACTAAAGCAGAGTTATTAAACACAGTTTTCCGAAACTCCTTCAACAAAGAAGACGAAATAAATATTCCTGAATTCCAGTCAAGAACAACTGCCAAGATGAGAAACATAGAAGTAGATATCCTCGGTGTAACAAAGCAGCTTAAATCACTTAATAAAGGCAAGGCCTCCGGTCCAGATTGTATACCAGTCAGGTTCCTCTCAGAGCATGCTGATAAAATAGCTCCATATTTAGCAATTATATACAACCACTCGGTCACAGAAAGATACGTACCTAAATACTGGAAAATTGCTCAAGTCACACCAATATCCAAGAAGGGAAGTGGGAGTAATCCGCTGAATTACAGACCTATATCACTAACGTCGATTTGCAGTACGGTTTTAGAACATATACTGTATTCGAACATTATGAAGTACCTCGAAGAAAACGATTTATTGACATATAGTCAGCACGGATTCAGAAAATATCGTTCTTGTGAAAGACAACTAGCTCTTTATACTCATGAAGCAATAAGTGCTATCGACAGGGGATGTCAAATTGATTCCATATTTTTAGATTTCCAGAAGGCTTTCGACACCGTACCTCACAAGCGTCTTCTAATCAAACTGCTTGCCTACGGAATATCGCCTCAGTTGTGCGACTGGATTCGTGATTTCCTGTAAGAAAGGTCACAGTTCGTAGTAATAGACGGAAAGTCATCGAGTAAAGCAGAAGTAATATCCGGCGTTCCCAATGGAAGTGTTATAGGTCCTCTATTGTTCCTGATCTATATTAACGACATTGGAGACAATCTGAGTAGCCGTCTTAGATTGTTTGCAGATGATACTGTCATTTACCGTCTTGTAAAGTCATCATATGACCAAAACGAATTGCAAAATGATTTAGGTAATATATCTGTACGGTGGAAAAAGTGTCAATTGACCCTGAATAAATAAAAGTGTGAAGTTATTCACATGAGTACTAAAAGAAATCAGCTAAATTTCGATTACGCGATTAGTCACACATATCTGAAGGCTGTAAATTCAGCTAAATACTTACGGATTACAATTACAAATAACCTAAAATGGAACGATCGAGTAGAGCAAACGAAAGACGGCGATTCATTGGCAGAACACTTAGAAGGTGCAGCAGGTCTACCAAAGAGACTGCTTACACTACGCTTGTCCGCCCTGTTCTGGAGTACTGCTGTGCGGTGTGGGATCCCTGGTGTTTATTGTGCACTGGAGTAAGCAACGGGTCATAAACAGCGTGCACCTCTGACAACCAGACACCAGGGACGGTAGTGAGCGTGTGGCTCAGGTTAATTCACCAGTGTGGCGCATGTGGTCATCACATGACAGATGTGCTATGAGCTAAGTGGTGTACAGTATGTTTGCTGGTCGGGGGTGTACGCTATTTATCACCCGTTGCCTGTTCCAGTGTACAACAGGCACCGGGAATCTTGGCGAGATTGCGACAGAACTTCATACACCATTGCCACGCCTGCACTGAGACTGGTGGTGGTCACTTTGAACAGTTACTATGAGATACGAAGTTGTCGTGCGGTGTACGCTGAGTATATATTTCAATCATTTCAAAGAGCTGTCGAACGCCGCAGTATCTGCGTAGTACGCTGGACACTGCGTGGTACATCCTATAACACAGATACTGCCAATGCTACTGCTCGGCTGAAGGAATGACCTGCCAACTTTATGAAGCTAACTTCTGACTGATTCTGTATGGCGCTACGCTAAAATATGTGGCTAATGTGTCTAGGCGGCTAACCGAGTCAGTGTGAAAATAGAGAACCAAATCTTTGGGGCTCGTAAGTCCGTACTTCGACTGTTTAACCTTTACCGCTCATTTAACCTCCGGCCTTTGATTGTCATAAAGTAAAACAGTAATCAGAAAGCGTAATTGAACATCAGATTCCTGTAAAACATCTCGATTAACGTAACCTCGTGACTGATGGGTTACAGTGACGGAGGGCTGTGTTGGGAGAGTGCTGCCAGGCACACTTGAGAAGGCTGTGTATGTACCTGAAAAGAAGGCAACACCACGAGCGAGAGATAACTACAATTGGCTGGCGCCTCGTCGCTGCCATTTCAGTCGCTGAAACGTCAATCACAAAGTTGTTTTAATCGAGGTATAGGCTGGATCCCATTAGAGTTGATACGCCCTTACCTTCCTCCAGCTTTTGGATTGACTTCTCCTGTCAATTACAGGGAAACATGGAACTTACAGTGGACTTTGAAGCGCTGCACGTTGTGACCTTTTTCTCATTAACAGATCGTTGTCATAGGTGAAAGCAGTGAAAGGTGGCAGACGGAAACCCAGACTCTAACTTGAGAACTGAATACCTTATTTTTGGGTCTGTTAGCTGCACTTGCTACCTTAATTATTGGACCGCCAGTGATTTTTGTATATGAAAAGTAACCACTTGTATTGTGATTCGCTGTTCATCTGTGTAGCACTCTAAAACTTAAATTTTCTGTTTTTTGAGATCCACAGCCTCCAGATGTTTAACAAACGTAACCATGGTCCGTAGCAATAATGTTCTATCAACATGTGATGTGTGCAAAATGTTATTTATACATGGCGATGCTTGCAGACAGTGCTGTGTTTTTCCATATTGGTTTTTCAGGTGCTTAACAATGACCAATAGTCGAAATTAGCTAATCGAACGAGTAAATGAAAACCGCATTACAACCTACTACGGACCATGTTTACGTTTATTAACCCCTGAAACTGACAGGGTGCAGAGGCCGGAAGGACGCATCGGTTTACCACATCCAATAGGACCACACTTATAAAGAACTTTGGTGTTGAAACCAACTTTCAGGCCTAGAATAGCTGTACTTTACAGTAGATATTGATCTGAGAAAAGCTTGTGATTGGACATACCTCAGATTTCCAGCCTGTTCAGCTGGAGGGTCTTCAGAGAGAAAACGGAATTGAAACAGTGTATCTGAAACACTGCAAAGATTTTTTTTTTCGCGGCAGCGGACTTCGTTGGTGGATGCTAAAAGCTTTAGAAGTAGACACTGCTTGGTGTTTGCTAAGGAATGATTGTGGAATTTCTCGTGACATAACTTTGGCAACGGATTAGATGAAGCGTTCGATACTTGTTCTGTCACCTTTCAATCTAACTTGGGGCCTCGACACACGTTACAGATCAATCTGTCACCACAACTTAAAACGGTTATTGTTTTTTTCAAGGTCCGATCGCTCACACAGTGAAAACTACAAGGAAAATCCGACGAAGCTTTGTACTGATGTCTCTATAGAGCCCGTCACACTTCTCAGTTCTGAGTGTACAATGAGCGTGTAAAGATGTCTAGAACAACTGAGTCTACCGCCAAGTTTGAAGCGCGTGCTGTCATTCGTGTTACTCATTCTGAGGGTTTCTGCCTAATATCATGTGGACCACATAGCGAAACTGTCTTGCTCCACAGCAAAGTGCAGGAACGTTTAACCAGGATGAACAGACGTTCATGATGCGGGTGGCCAGGGAACAAAGCGAGCGTCAACGGATGATTATGTTCAGTGAGTGGATCAGGCCATTCGAAAAAAAGTCTACGAAGGGCAATTCAGAACAAGCAAAGAGGAATATTGTCATCAACCATTGTTCTTCTCCATGACAATGCTCAGTACGCACTGCAGCTCCAACAAATGCGCTGGCGCTCAGTCCGGAACCGCGCGACTGCTACGGTCGCAGGTTCGAATCCTGCCTCGGGCATTGATGTTTGTGATGTCCTTAGGTTAGTTAGGTTTAAGTAGTTCTAAGTTCTAGGGGACTGATGACCTTAGAAGTTAAGTCCCATTTGAACCATTTTGAACTAATGCGCTCCTGCAGTGTTTTCGATTGGAAGTGTTTGTTCACACGCCACACAGCCCGAACTTGTCTCCCTCAGATTTTCATCTCCTTATGTGAACCCCTAACTGGGACGACATCATTTTGGCACAGATAAAGAGTTGCAGACCAGCACAGTGGGATTACAGGCAGCTGTCCTCTATGAGGAGAATATTGGAAAGTTGGTACCACACTACAACAATAGTCTGAGCTGCGGATATGTAAAGATGTAGCCTGGAAGGTGTAGCTGAAAGTTGCAAATAAAAAAATTTTGATTTTCATTGCGGTTTCCACCTCACGACCGATCAAACCTTGGAAAAAGAAAAGAAAAGATAGCCCTTGTACAGTCCAGAAACTACTAAAGACCCCAAAAAATATTGTCAGTTCTGATTTCGCCCTGTTTGCACATACAGGATGAAAAAAAGTCGCGGTTGGCCGTCGACATGAGATTCCTCAGCGCAGCCCAAGACTAAAGAGTTTAAAAAAAAACAACATAGTCTCACCAATAATTTTAATAGAAATGCGATTTAAAGAACGAGGCTATGGCAACACTGTAACAGCGTGCAATGTGGCCAAGAACAGGTGGTAAGAGCTCTGCGCTGTGCGGGAGTTGCCCTATTAACACAGTGAGACGTGGCAATGCCGTGGCGAATGGATATGCAGATCCACCGACGCTCGAGTCATTCTCGCACCAAACTTTTATTTCCAATTAAAGCACCAAATTGTTTCTAATTTACACCTTCAAAACGCGATATCTGTGTATTTCTTTCTGTTGCCTTTATTTGAACATTAAGACGTAACATAAATTTATTACAGACGCAAACAACCACGTTACTTTGTCCATGACACAAATAAAGCCAAGAGAAAATAAGAGAGGATAGAGTAACGTCGTCCGTATGCACGGCGGTGTAAAAACTGAGTAGGAAGGCTACAATAGATAGCATATTATGCTACGCACAATAATTTCGATCTGTACGTTTGACGTCCAGTATGTACAGAGCCAGTATATACAGGTACGAACAATTTTCACTTTAGAGAATATGTTCTGAGCGAGCACTACGCCTGTTGCAGAATCATACTTTGCTGGATCCTGCGCAACACATCTGCATCCTCCATTGCGGAAGCACATGCACGCAACCTATTAGGTCGTGTACACGCATGGGTGCAGTACTATAAACTTGTTGCTTCAAATGTTCCGACACATGAAAATCTAATCGATCAAGGCCTATGGAACATGAAGGCCGGAGCACTAGATATCCACGACTAATCCATTCACCTTGAAACACTTCGTTTAAATAGTTATGCACTTTGATTCCAAACTGTGGCTCTGCACAATCATGCTGAACCCTATAACTGGCGCCGAACAAGTGGAACGTTTTGTAATGCGTTAGGCAAAGTATTGCAAAGAAACATACATTACAGGGGCTTATTCAACATGTCCTGCAATAGGTAAAGGCTCAAAAGTTCTCCTCGCACGATTCCAGACTTACTGTCATATTCACTAGTGACATGTGGGTTGTTTTCGATCAATAATGGCTGTTGTGGACACTGAAAAAGCCTTGACGAATGAATCTAGATTCGTCAATACATATGACGTTATTTATAAAGAGTTCGGCATCTTACACTTCGTACAGAAGCCATTCACAAAACTGTACTCGTCGAACGCGGTCTTCCGGCCGCTAGTGTTGAGTTAAGGTGTAATAATATGGATGCAGCTCTTCTTCGTGCAGCACTTCAACGACCAGTCTTCGATATATCTGAAAGTACCCTGCAATATCACGGGTACTTCGTGAAGTGATTCGTGAATTGTTTCAAGAATCGTATCCTCAGTTTGTGGACTCCATCTTGGACGACCTCTGTCTGTTACTTTGGGTGAAGATTACCGGTTTCCCGAAGGCGTTGTTCCAGGTGATGAAAAACGTTTTTTATCGGGATAATACCTTTGAGGGTACCGTGCAGCATAGGCACGAGCAGCAGCAGCTAGGTTACTGAATGCACCCAGCACCACAAGCATTCGACATAGCCATCGTTTGTGTACTCCATCAGGAAGCCGCCCTACGTGAACTTCATAGGACCAGTTATGGTTGCGCACTGCGCACGCAGTTTAATGGATCCTCGTGTCATGTGATAGGCTATTGTCATGTGACAAAATGATGTCCTACTTATAAACGACGAAACTAGGGAATGGACACATAAAAAATAAAAACCTATCTTGACGAGAACTCGAACAGTAGCTCAAAGGTGGATGTGCGTTTCAAGTCCCAACAATCTACTCGGTAAGCTACGATGGCTGGTGCAATAGTGCAGGGTGATACTCGTTTCCATCCCGACAGTGTTGCCACAAGTCGTTTTCACACATCTTTTCAAAATGCACTCGATCTGATTTTCATAGATAAACTTTTGTCTTGAGTCGCATTCCGACCTCCAAGTGTGGCATTTTTTTTCGCCCTTTGTACGAAGACACATATCAAACCAAAGTATGTTGCGGGACGAAACTAACATGCGGCATCGGTAGGTTATGTAGGTCTTTGGAAACACACATAGTAAACAACACATATAGTAAACACTTCGTCCATAACGGATTGTTCTTAGAGGGTTACAGCTGCCTACATAATAGTATAACAACATTAAATTTTCTCCTTTTCTCACTGTTTGCTTAACGTCTACTACTCATTTTGATGGTCATTACATCAGAATCAGTCGGATTTCATTCTGTATACATTACAGAATGCATTTGTGGCATATACTTGTGATGTCTTTTTGATAGATAGCTGTAAGACGAGGAGGATGTGAGTTGACTTGCACTAACGGTGAAATATTAACACAAAACTCTGAACTCTACCTACCTGTTCTTACTACGTAAAATATTAAATTTAGTCTGTTGTAGTGTGTGGCGATATGACGTTAATTCAGTGATATGTTCTATAAAACTTCATGATGTTCAGGGTCCTCAACTGGAATTGTTACATACACTGCATAAGAAAGCAACAAGAAGGGGAGTGGGAAACTAAATAAAATTTCACGGGTTGAGAGGGTATGTGATGTTATTTCAGTGACTATAAATCGAGTCAAGTTTACAAAGAACTTGGTGAAATGAGCCCATATATCAGTATGAAGTGGCTTACCAGTTGCACCAACTTTGGCCTGGATGCATGAACTGATTCAGGTGGTTCAGGTTGGAAGAACTTAGAGAAAGCTGTTGTATCCTCTCCTGAGGCAACATGATCCATAACTGATGTAACTTGTCTTCAACATCATGGATGCTGGCCTTAGAAAAGGAGCTGACTCCCAAGCTGGTCCAACACATGTTATACTGGGGTCAGATATGGGTATCTTGCACTCCACAGGAGTACCTCAGTATCATGCAGATTGTTCATAGAGGTGTGAGCAAGGGTGGTCGAGTGTTGCCCGTTGAGAAATAGCGCCAGTGTAAAGAAGTGACAAGTCGTGGGATAGCGATATACATAAACAGATAGTGGTAGTGAAGCGTACACAAAGCGTAAAAGGGCAGTGCATCGGAGGAGCTACCATTTGTACTCAGGCAATTAGTGTGAAAAGGTTTCCGACTTGGTTATACCTGAACGACGGTAATTAACAGACTTTGAACGCGGAATGATAGTTGGAGTTAGACACAAGGGACATTCCATTTTGGAAATCGTTACGCAATTCAATATTCCGCGAGACACAGCGTCAAGAATGTGCCGAGAATACCCCAGCTCAGGCATTACCTCTCACTATGATCAACGCAGTGGCCGACGGTCTTCACTTAACTACTGAAAGCAGCGACATTTGCGTAGAGTTGTCAATGATAATAGACAAGCAACACTGCGGGAAATAACCGCCGAACGTATCCGTTAGGACAGTGCAGCGAAATCTGGCGTTGATGGGCTATGACAGCACACGATTAAGGCGAGTGCCTTTGTTAACAGCACGACATTGCCTCCTGGGCTCCTGACGATGTTGGTTGGACCCTAGATTCGTGGAAAACCGCGGCTTGGTCATATGAGTCCCAATTTCAATTGGTAATGGCTGATGGTAGGATTCGAGAGTGGCGCAGACCCCACCAACCCATGGACCCAAGTTGTTAACAATGCAAGGTGCAAGCTGGGGGTGGTTCCATATTGGTGTGGGCTGTATTTACATGGAATGGACTGGGTTCTCTGAATATTTGGCTACTTTGAGGGCATTTTCAGCCTTTCATGGACGTCATGTTCCCAAACAATGATGTAGTTTTTATCGATGACAATGCGCCATGTCACCAGGTCACAATGGTTCTCGATTGGTTTGAGGAAGATTCTGGTCAGTTCGAGCGAATGGTTTGGCCACCCAGATCCCCTGACATGAATCCCGTCGGAAATTTATGGGACATACCCAAGAGGTCAGTGCATGCATAAAAGCCTGCACCACCAATACTTTCGAAATTATGGACGGGTATAGAGGCAGCATGGCTCAATATTTGTACAGGGGACTTTCAACGACTTGTTGAGTCCGTGCCACGCCGAGCTGCTGCACTACGCTGGGCAAAAGGAGGTCTGACGCTGAGACTTCTGTCACCTCAGTGTATACTGCCACATGAGAGGTAACAAATGTGTACGCAAGATGTCTGTGATGTACCTTGTGCTGTCAGAGTTCCCTCAGTCACTATCAGCTGTGACATGAAGTCATGCCCGAAGGCACCTCACACAATGATTCCAGAGGTAACACCGCTGTACCTCTCCAAAACATGGGAAGAATGGGACCTCTAACCCACTCGCCGCTATATTCGCTGACGATGGTCATCTGGGGCAGTGCACAACTGCAGTTCATTGCAGAACGTAACGTAATCCATGCGCTTTGATCATGGTACCACTCCAAACGGAGCCGTTTGTTTCGCGTTCTTAGCGGCAGCCTACACACTGGATGTTTGTTGGTCTCCGACCAGTGGTGATGGATGACACGTAATGTTCTTGGGGGCTTGTTACTTGTTCTCGGATGGCAGACACAGACGCAAAGGGGTTGGGATATGCTTGGTGCACAAAACAGTGTTTCCCCTTGTTGTGGCCAGACGACAACGATTGGAACTTTAACGATGAATACGACTGTCCTCACATTACTATGCAGTTCAACACCGGGCCACTGGCATACCCAAATGTCCCACAAATGCACACTCGAACAGCCAGGTAAATGGAGACAATCAGGCTTCTTACAAATTCTTTCAGGTGCTGATACAGCCGTCTCACTCAAGTACGTCGCATCTCCGTGTCCTTTAAGTGATCAACATCAGACGCTGTTCACGCCCCCTTATATACGCTACAAGGTTTCGTGACCACATCAGTGTACTCAGGTGACCCTTATAGCCGTTAGAGAGAAATGAAAACTCTAATCCTTTAAAGACTTGTCGATGGTGTGTACGAGTACGGAACTACTTTGACATCAGACCACGTCTTCTGAGTGCTTAACTTGTTTTGGTCAGTCACTGTATCTTGACGAGCCTGTTAGCGTAAAACAATTGAACCGTGATTTATTTTCAAAGAATATTCGTAAGAATTTATTTTATTTTCTAGTGATTCATCAAGAACATTATTTTTTAAAAGAAACAGATGTAAAATTATAATCAGAAAACACCCTCTAAATATCAAAGTTACAATTTATTCAGAGGCAGAAAGAAACAAGTTTTGACTGTATGAGCTTTCGGGCACAGAACCTTGCCGCTCCCTTCTGACACAGCCGTAGTTACGACCACTCACAACAGCCTCTGAAGAGTACACTGGTGCAAATCTGCAACACACCAGATTACTTCAAACTAAGAGTTTTAACAATTTACACAAGCACACAGACTATGCACCCCCCCCCCCCCCGTAGGAGGGATGGAAATCAGTACAAAACACTAACAATCAAAATATTAACCTTGCCGCCGAAGGTGCAACTTGAACTTGATTTTAACTCCTAAGAGAGGGTGGCAACTTTATATACTAAAATGGGCATTTAAATAATAGCCCATGAAACGCAATCTTATATAAAATTCTACAAGGTTGGCCAAACAATAGTTAAGAAGCTCTACAGTACACAGATACCGCCTCTCAAGGTCATAAGCAATAATATCAAAGTTTCCAAAGATCGAAACATATTTCAGGTATTAGGCCGTTACACTCCAAGCAATAAATTCGTTAACACACCAAATCCGACAACATGACAGAGGCAGCTACTAATGTACGGTAGATTGATAGGGAGATTACCGAATAAAACGAACCGCAGGTTGCTCTAACCCGCCCCTACTTCACAAGGGAAAAACGGATCACCCAATTTATAAACAACCACCTTCCCGCTGGAGGGCAAACGGAGAAGAATGGTGGGACGACCCCAAAGCAAAACGGCTGGTGACCTCACCAATAAAACAAGTAGATTTTAACAAGAGTAAATCAAACGACATATCACCAATCAGTAAACTTCTAATAAACTGTGACTTCTCGAGAAGACCTGGCGCAGCACCCCAAATCGCTCTCCCGAACCGTCCGCTGCCAGCCGCTTCAATGGACGCAGGAAGGCGCGCCAATCTCCTGTCTCACGGCGTCGCAGCTCGCACCGGCCAGACTGATGTCGTGGGTTGACTCCTGTTGCTCTCGTGTCGGCCGCGAAGTCACTACCCCTCGCTATACGCCGTGGCCCACTGGACTCACGTGGCGACCTCACATGCGCCGATACTCAAGACGGACTAGTCATCTTGTGTCTCAATGCGCGACCGACCAACCGATCGATCCAACCACCAATGACCATTGCCTGAGCAAACTCGAGCAGACTGGCGGCCTAACGCGCAGACTCAGATGCAGGAACTAAGCCCCGACCGGGCGACCGTTTGCTGAGTTCTCTTACTGGCGGAGTGGAAAGCCTCTCATTTTTCCGGCTTTAAAGGTTGATCCGAACGACAGACATACTAGCACTCCGAACGACAGACAGACACTAACTGCCTAACAAATGTGGATGAGAGAGAGACTAGCAAGCTGGGGACGGGAGATGATCCAGACTGACCCGACTGGCGAGCTCATAGCGCCCCTTAAATGCACGTGAATAGGCAACCTTTCCCCTTTCACACCAGAGGGAGACACCAAAGCTGCGATTACCACAGCGGCGCCACCGCCAGAAACGGAGGGCAACTGCTCCACACTACGCGCTGCGGCGCGCTCTTCAAAACAGCAATTTTTACCACGGCTCAACAGTATCTGAAGATGGCAATCAAATGCCTATTTTTAAGCAGTCTTGGACGTAATAAATCGTTACATAAATATTAAAACCTCTCAACACGTACCATTAAAGTATATTAAATCAGTTTGTCACTACACATTTGAAAAACAGTATTTTCCAGCTCATGCAAGACAAAGACGTCAGCTGTCACAACAAAGCTTTTAGACATCATAGATACAGAATCTGATTAAAGTCATGGAATTCTTAATTCAGTATAATATAATCCGTTAAAAATAATATGAAAAGAATTATTTTAATTTCTAAAACTAAATGAACTGTGAAGAAAATTAGCAGCATGAACCCGTACATTATTGATGCCGTTTTTGTTAATGTATTCGTAATATTAACACGGATGCTATGGACCCTGCCACGGTATAGCGTTGTCTTCCCCAGCAGTATCAGCTGTGGTCCATACATTTTTAGAATATATAGTGCATAAATCCTTAAATACTTCGTGAGTTCTTGAGTGCGCAAGTGAGGCTCTGAGCTATTCCAGCCTCTTCTTTCTTCCCTGACTACATTTCCTTCACACTGCCCCTCCTTCCCTTTTCTTGTTCCTTCCTCGCTGCTCCCTCCTTCTCCTCTCTCGGTGTTCTGATTTATGGCGACCTGGTTATCCACCTAGTTCCCTGTGTTGCTTGTAATTTTGTTCCTCTTGCCTGTTATCTTTAATCCTTTCTGGCGTTTAGGTTCAAATGGCTCTGAGCACTATGCGACTTAACTTCTGAGGTCATCAGTCGCCTAGAACTTACAACTAATTAAACCTAACTAACCTAAGGACAGCACACACATCCATGCCCGAGGCAGGATTCGAACCTGCGACCGTAGCGGTCGCTCGGCTCCAGACTGTAGCGCCTAGAACCGCACGGCCACTCCGGCCGGCAGCGTTTAGGTCCCCACTTGAGGTTTGATCTCTACTTCTAAATTTTTTGTTTCTAGTGTGAACCGTTGGGGGAAGAATTCCCTCGCTGGCGTCTACAGCGTGGATTGCTCTCCCCCGTTCCTTCCCTCTTCATTTCCCACCTTACCCCCCTCCATCACGCCATGTCACCAGCATGTGTAGCCAGTGTGTGATGGGGCTGTTACGTACCCATCTGGCTGAGCCCAATGACAACGTAGGAATGACACTCCTGATACCTGAGCTGTTCCCTCCCTATGTATGCCAAGGAGTGGTTACTTGCTTTCCTGTAGCATCATAGTTCCCAGCAACTGCCGCCGCGCCAGGCAGCTCTTGCTGTGGATGGGTGGCGCTCATGGGGAGAGCCCCTGATCAGAGTGGGTGGTATCAAGACGGATGCTTGGCGCATGAAGCATATCATGCTGCAAAAATGTAGCTGTTCTCAAATGGCTGTCTCTTCGAATGGCGAAGGATCATTGAATGCTGCTTCATATGACCTGGTACCCGGAAGTTCCCTGGTTACAGCATGGGAGGAGGGCCAGGCTCGCCATATTGGGGTGAATCACTGTCCCCGCTAGCTCAGCTATACTAGGACGGAGAGGGACACATTCACTGCCACAAAGCCATAGTTTTTTGTAGAGAATGTCGAGGACAATTTGGTGAAGTGAAATCTCTAAGTAAGACGCAGTCTGGCTCGCTGATGATCAAAGCTTGTTCTGCAGCCCAATCTGCAGCTCTTCGTGCTTGCAACCGTCTTGGCAATGGCTCAGTGTCCATTACCCCTCACCAGTCATGAATATGGTATAGCAAGCGATTTTTCATAGAGACCTCATCCTGCAGACCGATTAGGGACTCTGGGCTAATCTGGAGCAATGCGGCGTTCATTTCGTTCGACATGTACAGAAGGGTCATGAAGACAAACGCACAGATTCTAGCATCTTCATTCTGGCTTTCGAGTGGCATGACCTCCCAGTGAACGTCAGGGTTACTTGCTACAGATATGACTTTAAGCCGTATGTACCACCACCTATGAGGTGGTTTTGGTGCTTGCATTTGGAGCATTTGTTTTTCTATAGTATGGCTGTTCCTCTGTGTGGTGACTGTGGATACCCATTTCATGAGGGAATCCCTATGTCTGGCCACAAGTGTGTGTCAGTTATATGACCGCCACTCTCCTAGCTCACCAGATTGCCCAGCTTGCAAGAGGCAAAAGAAGATCTAAGTCCCTGGATTGCCTATCTTATACTGAGGCTCGCCAAAAATCTCTTTTCCATCCTTTCTCCCTCCTACCTCTTCCGTAGCCCTGCCCCAGCCCCCTCTTCCCTCTCCCTCCCCCGTAGTTCCCACGCCCTTCACTCCAGGAGTCGCATCCCCTTCCCAGCTGAAGAATGCCTTTACTGCTATCGATCTCATGATTTCCTCCCCCACCACCGAGCGAGGTGGCGCAGTGGTAAGACACTGGACTCGCATTCGGGAGGACGACGGTTCAATCCCGCGTCCGGCCATCCTGATTTAGGTTTTCCGTGATTTCCCTAAATCACTCCAGGCAAATGCCGGGATGGTTCCTCTGAAAGGGCACGGCCGACTTCCTTCCCCATCCTTCCCTAATCCGATGAGACCGATGACCACGCTGTCTGGTCTCCTTCCCCAAAACCAACCAACCAACCTCCCCCACTCTCGTGGCTTCCCTACACTGGTCACCCTGTGGTGATCTTTGTGACAGTGACCACTTTCTGGTGATTTTATCGTTCCCCTTCCGCCGCCAGGCAGACAGGCCTCCACGTTGGGCATTATGTCGTGCCAATTGGTCATTAAATACTTTTTCACCTCTCTCTCGAACTGCTTTGATGCTGTCATACATGGCACCTCTGCCACTATTCTTCATGCTGCTGGCAAAGATGCCACCTCATCATCGACCGGTACCATGGTGGACCAAGGAAGTAGCAGTCACTGTTCAGGACTGCTGATGGGAGTTGCAGCGATTTAAACGACATTATTCACTGACGAACCTCCTCGCCTTTGTGTGTCTCCATTCTAAGACTCGTTACCTAATTAATCATAGCAAAAAGAAATACTGGAAGCGCTTTGCTTCCTCCCTAGGACATATGCCTTTTCATTGCATGTTTTGTGCAATGTCCATAGCCTCCTGGCCCACCAGTGTCAGTCAACTGTCCAGGGTCTTATCCTCCAAGGTGCTCTGTTTACTGATCCATTGGTCCTTGCAGAACACCTCATGACACACTTTACGACAGCATTGGCGTCCTCTTGGTATCCTGCTACCTTCCTCTGGCAGAAACGCTCAGTTCAACAGACCCCCTTCCGTTTCAACCCCCACCAAGTTGAACCCTATAATGAACCATTCACTGAATTGGAATTCTTGCAGGCTCTTACCTCTTCACATGACATTGCCCCAGGTCCGGATTCCATCTATGACCAGATGATCCATCGCTTGCACGTTTTCCAGAAACAACACACACTCTGGGTCTTCAACCGCATTTGGCTCCTGGGTGACTTCTCCTCGCAATGGAGAGACAATATAGTTACCCCCGTCTTTTCGCCTGGGCGAAACGTCTCTCAACTGTTACCATCCAATTAGCCTAATGAACGTATCTGATTGAGATGATGGTTAGCTTCTGGTTACTTTGGGTCCTCGAATCTTGGGGCCTTTTGCCCCCAGAACAGTCTGGCTTCTGGGATGCAGCAATCCGACAGCCTTTTACTAACTGCCAGCACCTCTTTGAAGTCGTCTTCGGCCTACATAAGACATACGACATGGTTTGGCGCCATTACGTTTTAGTTACCCTCCATAAATGGGACTTTCGCGACCCCTTACCGATTTTTATCTGTGAGTTTTTATACCACTGGCTCTTCTGGGTTCGAGTTTTCACTTCACTCAGCACCCCTCGGATTCAGGATTCTTTGTTAAGGGTTACACTCTTGCTCATAACTATCAATGGGCTTGTAACCTCTGTTGGTCCTCTGATTACCACAGCATTGTATATCGACGATTTTCGTGTCTTGCGCAGCGCCCACTTGGTAGCAATTGCTGAGTGCTAGCTGCAAGGCGCCATTCGACATGCCTCTTCATGGGACATCTCCCACGGCTTCCAGTTTCTTTCCTCCAAACCGCGGGTTACGCATTTTTTCGTCGATCCGCAGTGCGCACTGATGCAGGAGTTTATATAGGCAACCAGCTCCTAGATGCTACAGCACAATCCCGTTTCATTGGCCTTACTTTGATAAAAACTTATAAGGCTGCCCCATATTCGCAACCTGAGAACTACATGCATGTGGAAGCTTAATGATCTCTGCCTCCTGGGCCACACATCTTCTTGTACAAGCCATGCTACACTCTCCATCTTTACCATGCTCTGGTCTTGTCCAGACTAAATTTATGGTAGTCAGATTCATGGCTCAGTGGTTCCTCTCTAAAAATACTTCACACTGTTCACCATTGTGGGGTGTCTCTGGCTGTTGGGGTCTTTCACACCAGTCCCATTGACAGTCTCTTCTCAGACGTGGGGATTCCCCCTCTACAAATACGATGGAGCCAGATCCTGGTTTCTTATGCAAACAGAATTTGCCGATTCCTTGACGATCCCATGTACCCTGCCCTCTTTGCAAACGAGGCATGTTTTCCTCCTGATAACCACCCATGGGTGGGATTGTCAGTTGGAAAGCATTTCACTTCCCTCTGTCTGGATCTCCATCTCCACTCACTGGAATGCGCCCTCTGTATTTCCTACTACAGCTCTTTTGGATGGTTCCTAGACCACGGATTAGGACCGATCTATTCAACGGTCCTCAGGATTCTGTCGCCCCTATGGTCTTCCAGCGTCTTGTACATTCCATTCTTGCAGAGTTCCAGGGTTCCACCATCTTCTACACTGATGGTTCTAAGACGATAGAAAAGGGGGGTTCGCTTTCACGACTTCTAGTGTCTTAGAACACTATTTTCTACCTGGATCATGTACTATGTTTACACAGAGATGCCATCTATTAACAGGGCCCTCCATTTTGTTACTCAGGTTTTTTTCCCACAGTGTATTCACACGTACCAACTCAGTGAGCAGTCTGCAGGCTATCGGCTGATGCTACTCTTGCCACCCCTTAGTCTCTGCTATCCATGACCTTCCCTCTGCCCTTGGCAATGCCACCTGCTCAGTTGTCTTTCTCTGGGTCCCAACTTACGTGGGCATCTCAGGCAATGAACTGGCTGACCGTTTGGCTAGAGAAGCACTTGCCCCATCCCCTTTCATGATTCCATGTGTGGATCTACGTCAGATCTCTCTTTGCCCAAAAGTGAAGTGACATCTGCTGTGCTACTGCTCTCAGTATTAAACTCAGCTCAATCAAGGAGTCTACTGCTGTTTGGTGCTCTTCCATCGACTCCTATCAGAAGTAGTCCACTGTCTTATGCTATCTACGCACTGATCATACCAGGCTTACCCACTGTGTAACGAACCACCCCCACAATGTGGTTGTGGAGATAGACTAAGGGTATCCCATAAGTTGCTGGATGTCGCCTTCTTTTAGTCCTCTGTACTAAGTATAGTCTTGCGCACTCCTTACATTTAATATTAGCAGACGATTCATGGATGGTTGAACTGGTCCTCTGTTTCCTCCATAAAAGTGGTTTTTGTTTCAGATACAAGGTTTTGCTTTACTCCTGGAGTAGGAGTAGGGTGATCGTGGCTGGGGCCTCTCTTCATGTTTTCTCGATATGGGACACATGACCGCTTCCCTATGCAACGACCGCTCTTTTATCCCTCTGTTTTTCCAGTTTTTAGATTTGGTCTACCCTTTCATGCCTTCTGCTGTGTGTTTTCACTTGCTCGTTTTATTGTTTGACCCATCTGACTGGATCCGTCCACTTTTAGCGGAGCTTCTCTCTTCCGCGAGTAAGTCTGAAATCGCAGGACTGATGACGTCGCCGTTTAGACCCACAACCGCTCTCAGTCAATCAATCAGTCAGTCAATCAATTAGATCTTTAAACATAGCTTTTTTTCTACCGAAATATTTATAGAGATATATTGATAGCAGTTTGGTTCTGACTTGTAAGGTCCCTGTCTTTGATTTAACATTTAATCAGTGGAATGCGATCAGAAAGCAAAGGGATTTAAGAAACGAACATTAATTTTCATTAAAGACAATCACTTTCTGTCCTGAATCAGACTACCTTCGATTCCTTTGTACCAAACCAAAAAGCTAATGTGTACAGTGACAGCAACTGCTGTCATGGTTCAATATACACACTCCAAAAAAAGTCGTAGAATACAGATATTGATGGCTGCTGTTATGCATGCATCGATGTATCTGATTGTCTTACATCGATTGCATACGGGCCTGAAGATGGCATTAATGAGATGCCGAAACTGGTCATCTAAATAAAATAATTTCTGAAAACATTTGGCGGATTGGCGATTTTTCTTTGGTAAATATCTGACCAGCTGCAGTTCCGTATTCATGACAGATTAACAGAGATAATTATTGGTTGCCACCAAGATGCCCATGATCGTTACAGGGAGCACATTGGTTTGAAAAATAACGCCAGGAGCGCAAGACGACATTCCTGGTAACTTCTTGGCATTTGGGACTAGCCAGATAATGGTAACCTAAGTGATTTGGAGAGTTCCCTCAGAACTCGCCGATAATACAGACATAGCTTTTTGCAGGCAGTTCAGGGTGGCAACAGAAAACCGTGTGCACACTGACTGAACCGTGGCGCCATTGAATTAGTAGGCTGTTCTGTCTGGCGCCACTGGCTCAGGTGTAATATCGACTATCCCTCTTACGGCCCCATTGCCAATATCTATGAGGAAGAGTTGGTATCTGTGGGTGTGTCCTTAGAAGGTCTTTGCTTGAGGACCGCCGGCCCGAGGGGGGCGGGGGGAGGCACGACGTTAGGGGATTGGCGATAGCGTTGCGACAAGAGGTGGTCACGAGGACCGAGTGGCCGAAGCTACGAGCTACGCAAGGAGGGCCTGCGCAGAGCGAAGATATCGGAGTACTTCACTGGGGTCAGCGTCGACTACAAGCAGCAGGCCGACATCCCGCCTGTTGGTTGGCAACATTCGTCTCGGACGACCGCTCGTGACCTGGCTGCCCTCTTCTACCTGGCTTTCATCGGCACCACTCACAAGGGAACCTCCCCATCGCACCCCCCTCAGATTTAGTTATAAGTTGGCACAGTGGATAGGCCTTGAAAAACTGAACACAGATCAATCGAGAAAACAGGAAGAAGTTGTGTGGAAGTAGGAAAAAAATAAGCAAAATATACAAACTGAATAGTCCATGTGCAACATATGCAATATCAAGGAGAATGTGAGGTGAGCAGCGCCGTGGTCCCGTGGTTAGGGTGAGCAACTGCGGAACGAGAGGTCCTTGGTTCAGGTCTTCCCTCCAGAGAAAATTTTAATTTTTTTATTTTCAGACAATTATTATCTGTCCGTTCGTCCGTCCGATGCGATCACTTTTTTGGGAGTGATTATGACATCCAAAAGAAAACCTAAATCGGGCAAGGTAGAAGAACCTTTTTACCCATTCGCCAAGTGTACCAGTTAGGTGGGTCGACAACATATTCCTGTGACGCACATGCCGTCACCAGTGTCGTATCGAATATATCAGACGTGTTTTCCTCTGGAGGAATCGGTTGACCTATGACTTTGCGATCAAATGTTTTCGGTTGCCATTGGAGAGGCGCGTCCTTTCGTCTACAAATCGCACGGTTTTGCGGTGCTGTCGCAAAATACAGACACTAAACTTATTACAGTGAACAGAGACGTCAACGAACGAACGGACAAATAATAACTTTGCGAAAATAACGAAAGTAAACTTTTCACTCTAGGGGAGACTTGAACCAAGGACCTCTCTTTCCGCAGCTGCTAACGCTAACCACGGGACCACGGCGCTCCGCAGCTCACCTTCTCCTTGATGTTGCTTATGTTGCGCATGGACTACTCAGTTTGTACATTTTGCTTATTTTTTTCATAGTTCCACAAAACTTCTTCCTGTTTTCTCGATTGATCTGTGTTCAGTTTTTCAAGGCCTATCCACTGTGCGAACTTATAACTAAATCTGAGGGGGGTGCGATGGGGAGGTTCCCTTGTCAGTAACCGCTGGGACGCACCGTGGATCCATGGAAGTGCTTGCTGATAAGGGGAAGTAACATTCTGTAATCCTCGTGCTGATTTGTTTCATTGTCTAGGTAGACAATCTCTTGGTCGGAAATACAGTCTTAATAATGTTACTTAAAATCCGCCTTGATTGAAATTTTTTTTTATTATTCATATGACCGGTTTCGGTTCATTCAGAACCATCTTCAGATCTGATATTTCAGTTACAGGAGTAACCCGTCCAAATCCAGCAACTTTCACATGCTACGTCACGACTGAAATATCAGATCTGAAGATGGTTCTGAATGAACCGAAACCGTTCATATGAATAATAAAAAAAAATTTGCAATCAAGACGGATTTTAAGTAACATTATAAAATCACTGATTGCTGTTATCCCGTAAGACATTATGTCTGTTTTTGCACAGCCTGAATAATTGTACTAAGGCACAGGTTCCCGTTAAACGAAAGAGCGACCTTGTGGTTAGATTTAGCTGTGAACCGTTTCAATTCTCTGATTGTAATTGCATTTCTTAGTCATTAGTTATAATATGAACAACCTGTTGCACTAAGCTGTTCGTTTCTGTGTTTGAATCACCGAGTCATTATTGGTGTAGTTTAGCTGGATCGTGTGGTTCCGCCGAGTGCATTCTCTTGTAATAAGTGTTCACAAGTGATGTTTTAAGACGTTACTTCAGAGTGGTCTTAATAACTGACAATCATTTTAACTTTGAAAATATTAACAGCCAACTGTCACCAGGGCTTTAGTCAAAATAAAATTATCGGAAGGGACGGGTTGGGATCCAGTCGCACCTTGGTTGCCGATTGATATTAAGAGGTTGGTTGCTTTGAAGTAAGCGTTATCATTGTCATATTGTTTGCTAATCTGTTTAACCTTTAAGCACAGGTGCGCATCTTAAACCCGAACTTTTCGACATACAGCTTTCAAATTAAAAGTCAAGTCATCTGTTTCGAGTAATTTAATAGTTTTCATGTGTTGCAGAGGGGCATCTAATAAGACAGACTGTTCCAGCACGGTTGTGAACACCGCTGTTTCACCAGATAAGGGACGGAGTGCAGGTCCGACCATCTTGTAGTTATTGTCATATTGTTTGCTGTTTTGCACTACAGCACTGCAGATTTATTTTGAAAAGATTAAAAGCTTATTCAACTTCAGGTTTAAGATCAAAAGAATTTTGCAAATTTGTTCATTTTGTTAAAGAAAATTTTATGGTTAAATGCTTCGATTATCTGTAAAACGCTGTTTATATATCGTTAAATAACACGTTGCGTGAAAAGAAAGTTATATTGGTGGACCCTCCCTTGCACGTTTTCCTTAATTCCAGTAGTATCACGTATCACTGACAGCTGTTTTATCCCTGGGATCGAGTTTTTGAGTAAGACCTATTAGGGTCAACACGTAGCGTCCGTATCCATCGCAGAGAACCTCGTGGACAATCGCTAGCCGTCGTCAGCGCAAGAAGCCACAACCTACAGACTGCGTAAAGTCTACATCTACATTTATACTCCGCAAGCCACCCAACGCTGTGTGGCGGTGGGCACTTTACGTGCCACTGTCATTACCTCCCTTTCCTGTCCCAGGCGCGTATGGTTCGCGGGAAGAACCACTGCCGGAAAGCCTCCGAGCGCGCTCGAATCTCTCTAATTTTACATTCGTGATCTCCTCGGGAGGTATAAGTAGGGGGAAGCAATATATTCGATACCTCTTCGAGAAACGCACCCTCTCGAACCTGGACAGCAAGCTACACCGCGATGCAGAGCGCCTCTCTTGCACAGTCTGCCCCTTGAGTTTGCTGAACATCTCCGTAACGCTATCACGCTTACCAAATAACCCTGTGACGAAACGCGCCGCTCCTCTTTGGATCTTCTCTATCTCCTCCGTCGACCCGATCTGGTACGGATCCCACACTGATGAGCAATACTCAAGTATAGGTCGAACGAGTGTTTTGTTAGCCACCTCTATTGTTGATGGACTACATTTTCTAAGGACTCTCCCAATGAATCTCAACCTGGCACCCACCTTACCAACAATTAATTTTATATGATCATTCCACATGAAATCGTTCCGTATGCATACTCTTAGATATTTTACAGAAGTAACTGCTACCAGTGTTTGTTCCGATATCATATAATAATGCAATAAAGGATCCTTCTTTCTATGTATTCGCAGTACATTACATTTGTCTATGTTAAGGGTCAGTTGCCACTCCCTGCAGCAAGTACCTATCCACTGCAGATCTTCCTGCATTTCTCTGAAATTTTCTAATGCTGCAACTTCTCTGTATACTACAGCATCATCCGCGAAAATCCGCAAGGAACTTCAGACACTATCTACTAGGTCATTTATATATATATTGTGAAAAGCAATGGTCCCAGAACACTCCCCTGTGTCACCCCAGAGGTTACTTTAACGTTTGTAGACGTCTCTCCATTGAGAACAACATGCTGTGTTCTGTTTGCTAAAAACTCTTCAATCCAGCCACACAGCTGGTCTGATATTCCGTAGGCTCTTACTTTATCAGGCGACAGTGCGGAACTGTATCGAACGCCTTCCGGAAGTCAAGGAAAATGGCGTCTACCTGGGAGCCTGTATCTAATATGTTCTGGGTCTCATGAACAAATAAAGCGAGCTGTGTCTCTCACGATCACTGTTTCCGGAATCCATGTTGATTCCTACAGAGCAGATTCTGAATTTCCAGAAATGACATGATACGCGATCAAAAAACATGTTCTAAAATTCTCCAACTGATCGATGTCAGAGATATAGGCCTATAGTTTTGCGCATCTGCTCATTACGACCCTTCTTGAAAACTGCAACTACCTGTGCTCTTTTCCAATCATTTGGAACCCTCCGTTCCTCTAGAGACTTGCGGTACACGGCTGTTAGAAGGGGGACAAGTTCTTTCGCGTTCACTGTGTAGAATCGAATTGGTATCTCGTCAGGTCCAGTGGACTTTCCTCTGTTGAGTGATTTCAGTTGCTTTTCTATTCCTTGAACACTTATTTCGATGTCAGCCATTTTTTCGTTCGTGCGAGGATTTAGAGAAGAAACTACAGTGCGGTCTTCCTCTGTGAAACAGTTTTGGAAAAAGGTGTTTAGTATTTCAGCTTTACGCGTGTCATCGTCTGTTTCAATCGTGTCCCATCATGCTCCACTGTTACTCCTCGCTGCTAGCACTTCTCCGTCTCACTCGTCTCAACTTTATAGCGACTTCATTCTACATCTACATCAATACTCAGCAAGCCGCTTGACGGATTTCGGCGAAGCCTACTTCCGGTACCATTAACAAAATCCCTCCATTCAATGTTCCTCTGGCGAATGGCGCGTGGGAACAATGATTGTTAGTAAGCCTCTGTATTATCTATAATTTGCCGTCTTTTATCGGCGTGGTCATTTGCGTAAAGTACTCGCTCGGAATTTCGATAGTAAACTTCTCCGTGTGTAACGCCTCTCTTGTAGCGTCTGCCATTGGAGCTCGTTGAGCGTGTCCGTAACACACTCTCTCGGAACAAACGGTCCCGTGACGGAAACGCGCCGCTCTCCGTTGGATCTTATTTATCTTTTGTATCTGTGATACCTGGTAAGACACCCAGATTGACGAGCAATACTCAATAATCGGTCGAACAAAGGCCTTGTAAGCTACTTCTTTCGAGGATGATTTACATTTCGTCAGGATGAATATATTTGATTGATAGTTGATAACATGTGATCTTGATATCGAACGTTGATGCACGCTTTCATCCCGTTTTTAAAGCCTAATATTCGTTTCCTGTTGCCTTGTAATATTGGATCAGAATTTATAACCATTAGTGAGTCGAATTTGAGCTCTTCCCACTGCTATAAATGTGGTACCGTCACTTCCGTGCATCTACAACTCCATGATAGCTTCTATTAACCATGGTTCAAAGCCGCGCGGGATTAGCCGAGCGGTCTGAGGCGCTGCAGTCAGGGACTGTGCGGCTGATCCCGGCGGAGATTCGAGTCCTCCCTCGGGCATGGGTGTGTGTGTTTGTCCTTAGGATAATTTAGGTTAAGTAGTGTGTAAGCTTCGGGACTGATGATCTTAGCAGTTAAGTCCCATAAGATTTCACACACATTTGAAAGTGACGGCTGGATTGGCAACTGCGAGTAGTATCGAATCGGATGCTTCTAAGCTCACACGACATGGCATCGCCCTCATTCGATTCCATCTGTTAGCGGAAGCGATGAACAGGCGAAATTTAGCACTACAGACTGTCGCGTATGTACTCCGTAGGTGTATTTCCTTTTTCCATGTTTTGGTCGTTTGGGTAACGTTCATTTGTACTTCAATAACACGCAAAGTTTACTGGCAGAAAGGACAAAATTATTGATTCTCTGCCTATAAAATGTTACGATTTCGAAATAATTACCGAGGCATCGCGGACAGCCTGTAATTTTAGCTGTGTAGTGCAACGCTTCTGCAAATAAATGCGAGTTAATGTGTACCAGCCATAAACGCGAAGTATCAATAAATCGGAATGGATCATAAAGATCGCGTATAGCAAAGCAGTAACTCTCGGCAGCACCTCTCGCGATGACCATCACGGCTGGAAAAGACCGGCGACAGTGACGTTGCAGTGTGTTCCGCAGCCGGGTACGGCCGTCGGAAAGCACGTAACAAACACTTTGGTACCAGAAATGGAAAATCCAAATGAATGGATTTCATTTCCACTGCTCCCAATTTTCTCTGGGCACCTTACGAACATTAGTAAATCTCCCGAGCCACGGCGTTTAACAACCATAAAAATTTACAAATTAACTGTAGGTAAGTACGAGAGTAGAAAGCGAGTGGCGACGGCTGGTTTTTAGTCGGTTGCAGTGTGTACTATCTCAAAGTGCCAGAGGCCAGTACAAGCACCCTAACAGTATGTTCAGGAAAAATAAAGAACTTGCGCCGTTCGAGATTGAAGTGGCATGTTGTATGAGTGCACACAGTGTTTTCAGAGACTGCATGAGGTGTGCGATGATGTAGCATTGCCATATCGTACAGCGACGGGATGGGTCAAAGTGTTTCGGGACGGCAGGGATGTCATTCAAGATCGTCCGCCCCAGTAGCTGAGTGGTCAGCGTGACGGATTGCCGTCCTCTGGGCCCGGGTTCGATTCCCGGCTGGGTCGGAGATTTTCTCCGCTCAGGGACTGGGTGTTGTGTTGTGTTCATCATCATTTCATCCCCATCCGGCGTGCAGGTCGCCCAATGTGGCGCCGACTGTAATAAGACCTGCGATATGGCGGCCGGACCTGCCCCGCGAGGGGCCTCCCGGCCAATGACGCCAAACGCTCATTTCCATTTCCATTCAAGATCGGCCCAATAAATGGAAACGACCTGGTTCTCCTCACCCACGGAACATGAGCTGTGAATCAGGTGGTACCAAAGTGATGCTCATTGCGACATGATATCCGTGGTCAATACTGCATCACGTTGTACCATAGGGGCAGACAGTCACTGCATCTACTACTGGTGTTTCTTGTAACACCTTCATCCCGCACTGACTAGACGCATGCAACAGCATCTTCTTCGCACTGAATCCCATCGTCCTTCACATTCATCGCCACAAAGCCATATCGGGGACAAGTATGGTTAAGTGGAGTCTCTTAGTAAGATGCGGTCGGGCTCCCTGTTGATCAAAGCTTCTTCTGCCACCCAATCCACAGCTCTTCGTGCCTGTGATCGTCTTGGCAGTATCCTGGTGTCTATCACTTCTCACCAGTCGCTGAATATGGTCCAGGGAGTAATTTTTCATATGGACCTCATCCTGCAAACTGATGAGGAACTCCGGGGTAATCTGGAGCAGCGCGGCGTACATTTTGTTCGACGTGTGCAGAAGGGTCGCAAAGACAACCGCACCGACACTGGAGCCTTCATTATCTCTTCCGAGGGGGGTATCCTCCAAGGGAAAGTCAAGGTTATGTGCTACGGATGTGGCGTGAAACCATACATCCCTCTACCTATTCCATGTTTTCGGTGCTTACGTTTTGGGCTTATGGCTTACCGTTGTACGGTGGACCCTATGTGTGTAGACTGTGGCCGCCCACTCGATGAGGGAAGCCCCTGTGTTTCTCCACCTGTGTGTGTGTGTCAATTATGCTCCTCCTCCTTGCCGGCCGAAGAAGTGCCCACCTTCTGCAGCATCTGCTGGCTATCGGCCTCCCTCCCGAGACCCCTCTCCTCGTCGTCTCTCGGGGCAGAAAACTGTTACCACCAGTCGGCCACGAGGCGCACCATCTGTGAGCCCCAAGGTCGCCCACTCTCATTCGCTTCTAGATCTTGCACAAGCTTGTACTCCCACTGAGTCCTGCCCTCCTCCACCTCAGAGAGAGAAGAAGGCAGGCCGCAGTGGCCGAGCTGTTCTAGGCGCTTCAGTCTGGAACCGCACGACCGCTACGGTCGCAGGTTCGAATCCTGCCTCGGGCATGGATGTGTGTGATGTCCTTAGGTTAGTTAGGTTTAAGTAGTTCTAAGTTCTATGGGACTGATGACCTCGGAAGTTAAGTCCCATAGTACTCAGAGCCATTTGAACCATTCTGAAGAGAGAAGAAGAAGAAACATAAATCCCAGGACAAGACGCCCCCGCAGTCCCCGCAGGTGCTATCTCCACCCTCGCAACTTGAGTCTGACACCTTATTTATAGATATCACACCATCATTGTCTGTAACAACTACTGACTGAGTAAGCTGACCTCCTTCTCAGCTTCGTCATGTCTACCTTGGACTCACGCTACATGATCATCCAGTGGAATTGCAACAGATACTATCGTCACCTCCTTGAAATGCAACGTCTTGTCTCCTCTTATTCTGCGTTCTGTCTCGTTCTTCAAGAAACACATTCCGTGATGACCACTCCAACTTTTCGTGGTTATCGGGCGTTCTGTCGGAACCACGCAGGCTCCAGTGTAGCATCTGTTGGGGTCTGCACTTTGGTTTGTTCCAATGTCATTACTGACTGGCCTACGTACCACCTTAGAAGCGATAGCGGCTCGAGTGCAAACGACTCTGGCAGTCACCACTTGCAATGTCTACCTCCCCTCCAGGTAGGCCACTTGCTTACAATGCACTGTCTACATGAATCCAGCAACTCTGGCCCTCGTTTCCCCTCCTTGGGGACTTCAATGCCCACCATTGTGGAGGAGTGTCACTTCAGCAGGTAGGGGTATCCTAATTAACCAACTTGTTATGGACCTCGATTTGAGTCTCCCTAATGATGTTTCCCGTATCCACTTCAATTCCACTCATGGCACCTTCTTTCCTATCGCTCTCACGATCTCTTCCCCCTGCCCTCGTGGCTTCCCTACATTAGTCATTCCCATGATGACCTTTGTGATAGTGAAAACTTTCTGGTGATTCTATCGTCCCGCTGCTGCTGCCAGGCACACAGGCTCCCATGTTGGGCGTTCTGCAGGGCCAGTTGGCCTTTATAAACGTCTGCTGTCCACTTTGACACCCCCTTCTCGAATTCCATTTATGTAGTCGTGCAAGGCACCTACGCCACTATTCTTTATGCTGCTGGCACTTTTTGTACCAATCCACAAGTCCCCCTCGTCGTTGGCCGGTACCGTGGTGGACCATGGATATCGCAGTTGCTATCCAGGACCGCTGACGGCGGTAGACCAACCTTTTCACTTTTAAGCGTCTCCATGCTAAGGATCGTTACGTTACTAAGCAGAGTAAACTGAATGCTGGGAGCGCTATGTTTTCTCCCTGGGAACTTAAGCCTCTTCATCGCAAGTTTGGTCAAAGCTCCGTAGCCTTGTGGGCCACCAGCTGTCCAGGGTCTGAACCTCCAAGGTGCTCCGTGCACTGATCCATTGGTCTTTGCAGAACACCTCGTGACACTTGGCGATAGCATCTACATCCTCTTCCTAAGCTACTACCTTTCTCTGGCAGAAACGCAGAGTTGAACAGACCCCCCTCTGTTTCATTCTGCACCACGCTGAGCCCTATAATGCACCCTTCGCTGAATTGTTGCAGGCTCTTAGCTCTTCATGAGACATCCCTAGGGCCGGATTCCATCCACATCCAGATGATACAACACTTCAACATTCCCCAGAGGCAACAGCTCCTCAGGGTCTTCAACCACATTTGGCTCATAGATGCTTTTTCGTCACATTGGCGAGACAGTTTACTTATCCCCATCCTTAATCCCGGGAAAAACCCAACGTCTCTCGACAGCTACCGCCCAATTAGCCTTACGAATGGACTTTGTAAGCTACTCGAAAGAATGGTGAACTTCAGATTATGTTAGGTACTCGAATCACAGGGCCTTTTGTCCCTGTATCAGTGTGACGTCCCGGCAGAGCAATCTCCATCTGACCGTTTACTCCGATTGGAATCAGTCATCCGACAGGCTTTTACTCATTGCTGGCACCTTGTCGCAGTCTTATTTGACCTACATAAGGTGTATGACATGGCATGGGGCCATAAAATTTTAGTTACCCTCCATGACTGGGGCTTCCGTTGTCCCCTTACGATTTTTATCCACGAGTATCTTACCGGCTCTTCCAGGTTCGAGTTGGCCCTTCACTCAGCGCCCCTCAGATTCAGGAGAATGGTGTCCCACAGGGTTCTATGTTAAGTGTCACACTCTTCCTCATTGCCATCAATGGCCTTGCTACCTCTGTTGGGCCTCTGGTTACTCCAGCGTTGTACTTCGACGATTTTTTCATCTGGTGCAGCTCCCACTCGGTAGCATCTGCTGAGCGCCAGCTCCAAGGCGCCATCTGACGGGCCTCCTGTTTTCTCAGTCCAAAACGCGGGTTAAGCATTTTGTTGTTGACCCACAGTACACCCCGATCCAGAACTTTATTTGGCAACCAGCTCCTCGATGTTGTAGCACAGTCCCGCTTCTCAGGCCTTATTTTTGATAACAAGCTAACATGCTTGCCCCACATTCGCCATCTAAAGACTACGTGCATGTGAAAGCTTAACGCTCTCTGCCTCCTGGCCCACACATCTTGGGGCGCAGGCCATGCTCTGCTCTTGTCAAGACTAGATAATAGTAGTCAGGTTTATGGATCAGCAGCTCCTTCCATTTTTAAACTCCTTGACCCTGTCCATCATTGTGGGGTGAATCTCGCTATTGGTACCTCACTAGTCCTGTTGATAGTCTCCTAACGGAAGTGAGGATTCCACCTCTACATATCCGACAGAGCCAACTCCTTGTTTCTTACACAATCGCCATTCTCCAATTCCCTGACCATCCTGTGTACCCTGTGCTGTTCGCCAATGAGGGATGTCTCCCTCCTAACACCTGCCCATGGGTGGAATTGCTGGCTGGTATGCATCTCACTTCCCTGTGTTGGGATCTCCATCCCCACTCATTGGACTGCACCCCGTGTATTCCAGGGTCCTAAGATCTCTGTTTCTCCTGTGGTTTTCTGGCGCCTTGTCTGTGCCATCCTTGCAGAGTTTCAGGGTGCCACATCTTTTACACCGATGATTCTAAGACTATTGATGAGGTAGGATACGATTTCACGTCTCCTACTGGCTTCGAGCACCATTTATTGCCAGGGTCATGTAGTGTGTTCACAGTAGAGCTTCTATCCATTCACAGGGCCCTCCTTTTGTTTCTCAGGCCTCCCTCCTCAGTGTTTTATTTTGTTCAGACTCCGTGAGCAGTCTGCAGGCTATCGACTGATGCTACTCTCGTCACCCTTTGGTCTCTGCTATCCATGACTTCCTCTCTGCCCCTGAGCGAGCCGCCTGTTCAGTCATCTTTCTCTGGGTTCCAAGTCATGTGGGCATCCCAGGGAATGAATTGGCCCACCGTTTGGTTAGAGAAGCAGATACATTCCCCCATTTCCTTTCGTGTTTCCAGTTGCGGAAATGCGGATCTACGTCAAGTCTCTCTTTGCCCAAAAGTGGAATACCATCTAGAGCGCTACTGCTCATAGCAATAAACTTCGCACAATCACGGAGTCTATTGCAGTTTGACGCTCTTTTTTCCGCTCTTCTCGGAAGGAGTCCACTGTTTTATGCTGACATTAGTCATACCCGTATCACCCATTGTTTCCTCCTACGTAACGACCCATCCCCACAATGTGGTTCTGGAGCCAGACTGACGATATCTCACATATTGGTGGAATGTCCCCGTCTTTCGGCCCTTCGTGTTAAGTATAGTCTTCCTGATTCCTTAAATTTAATTTTAGTAGACGATCCACAGATGGTCGAGCTGGTTCTCGGTTTCCTCCATTTGCAGATATAAGGTTCTCCTTTAGTCTTGGAGCGCGTGCAGGTTGGTTGTGGTTGGGACACCTTTTAGTTTTCTCTTTCTGTGACCCCATGACCGCCCCCTTTTTTCCAATTTTTAGATTTGGTCTCATCTTTTATGCTTTTACTGTGTGTGTTTAATGTTCATAATTTTATAATTTGACTCCCCTGACTGTATCCGTCCACTGTTAGCAGACCCTCTTTTTTTTCTGTAACACACTTCGGATTCGCGGGACTCACGACCTCGCCGTTTGGTCCCATAACCGCTCTCAATTAATCAATCAATCAATCAATCCCCATCGTCCTTCATGACAATGCACGAACCACATGGTGAACCGCATGTTGGAGCTCCTGCGTATGTTGCGTGTGGTAGACACTGCAAAACTGCCATATTCACTCGATGTGTGTCCATGCGATTACGACATGTCCGCCGAAATGAAGAAAACTTCTCATGATGCGTCCTACAACAGAGGAGAAGATATCATCCGTGGCACGGAGTAGCCCTTGTCAGACATCGACAGAGGAGATGTGGGCGATTACACTGAGAGCATGTAATACAGTGAACGTCTGTCAATAAACTGAGATATGTAGTATAACAGTGCTGCTACTACTTTTTATCAAACCTTTGTATCTCCTCAAAACACACTGAAACTGTTTTTAAAACCCATGTAAATATGGCAAGTGATACAGTACGTTTGCGAATACAGATTCGCAACTTAAGAAACAGGAAGAGGAACTATGGGAACAGAAAGAGGCCAGAAACAGTACATAGTAATAGAAGCATTTAGAAATCTGCCACTGCAAAACAACTGCATATTTTGTTATGCCATAAATGTTTTTCGATGCAATTGCCTCACATTCTGCTTTAAATCCTGTGTTTATGTCTTGCAAAACATTTTTTAGAGAAGAGAGATATGTCAAATAAATAAAGGGCAGCCATTGTTGATGATGCAACTGTACTGAAACATGTTTGAGACATCATAACTGAACCGTAATTTATTTTCAAAGAATATTCTTAAGAATTTATTTTATTTACTAGCGATCCATCAAGAACATTAACACATTTAATCACACTATGTAAGCATGGAAGTAGTTGCCAGGGAGTAACTGATCAAATCATAACCAAATTCCTTTTAACAAATGGGAATTTTATTCACTTTAATAGTACCTAAAAGCATTTTTTAAAAGAAACAGATGTAAAATTATAATAAGACAGCACCCTCTAAATATCAAAGTTACAATTTATTCAGAGGCAGAAAGAAACAAGTTTTGACTGTATGAGCTTTTGGGCAGAGAACCTTCCCGCTCCCTTTTGACACGGCCGTAGTTACGACCGCTCACAACAGCCTCTGAAAGACTACACTGGTGCAAATCTGCAACACACCAGATAACTTTAAACTAAGAGTTTTAACAATGTACACAAGCACAAAAACTGTGCACCCCCCGTAGGAGGGATGGAAATGGTATAAATCACTAACAAAATATTAACATCGCCACCGAAGGTGCAACTTGATTTTAACTTCTAAGAAAAATCTTACGGTGAAAGGGTGGCAACTTTATATACTAAAATGATCATTTAAATAAAAGCCCATGAAATGCAATCTTATATAAAATTCTACAAGATTGGCCAAACAATAGTTAAGATACTCTAAAGTACACATATACCGCCTCTCAAGATCATAGGCAATAATATCAAAGTTTCCAAAGATCAAAGCATATTTCAGGTATTAGGCCGTTACACTCCAAGCAATAAATTCGTTAACGCACCAAATCCGACAAACATGACGGAGGCAGCTACTAACGTACGGTACTCTGAACGGGAGATTACCGAACCGCAGGTTGCTCTAACCCGCCCCTACTCCACAAGGGGAAAACGGACCACCCAATTTATAAACAACCACCTTCCTGCGGGTGGGCAAACGGAGAAGAATGGTGGGACGACCCCAAAGCAAAACGGCTGGTGACCTCACCAATAAAACAAGTAGATTTTAACAAGAGTAAATCAAGCAACATATCACCAATCACTAAACTTCTAATAAATTGTGACTTCTCGAGAAGACCTGGCGCAACACCCCAAATCGCTCTCCCGAACCGTCCGCTGCCAGCCGCTTCAACGGACGCAGGAAGGCGCGCCGATCTCCCGTCTCATGGCGCCGCAGCTCGCACCGGCCAGACTGATGTGAGTTGACTCCTGTTGCTCTCGTGTCGACCGCGAAGTCACTATCCCTCGTTACAAGCCGCGGCCCACTGGACTCACGTGGCGACCTCACATGCGTCGACGCTCAAGACGAGCAAGCCATCTTGTGTCTCAGTGCGCGACCGGCCAACAGATCGATCCAACCGCCAATGACCATTGCCTGAGCAAACTCGAGAAGACTAGCGGCCTAACGTGCAGACTCAGATGCAGGAACTAAGCGACGACTGGGCGATCACTCGCCTAGTTCTCTTACTGGCGGAGTGGAAAGACTCTCATTTTTCCGGCTTTAAAGGTTGATCCGAACGACAGACATACTGGCACTCCGAACGACAGACAAACACTAATTGCCTAACAAATGCGGACGAGAGACAGACTAGCAAGCTGTGGACGAGAGACTGACCCAGACTGACCCACTGGCGAGCTCATAGCGCCCCTTAAATGCACGTGAACAGGCAACCTTTCCCCTTTCCCACCAGACACCAAAGCTGCGATTGCCACAGCGGCGCCACCGCCAGAAACGGAGGGCGTCTGCTTCGCACTACGCGCTGCGGCGAACTCTTCAAAACAGCAATTTTTACCACGGCTCAATAACATAAACACAAAAGAGAACTGTTCTACGAAGGCCGGTCTCCATTGATAGATTTGAATCCAGCAAATAAATTTCGATAAGGAAATTTTCATCTCCCCAACAATTATCTGACAAGACTCTGTGATTCCTGTAAGTGCGTGATGTGGAGAAATCATTGTGAATTTAATTACGAAAACCTAATCAGCAGGAATAAAGTTACAGAAATAAAACAAAGGAACGACTGTTCACGTCTAAGCCATTACTGCGTACCTCTATGTACCTCTGTCTATCAATGTTGCCATCTGTTCTGTATCGTTACAGTATCTGCCATGGCTACATTGTTCCCTGGTCAAATCTACAACTACTGTATCTTCATTACTCACAAATGAGGCACATCCCGCGGAGAAGTCAAATTTCATGTCCCTTTCCCGGATTACATCAATTCCAAGGATACAGTCCTCAATCAACCGATTTATAATTAGGAACGCGCACTGTGTGGCTGCATTTCCTATCCTTAACTCAATGACAGTCTGTACCTTAATAGTAAGTGCCTGGGTGCTTATCGCAAATGGCTTCAAATGGCTTTGAGCACTATGCGACTTAACATCTGAGGTCATCAGTCCCATATAACTTAGAACTACTTAACCCTAACTAACCTAAGGACATCACACACATCCATGCCCGAGGCAGGATTCGAACCTGCGACTGTAGCGGTCGCGCGGTTCCAGACTGAAGCGCCTAGAACCGCTTGGCCACACCTGCCGGCGCTTATCGCACCCACAACTTGAAATCAGTGACCGGGAATGTCGGCAGCTTCTGGTATCTCGGTAACTGATCATAGAGCGTACTAGATATTGCGTTTACATTAGTTCCAGTGTCGAAAATTATCTTTATGAGCTGTTTTATAATGGGTTCCAACAAAATAAGAAAAAATTAATTTTTAGAGTTTCCACAAAATTGATCTGTGTCATCACAGTAAGCAACGAATACAAGAAGAAAGTGAGAAAACTTGAATATTCTACATTTTTCAACTACCCAGTTCATGGGATATTTCTGAGAGCAATACCGCATTTGTCCTAGGCACAACCCCACATCTTCGAACGTGCATGCACTTATAATGCCTAAAGCAAATTACAGTCCTAAATAACAAGCAAAACTGGGCCTAAAATTTAATAAATCTATATCACAACTACATACTGCTCCAGTGGCTTCATTTCGAATCCACTCATGACAGCAGCAGTACAAGCTTACATTTGCGTTACGATAACTTTAGATATACTTACTTGCACTGTCAACGACCTCCACAGAATGATCAATAATAATTTAAAAAAAAGTTGCACGCAGCTCAATCTTCGGACTGAGTGTCGCTTCGAACACTGTAAGTGACGGCTACAATACAGCACATTCGTGCATGTCTCTGACTAGCGGTAGCATCGGTAGTTTCATGCGAAAGGGACTGGTACTTAAAATGAACAAAATCAGGTTTCAGGCAAAAACCGCTAGTACTCAAAGGGTAGTTCAGATTTTGTTCGGGAGTCGACTGGGTGGATAAAATTAACTTCATAACCTCTAATGAAGTCGTATCATAGAAGTACGCTGTTTTACAAGTACAATAGGATGTAACTTCAACGCAGTTCCAAAAAATAGAACTTTTTGTTGTTGATTAACGGATTTCAACTATTGTTCACGTATGGGATAATTACAATGAACTGAATATAAGATTAGGAAAGGTTTAGATAATACTGACTTCTCTTTTCATCATTTGCTACTCAAGGGATTTAGCCGGCCGAAGTGGCCGTGCGGGTAAAGGCGCTGCAGTCTGGAACCGCAAGACCACTACGGTCGCAGGTTCGAATCCTGCCTCGGGCATGGATGTTTGTGATGTCCTTAGGTTAGTTAGGTTTAACTAGTTCTAAGTTCTAGGGGACTAATGACCTCAGCAGTTGAGTCCCATAGTGCTCAGAGTCAGCCACTGAAGGGATTTAGTCGGAAAAATAACCGATCTGTTTCCGGTTCGAAACAGATTGCCCCAGACATTGCCTTGTCTGCGGCAAACTGCCTATTGGCTTCTGTCTCTAGAGAGAGAATTTTGATGTTTAATGTTGATAGACGGAACTATGTTTGCCTCAAGGGCTTAAAAAGACTCTTGCGCATGAATGATTGTGAATCCAGCGCTACTATCGTGTTACCGGTTAGTTTGAGCAGCTTTGTGACTTCTTTAAATATTCAACCAAACTTTTAATAGTCGAATTGCGCAGCTTACTCCTTCGCCTTGTGGAGCCATTAAATTAAAAGGAAGATCATTATTATGCACTTAATTCATGAGCATTTATAAATGTGACGTATATCTAAGAAAATGGGAAAAAGAATGTAATGAGGCGTCAGCGCCTGTAGTCGTGGTGACGGTTTGTTTAATAGAAAACTCCAAATTAGAATTTGAGATTAATAGAAAAATTCCTCATGCCAGTATACAAGGTCTTTGACCTTTTTATACTTTTAGTCTTATCTAACTTTATTTCTTTCAAGAATAAAAAAAAGGAGATAATTATTGCGATTCTGGAAGATCAAATAACTACAAAAACTTTAGACATATAACAACCTAAACAAAAGAAAAAGAGTGTTTCTGTATCGCGGTCAGATAAATTACCGGCTTTTATCCACTTGTGATGTTTAGAGAAACTAAAAAGTAACAAAGCGCAGCCAGATGTAAATTAATATGTTTGTACGAAAAGGAACGATAATTAGTTTAAATAAACAAAACATTAAAAAAACTCGTAATATGATGATCGGTTACCACAGAATTATTGCATGTCTGATTTGTTAATACGTTGTTGGCCAAGATAAATATATTACGAAAGTGTTAGCTTACGTAATGTTAACGTATTAAGATTGAAAGGAAATATTAATTAAGGAGCAGTAATAGCACGATATACAATTATTTCTCGAGTGAGTAACATAAAATCTGCGTACTTAGTCCAGCACGCTAAAATATTTTGTGCATATTACATTAGTTATTTGCAAAAAAATTTTATGTGTGTAACCGTATGAAGGTAGTAATTGCTTTAACCTAGCATCAGATCATTACATTCTTAGGAAATCATCGAAGTAGTCGTATATAAAGAATCAAATCGGTTGATAGAAGGTTTTGATTTATTATTGATTACGTGTAGGCTCCGTATATAGAAGAGAGAATTTGTATATTGTTTCGGAAGGTAAAAATGAAGCAGGGAAGAGTCAAGGCATATTTGGTGTATATCAGTAGCTATACCTTCCATGAGCAAAAGGCCATTGTTTGGCTGCAGTCACGTTTATGTTATGGTAGTTTTCTAAGTGGGAAATGTATTTGTCGTCTTGGCACAAAGATTACTTGATGACAATGAATTTTTTAAATATGTACATGAAGTCATGAGAAGTTGAATGTTTGAGTCGGGCCAACTTGTGTGGTATATAGCGTAATGTAAGAACAGTGAAACACGTATTGTTTTCATTTCTAACCGAGAAGCCAAATACCAATTTTCAAAGTTGTATCCGCGCCGTCTGGGGCGTCTTGTGACAGTCGGCGCGACTCCCCCCGTCGGAGGTTCGAGTCGTCCTTCGGGTGTGTGTGTGTGTGTGTGTGTGTGTGTGTGTGTGTGTGTGTGTGTGTGTGTGTTGTCCTTAGCGGAAGTTAGTTTAAGTTAGATTAAGCAGAATGTAAGCCTAGGGACCGAAGACCTGAGCAGTTTGGTCCCATAAGATCTTACCACATATTTTCAATTTCAAAGATGTAACTATAAAAATGCCCTCAGCATGAAAGATTTTCACAGAACATTTCACCCGCTATTTCACCCTTTCAGGGGTTGAATTTCCAGAAATAGTGAAATGCAGTTTTTTACTTCTAACAGAGAAGCCGAATACAGATTATCATAGCTTTAGCTTAAAAAATGCTTGCATAATAAAATAGTCCCACAAAACCTGTCATCCCCTATTCCTGCTTCACCACATGAGAGTTGGATTTCCAAAAATGCTGGAACTCGCATTTTTTATTTCTGGCTGAAGAACCAAATACTAATTTTTATGGTTATAATTTCAAAATTGACTTAATAGCGAGATATTTTCAAAAAAATTTTGTATCCCTTATTTCATTCCCTTAGGGGTAGAATCTCGAAAAATCTCTTCTTGAATGACGCCTACAGAACAAAGTCAACAACGTCCGCAAATTTTAAGTTTATATTTTTAGTGCCTTGGGCTAGGCGATGGTGAGTCAGCGAGTGAGTGGTGGTGACAGTCGGGACATTGCCTTTTACATTCAGAGACTGGCACAACTCGATGAGAATTTATTATGAGACTGTTGGCAGTGTACCCCATTTCATTCGTTAAGATAGTACAAATTTTAGCCTAATGTCTTGTTTTGTTTTACCGCTGGCAACCTGATGATATTTTAAAAGAATGCTCCGGAAGTTACATAACAGATGTTTATTAACGCAGCTGTTGTGGCTTTTATTAATGTTTGTGTCAGTCCTCTGTGGAGCTCAACAGGATCGAGATTGTAGGTAGCAAAAGTGGCTTGGCTGTTGCCTGACAGCAAAGAGAAAGAAATCGCTGAAACACTACGGCATTTTAGTGAGTGCAACTGAGAACGGAACAGAGCGAGAAGAAAATGAAACCTTCGAAATTATCTCTAATTCCCTCGGGCTGTCAACCGAGCTTCGCAGATCGACAGGTCCAATTATCAATTAGCAGGCGAACCACAGTAGCAAACACGTTAATCGCATTGGCTGACTGGCAGCAGTTCGCAGTATCTCGCTGGAAAGTTGGCAGCAACGGGCGCTCGGTTGGTAGGCATGGCAACCGGAATGGCTGGGAGTGGTGCGGGGACGGGTAGGAGGGGGAGAGCAGCCGGAAGGGATGAACTCTGCGGCGGCAGAGGCGAAGGCAGCCACCGCACCGGATAATGGCTTTGTACATTTCACGGAGGATTTCGTTTTAAGCTACATGCAGAGTGTTTTGGGGCTGAGCGTTATTTGCCCAGCGGGCTTTGTGCCGCCGCTGCCGCCAGGGGATTTTCGCCGCCAGGGACGTTGCCTACCTGTGCGGCCCCGCAGCTGCGACGCAGCCAACCTGCTCAATCCATCCGGACGTCTAGCTTCAACAAGGAGGGAGAGGCTCATCGTTCTGCATTAGATCTACGAGGCACGCAGTGTCGGTCGCAGGGGTGGGCAAGAAATCAAGTATCTGTCACAAATCACCGTAACTGTGAAGTTGCAGTTTTTACACTAGCAACTTTACACGATCTGGTTGCGATTTTAGTGACAACTAGAAGTCGCAAGTACCAATTACAAGTGGCATTTAACAGCCAACGCAGGTGGAATCTCTCGGCCGAAGTTCGTAGTACATTCTAAGACACTAAGGTATTACAGTCTTCGGCTGCGAGCAAGCACTGCTTTAACGCAATGAGGAAAGCTGAAAATTTGTGCGGAATGTGGTTTCGAATATGGGTTTCCTGCTTACTGGGCAGATGCGCTGACAACCGCGCTATCTGGACATGGTGGTTATCGCAACTGCACGACCATGCTAGCACACCTCCCTCCCATCACATCCAAATTCTCAACTTACCCACGCACTAATGTAGTGCTCCTTGCCCACTATCCTCATTATTCACGGCATTTAGGCTTTTCCCATAAGAGTTACAGCCTAATTCGCATCAGCACTGATCGTTGACCGTCCACGCCTTAATTATATAGGGTTCGTAATAAGCGCTTTACAGCTTTGGAATGATATAGCAATTTATTGAGATAACTTACAGAATCGGCATGTGCGTCTTTTTGGCGTAAATAATCACAAGTTTTACATCGAGTATCGTTTTGGTTCGATGTGATTACCATCCGTGACGTGGCAAACATCCCACTAGTGAACAGTTTCTTTCCACACTCGTTGCAGCAAATAGGGAGTAACTTATGAAACGGCAGCGTAGATTCGATTTTTCATGTCGGCTAAATCGTTTGGTAGGGGAGAAACACACGCAGTCTTCAATGAAACCCCGGAGTAAGAAGTCCAATCTTGTTAAGTCTGGGGAGCGGATTGGCCATGCAGCGAGCACACTCTGCACCAGTGAAAGTACGCTCCTGGTGGTGGAATTGGATACAGCCTGAGACTGATAGCTACAAAATGACACATCTACAGACTTCATAAGTTTATGTATCATTCTAAAGTTGCGAAGTTTATTTTTCACTCCTCTATATATACAAGGTTGTCCATTGATAGTGACCGGGCCAAATATCTCACGAAATAAGCATCAAACGAAAAAACTACAAAGAACGAAACTCTTCTAGCTTGAAGGGGGAAACCAGATGGCGCTATGGTTGGCCCGCTAGATGGTGCTGCCATAGGTCAAACGTATATCAACTGCGTTTTTTAAAATAGGAACCCCCATTTTTATTACATATTCGTCTAGTATGTAAAGAAATATTAATGTTTTAGTTGGACCACTGTTTTCGCTTTGTGACAGATGGCGCTGTAATAGTCACAAATGTAAAAGTACGTGGTATCACGTAACATTCCGCCAGTGAGGACGATATTTGCTTCGTGATACATTACCCGTGTTAAAATGGACAGTTTACCAATTGCGGAAAAGGTCGATATCGTGTTGATGTATGGCTATTGTGATCAAAATGCACAACGGGCGTGTGGTATGTATGCTGCTCGGTATCCTGGACGAAATCATCCAAGTGTCCGGACCGCTCGCCGGATAGTTACGTTATTTAAGGAAACAGGAAGCGTTCAGCCACATGTGAAACGTCAACCACGACCTGCAACAGATGATGATACCCAAGTAGGTGTTTTAGCTGCTGTCGCGGCTAACCCGCACATCAGTAGCAGACAATTTGCGCGAGAATCGGGAATCTCAAAAACGTCGGTGTTTATAATGCTTCATCAACATCGATTGCACCCGTTCCATATTTCTATGCACCAGAAATTGCATGGTGACGACTTTGAAAGTCGTGTACACTTCTGCCACTGGGCACAAGAGAAAGTACAGGACGATGACAGATTTTTTGCACGCGTTCTATTTAGCGACGAAGCGTCATCCACCAACAGCGGTAGCGTAAACCGGCATAATATGCACTATTGGGCAACGGAAAATCCACAATGGCTGCGACAAGTGGAACATGAGCGAGCTTGGCGGGTTAATGTATCATGCGGAATTATGGGAGGAAGGATAATTGGCCCCCACTTTATCGATGACAATCTAAATGGTGCAATGTATGCTGATTTCCTACGTAATGTTCTACCGATGTTACTACAAGATGTTTCACTGCATGACAGAATGGCGATGTACTTCCAACATGATGGATGTCCGGCACATAGCTCGCGTGCGTTTGAAGCGGTATTGAATAGCATATTTCATGACAGGTGGTTTGGTCGTCGAAGCACCATACCATGGCCCGCTCGTTCACCGGATCCGACGTCCCCGGTTTTCTTTCTATGGGGAAAGGTGAAGGATATTTGCTATCGTGATCCACCGACAACGCCTGACAACATGCGACAGCGCACTGTCAATGCATGTGCGAACATTACGGAAGGCAAACTACTCTCTGTTGAGGGGAATGTCGTTACACGTATTGCCAAATGCATTGAGGCTGATGGACATCATTTTGAGCATTTATTGCATTACTGCGGTGTTTACAGGTAATCACGCTGTAACAGCATGCGTTCTCAGAAATGATAAGTTCACAAAGGTACATGTATCACATTGGAACACTAGAAATAAAATGTTCAAACGTACCTACGTTCTGTATTTTAATTTAAAAAACCAACTTTTTACCAACTGTTCGTCTAAAATTGTGAGCCATATGTTCGTGACTATTACAGCGCTATCTATTACAAAGCGAAAAAAGTGGTCCAACTAAAACATTCATATTTCTTTACGTACTACACGAATATGCAATAAAAACGGGGGTTCCTATTTGAAAAAACGTAGTTGATATACGTTTGACCTATGGCAGCGCCATCTAGCGGGCCAACCATAGCGCCATCTGGTTTCCCCGTACAAGCTAGACAAGTTTCGTTCTTTGTAGTTCTTTCGTTTGTCGCTTATTTCGTGAGATATTTGGCCCGGTCACGATCAATGGACCACCCAGTGTACGTGGTGTCTGTTCTTTCAATCATGTCCGAAAGAAGAGAGAGCACACATATATAGTTTAAGCGTGGTCGGCCAATGATCTCTTCAGTGCAGATGCACACCAGGCTCTAACGTTTACGGAAATGGGTGAAAATCCTCGAGTAATGAGGATAATAGGGTAAGTGGCACTACGTTAGTAGTATGTGGATAAGTTGAGGATTTGGGTCTTTAAGATGACCACGGTGTCCAGATGCCACAGTGATCAACGCATCTGCCTAATAAGCAGGAGACTTGGATTCGAACAGCAGTCCGGTACAAATTTTCAAATTTCGCCATAGCTCTAAAGTTTCTGTTCTTTCGTAGATGTCCGAAGTAACACACACACACACACACACACACACACACACACACACACACACCCCACACATCTAAGAATCTTGTGTCATGTTATCGATGGTGGCTGCGATTTTAGTGACAAGTCGCGACTAGAAGTCGCAACTAGAAACTAAAGGCGACATTAAGCGTTCAAATCTGTGTGTTATCTGTTGACCAAATACTTCGTTCTAGCCAGTGGCGGCTCGTAGGCATACATTATAGGTGTTGACGAATTTTTAAATTCAGATAAATATGAAAGTGCGAAATTAATAGCATCTGCTGTAAAAGAGTTACACTTATCAACATACTTACACAACTCCAGCCTCTGTCATTAATAATAATAGTAATAATGATAATAATAATAATAATAATATGCGTAACATTTCTGCAAAAGGAAAGAACTGTTTTTGTGGAAATTCGTTGTTTTGTTGTTTGGTGCTACAGAAGAATGCTGAAGATTAGATGGGTAGATCAAATAACTAATGAGTAGGTATTGAATAGAATTGGGGAGAAGAGAAGTTTGTGGCACAACTTGACAAGAAGAAGGGACCGGTTGGTAGGACATGTTCTGAGGCATCAGGGGATCACAAATTTAGCATTGGAGGGCAGCGTGGCGGATAAAAATCGTAGTTGGAGACCAAGAGATGAATACACTAAGCAGATTCAGAAGGATGTAGGTTGCAGTAAGTACTGGGAGATGAAGAAGCTTGCACAGGATAGAGTAGCATGGAGAGCTGCATCAAACCAGTCTCAGGACTGAAGACCACGACAACAACACAATTAAGTACAGTTTATGGCAAGAGTGAAATAATGTTTAAGCTTTCGCTACTCTCCGTTGCGCGTTTTTGTATAAATGGGAGTTTTCCTGCTTTTTTTATTTTTTCGGACAAATGTACAAGATTCCTAAATCATGTACTAGTTAACGAATTAACTTCTGATCTGAAAAATCGAGTATTCTTACGTTGCAAACAAACAAAAACTAGCGTTATTATACACTACTTTGTTAAATATTAGCTTGTAGCCGCGCTTATATCATTTTGTCACTTTCTCAGGCAACGGATCTGGTCTGGTATGGTCTAGTTTCTTTGCGGCTAAATTTTCCTGGTAATTTTCTTTTCTGTTAGCGCTTAAGACAGGTCCAAGACAGTTCAGATCGACATTTCACAGGAAAGCCGATTCCTGCACAGTAGACAATCAACTCCAAACACAAACTGCCGTTTGCGGAAATGATTAAATTCAAATAGTATTATGTACCAACGAGGTCACTTGATTAGAACACAAATGAGGCACTGAGAGCCATAAGGGGCACTAGCACAGCGTCTTCGACCCCCAATATTTACGTGAATATCAGAGAAACCGAAGAGACAGCTTTTCGTTATTTTTCCGACATACGTACAATGTGGACCTACAGCACTTCTAGATAAACCTGACCCACCATAAGATCAACGGATGTCAGAAGCATGAATAAATGCTACAGTCTCACAATCGATGGTAGTGTGCTTTATGGTTCTCAGTGCCCCAAATGGATTACTCTATGAAAAAATACAAAAATTAATGTACTATATCTCATTTAAAATCCCCAAAATAGGTTTTTATGCCAGTATTACTATTACACTGGTGTCCGATCTAATTTTACTATATTCTGAGTGAATTCGCGTATCTGTGGAGTGTGCTACCGCGTAGCGGGATTTATCCTAAGCGAACGAAGACAAAAGTCGGCTGCATAGTGTTACTACCTGGTGGCACTGATGTAAATTTGTAGTTAAGTGGTAAGAGCTACTAGCAGTGCGCGTCGTGCACCATGCATATTGTTTACCAAATCCGTATGTATTTAGCCTGTAAGGCAATTACGTCACGCCAGTTGCGCATGCACGGAAGCTCCTTAAAATGTGCACAAGTGAAGATGTGCTCGCGACCCTGATGCCATGCTTCATAGAGTCTAGAAGAGCAATATGTAGCACAAAGATTATCGCATATACATTGCTCAGAGAAAAATTTACGCTTGTTGTATTACCTGGTAACAGCACCGAGCGAGGTGGCGCAGTGTTTAGCACACTGGAGTCGCATGCGGGAGGACGACGGTTCAGTCCCGCGTTCGGCCGTCCTGATTTGGGTTTTCCGTGATTTCCCTAAATCGCTTCAGGAAAATGCCCGGATGGTTCCTCAGACAGGGCACGGCCGACTTCTTTCCCCATCTTTCCCTAATCCGATGAGATCGATGACCTCGCTGTTTGGTCTCTTCTCCCAAATAAACCCAACCCTTGGTAACAGCATACCTTTTACAACCTAAGAGAGCTAAAACTGAAAGGCGAATTCCGAAAACGTGTGTTAGATACTGGACAATGTGGAAACGAATATTATGATGCGCATTATATGCATAAGAGGTTGTAGGAAAAGTATTGAGTCTAATTTTTTATCTGCTAAAGTTTTTATTTTTTTCGAACAACTATAGTCCATTTCAAAGTAGTTCCATTCAGCAGCTAGACAGAGGCGGCGGCGTCGTTCCCAGTCTTGGCAGCAGCGCTGAAAGGCAACAACGGCTAGGGCCTTTAATGATGGCTCTCGATCTTCCACCATAATCGAGTCCATCAACATGAGGTGTCAAATATGAGGTAGCCAAGGAGGTGGAAACGTGAGTTCTACTCTGCCAAATCTGCTTCGCAGCTACATAAGGAAAACACAATTAATTAGCAGGAGTACAAAATAAGAAAGTATTTATTACTTAACTTTGCTGTAATCCATGATCAGTTGGGTGACAATCACAGAAGACGCGACTAGACTAAGCGGCTGTAGAGTGACATAATTTACAACTCACAAATCTTGCAGTGACGAATTAATCTCTCGTAATCTTGAATGTCGAATCCGGTGAATTTGAAGACTAGCTTGGAACGGAGCTACAAAGGCTTGACGGCAGCAATGACTGAACTGCAGACGATGACTAACATCGGCGCTGGATGACCACAGAGCGCGGCTACGAACTGTAGACTGGCACAACTGCACTACTCTCCTGCTGCACGTCAAGTGGCCTAGCGTCGCCTCGCGGCGAGCATAAGTGCTGCGACTGGCTGTGTACTCATTGGCTAAAACACCCGTTATTCTGTTCCGTTTATCGAGAGAATGGCATCCGGCGGATCGATCTCTCAGGCGGCGATGTGGTCGTATGATTGACGACATCACATTTAACATGTCGGTTATATTCTTTTGAATGCTCTCCAGAGTCCCATAATGACGTCCTTTTCACACTTTTTCAGTTTCGGGAAAGGAAAAGTCACAAGTACTCAGATCAGATGAATAGAGGAGTTCCGGAACGACAGGAATACCTTTTGACGTAAAAAACTTCCGTCATGGAGGTGACCGAGTGACGTGGGGCGTGGTCATGATGCATCATTGACGTGTCTGCAGTGTCCGGTCTCACTCGATTTACCTTCTTCCTGAGCCGTTCAAGGACATCTTTGTAAAACGCTTGGTAGACCGTTTGTCCTGGAGAAACAAATCAGTTATGCGCAATACCCCTGTTATGAAAAAAACAGATCACCATTGTTTTTGCCTTTGATTTGCTTAATCGAGCTTTCTCTTCGGTCAAGGCAACGTCTCAGTGTGCCTCTCCTCACTTTGCCGCTTTGTCTCAGGATCGTACTCAAAAATCCACGACTCATCACCTGTGATCACATGATTGAACTATTCGTGGTCACTGGAAATCCTCTCAAGAAGATCAAAGCACAAGTTTCTTAGATTGTCCTTCTGCTCCGTTACGAGGCTTTTCGGTACCGTTTTGGCACAAACCTTTCACATGTGCAAACCTGCAGTCAAAAGTACGATGTACGGTGAAAGTGTTCAAGTATAACAGTTCACTCTTGTCGTAATGGTAAAGTTTGTCTGTAAAATGAAGAGACAAGGAAATTTACCGTTTGAATGAGAATCAAATGGGTGACTCGGCCACTCTGTCGAGCGAAATTAACAATTTTCCGATTTTTTTCCTCTATTTGAACTGTGAAAGATTGCTTATTGTCAAATTATTTTAGGTCAACGGAAAGTACCCTAAGGTTTCGATGAATGAGGCCGCAAGTATCGAAATATGTGACATAAATGGACGTATCTGTTGGGTGCATTGACCTAGACGCTTAAATTTTTGACACCAGAAAGGGACCGTGGACCTTAGTATGTGACATAAATTTCGACTCTATTCTTGAACCCGCTCCAGAGAAAATAGGATCTTCACCTATCGACAGATGGACAAAGGGATCCTATAAGGATTCAGCTTTTACCGTGTGAAGTACTGAAACCGAAAAAGGTATTGCGAAAGAGCGGGTATACTAAATGAAATATCAAGTTAACCCTGTCTGAGACACGAAGATACTTATGTATTCGGTCATCTTAAGACAGTCTACCGAACTCCTTCCTTTCTTTGGAGCTGCAACAAATGAAATACGCATGATCAGGACAGACACGGTATTCAATCTTTTTTCTGACGACGCAAGGAAATTAGAGAGATGTTGCGCCCATTAAAAGACAGCCTTGGTCTCATTGTTCCTAGAATTTATAAATTTTTTGTGAATAGTTTCGCAGTTACCTTGGTCGATCTGTAGGTACTATTTCAGAACGCTGCACGGAGCACCAACGCCACATTAAATATCGCGATATCGGCAAACCTGCTGCCTCCGGCCACAGCCTCATGAGTAAAAATACGATCATGTATGACCAAACGGAGATATTGGGTTGCTGCCTAAGTTCTTAGCGTCTTTCCACAAGCTTAATAAACACAACAGGTACACATAACAGAGACTTTAATGGTAAATAATATATTCTCCATCACTATGTACAACGGCCTGCCAACTTTTCGATTCCGCGTCTGTAGGAATCACATGGTTTTGAGGCTAAGAACTCGTCGAGCCATGCTCGGAGCGCTTTTCCATACGGAAAAACGTTCTTTGAAGGTTATTCGAAAGAGAGCGGAAAAGGTGAATAAGGTGGGAGTGGAATGACTTTCCAACCCAACTCCTGTATAGTGTTTACTGTCAGTCTAGCAGAATGCAGGCCGGCGTCATCGTGGAGAAGCACCACTTCACGCAGTCTTTCTCTTTGCTGTCCTTGGATTGCGTCTGTTTTTGACAAACGTCAGCAGTGATGGTTACACCTCGGGGAAGCAACCACACCATAGCTGTTCCACAAGATGCACAACATTATCTTTTGTGGTTGCGCGCAGGTCTTTGCACAGGAAGTTGCTGTTTTGTTTGGTCTCAAAAATTCCTTTCTTTTCCTTGTGTTAGCATAAAGACACCATTTCTCATCACCAGTAACGATGTAAGATAGGAACGGTCGGAGTTCTTCACGAGCCAGTTGATGACGAGCAAGCAGATTCACATATGGCCACCCACAGACTTTTGTGACTCTGGAGTACAACATACTGTATCCATACTCCCGATTTTTGAGTCCTTCCCCATTGCATTTAAATGTCGTACGATGGTGGAATGATCACAGTTCGTCGCATTTGGCAGTTCACGAATACTCTGACGTGTATCATTGTGAATTAATGCATTTAAACCATTTTTATCAAATCCCGAAGATGTTTCAGAACGTGGAGAGTAACCAATGTAAAAATGATCCTGCTTAATATGATAAAACCATTTTATTGTCGTGCTCTGTCCACTAGCATTATCACCATACTCGGTGCAAATGTTTCTGGCTGCGTCAGCTGCTGTCGCCCCTCTATTGAACTCAAACAGAAGAATATGTCGAAAATGTTCCTATTTCTGCATTTGACACTCCATTTTCCAGCGACCACAGCCCCACTCACTATCTCCAAATGACAAAATAACAATATGCAAACTCAAATAGCAAAAATGAACTACAAATAAAAATGACAGTCGATAAATAAACTATAACAACTGGACTGTCAACATGCAAAACAAACGCTACGGACCTACGCACAAACCTAATATTATTCCACGTATCAACCTGCTGGGATTGTCTCATCGAAGACGATGTTGAGGTCAGAATGTGCGACAACAACTTCAACCGAGACAATGGCTGTATCTTTAATGGTGCATGGAAAGGGCGCTTTACGCTGAAGCGCAACAGAAAAATAAGCTGAACCATCCACCATGGTTACCAATGCCCCTCCTTCACAGACGCGGACACAGCCTCTGGCAGTATGCGAAAGTCCCGTGACTTCGTGACGTTCCCATGGCATAATTAGTCAAAGTAAATAAAATACCACACAGACTGCAGATAACTCCTGACGTTGGCGATAGAGACTACATACTAATCTGTGGCGGCAAGAAATCCGTGAAGCATCAAACAAAGAACGTCGCCTCGAAAAACTGCGTTCTAAATTCAGGTACTGCAACTGATTAGAACAGTTGCCGTCATCAAAAACACCTCGTAATATTGTCTTAGAATCATTGGTGATGTGTGATCTTGCGTTTAGGCCTTTCCGTTAGCTCTTAGTTCTCTGAAAAAGTTGTAGTATATTGCTATATACCTATCAGAAGTCATTTTCTGGTGGAAGAGTATTGGTATAAGAATAGGTGCTGCCCTGATGGCAGCCACCCACCCGCCCCCCTTCCTCCAGCCGACATTTTCACGTCATTACATCATGAAGAGCCCCATGGTATAACTGATGACTATTTTCGAGAGGGCTTCCGGTTGTTCTACGCCTTCGCGTAACCTCAGAACATTAGATAAGCATTATCAATAAAAAGATGATTTCAAGATGTTCCTTCCCGTCATACAAATACTCCAGTATGGACAGCTGAATTGCCGGCACAGTATCTGGTTTGATCAGACGATCACTGCAATTTCTTTTTGGGACTTCCATGCTTGTGTTCGTGGCAAACTCTGTATACAGATGCTAATCGTAACACTCCCGCCGAAATGGCAGTGTCACTTTAATACTCATACCTAGTTTCAGTCCTAACCTACTTTTCTATAGATTAAGAATCACAAGCCTTCATTTCCTGCGTAACAAACTGCGTGACGTTTTAATGACACTTGGATAATTTACTCAGGATCGAAGATACGGAAAATGAAGGCTACACGTTAGGACGGTTATTTAAGGATAACGAACTTCTTATTGCATCGTTGTTCCACAAAAACCAGTGATCGAAAAAATGCATATTGTTCGGAAAACGTCAGTGTTTCATGACCTTCACTAAATTATTTTAACTGAAACCTTTATCAACGAAATACTCGGTACTAATATTTAGTGCACATTCTAGCGTCCTATCAAGAGCAATCAAGTTTTTGATGATATGCCATGAGACACACAGCAGCGACTATGCTTATCATGGACGCTCCCGATCTAAGGGTGGGCAAACGATAGTGGTTCGGATGAGCTCGAGATTATCCGATGCGGCGCAGAGCTCGATACCGTATCGAATCTGCTCGAACACCCACGCGACAACTGACTCGCTCGCCGCGGATGCAAGGGATAGGCTAATGTGAGAAAATTCGACTAGCCACAACAAGCGGCTTAGCTCTCCTTAAAATTTGACAATTTCGTGAAACACATTGAGGAAATACCACTAAAGCCTACCAACTTAGAGACTTTTCTTGTGTTTCAATAAATTTGCAATAACAGTTCCTGTAGAGTATCAGTATGTATGGATGTACAAACATTTAAGCTGCTTTTTAAGTAAAGGTGAAAACATTGTCCTTCAAAAAATATAACTTGATTCTAAATGAAGTATAATATTTTACGTGATTATGAAAAGCTGTAGGATTTACTAAGTGGATAGAAAATGAAATCTTCGATCCCTGTTCAGGTATAATAACGGGAACTGGATTTTAATCACCTTGAAAGGAAGATGGTAACACTGAGATTGAACAGGGAAGAAAATTAATCGAGAATTAAATGACTAACTAATGAAGTATTCTGTCTATACCAAACAGACTGTGACTGATTACTGTCTCGAGGTAAATTACAATGACAAGACCAGTTGTGGAGATTGATCAGCAGGTGACGTCATTAGATTGCGGGACGTGCTCGAAAGTTGGACTGAAACATGATTCCGACTGCTACGGTCGCAGGTTCGATTCCTGCCTCGGGCATGGATGTGTGTGACGTCCTTAGGTTAGTCAGGTTTAAGTAATTCTAAGTCTAGGGGACTGACGACCTCAGATATTAAGTCTCATAGTGCTTAGAGCCATTTTTTTATTTATCCATATGTAGGTCTGCCACAAAAAATATTTTCGAACTCGGAGGTGAAAGTTTGTTATTGAAATTTCTTTAGAAGATCCCGTCGCAGCGAGAAATGCCAAATCGTTTATCATAATCTCTCCCCTATTTGACGATGTTACAAAACGTGTTGGCGTTTTTTGAACTGTTTCGATGTACTCCTTTAACCCTATCTGGTAAGGATCCCACACCGCGCACGGACAAGCGTAGTGTAGATAGTCTCGTCTGTCTGGCACATCGGTTGCATCTTCTAAGTGTTCTGCCAATAAAACGCAGTCTTTGGTTAGCCTACGCCGCAACACTTTCTGTGTGTTCTTTCCAATTTAAACTGTTCATAATTTTAATTCCTCGGTATTTAGTTGAATTTACGGCCTTCAGAACTGATTGATTATCATGCAGCGGAAGTTTAATGGATTAGCACTCATGTGGATGGCCTCATAATTTTCATTATGTAGAGTCAGATGCCGAGTTTCGCACCATACAGACATGTTTTGTAAATCGTTTCGCAGTTCGTTTTGATCTTTTGATGACTTCACCATACGGTAAACGACAGCGTCACCTGCAAAGAACGCAAGACGGCTGATCGATTGTCTCCTGAATCGTTTATATAGATAAGGAACAGCAGAAGCTCTATAACACTACCTTGGGGAACGCCAGATATCACTTATGTTTTATTCGATGACGTTCCGTGAATTACTACGAACTGTGACCTCTCTACAGGAAACTCTTCTGAACACAGAATTATTTGAGGTGATCAAAAGAAATGAGAGCCCGCGGCCTTGCCGCAGTGGTGACAGCGGTTCCCGTCAGAGCACCGAAATTAAGCAGTGTCCAGCTGGGCTAGCACTTGGATGGTTGACCATCCAGTCTGCCGAGCGCTGTTGGCAAGCCGGGTGCAGCCAGCCCTTGTGAGACAAACTGAGGTGCTACTTGACAGGGAAGTAGCGGCTCCGGTCTCGTAAACTGACATACGGCCGGGAGAGCGTGTAAGTAGGCTGTTAAGGATTTTTTTATTGGTAACGCCACGTAGCGCTCTGTATGAAAATAACTGGCTGTGCTATGTGCAGTCTGTGGCTGGTTTGCATTGTTGTTGGCTATTGTAGTGTTGGGCAGTTGGCTGTTAACAGCGCGTAGCGTTGCGCAGTTGGAGGTGAGCCTCCAGCAGTGGTGGATGTGGGGAGAGAGATTGCGAAATTTTGAGAGCGGACGATATGGACGTGTGTCCATCAGAAAGAGTAAATTTGTAATATTGGATATTATGGACTGATATATATATATATATATATATATATATATATATATATATATATATATAATGACTTTTGAACACTATTAAGGTAAATACATTGCTTGTTCTCTATCAAAATCTTTCATTTGCTAACTATGCCTATCAGTTGTTAGTGCCTTCAGTAGTTTGAATCTTTTATTTAGCTGGCAGTAGTGGCGCTCGCTGTATTGCAGTAGTTCGAGTAACGAAGATTTTTGTGAGGTAAGTGATTTGTGAAAGGTATAGGTTAATGTTAGTTAGGGCCATTCTTTTGTAGGGATTATTGAAAGTCAGATTGCGTTGCGCTAAAAATATTGTGTGTCATTTTACTGTTGATCAGAATAGGTAAAGAACGAAATGTCTAAGTACGTTCAGTTCTGCTCAGCTGTTTGAAAATCAAATAATGAAAGAGATTTATCAGCACAGTAATTCAATAATTTTTCTAAGGGGATGGTTCATATTTGCTGTAATCTGTAACACCTGAGGGTATAATTACATTAATCCTCAGGGGGTACACGCCTACATTGTGTACTATGTGTCTGGCAAACACAAGGAGCCCTAGCTAATATGGTATTTGCTTATACAACTTTACACATCGGTACCATATTTCTCTAAGACATAAATTACACAGCTATCTGATCATTTATCTGAGAGAGACAAACATTTATATCACTACATCAGTGACAGATGTTTACTCAATTACACAGTTGGATAACTTCACACTTATGAAACTTTATTTTGTCTGTACTTTGTGATCTGTTCATATTTTATCGGAACCATTGTGATATTGTGGAGCACGTACTTTGTGCTACCTACTGAAATGCTTATGAATTTATGGGAAATATTCTTACATCTGCAGACCTGTTTATGACAAGTCTCTTTCTACGAGAGTAGAGAGAATGTCTACTAACTTATGAGATGCCACATGACTATTGAATGATGTTTTTATGCTTCGCTTTAGATAGTTGCTTATTTCATTTGATATCTGGTTTCCAGCTGTGTTACAGCATTGGTTTTATAAAATAAAATTAAATGCATTTGCTAATGTGAACACTTTCTGTCAACAGATCTATCAAATAATAATTTTATGATCCACATTCTTCAAAAAGGGAGACCAATAAGAAGGGACTAATAACAGTAACTGCATACATAATTTTCTTTTCAAGTACTTGGTAATTACTTGAAGAATAAGTTTTTGTGGTGCACCACTTAAATTACATAGACATTAAGATGTGAATAGACATTTCCCTTATCTGAATTGTTTCTTTAGTGTACAACTTTTTCTGCTTGAGCTTTGTCATGTTTAGGTATAAGTTATAGCATTTGCTGCTGCTGTTTGCCAGGCATAGTGCTACTGAATTTCACTTTGTTTTACCCTGTTAAGCCAGTTTTACTACTGATTTATTTTTCTTGTTGCTGCACATTGGCTCATATGAGTTGTAATGTTGGATTTGCTCTGCTAATTGAGATTTACTGCTGCTTTCTTTGCCACTTTGCATTTTTTTGTCATTGCTGTTTGTGTTAATTGTTTGTACTGCTGCATTGCCTCGTCCCTTAGTTTAGCATTTGAGCTCAGTAGATTTAAGTTAGCTTAAGAGGGGGTAGGCTATATAAGAGAATTAGTTGCTATAAATTGGAAGAAATCCATTGAGAAGTTATACGAAAAAAGTACAGAAAGCAGGTACAGATAGGACTTTTTGGGAATAATGAAGAACGAAGGGAGATCTCCAAGAAGTAAAGAAAGTTTTGTTTTTATAATACTGCTGTACAAGAAACCCTGTCCAATCCTTGTGTTATCCGACTATGTGTTTGTGTACCCTTGTGTATTTGTGTTCTTCCTGTCTATGTGTTTATCTGATAAGACTTATGTTGTAGAATTTTTCTAATACTCAGCTACATTCACTGTGATGAGGAATACTGTTATCCTCAAATATAATTTGCATTTATAATATGTTATTTACTTTGTAAAGATGTTTAGACATTATTTATTCTGTTTTGTTTTAATGCTTACGTGTGAAGTTGATGTTTCGAAAGTTATTCTGACTTTTTATATATTTACTTATGTCATAATTCCTGTAACGCTGATGTATATGTCTATCGCTATTCTTTTGTAAAGCCTGTATTACTACAAATGTTATCTGTATTATTATGCTTTTTAATGATGTTTTCTGTCCTTTTGTATTTGTATTCTCATGTTATAAAATTGTAATTGACACCAGTTCTTCAAATTAAGTTTCATTTCAGTGCACACGTTTCTGTTGGTCATAATATATGCACAGTATGTGAGAAGTTGGGACTGTTAGTGCTTGCACATGTGTTAATAATTCAGAAAGGGACTGGTTAACAGCATTGCTGGTTCTAAGGAGATTTAAGAAACTTTTTTTGTGAGTGCACAAGTGGTGGTTCATGGACTTGCTATTTTGTTCGCAAGACTCTTCTCTGGTGGTTGTGCACCTACACAGTCGCAACAGATGGCTGCTGGCCGTCTCTATAAGGACTGCAGTGGGTCTGCACCTCTGGTGGCCCACCAATACCATGATCTCTACCAGGACTACAGTGGGTCTGCCTTGTGATGACCTACCTACCAATATTCTTCAAAACTTGGACTGACTCTGCTGTGGGTTTGCTCTGTTGTGGCCTATTACCTGTCTGCATGTCAAGAGTCAGCACTGTCTTTCCGTTGGAAGGACAACACTACTTCTTCAAGACTGCATGGAAATACACTACTTCCATGTGCATTCTCTTTTACTGCTCAGACTTTGAGAAAAAAAAACAACACTGCAATTTTACTGCGATGAATGATCAGGACTGTCTTTATGGACTGTGAGAAAATTTTAGCTTTTGACCAACATTGTATCAATAAGTGTGTGCATTTGATTGATATCTTTGTTATTGCAATTATGAAAATTTTTTTCCAATCTGTATTGGCCATGGCCCAAAACTATTTGTAAAATTTTTTGTGGGGAGCGTGGGGACTGTGTAAGTAGGCTGTTTTGGTTTTTTATTGGTAACGCACGTAGCGCTCTGTATGAAAATCACTGGCTGTGCTATGTGCAGTCTGTGGCTGGTTTGCATTGTTGTTGACTATTGTAGTGTTGGGCAGTTGGATGTTAACAGCGCGTAGCGTTGCGCAGTTGGAGGTGAGCCGCCAGCAGTGGTGGATGTGAGGAGAGAGATGGCGGAATTTTGAGAGCGGACGATTTGGACGTGTGTCTATCAGAAAGAGTAAATTTGTAATATTGGATATCATGGACTGATATATATATATATGACTTTTGAACACTATTAAGGTAAATACATTGCTTGTTCTCTATCAAAATCTTTCATTTGCTAACTATGCCTATCAGTAGTTAGTGCCTTCAGTAGTTTGAATCTTTTATTTAGCTGGCAGTAGTGGCGCTCGCTGTATTGCAGTAGTTCGAGTAACCAAGATTTTTGTGAGGTAAGTGATTTGTGAAAGTTATACGTTAATGTTAGTCAGGGCCATTCTTTTGTAGGGATTATTGAAAGTCAGATTGCGTTGCGCTAAAAATATTGTGTGTCATTTTAGTGTTGATCAGAATAGGTAAAGAGCGAAATGGGAAATGTCTAAGTATGTTCAGTTCTGCTCAGCTGTTTGAAAATCAAATAATGTAAGAGATTTATGAGCACAGTAATTCAATAATTTTTCTAAGGGGACGTTTCAAGCGGTGTGTTGACCACATGCCCTCCGTACCCGCATCCAGTGACGCCTGTGGGCTGAGGATGACACGGCGGCCCCGTCGGTACCGGTGGACCTCCATGGCCTGTTCGGCGGAGTTTAGTTTTAAGATAAATGGGAAACACTTTATAATTTCGACCCTAAATGCCTGAGAGAGACTGGTACTGCGCGTAATATATTTTACAAGAATCCTCGTTCAATGCCCTTATTTGGTCACAAAGTGTAGGAGTCGTCACAAATTATTTGGCGATCAACGCTGAACGTCATCAGTGTAGGAAAAAAAGGTTATGAGCATGGGCCCTTTCCGCCGTTTGCGCTGAGAGCGCGAATTCCGGACAGCAGCGTTTCTTTACAGACTTGGAGCTATTCTCTGCGGCATACTTGTCGCTACTTTGTGTTGGCAAATAAGAACAGGAGCCCCACCGGATCGCGAAGCACGCAGGTGCCTTGGCCGGCCTCCAGGCTCTAATGAGTGTGGACAGCGTGTGAAAATATGCGCAGTGTGAGAGGTCGCGCCACTGACACCTGTTACCACGGCGTGGCGACAGCTTGAGCCAGGTTAGTGTTGGCTCCCTGCCTGGGCCCTGCTGCTGCTGCTGGGCCATGCGTGCGGTAAAGAGACCGCACACTTGTTGCTTTCTGTCTGTGTCTTGCATGGTCTTTGGGGCAGTGGTGTTGTAGCAGATCCTGTCGAACAACGCTGAGCTAGGTGTATAAATCACTATCAGCTGTGAAGTTACTGCTGGAAGATAACAATACTGTAAACAATGCTTACAAGGGAACCTCCCCATCGCAACCCCCTCAGATTTAGTTGTAAGTTGGCACAGTGGTTAGGCCTTGAAAAACTGAACAGAGATCAATCGAGAAAACAGGAAGAAGTTGTGTGGAACTATAAAAAAATTAGGAAAATATACAAACTGAGTAGTCCATGTGGAAGATGGGCAACACCAAGGACAGTGTGCGCGCAGGAGCGCCGTGGTCCCGTGGTTAGCGTGAGCAGTTGCGGAACGAGAGTCTTCCCTCGAGTGAAAAGTTTAATTTTTTATTTTCAGACAATTATCAAAATTCAGGCACTCACACACAATCAACTTCGCTCTCCGAAATTTCAGGTCATGTTCAGATTTGCTTGGACATATGCAGGATTTGACGGTCTACACACGGAAAAATTTGAAAACGTTAAAAACATATGTTTTGACAGAGCACAGGGAAAACTGTGCGACTGTGAAACTGTTGCATTCATTTGTTGCATTTTCTGTGACAAACTCTTATGTTTTCATCACTTTTTTGGGAGTGATTATCACATCCACAAGAAAACCTAAATCGGGCAAGGTAGATGAATCTCTTTACCCATTCGCCAAGTGTACAAGTTAGGTGGGTCGACAACATATTCCTGTCATGTGACGCACATGCCGTCACCAGTGTCGTATAGAATATATCAGACGTGTTTTTCTGTGGAGGAATCGGTTGACCTATGACCTTGCGATCAAATTTTTTTCAGTTCCCATTGGAGAGGCACGTCCTTTCGTCTACTAATCCCACGGTTTTGCGGTGCAGTCGCAAAATACAGACACTAAACTTATTACAGTGAACAGAGACGTCAATGAACGAACGGACAGACCATAACTTTGCGAAAATAAAGTAAACCTTTCACTCGAGAGAAGACTTGAACCAAGGACCTTTCGTTCCGCAGCTGCTCACGGTAATCACGGGGCCACGGCGCTTCTGAGCTCACACTGTCCTTGATGTTGCCTATCTTGCGCATGGACTACTCAGTTTGTATATTTTGCTTATTTTTTTCATAGTTCCACACAACTTCATCCTGTTTACTCGATTGATCTGTGTTCAGTTTTTCAAGGCCTATCCACTGTGCCAAATTATAACTAAATCTGAGGGGCGTGCGATGGGGAGGTTCTCTTGTTGGTAGATGAAGTTTGACGTTTGATGTTTGAGAAAACATCCAACGACGCTAGAGGGCGTAGAAGTTTTAGGTGCCGGTGCCTGTAAATGTATGCAGGTGATTCCGGGATGATGTTACCGACTTTCTAGAACGATGGCGAAGGGTGTATGTAACAATATGAGGTAAGGCTATCAGTACGGGAAACGAACAAGTCGAAAGTTATAAGCTAAAACCGTTCTGATACCCCTGACAGTGGAATACGTCTGCAGTTGCTGTTGTTGATAAGATTTGATGGTAGGCAACTTTCAGAGGTGGTGACATGGACGAAAACGAGAAAAAATTTAAACATGGACTCTAAAATGCATACCTTAAGAGTTATGAGCACTTGCTCAATAGAGATTTGTTTCACAGTAGCGAAGATGGTTCAAATGGCACTGAGCACTGTGGGACTTAACATCTGAGGTCATCAGTCCCCTAGAACTTAGAACTACTTAAACCTAACTAACCTAAGGACATCACACACATCCGTGCCCGAGGCAGGATTCGAACCTACGACCGTAGCGGTCGCGCGGTTCCAGACTGAAGCGCCTAGAACCACTCGGCCACATCGGCCGGCGTAGCGAAGATGAACAAATGCTTATAGCTCCTCAGGTATGCACTTTAGAACTCATGTTTGCTGGACGTTTTTTCCTTGTTTTGGTCCATACTGCCACATCTGAAATTTGCCTACCCTACAATCTCAGCAAGACCAGTACCGGTACATATACTCCACTCTCAGACGTTTAAGAACGATTTTCGCTTATAATTTTCGACTCATTTGCTTCTGGTACCAGGGACCTTTGTCTCAAATTCATGCATTTATCCTTCTCCATCATCTTAGAAGGTTTGTAAATTCATCATGGGATCACCTACATATATTTATAGGCGCTGTCACCCATAATTTCGGCGCTCTGCAACGATTCCGGAGCTGGATTGCTACGTAAAACTTGATCTCTAAGTCCCGCCTACAACCTCTAGTAGTCTGTAACATGAATTGTGAAACATTCAGAACTTTGATCGATTTCCAGATTCAAATGTAATTATCATGACTGTTCTTTAACTTGGGTGACACGTGAGTTAGTGAACGTTGGGGCTTGTATGAAAGGATTGCGTACTAATTAGTACAATGCATTTTCTAAAATGCAGAGGAAGTAATGAAAAAAACGTAGGTGATCAAAGTTAGCATGAATCTGGGGATACATTGACCGACCTATAGTTCCATCACAACTTCAGCAACCATTTCATTTGTGGCCCGTGTTTGAAAAACACAATGAAACTTTGACCACCCAGAAATAAATACATTGATCTTAAGTGCTTTATTAAGTCTCATAAAAGAAAAATCTAGTACATTAATCAAACAGTGTGATTCATCATGAAAACTGCAAATATTATGAAAGGTACCACACACGTGACCCCAAATTTAGCTAAGCATCGGACCTTCAGTTTCATCCAACTTAGACTTAAATCCTCGTTTCAAAATATCCACTGCAGTTAGAATTACTGTTATCTGTTCTTCGTTTATCGAGACAATGTCGCTGGCCGCGGTGGTCTAGCGGTTCTGGCGCTGCAGTCCGGAACCGCGGGACTGCTGCGGTCGCAGGTTCGAATCCTGGCTCGGGCATGGGTGTGTGTGATGTCCTTAGGTTAGTTAGGTTTAAGTAGTTCTAAGTTCTAGGGGTCTTGTGATTTGGGATGTTGAGTCCCATAGTGCTCGGAACCATTTTTTTTTTTTGAGACAATGTCTGGCACTAGTGGCCAAACAAACTTCATTCCTTGAATCGGTAGCTACTTGAGATTATATGTTGTGTCTGAATTACTGCCTGAACCACAGCAGCTTGCAATTCGTTTTTATTCATTGTAGGCACGTTAGAGGTTACAAATGAGCCTTCGTCTATATACCAATGTATGTCTGTATTCCTTAGCTCTACACTGCCACTGACATCAAGACTGTTTAATAAACTGTGTAACTGTAATCCTGGGGTAACAATGACCAGTGGTAATAAACTGTGTATCTGTAATCCTGGGGTAACAATGACCAGAGGTCAAAGTAGCCCCGAAAGAGAAAAATCATGCAGAAGACTTCAGATCGCGTAATATAGTGGCAGATGTATACACGTGCAAAAACCCAATCAGTGGTTTGTTTTGAGGATTAATCGAGTAACATACATGAAACAAACAAACACCGTCGCACCTTTTCGTATACAATTATCAGTTGCAACAGGTTCACCAATCGCTGGCACTGTTGCCAAGAAAATCGGCACGAAATGGAGCCATTTAGTGTATATCGATGGGACTCCACGACAAAACACGTGTACTAAACACCCAACTGAGAGCCAAAATGGTTCAAATGGCTCTGAGCACTATGGGACTTAACTTCTGAGGTCATCATTCCCCTAGAACTACTTAAACCTAATTAACCTAAGGACATCACACACATCCATGCCCGAGGCAGGATTCGAACCTGCGGTCGCACGGTCCCAGACAGTAGCGCCTAAAACCGCTCGGCCACCCCGGCCGGCAACTGAGAGCCAGCAAGAGGCCTGTACAACTTTTGGTGTATGAGTGGCCAAAATAACCAAGGCTGTCAAAGGATACCAGTTTTGTTGTACTAATGAAGACTGTAAATCTTAGCTGCAGTGATATGTAATTTCTTACATGTAGAGAAATTCTCTTATCGTCATGAGCGTGGCAGCGTTGGACTCCTAGCCTTACTGCAGATGATTTTGTCAAAACTTGCGGTATGAATATATTGTGACATGTGGAACGACTACCACCGAGAAACAGTTGGTAAAATGTTTACTTAATTTGAATTTATTCTTCAAAAGTGATGGTCGAGGCAAATTTTCCGTTTTGGGAGACACTAATTCAGGGCTATACCAAAGGCGTGGCGAGATAGGTCACTGTCACGGACGCAGACAATGACGAAGAAATAAAAAAAGAATGGCAGTGCGCCAGTTTTCCTACCTCTCACGTTCACGTTTTCTGCCTACTGATAAGCGTCAGTTAATTGCTGGACCTTAACACCTCATTTGATTCAAAATCAGTACTTTCTGAACTTTATGCCTATCAGTAAATAAAATAGTTAATGTTTGTTATCAAGAAAGTTAGTGATTGTCAGCAGTAAGCCATATTACTTCCTCGTCCTCCCTCATGATAATTTTTTTGCATGTAATTTTCTCTGTCGTTTGGTTGAGTATGTGACGAGCCTGGGTGGACACAGTGGGGCAGCAGGTGACTTGATGTTCGGACTGACCGCCCAGGGAGCTACGAATGGCTTTTCGGAGGAAAACGCGGGTAGCGGTGACTGCCCTGGGCAGGGACTTGCCATCGAACCAGCCTTTGTCAGCGATGGCGTAAGCGAGTCGCGTCCCTGTAGTTTTTCACATAACGCACCTTGCGCGATGTGGGATCTAGGACTACATTCACGGAAATTTTTAAAGTACGTGTTGAACACCTGTACTCGTAGAGAGTCTCAGTGTTTACAACCATAGTCATTTAGCCAAATCACATTTCAAAGGAAACTGTTTTGTACCAAAAAGCGGGCTTCCAGGAATTCCAAATGAGGGGGAGTCAGTGATAGATAAAGATCTTGGCATATCATGAGAAGCGTCTGGGCTGCACTGTGAACAGGAATTCTTTTCTATTTGTAAAGCGATGGGCTGACTTTCTGTCGCCACATTATGCACTGTGACTAAATTCTGGCCTAAAGAGTTGTTAGAGGGCTTCCCACTGTTTAATCTAAAAAAAATATCAGAGTAGGAACAGATAAGAAACCAATTTTCGACAAGCGCTGACGTGGAGGTGAACGTATTGGCTGAAGTAATGAGCTTAACGGGGGAGTGGGAGAGGAACTGAAAATTGTTCAAGACCTGCTTGTATCAGTTTGTAACGACTGGTTAATGTTGTAAACTTTTTTCTACGTAGGGAGACAGCTGTCTTGGCCAGGTTACAGGGAGCTATTTTTATTGGTGCACGAGAACTCCGCTCACTGATAGAATGGAGGAAGAACTCTGTGTTGGTGGAGAACTTACTTCGTCTGAGTAGACAGAGCAATCTGTTGGTAGAGAACACACTTCAGCTTGGGAGAAAGAAGAGAACAGACTTCCTTTTGAGATACGGAAGAGAACGCTTGATCCCGAGACTTCATCTTGAGGGAAGCTGATTGTTTCTGTCGCCAGATTACTGCGCCTACTGCGCTCCATTCACCTTAGTGCCGAGTACGGTGAGATATGGCAGCTTTGGCGGGCAGGGTACGAGAGTCACTGTCCATTTGTTTGCGCGATGTTAGGATTAGCCACATTTCACGATTCCAACACATTTTCTCGAATGATTGAAGGCTTATTCGTGACTCAGTCGCCAATGTTAAGAGATGTATGTGTAGTTTTTCATTCTTATGGTGGATCTAGGCAATCACTGCGTGACCACTGCGCATTTGTCTTCCCATTACAAAAGCGTGGACTTCAGTCTCACCCTGTCACCTAATTCATCCAGGTTTAGCAGTGGTAGTTAGGAGTTAGATTCGTACTGGTCCATGTCAACAGTTGTTAATTTCCTTATTCTCTGAATCCCTGTATCCTAACAGAGACTGTAATGTATGCCCGCAGAAGCTTTGTAATAAACACTGTTTGATGTGGACCACTGTTTCATATCGTAGATAAAAAAGATGTTTGTTTGTCTTTTGTGGAGTACAAGACCCACGTCTCATATTTGCTAGGGCCACCCCTGTCCTATCAGTTATCCAATGCCTGACACTTTTCTGATGGAACGCACGCTAGTCCACGGCGAGCGATCTGACTATTGGCTAGTCCAGCTGCCGCTGACAGTTCTGATATCCACAGGAGTATGTCCAAGGCCCAGCTATACACTCACACCACGACAGGAAGTATTTTTCTCGGCAAGAGAGTGTAAACGCACTCCGCTGCCACAGTGTCATTTTCGTTGAAGCAGTGTCATAAAGAAACGGTTAGTATCGAACACTCCTCTTGTCGCTACCATGGCTTATTGGTCAATCTTACGCTTGGTTCACAGAGCTAACACGTACTCTGTATGCTCAACACTGGAGTTCTTGCTGTTAGTTCCCCGCGCTGTTGCAAGTTCACAAAGGTCGGCGAGCGGATGCTTAAGCAAATATGCTTTTAGACTGAAGACTTCCAGAATTTGCCGATTTCAGCCGAATGAGGACTAATACCAATTAATAAGGAACATATAAAATCATTTTTGTCGTACTTCATGCGAAATACAGATTTATCATCAGTATTCATGTCCACCACAGATTCCTCTTTCATATACTTGTAACAATATGAAAATACACAGCAAAAAATGCAGTCAGGTCATGAGAGTCCTATGATTTTGTTGCAAGTGGCGCTTACCAATGCATCGACAGCAAGTAGGTGGGCGGCCTCATAGCATCATCCCCAGGCGCCATCCCCTGGCATCTGTCGCTGCCATAATCTTATGCCACCGCGCAATTAATACACTGAAGCCCCAAAGAAACTGGTGCAGGCATGCATATTCAATACAGAGATAAGTAAACAGGCAGAATACGGCGCTGCGGTTGCGAACACCTATACAAGACATCAAGTGTCTGGCGCAGTTGTTAGATCGGTTACTGCTACTACAATGGCAGGTTATCAAGATTGAGTTTGAACGTGGTTTTATAGTCGGTGCACGAGCGATGAGAACAGCATCTCCGAGGTAGCGATGAAGTGGGGATTTTCCCTTACCGCCAGTTCACGAGTTTACCGTGAAAATAAAAAATCCGGTAAAACATCAAATCCTTGACATTGCTGCCGCCGGAAAAAGATCCTGCAGAATGGGACCAACAACGACCGAAGAGAATCGTTCAGTGTAACAGAAGTGCAGCCCTTTCACAAATTGCTGTAGATTTCAATGCTGGGCCATCAACATGTGTCAGCGTGCGAACCATTCAACGAAGCATCATCGATATGGACTTTCGGAGCCGGAGGTCAACTCGTGCACCCTGGATGACTGCACGACACAAAGCTTTACGCCCCGTCTGGGCCCGTCAGTGCCGACATTGGACTATTGATGACTGAAGATATGTTGCCTGGTCGGACAAGTCTCGTTTCATATTGTATCGAGCGAATGGACGTGTGCGGGTATGGAGACAACGTCATGAATCCATGGACCCCGCATGTCAGCAGGGGACTGTTCAAGCTGGTGGAGGCTCAGTAACGGTATGGGGCATCTGCAGTTGGAGAGGTATTGGATTCCTGATACGTATAGAGACGACTGTGGCAGGTGACACGTACGCAAGCGTGGTGTCTGACCACCTGCATCCATTTATGTCCATTGTGCGTTCCAACGGACTTTGGCAATTCCAGCAAGACACTGCGACACCCCACACGTCCAGAATTGCTACAGAGGGGCTTCAGGAACACTCTTATGAGTTAAACACGTCCTCTGGCCTCCAAACTCCTCAGACATTAACCCCGTCGTACTCTTACGGATTTATGAACAGCAGTGCAATATTCATGCTGTTAATTCCCTTCAGCACTACTACAGACATTAGCCGAGTCCATGCCAAGTCGTGTTGTTGCCCGTCAGAGTGCTTGGGGTGCCCTACACGTTGTTAATCAGAGGTACCAGTTTCTTTGGCTCTTCAGTCTAGTAAGCTTGAACGCTACGAGTCTGATTCCAAGGTAATGGAAGTCAGAGAAAGCAGAGCGCTGGTCCCAAGTACACGTTCACGGGAAGCGAATCCGACGAATGAGACGAAACGAGTGGGTGACCTCTGCGAGTGAGCCGAGTGAGTCTTGTGGAGCATGGAGTCTCCAGCAGTTTATAAACTCGATACTGTGCCACCAAAGCTAAAAACATAGTCAGTTTTTAAACACAACAGGGTACTTTTATTTCCTATCCATGTTAAGTCTTTATGACGGGAGGAGGGCTTTATTACTGCTAGGGTTGCGTTTTCCATATGACGCCAGCAGGAAGGCATGGAGATAAATTATCTCTCTGCGCCTGCGTGGGGCACGAACAGAATTTGTTTGTAAACAGCTTCCTATAATGGCCACCGCTGCATTGGGATTTTTAATGGAAGTGATTTATGGTAATAAAATAATTATTCTGATATCACTGCCTGATAGCCCATTCCTTCATCAACCCATTGGCAGTATCAGAACTTCACGCATAATTCATTCAGTGGGGGAGATTTACATATTAAATTTATTTAATCGACCCATGATTGTGGTCATTCGATTTGTAATTTCATCAACTGTCAAAATTTCTGATATAAAATTAAGTGTCTGGTTTTATAAAATGCTGTTTCTCTGCATGGTCTGGATGAAAGAGATAACTTCGTGTTGCCAACATGAGCGTGATTTGCACTGGGAAATTCTGCGACCTACAAGGTGTTCCATGTGATAATATTTGCTCTACCTACTTCTAGATCTAAACTACTCACGCCGCTGTATGGTGCGAGGATAATGGTTTAAAGTGTAGACAACCTAAAACTTCATCACCATAAATCATCATCATCTCATCACTAAATCTTCATCCCCTTTTATTTCATGAAAGTTTTAAGATGTAGAAACGAGAGAAACGAGGTTTAGAGCAAATAATAATAGGCAGACTATTATGTAATTCCATTGTATGGGTATTTTTTGGGTACTTATATTCAAGCATATATGTTTTTCTTTTAATGGATCGATGTCCTCCGTTCTAGCGGTATTTGACCGTCCCTGGGAACCCCAAGTACTTCAATGCACTCTAAGACAAAAAAAAAAAGACGCATCACGGAGGAACTGTACAGATGGGATGGAAATCGGTGGTTGTGACGAACCTGTACAAGCAAATGACAGTGATTTCAGAAAAACTGGATGATTTATTCAAAAGAAAGAGCTTTACAAATTGAAACAGCCAATAACGTATGGTTCATTTCTGATAATTATGCAAGTAATTATACGATCTGGCGGTAATTGACGGAATTTTTGGATGTCCACCTTACGATATCGTGCCAAATTCCGTTCAATTGGCGCGTGAAATAGTCAAAATATCCAACTGGTTGGAGGACCCTGCCTACAATACGCCAACCGTTCACAGTTGGGGAGAGATCCGGCGACCTTGCTGTCCACGGTAGGGTTGACAACCACGCGACAAACAGCAGAAACACTCACACGAGCCGGTGGGCATTATCTTGCTGAAATGTAATCCCAGGATGGCTTGCCACGAAGGGGAACAGAACGAGGAGTGCTGTAAGGGTGCTTGGATGACAACCAAAGGGGTCCTGTTAAGCAAACGAAATGGCACCTTAGACCGTCACTGCTGTCTGTTGGACCATATGGTGGGCGACAGTCAAGATGGTATCCCACTGATGTCCGGGGCACCTCCAGACTCGTCTAAAGTGGTCATCAGGGCTCAGTTCGTAGCTCAACACGTCACTGAAGACAGTTCTACTCCACTCAGTGAGATTCCCGGCCCCAATATGACAAAATTATGCATCTATTTGTCTATTATTGTTTTCCAAAAGTGTTGTTACAGTATCTCGATCTATTTACGAAATAAAAGGGGTGCCAATTTTACGTGACCCGCCGTTTATAGCACACACCACTGTCGGTTTTCCTCATTTTCTTCCATTCACAAGAGTTCCTGGTGGCACATCGACATTTATAGGCCCGGTTATATTGTCACGTAGAACAAGGTGTAATTAGATGAATAACGAACACTAACTGCACATAACGAAGGTTTATTCAGTACTTGTTCATACAAGAGCGTGGAGCGAACTGCCTCCGGCCAGAACACATACGGTATATACACAGTTACAAACATTCCAGTACAATGACTCTTGACATTTGTGGATACTAATTATTCAAAATGACAGTCACAATCGCATTATTTTTTTTTTGCCGCCACCTGGTTTCAACTCGCGATGGGATCATCTTCAGGGAAATTTACACTGTAAAGTTATAATATTAGTAAGTAATCTTTCTTTACTTCGAGGTTAATATCAACTCTCGGAGGGAAATCAATCATTTCTGCCACTAAACTTAAAGACTTATGGCCTAATAGTACTTCTTATGGAGTGTAGCCCGTGCATTCATGCGTCAAGGCATTCATTATTTTCTCGAATTCACCGACGTAATTGCCCCACGATCTGTGATTGTGGTGACAATACGTTCGGCAAAGCCGACCTAATTGGCGCATGTACCGTTCTGCGGGATAGCCGCTTGGGGAATAGGCCGAAATGTGTATTACTTCAATTCCATTGCTTTTCATTCCTTCATTCCGTAATTTGGAAGTAAATTGCGCTCCGTTATCGGACAAAACCGCTTTTGGTTTGCCGACGTGCACAAAGTAATCATTAAGAAATCTGTTACAAACCGCTCTAGCTGTTGCCTTTCTTATCGGTTACAACTTGATAAACTTAGAAAATGTTTCTAGCACCACTAATATGTACGCGAAATTCTCTGAAGTCTTGGGGACCATAGAAGCCCGTACAAACCAAATCCAGCACATCGTTAGGTCTTATGCTCTGCATAGGGCCACGCTTCGACCAATTCGTTACCATCACCCTCTGGCACTTATCACATATCTTTATTCTTTCAGCAACCCTTTTTTGCATATTATTAAAATTTACAACTTCCCCTAGTTCTCAGTGCACTTCTTTTGTCCGCAATGACTATAATATAAATGATAGTAGTCAGTTATCTCTGTGACCTACTTGGCTGGCTAACACAGTCGCCTGTTATTGCTATCTTCACCTTTACATATGTACAAGATGTGGTTGTATATTTTGTAATACTTTCTCAGTTTCTCCGCCCGCCGGAGTGGCCGTGCGGTTCTGGGCGCTACAGTCTGGAACCGAGCGACCGCTACGGTCGCAGGTTCGAATCCTGCCTCGGGCATGGACGTGTGTGATGTCCTTAGGTTAGTTAGGTTTAATTAGTTCTAAGTTATAGGCGACTGATGACCTCAGAAGTTAAGTCGCATAGTGCTCAGAGCCTTTTGAACCATTTGAACTTGTTATACTTGTTCTTAACAATTATTAGACAGTCGTCCTCGTTTTGATGACGACGCATGTTTTTACAGATGCTCTCTACTCTTTTACGACCTTCTACATTTTGAACGTAGTACAATTTCAGTAAGCCTTCAAACTCGTCCTCCACAAGCCGATGATCGGTTTCAGGCAAACGTGACAGCGCGTCCGTTGTACAGTTGTCTGATCCTCTCACGTAACAAATGTCATAGTAAAACTGCTGCAAGAAGAGAGACCACAGTGTCAATCTTTCGTGCAGTAAACGACAATCCTTTAGATAAGTGAGCGCCTTGTGATCCGTGTGAATTATCACCTTTCGGTCCCACAAATAACCTTTAAAGTTTCTGAAACCCCATACGATAGCGAGACATTCTTTCTCAGAAATCGTATAGTTTAGCTCACATTTCGTCAACGTTCGGCTTGCGAACGTGACTGTTCTGTGTTCTTTACTTTCTCCTTCTCCTACCTCTTGAAACAACTCTACTCCTAATCCATAATTAAATGAGTCCGTTCCCATATGAAATGGCAACGCAAGATCGGGATGGTACGATATACTATTGCGTAGTAATTCATTTTTCAGTCTTTCAAATGCGGCCTGACACTCATCAGTCCTCACAAATGGTGTATTTTTTCTCAACAAATTGTTCAGGTTTGGATCGTCGAACGCATGCGCCTGCACGAACTTGCGATAGAATCCTGAGAGCCCTAGGAAACTCTTTAACTCTTTCCTAGCCTTCGGCGGAGGACAGTTCTCCATTGCCTCCACTTTCTGTCGATCTTTAGTGATGCCCTCTGTTGGCACAACGTGACCAAGAAAATTCAGTTCTTTCTTCACGGAGTCACATTTCTTCAGTTTCAGAGTCATTGCACTATTTCGTAACGCACTGAAAACTTCATCTAACAATCCGCAATGTTCACGCCACGACTAATCCGTCAGCAGCAAATCGTTCACGAACACTGTCAGTTTTGAGCTCAGGGCAGCGCCTAACACCTTATCTAGGGCCCTGTTAAAGACAGAAACAGATATATTCAGGCCGAATGGCACTACCTTGTACTGGTAACATCGGTCTGAATATGCGAGTAAAACGCCGTATATTTCCTACACTCTTCTTCTAAGGCTATTTGCCAGTACCCAGCTGTCAGGTAAAGGCTAGTCATAAACTGTACATTGTGAAATCTTTGCAGTCTATCTCTTCCATACTTTCTGGTCTATCCGTCTCATGTTGAGTGACCTTGTTCAATGTGCGTGCGTCTATTACAATCCTGACACTACCATCTCTCTTTCCTACTGTTATTAAAGGATTGTTATAGGGGCTGGTACTCCTCTCTATAACATTCCATTCTAACATCCGATCTATCTCTTGTTGGACAGCCTTACCGCATATGGTCTTACAAAGAATGGTTCATGGGGTATTACATTTAACTTGCGCTGATACTCAGTAACAAGCACCGGTTTATTTCAAAACACATTCTTGTTTCTCATTATTACGTCATATGCTCTCTAATTCATCTTCCAAACAGTTGTCGATGTTCATACTGCGGATACCACAGTATTCCATTTTTCTGCCTAAACCAGTCTCATGAGGGCAAGTAACAAGATGAATAGGTTTTTATTCACTACTCACATCGTCGCTCGTTTCATCAAAACTCACATTTACTTCGGTATTGTCTTTGGAAATGCACTTCATGGTCTTATTATTGCGGTTAATAATTGCACGATATTTTAACAACCAATCTAAACCCACAATAATATCGGTGCACAAATCTGGCAAAACGACAAATTCCTGTTCGAATGGTTCTCCTTGAATCTCAAAACATACAAATATTTGGGTTGTTATCTGTTTACTATTCCTTCCGGTAGCACCGATTATTTTGACGCCCATTACTGGCATTACTACTACTTCTGGTTTGTCTTTCAGTAATTCAAAAGATTTTCCCGACATAGTACTTATCTCTGCCCCTGTATCAATTAAAATTTGCATTTGTAGGCCGTACATATTAACGGGTACTACAATCTGTCTACACCTGTCATTATCAATGGTTTGGTCTTCCCACAACAAATCCTCATCTATCTCCAGGTCTTACCAGAAAAATCCGCCAAGTTCCGTTGGCGACAGCGGTTTATCCTACGATTTTCTAATTCTCTGTGTTTGAACGTTTTTGATCTCTATTTGTGTGTCCTGCTGTAGTCGGAACTTGTTTTGATCTTAACACCGTAATCTTACTATCAGTATCATCGATTAATTAACTTTGTTTAACCAATAGATCGCTAATTGTCTCGTCAGATAGGTATTCTTAGGAAAGATGGCTGTCATCTTCCGAGATTTTTGGAGAAAAGTGCTCTGTTCTCTCTTCTATCTCATTTCCCGAGCTCACGGACTCCTCATTACTCTCGTCTGACTGTATAACGTCAGTTTTGAGCTCGTAGTTATTGTAATCTAAGTGGCTTTCAATTATTTGTACCTGGTGATTATCGCCAAATTCATCTCGCCCTCCTCGCAACATCCGCCTCTTGTAATGTCCCCACAGAAAATACTCTCTACCACGCACCAATTAATCATTTTCAATCAAACCATCCACATTCATTCACTTTGGAAAAGTTATCTGATCTGATTTTCTCGCAATATATGCGGCGACAGCTCGACGACGCCAAAGTATTTTCTAGTGCGTTTATTCTTTGAAATAACAGAGACGCATATATGCATTCTCCATGGTTGTTAGAGTGGTAACTAGGACAGCTTCTGGAGTATCTGTTGAGGGATTAACGTGTTTCTGAGAGATAAATATTCTGCTTTTCTTCTCGCTAAAGCGAGCCAATTAACATTTGTGCCGCTAGCGGTTTGTTTGAAGAGAAAGAGACTGTAAACGGAAAATAATTAAGACGTGGAATCACCGGAGATCTGGACATGTAATGGAGATGGATTTAATACACAATTTCCTTCATAAATAAGGTTTGTGACTTTTTTGTTCTGGAGTGAATGAACGAATGAGTTTTTCTGAATCATTTGATGATCACGTTTGCCCTGTAATTAGTGGGGAAGTTTCAGCTGTGTCGAAGAGAGCCTGCAATCACTGCGTCTGTGTTAAATCGTCCAAAAAGGCTTCGTACACATCTTGAATTCGCAATCTTTCGTAAAAGGAACAAATTGTCCACACGATTGATTCTCTCGACTGACTGCAGTGTTTAACAGTAATAATAAATTTAAAGATCTCTTACAGCAAGCCAGCCGCTGATTACCAAGAAGAAGGACTCCACCAAAGATTCTATTTGGCTGATTTCACGTAATGAAAAATTATATTAAAAACTGTACATAGATAAAGGAGAGACAGAGAGAGAGAGAGCGAATGAAAATGGAGATAATACTAATAATCCTCCATTAGTCTAATTTTTCGCCTGTCTTATCACGGATCAGCCAAGAACGGGGAGGGCCTTACTTTACTGTATAGTTTTATGTGTGAAGGTGAAGGGATCTTAAAGGCAACAGATACACGTCTATACAGACAAGACAATACACGGAGATAGCGGCTAGCTGCATTCATCATCTATTCCTAGATAAAGAGACGGCAACTTATTATCCGAACATTTAAAAATGTTAAAATGGCGACCGTGATAATAAGTTGCCGTCTCTTTATCTAAGAATAGATGATGAATGCAGCTAGCCGCTATCTCTGTGTATTGTCTTGTCTGTATAGACGTGTATCTGTTGCCTTTAAGATCCCTTCACCTTCACACATAAATCTATACAGTAAAGTAAGGCCCTCCCCTTTCTTGGCTGATCCGTGATACTGTTTTCAATAGGACTAGCGTCGCTGGGTTTGGCTACTTCAAAAACTTCATTTGGACAGGCCTGCCGTTCAGGTAGAGAGCTTTCCGTTTCAAAAACGCTAACTTCTTGCGGGCTGAGAAGCGTCAATTTATGTCCGCTCTCCCCATTAGCACACCTCCCATAAAATCCTCTATAACTTTTCAGTTCGTCGTACATCCGACCGAACTGACCTAACCGCACCTCCTCGCGTTCCGCATTTCCCTGCTCGATAACGGAAACTTTATTCGAGATCGGCTCTATTAGTTCCGCTGGCGACTCATATTCTACTGAAACTTGCGTAACCGTTGTTGCTTTAACAGCGGCCGCTTCGTTCTCCCTTACCGGGACACTAATATCATTATTACTTTTACCAGCAGTGACACCTGCGTCGATTGCCGTTTCCAGCTCAGTTATCATTACTTTACGTGCGTCGCTCTCTTTACTCTCTCGCACATTCTCCCATCGCTGAGTTATCCTTTCTGATTTATCGTAGAGGTATTCTCTAGGTTTTCGTTTGGGCCGCCAAGGTCTACCTATGTCCAGTGGGCCCCTAACTGGCGCGGCTTGTTGTTTCTCTGACTAATTCCGTCAGGCCTGTTGCTACCAGACTGCCGTGATGTATCATTCCCGCTCATGTCTACTATTATTCCTCCAAGGACCACGTACCATATTTACTTGATACTGGCCGCTATCATTTCTGCAGTTGTGGTTATTGTTACTATGACTATTATTGTTATAGTGCTGTGGATTGTTATTACCATGGTGGTTGCTACCATTATTGCCATGGTTATTGTTATTGTTCTGGTTGTGACTATGGTGGTAATTGTTACCATTCCCACGGTTTTCAACATTTTCGCGGTTATTCCGCCAATTGTCTTCGTCTTCTACTTTCTCTAAAAACGCAGCAAACGTTCTCGAACTACTGCCGATATATCTCTTGGGGTCATCTGGAAGCTTCTGCCACAGCCCCCAGACAATCTCCGATTCAGTTTTCCGATCGCGCAAATATTCCAATTTGCGGATCCAGTTTTCACAAAATTCTTTCATGGAGCCGTGCGTGTTTACATCGTAGGGCCTGGACACTACAAAATCGCGCCATACACACTCTTTTTTTCTGCTCTGACCAATACTCTTTCAAGAATGTATTTTTGAACTCTTGAAACGTCATGTTTGTTATACCGAGGTTTAAGCCCCATCGCTTAGCCTCTCCAGCTAACACGTCGATTACTGCATTTATTTTTCTCTTGTCTGTCCATGATTTTATCAATACCCTTTCACAATTTTTAATGAAATCAGTAGCGTGCAGTCCACCCTGCTTTTTGAGGGGATCGAAACGCTCTTCCTTCGCTAATATTTCAGCGATGTATGCGTAGTATGACACATAGTGCTGATTTTCTCCTAATCGTTTCTCTAACTCCTTTATCCTTGAAACTACTTGGCAAGTGGTAATTGATAACGTTTCCATCTCCTGCTTCTTTTCATTACACACAACCGATTGTCTATTTACTTTAGCACCTACGTCGGATTCTAAAGTCTGTAAACTCGTTATTTTCCCTACATCCTCTTCTCGAGCTACTTTCACTTTTGTAGCTACCTTGCTCTCTATCCTGGGACCAACAGTCTCTTCCAGTTTCTGTTCGATTCTCCCTACTTCAGTTTCGAATTGACTATTTGTGTCTCCTATCTTTGTTTGGGCTTCCTCCACGTCACGCTTCAGATTACCGATTTCGGTACTCAATGCTACTACTTCTGCTCCAATTTTATCTATCTTTGTATTAACAATTCCAATATTACCGTTAACAGTTTTAATTGCTTTATTCTAGTCATCTATTTTTGCTGATTGGGCATCCATTTTACTGATTAACAAACTGAACAAATCATATTTCTGGAAATCACAGGTTGCAGCACTGGTTCTGCCGTAATAGATTCCTCGTATCCGTCATCAATAGGTTCTGTTTTACTTTTTATTCCGTATTCCGTAGCATTTGCAAGTGCCTGGAATTCCATTTCTGCCATTGTTCGATTTTCAGCAGCAGCGTCTGTGATGCTAGCTGCCGAACTCTGAATAATGGGTCCCACTTCCAGAGTTGTGCATTGCTTGACCGATTGTTCTGCATTTGGTACAATCAAATTACTCGTTTCGCCTAATTTATTCATGTTTCCCAGTTTGCTGATTACTGTGAAATTTAAATGTGTGGCATATTTCTGCCATTTACTGTTACTGTATGTGAGCGACTTTGTAACAACAAGTGGTTATTCGCTGCAAAACTGCACAATGCAAATTGGTGCCCAGAACAAAACCAAACTGATATTGTCCTGTCACCTGCGTCGCCACGTGTAACCTCCCCCTTACTAATTGGCCTATCCTAGTTGCGATATAAAATATGACCGTGGATCGTGTGTATGCTTAATGGATTTTTACTAATTGGACAAGGCTATCTTTCCCGAAGAAGTAATAACGATAAGTAGGAGGAAAATGTATAACCGACCCGTCTGATGGAAAAGTCTAATAAAATTAAAAGTAATCAAACTGAACAGGACTATAATTTTGAAAAAAATGGAAATTATTTTGTGTATGCACTCACAAACAACACTGGACATAAAAGGGGTACAACTGATCATGAATCCAAAAGTTACACTAATGAAGGAAAAGGAAATAATTAACGGTCGCCAGCCCACTAGGGCAATTTACGTCCAAAATCCTGTACAAGATGATGGGAAAGAAAAACATGTATTATCAAACACTGATGGGGCAACTGAATGTTGTCACGTTTTTTGACACTAATTTTAAGTGAGTATGTAACGATAAAGAAAACTGAGAAATCACTCTTACATTATGTTTGGCATTAAATTTTGAAAAAGGCAATCGAGTAATGATTTGAAAATATGCAATTAAACTGTATGTTAGTACTGAACATCGCTACGTGAACAGTGACTTTCAGTGACCTCAACATAACGCCATCAAAGAAATTTAGAAAAAAAGCAAGCACTTTTTACTTTGCCATTACTTATTTTGCAAACTGGATTTTGCATTATTGTCTGAACAACTGAGCTTTTTTTTACTGGCTTGAACAGAATTAAATACTAGAATACGTACCAAACCAAACAGCCATGTGCTCCAAACTATTTGTAAAATAAATAAAACTTCCCCACTCTTAATTTGTGCATTTTCTTTAGATTTGGATTTTTTCCAGTGACAGATTCTCAAACTTGAAAGATGAAATTGCTTTACTTTAGTCAACAGTTAATTGAAAGTAGACTGAGGCTCAAAATTCTTAAAAGTGAAATTATTCTTTAATAAACTGGCTTAACTCTTCAATTTGTTTCTTATGACACTTGTTTAGCATATAAGCGAAAAAAGGAACAAGGACCCTGCTTGGTAACAATATCTGGGGGAAATGAGGACACAATCGCCTGAGTTTAACTGATTATCATTTAAATAAATTTTATCAATCAAATCACATTCAGTTATGCTGCTGGGTTAGCCGTTAATATTTTCTACTAATGAACAGTCTTACTTCAGTCCTGTGCATACGACGAAACTCGGAGCCGACGACGAACTGTGTTGCTGGAACTGCTGCTGTTGTTGAAGACGGTAGCATCTTGCGGAACCACGGCTAATTAAAGGGATGGAGAATGGTAATTAATACAGCCTCTTTCACCTATCCACTGTCCTTACTCCTGCTACTAGACATCTGGCCGGTGCACGCACATGATGCCGCCGAAAATGGTACTCTCTACTGCGAGAGCGTTAACACCACGCTTCCGCACATTACAAGCGCTGGAACCCGTCTCCCTGTCTCTCTACGCGCTCTACGCAACAACTCCCTACCGAAAGATTTTACAACGCACAAGCACTGCTATTATCGTTGCTAGTCGATGCAAACAACAATTCCTTTGGCTTTTTCCCTGAGCTTATAAGTTTCACAGTAAGACACAGATAAATACAATGAAACGTCAACAGACTTCTACCTAAATTTACACATACAGTGAAGCAATGTCCTTACTTATTAAAAGAAAGCATTTAAATTACAAATATTTACATACAATTCAGAAAAATATTATATATCGGTAGGAAGTGCCATTCATCCTGCATTTTCGGTGTTACAGTATGTTAACAACACAGTAAATGAAAGGAATACGTTCCAAGAGGCTTAGTGTTCGTCACTACATCTAGACGTAAGTATAATACAAGATACAAATCTCATAGTACTGTTACATAGACGTAGAATAAAACGCTTTATAAATGTAACATCCACAGGAACAATTGAAAATGGTACAAATGCCGGAACTAGCTTTTAGTCTACGTATGTAAAAACAACAAGAAATAAACTATATGCGGTTAATTTTGTAAAACTATAAAGGAGATGTCATGTTTAGATTTCACTGTGACACGTGACCAACGCTCCTGTTTTGTCTTTGTCCAGATTTCTGTGGGAGTGGCAAGTAACTAGTCCAATTTGTATCTTGAAAATTTTTTTTGGAATTGAAATGGTAACTATTTTAATTTTGTTTGCAGTCCAAACAGTAGCTAACGGCACTTGTTAAGACTATTTTATCGCCAGCACCGCAGTGACATAGTTGTATTCCATATGTCCACTGCATCGTCAACTTTATTCTGTATGTATATAACCAAAGCGTTTTTATATGAACTGGTACCTCAACTTATTTGGTGTGGGACATTGAGTGGTAGCTTTATACGCCAACTTTAATTTATTACTATGTGATACTGCCTAATTATCCTACACAAATTTTGCAGACGGTTTATCTTTGTCTTCTCGCTTGTTAGGAGAAAACATGGGGTGCAAATATATTTTTATTTTGTGAGTAAAACGTTATTTTCTCCGTACCTCCTACATTTCCCCAGATAATTCCTGCAAAGTGTGAAACTGTGAGCACATGTGGTTAAATCTGCCGGTCAGGGATGCAGAGAGATTCTAGTATATTCTGGTCTGGGTAACGTCAATATCGATGCTTTCCCTGAGAGGTCTGGCAGAGTGCTTCTTTTTAACCGAAGCATTACGGTGGTTCTTCTCTCCGCAACATTACCAATGAAAATCATCTCCAATTCTTTACTAAAAGACAGGTCGTAACAGCAGTCTGCTGTTGGCTGGTTCTTTTTGAGAGGTTGACAAGTCTGATTCTATGGACCATTTTTTCCCTCCGAGTGGCAGCAGATTTTTATCCTCCTCTAGCTTAAAAATGGTCTGCGTTACCTACGAACTCATTTTGTGAAGCGGCACTGGACATCTTGCTGCTACTTTCTTCGTAAGATATCATGTTCCTTGGAATATACCTTGGTATAATTTTGTTCCGGTTAGAGCATTTAGTTTCTTGTTCATTATCAGAGAGTCATTTCATTCAACTCATCTAATATTCGGAAGTGCTTTTTGGTTTGTCTGGATTGTATTTTTTAAGTTATTGTCATGAATGATGCTCAGACTGGTTCTTCGACTTTGTTCACGCCGAGGCTGACCAGTTGCCACCAGCAGTGAGCTCTGCTTGATTAATAATGTATCATGTTTTGCTTAAGAGTAATTCATTCTATGAACTCATGGGAGCTATCACCTGATTTCTATCATTTCCGGCGTTTCAAGGCATTCTGAGATTTTTCGAGTGATGATCGCTGTACAGACAGAGTAATGATGCTGCGTGTGCAGACTACCATGTTGTGTATGTTCAAATGTTCAAATGTGCGTGAAATCTTATGGGACTTAACTGCTAAGGTCATCAGTCCCTAAGCTTACACACTACTTAACCTAAATTATCCCAAGGACAAACACACACACCCATGCCCGAGGGAGGACTCGAACCTCCGCCGGGACCAGCCGCACAGCCCATGACTGCCGCGCCCCAGACCGCTCGGCTAATCCCGCGCGGCCCATGTTGTGTAGAACACCATATTCCGTGCAGAATGAACGCCATACTTAACCGATTTACTGCATCGGTTTGACAATTACACATTTTATCACCTTCAGTGGAAAGCTTCTGATTTTCTCTCTCTGACCTGTCTGGTTCATTGTTGCAGTTTCAGTGTGGCCGAATCAACTGTTTCCCTTCTCTTACCGAGTTACGTGTAACATTGTTAAATAGTAAGTACAGAGTATTTCTCCGTTTCCAATTTTTCGTGTCCCTGCCCTGAAGTTCAATACGTCGGATTTCTTTGTTGATACCTGTAGCTCAAACGTGATCATTACGTACTATAATTTCATTTATAGTTGCAATATTGGATTACCATCAAAAAACTTTTCTTTATCAGTCAATATCATTGTTTTAGGAATATTGCACCCCACCTCACAGTTTTCACTTCCTGAATAGAACTTTCTCTATAAAGATGATTACGAAGACGTTTAAACCCAACGTGAGAGCTATGGCAGTGTATAAGAGGCATGCATATATGTAGTTGGGCCGAATCGTTGAAAGCTTCCCGCTGCGGAAATTAAATCAAGGTTTTCTTTCGATGAACAATTCCGATCGGTTAGCATAGCATATACCCTAGACATGAGCACGGTGTAGTTTATCTTAGTTACTTGTCTCTACTTTCTTAGGTTATTTTAATTTAATTCTGTGGCAGTATATTGCAAGGCGCCCACTCCATCTTTAACTTCTGCATCCTGAAACTGGCCCGCTAAGTGAAAGATGCTGCTCCTTCTTTCGTTGCATAAATGGACTTGGAGCCTGTGACTGAATTCTATGTTGAGTAGTCAACGCCGGCCGCGATGGCCGAGCTGTTCTAGGCGCTCAGTCCGAAACTGCGCGACTGCTACGGTAGCAGGTTCGAATCCTGCTTCGGGCATGGATGTGTGTGATGTCCTTAGGTTAGTTAGATTTAAATAGTTCTAAGTCTAGGGGACTGGTGACCTCAGATGTTAAGTCCCATAGTGGTCAGAGCCATTTGAACCATTTTGAGTAGTCAACATAGAATTCAGTCACAGCCACCGAGTCCATTTTTGGACGGAAAGAAGAAGCAGCATCTTTTACTTAGCGGACCTTTCTCAGGATGTAGAAATTAAAGATGGAGGAGTGGGCGCCTTGCAGTATACTGCCACGGAAATAAATTAAAATAATTGTCATCCCTACGATCTGACCACAGTTTTCGGGAGATTGTTCACCCCTGTCGTGCAAATGCAGTAAATGGAAATCTGTTCCCAAATATTCCCAATGAGACTCCCTGTGTGTTATTACCGGGTCATCTGCTGTTTGACTGAAAGGTCCCTGACTGTCCAATGGGTCATCATTTGAGCACTTGCTCTACATATGGAATCAAAAATATATTTAAAAAAGTGTCTCAGTGCGGAGAATTGATGTGTGTCGGTCGATAAACATTACCTTGTCTAATCGGTGGTGTACTATACTGCAGAATTTGCATCGCGTGCCATGCATCTCAGTGAACATACAAATCCTAGCTGCGGACGCTTTTTAACTTCTGGCAACGCCTCGACACAACGAAGGAAAAGTCAGTAAACACTTCGGAAGCTGTTAGTGCCACAAGAAACGCCCTAACAAAAGACCCATTTTTAGCGATAATGTAATTTAGCTTCATGAATACTTTATTTGTATCATGAATAGCTTTGTCTGGCTATGTTTCTTTTGAAAAACTTTTCTTACCGAGCGGTGTACGTGGAACAGACCAGTGTTGCGTATTCAGTTGTGTTGTTTACGAACGAAAGGTTCAAAATGGTTCAAATGGCTCTGAGCACTATGGGACTTAACATCTGAGGTCATCAGTCCCCTAGAACTTAGAACTGCTTAAACCTAAGTAACCTAAGGACATGACACACATCCATGCTCGAGGCAGGATTCGAACCTGCGACCGTAGCAGTCGCGCGGTTCCGGACTGAAGTGCCTAGAGCCGCTCGGCCACCGCGGCTGGCTCGAACGAAAGGGAATCAGAACCAGAAGGCTACTGTGAAACGGATAAACCAGAATTCTGTAAAAACACACACCACGGCGGAAGGAGCTATCAGCAGTAAATGCTACGAATGTACCGGTCGTAACGTTTGTGAGCGCGCTCTCGTCGGGTTGCTTTATGGTGCGAACGGGAGAGCGGGTGGCGCTTACATCACATCACATCACACAACAAAACAGCACATCTCATCTCTCCTCGGAGCTTTATGTGGTCCGAGATGACTCCCGCGGCCGATCGTGACGCAACTGTCCACTCACTCCTCGCTGTTAACGTGCAGTCACCATCCCAGTCCCACGGCGAAATCCAATTTTGGCCGCCTGCTACACGGGGAGCCTATTTACGAGGGAGTCCTGAAAAGTAATGCCTCCGAATTTTTATGTGAAAACTTTTAATGATTTCTAAACACTGCAAACGCTATTAAAATTATACATCTTTATTCTTCATGTCTACAATCATATTCGCAGCTAGATGGTTCCGAATTGTAGCATGTTACATGGCGTTGTGTAACTTCTGTGCGTGGGAAATAGCATGCTGTTATCTGATTTAGAATTCGAAGAGGTCGTCCACACACGGAGCAGCCGGCCGGAGTGGCCGAGCGGTTATAGGCGCTACAGTCTGAAACCGCTCGACCGCTTCGGTCGCAGGTTCGAATACTGCTTCGGGCATGGATGTGTGTGATTTCCTTAGGTTAGTTAGGTTTAAGTAGTTCTACGTTCTAGGGGACTGATGAGCACAGCAGTTAAGTCCCATAGTGCTCAGAGCCATTTCACACACGGAGCACCCTCTCGTCCAGCATGACCACACACGAGCGCTGCGATTTCTGCAACACGCCTTGCCTCCACTGTCATCGATCATTCTCCATACAGTCCCCGCTTGGTACCATACGATTTTAAGCTGTTTTCAAAACATGAAGAACACGTTGTAGGACTTCGCTTGGGTAGTGATACTGCGCTGCAAGCAGAGGTGAGGCTGTTACTCTGTCAACAAATACAAACATTCTGCAGCGACGGTATCAATAAACTCGTCTTTCGTTGGGAGGAATGTGTCCGTCGCGAGGATGACTATGTTGAGAAATAAATATGTAAACGAGAAGCATAAACATGTAGATGATGAAAGAGGAATACCGGTGTCAGCCACATGAGAGTATTCAAATAATTCAGGGGCGACAAGTGAAAATCTGTGCCTGACCAAGTCTCGAACTCGGCTGTCCCGCTTTACGTTAGCGGTCGCCTTAACCGCCTTAGCTACCGGAGCACGTTTCACGTACAACCCAAATTCTCATCTTGTCGCACACTACTTCCCACCTGCCCACCATCCTCATTACTCGCAGCATGTAGTGCGATTCCCGCAAGAGAGAGGAATAGGCTGCATTCACACTAAAGACATATTTCGAAATGGGGTCAAGGTGTATAGATATTTCTATTACATGTGTGTTGTCTGTTCTTTCTGACACGTCCGAAAGAACAGCGATCACACATATGACTGTAATAATAAAAATGTACAATGTTAATAACATTTGTTTTACATACAAGCTTTAAGATTTTTCACATACCGTAAAAAAAATTCTTTCAGTGTGCCATCGTGTTTACCTCCTGAGCTGGGCCTTGCTAGAAGAACCTACATTCTTCAGTATATTTACTCCATGGGCTAATATGCACCCCAGACAAATAATTTGTTACTTCCAAGAGACATCAAGCTAATACCGAGTAATACTGCCCCTTGCCGCAGTAACGATGAGGGTCGACAACTTTCTCCAGGTACGTCCTATATACACCTGAAGCCAATCGTCGATCATTAGATCCTCTGGAGCTGCCAGATTGCAGGGGTGATGCCATGTTTCACCAGTTTTTTTTCAAATAGTCCCACACATCTTCTGTACTATTAATTTCGGGTCATTTAACAGGGCACTCGTAATGCGATATGATGCCTGAGTGTTCATGAAAGTAGGAGCCTAAGTTCCCAGCAGGGCCCATGGGACGTACGGGCCCCATAACGAATTTGTGACGTCGCTCTAGTTGACTGAGGTGACGAAAGTCATGGGATAACTCCTATGACGTGTCGGACACCTCCCCCCCCCCCCCCCCCCCCCACTCAGCGTATTGCAACAGCTCGACGTGGCATGGACTCAATAAGTAGTTGCAAGTCCTCTGTCCTCTGCAGAACTATTGACCCGTGCTGCCTCTGCAGCCATCTATAATTGTGAAAGTGTTGCTGGTGCACGATATTGTGCGAGAACTGATCATTCGATTCTGCACCATAAATGTTCGATGGGATTCATATCGGGCGATCCGGTTGGCCAAATCATTCGTTCGAAACCTCCAGAACGTTCTTGAGACCAGTCAATAACAACTGTGGCCCAGTGACGTGGCGTATTGTCATCTGTAAAAGTTCCATCGATGTTTGCTGACGTGAAGTCCATGAAAGGCTGCAAATCGTCTCCAAGAAGAGGAAGATAACCACGATCAGACAACGATCTGTTCGTTTGGACCAGAGGACCTAGTCCCTTCCATGCAACCACAGACCACACCACAATGGACCCACCACCAGTTTGCACAATGGCTTTTTTACAACTTGCGTCCATGGCTTCTTGGGATCTGCGCGACACTCGATCGCTACCTTCAGCTCTTACCAACTGGAATGGGGACTCATGTGACCAGGACACGGTTTTCCAGTCGTCTAGGGTGCAACCAGTATGGTCGCGAGCCCATGAGAGACGTTGAAGGCAATGTCGTACTGTTAGCATAGGCACTCGCGTAGGTCGTCTGCTGCCATAGTCTATTAACGCCACATTTCGCCGCACTATCCTAACTGATATGTTCACGATACGTCCAACATTGATTTCTGTGGTTATTTAACGCAGTGTTTCATGTGTGTTAGCACTGAAAAGTCTACTTAAATGCCGCTGCCGTCGGTCTTTAAGTGAAGGTTGTCGAACACTGCGTCGTCCTGCTATACTCACACTGTGGACACTGCTGGATCTCAGATGTTGAATTCCCTATACATCTAGCTCCAACTACCACTCCGCGTTCAGAGTCTGTTAATTCTCGTCGTGCGGCCACATGAATCAACTGAGTACAAATGACAGCTCCGTCAATGGTCTGCCATTTTATGTCTTGTGTACGCCATGCTACTGTCATCTGTATACGATATGTTCGTATCGCTATCTCATGACTTTGGTCACCTCATCATGAAAACTCGGCTGCGGATGGGGCCACGCGGGAAATCAGTTTGTCAATGGAAAACTTTGTGTTCTGCCTTACGGCAGAGAGGTCCACCGCAGGAGTGTCTAGGGAAGTGATTCCAGTGGTGGTTTCCCGTTACCTTCCATTGATGATGATGAAATGATAATAAGCGCCGCTTGGCGTGACAGACCGCCGCGCTGACCTCTCAGCTATCGGGACGGACTGTCAGTGGAAAGGTACCCCATAAAGTCCTTAACGTTGCCACATTTTATTGAGAGTGTGAGTCTATTTAAAAGCCCAGCTACGAAGTTTTAATGTTGTCTCAAATAGGAAACTCACTCCCTGCTGGAGACGATTGCTGTAAGGACTGTAGTGTCACGTACTGTGACTCAAACCGCAGGACCCAAATACGTCGTGGGCCCCGATCGAGACCTTTGAAGACCCCTGTTGTCGTTTTTTGAAAGGAGTGTCCTCACTACAGTGAGCATGAAGATGTAGAAGAAAGAGCGAGACTTGGGTATATATTCGCGGTAACCTGACGTCAGTCCTCGTACGAAACCCCCCTACCCCCCCCCCCCCTCCCGAATATCTCAAATCTCACAGAACCACCTTTGGCGTGAACTACATCCTCCACACATTGCGGGTTAAGCATATCATTGGGCTGTCGGCGCACTAAGTACCTTGTGTCATTCAAAAGAGCCGAAATCACGACTCGTCGAATCACACTACACATTTCCATTCAGTTATAGTCCAGTTTCTGCTTGCAGTGAACACCTATAGATTTATGTGCTGCTGTGAGCAATGACCTTTTATCACTCCATATGTCAAGTGCATGCAATTTCCTTCACTTTGTTCGCTAGGGAACTGGTTGAGACGGACCTGCATTCACCGATCGCAGCAACGCCAGTCGGGTTTCAAAACCGAGTGTCACTGACAAGGCATGGGACTCGGCTCCGGTCCCCGTTGCGTAGGATCATTGTACGACCACTGTTCGTCAGCTGTGTTACGTGGCTGTGAGTGATACACCATTCCTTTTACACGTACTGGACAGTCCGTGTTGATATACAGACAAAATGCGCACTTCATGATGTGGTTATGGGCACGTCCAAACGCGATAGCTCGTCTCTGCGTTCAGTCACGTCCACTCGTCTTACTGCACTGATACCGCACAACCGACAGACACAAACCGGCCGGCCGGGATGGCCGAGCGGTTCTAGGCGCTACAGTCTGGAACTGCGCGACCGCTACGGTCGCAGGTTCGAATCTTGCCTCGGGGATGGATGTGTGTGATGTCCTTAGGTTAGTTAGGTTTAAGTAGTTCTAAGTTCTAGGGGACTGATGACCTTAGAAGGTAAGTCCCATAGTGCTCAGAGCCATTTGAACCATTTTTGAACACACACCATTGGCTACCACGACTTACTTGGACAGTGGGAGGTAGCGTTAGCGCACGGTACCAGTTCTAAGCCAGCTGCAGCATTCCAAAACCACTGGAGTGCTCTTCTCTTTTAAACGTATGACCACTTTTTCCTCCGCGTGGTTTACATTTAATACATTGGTGTGTAGCTGAGAAACGAGGAAAAAGGGGAGGGGAGAGGGAATGTGAGGTCTCACATGTATCAAAAATGTGCTTCTAATAAGCATGTTACGTAAAGGTAACAAATAAAAAATATCTAGCGTGCATAAAGTGGCAGTTAAATCTGCACATACGCTGTGAGGAGAGTATGGTTTACTGACGAAGCTGATCACACCATGTCCCAGAACTGCTACGAGACTTCCGTTATAAACAGTTTTTTAATGAAAAAAAAACGTAACTAGATGGCACTAACTGAGATGCAACTTTACTGCTTTAAATACAATGATCAGCCAGAACATTATGACCGCCGACCTACTAGAGATATAAACCCATTTAGGCGATGGTAGCGTCACCTGGCGAGGAATGAGTGCTAGTCAGACAACACGTAACATTAACATATGTTAATGTTGTATTTTTCTCGTCCTGTGGTCAGGTCGCAGAACTCTTTGCAAATCGTACGGGTTCCTGGAGGTTGGTGGTAACTAATGTCAGAGTTACATGCAGTATCAGTGAAGGTGCTGTCTATGTGTAGAATGGAGAATTCGCGCGATCAATGTGAGTTTGACTGAGAGCAAATTGTAATATACTGTTGGCTCGGCACGAGCATTTCGGAAACTGCTCGACTTGTCGGATATTCGAGGAGTGCTGTGGTCAGTGTCTTCAACTTGTGGCAAAACGAAGGTCACGTCCAGACGTCGAGAGGTTGACCGGCCATCCCTCATTATAGATGCCGGACGTCGTAGCCTGGGCAGACTGGTAAACCAGAATAGGCGGCGAACTGTAGCGTAACAAATATCAGACCTTAATGCGCGGCGGGGCAGAATTGTGTCTGAACACACATTACACCCAACACTCCTAACGATGGTCCTCTACAACCGATGACCAATGCATGTGCTAATGTTAACACCACGATATCGGTAACTAGGACTGAAATAGGCACGTGACCATCGGCACTGGACGTTGGCGTAATGGCAGAGCGTTGCATGGCCTGATGAATCCCAACACCTTTTTCGTCATCCCGATGGGAAGGCTCGAACTCGTCGTCTGCCAGGGGAACAGTTCCTTGAAACTTCTAATGTGGGACGGAGACAAGAAGCTGCTGGCGGGTTCCATTATGCTCTGGAGAACGATCACGTGGGCATCCATGGCTCGAGTGAAGCTCGTGCAAGCATCATCACGGCCGCGGAGTATCATACACTGGTTGCACACTACGTACACCGTTCGTGACGACCATGTATCCCGACGGTAGGGCATTTTTCACCAAGATAATGCGCCACGTCCCAAGGCCAGGAGCATGTGGAGTGGCTTGAGAAACACAATGGAAACTTCCAATGGATGTGCTGGTCGCTGAGCTCTCCAGATCTTAACCCAATCGAACAAATCTGGGATGCGACTGAACGTGGCGTCGGAGCTCGTGGCCTCCCTCCCCGGAATTTACGGGAATTAGCTGACTTGTGGGTGCAGATGCGGTGCGAACTCTCTCCAGCGACCTACCAAGCCCTCGTTGCTTCCATGACACGAAGCGTTGTCGCTGTTATCTGTGCCAAAAGAGGAGACACTGGCTACTAGGTAGGTGGTCATAATATTTTGGCTGATGGGCGTAAGTCAGTTGTTGTTGTCGTCCAAACAGTGGTAATTCGGCTGAGTAGTTTGTTTACAAGTGTACCTCAGTTTCGTATAAGGACTTCATAATTTCGACGCAGGTGTGTACGATGTTTACAGCGACAGCTTTGCACGAGTAACTCTAAACGTGAGTGCAATCTGTTTCACTCTTAGAGACCGAACTGATGCTGTCATTCTACAGCGGTTTAGCGTTGGTATACGATGTTAATACTGTAATTTTCCGCACAAAGGGCTAATCCAAGAAACAGAGCTGGTGTAGTTTACTGAATTGAACAGTAAAGTTATTGTTTGCGAATAGACAGAGATGTTTGATTTTGAAGTGACTTTCTAATATTCAACTTCATACCTTATGCAGAGATTGGTGAGATGGTCTAGCACATTGAAAGAGCCAGTCGTAATTTAGATGGATATGTTAATTTTGTATTTTTCTCGCCCTGTGGTCAGGTCGCAGAACTCTTCGCAAATCGGACGGGTTCCTGGAGGTTGGTGGTAACTAATGTCAGAGTTACGACTTTCTATTCTCGAGTACAAAGCGAGTCCCGCTTCTCCCATCAAAAGCTGTTTTATAAGCTTAGCGACAGAGTACGCAAATTAACAGTTCCGTTCCCCACAGTGGGATCGCGCGTGTTCAAAAACACGGGGCTCATGGAGCGTGGAACGGTCCTGTTTTCGGGACACCACACCGTTAAGAAGAGGAAAAATGAATTGCTTCAACTGTACTCATTGCTTCGCAACAGACAAAATAAAGTAAAACAAAAAAATTCAAGGCGGTTTTTGCTAACGATGATGGTATAACCTTACACATCCAAGTGTGTCATTTTACCAATGTGGTACAGTCTTCAATCAGGTAACATTTTTTGAAGCGTAAGTACAAATCTGCATGTTTCTCACTGATGTGTGTGAGTATATATATCGGTGAGTAACGTCCAGATTTGTACTTACCCTTCAAAAAATTTCATGATTATATGACTATATTGTCTCGCCCACATGTAATGCGTCGGGGCTAGGCTTGTGTAGATACTCCATAGTGCAGGTGTTTGGAAACAGCTCACACTGCAATGTGGGGTGGTAGTCTGAAGGGGTCCACATCACACAGAGTCCGTTTATCCAGGAGGCCCCATCTCCACATGTCTTCTTTTTTTTCTTACATCGGAGCGCAGCCTATTGAGCCAGGTGGTCCACTCCCCAGTGTGGTCCGGATGGAGCTCTTCTGTGGGTGATGCGAAGGCAATGAGGTACTCGGTTTCAGCTTCCCTTAACTGCAATCTTGTGCGTTGTTGTGGATCAGCGAGGCTCTGTGTGGTGCACGGAGAACTTTTCCTAAATTTAAGCAGTTGATGGGCTGGAAGGTGACCATACAGCGGGTTCCTCGACGAGGTCAAGGCCTTTGTTTTTCTCCTACTTGCCGCTACTTCCCGTCCGTTTTCTGATGGTGCAATAACAGCAAGAGCGTGCAGATTCTCTGTAAGATTTGACCTCAGGCATTCTACTGATACCGCATCTTTCGTTGAGGCGTATATCGACCCTATTGACATGACATACACTATGTGATCGAAAGCATCCGGACACCCCAAAAACATACATTTTTCATATTAAGTGCATTTTGCTGCCACCTACTGCCAAGTACTCCATATCAGCGACCTCAGCAGTCATTAGACATCGTGGGAGAGCAGAATGGGGCGCTCCGCGGAACTCACGGACTTCGAACGTGGTCAAGTGAATGGGTGTCACTTGTGTCATATGTCTGTACACGAGACACGAGACTCCCACACTCCTAAAAATCCCTAGGTCAACTGTTTCCGATGTGATAGCGAAGCGGAAACGTGAAGGAACACGTACAGCACAAAAGGGTACAGGCCGATCTCGTCTGTTGAGTGACAGAGACCGCCAACAGTTGATGAGGGTCGTAATGTGTAACAGGCAGACGTCTATCCAGACCATCACACAGGAATTACAAACTGCATCAAGATCCACTGCAAGTACTGTGACAGTTAGGCGGGAGGTGAGAAAACTTGGATTTCATGGTCGAGCGGCTGCTCATAAGCCACACATCACGCCGGTAAATGCCAAACGAGGATTGGAGGATTGAACAGTGGAAAAACTTTGTGTGTAGTGACGAGTCACGGTACACAATGTGGCGATCCGATGGCAGGGTGTAGGTATGGCGAATGCCCGGTGAACGTCATCTGCAAACGTGTGTGGTGCCAACAGAAAACTGGGAGGCGGTGGTGTTATGGTGTGGTCGTGTTTTTGATGGAGGGTGCTTGCACCCCTTGTTGTTGTGCCTGGCACTATCACAGCTCAGGCCTATATTGATGTATTAAGTACCATCTTGCTTCCCAATGTTGAAGAGCAATTCGGGGATGGCGATTGAATCTTTCAACACGATCGAACACCTGTTCATAATTCACGGCTTGTGGTGGAGCGGTTAGACGACACTAACATCCCTGTAATGGACTGGCCTGCACGGAGTCCTGACCTGAATCCTATAGTACACCTTCGGGGACTTCGTACCAGACCTTACCGACCTGTCGGTACGTCTCCTCAGTGCAGCACTCCTTGAAGAATGGGCTGCCATTCCCCAAGAAACCTTCCAGCACCTGATTGATTGTATGCCTGCGAGAGTGGAAGCTGTCATCAAGGCTAAGGGTGGGCAAACACCATATTGAATTCGAGTATTATCGATGGAGGACACCACAAACTTGTAAGTTATTTTCAGCCAGTATCCGGATGCGTTTGCACACATAGTGTAACTTGTGCTGCATCAGGCACAAAAACACTGTTGGTAGATGAAGGTATCTATAAATAAAAGAAGAAAGTGCCCAGACTGGTCCCAACTCTATTTTTGATTTTTAAAAAACATGAAATATTAAAAATGTTGTGTTTTAAAAGCATGTAATGCTTACTTGATAGTGTTATGCATCACTTACGTTTTATTCTTAGAAAACACAATTAAAACTTGTTAAAATTATTTTCAAAAACCTTGGAATAACGGAGTTTAGAAAATAGTTGCCAAAATTTGTTTCCTCCTAAAAACAATCATGACAGCGCTAAAAAAGTTGTAAAGAAGGTATGAAATCAGAGAAAACATAATCTGGTTTGAAAGTAAGTGTAATGTAACATCTTTCAGAAGATTATAGGATTTCTCTCTGTTTTCTTTGCCGAATCCAAGAGCTCTGGTACAGGATGTTGCTGTAGTCGTTCCTTCTGACATTTGATTTTGTCGACATGTAAGAATAGTGCTAACCCACTTTTTCCTAACAGTTTCGTCTTTGAAATGGTGTTCTACATAATTTTCTCTATCAATTGTGCGGCCATTCTTCGCAAGTCGTTACGAGTAAGGCCACAGAAAGATGGTTCCATATCAAGGCAGGTAATACATCAGCTCTTCACCAATATCTTCATCCAGAATTGTAGGTCTGCCTCTTTTTCTTTGTTCGGCTTCTTCAGATGAATCATACTTCCTGCTGGACCGCCTCATAAATGTGGACTTGTCGCACCCCGTCTTCTTTTCCTGAACGGCATCAACAGCTTTAGTCTTTGTAGACGGACTCCACTTTCTCTGATTAACCTTCCCTATTATTCCCTTTGGAATGTGCAATAGAATTAAGGGACATAACCTTGCGTAATAAACAGAAAGATTTTGAACATAAAAAACTAAGGGGACCAGTTTAAGCAACTGAAGGGGTTAATTTTACTGAACTGGAGCCTACATTTTGTTAATAAAATAAATTTTTAACTAAACATCTAAATGAATCGGTTTAATCATAACCGTTAACCATAAGCGTGTGCGTGAGTTAATTCCTAAGGGACCGAACTGCTGAGGTCATCGGTCGCTAGACTTACACACTACTTAAACTAACTTGTACTAAGAACAACACACACACACCCATTCCTGAGGGAGGACTCAAAACTCCGGTGGGAGTGGCCCCGCAATCATTGACATAGTGCCTCTAACCGCGCGGTCACTCCGCGCGGCTAACTTTAAACCTAACTGTTCAAGAACACTTACAATTTGAAAGGCTTACCTGCCAATGTGTAGGAGAAATGACAAAAAATCTAGCACAGTATGAAAATTTTTTCCAGTGTCAAAACATATAATGACGAACTGATAAGTGACAAGTGCACTCTGCGACAGCCTGGATGACTCATAAACCACTGTTTAGAGTTGATTTTACAAGATATCAGGAGAATGCAGGGTCAAGAGACCAGGGACCCTCAGTTTAGAGCACATTCCTCTACTAATTTATTTCTTTTATCTCGTCTGAGTGTCAAACTGACAACTAAGGCGTTCAACTGAAGCAAATGTAACCCCCTAATAGGGCAATGTTGCTGGAACAGTCCTTTCGTTTCTTTCATTTGTACAAAAACAGTTGTAACAAGTTCGCTGCAGTTTGCGAGTCTGACGCACAGCACAAGCTTCTGGCTGGCTAAAGTCACGCTAAGAATGAGCACTGTGAAATACGTGCGTCCGTGAATAATGCTAAACTCCGTTGTGCAGCTACGAGAAATCCAGCCACAGTCAAACGCCAAACATTGTCAAAGGTCGTGGAGTAGGTAGTAGCAAGAGGGCTACTGAGGTAAGCATACAGAGTTAACACGGCATAGCTTGTTGTTACTGCGCAGACAGCTTTATGCCGCTTCAGAGAATGAGGTACCACGCTACGTAGCTTGATGTGACGTAGGAGGGCGCATCGCCAGCCCGTTCTAGTGTGATCACTGATTGCTGCCTGTATGTAGCGCTGTCAGTTGTGGGAATCAGACGTGTACACAATGCGCTTTCAACGTGCCCAATGCTTGCCTGTTAGCCAGGAAGACAAGTGCCGCACGTTATCAGCTGAAAGGACAGGCTGCTTTACTCCCATCCAAGCCAAGCGATGCCCAACCCTGGCAGGCTAAAGGAGTCTCGCTTGCCTGCCTGCGGTGCTGCTATACGTAGCAGTTTATTCTGTACGCTTTCATTTTAGTTTTATGAGGAGTGATCGGAAGATTTTTTTAACCGAGTATCGCAAGACGATGTCCAATAAAATACGAGGTGCGACAATAAAGTAATGAGGCACATGAAAAAATTGTTGCTTGCCGCTTTAGTCAAGTTTAGTGTTGTCTCCCTGAAAGCAGTTCCCTTCTGATTGCACACACTTTCTCCAGCGCTTCTGCCATTGATGGTAACATTTCTGGAACTCATCTTCTGTAATATCTTCCAAGACCCTCGTCACAGCTTTTTAGACATCTTGTGTTGTTTGAAAATGGTGTCCCCTGACCGCCGTTTTGACTGTTGGAAATAGAAAAAAGTCGCACCGAGCGATATCTGGTGAATAAGGTGGCTGTGGTAGTACTGAAATTTGTTTTGGGGTTAAAAATTGGTGTTCTGACAAAGCGGTATGGGATGGCTGATTATCGTGATGCAGAATCCAATTATCAGCAATGTTGGCAAGGACACGAAGAATTCTTTTACGAAGTCCTTCTAAAATTTCTTTGTAGTAATATTGGTTAACTGTTTGGCCAGGAAGCACCCACTCTTTATGAACAATTCTCTTGGAATCAAAGAAACATACAAGCCTGCATTTCACTTTTGACTTTGACGTGCGAGTTTTTTTGGTCTGGAGTGATCCCTTCGAGCACCATTGCGAACTTTGGCGTTTTGTCTCTGGATCTTACTGAAAAAAAAAAACTTTCATCACCAATGATAACATGGCTCAACAATTCTGGATTGATTTCCGTTTGCTCTAACAGATTGGCTGCCACATTTTTCCGTTTTTCTCGCTGTTGTGGTGTGATATATTTGGGGACCATTTTTGCACAAATCTTTCTCATAACAAAATCTTCAGTTATTATTAGACGAACCATTTCTCGATTGATGTCCACTTCTTCTGAAATCATTTTCACAGATAATCTTCGATCAGATCGTACGAGTTCACGCACCCTGACCAAGCTGACATCCATCCGTGTGGTTGATGGTCGTCCACTGCGTTCTTTTTCTTAAACATTCGTTCTGCCTTCACTAAACACTTTATGTCAACGAAAAACTTGAGCTCTTGACATAACCTCTTCTCCAAAAGCCTTCTGAAGCTTACCCTTTCGCGACTGCTACGGTCGCTGGTTCGAATCCTGCCTCGGGCATGCATGTGTATGATGTCCTTAGGTTAGTTAGGTTTAAATAATTCTAAGTTCTAGGGGACTGATGACCTCTGATGTTAAGTCCCATACTGCTCCGAGCCATTTGAACCATTTTGAGCTTACTGTAAGTTGTCGTCGCGTTTTCACCCAATTTAACGCAAAAAGAAATGGCATACCGTTGCGCAATATTATGCGGTTCCATTTCCGTGACGACAGACACAAACATGTGTTAACTTATTACAGCACAACTCACGACTGAGCAGCTGCATCGATATGCCACTTGGACTTGAAGCAGCTTATAGACCAAGATCAAAGATATTGTGCCTACTCAAGCCTGCAGGGTTGCCGCTTCTTGCAAAGAAAATCAGTCTCATTACTTTATTGTCGCACCTCGTATATCTTCGTTTTGGGTCATTGTAGCCCAGAAAATTGTGGACTTTATTTGTGCTTTCTTTCCTTACGTCGTACTTTGGGCTTATTTATTTATTTCGGTATGAAAGGATTTCTCTGCTTCCTCACCTCTTTCGACTAGTACTGGCTATTTTTAATTCGACTCATCATCTGATCACTGTAATACACGTTTTCTGTAGTAAGCAGAACTATCTCTGAAAGGCGAATTCCTTTGCACATTAGAACGTGAAGATGTCTGTGTTTATCTTTTTCAGCGTTTTCCTCGTAGTATATTTATTAAACTTCGTGGGAGTTTTTCTGTTTAAGAGATTTAATCTCGCTTTTTTAAAAATATATATTCATTCAGTCTTTAACGCAATAGTTGCCCATGTGTTTTGAAAGTAGCCGCCCGTTCATTTAGTAAGCCAGTCAGTCAGGCTTCAGCTCTCAGGTGATATACAACTACAGAGCGGCAAGTTAAGGGTTTATCTTTTTCTGTGTTTCTCTCGTAGTGTATTTACTAAACCTGTAGCGTGTTTTTCTGTTTAAGAGATGTAATCTCACGTTTTTGTAAGTGTAAATTAATTCAGTCTGTAGTGCAGTGGTTGATCACTGAACAACCAGCTACATAGCTCATTAGCGCATCATCTCCGTTGGTGACACATCAGGAGGGTAGCAATTTGCATATCTAAGATTGTCTGTTTTTATAGTTACTTCTTCAGTTAGTCTTGCTAGGAGGATTAGGATGTGTGCATGCTGTGCGTGGATGCAGGAAGTGCTGGGCGCAGTTCGCGAAAGCTTGAGTGGGCTTTTGGCTGTGGTAAGTCACTTTCAGGCTGCTACCTCGGGATGTAGCAGTGGCGGAGAAACTGACTTATAGCATGGGGTACCTCAGGTGTCACTTGTTTTGCCCACGGGCTCTGCTTCCGAGGCAGCTCCTAGTACCTGACGCGGTGGCTACGTCCTCACAGCACGGTGAGCGGGTAGGGGTGGGGGGGAGGGATGTGGTAACGCGTTTTGCGTCGCTCGAGGTGAAGGGCCAATGCTCAATTGGCCACCTGGCCTCGCCCCATCACCCTGTGAAGGTGGCCGTTCCTTCAGTGCGATCCGAGAAGACGAACGAGGGGAGGGGTTTACTAATTATTGGAAGCTCCAATGTTAGGCGCGTTATGGGGCCACTTAGGAAGATACCGCCCGGGGCTGCAAAAAAAGCCATTGTGCACTCCGTAAGGCTGCCTAGGGGGCTCATTCGAAATGTGGAGGCGGCCTTGCCTGCGGGTATCAAGCGTGCACGGTGAACTCGTGTACAAGGTGTGGCTCATGTCGGCACCAACGACGCCTGTCGCATCTCTTCTGAGGACATCCAATGTTCATACAGGCGGCTGGAGGTGTTGGTGAAGACTGCTGATCTCGCGCACTGGGTACAAGTAGACCTCGCAGTTTGCAGCATTGTCCCCAAAGTTGACTGGGAGTCGAGAGGAGAGTCTTAACTAAAGTTTTCGTCAACTCTGCGATACACTCGGTTGCAAATTTACAGACCTGCGTTATCGTATGGTGATTTGTATGACTCCCCTTTATAGGTGAGGTGTGCACTACACAAAGGAAGCAGATACTCGGGTAGCAGAGTATTTGTGGAGTGCGCATGAGGGTCTTTAGGCTAGGCAGTGGTTTGAGGTGCTCTGATGAACACTCGCCTGTCGATATGAAGCATGGGAATTCAATCGGCGTTCAGAATTAAGACAGAATTTTATCAGTAAACTGACGAAGTATTCGTTATAAAATTCCAAATTTACTGCCCTCTAGGAAAGTTCTCGCACTGAGAGCTGTCTGAGATTTAGCGAGTCGTGGAACGTATATCGGAAAGACAGTTTAAAGGCTGTAGGAGCGAGAGTATTCATCGCAGTTGAGAAAAATGTTGGTCTATTGAGGTGGAAGTTGAGTGTGACAGTGAAGTTATCTGGTCGCTTATAGCAAGTGTAGGTGAAAACAAGCTAATTGTTGGATGTTTTTAGCGGCCACCCGATTCCGCTGTTACAGCTCTACAGTTATTTAAAGAAAGTCTGCTGTCTATAGCGTGTACATATCCAGGTCATGCAAAACTAGTTGGACGCGACTTTAACTTACCCAGTAAAGACTGGGATGTCTATGGATTCATTGCCGGGGGGAGCAGACAGAGAGTCAGTCGATTTAAATTTGAACACGTTTTCTGCAAATTATCTTGAGCAGCACGCAATGGAAATACCTTAGACCTTCTAGCTACAAATAGGCCGGACCCTATCGACAATCATTACAGGAATGGGGGTTAGTGACCATGATCTCATTTATATCAACTATGATTACGGAGGTTAATGAATCCATGAAGAAGGCTAAATATAACGGATAATCTGTTGTTAGCTTCACATTTAGGCAGTAGACTTATATCACTTAGTTCTAGTGAGATGGATATAGAGGAATTACGGTCAAAGTTTAAGCAGATTGTAAATCGTGGTCTGGAGAGTTATGTACTTAGTAAGCGGACAAAGGATGGAAAAGCCCCCCACATGGTTTAGTAACGAAATTTGGAGGATGCTGAGGAAGCAGAGGTTGTTGCGTTCTCTGTTCAAAAGGGAAAAAGCAAATATTAATAGTGATTCGTGCGACTGTGAAAAGATCTATGCGTGAAGCATACAACAACTACCAACGTCACACCTTAGCGAAAGATCTGGCGAAGAACCCAAGAAAATTGTGGTCTTACGTAAAAGCGTTGGTCTCTTTTTGACAGTCTGGTGTGGCAGTTGAAGATAGCAAAACGAAAGATATACTCCCGTATGGACGACATAGTAATGAGGATCCCTGTTGTAGAGAAGCAACTGAAAAATCTGAAAGCAAATAAATCACCAGGTCCGGATGGAATCCCAGTTCGATTTAACAAGGAGTACTTTACGGTACTGGCTCCTTACCTAGTCTGCATTTATTGTGGACTTGTCGCCCAACACAAAGCCCTAAGCGACTAGAAAAAAGCGCAGGTGACTCCAGTATATAAGCAGGATAAAAGAACGGAGCCGCAAAATTACAGACCAATATCCCTAACTTCGGTTTGCTACAGAATCCTTGAACATATTCTCAGTTCGAATATAACAAACTTTCTTGTGACTGAGAAGCTTATATCCAAGAATCAGCGTGGTTTTAGAGACCATCGCCCTTGTCAAACTCAGCTTACCCTTTTCTCGCTTGATCTACTGCGAACAATGGATGAAGGGCAACAGGCAGATTCCACATTTCTAGATTTTCGGAAATCATTGGATGCGGTGGGCCATTACAGGCTGTTAACGAAGATACGAGCATATGGAGTAAGTTCACGAACACTTCAGTGGCTCGAAGACTTCTTAAATAATAGAACCCCATATGTTGTCCTCCACGGTGAGTGCTCATCAGAGACACAGGTATCGTCATGAGTGCGCCAGGGAAGTGTGATAGGGCCGCTGTTGATCTCTATGCACGTAAATGATTTGGCGAACAGGATGGGCAGCATCTGCGGTTTTTTGCTGATGATGCTGTGGTGTACGGTGAGGCGTCGAAGTTGAATGACTGTAGGAAGGCACGAGACGACTTAGACAAAATTTCCAGTTGGCGTGATGAACGGTAGCTGGCTCTAAATGTGGTAAGATGAAGGTTAATGCGGATGATTAGGAAGATCAAACCTGTAATGTTCGGATACAATATTAATAATTCCCTGCTTGACACAGTCAAGACGTTTAAATATCTGGGAATAACGTTGCAAAGCGACATGAAATGGAACGAGCATGTGAGACCTGTGATGGGAAAGGCGAATGGTAGACTTCGGTTTATTGGGAGAATTTTAGGAAAGAGTGGTTCACCTGTAAAGGAGACCTCACATAGGACGTTGGTGTGACCTATTCTTGAGTACTGTTCGAGTGTTTGGGTTACGTACCAGATCGGAATGAAGGAAGACGTCGAAGTAATTCGGGGGCGGGCTGCTAGATTTGTTACCGGTAGGTTCGAACAACACGCTTCGGAAACTAAAGTGGGAATCTCTGCAGGGAAGGCGACGTCCTTTTCTAGAAACACTATTGAGAAAATTTAGAGGCTCGGAATTTGTAGCTGACTGCCAAACTATTCTATTGCCGCCAACATACATGGGGCGTAAGGACCACGAAGATAAAGTACGAGAAAGCAGGGCTCATACGGAGTCATACAGACAGCCGTTTTTCCTTCGCTCTACTTGGGAGTGGGACAGGAAAGGAAATGACTAGTAGTGGTGCAGGCTACAGTCCTCTAAGCACCGTGCGGTTGCTTGCGGAGTATCAGTGTAGACGTAGCCGCGCGGTCTAACGCGCCTTGCCATGTTGCGCGGCTTCCCCCGTCGGAGGTCGGAGGTTCGAGTCCTTCCTCGGGCACGTGTGTGTGTGTGTGTTTTGTACTTAGCGCAAGTTAGTTTAAGTTAGATTAAGTAATGTGTAAGCCTAGGGACCGATGACGTCGGCAGTTTGGTCCCATAGGAACTTACCACAAATTTCCAATATGGCGAGGTTTTGGAAGTCTAGTTTTTCATATTTCGTTAATCTAAAAAGTACAAAGGGCTTTCAAATAGTTTTGCCCTTTGTACATGTCTGAAAGAAGTAGAATTCCTTTCTTACTAAGCTTCTCTCGCACTACATTGCAAACCAACAGAATTTGGTTTTTAATATCGACTAAGCCAAATTTCTTTGTTGTTTTAACCAATGTTTGCCCTAAATTTAAAAATTCTATATGCTGCTTAATGTCCTCAAGTACTTAGCACACACTTCCATGCACTTATCAGCCACTAAGTCTTTATCCTCTTTCAAAATTTTTGTGGAGTGAAGAAACTACTGAACAAATTTACAAACACATCGTAACATATTCGAGGTTCCTGAAAGAGTGTTTAGTAACTTTTTACGCAATTTGCTTTGTTAGAGACCTACCCATTTATTTGGAGCTGCGTCATAAACACACGAAAACTTTTCTCATGCCGAACTTGGGCTCTGTTTGGTGACTGGTATGTGTTCCCCAATTCTCAATTTCTTCACAGTCTCCTATAAGTATGGTTTGTTCATTTTCCTGCTCCCACCGTTAAGACAGCTTAGCTGCTGCGAAAATAACTACGCCGACATACACTAATGAGTAAAAACATTATGACCACCTGCTTAACAGCTTCTTTGTCAGTCTTTGGATCGAAATACATCACTGATCCTGCGTATCAAGGATCCGACAGTTTGTTAGTAAGTTTGATGAGGTATGTGGCATTACATGTCAACACATCAGGTTGAGTTCACCGTAGTGCGCCTCAAACCACTGTAGCACGGAGCCGACTCCAAGACACGGACACTTATCCTGCTGAAAGATAACATCGCCGTCGGGGAAGGCGTCAAGCATGAAGGGATGCAGGTGGTTCGCGTCTGTGAGCATATCTTCGATTACTATAACAGGTCCCATGCAAGAGCAGGAGTGTATCTCTCCTGATACAATACTGCTCCCAACAGCCTGCGTCCGTGGCGCGCTGCACGTTTCGAGCCCCCAATCGCCTCGATGACGGCATTTGTGTAGACGAATAGCAAAAATGAGATTCACCCGAAGAGCCTACACGTTCCCATTGATTGACGGTCGAATCCCGATGCAATCGTAATTGACGATGGCGTTGGTTGAAGATGTGAACACGCAGGGGTAGTTGCTACAGAGCTCCATGTTCGACAATGTGCGATGAACGGTGTGATCCAAAACACTTGCGCGTGCACCGACATTGTGTTCTTTCGGCAGAGTTGCCACAGATCACCATCTATCTTACATTACACAGCGAAAAGCCTCCCGTGAGGCAGTACTCTCAGCATCTTGTTTAACCGGTTGCTGAACAGGAATCCTCTCCCCGTCCTCTCTCTCCAATGGCAAAGATTGGCGATGAGAATCTCACAGTACAAGCTGTGGAACAGGCCGTTCTCGCAGAGATTGCACTGCGTGGGAAAAAAAGTCCGGTCTGCTCTCTGTGTGGCTGTTATCACCTCACTAATGGCCGCATTATGCGCTTCCCGGTAGAGCCGCTCGCCTGGACATTAACGGCACGCCGAGCGTTTAGCAGGTGGTCACCCACCTTGCTTCACGAGATAACGCAGCCCGCCAAACGGTGCGAGACCACAGGCGAGCGCGCTCGCGCTTGGTCTGCTTTTTTCTGTTTCGTATATTTTTTTTCCCCTGCTCTCTTCCGTTTACCCGTTTCGCGTCCTCTGTTTTTACCAGTTAGGCGGCTTGCCCTCTGCGCGTGCCGTTCGCCGGCCTCGTTTCGCCAGAGAAATGGGACAGCGATAACCTATTAAAATGGAAATTAGTAGCCGCGGCGGAGGGGGGAGACCGTCGCAGGGACCCACCTGGCCCCGGAAACAATTTGCCGGTGACGAGGAAATGGCCGCCTGCAGCGGGATTAGGAAATTGCTGCTCGCCTGCCTTCGGTCTGGCCGTCAAACAGTATTCGCCCACTTAACAATATTTAATTACACGCAAACGGATGGCTCGAAGGAGGGGAAGGTGATGGTGGTGATGGCGGTAGCGGTGATAGTATTGGTGGTGGTGGTGGTGGTGGTGGTGGTAATGGTAGTGGTTGCGGCTGAGGTTCTGTGGAGCGGAATGAGGCGATCTGTTGCGATGCGTCGCGATCCGATCCGTGCTATCGGCTCGTCTGCGGAAAGCGCCAGCAGGTAGGCCGAGAGGAGCTAGCGGCGCGGCCGCCGATGGAAGCGAAGGGAAGCGGAGGCTAAGTGGGCGGCTGTTGAGTGCGCCTGCCAACGCTGCCGGCGTAAGTGCTTCACTTTGGCCTCGGAAACGCCAGCAGTGTGTGGGAGAACGGTGAAGCAGTACTCCATTCTCGTTTAAGACAGTGCAAGTTGTCTCTTTGGGCTGTTTCACACTACGCCAGTAAATCAGTCGAGTGACGATGACACAGTAGCCAAAGCTGTGTGGACAATAGCATTCAGTCAAAGAGATTAATGAAATTATTTAATAGGTCGGATCCAATTGTTGAACCCCACCCATCACTTGTTTGGTTTTGGCGTGTGTTCGCCCCAGCTAATTGACTAACAGATCAATAGAGAGTGCAAAACTGCCGCAATATCGGATAACGCAAAAAAAAGTAATAAGGCCCTGTGACTCCTGATTGAACTGCGGTGGCAGTGTTGATATTAATTGATTCAGAACTGATCACTTTTAATTAAAAAGGGGTGCACATTGATGTTATATTCAGCTATTGAACACCAGATGCAAACGTTGAACATAAAATTAATTAAGACAGTGACTTTGGATTTCAACTACTTGATTGAGAACAGATGCAGTCGATTAGCACAAATTTATTTTAACTCCCGACCTTTGATTATCACATTACAGGACTCTCCTATCAGGCAGTGGTAATAATTTGCGTTTGCATGGAGTAAAGCGCGATAACTCAAAAGTAATTCCTATCGACTGACCCAGGCATAATGCGAAGTGCGAGAAGAATTCTACAATACACGGCCCATGAAACCCTTGAGGAAACTTTGCCGACGTGATCCAACAAATTAATCAGTGGCCGGAGCGGGCACAATATCACCGAATACAGCGTGGCGGAGCGGCGTCATTGTGCAGACGTCGGCCAACCTCGTGGTGCTGCAAGGCTCCGCTTGTCTATTCACTCCTAGCTATCTTGCTCAGCACATAACTGAACCAAAACTTCCTATCTCCAAGCTCAATCGTTCCATTTGCCAAGTCCTAAACTGCAGAGATGCTCACTCTTTCTCAGGCAAGTTGAGTAAAGAACGCCATGTCTGCACTCTAGGCAAGCTGGGAACGGAAGACCACTATGGGGACTTCTCCCAGTCTGCTCTTCGCCTCGGTTTCCCCTTCAGCAAAAACCCCTTACGCCAATTGCAGTGCAAGTCGCGTTAATTATGCGTTGCTTCCCAGCGCCGACCAATGCCTGCTCTGGGAAGTGAACAAATTCCCACAAAATTTCCCTTCCTCTCAACTTCTGCTATTTAGCTCCTCCCAGGCCACCCATCAAGAGTTGCATCTGCACAAAACACCAATTGTTCCGGAATTCTGACTCCCAGGAGAGTACTTGAAATTCCTTGGTCCTATTTCCCATCGGAGGCCGGCCTATTTCATTCTGTCGCTCTTCACCTGATTTTCTTCAGACTCTGCAGACTGTGTATTCAGCATGAAGTTGCTATAGTCACGAACACGCATATTTTGGCCTCTGTTGACCACTCCACCATAGCTTTGCGCAGCTTACTTGCATGTTTCACTGAAAATGGGACTACGGACATTTATCAACAGGTGTACAAGCCCCCGTCTGCTTCCCGGTACACCAGCATGGGGTCAACCACCCACTCACTGTCACTTATCTTAAGGCAGCTGGAGGCCACACCCCGTTACCGCTTTCTCAGAGCTTGAGCTGCCCTAAGCTGCCTAATGTCACTTCCCATCGGCAGTCCCCAGCCGGCCACAGTCAACTTGAATACTTCCCTGGGATAAACTAGCCTCCAGTAAATCGACGCGTTTCCACAAAGTTTTCATGTCGTGTGAATTACTTTAAAACCATCACCCAACATTAATTATTCCAAAACGTCCATACTATACCCTCTACAAGATGCATTGTGCCTTGTCAGTCATTTTTGTTCAGCCCTACTGTTCGCTCAATGTGAGTTAGGTGATCTTTAATGACTTCATGTAAGGGGCATAGCTCTTGCCATCTTACGCAATAAGTTGGATAATACCTAGTTCTGCTGTCCTTCCTATCCTGATGTCAACTACAGGCTGCTGCGACGAATTAACTAATGGTTAAGCACTTTTATTTCTCGAAAAATTGCTGGTGTGACTGTGTGTCACAATGCTGTAGCTACAAATCGTAGTACAACCAAGACTCAGACGAACCCGCAATAATATTCATATTACTCAAGTCATCATCTACTTAAATACGATTCTTTTATAGAAGATCGTTTTCGCTAAGAAGGAGCAGATTCGTGGGGCACTTGGACGTATGATGTTGAATTACGTTCGTGGGAAAAGTTGGCGATATTGTGAAACAGACGAAGACACCATACATTGATGTTCCAAAGAACTTCTATAATGACAGTATTTAACGGTATGACTTTTCTTGAGGATGTAATCGTTTGAATAAGTCACTTCAAATGATACCATTAACAGAACGACATCAACACAAATGTAAATATCAGTGTTCATGCCAAAGATAATTGCTGTTAGAGATAACACTCTTGTTGATCTTCCGAATGATGCATGTTCAACTTCACTGATGGAAAAAATAGAAAGAGCTAAAAATAATTAATTTAGAGTAATGAAATTTCTAGGTAGCATATTTAGGCTAAATCACAGGTTAGTATAAATGCGAGATAAACCATTGCAAATATGAAATGCTGGTGCATTAATATCCAATGTAACCGTCATACTGTGAATGCAACCAAGCAAAAAAGGATTCACTGTCTTGTATAAGTGCCGGATGTCAGTTTGTGGGATGCAGTTCCATGCCAGTTGCACCTGGTCAGTCAATACACGAATGGTGAAACGTCCCCTTAGAAAAATTATACACGACTGTGCTTAAACTGACACACAATATTTTTTAGTGCAACGCAATTTGACTTTCAGTAATCCCTACAAGAGAATGGCCCTGACTAAATTAACCTATACGTTTCAAACTACAGAAGGTACTAACTACTGATAGGCATAGTCAGCAAATGAAAGATTTTAATAGACAACAAACAATGTATTTACCTTAATAGTCATAATATATATAGCAGTTCATGACATCCATTCTTACAAATGTACTGTTTCTGATGGACGCACCTCCAGATTATCCATTATCAAAAATCCGCCATCTCACTTCCCCACATCCACCACTGCTGGCGGCTCACCTCCAACTACGCAACGCTATGCACTGTTAACATCCAGCTGCCCAATACTACAATGGCAGACAACAATGCAAACTAGCCACAGACTGCACACAGCACAGCCAGTGATTTTCATACAGAGCGCTACGTGACATTACCAATATAAGAACCTAAATAGCCTACTTACATAGCCCCCGTGCTCCCCACAAAAAATTTTGCAAATTGTTTTGGGCAGTGGCCAATACAAATTTGAAAAAAATTTTCATAATTACAATAACAAAGAAATCAAATGAACACACTTATTGACACAATGTTGGTCAAAAGCTAAAATTTTCTCACAGTCCATAAAGGCAGTCCTGATCATTCAACACAGTAAAATTCCAGTGTTTTTCTCAGAGTCTGAGAAGTAAAAGAAAATGCACACGGAAGTAGTGGATTTCCATGCAGTCTTGAAGAAGTAGTGTTGTCCTTCCAACGGAAAGACAGTGCTGACTCTTGACATGCAGACAGGTAATGGGCCACAACAGAGCAAACCCACAGCAGAGTCAGTCGAAGTTTTGAAGAATATTGGTAGGTAGGTCGTCACAGAGCACACCCACTGTGTTCCTGGTGGAGGTTACGGTATTGGTGGGCCACCAGAGGTGTAGACCCACTGTAGTCCTTGTAGAAATAATGGTATTGGTGGGTCATCAAACGTGCAGGCCCACTGCAGTCCTTGTAGAGATTATGGTATTGGTGGGTCATCAAAGATGTAGACCCACTTTAGTCCTTGTAGAGATGGCCAGCAGCCATCTGTTGCGTCTGTGTAGGTGCACAACCACCATCGAAGAGCGGACAATATAGCAAGTCCATAAACCACTACTTGTGCACTCACAAAATTTTTGGAATTGTCCTTAGAACCAGCAGCACTGTTAATCAGTCCCTTGCTGAATTATTAACACACATCCAAACACTAACAGTACTCTTTTTTTTCACATCTTGTGCATATACTATGACCAACAGAAATGTGTGCAGTGAAATGAATGCTTACAAGTTACTTAATTTGATGAACTGGTGTCAATTACAATTTTATAACATAAGAATACGATTACAAAGATACAGAAAACACCATTAAAACATAATAATACAGATAACATTTGTAGTAATACAGGCTTTACAAAAGAATAGAAATAAACATATACATCAGTGTTACAGGAATTATGACATAAGTAAATATATAAAATAATGAGAACAATTTTCGAAACATTAATTTCCCATATGAGCATTGAAACAGATTTAATAATAACTAAACATATTTACAAAGTAAATAACATATTATCAGAAAATTTCTACAACGTAACTCTTATTAGATAAACATATAAAGACAGGAAAAACACAAATTCACACAGTGTAATAATACAAAAATACAGGACAGAGTTTGTTTTCAGTGTGACATTTGGTACTGCAGTCCAACCCAAAACTTCATTCCATAGATCTTTCGTCTTATTTCAACATTTGTTTCCACCAAAAAAATCCTATCCAAGCATGCTTTCTGTATTTATATGTTCACATATTTCTTACCTCATTATTTATTTTCCATTATCTTACATCATCATTTATTTCCAAGAAAATCCTACCTAAACCTGTTGTCCCTAAACCCTACTTTTTTGTTCATATCCTCTTTCAAAATACTTTTTGGCCAAACCATTTTCTTATAGCTTCTCAATGCATTTCTTCCAATTCATCACGACTCGTTCTCTTTTATAGCCTACCCAATCTTAAGCTAACTTAAATCTACTGAGCTCAGATGCTAAACTAAGGGACGAGGTAATGCAGCTGCACAAAACAATTAACACAAACAGCAATGATAAAAAATGCAAATTGGCAAAGCAAGCAGCATAAATTAGCAAAGCAAATGCAACATTATCACTAATATGAGCCAATCTGCAGCAACAAGAAAATAAATGAGTAGTAAAACTGGCTTAACAGACTAATACAAAGTGAAATTTAATAGCACTATGCCTGGCAAGCAGCAGCAGCAAATGCAATAATTTATATCTAAACATGACAAAGCTCAAGCAGAAAAAATATTACAGTAGAAATGGCCATGTTTAATACCTATATCACATGTTAACACTAGAGTGATGCATCACAAAAACTTACTCTGCAAGAAAGTAACCAAGTCGTTAAAAAAATTATTTATAGAATTCCTGTGAGGGGAAATGTCTAGTTGTGTTCCTTTTTTTTCTTTTTTTTTAGGAAAGTAGATCATAAAATTATTCTTCGCTGGGTCTGTAGACAGAAAATAGTGATATTAGTACATCTATTAAATTTTATTATAACCAATGTTGCAGTGCAACTACAAACTAGGTATTAAACAAAATGAGCAATCTCTTAACTAAAGGGACAATAGATGTAAAATGTTTCTCATCATTTAATTTCAGTAAATATCATAAATTAAGAACTCTACAGTGTAATCATGTTTTCAAGTTTGAGTGTGTCGTATTTGCGATGCTTTCTACGAAGAAATGTCAATAGCGAGGATAATGGCCTCCTTTTTTCCACCTGTGCCTCTGAAAGACACACTCTAGTGGCTTTTTTCCAGGCGACTGTCGCGCAGCTGGGTGCCCACGACGCATTACGTGAAGGTGGTAATTTAACTTTCTTACCAAAATATTTACACACCAGTTTGCACTACAGTGACAGTCTCACATAAAATTTCACAGGTCGAGAATTTACGTTACAAATGTGTATAAACAAAATCCTATTAATATAACAGTGTCCAAAAATTTTCGGCGGTATTGTAATACATTCATGCATTTACATACATTTCGTAACTCTTAAAGTACAATTCTTGGTTTCCAACACCCTTTTTCACAAGTCAGAGTCCCTAACCACTGCTCATTATTCGTTGCCTTATTACACATGTACATATTCCTCGACGCTTCTTCGATATTTCATCATAATAAATACGTAGCATAATCAAATTCCTCATATAGCATCAGCTTATTGATCATAAACATACCTCAACAGCAAAATACACATGGTCGTCGTAATAATAACATAACCCCTCAGTCAAATTTCAAAATCGTCGTAGCTTCCTCCAATAACATCAAAACCTAAAGAAAATTCTCTGCTCATTTAATAGTGTCATCTACCTCAAACGTACTTTAAAAATCATGATCCCATACCAAATACATCATTCAAAGCTCTCATAGTATCACAATGGTTCCGAAAAAATACGAACAGTTCACAAAGTACAGACAAAATACAGTTTCATAACTATGGAGTTATCCAACTGTGTAATTGTGTAAACATGTGTCACTGATGTAGTAAAAAAAATGTTTATCTCTCAGTTAAATGATCAGATAGCTGTGTAATTTATGTGTTAGAGAAATATGGTACCGATGTGTAAAGTTGTATAAACAAATACCATATTAGCTAGGGCTCCTTGTGCTTGCCAAACACATGGTACACAAAGTAAGCGTGTACCCCCCCTGAGGATTAATGTAATTATACCCTCAGGCGTTACAGATTACAGCAATGGAAAGAAATGCATCACAGAAAACTTTCTTTGTAATTCAAAAATCTTGAAAAATAAATGGTTCAAATACAAAATTAATCACTCCAATGCGTGTCCTGTAGCGCTAAATGTGCGTCTTGCTGTAAGGTAATTCTGTGGAAGTGTCGTAGTTATCGTCCTCTGTAAGCAAAGTTCTGCTGAAGTCAATGTACTTACCTCATCATAAACGAACGTGAAATTCTTTGCGTATAGATATCGTAGTTATTACGTACCTTACCGCGATCAAGACAGTACTATAATGTAACGTATTGTTTTGCTATGGAAAAGGCTGTCTCATTGTAGCCATACCACGAAAGTTACTATTAAAACATGTTTTACTTTCCAGAAGAATTCAGAAAAACTGTGCAGGTATAAAACAGATACACCACAAAGGCAACAATGTAAATTGTGTCACACATTAGCAGTGTCGTGATATAATCGTGTAGCTATCAAAGAAACCAAATGCTAAGTCATCTTTAATCTCACCGAATGTACTTCAAATAAAAAATGTCGTTTCAAGTAAACCAAAATGTTGCATGAAAATCTCATTAGCAGTGCCGGTATATGTTTTAAGTGTGTGAGCCTGATAGTCATTACGTAATCGTGCCACTAACAAGCAAGAATGTACACACACAATAACACTGTGTCGTCTGTTCACTATAACAATGCATTCGTAATTACTGTGTAAATATGTTCCCTAGGTTATAGACTGGATAGTTTATTTTAAAACATGGTTACATGTTAACAGTTTCTAAGTGTGACAAAGAGTACTAGTAATGTGAAGTGAAAAATTTTATAGTAAAGACTAAATTAGAAAGCAGAGTATCTCTCAATAAACGGTTTTACATTTGAAATGTGATGGAATCTTTTACTCTTCATAGTACTCAGAGTTTCAACTTGAACGCAATTATCATGCGGTATACGTCGGTAAAGAATACTGGAATTTTTCTCAAGGTTAGCGTCTATGTTATTTTTCTCTGAGCCAGCCGGCGCACGTGGCTGCCTGCGGTGCGAGTCATTGTCTGCTATCTCTTTGTTGGCGTGCGTCGTTATTGGAATTAGGAGACCAAACTTCTACAAATTCACCTTGACGAGAAGGCCCTACCCTGTTTGAAGCTCTCCAGTTCTGATGGAATTCAGGTCTGTCGCTTTGTCGGTAGTTTACATAGTTTCTTGTTGGTCGGTCATGTGGTGGAGAATTTCTCCCGGAATCGTAACTGCGTGGTGGACCGTTGCGTCTGAAGCAATTCTGTGTCCCTTGGTAATAATTATTTTGGTTCCCATATTGTCTGTTTCTATGGTTATCGCTGTCATATTCATTACTACGGAAATGCGATCTTTCTCTGTAATTATTACTACTCTGCCAATGGTTGTCATATGGGTGGTGTCAGTTTTGGTCACGATTTGTGTTATGAGAATAGCCTTGTCGTGTCCAGTTATTATTTCTGTCATTGCGGAATTGTGACGGATGTGACCTGTAATTGTTGTGCTTCTGTTTTCGCGTTCTGCGATTGTCAGTGTCAATTTCTAATTCTTGTAAGAGTCCCTGAAAAGCTTCAATGTCGTCTTTGCAACGTCCTGCCAAAATAATATGTCGTAAATGTTCAGGTAATTTGATTAAGCAAATACGGATTAGTTCTGAGGGGCTGTATGGGTTTGACAGGTACTGATTCTTGTGCAACATGTCTTCAAAATATTTCACAAGACTGGAAAATTCAGATTTTTCGAAATGTTTCATCATTATGATGCTATGTCTTACTCGGTCTTGTGTACCTTGAGACCAATATGCTGAGAGGAAGGCATGATGAAATTCTCCTTCACTGTGACAATCGTGAATGACCGATCGCATTCTTTCAGCTGGTTCATTCTCTAAGTAGCCACACATAAATTCTAATCAGTGCTCTAATGACCAGTTGGGAGGAAAACAATGAGACAGTTTATGGAGCCATGCTTGTGGATGAATGTCGTTGCCAGAATTCTTAAATGTTTTGAATTTACGTGTAGTAATTAACAGCTTATAGTCAAAATCATCGTGTCAGCGAGTAGCATATCGGTCATTGTTACGTCGTGTCGGCGGTTCCATCTCAAAATTCGGTGCACCTTGCCAATTTCTTTCATAATTTCCGAAATGCCATGTGTTATTATTTTGTGGCTTTTCCGTATTTCTAAGTCCCTCTTCCCGTGTTGGAGCGCGAGCGTCCTCTGAAATATGTAATTTTTGTATTACTTGTGCCAACTGATCTTGTACTTCCCGGGTTTCTCTTTTGTGTTGGGTATTAATTTGATTCTGATTTTGTTTGAATTTCTTAATTTGTTCATACACTTCTGTGTCAGTGATGGCAACAGGTCTTGTGTCATTCAGATCATCATCTACCTTTGTAGATAAGTTAGTGAACTGATCCGAAAGTTCGGCTACTTTCTCCGAAAGTGTACTTATTTCCTCAGTGTGTTTTTCTGAACCAAATTTCAGAGTGTCCATTTGTGTTGAAATCGTATCTACTGTGTCCCTTAAGTTTTCCTGAGTTTTTGCTAGTTGCGTAAGCGAATCGGTGGATGCAACTGAGTCAATTTTAGCTTGCAAGGTTTCATGATTTTCATGAACAATAGTTTGCAGTTATTTTATGGCTAATACGTGATTCTGTAATGTATTTTCATGCCGCGAAAAAATAGGTTGGAAATGCTCACAAATTTTTGTTTTTACGTCATTACAGACTTTTTGACATTTCGATTCGATTTTATGTAACTCAGTAGTTAAATCTTCACGTGTTTGTTCAAGCGTATGTTCCACTGAGTCTAACTTTTGAAGCTTTTGTTCCATTCTGTCTAACTTTTTGAAGCTTTTGCTGTGCTTGTCTCTGATTTTGTTCCATTTGTTGCATTAATTGCAATAATAATGTATTAGTGTCTGGAATCTGTTCCTCTATGCTTTTCGGCAGTGCATTTGCACCGGCAACATTCACATTTTGACAAGCAGAAAATGTGTCTTGACTTATTTGAGAAAACGGTGAGGACGCAAAACCTGAATCTACAGTATTTGCAAGATTGTGTCCTGTCATTTCGGATTCCTGAGGCGAGCTGTTGCCGACCGATCAATCGATAATGCTTCCCTGTTCGCTAATTGTTTCACTGCCTACACCAATATTTGCAGCCCGCTCCATTTCCCTATGCACAATTACCAAACTACTACTTTGAACATTAGTTAATTCATTACTCGGCGGCGCTAACACACTGCTTTCGTCTTCACTGTCATTTCTCAGTTTACTCTAGAGCCTAGTATTACGTTTTTCACACGCCATTATTGTCACAATATTTCACACGACAACACAGAAAACCATAATTTGAAGAGCAAAATAAGAAAACACATTAACATAGCATTGAAAATAATATCTCGTTAATTGCAAGCGCAGCTGCGAAATACTTGGTACAAATGTACATGCATGCCACAACTGTTTTACTGTACAAGAATGAAAAACTACAACTACAAAGGAAATTCTCTCTACAATTACGCGCTAGCAATAAACAAAGGCTGCACTAATTACACAAACTACAAGAAAAACTCAGAAGATTCCAGTGAAGTATCCTCGGCTAAGGGTCGACATACGAAACGTCCCCTTAGAAAAATTATACACGACTGTGCTTAAACTGACACACACTATTTTTTTAGCGCAACGCAATCTGACTTTCAGTAATTCCTACAAGAGAATGGCCCTGACCAAATTAACCTATACCTTTCACAAATCACTTACTTCACAAAAATCTTCGTTACTCGAACTACTGCAATACAGCGAGCGCCACTACTGCCAGCTATATAAAAGATTCAAACTATGGAAGGCACTAACTACTGATAGGCATAGTTAGCAAATGAAAGATTTTAATAAAGAACAAACAATGTATTTACGTTAATAGTGTTCAAAAGTCTTAATATATATATCAGTCCATGATATCCAATATTACAAATTTACTCTTTCTGGTGGACACACGTCCAGATCGTCCGCTACGTGGCGTTACCAATATAAGAACCTAAACAGCCTACTTACAACGGTGTCTTTCGAAGGTGTCTCATACGTGCTCCAGTGGAGACAGATTTGATGACCGAGCTGCCCAGGCAACATGTCGGCGCTCTGTAGAGCATCTGTAGTATTATCCTGTTGGAAAATACCCCATGGAATGCTGCTCACGAATGACAGCACGACAGGTCGAATCACCAGCACCAGCGGTCTACCAAAAGTCACAATTAGATCGTAAATTGTTCAAAAACACCTAAGTTTAATTAATAATTCTACTCGGTACACCCGGCGTAACTCACATGCACTAAATTTCACAAAAGTTGCAATATTCCTTCACAAATTTTCTCTAACTATCAGATCACCATTAAGCCGGTTACACAAGCTTGAACAGTTTGCAAAAGTAGTTAGGGTTCAGCACGCTTTGTAGGCTGAAGTGCAAAATATTCACTCTGAATCTTCGCAGTATTAACTGTGAGAGGGATTGTTACGCTTTCGATTCTATTCTGTGAGTAAGAACCCTTTATGTCACTTACAGGTCCGTTTATACCTCTAATAAATTCGATTGAGCTGTAAGAATAGTCATTTAAAGTTTAGAGGCTAATCACCTAGTAGCTAGAAAGACTCAAAATTAAAGACTTCCGTATCAGTCATTTCTCGCAACTAAACTGTCTTAGAATGTCTTCTCAGCGCTTATTTGTTACAAATCAATCAGGATCGGGTACACATCCGATATATCACAACTTTCATGTTAACAGTCGGACTTCAGTTAGGGAAGTGAATACAATTTCGTGTTCACTTATTAGTTAGACATTAAAATTAGTCTCGACAGTGTCTTCCAGTTCGTCTGTCGTCTCTGGCCGCCGGTTGTACCCCAACCCTCTGTCGCGTCGTGAGAACAGCACTGGAACATCTTGACTAACTCGATCGTGGGTCATGAAACAAATACAAAACAAACATTTTCAATAGAGCAACTCACATAAAATGTATACAACAAAATTATAATGTATATTCTTCCCCGCCAGGCGCGGCTCAGGAAAACCTATCAGTATTTGTCGCGATACATCTTAAATACTACACAGTCACGGGCTTTCCACTGGACGTGTGTGAGCATAATCTGTTTAGTGGAGTATATTAGCTGTCCGCCATCGTTTCGCTGTCTCTTTTCAGTCCCATCGACAAAATTTCGTATATTTTCTGAGAATTTTGGCGTAAGGGACCCCGTGGTCTCTTGTGATGAGATACTTAGTACTTATATTCTGCTTGATTTATTTCTTTTACTTGTCTTTGTATACGTATTGAATTGAAAATAGCTGTAAGCAGTCGACAGTATGCGCTGCGTGTCTTGCTTTGAAACAGATAATTCATTCACGAAACTCACGCCACTTTAACCTTCGCCCTTAATCGTGCATCCAGTACTGTTCGGTTCTGTATCGGTTTTGTTTTTCCGGCAGCGTTCGCTGTACGTTAATAGTGATACACAGCAGTACGGGCAGGTTCACAGATGAAAAGTTGTCAGGTACGCACCTCTTGCGCGGCTTAAATGAATGCATTTGGAGAGCGGCACAATGCCGCTATGTTGAGCTGTTCCCGCAGCCATGGCAAACACTTCACAGTATGACTGCATCTCTACATCGGCGCCTAAGAGAACGCGGATGCTTTATTGTTGGAACGGAATATACTGCCGCGTATAAAGGCCTTTTTTGGGTGTAGTGAAGGCATTCCCAGCTAAACTAAGGTACCTGGGGAAACAAGTCCAATAATTCGTAATTGCATTAGAACCGTTTAGCGACCCACTGGGGACTGTGAATCCCTGGTATCAAAATACTCATAAATATATTCCTGAATACCCCTCGAAATTTTGTCAGTGGAATTCGTTTTTACCCGGTTTAGAACAGGAATGTTCTCTGAATCTGGTATGTTGTCAGTTAAAATGAAATAAAGCAGCCAAGGCAGCCACTGTCGCTTTGGAAAGGCGATTTCGACAGAAGGAAATTAAGCAACAAATTAAAAGTTTTTTCAGGCTACCAGAAGGAAGAAGGTGCACTATTGCCCACAATATTGTTGCCCCAGTTATGTCTTCTCTTACAGGAATACCGGTATCCTCGATTTTACCAAGTACTTTTTCCAATAGAACGTTGAAGTAAATTTCTGAGTTTCCAACTACGAAAAAGTATTGTTCGGGGTCTTTGGCTGCGAATACTCTAACAAGCACATCTCTTCACCAATCCATTTCCATAATCATTTTATCCCCATTATGTAATTAATCTCACCATTCACCTTTTACTGGTTAAACATCGCTGGAAGATTCTTTGCCTGATTAATCCTCGCTCTCCGAATCACTTTGCAGTACACTCTTCACAGCAGTCGACACATCATCTACACTTACATCTACATCACAACCCTGCTATTCACAATTAAGTGTCTGGCAGAGGGTTCCTCGAACCACCTTCAAGCTGTTTCTGTGCTGTTCCACTCTCGAAGAGATCGAAGGAAAAATGAGCCCTTATATCATTCCGCGCGAGCTTTCTTTTATTTTATTACAATAAAAATTTGTCCCTACGTACGGGGCGTCAACAAAATATTTTCGCATTAGGAGGAGAACGTTAGTGATTGAAATTTAGTGAAAAGATCTCGCCGTAATGGAAAATGCCTTTTCTTTAATGACTGCCACCCCAATTTATCTATGATATACGTACACTGTGTCCCCTACTTTGCAGTAATATAAAACGAGCTGCTCTTATTGAACTTCTTCGATATCTTCTGTCAGTCCTATCTGATATGGTTCCCATACCGAGCAGTACTATTCCAGAAGAGGACGGACAAACGTAGTATTGGCGGTCTCTTTGGTAAACCTGTTGCATCTTCTGTGTATTCTGCCAATAAAACTCAGTCTTTGGCTCGCTTTCCCCACAACATGTGAGTGTTTCAATTTAAGTTTTTTGTAATTGTTATCGGTTGAACACGAACTGAACTGCATGTGAGGGTACTCAAACCAATTGAAATTTTCTCGTTTAGTAGAGTTACTACGGAAAGGGGGGCGGGGAGGGGGGATGTGGAAAAAATAAAGATGTTTATTATTACCCCCTTTCAGCAGAGTATACAATTATCTACCACACTTAATGTCCCTATCTTTGGACTGGTAAACTGTTTTTATAAAATTATTCGCCCTTATACAATGTTACGCAATGGAATCTGACTGGCGACATCTGTAAACGCTCGCATAGCGGATTAAAATAGGAGCACTGAATTACGTCGGGAGAATGTAATTTTAACTAGACTCCGGATTGGGCACTGTCCTTTTTGCCATCGACATCTTTTAAGTGACGATCTTCCCCCGCTTTGTCCCCACTGCTCTCAGTAGTGGACGGTGAGACACCTTTTACTTCAGTGCCCCTATTTTAATTCGCTACGCGCCCATTTACCGCTGTCGCCTGATATGTCTTCCCTTTCAGCAGATGACACGCGCTCTGCCGATCGCGTCCTCGAGTTTATAAGTATTAGTGAGATGTCATTGGTCATTTTAAGCTCTTTTCCGGGAAAACAACCCCATGTCAATAGAACTTCCGTTTTTAGTTTCCCTCCTTCTTGAGTTTCGCTGCCATTGCTGCTGATTTAAATTCCTGTTTTTACCCTACCCTAAGCCACAGAATGGGCGCTTATGACCATAGCTGTTTTTTGCCCTAAACCAGAAAAAGGAATCTGACTGCCTTTTGACAATGATAGGTATTAGTGAGGAAGATACCCAAAACCTGACAGCTTTGAATACAGCTAAAGGAGAATGAAGCTCAACGTATTTACTTGAATGATGTCCCTACTTTTCCGTGCAGCGACATCATCGTACGTTGCAATTGTACATGAGAAAGCGGTCTGCTTGCGGCTGCACAAAGGCCTGTGGCTGCTCTCACCGGTGCTGAAACGCTCCTATGCACTGGGACTAAAGCTTGTCCAGTAAAACTCCTAATTAGAACAACTATCATACAATGTAAGCTTTCACGGCCGATATTGTTTTCACTTAAAACTTACGGGCTGATAGGCCGTGGTCGAAGTATAAAACTCTCTCCTGACGTTTCGTCTCTGACTGCGGGAGACATCCTCGGAGGTAAAGCGGCGAACTGCGAAGAGAACTCGAGGAAGCGCTGATTATAATAGCAATACAGAGGGCGCCACTGTCGATCACGTAGCGTCGGGTATGAGATTGTTTGTGGCGATGCCAACATTGTTGATTGAAAGTAATCGATCGTCACGCTTGCGGTCGGAATAATGCCACAATATCGGTAGGAAAAATATCCGCTATGCATAAGATAGCTTCGTTTACCGTAAAGATGGTAAATAACGACACAACGTCAAAACTGACGAGGATATCATCCGGGCCCACGCTCGTTTCCATTAACTTGTCAATGAAATGAGCTGAATTTTTAATATGACTGTCCGTCCTACCAACATAAGGCTGCAGCATTGAGGCAAGGTGTCTAGCTAACTCGTGTGTTGGTCCACCTATAGCGCTGACAATTGGCCTCAACGGAATCCCAGGTTTATGAACTTTGCGGAAGTCATAAAGTCTAGGTGGGTACGCTTCTGTTTTACAAAGCAGCTTCTTATCGTCGGAGCCAAATGAAGACGCTTTCACCAGTCGATTTGTCGTTCTTAAAATCTTCATAGTCGGATCTTTCTGGAGTTTTTTGTAATTGGAGGGAACCAAAATATCATTGATTTTTCCATGATAGTCCTTACTGTTCAGTATGACGGTGGCATTACCATTATCTTCATTAAGAACAATAATGTTTTTATCTGCATTTATATCCCTCAGCGCCTTCCTTTGAGCCTGCGACAAATTACTTTTAGGTGGCTTACATGTACGTAAAATCCTAGCCGCTTCCATTCCAGCGAGACAAGGGTCATATCAAAAACCTCACATTATTATCCACGCTTGTATAGAGAGGCTATCGAGATTGATAAACATCGTAATAATTTTAACAGGAAAGATGAATGTGTTAAACTGGATTAAATTTGGATGTCAGCGTTGCACCGCAAGCGTGACGATCGATTATTCAATCGAGAATGTTGGCATCACCACAGACAATCTCATAGCCGACGCCACGTGATCGACTGTGGCGCCCTCTGTACTGCTATTATAATCAGCGCTTCCTCGAGTTCTCTTCGCAGTTCGCCGCTTTACCGCCGAGGGTGTCACCCGCAGTCGGAGACGAAACGTCAGGAGAGAGTTTTATACTTCGACCACGGCCTATCAGCCCGGAAGTTTTAAGTGATAGAACAACTATTTTACCCTTACGTAAGACAGTGAGATCTACTGCCTACCCACAGGTCACACACAGACAGTGATTCACTGCGAGCACTGCAGTATAGATGAGTACTGCGAATGCATCGACTGCTCATAAAGGTTATTAAATTCGTCACCCTGCAAACGAACTGACGAATGTACAGCCCTCTGAGACCAGCTAGCACATTAATAACCAAAATTCAGAGTCAGTCATGCATATAACGTGAGCAGCCTTGAACAGAGAGGGACAGAATCCTTCCTCAGTCGGAGAGGACCCAATACTGACTGCCCCGCGCTTCTGCCCCCACAGCAAGACAAGGTCCCACGCTCTAAGCTACACCATGGAGCTTACTTTCACCGTCCAATGACAACTCTTGTCTCTGAGATCGTTATCTCCATCCTACATTACGCCAGCCAATCGGCGTCCACGTTATTTAGCTGTGTCGTGGAAAATTTTCCACCTCAGCTGCTAGTTTTGCGATCAAATTGAAGCCAGGGTCATGGTTCCTCTGTCCTTGTCGCCCAGGCGCCCTCTCTATCACTGCCTCACTCCACTATTGCATGAGCCCCAGCGGTCACTTCGCTCTAAGCGAGGCGCTGGGCCACCGGTAAAGCCGTGGTCCACCCAGGTGGCCTCGGCCATATTTGCTCGGGCTATGGAGAAAAACTGCTTCTCTCCCCCTCGCTTCCCCTAGGCTCCTGGCCGCTTCTTGCGTCATTTCAAAACTTTGGTGTGTATTCTGGGCTGCTTATTACCTTATCATGCATTTATGAAGATCAAAATGCCATCCTCATTGTCTGTATGTAAATAATAGTCTCCTTTGGTTCCCGTCATGAAAATGTGCAAATTGACTATACTGTTTAATTTATGGAAGCTTCCATTAAAAACCGACGTCTTGCGACTAAATCACTTCCCGCGTGAATAAGTTACTGGCCTGGTATGAATCAGCCTTTAAATTCAGTAACACTGAAGGAACTATCAATTAAAAAAAAATATTTTATGTAAATAAGTACCTAGTAAGTGAGGCCAGTTTTATTATGGCAAGGCCTTAATTTCTTATATCTCTCGGCATCACAATCAGATCGATTTACTAAGTGTAGGGGACCTAAGGCTGTACGTGGAATGCAGAACGTTTGGTAATTTCATAAATTTTCCAGTTCTTCACCAATTTGCAGAGAATGAAGAGTTAACATGTGTCGAAGATGTTCTTCGAATTAGTAAATGCTGCATAATAAACTCTGAGGCAGATCAGAACGTAGTGTCAGACCACGACTTGGACCTGGGGCATTCGCCTTTCGTCGGGCAAGTGCTTTACCAACCGACGTGTCCTGGTACGAGTGATGAGCATTCCTCATAGTTCTACTTCCGCCTGTCCCTCTACCATACACTGAAGGACGATTGCCAGAAATCCACAATTTAAGGAATCGAAAGTTTCCCTTTCGTTTCCTGTGGTATTCCGGCGTTACCTTGTACGTGACAGAGACAATCAAAGCCTACAGTAAAGTTACTATGGCACACAACGGTGTATGAAACCGATGGGATAAGCGGTTGCAGAATAGTAAGAGAAGATTCCCCAATTTGAATCAAAACGATGGAGACAAATATTTAAGATATATAGTGGAGTGCAGATGAGACATAAACTTCACTATTGCCCACACCTTACCTGCGCGTTACTGGTTCAAGCAAAGGAAAATTTCTCAGAAAAAATAGTCGATCTGTGAGACACCCTGTCGCAAACGAGCCAAGAATGTTAACTGTAGGCTAAATGAGGTGCATATGGTTGTGCAATTTAAGCAGAAAGAAACATTCAACGATAGGAAGCTGGTCAGGGGTAGGACACTTGGAGTACCACGAACAGCCCTTAAGCATCGTGAAGACAGGATTGACGATTCTTGTGACGCCGCAATGTGTATTTTAAGTTAAGCCATTAGAGCGTGAATGCCATAATCATGTAAGTCAGGTTTTCTGAAAGGACAGTGACATGTGGTTCAAGATCGCTTTCTACGTCCCAGGCAAGAATGAGCCGATTCCGTACCACATTATATTGTTTTGAGGCTGAAATTTCGTGTTTGGTAAGTATTGCATTACAAGCTCAGTGCTATGATAGAAAGGTGTTTCAAGACCCCAGCATATGAAGCATTTAAGAAATTATTATTTCCAAATACGATCCATAGCCTAACTAATAACCTTCTGTTCAAATTAAACTACTAAATCAATTCAAATTACTAGCGATGCATGAAACTATGGATGTAACTGAAACAAACACCAATGTTTGGGAAACTAATAACTACTGCTTCATTTCGTTTCTATAGGGTAAAGGATATATGCAGTGTTTTCCTGTAAGCTGGGTCCGCGATCCCGACTGTGGCAACGGGAGGACTACAGGGGTACAACTGCAAGCGAGTCATGACAAAGGTATTCTGGCCAGGGACACACTGAACGGATGGGTTCTGTCAGAGAGTGTGCCCGCCATTGCGATAAGACAGGATGCAGCATTCGGCAGGCTCTAAACCTCCACTGTGAGAAGCAGCATGAAGGTGCTTTTACGCGTAAAACGATAGAGAACAGTAATCCGATGGGAAAATGCGAGGCACTCAAAGCAAGAAGAATACAGGGCGTATCAAAACGAATCATCCGATTTCGCACGTCTATATTTCTGAAACTAGTAAGCATATACAATGAATTTTGTTTTTTGGTGAGCAGGAAACTGAAAAACATTTTTCACACCTTCTCGTGGGTGTCCTGTATGCCCCCTATGAGATGCACGGCATATGTCAATGCGGTATTCAATTGTTCCCACATTGCAGCGACATGTCTTGAATTACAGCTTCCACAGCTGCTGTTACGCAGTGTTTCAGTTCATTCACAGTTTCTTATAAACCCCAAATGGTTCAAATGGCCGTGAGCACTATGGGACTTAACTTCCGAGGTCATCAGTCCCCTAGTACTTAGAACTACTTAAACCTAACTAACCTAAGGACATCACACACATCCATGCCCGAGGCTGGATTCGAACCTGCGACCGTAGCGGTCGCGCGGTTCCAGACTGTAGCGCCTAGAACCGCTCGGCCACCCCAACCGGCTTATAAACCGCCACAAGAAATAGTCACATACAGCCAGCTATGGTGATCTTGGAGGCCAGTAATGTAAAGCTGAATAATTTGGCCCAGTGCGACCGGTCCATTGTTCAGCAATCCTTTGATTTAAAAATTCCCGTACTTAAAGATGCCAGGTGGCGGTGCCCGATTCTGGTGGTAGACGAAGTCTTTCGAATCAGTCTCCGTCTGTGAGAAAAGAAAGTTTTCGAGCATATCCAGATATGTGCTTCCTGAAACAGTGTTCTAGGCAAAGACAAATGGATTTTCCCGTGAAACTGCACGAAACACATTAAATTTTGGAGAGTCCCTCTCATGTTGTACAACTTCGTGTGCTTGTTCCGTACCCGTTATTCTCACATTATGATGGTTAACCTTTCCGTTTAAATGGAATGTTGCCTCGTCACTAAACACTAAGCGTGAAAGAAAACTGTCATTCTCCTTCTTGCCAACAAAGAAATTTCAGAACTCCATTCGTTGTTGTTTGTCACCTTCACGAAGAGCTTGCAGTAGGTGAATTTCGTATGGTTTCATGTGTAGACTTTCACGCAAAACTCGCCAGATGGACATCGGGGTATGTTGAGTTGTCGAGCTGCACTGCGAACGGGTTATTGCAGACTCCTTGTGAAACTGTGGCGGATGCGTTCGACGTCCGTGTTACACACTCAAGGACTGTAGTAATATCGTAACATTACATGATGAGCTTGAAAATATTCCAACTGGTTCTCCTAAGGAACCTGCTGTGATTAACCAGTAGCACACATTTCTTTCTTAGCGTGGACGCCCCGGCGATTTGCCTATACACAAACAACCTGTTTCTCGGAATTGTTGATGTAATCGTCTAGTGCCCTGTACTGTAGGAGGATCCACACCATATCTACTACAGTAGTTACGCTGAACAGTTACTACTGACCCGAACTGCGCAAAACGCAGAATACAAAACGCTTTCTGTTGTCCCGACACCATTTTTACTCGAAGTGAAGTGGACGCTCACTGCTGCTACCTAGCGGGAAACTCGAAAGTTTGCTCTTTCTAACAAAACGTTGTCCACGCACGTATCTAAAATAAAAAATAGCTATGACTTTTTAAAAATCGGATGATTCTTTTTGATACATCCTGTATATTGGGCCCAAACGAGGCTAGCAGTAACTTACGATTAAATTTTGTGTGGGAGCCCTGGATTGGTTCAACAAAATTATTTTCGTAGCGGGGGTGAAGAATCAACAGTGCATGTGTACAGCGGCTGTCATTGTCCGAAAGGTGAGCCGGCCGGAGTGGCCGAGCGGTTCTAGGCGCTACAGTCTGGAACAGCGTGACCGCTACTGTCGCAGGTTCGAATCCTGCCTCGGGAATGGATGTGTGTGATGTCCTTAGGTTAGTTAGGTTTAAGTAGTTCTAAGTTCTAGGAGACTGATGACTTCAGAAGTTAAGTCCCATAGTGCTCAGAGCCATTTGAGCCATTTGTCCGAAAAGTGAAACCACCCTCATAGAGGAGAGAATTTCTGCTTTCTGCTCCACGCTAAGGAGAAATAAGCGCTACGGGTTAATCACAGCAGGTTCCTTATTTGAACCAGTTGGAATGTTTTCAAGCTCCTTTGCATCATGTAATGTTACGATATTTCTACAATCCTTGTAGGGGTACCTTTCGTCCATCTCGGAGAAAGGCTAAGGTTGACGTAAATGCTTCACAGGGGACCGTTATTTGAAATTTCAATTTTTCGTCCGTTTCGGAATGTGTGCTATTGCGTAACTTTTCGAAAGATCAGAACTATGTGACGGAATGGAACTAGAACCTGAAACACGTATGTAACATAGCAGCGATGGCGAGGCATTGTAGCATCTGTGACCAGAGAGTATGCGCTTGACCGCGCGAGTGTTGCGAGCGGTTCTCAGTCAGTCTGTTGTTGCGCACCGCTTGGAGGAACTGCATTGCAAATAATAATATTCTCTTTTTTTGTGATTTTTAGTGGAATTTTTCTTCAAAAGAAGTGGAATGAAATGGGAAGTGCAACGAAATCTTGAGTTCAATAAAAAATTAAATTTTTGAGAAAATGCTTTTGAAATAAAAAATTATTATTGGGAGACTTGTTGGAGAATAATTACAATAAATAAAATTTTTCATTATCTAATGATTATATTAATTAACAGTATACCTTATTCCTCATCTTGACCAGTGTTGCCGACCGCCTACATCACACAACCGCACTGGGCTGCTACTACTGACCGACCGCTCTGCATGACGACTAAACCGAGCTACAGAGTCGCAACGACTGAACTAAATACGCAATCTGACTCAAATATAAATCCTTCAAAAAATTAAAGTCCATTCATTGACAAGAAAATTCAATTAAACCGAAATATCGGTCTTTGGCCCTGTGTAAAACAATCAGAATTAAAGTCTTACCTCAGAATAAATGGATGTCACATATCTGCTCTTGTTGTTGCGCACCGCTTGGAGGAACTGCATTGCAAATAATAATATTCTCTTTTTTTGTGATTTTTAGTGGAATTTTTCTTCAAAAGAAGTGGAATGAAATGGGAAGTGCAACGAAATCTTGAGTTCAATAAAAAATTAAATTTTTGAGAAAATGCTTTTGAAATAAAAAATTATTATTGGGAGACTTGTTGGAGAATAATTACAATAAATAAAATTTTTCATTATCTAATGATTATATTAATTAACAGTATACCTTATTCCTCATCTTGACCAGTGTTGCCGACCGCCTACATCACACAACCGCACTGGGCTGCTACTACTGACCGACCGCTCTGCATGACGACTAAACCGAGCTACAGAGTCGCAACGACTGAACTGACAGACTCGCAACGACTGACTGACTGCTACTGAGCAACGACTAACTTACAGACTGAGAACCGCTCGCAACACTCGCGCGGTCAAGCGCATACTCTCTGGTCACAGATGCTACAATGCCTCGCCATCGCTGCTATGTTACATACGTGTTTCAAACCCAGAAGCTTAACTTTCACAGGTAACAATAATACCAATAGAGCAACTCTGGCATGGGTCACAGGCCGTCCTCAAACCTGCACGTATGCAAGAGAGTTTCCATATATATACTTTGGAACATTAGAAAGAAGGTAGCGACGAAATGGAAACATTGAAGACAGGTCGCTAATCTTGCCTGGATGAAGCAGTTTAGAAAAGCATTGTCTGAAAACAGCAAGTTTCTGGGGTCGAGTCTCAGTTCAGTACTGCGTTTTACTGTCAGGATATTTCGATTTACATATCAGAAGAGCAATATTATTCTAGGGCAAACAACATGAAGTGGGTATATATTTCATATACTGTTCATGAAAATGGAACAGAGCTGTCAGCAAGACGTCGAACACAATAGAGCCTATATTGTATATTGAGAATCTGTTTGGTAGCGTCCTAGCGCCCTTTGATAGCGAAGTAGAGCAATAAGATACTTGTTTTGATTCTTTTCGAAAAAGTAGGGAGCGAATGTGCTAACTACACAGTGTGCCTTCACAACAAAATTTCATCAGCTTGTCAAGCAATATATTCTAATAAGGAACAATGGGAGTCCCACAATTCTCACACATTTCCCACCCTTTCCATAGTAGCTACCTCAGATAATACGATGGCTGTTCGGAAAGTGTGACCGGTGGCGAAATGGAAACCACTGTGAAAATTAAAAATGTCATCATAGCCGGCAGTTCATGTGAGCAGGGATGAAACTCAGGGGAGCCAATTACGGATTGTATTGTGGGTGATGAAACACTTCCCATCCAAACATCGAAGGGATTGCAGAAGAATCTTCATTGCTCCTGCAGAGTGCGATGAGAATTGTCATGAGGAAGGAAAAGCATGACAGTTACGTCATGTGGGTTGCATGACATCAGGCGAAATCTCTCAACAGGTCCTCATACCATTTTCTAGCCACCTTTAGGTGCTCACTGTGAGCTCAGAACTGGAAAGAACGACTTGACAGCTTGACGGGCACACTGGAGGCACTGCACAACACATCTCTGCAAAGCTTCGTCGGACTTTCACTGTAGTTTCCATCTCGTGCTGTAACACGCCCGGGGGTACAAATGGGGGTGGGGGAGCCTTTAAACTGGTTGTCTGTTCGACCGTCCGCCCTGTCCACACCACGTACCTGATAATCCCGCGGCGGTCGTATGGTTCTGCTTCACACTGCTGCTGGCTTGCCTGAAATTATCTGTCGAAATATGCAAGCGAGTAAGGGGAGCCACTCAACGTTAAGCACAACACTGTTCTACGTCTGGTATGAACATCTATATTCTGAGGCGATATGGAAATCACAGGTTGCACTGTTTACACTCTAAGTCGTAAATGTTTATCCCAATTGACAGTCTTGATGATTATCTGACTACAATATCACTTGGACGAGCGTACGCATACCGAACACGGCGCGGATGATTGTTGATGATGCGAAAGCCGAGTAATCGAACGAAAGTTCTTACGCTCGCCACGCATACACAGATTTCTTTTGATACCAGTCCTCCTTGACACTAGTAATGATATCACACTGTCTGTAAAGTTAATTTTTCAGCTCTCAGTTCTCACTTGTACGAGCGTGCTCGTAACCGTCGCGGCGCGGCTGATTGTTGATAATGCGGAAACGCGATGATCGAATGCACGTCCTCACGCTCGCTACAAGACACTGGCACTTGTTTGCACTCTTTTATGGTAACTAATTTTTGCTGATTCACATTAGTTCATTCTGAGAGACCGAACACGGTGCGGATGATTGATACTGTACGGTACGACACGCAACGAGAGGATACACAAATACGTCATCAGCAGCACGGCTCATTTTTAAATTACTTCGTAACGCACTTTCCTCTGAATCACTTGCATATTTTGTCACTTTATTGTAATAACACTTGTAGCAACACTTCAACTTCCATACTAACAATGCTTCTTACATGCAGAGCTACCCACAACACAACATAACAGTTCCGTGTCTCGTGTTCGATTTTACAGACGCGGCTGCCTGTAAAGATACTCCACAACTAAGCTAGCCATATGAGAATACGCTTACAGTGCCACTTCGAACCTTACTTTCCGAATAGCCCTCGTATTTTCCACCTATTTGTTGACAGTACTTAGGTGGCAACAGGTTAACGTTAGAGAATGTGTGTTACATCACCACTAATTTGATGTACATATTGCCATATACTGCACAGTGGCTTCTGGAGAATGAAGGTGCGGGGCTTGGACAAAAATATGGAAACACCACAAACACTAACACAGTGTGGGAAACCGTTTGCATTCAAAATAGATTTCAGTCGTCTCTAATTGGATAAATACAGGTCCTTTATGGTTTTCAGTGGAGCATTTACCACTGTTCCTGCAAAACAGTGGCAACTTCAGGTAACATTGATGGAGATGGACAGCATCCACACGCACCACTCTGCAAAGTAGACCACAACATTTAAGTAATATTGAGATCTGGTGACAGTGGTTGCAGGGGGAGATAGGACAATTCATCCTGATGCTCCCAAAAACAGTCCTGGACGATGCGAACTGTGTGACAAGGGGTGCTGTCGTCTTGGAACAATGCATCACCATTGGGAAACAAACATTGTACCATGGAATGGACCTGATCAGCTAAAATAGTACATAAACCTTGGCAGTAATGCGACATTGCAGAATACTGATGGGGCCCATGCGACTCTACCGAATTCGCAATCATGCATTATTCTTGGAACGTAAACTCGGCAGGCAGTTGGAAATAGAATGAAATAAGACTCATACGAACAAATGACGTTCTTCCATTACTCCATTTCCAGGTTTTATTACTTTGGCTCCACGTTTTCCTGTTATGGGCACTAGTATCACTGACTCCAGCTCGCCCTGGACTTTAGAGCTCCCTTCGTGTTTCTTGGCCCCGACAAGGTTCGCGAGTGCGACATTCAATTCTGCGTTGGCTTTCCCACCTGTCGTCCTGTTATTTTCCGTCACAATGCTCCTCAAGAACCGTCCGTCACAATCACGAGTCCTCACCTTTCAAACACTGATTGTGCACGTACGCAGAGTTTTCTAATAACGTGGATGGGTGGAGAAACATACAGATATCCGCATTTTAAAATCATTTTTACTTGCATTTGGCTGCTTCAGCAGTGGTACTTCTCTTGTTTGTGTTTCAAATTCTAGAAGGCGGCGGTTCAAATCCTCATCCGGTTTAGATGTTTTCCCTAAATAGCTCAAGGAAAATACTGGAATGGTTCCTTAGAACGGGACGACGCTTTCTTCATTCCTCACCAATCTGAGCTTGTGCTTCGTCTTGCAGTATTTTGTTTAACCCTTTGCTGAGATCTGCCAAATCTGAAACACAATGTTGTTTTATTAGGAGAAAGTTATAGCAGCCAAATAATTAGGTGTATGGAAAGCTGTAATTTTATGCAATACGGAATAAGCTTAACCGATCCACACGTATCGCGTCATGATCCCTCGCTTGGAGCGTGGGCAAACACGAGAAACGACTGAAAAATACATTTCTCGTCTCCCATCGGCACAAATCAGTACGCCCTTATGGCGAAGCGTAGCGTTTTCTGGCCTCTGATTGGCTAGCATTCGTGAATGGTCCTTACAGGGTAGTCACGGGGCACGAATGGTACACATTCGACAGGGATAGTCCTTGCGTTAATAAATGAAAAGTACTATATTTCATATGTTCAACAGCCTTAATACGAGGGTCACGCCAAAAGAAATGCACACTACTTTTGTAAAAATACACTTTTTATTGTGCATGTGTGAAAGTTTTACAGTGTGTAGATACACCCTTCCTGCTTGTTTTCAAACTTAGTTCAACTTGTTCCCGTGAGTGGCACCGTCAGAGCATGTCTTCAAGATGGCTGCTACACTTGACGTTCGTCAGAAGCAAGGTGCTGTCATAGAATCCTTGTGCTGTGAAAATGAGACAGTAAGAAACATCCACAAGAGGTTGAAAAAGGTGTATGGAGATGCTGATGTCGATCGCAGTACAGTTAGTCGGTGGGCAATTTGAGGATTGTCCTCGCAGCGGCCAGCCACGTACTGCACACTCCAGACAATGTGCAGAGAGTTGTAACGAATTGGTGACTGCTGACAGACGCATCACAGTGAACGAATTGTCACGCTACTTTGGGATAGGGAAAGGAAGTGTTTGCAGAATACAGAAAGTGTTGGCGCTAAAAAAGGTTTGTGCCAGGAGGATTCCCAGGATGCTGGCAGTGACTCACAAAGAAACAAGAAAAACTGTATGCAGCGAACATTTGGAACAGTACGAGAATGGTGGAGATGAATTTCTTGGAGGAATTGTGACAGGTGATGAAGCATGGCTCCATCATTTTTCACCAGAGACGAAGAGGAGATCAATGGAGTGGCATCATGCAAATTCACCGTAGAAAAAAAAAAAAAAATTAAAAGCCACACCTTCTGCTGGATAAGTTATGGCTACTGTGTTTTTCGATTCCGAAGGACTCTTCCTTGTGGACATCATGCCAAGTGGAAACACCATAAATTCTGATGCATATGTGACGACAATGAAAAAACTTCAAGCTCGACTGAGTCGTGTTTGACCACATCGGCAAAAGCAGGATTTTTGCTGTTGCACGACAATGCACGGTCACGTGTCAGTCAAAAAACCATGGAAGCGTTCACAAAACTCGGATGGATAACACTGAAATACCCGCCTTACGGTCCTGACCTGGCTCCATGTGACTATCATCTCTTTGGGAAACTGAAAGACTCTCTTCGTGGAACAAGGTTTGAAGATGATGACTCCCATGTCCACGCTGCCAAACAGTGGCTCCAACAGGTTGGTCCAGAATTTTACCATGCGGGTATACAGGCTCTGGTTCCAAGCTGGCGTAAGGAAGTTGAGAGGGATGGAAATTATGTGGAGAAATGAAAATATTGTTCCTAAAGGATGTATCTACACACTGTAAAACTTTCAAACATGTAGAATAAAAGATGGATTTTAAAAAAATAGTGTGCATTTCTTTTGGAGTGACCCTCGTATATTCCATTAACTGGTTTTCGTATTCCAAACTCATCTTTACGCTTAACTATTAGCTTCAAAGAAACTACAATATTTGTAAACAATATTGGAAAACATGTTACTCACCTTGACTGAGGAACAAACACGCAGAACATGTCGTCTTCGACAGTACAGCAGTAACGCAATTAAAAATGTAAAAAGTTGAATAAGTATAAATATAAAGGAAGCAAATCAGGATAAACAATAAGACTAAACTCGAAAGACGTTGCCTATATAACAATCGAAACTAAACTAACAATCGTCATAAAATGAAAATATACTTGATAAGACTACTAAAGTACAGCCTGAAGAGGTATTACATACGGAAAATGATACAGAAACAGAGTAAAAGTTAGAACTGACAGTTGTAACAACAGAATGTATGGAGTACACAGGCAATCACAATAAAATAAAAATAACTAACTGCAGGTAAATTTAGGAAAGGGCAGTAATAGATAATCTGGGAAGCAGAGGAAAACTGATAGGATAATGCGAAGCTTCTGTGGACCGGACGTTTATTGATTTCCACATCTCCCAACGGGTTGAGTTTCTGTCCATTGGTTGCTAAATGAAGAACATTGGTCTGTGTCTGGTAGCTGTGGTCCTCACTCTGTGTGTCGATGCCGAGAAATTTTGGAGTCATAATTCTGCGGCCTCCAGCTTCGTCTGTGTTCAGTCAGTCTAGTTGCCATGTCTCTGACTGAGTGACCAATATATAGCTTATCACAAACAGGAAAAGCGATTTTGTATCTCCCACTGGAGCGTGTTATTTTTGATACTAAAAACAGAAAGGGCGTGATGTTCTGAACATACCTAGTAAACCTATAGTTGTAGATTTCCTGCAGGCAGTTAAGTCTGAATACGGTTTTGTGAGCCGAAAGCCGGTTAACTGAATATATTAATCATGTAGAACATGTAATATACTGTGCTTTCCATGTATTATTTTGTTTTTCTACCAAGAAGCGATAGAAGACTCAGTCCTCAGTCAGCATGAAAAATTGTATTGGCATCCCTAAAAAGTGTTTGAGAACTCATTGCTAATACTCAAGTAGCTATTTATTCACTATTTTGTTCCGATCTTCACTGGATCCTAGATGAATGCTAGCAACAGAGATTCGGCCGTACGATATCTGCCGTGCAACTGTCCCATCCGTAGAAGACGCAAGTTGAGTAGAAAGAACGTTCGCGACATGGACCTCGTGTTTACATGTCCACCTGCAACACCGGAGTGAAATGTTTAGCCCTTACGACCAGCCCGCATCGCCACGTAATGACAAGTGGAGTTCTTGAAGTCTCTAAAGATCTTGTCGTCGACGGGGACGTTAAACGTTCACTTCCATTGCTTCCTGTATATATTACTGTTACTTATTATTAAAGCTGTGCAGTTCGTGTTTTAGGTCATGCCTTAAACCAGCGAAGATAGTGAAAAAAGTTACACCTGTGACAACGGTCGCGCTGTCGACTGAAGCTAGGACGGTGACTCAGTAATCTGTGTATTGCCCCGCGTGTGTGACACCGCGGGCACCTGCGTATCTTAGCGGCGGGGCGCCGTCCCCTTTCTCTTATAAGACGTCGATTCGGAGCGGATCGCTAATTCCAGCTGAAATCCCGGCGCGACGATGATGTATATAGCCCGTCCGGGCGCGGCTGCCGGCGGCAGGAGACGGTCTGAAATTGCAATCTTATTTTTTTTAGGGCCTCATCTGAATTGTAAATCCGAGGAGATGAAATTGTGAAAGGGAGCTGCGCGATGAGGTTACTTTAAAAGTCGTATGCTGATATATTAATTTTTCTCTTCCCACGACGCGAAGACGACGCGGACGTCGCTGGGACGGAGGAATCAATTTTGTCTATTAAATTAACGTTCTCGAGCCCGGTGACGGGAACTGTTTTGCAAGTTTAAAGACTTTTATCTCGGTGCGTTGCCCGCGGGGCCTTTCAGCTTTGTTTCTTTTTGAAGGAAAAAAAAAATGAAAGGCTGGGGTGAAATGCAAGAGTGACACCAATCGCGTCTTATTACAATACCAAGGAATATGTTTGCTTCATATTTTATGAGCCATGAATTTTTTATGTTTCGGAATTTCTTAAGGTTCACAGGCCAGAGCAGTGGGGTTCGTGTTTCAGAATGTCATCATACCGTCCAGTTGTTTGAGTTAACTGCTTCCAGCTCGAATTAATTCAGTCATTGTATGGCGCTCCACATTTCAGTTCTTGAATACTGCTTGTATTTCTACAGGGAACTACTTCCTTTCATTTGGTATTGTTTGACGCAACTCTAACAGTTCAGGACAAGAGCTCTATCTCGTTCACACGGTGCGTACAGTTACTTGACACCTTATACCAGATCGCAGGAAGTAAGAGTACGTCTTTGCCCAAGACAGAAACTAGACTTTTCGTGCTCTATGCGATACCGAAGTTCACGAGTGTGGAATTGCCTGTTTCTGTGAATACCTTACCGTCAAAGGCAGCCCTACGTGCAAATTTTAAATAACTATAGATTAGAAGTCCCATGCGCATTTACAGGAAATCTTATCCAGAACAAAAATAATGACTGTAGTTCATTATCCGACTTTTGGTTATTTTTATTTAATCCAGTCGTATTTTAGTTGCGTTTGATAGGAAAAGAAGAAATCTGCTGTATTTCTGTTACTACTCGTAAAGCTTGTTTCTAGGTTTGACTGAAACTCCTTCAGATGCACCATACTCATGCTTAAATATATTTCCCTTACCTCTTACCTTTTTTTATCTAGGAAGACGTTTGTGAACCAATTTAGGTCGAAATTGGAACACTAATTTCAGCGTTATGTTTTAGGTATCCCCACTCTCACCTCCGTTGGTGAAATGCTATCGACACTGTCAGCAGTCGGCGCAGCAACACCGAAAACTATGGATTTGTTACTACGCTAGTATAGTTCGCTTTCACATCTGCACCACGTCTCGAAGAGTGCTGGGGGTGTTTGCTCCAAAAGTTTATTTCACCTGATGATGAATTTTGATTGAAATAGTCCACAGTACTAAATGCACATACACATACACGCACGCATGCACACTTTTGACAATTTTGTATATAAAGACAATGGAATTAAAAAGTTTCAACATACACGGTACCCCAATTTGAATAGTATTCAAATATAAATAAAATGGTTGAAGCACTCATTAATGTTTTACATTACAGATACATAATTATGCAGGTGGGTGTCCAGTAATGCGTTTAAAATTCATTTTAGTGAAAATAGATCTGTAATGTTGATGATGTTTTTAATGTTAAATTGCCTGTTAGATGTTCAAGGGCTTCTTGTTTTGAATGGCGCGCATACCAGAACTTAAAGCCGGTAAGTGTTGTTAGCAAAATTAACTGCCAGAATGCATGGACAAATCTAACTGCGAGAATCCTAAGAGAATCAAGTCCTGTCTGAAACTTATTGTTATCACAAAATGCTGAGTTCCATAACTTACTTGCCACTATACGAGCCAACCAGCGGCAGTTTGAAAACTGGGCAAGTCAGACTGTCTGGTATAATCTTTCGGGAAACATTGTAGTTGTGTCTGCGGAAGCGGACTTCCCAGGTCCTTTGTGTACGCAGGTAAGCTGGTCCGTTGTTGTCAGCGGCCAGCAGGCAGCCCGCAGACTCAGCAGCCAGCAGAGACGCAACTCGCGGGCGTCTTGTGCACTTGTTAGATATTGCTGAATAGCACCTGTAAAGTAATACAGAATAAAGTATTAAGATATCAGAAGGGTTGTCTTCCGTCTAATTAATGTGAATGGAAACAAGAGGAAGACAGTGAGTCCTCTCGCACAAAACGCTCAAACTGAAATACACTAACGCAGGGCTAGAGGTCTGCAAGTGAACGTGCGTACACAAAATGCAACTAAGAACTTTGATGAATAACGGATTAGTTTGAGTCTAAGATTGGTCTCTGTGAAATTTAATTATAAAAAGAATCGTTTTCTACACTATTTGGTTTACCTGTGTCGCATTCTACAACGTCGTCTAAACCGCTGTCGTAGCAATAACGCATCTCGATAACAGAGCTGCAAAATCGAATTACTGAGATACATAAAGGTCCAATGCGTTCTTTAAAATCATTCCTATTATCATTCGTTCATAATTTTTGATAATGGTTTTAAATAAATGGAAAATTAATTAACTCTTGGAATGTGGACAATGCTGGACAATGAATCTGTGTTAAAAGAACTGAGTTGCAATCTCCTATCATTTGACTTAATAAAACCGACTGAAAAAAACTTCAAAAATAGTTAACCTCTCTCTGAAGTCACCTAACTATAATCCCAGAATTACAAAAATTAAATTTCACATATAAAATCTTTCCTTAAACAAAACTATACATTCCTCTCTACATGAGTAATTGATGTTTATAATGAACTATATGACTTTTCGGACCCATTAAACAGGAATTACGCAATTTAAGTTTCAGGTTGCAAAACACCATCTCACGTAGCCAGTCGCTGCTCACACCACAGGTACGCTATTGGCTTCTGTTAAGCTGCTGTATATTTTGCAAATTGTGTCTAGGACGTATAGTAATGTGTGTTATAAACGTTGTTCATTTCGTACATGCAGAAGCAGTCTGTAAAATAAAACCCAGTTGTAGGTTGAAAAATATCGTTCCCATAGATGGGATTCCTTGAACTGTCGTAACAGTGATTAGTTTTGAATTCAACCCGAGGTCGCAAACTCAAGTGCCACGTTTCGCACACGGCAGTTCCAAAGCTGCAATTGTTTCGCTTGCCAGCCTTTAGTTTGGTGAGCACTGTCCTCAGCACTGGCGACACAAACAAAATCTCTGAAAGAACCACAAAAGGAATACATGGAACTTTGTCACCAGCATGGTATTACAAGCTACGATGAATATTAGGCGATACCAAAATAATAACCTTGCACAGCAGAATTAATTCAGTGCGCACGCCTAATTTTTTTGAAGCTTTTACCCGGCGAGCTGAGAGCCAAGCAGGCCAGCTCGTATCTAATATGCCAATCAGTACGCCAATACCGCGTACCGCCGATGTGGCTCAAGCCAAGGCCCTAATGAAGCCTTGCCGCACAACCATCAAGCGAGGAAAGCAAAAGACCAGATACCCAATACATCATAGCAGGTCAGTATGAAGTAACGCTATTTGTAGCTCCAAGTACCAGAGCGCAACTGTAATACTCAAACGTCACAGAGACACCCAAGCTCGACAACCAAGAATAGTTACTGAGCCACTGCAACGATTCAAGGAACACTGAGGCCAATAAACCAGGGCCAATTTGGTCATCCATCTAGAGCCATCGCGACATGGGTGTGACCCTAGTTATTTACATAAAACTTCTTTTTGAGCTCATAGGCACATTCAGTCACGCCGCCTTTCACCAGCACCAGAGGAAATGACAGTCTAATGAGTTTCGGTGAAACCACGACAAGCTGATCGCTGACGGTCTGCCTGCTACCTGCTTGCTGACTTCCACTCTAAGACGCAACAACTCCGATGCAAGCCACAGCTGTGGTCTACCATTACAGCCTACTTGGACGTTGTTGATGATGAGAAGACAGGTGTGGTGCTAGCTCTCTATCTACTGAGGCGGGCTGTCTTCCCCACCCATCCAGGCATGGTGCGTCCGAGCAGCTCCCTGTCCATTCCGAGAGCATGTGCTGCATCCTTGGTCGTCCCATGCTGGGAGACCAGGGCTGTCCTTCACGACAACCCTCGTCTTGGACGACCCCATCAGGTACACTCACCTAAGTGCGCGCCTTCCACGGAGGCGCTGAGGTATAGAGCTGCACTGAGCTGCAAGAAGTCTGGTAATGCGCAACGCCTACACATTTCTCCCGCTGCAGCGCACACGCCATCACGCCGACCACCGCTCACTGACCTGTGACTCCCGTGTCAAGACTCGCTGACGTGGCGCGTCAGGACTTCTACATCTACCAGGTGATCAAAAAGTCAGTATAAATTTGGAAACTTAATAAACCACGAAACAATGTAGACAGGGAGGTAAAAATTGACACACATGCTTGGAATGACATGGGGTTTTACTAGAAAAAAAGTATTGCTAGACGCGTGAAAGATCTCTTGCGCAGGTTGTTTGGTGATGATCGTGTGCTAAGCCGCCACTTTCGTCATGCTTGGCCTCCCAGGTCCCCAGACGTCAGTCCGTGCGATTATTGGCTTTGGGGTTACCTGAAGTCGCAAATGTATCGTGATCGACCGACATCTCTAGGGATGCTGAAAGACAACATCCGACGCCAATGTCTCACCATAACTCCGGTCATGCTTTACAGTGCTGTTCACAACATTATTCCTCGAGTACAGCTATTGTTGAGGAATGATGGTGGACATATTGAGCATTTCCTGCAAAGAACATAGTCTTTGCTTTGTCTTACTTTGTTATGCTAATTATTGCTATTCTGATCAGATGAAGCGCCATCTGTCGGACATTTTTTGAACGTTTGTATTTTTTTGGTTCTAATAAAACCCCATGTCATTCCAAGCATGTGTGTCAATTTGTACCTCTCTGTCTACATTATTCAGTTTTCAAATTTATACTGACTTTTTGATCACCCTGCTCATCTACATACATACTCCGCAATCCACCATACGGTGCTTGGCGGAGGGTACCTCGTACCACAACTAGCATCTTATCTCCCTGTTCCACTCCCAAACAGAACGAGGGAAAAATGACTGCCTATATGCATCTGTACGAGCCCTAATCTCTCTTATCTTATCTTTGTGGTCTCTCCACGAAATATAAGTTGGCGGCAGTAAAATTGTACTGCAGTCAGCCTCAAATGCTGGTTCTCTAAATTTCCTCAGTAGCGATTCACGAAAAGAACGCCTCCTTTCCTACAGAGACTCACATCCGAGTCCCTGAAGCATTTCCGTAACACTCGCGTGATGATCAAACCTACCAGTAACAAATCTAGCAGCCCCCCTCCGAATTGCTTCTATGTCCTCCCTCAATCCGACCTGATAGGGATCCCAAATACTCGAGCAGTACTCAAGAATAGGTCATATTAGTGTTTTATAAGCGGTCTCCTTTACAGATGAACCACATCTTCCCAAAATTCTACCACTGAACCGAAGACGACTATCCGCCTTCCCACAACTGCCATTACATGCTTGTACCACTTCATATCGCTCTGCAATGTTACGCCTAAATATTTAATTGACGTGACTGTGTCAAGCGCTACACTACTAATGAAGTATTCAAAGATTACGCGATTCTTTTTCCTATTCATCTGCATTAATTTACATTTGTCTATATTTAGAGTTAGCTGCCATTCTTTACACCAATCACAAATCCTGTCCAAGTCATCTTGTTTCTTCCTTCTTCCCAGCGCGCTCCTGAGGCCGCTGCGTTGTACGACGCTACGGAGTAGCTACGTTACACTGCATCTTCATCATGTCAATATAGTGTCACTCTAAATATAACTGTGTTTTGTGTGTGTGTGAAATCTTATGGGCCTTAACTGCTAAGGTCATCAGTCCCTAAGCTTTCACACTACTTAACCTAAATTATCCTAAGGACGTCTCATGGTACAGAACCCTATTATTATTATTATTATTATTATTATTATTACACTGACCGAAGAAATTGCAACACTCCGAAGGAATTGTGCGACATAAACGAAAGTCGGTAGGCCGGTTTCTGCATCTGAAAGACGATGTCTGTTCAAGTTTCGGGCCAGTCACACAAGAGTGGCGCTAGTAGCGCCACTATGAGGATGCTAATCAGGTTTGCTCTAAATACACGCTGTAATGGTTACCTTTGAGACTGAATGTGGTGAGTGAGCTAATGTTTGACAAGAAGGCCTTTGAGGCGACAAAGACGCCATTTATCAACACTTCACAGAGTTTGAACGAGGCCTTGTAATAAGGCTACAAGAAGCTGGATGTTCCTTCTGCGATAATTCAGAAAGACTTGATAGGAATGTACCCACTGTACATTATTGCTTGCAACGGTGGTCACGTGAATGTACAGTCGCAAGAAGACTTGACTTCGGACGGTCACGTGCCACGACCGACAGGGAAGGTCAAAGTGTCCGATGTACGGCTCTGGCTCATTGTACTGCATCTGCAGCAGCAATTTGAGCATTAGTTGGCCCCAAAGTGAGACCACGAACTATTACAAATCGGTTACTTCAAGGAGAACTCCGAGCTAGACGCCCTGTAGCGTCCATTCCACTGATCCCAAATCACCACCGTTTGTGACTTCAGTGGTGTCAAGCAAGAGCTCATTGGTGGGCAGGGTGGAAATCTGTTCTGTTTTCTGATGAAAGCTGGTTCTTCCTCAGTGCCAGCGATAGCCGTGTGTTGGTTAGGAGGGGTCCAATTGAGAGCCTGCAACCAACATATCTGTGTGCTAGACACACTGGACCTACACCTGGAGTTACGGCCTGGGATTAGTCCCATAGTGCTCAGAGCCATTTGAACCATTTTGAACCTGACTGCAGATTTATACATCAGTCTGGTGCATCCATCTGTTGTGCTGCCATTCCTGAACAGCATTCCAGGGCCGGCTCCCCCCCCCCCCCCCCCCAAAAAAAAAGAAAAAAAATTACGCTATCTCACACACCATTGTTGTAACCTAATATGCTCTATAGAGTGTCGACATGTTGCCTTGGCCTTCGCAGTCACCATTTCTGTTACCAATCGAGCATGTATGGGACATCATTGGACGACAACCTCAGCGCTATCCACCAACAGCATTAACCATTTCTGTATTGAACGATCCAGTATAACAGGCGTGGAACTCCATTCCACAAACTGACATCCAGCAACTGTAGAACACAATGCATGCACGTTTGCAAGCTTGCATTCAACGTTCAGCGGTTAAATTGGTTATTAATGCACCAGCAGTTCACATTTGCAAACGAGTATCTCATGCTTACGTTAACGTGCTGTCTTGCAGTGTTAATCACTAGGTTACCTAGATAAATGTATTCCCAGATATTCATTATTCTACATTAACTATTTCTTGGTCTTGCGATTTCTATCTACCAGTGTGTTATCATTATTATTATTATTGTTATTACACTCCTGGAAATTGAAATAAGAACACCGTGAATTCATTGTCCCAGGAAGGGGAAACTTTATTGACACATTCCTGGGGTCAGATACATCACATGATCACACTGACAGAACCACAGGCACATAGACACAGGCAACAGAGCATGCACAATGTCGGCACTAGTACAGTGTATATCCACCTTTCGCAGCAATGCAGGCTGCTATTCTCCCATGGAGACGATCGTAGAGATGCTGGATGTAGTCCTGTGGAACGGCTTGCCATGCCATTTCCACCTGGCGCCTCAGTTGGACCAGCGCTCATGCTGGACGTGCAGACCGCGTGAGGCGACGCTTCATCCAGTCCCAAACATGCTCAATGGGTGACAGATCCGGAGATCTTGCTGGCCAGGGTAGTTGACTTACACCTTCTAGAGCACGTTGGGTGGCACGGGATACATGCGGACGTGCATTGTCCTGTTGGAACAGCAAGCTCCCTTGCCGGTCTAGGAATGGTAGAACGATGGGTTCGATGACGGTTTGGATGTACCGTGCACTATTCAGTGTCCCCTCGACGATCACCAGTGGTGTACGGCCAGTGTAGGAGATCGCTCCCCACACCATGATGACGGGTGTTGGCCCTGTGTGCCTCGGTCGTATGCAGTCCTGATTGTGGCGCTCACCTGCACGGCGCCAAACACGCATACGACCATCATTGGCACCAAGGCAGAAGCGACTCTCATCGCTGAAGACGACACGTCTCCATTCGTCCCTCCATTCACGCCTGTCGCGACACCACTGGAGGCGGGCTGCGCGATGTTGGGGCGTGAGCGGAAGACGGCCTAACGGTGTGCGGGACCGTAGCCCAGCTTCATGGAGACGGTTGCGAATGGTCCTCGCCGATACCCCAGGAGCAACAGTGTCCCTAATTTGCTGGGAAGTGGCGGTGCGGTCCCCTACGGCACTGCGTAGGATCCTACGGTCTTGGCGTGCATCCGTGCGTCGCTGCGGTCCGGTCCCAGGTCGACGGGCACGTGCACCTTCCGCCGACCACTGGCGACAACATCGATGTACTGTGGAGACCTCACGCCCCACGTGTTGAGCAATTCGGCGGTACGTCCACCCGGCCTCCCGCATGCCCACTATACGCCCTCGCTCAAAGTCCGTCAACTGCACATACGGTTCACGTCCACGCTGTCGCGGCATGCTACCAGTGTTAAAGACTGCGATGGAGCTCCGTATGCCGCGGCAAACTGGCTGACACTGACGGCGGCGGTGCACAAATGCTGCGCAGCTAGCGCCATTCGACGGCCAACACCGCGGTTCCTGGTGTGTCCGCTGTGCCGTGCGTGTGATCATTGCTTGTGCAGCCCTCTCGCAGAGTCCGGAGCAAGTATGGTGGGTCTGACACACCGGTGTCAATGTGTTCTTTTTTCCATTTCCAGGAGTGTATTATTATCATTACCAGTAACACTTTTCGACACTTTGAGAAACTAGAAGGATCGTCTAATTGATGCATACAATTATTGGGTTATATCGCTGAGTTCAGTCTGTTGAAGAATTAAGGGACACGTTCTGTGCTCTCGAATTATGGTGTGTTAGGAGAACGAAAATACGTAGTGTATTAAAACCACCTCTGAGTGCCATAAACCGAGGTCTTGCAAAATAAAGCTCGCTCTTTTCGTCCAGGAAGTCCAGAGCGCCGTAAACAAAGGCACTCAGGTTGCTACCATGTTCCTTGACTGCTGGAAGGCATTCGGTACAGGTCCACACTGTCATAACCTGAACAAAAAGTGAACTTATAGGGTATCGGACTAGATTTGAGGTTGGATTAGGAAAGCAGTTCGCTACATTATTCGTAACTGGATAAAACCCATAGATGCAAATCCCGAAGTGTTATAGGGCCATTGAGCCGTTACTGTTTGAAGTGCGTATAAATGATCCGGTGGATAACAAACACTCTTTGAAGTCTGTAGGAAGTGTGCAACGCCAGAAGACGATGGAAAAAAAAAAGTCACGAAGACATTGGGTGTAAATATACAAGTATACGGGTGTCTGGGCTCAGTACCTATTAAGGTTTACGACTATATTTGTCCGCCATTGTATGCAAGAGCTCAAACGTTTTTATACATGTTAGTAAAGTTCAATTTGAGCACCGTATGCAGCTTGACAGATATCGAAATGGTACTCTACTTCTCGCCACATGTTCATAAGCTTGACAGCACGACAGGTCTTCTGACCTCTACTGTGATGGAGATCCATGGTCTCAAATCTACGAAGTCTCAAATCTTTGTTCTATAAAGAATATCCTTGATAAAACCCCATGCACTGAATCCATCTGAGTCAGATCGGGAGACCGAGGGAGCCAGGCTATTGGTACCCCCTTCCTATCCAATGCTCAGGAAACGTCTCGTGGAGAAATGTTGTAACACCCTATGGTGACGTGGAAGGGGGCACCGTCGTGCTGGAGAATGACGCTGGGAGGCATCTGTGGAATTGCACAGTTCGTCAACACGTCAGTGGCGCGCATTCGCCATACGACTTAGAGTTCTTCATGAAATGGTAAGGATCACGCCTCGGAGAGTGTCCTTGTCGATTGCTTACACTCCTGGAAATTGAAATAAGAACACCGTGAAGTCATTGTCCCAGGAAGGGGAAACTTTATTGACACATTCCTGGGGTCAGATACATCACATGATCACACTGACAGAACCACAGGCACATAGACACAGGCAACAGAGCATGCACAATGTCGGCACTAGTACAGTGTATATCCACCTTTCGCAGCAATGCAGGCTGCTATTCTCCCACGGAGACGATCGTAGAGATGCTGGATGTAGTCCTGTGGAACGGCTTGCCATGCCATTTCCACCTGGCGCCTCAGTTGGACCAGCGTTCGTGCTGGACGTGCAGACCGCGTGAGACGACGCTTCATCCAGTCCCAAACATGCTCAATGGGGGACAGATCCGGAGATCTTGCTGGCCAGGGTAGTTGACTTACACCTTCTAGAGCACGTTGGGTGGCACGGGATACATGCGGACGTGCATTGTCCTGTTGGAACAGCACGTTCCCTTGCCGGTCTAGGAATGGTAGAACGATGAGTTCGATGACGGTTTGGATGTACCGTGCACTATTCAGTGTCCCCTCGATGATCACCAGTGGTGTACGGCCAGTGTAGGAGATCGCTCCCCACACCATGATGCCGGGTGTTGGCCCTGTGTGCCTCGGTCGTATGCAGTCCTGATTGTGGCGCTCACCTGCACGGCGCCAAACACGCATACGACCATCATTGGCACCAAGGCAGAAGCGACTCTCATCGCTGAAGACGACACGTCTCCATTCGTCCCTCCATTCACGCCTGTCGCGACACCACTGGAGGCGGGCTGCACGATGTTGGGGCGTGAGCGGAAGACGGCCTAACGGTGTGCGGGACCGTAGCCCAGCTTCGTGGAGACGGTTGCGAATGGTCCTCGCCGATACCCCAGGAGCAACAGTGTCCCTAATTTGCTGGGAAGTGGCGGTGCGGTCCCCTACGGCACTGCGTAGGATCCTACGGTCTTGGCGTGCATCCGTGCGTCGCTGCGGTCCGGTCCCAGGTCGACGGGCACGTGCACCTTCCGCCGACCACTGGCGACAACATCGATGTACTGTGGAGACCTCACGCCCCACGTGTTGAGCAATTCGGCGGTACGTCCACCCGGCCTCCCGCATGCCCACTATACGCCCTCGCTCAAAGTCCGTCAACTGCACATACGGTTCACGTCCACGCTGTCGTGGCATGCTACCAGTGTTAAAGACTGCGATGGAGCTCCGTATGCCACGGCAAACTGGCTGACACTGACGGCGGCGGTGCACAAATGCTGCGCAGCTAGCGCCATTCGACGGCCAACACCGCGGTTCCTGGTGTGTCCGCTGTGCCGTGCGTGTGATCATTGCTTGTACAGCCCTCTCGCAGTGTCCGGAGCAAGTATGGTGGGTCTGACACACCGGTGTCAATGTGTTCTTTTTTCCATTTCCAGGAGTGTATTTATATAACGACATAAAGTGTCAAGTTCTTTCGTTCTACGGATTTGTTCGAGAATACCTCTGGCCTGGACACCACGTGTTGCAGAAAAATAGACGAAAGGACCCACTGCTGTTCGATTATGTTATTGGTGAAAAATTAATGGAAACAATAATAAGCGTAAAATATCTGAGAGTCCTGAGTGGTCCAGAGTGGAATGACCACATAAAGAGTAGGAAAAGCCGATGCCAGGCTGACCCACGAAAGGAGAGGCTTATAAAAGAATTGATCTATAGTTTCGTGTATATTGCTCGCCAGTCTGGGACTCTCACCAAGAGGGTTAGCAGAGAAATGGAGAACATCCAAAGAAAGGCGGCTTGTTTCGTGACGGGATCGTTTAGAAAGCACGCGATACTTATTACAGTAGCTATACAGGAGAGGCGTTGTGTATCTAAGGGAAGTTTACTCTGAAATTTCAAGATCTTATTAGAAAAAGAGCTGGACAACATATTATTTCCTTCCACATATTCCTTATTCAAAATGACAGCGATGATAAATGTCACTGAAATTAGGGCCCATATGGGAGATTATCGACAGACATTGGAACAGAGAAATGGGAATACGATAGACCGCTCGGCTAATCCCGCTCGGCCACAATTTGTTAGTGTGGGTTGCAAATGAATTATTTTCCTTTGATTGAAAGGTCCTTAACCTATTGTTATGCTAAGTGTATTATGACCCTCTGGGGATAATCCGTCCTTGCAAGAAAACCCCACCCCTTCCCGTCCATCTCTGCCCCTCCTCCTCCCCCTCACCCTTCTGGGAACTCCCCTCACTGATATAAGTACACTTCTAGGTCTGAGTTTTTCAAGTAGCCCCCTCCCACTCTATCAGTTTGTGTAGCTATTTAGCTAAATCTTTCAGATAATTACCTGCTCTCTCTCTCCTCTCCCCACTTCCCTGCTCCCCTTCCCCCACTTCCCCCTCCCCTCCAACCATCTGGAAATTGGTGATAAAAGGACTCAATCTGTGCTGGAGAGGAAGGATATCATGACAGGAAATTCAAATCAACGTAAGTTACATAGAAAAGGATACACTGTTCATTTATGAAATACGGTTTGCAGGGGTTGGATCTCTCTTTTATTTGGTGTGAGAAGATCACATCCAGCAACTACATGTCCTATTTACATAATTACGCTGCTGCAGATTGAAGGTGTCGTCTTGTTGGAAAATGTTAGTGTGTGTGCTCACCTTGACATGCAGGAATAGACTGAGGTAGTGCACAGTGCCACCACCAGAGGATGTCCCACCCCGACCTCTAGCCCCCACCTTCCCACCCCTCCGAGAAAAAATTGGCGGGAAAAAGTCTCACTCTCTGCTGGAGAGGAAGGATCTCACGACACGAAATCCAAATCAGAGTCAATAATATATTGATACATGTTATTTATTTAACCAATTTGCGGGAGATAGGGCTCCCCCACTTGGTTAGAGAACACATCTGCACCCCTCACTCCCACTTCACATGAGGTAATAACTATATCCACCGAGGAATGGCATGAAGCGCGTTTGGGATCTCCTGCGTGTACGTCTATCGACTGGGAGCCGCCACGAAGATCAAAACCAACCAGTGTCCTAATAAGAGATCACGTTACTAAATACCATTGACCACGGACCGGATATCGACCTCCTTTGATCTCGCAGCCCCCAAGCAAAGCACCAAATGGTGGCCTTCTGTTGATCCGGAAATTACAGACTTGCTTCCTACGTCTGTCTCTCTCAAGAGGCCACTCTGTTTGCATGTGCGAACTAACATCTCCATACAATTTGCAGGACTCAAAAAAATTGCTTATAACACTCACCACCACTTTCTTCGTAATAAAACACATTTTCAACGTTTGACTATCACATGCAAACATTATGCAAATCAGGTAATGAAATTTCCTCCATAAATAGACTGTAGCGCTAAATATATCTGAGGTCTTGTATGCACCAACGTTTGAGAACGCAAACACCTTACTACATCACAACATTTCCACTAAACATATCTTGTGCATAAAAAGTTCTCGGTTTACTTGCCGCTTCAAATTTGGATAAAATCTCAAGCTTTCGATGACTACCTCCGTCATCTTCGTCAGGGGTAAAATTGACTGTCGTGGACAGGTGAGGCTTCCGGTTTTATAAGCAGTGGACGGCTTCTCATTGGCTGGATGAGTCACAGTGAAAACGGCCTAAGAGTACCGGGAATTTACAGCATTCCTTGCGAATGTGGGAAAAATTATGAGGGCCAGTCCATAAGAACTACTGCCGATCGCTGTGTGGAACATCAGCGTCACCTGAAATACCGGTACCTAAAAAAATCAGCGGTGGCTGAGCACAGTTTGTTAAATAAACATAACGTTTTATTCGATGAAACAAGGCTACTTGCTCACGCTTCAAACTATTGGGACTCTGTCATCAGGGAAGCAGTTGAAATTAGACTCTGTGAAAATAATTTTTAACAGAGACTCCGGTTATGCACTCAGCAATGCATGGAAGCGCGCCATTGATAAAGAAAGAGCGCAGAGGGATACTTATTACATTCCTCGCAGTTCTCCGCCTGTTGCGATGGATGGCGCTGCAAGCAACGCTGGATAAAGCGCGCAAACAAAATCTATGGATATAGAGGCCGCCACCTCGGTACGCGCCGTTTTCACCGTGACGTCATCCAGCCAATGAGAAGCCGTCCACTGCTTATAAAACCGGAAGTCTCACCGGTCCACGGCAGTCAGTTTTACCCCTGACGAAGATGACGGAGGTAGTCATCGAAAGCTTGGGATTTTATCCAAATTTGACGCGGCAAGTAAACCGAGAACTTTTTATGCAAGGGCTCCGTCGCGAAAGACTTCGTAGTAAAACATATCTTGTGAAAAAAATCCTGCTGATCGCGACGAGCGCGCCGTCCTCCGGCTGTCCCATTCGCGCCGGCCGAGAGAGAGCCATACCCGCGCCGGCCATGACGGCAGCTGCACGCCCATCCCCCGGCACCCACACACCTGCCGTACTGAATGCCCAGAGGTCATAACCAAGCAGTGAACCGATCAGTTTACTTGGGGGGAATAACTGTCTAGCACAAACACCCATCATATTGAATCTTCTCACGCAACAAACACGCCCACTTCTGAAGCTGATCATCCAGCTCACTGGTCACTTCAGCAGCCCCCGCTGTCGTGGGCAGGGTCAGGCAGGTCGGCACATTCTTTGTATCTTGCCCCCCATCATAGGCTGAGCTAATCCACAACTGCTGGCCGCCGAAACCTCTTGACTACTTCTGCTGCCAGCCGTAGAGCACTGCAAAACAAAGAGCTGCAACTTGGCTGTACATACTAGCTCTAACTAATTTCTCACCGACATAGACACCCCTATTTAAAAATAATACACTTTACCCAATTCCAGACAGTGATATTGTTGACCAAACACCTCGAATTTCTTACGCGAAATGTAGATTTCTCTCTTTTCTATGAGTTTTATATTCGAAGACAGAAGAAATTGGGGCACACACACGTTCTCACATCGCTAAAGTACCGTTACTTATTATAGAAATCCTATAACAGCATAGCATAGGCCATGTTCCTAAGTATCTCTCATCAGGTAAAAAAAGTCTGTTCTAATCAGCTTAATATCTTACATCTTGCATCACAGGACTAGAGTATTAGACTCATTTTTGGCTCATGATGGAGTCCTAAGATCCACCTCTTTCACAGAGCGCCTCCTCACGTTAGAACTCCGTTAAAGTAACCAAATGCTTCGCCATATACAAAGTCCCTTAAAGTAACAGCACAGAGAAGTTGTAAATATCAGTTTTATTAATACATCTGATTTTACTATGATGGTCGTCTCTCCCTGTGCAGGCGAGAGATTGAAATGTCGTAAAAAGATATCGCTGCAACGAAAAAACGCCTGGTTACCACTCCCATTTCCAAATCATATCCGTGGTACCGAAGCCACGTCACTGATACCAGATTGATAGACTAATTAATTAAACTGATCATGAGACTCACTTTGCATGGCGAGTAATTTTGTTTTCAGCAGTCAGAGTACACTCACCAGGTACCTGAAATGGGAATCCCTGGAACCTACTGAAAACTGACATTTTAAGCTGACTTCAGAGGGGTTTTACCACCGGCAACATACGTTTCACGTAAGTACCGCACTATTAAAAACACGATCACAACAACTACATCAATGTCACTCTGCACAAAAGGTGGTCTTAGTTCTATAGGCGCACCCAAGTATCGCTAACGATGCCCATGTTAGAAATTATATATGCTTTATAAAGCGAGGTATGGTATCGCTTCCGAAGGAAGAGATCTTGCACACAAATACTGCGACATTGAATATAGGCAGTGATTGTTGGTTGTGTATTAACAGACAGAAAGTGGGAGTGCATGTCACCAACAGTGTAAGCTCGTGATAAAATCACCCTTCTAATTTAGAAAGTGATTCTGCTCAGAAACGTGATATTAAGACGATATTTGCAAGATATTTTGCCGGCCGAAGTGGCCGTGCGGTTAAAGGCGCTGCAGTCTGGAACCGCAAGACCGCTACGGTCGCTGGTTCGAATCCTTCCTCGGGCATAGATGTTTGTGCTGTCCTTAGGTTAGTTAGGTTTAACTAGTTCTAAGTTCTAGGGGACTAATGACCTCAGCAGTTGAGTCCCATAGTGCTCAGAGCCATTTGAACCATTTTTTTTTTTGCAAGATATTTTACCATGCTAGCAAACAGCACTCTACCTCAGTACCATGTAGACAGTGTAACAGAGGTTCTGCGATGTATGCACGGGGCTATAGGCGAGGGAGGATGCTGATTGATTGGGAATGATCATATACAGTAGACGGTGTGCCGTGTGAGGAGTCACTTCAAAAATGCGACTCTAGATTTAAGTTAAAAGAAATGTACAAAATCCTATGACAAATACACTTTGAGTCTTCAGTTTCATATAGGTATGAAGCGACTGTTAATATACTTTTCATGATCATCCTATCCTAAATGCATGCAAGTGGATCTTCGGGGACAGGGCAAGTCTTAGGATTTTTTAGTAGGTTGGTGTATAAGATGCGCAAATAGAATATCAAACAACACGTGGGTATGTCAGCAATATGACCATTACATACGGAAAACTGTGGAAAAAACATGAAAAATGACGTAAATCGAGGAAAACCTGATATAATCATAAGAAAGTCTTGTAAAATACTTAAACATTTAAGGAAATACGATGAAATAGGTAAAATCACGGATACCTAGCAAAATTATGGAAATTGACCGAGAATACATAAAATCAGAGAAAAATGACATGAAATGAATACTGAGCGAAATCAATAAAATTGCGTATTCTGGAGGAGGAGAGTAGACTGGTGCTATAGGTACACACCTTAATGGTGGAAAGAATAGGATTTCTAGAGATGTGCCGTCCAGGCGAGACGGCAATACTGTCCAGCACATGAGCAACACCACCTAACATCTGACCATGACTTCTGTGTGCGAGAGGGAGATTACCAGGGGTGGTGGTAAACTGCAATAAGATTGTTACATCTCTGGCTATTGATCATGATGTTGATTTCTTCGTAAGATGCCATTAATGCACTTTCAGCTGCCGTTGATCATCTTACAGGACTGTTGTGAACATATTATAATTTCTGAGCCATAACTGGTTTTGAACTTCATAAATAGCAGGCGCCACTCACCTCTGTAGATCTATGTAGCGTTTGTGTTACAAAGAATCGATGTTTTCTTTGGTAAGCAAGGCAGTTGTTCCTTCACTTTACAGTTTGTCGCCATAATTTATCAGCCGGCCGCGGTGGTCTCGCGGTTCTAGGCGCGCAGTCCGGAACCGCGCGACTGCTACGGTCGCAGGTTCGAATCCTGCCTCGGGCATGGATGTGTGTGATGTCCTTAGGTTAGTTAGGTTTAAGTAGTTCTAAGTTCTAGGGGACTGATGACCACAGCTGTTAAGTCCCATAGTGCTCAGAGCCAGCCCAGCCCAGCCATAATTTATCATAGAGAAACTTGCAGGGGGGATGCACATCAATTGTTGGAAAAATGTTTCTTACATTTGAATGGTAACAGCGTTGCATTCCACACGACTAATAGGTCGTAAAATGCACCATTGCAGCCCCATGATGCATAATCCACGTTTCTTCTTAACCAATTGTTACATCATCACAGCACTCTCATATCTACTATACACTGATGAGAGATGCTAACCTCCTCAGCAAGCACGCATCTGCAGAGGTCTTGTGCATTTGGATGGGTGCCGCGAGTAAGACTGGTGTGAAACCGTCTTCGTTGAACAGCAGTTACAGACCCAGCACGTTCTGCTCCTTCACGAGACTTGGAATGTAGGAATCTAGTGAGTACAGTAACCTCCTACTTCCTGTCAGCTGCAAATTGCATCGTCGACAGTTTGTAAGGAGGTTTGATCAAAGACAAAGCAGGAAGATCTTTCAATCTCCACCTTTATCCTAAGAGGATGAGCAATTGTAATCGTAAATTACGCACTGTGATTGAAGAGCTAGAAGTATGTAGATGACACAATTACATCGGTATAGGTCGTTTTCTCGTATACTATCGTATACATGTTTGAGAATTAGCCATGAGTGGATGTACTGCATAGTAATCTATCTACATTCGCAATCTAGTATATGGTACTTGCAAAGTGGCGGAGGAGTGGTTTAGCGATGATACAGAAACTGAGAAGCATGCTGCCGTGTCATTGGTAGGTGTTGAAATTACGGAAAAACTGAAAGAAATTGCTAAAATTGATCGCACTGTCAACTGTGGTGGTTATTACAGTACATCTACAGTGTCTTTCCCATTTGTTTGAGATGGAGGGAGACTTAGTGAGAGCAACACCTTATGGGGATGGCCAGCATCAGTGATCGCAAACATAGATGCAATACAGGGAATCAATGCTTTTAATCTCTTCGAAATTGAACCCCTACACATCTGCTATCCCATCACTGTGAAAGGTGACATTAAATGTAGAGGTCATCACCTTTAGGCTGCTCTTAGGAAACGCTCCACAGTGTGCAAACTCTTCTAGTTTCCATACGTTGTGATGACTTTTGCATTTTTGTCAGTAAGAAACACTGCCTCTGTCTTTTATTTCAATCATCCTGCGTGTTGTAGGAACAGCATAGTTTACACCTTGTAATGTCCAGCTTTCTGTGAAAGCTAGTGGATCGAAACATGTTCAAATTTGCGTGAATTCCTATGGGACCAAAAAGCTGAGGTCATTGGTCCCTAGACCTACACACTACTTATACTAACTCAAACTAACGTATGCTAAGAACAACACACACATCCATGTCCGAACCTCTGGCGGGGGGGATCGAAACACGTTAATGTTGGTTTGGCACCTGACACAGTCCTCAAAGTCGTAGTGGATAAACCAAATATATGGTGGGGTACAAAGCTGTACTCATATAGTGCTTATATGTGGTACAACAGGAAAAAACTATGTATCAAACTGCTTATGAAAGAACAACACACGGACCATCTCTTGCGACTGACAGTCTGTGTGATATGGTCTTCCTACAGTAAAGGGGATGAAACTTAATACAGGCCTGCACAAGCGACTTCGATCCTATGTATCACTATCTCTATATTTAATAGGATTTCCAAATAGGCTAAGTGCTAACACGCAGACTGTATTTGTTTTCGCTATATCGGAAGAATTATAAAATGATTGACACGATATCTGCATTGTGCGAAAAATGGCGGTTGACCCTAAATAAAGAAAACACGAAGTCCGTTAATTGAGACATTTTCTTTAACATTTGCCCTCCCCCGCCCCCTCCTCCACTTGGTGAGATGCTGCGAAATTTGTAAAATTTGTTTTAAACATCGATTAAAACACTTTATTTTAAACTGGCCAGTGAATAGTATTCAGACAGACACAAACAGACGGACAACAAGGCTCCACGAAGGTGGTATCGAAGGTTTTGTCGCATACCTGAAAAAAAAACTGCCCTTTTATGGGTATAAGCTCGTGGTCTCGCGGTATCGTTCTCGCTTCCCGAGCACGGGGTCCCGGGTTCGATTCCCGGCGGGGTCAGGGATTTTCACCTGCCTCGAGATGACTGGGTGATGTTGTGTCGTCATCATCATCAATCCCCATTAAGGTCGGAGGAAGGCAATGGCAACCCACGTCCAATAGGACCTTGCCTTGTACGGCGGTGCTGGTCTCCCGCATCGTTCCCCTACGCTCTGTCAATGGGTAAGGGACTTCATCGTCGTCATCACATCGGAAGAGAGGGATATGATAATATTTTATCGAGTTCTCTGCCAGGAGATGTTAGTGGAGTTTTTGTAGTTCGTAGTTTTTCTCTGTTGGACGGTACAAGAGAACGAGGATAGAAGGAATGTTTAGGTGACAGACATGACTGCACCCTGAGGGATGCAGATCTCTTCAGACTGTCCTATCTGAATCTAATTTGGAGACACACCACAATGCAGTAGCAAAATCCTCATCCATCTTCCAGTTCCCATGTGATTTGGAGTGTTCCTAATTTTCCCGAAAAGGGATACAACTGTAACTGCTCATACTGTCTTTTCTACTACCACGTGCTGCAGGAGAAAATTATGACAACATGTTCTCATTTCCATTGTGTGGTCAAAAAAAAAAAAAAAAAAAATGGCTCTGAGCACTATGGGACTTAACATCTGAGGTCATCAGTCCCTTAGAACTTAGAACTACTTAAACGTAACTAACCTAAGGACATCACAAACATCCATGCCCGAGGCAGGATTCGAACCTGCGACCGTAGCGGTCGCGCGGCTCCAGACTGAAGCGCCTAGAACCGCTCGGCCACACCAGCCGGCTGTGTGGTCAAAACACGTCCTGTCACATTAACTCACCTCGCTCTGTTTCTCACTTCCACATGGACGAAGTTACAGGTAGGGTGGAACACAGAATGAGGAAGAGTTACAATATGCAGAGGATCTGTCTAAAAAGACATGCTGGAGTTCTGCTGTGTGGGGTACTTAGCAGATAGGTTCGAAAAAGATGACTCTTCTCGAGATATGAAAGTATGATTCATTGGTGGCTCTACTCATTAAAAGGCGTCTCCATAGGATCCAATGCAAGTATGTGGCTGAATGGATAGATTTGATTCCAAGTCGCAGAGAATATTTCTACCAGAAAGTGTAACACAATACATCTGAAAAGTCAGTGTATTGGTCATAGGATTTTGTACTTTTCTTGTGACTTCAATCTAGAGTTGCATTTTTAAAGTGATTTCTCACACGGCACACCATCTACTGTATGCGATCATTCTCAGTCAGCCGTCATCCTCCCTCGCCTATAACATCATGCATATATTGCAGAACCTGCCTAGTAAGCAGGAGATCCGCGTTCAAGTCCTGGCCATAGCACAAATTTTAAATTTATTGCTTCAGCTTCTATTCTTATCGAAGTTGTGAATTCTGTGTCTCCAGAAAAATGTTATTCCACCAGATTACGCTTATATACTATCGTTAGAAACTGTAACTCGGATTATGCTTATTAAGGAATTTATTCCTAAGTACAGTGTTCGCCAGATCATCGTTACTAACTATAACAAGTCAATAGTGAAAAATTGGTTGAAGCATGACTACTAACGTTTAAAACCATCGTTCCAGATGGCGTCTCCCGATCTGTCTCCTTCTCTGATGACCTTGATGTCGATGGGACATTAAAACCTAATATTCTTTCATTCCACTCTACCTGAAGTTGGGTATACGAAGACAGGCAGACCCTTGCTTCAGTTATGCCGTTGCGCTGCCTTGAGAACCACTCCTCAGACCTGCTTCCTCGATCGTCTGGCGCAGTGCAGATGGAATCCGGTGCCCGGAACGAGATGTAGAAGTGTTTCTGTGAAGAAGCGCCAAGAGCTGAAGGGCGAACAAAGGCGCGATGGAGGGCTCTAGACGGTTGCTAAGGGCGCGTGAATTGGACAGCCAGGTGGGCGGAGGGAAGTGGTGGAAGAGTGAGTCAGCGGCTCCTACTCTGCAGCCGGCGACGGCCCCGTCCGGGAGACATGCAATATGCATGGCCGCCGGGCGTGAAGCGCCGGCCGTTGTTTATTCCGTTTGTGCCGCGCGGCTGGAAGCCGAGGCGGCGCCGCGAATTAGCTGACTGCGAGCCGGAGGCGAAGGGCGGGCTCTCGCCCGCTGTGTGCGTAACAGCCGGGGGCGGTTGGCGGGAGGAGTTCCGTCTGTGTGCGTGCGCGTGTGTATGTGTGTGAGGTCCGTGGCGGAGGCGGCGGCCGGGATTAGGCGGGCTCGCTCTCTCCGCTGCCCGGTGGCCGCTGGGATTTGCAGATGACCAGTCGGCGCTCCCGTGTTTGCGGTCGCTCCGCACATCCGGCCTCGCGCGGGTGTACCAGAGAGCTCGCACCGACCTGAAAGCGAGCGTGGGTCTGTCGGCGCCACAGGCCTCCTTGCCAGTGCTGCCACAGTCACTTGGCAGTGACAGGCGTGCCGCGCCCGCTGTTTGTGTGCCAAATCGCATTAAACTTGTGCAGCTCACGTTTCTCCCGGCTTATGAAATGTTCAAACAAATCAAGGCAAAGCAGCTGGGCGAATTCTTCGACACTGATATTTCGATAATATTCAGAATTAAAGCAATAACAGTCCTTGATCGAAAAAATGTAGTCTTTTTGACCTAGGTTTAGGCCACTTCTAAGAGTGCCTTCATCAGAAATAAAACATTTAAACTAGCCTATAACAAAAGTAAAAAGCCTAGCAGCCTAGCAGCATAAAAAGAGAAGGCAAAGTACTTAGGTGTCACGTATAAAATAAATATCAATAGATAAAGCTTTAGTCACAAAATTTTAAAATATAAAACGTAGAAGGCAAGCCACTATGGGCTGCTCACACATGTCGATCTGAGGTGCCCGCGTTAGCAATTGTGGGCAGGTGAACATTACACCAAAAGTGCCATCTAGTAGACACAAATACGAACAGGCTACTTAACAACTGGTTCAAATGGCTCTGAGCACTATGGGACTTAACATCTGAGGTCATCAGTCCCCTAGAACTTAGAACTACTTAAACCTAACTAACCTAAGGTCATCACACACATCCATGCCCGAGGCAGGATTAGAACCTGCGACCGTAGCGGTCGCCCGGTTCCAGACTGAAGCACCTAGAACCGATCGGCCACACCGGCCGGCGGCTACTTATCATTCAAAATACAGACAGACGAATATTCTGATGAACATTATTCAATACATGAAGTAAGAGGTAATATCTTATCTGACAGCAGCAGACATGGTAACAATTTGTCTACATAAGAGCTTAGAAGTACAGTTTAAAGACAGAATTACAAAGGGAGCTGAATAACTCAGCTAGTAGAAAAATGGTATAACATGAAATGCAGTTAATATAAACCATTTAATGAACAAAAATTTATGAATCGACTTAGATAGAAATAGACTTGGGGCCCATCTCCTATCAGCTTCAACGCCTTCTTCATAATAAATACAACTGCAATGTCGCCTTTTCAACCAATAATAGTTTGAAAAAAAATATTCATAAATTTAAATAGAATTAGAAATTTTTAAACATCTTTCTCGAAAAGATGGCCTCCTTTTTACTGAGCAGCTACAATTATATAATAAAAGCTTCTTCAACGGTATATAGCACTTACTTGATACTTAATTTGTGTTCCCTCTTGCAGTTGCCGAAATATATTTTCTATCTAAGTCGATTCACAATTTTTTGTTCTTAAATGGTTTATATTAACTACATTTCATGTTATATCATTTTTCTACTCGTTGAGTTATTCAGCTCCCTTTGTAATTCTTTAATGGCGCTTTCAGCCTTTAAACGGTATTTCCAAGCTCTTATGTAGACAAATTGTTACCATGTCTGCTGCTGTTAGATAAAATATTGCCTCTTACTTCATGTATTAAATAATATTCACCACAATATTCGCCTACCTGTATTTTGAACGTTAAGTAGCCTGTTTGTATTTGCGGCTACTATATCGCACCTCAGCTCGACATGTGTGAGCAGCCCATAGTGGCTTGCCTTCAATGTTTTCTGTTTTAAAATTTTGTGGCTAAAGCTTTGTCACTTGATGTTTATTTTATACGTGACGTGTAAGAACTGTGCCTTTTCTTTTATATTGATAGTGTTGTTGTTGTTGTCTTCAGCCCAGAAACTGGTTTGATGCAGCTCTCCATGCTACTCTATCCTGTGAAAGCTTCTTCATCTCCCAGTACCTACTGCAGCCTACATCCTTCTGAATCTGCTTAGTGTATTCATCTCTTGGTCTCCCTCTACGATTTTTACCCTCCACGCTGCCCTCCAGTGCTAAAATGGTGATCCCTTGATGCCTCAGAATATGCCCTACCAACCTATCCCTTCTTCTAATCAAGTTGTGCCACATATTTCTCTTCTCTCCAATTCTGTTCAATACCTCCTCATTAGTTACGTGATCTACACATCTAATCTTCAGCATTCTTCTGTAGCACCACATTTCGAAAGCTTCTATTCTCTTCTTGTCTAAACTATTTATTGTCCACGTTTCACTTCCATACATGGCTACACTCAATACAAATACTTTCAGAAAAGGCTTCCTGACGCTTAAATCTATACTTGATGTTAACAAATTTTTCTTCTTCAGAAACGCTTTCCTTGCCATTGCCAGTCTACATTTTATGTCCTCTCTACTTCGACCATAATCAGTTATTTTGCTCCCCAAATAGCAAAATTTCTTTACAACTTTAAGTGTCTCATTTCCTAATCTAATTCCCTCAGAATCACCCGACTTAATTCGACTACATTCCATTATCCTCGTTTTGCTTTTGTTGATGTTCATCTTATACACTCCTTTCAAGTCACTGTACATTCCGTTCAACTGCTCTTCCAAGTCCTTTGCTGTCTCTGACAGAATTACAATGTCATCTGCAAACCTCAAAGTTTTTATTTCTTCTCCACGGATTTTAATACCTACTTCGAACTTTTCTTTTGTGTCGTTTACTGCTTGCTCAGTATACAGATTGAATAACATCGGGGAGAGGCTACAACCCTGTCTCACTCCCTTCCCAACCACTGCTTCCCTTTCATGCCCCTCGACTCTTATAACTGCCATCTGGTTTCTGTACAAATTGTAAATAGCCTTTCGCTCCCTGTATTTTACCCCTGCCACCTTCAGAATTTGGAAGAGAGTATTCCAGTCAACATTGTCAAAAGCTTTCTCTTAGTCTACAAATGTTAGAAACGTAGGTTTGCCTTTCCTTAATCTTTCTTGTAAGGTAAGTTGTAGGGTCAGTATTGCCTCACGTGTTCGAACATTTCTACGGAATCCAAACTGATCATCCCCGAGGTCGGCTTTATCAGTTTTTTCATTCGTCTGTAAAGATTTCGCGTTAGTATTTTGCAGCTGTGACTTATTAAACTGATAGTTGGGTAATTTTCACATCTGTCAACACCTGCTTTCTTTGGGTTTGGAATTATTATATTCTTCTTGAAGTCTGAGGGAATTTCGCCTGTCTCATACATCTTGCTCACCAGATGGTACAGTTTTGTCAGGACAATCACTTAGCGGTATAATAATGGCGATAAATCATGTCTTAACTTCTGGTAGTACTTACAAACCGCCAACAATGAGATCGAGAACCGACCGGCCTACCGCGTCTTCTTCACTAATTAACTTCGCGCGATCTTTACACCCCCGCTCAGTTGGTTGGTGCCACACGTGAACGACACTCCTACCTCCCCTGCTTACATGTGAAACTCTCAGCGCTTAATTTCTATATCGTAACACACAGCGGAGTAGGCGGATGGACGCGCGCCCCTTTCTTTTATGCATTATACCAGAGCACGCTCGTCATTTCCTCTACTCTAATGTCCCTTCCACCTTGGCTTCCGCCCCCCTTTCGGACGCTTCTTCCCGGTAGTGGTGCCGGGAACACCGTGACCGGGCATCGCATATTGGTCCATGCCCGCTCTGTCTCCACTCCCCATCTGCCGAGCAAGGAGATGCCTGCAAATCTTCTCAGACCTCTGCACCTTCCACCCTCTTTGTTTACGGCCTCAAACCTCCTAGCTTCTTCTTTCTTTTTGGTCGTCAGTCTTCTGACTGGTTTGATGCGGCCCGCCACGAATTCGTCTCCTGTGCTAACCTCTTCATCTCAGAGTAGCACTAGCAATTTACGTCCTCAATTAGTTGCTGGATGTATTCCGATCTCTGTCTTCCTCTACAGATTTTGCCCTCTACAGCTCGCTTTAGTACCATGGAAGTCATTCCCTCATGTGTTAACAGATGTCCTATCATCCTGTCCCTGCTCCTTATCAGTGTTTTCCACATGTTCCTATCCTCTCCTTACCTATCAGTTCACCTAATTTTCAACATTCGTCTGTAGCACCACATCTCAAATTCTTTGATTCTTTTTTGTTCCGGTTTTCCCACAGTCCATGTTTCACTATCATGCAATGCTGTACTCCGGACGAGCCGGCCGGTGTGGCCGAGCGGTTCTAGGCGCTTTAGTCTGGAACCGCGTGACCGCTACGGTCGCAGATTCGAATCCTGCCTCGGGCATGGATGTGTGTGGTGTCCTTAGGTTAGTTAGGTTTAAGTATTTCTAAGTTGTAGGGGTCTTATGACCTCATATGTTAGGTCCCATAGTGCTCAGAGCCATTTGAACCATTATTTGTACTCCAGACGTAGATTCTCAGAAATTTCTTCCTCAAGTTAAGGCCGATATTTGATATTATTAGACTTCTCTTGACCAGGAATGCCCTTTTTGCCGTTGCTAGTCTGCCTTTGATGTTCTCCTTGCTCCGTCCATCATTGGTTATTTTGCTAGCTAGGTAGCAGAATTCCTTAACTTCATCTACTTCGTGACCATTCATCCTGATGTTAAGTTTCTCGCTGTTGTTCTTTCTACTACTTCTCATTACCTTGTCATCAGGGAACCGTATCATTGATATCCTTTCACCTTGAATTTTAATTCCACGCCTGAACCTTTATTTTATTTCCATAATCGCTTCCTCAATGTTCAGATTGAACAGTAGGAGCGAAAGACTACATCCTTATCTTGCACGCTTTTTAATACGAGCACTTAATTCTTGGTCGTCCACTCTTATTATTCCCTCTTGGCTGTTGTACATATTGTATATGACCCGTCTCTCCCTAAAGCTTACCCCTACTTGTTTCAGAATTTCGAACATCTTGCACCATTTTACATTGTCGAACGCTTTTTCCAGGTCGACAAATCCTATGAACGTATCATGATTTTTTTCTTTAGTCTTGCTTCCATTATTAATCGCAATGTCAGAATTCCCTCTCTCGTGCCTTTACCTTTCCTAAGGACAAACTGTTCGTCATCTGTCGTATCCTCAATTTCCTCTCCATTCAAAAAAAATGGTTCAAATGGCTCTGAGCACTATGGGACTCAACTGCTGAGGTCATTAGTCCCCTAGAACTTAGAACTAGTTAAACCTAACTAACCTAAGGACATCACAAACATCCATGCCCGAGGCAGGATTCGAACCTGCGACCGTAGCGGTCTTGCGGTTCTAGACTGCAGCGCCTTTAACCGCACGGCCACTTCGGCCGGCCCTCTCCATTCTTTTGTATATTATTCTTGTAAGCAACTTGGATGCATGAACTGTTAAGCTGATTGTGCGATAATTCTCGCACTTGGCAGCTTTTTACGTCTTCCGAATTGTGCGGATGATGCTTTTTCGAAAGTCAGATGGTATGTCGCCAGACTCATACATTCCACATACCAACGTAAACTCATACATTCTACACACCAACGTGAAAAATCGTTTTGTTGCCACTTCCCCCAATGATTTTAGAAATTCTGATCGAGTGTTATCTATCCCTTCTGCCTTATTTGATCTTAAGTCCTCCGAAGCTCTTTTAAATTCTGATTCTGATACTGGATCCCCTGTCTCTTCTAAATCGCTCCTGTTTCTTCTTCTATCACACCAGACACATCTTCCCCCTCATAGAGGCTTTCACTGTATTCTTTTCACCTATCCGCTCTCTCCTCTGCATTTAACAGTGCAATTCCCATTGCACTCTTAATATTATCACCCTTGCTTTTAATGTCACCGAAGGTTGTTTTGACTTTCCTGTAAGCTGAGTCTGTCCTTCCGACAGTCGTTTCTTTTTCGATGTCTTCACATTTTTCCTGCAGCCATTTCGTCTTAGCTTCACTGCACTTCTTATTTATTTTATTCCACAGCGACTTGTATTTCTGTATTCCTGAGTTTACCGGAACATTTTTGTACTTCTTCCTTTCATCGATCAATTGAAGTATTTCTTCTGCTACCCACGGTTTTTTCGCAGTGACCTTCTTTGTACCTACGTTTTCCTTCCCAACTTCTGTGATGGCCCTTTTTAGAGACGTCCATTCCTCTTTAACTGTACTGCCTACTGAGCTACTCCTTATTGCTGTATCTACAGCCTTAGAGAACTTCAACCGTATCTCATCATTCGTTAGTACTCCTGTACTCCACTTCTTTGCGCATTGATTCTTCCTGAATAATTACTTAAACTTCAGCCTAGTCTTCATCACTACTATATTGTGATCTGAGTCTATATCTGTCCCGGGTACACCATACAATCCAGTATATGACTTTGGAATCTCTGTCTGACCATGATGTAATGTAACTGAAATCTTCCCGTATCACCCGGCCTTTTCGAAGTATACCTCGTCCTCTTGTGATTCTTGAACCTCTATTCGCTATGACTGGCTGAAAATTGTTACAGAACTCAATTAGTCTTTCTCCTCTCTCATTCCTCTTACCTTACTTCAGTATTATTGTTATTATTTGTCCACCCCTTGTTAATAAAAACTTTTGCTCGCCTTGTTCTAGTGCAATGTCTCAAGTTGATTCCACCGGCAGGATGGCCTTTCTGTTGTATTTATGCTTGTACAAATAAAGGTGTTTTGTTTACTTAAACCGTTTCTGGTTAGAAAAAAAAGACCTAGAGGGAGCGGTTCAGAGATGGGGAAGGGAGAGGCATCGTGACCAGGCCCCGGGTTTTAACACCTGCCCACCCTGTCTCCACCAGCTCAAAACTAACTACTCTACTCCTCACTTTGAAAAATAAATAAATAAAATGAAAAAGAGGCAGTAATATATAAAAAAAATATTTAAGACGCCAGCTCTCAACGGCTGGGGAATCCGGGTCCGAGAACACACACAAAAAAAAAAAAAAAGTCGATAGAGCACTAGTCCCGCTAAAGGCAAAGCTCCCGAGTTTGAGTCTTGCAGGTAGTTTCATATCAGCGCACACTGCGGTGCAGAGTGAAAATTTCATTCTGGAAACATCTCTCAGCCTGTGGCTAAGTCGTGTCTCAGCCTTATCTTTTTTTCCAGGAATGCTAGTCTTGCAGTGTTTCGCAGGAAGACTTCTGTGAGGTTTGGAGACTAGATGATGAGGTACATGCGGAGGTATAGCTGTGAGGTGGAGTCGTGTATCGTGTTTGGGTAGCTCAAAAGGGGACCATACGAACTTACCCTCGCCGATTTGATTCGTTTTGTCAGGATGTATACGGAACGGCTATGACTTTAGCATGTGTAAACAGAAAGCCGCAGCTCTCAACCGTTTTCGAGAAAATCTAGTTTGAAAATTGCAGGTCTTCTTATGCTGCGTGCTTTGAAGAAGCGCTAGGGTTCTCTGAGTCAGCAGCCGAGCTAGTAAGCGCCTAGTTTCATAAACACGAGGCCTGTGGATCGAATCTAGCTGCGAGTTAGCTGCACCAGTATTAGATACTATGCTTCGATACTGTGTGAGACCAAGAACAGTGTATAATTGTTAAGCAAGTTTGTTTTGCAATAGATGCACTGAAAAATTCCATGGACATGCAAAAAAAGAAAAAAACGGCGTTAATTACATCTGCTGTATGTCGCGATAACTATGATTCTACGATCAATATTGTCCTTACTCATGCAGTGCTCGTAAGTAACACATTAAACACGCCACAAATTTAGATGCAATAATATAAATAAAACGACTACATTGGGCCGGCCGGGGTGGCCGAGCGGTTCTAGGCGCTACAATCTGGAACCGCGCGACCGCTACGGTCGCAGGTTCTAATCTGCCTCGGGCATGGATGTCTGTGATGTCCTTCCGAACTGACTATGCAAATGTAGACGAGATGTGGCTCAAATTCAAAGATATAGTAGCAACAGCAATTGAGAGATTCATACCTCAAAAATTGGTAAGAGATGGAACTGATCCCCCATGGTACACAAAACAGGTCCGAACGCTGTTGCAGAGGCAACGGAAATGCATGCGAAGTTCAGAAGATCGTGAAATCCCGAAGATTGGCTAAAATTTACAGACGCGCGAAATTTGGCACGGACTTCAATGCGAGATGCCTTTAATAGGTTCCACAACGAAACATTGTCTCGAAATTTGGTAGAAAATCCGAAGAAATTCTGGTCGTATGTAAAGTACACAAGCTGCAAGACGCAGTCAATACCTTTGCTGCGCAGTGCCGATGGTACTGTTACCGACGACTGTGCCGCTAAAGTGAAGTTATTGAACGCAGTTTTCCGAAATTCCTTCACCGGGGAAGATGAATGGAATATTCCAGAATTTGAAACACGAACAGCTGCTAGCATGAGTTTCTTAGAAGTAGATACCTTAGGGGTTGCGAAGCAACTCAAATCGCTTGATACGGGCAAGTCTTCAGGTCCAGATTGTATACCGATTAGGTTCCTTTCAGATTACGCTGATACAATAGCTCCCTACTTAGCACTCATATACAACCGCTCGCTCACCGATAGATCTGTACCTACAGATTGTAAAATTGCGCAGGTCGCGCCAGTGTTTAAGAAGGGTAGTAGGAGTAATCCATCTAACTACAGACCTATATCACTGACGTCGGTTTGCAGTAGGGTTTTGGAGCATATACTGTATTCAAACATTATGAATCACCTCGAAGGGAACGATCTATTGATATGTAATCAGCATGGTTTCAGAAAACATCGTTCTTGTGCAACGTAGCTAGCTCTTTATTTGCACGAAGTAATGGCCGCTATCGACAGGGGATCTCAAGTTGATTTCGTATTTCTAGACTTCCGGAAAGCTTTTGACATCGTTCCTCACAAGCGACTTCTAATCAAGCTGCGGGCCTATGGGGTATCGTCTCAGTTGTGCGACTGGATTCGTGATTTCCTGTCAGGAAGGTCACAGTTCGTAGTAACAGACGGCAAATCATTGAGTAAAACTGAAGTGATATCAGGTGTTCCCCAGGGAAGCGTCCTGGGACCTCTGCTGTTCCTGATCTATATAAATGACCTGGGTGACAATCTGAGTAGTTCTCTTAGGTTGTTCGCAGATGATGCTGTAATTTACCGTCTAGTAAGGTCATCCGACGACCAGTATCAGTTGCAAAGCGATTTAGAAAAGATTGCTGTATGGTGTGGCAGGTGGCAGTTGACGCTAAATAACGAAAAGTGTGAGGTAATCCACATGAGTTCCAAAAGAAATCCGTTGGAATTCGATTACTCGATAAATAATACAATTCTCAAGGCTGTCAATTCAACTAAGTACCTGGGTGTTAAAATTACGAACAACTTCAGTTGGAAAGACCACATAGATAATATTGTGGGGAAGGCGAGCCAAAGGTTGCGTTTCATTGGCAGGACACTTAGAAGATGCAACACGTTTACTAAAGAGACAGGTTACACTACACTCGTTCGTCCTCCGTTAGAATATTGCTGCGCGGTGTGGGATCCTTACCAGGTGGGATTGACGGAGGACATCGAAAGGGTGCAAAAAAGGGCAGCTCGTTTTGTATTATCACGTAGTAGGGGAGAGAGTGTGGCAGATATGATACGCGAATTGGGATGGAAGTCATTAAAGCAAAGACGTTTTTCGTCGCGGCGAGATCTACTTACGAAATTTCAGTCACCAACTTTCTCTTCCGAATGCGAAAATATTTTGTTGAGCCCAACCTACACAGGTAGGAATGATCATCATAATAAAATAAGAGAAATCAGAGCTCGAACAGAAAGGTTCAGGTGTTCGTTTTTCCCGCGCGCTGTTCGGGAGTGGAATGGTAGAGAGATAGTATGATTGTGGTTCGACGAACCCTCTGCCAAGCACTTAAATGTGAATTGCAGAGTAGTCATGTAGATGTAGATGTAGATGTAGTTAGGTTTAAATAGTATAAGTTCTAGGGGACTGATGACCTCAGAAGTTATGTCCCATAGTGCTCAGAGCCATTTTTTTTCTTTTTTGGCTACATTGGTCTGATTGAAAGTTCTCGTGTATCCTTTTTCATTTCCAACATCTCGAAGAAAAATAACTTTTTCTCTCTCTTTCATACTAAAGAATACAAAAATATTAAAGCAATTATTATTTGCAGGTCATAATAAGTCTGTTGTTGGAATTACGTGGGAATAAAAAAAAAGTAGCGAGATCGATCCAGAGACCTCCGACTTAAGAATCTTAACGTTGAGTCGCTCAGCTGCAGACTCTGTGAAGTCCCGCAGCCCTAGAAGGCATAGAGCTTAAGTACGCTTACAATTTTTAAACTCGATTTTCTCAAAAATGATTGAGAGTTACATATTCCTGTTGACATATGTTGAAGTCCTAGTCGTGTCCTGTATGCCCTGTCACTATTAATCATATCGGTGAGGGGAAGTCGGTACTGTTGCCTCATCAGTCGGTAGAGCACTAGCCTCCGAAATGCAGAGCTCTTGAGTTCGAGTCTCGGTCCAGCACAGAATTTTAATCTTCCAGTAAGTTTCATAATACATGATACATTGTTACAGGTAACATGGTGATGTCATTACACACGAACTAGTCTGTTTTCGGGGCGGTCTTGGCCTTCATAAAATATCGTCTGGTCACGGTGGTGATGACGATGGACGAATGGATGGCTGTGTTGCTGCAGCCCGTAATTCAGCTACGGAATCACCAGGTAGGCACTTTTGCACAACGGCCTGCGGAGCTATCATGGTGGAGCCGGTGCATTAGATACGCCGCGACGTATCCAAATTAAGCATATGTTGCCAAAGTGTAGTACATAACTTGACCGGACAAAATATTAGTAACTCCCTTGAAATAACACACTGGTCTATTTCGAGCGCCGTAAATGGTGTAAAGCAGGTACAGGATGGTCACGTGACCCTCTACGACTGTCATAAGTCATGGCATTGAAGGAGGATGTTCGTGCCACTCAGCTGTGTTTACTTAGCGCAGTTAAGATGGATCGACAGAATGGCAGCAACATAGAACACCGTGAATTAAGCTCCCTGGTTTGATGGTGTATCGCGGAGTCTGTACAATGTGTCTAAGAGGATTGCTGTTTCATTCGCAGCCGGGTAACATGATGTAAGAACAGTATCAGTTATAATATTCTAACGGATAGGGAAGGGAGACGAGTGCCAAGCCCTGTTAAGTCACTTTTAAAACCCGACACGAATTTTTGCTGTTAGTGAAGGCAAGTCAATCTGGACCAGTTTCCAAGAGTGCATTGCGAAGGGAACTGCATGCAGTGGACATTTGGAGGCGGGTAACTGCACCACATAAACCTGCACGTCTTCATCGGACTAAACAGCTCAGAGAGATTTGGTTGTACGGGGGGGCGTTCCGTAAGTAATGCAACACCTTTTTTATTCTCCAATTTCGGTTCAAAAATGCTGACTCAATAGTGGAAGATCGTGGAATATTCCCGCTTTAGCCCCCTATAATTTTATGAAGTTCCGATAGATGGTGGCAGATAGTTGTCATTTAATTCCTGTTAGTGGAAAAACAGAGAATCTTACATAGTCATAGGCGCTTGTAAAATGTCAACGAATACCTGACAGTGAACAAAAGCACGGTGCGTCGTTGGGCAAGGCGTCTGTCACATCGGAATAAGGTCACGCAAACCTGTCCGATTACCTGCGTGCTGGCCGGTCGTACACATCTGTAACTCCTGCAGTTTTGGAACGTGCGGACACTCTCATTCGAGGTGATTGACATATCACAATCAAACACCTCGCTGCACATCTGCTGGTACTGCAAACACTCTCGCCCACCAGTTGATGAACTCAGTTATGTGCCCGCTGGCTTCTTCGCCGCCTAACAGAAGTCCATCCTGAGCAACGAAGGACCATCTGTGTGGCATTACTTGCGCTTTACGACGCTGATTGTGAAATTTTCGTCAAACATCGTCACAGGCGATGAAACATGCGTTCATCACTTCGAACCGGAAGCATCCATCTTACATCCGGATCTCACACCTTCGACTTCCATATGTCAGGCCCAATAAACGATGCAATCTGCAGGAAGCGGTACATGCATGATAGGGATGTTATTGATGCAGCAACATATTGAGTCCAACGTCGTCCGATAGAGTGGTACCATGCGGGTATACATGTCCTCCCAGTAAGGTGACGTAAGGCCGTCGCATTGAATGAAGATTATGTTGAAAAATAGGGTTTTGTAGCCAAAAGAGTGGGGTATAATATGGTATTTTGGAATACTGAAAAACCTGCTTTGAAAAAAGAAAGTGTTGCATTACTTATCGAACTCCCTTGTAGCTGACTGGAGCCGTGTAGTGTGCTCCAACGAATTGTCATTTCATTTCTTTTCAAATGATTCAAGGCATCCATTGTACCGAAAGCTTCGATTACGCGATGAGTCACACAAACCTGAAAGCTGTAAATTCAACTAAATACTTAGGGATTATAATTACAGATAACCTAAATTGAAACGATCACATAGATAGTGTTGTGGATAGAACAAACCATAGATTGCGATTCATTGGCAGAACACTTAAACTACTAAAGACACTGCTTACACCACACTGTCCGCCCTATTCTGGAGTACTGCATCAGGTGGGACTGACGGATGATATCGAAAAAGTGCAAAGAGGGGCATCTCGTTTTGTATTATCGCGAAGTACGGGGGATAGTGCCACATACATGATACCTGAATTGAAGTGGCAATCATTAAAACAAAGAGGTTTTTCGTTCCGACGGGTTCTTCTCATGAAATTTCAATCACCAGTTTTCTCCTCCGATTGCGAAAACACTCTTTTGGCACCCACCTACACAGGGAGGAATGATCATCGCGATAAAATAAGAAAAATCAGGGCTCACACAGAAAAATTTAAGTGGTCGTTTTTTCCGCTCGCCGTTCGAGAGTGGAACGGTAGAGAGACAGCTTGAAGGTGGTTTATTGAACCCTCTGCCAGGCACTTTATTGTGAGTAGCAGAGTAATCACGTGGATGTAGATGTAGCTCAACGCGGCATTTAATCCTCAGTGTGTGTAGGATGTATTTCTGGCCGGAAGTCGGTCGTTTGTTGCTTGGGGATGTTTCTCGTAGCATACTTCGGCATACTGGTTGAAGTTACCAAGACGTTTATTTTAACATTATAGGTGACCAAACGTTGCCCTTTCTTCTAATTTACATGATGAGTTTGCTATGGATACTTCGCTTTTACAAGATGACGACAGCCGTATTCACAGACTGGACGCTTGGCTTACTGTGGTTGCATCAAAAATATTTGGACTCTCTTTATGTGTCTGTTAGTCACAACGGTTTCGAGAAAAGAGTAATGATAACGTATATCTGGAAATGGCTCGTTTTCGAAATGATATTGAAATAAAGTTTTTATGATGTTAACAATGCTCAAACGTCACGCTGGAATCTCCCAGCACATTCCACAGACCATTTTCACACAGGTCGTATTGTTGGCACGTTTTACGACGACTCTAGTGACAGGACTCCAGTACATTTCGTCACATTCTAGTGGGATACACAGCCTGCAATCTTTCCGATTTTTGTCTGTGGAACATGTGGTGGATGTTCAATAAAACTTCTCTAGGCTTGCGACAGCGTCGTCATGATCTATGGACCAAAAGTTCGGTGTTCCTCTACCAGGGTTCTGAAGACTACTTGCAAAAGTACCTGGAAGGTTGAGGTATAAGGGGCATTCAAGTGAAAACGAGATAGATTGGAAGCTGTAGGAAAATGTTTATGGTTTCAAATGTAATCACCGTAACTGTTAATATATTTAATCCTCTGAGAGTCAAAACAGCCAATCCTTCCATGGAAAATTTTTTGCGGTTGCCTATGGAGCCATGATAGTACACGACTAAGGCGCGCACCTCTCCGTCCGAAGGAAGTCGATAGCCACGAATGTCTTCCATCAGGACTCCAAAAATATGAAAAACTTACGGGGAGAGATCAAAACTGAAAACACGGAAGGAAGATGTGGTTTAACATCCCGTCGACATCGAGGTCATTAGAGACGGAGCACAAGCTCGTATTGTGTCAAGGATGGGGAAGGAAATCGGCCGTGCCTGTTCAAAGGAACCATCCTGGCATTTGATTCGGGAAATCACGGAAAACCTAAATCTGGATGGCCAGACGCGGATTTGAACCGTTGTCCTCCAGAATGCGAGTCCAGTGTGCTAACCACTGCGCCACCTTGCTCGGTGAGATCAGAACTGTGTAGAGCATGTGTAAGGACTTCCCAGCGAAACTTCTGCAGCGTAGTCGAAATAATCTAGGCAGCATGTGGGCGTCCATTACGTGCAACTGAATGATGCCATCCGTCAGCATTCCTGGGCGTCTGGACTTGACGGCGCACTTCAATTTTTCCGACGTGTCCACATACTACTGTGCGTTAATTATGGCGTCGTGTTCCAGGTAGCCACTGAGCAGCGGGCACGTGCAGTCAAAGAAAAAAGATCATCATAACTTTCTCGGAACTGGCACGCACACCTTTTGATTTTTTTAGTGTGGGGGGAGGGGGGGGGTAAATCCAGGTTCTTCCATTGTTGGCTCTGACGTTTGCTCTCCGGCTCTAAACAACGACACTATTTTTCTTCTGCCGCGACACTACGGGACTGGAAGCGATATTCTTCCTCCGGATACCGTTCCGGGTGCTGCAGCGAAGTTAACGTTCCGTTCAACATCAGCTCCTCCATCATGCTGTGGGAATCCCACTGCGCACAGATTTTGCGGAATTTCAGATGATCTGTCATGATGGCGTGAGCGGGACCGTGACTGATGCCCAACATAAGCGAAACGTCTTCCACCGTCGGCAGTCGGTGATCTCTGATGGCAGCATCCACCTCAGACATGACAGGAGTGATGATATGTTGAACCTATCCTGGCCGACTGCTGTCTTTCAGTGACACCCGATCTTCTTGAAATCGCTTATTCCACGCTGTACTCGCCGTATATGGCTGTGTTCCGGCATGACTTTCATTTCCTGACACTCGTTCCGCCTTCAAAATCGCAATTAGCCTCGCGGTTCCTTTTTCCCGACCTTCGTGGTGAAGTCGGACCCACACGACCCGCTGACCTCACGTTGAGCTCGCCCAACAGCGCTGGACGTTCGTGCTGTACCTTTTCGATTCCCAACAGAAGGCACTTCTAACACACTCACATCTACCAGCGTCACATACGTCCGCGCCATGTTCGTTATACAGTCTATCTAGTTTTTATGTGATTGCGCCTTATATTAAGCAACATGGAAACGCGATCACATTGCAGAGAAAGTCTTACCGAGATTCAGAGCAACCGGTGAAATCTGCGCTCGCACACAAAAATTCCATGTCCACCGAGCATTATAAGTGGAGGGACATCCTAACAGTGTGGCCCGTAAGCTGAACACCCCTTTGCATCGTAAACAGCGATGTTTTGCTGTTGTGGTCTTCAGCCCAGAGACTGGTTTGATGCAGCTCTCCATGCTACTCTATCCTGTGAAAGCTTCTTCATCTCCCAGTACCTACTGCAAACTACATTCTTTTGAATCTGTTTAGTGTATTCATCTCTTGGTCTCCCTCTACGATTTTTACCCTCCACACTGTCCTCCAATAATAAATTGATCCCTTTATGCCTCAGAATATGCCCTACCAATCGATCCCTTCTTCTAGTCAAGTTGTGCCACAAATTTTTCTTCTCCCCAATTCTATACAATACCTCCTCATTAGTTATATGATCTACCCATCTAATCTTCAGCATTCTTCTGTAGCACCACATTTCGAAAGCTTCTATTCTCTTCTTATCTAAACTATTTATCGTCCATGTTTCACTTCCATACATGGCTACACTCCATACAAATACTTTCAGAAAATACTTACTGACACTTAAATCTATACTCGATGTTAACAAATTTCTCTTCTTCAGAAACGCCTTCCTTGCCATTGCCAGTCTACATTTTATATCATTTCTATTTCGACCATCATCAGTTATTATGCACCCCAAATAGCAAAACTCCTTTACTACTTTAAGCGTCTCATTTCCTAATCTACACTCCTGGAAATTGAAATAAGAACACCGTGAATTCATTGTCCCAGGAAGGGGAAACTTTATTGACACATTCCTGGGGTCAGATACATCACATGATCACACTGACAGAACCACAGGCACATAGACACAGGCAACAGAGCATGCACAATGTCGGCACTAGTACAGTGTATATCCACCTTTTGCAGCAATGCAGGCTGCTATTCTCCCATGGAGACGATCGTAGAGATGCTGGATGTAGTCCTGTGGAACGGCTTGCCATGCCATTTCCACCTGGCGCCTCAGTTGGACCAGCGTTCGTGCTGGACGTGCAGACCGCGTGAGACGACGCTTCATCCAGTTCCAAACATGCTCAATGGGGGACAGATCCGGAGATCTTGCTGGCCAGGGTAGTTGACTTACACCTTCTAGAGCACGTTGGGTGGCAGGGGATACATGCGGACGTGCATTGTCCTGTTGGAACAGCAAGTTCCCTTGCCGGTCTAGGAATGGTAGAACGATGGGTTCGATGACGGTTTGGATGTACCGTGCACTATTCAGTGTCCCCTCGACGATCACCAGTGGTGTACGGCCAGTGTAGGAGATCGCTCCCCACACCATGATGCCGGGTGTTGGCCCTGTGTGCCTCGGTCGTATGCAGTCCTGATTGTGGCGCTCACCTGCACGGCGCCAAACACGCATTCGACCATCATTGGCACCAAGGCAGAAGCGACTCTCATCGCTGAAGACGACACGTCTCCATTCGTCCCTCCATTCACGCCTGTCGCGACACCACTGGAGGCGGGCTGCACGATGTTGGGGCGTGAGTGGAAGACGGCCTAACGGTGTGCGGGACCGTGGCCCAGCTTCATGGAGACGGTTGCGAATGGTCCTCGCCGATACCCCAGGAGCAACAGTGTCCCTAATTTGCTGGGAAGTGGCGGTGCGGTCCCCTACGGCACTGCGTAGGATCCTACGGTCTTGGCGTGCATCCGTGCGTCGCTGCGGTCCGGTCCCAGGTCGACGGGCACGTGCACCTTCCGCCGACCACTGGCGACAACATCGATGTACTGTGGAGACCTCACGCCCCACGTGTTGAGCAATTCGGCGGTACGTCCACCCGGCCTCCCGCATGCCCACTATACGCCCTCGCTCAAAGTCCGTCAACTGCACATACGGTTCACGTCCACGCTGTCGCGGCATGCTACCAGTGTTAAAGACTGCGATGGAGCTCCGTATGCCACGGCAAACTGGCTGACACTGACGGCGGCGGTGCACAAATGCTGCGCAGCTAGCGCCATTCGACGGCCAACACCGCGGTTCCTGGTGTGTCCGCTGTGCCGTGCCGTGCTCGCAGTGTCCGAAGCAAGTATGGTGGGTCTGACACACCGGTGTCAATGTGTTCTTTTTTCCATTTCCAGGAGTGTAGTTCCCGCACTATCACCTGACTTAATTCGACTACATTCCACTATCCTCCTTTTTCTTTTGTTGATGTTCCTCTTATAGCCTCCTTTCAGGACACTGTCCATTCCGTTCAGCTGCTCTTCCAGGTCCTTTGCTGTCTCTGACAGAATTACAATGTCATCGGCGAACCGCAAAGTTTTTATTTCTTCTCCGTTAAAAATTCATACTCCGAATTTTTCTTTTGTTTCCTTTACTGCTTGCACAATATACAGATTGAATAACATCGGGGATAGGCTACAACCCTGTCTCACTCCCTTCCCAACCACTGCTTCCCTTTCATGCCCCTCGGCTCTTAAAACTGCCATCTGGTTTCTGTACAAATTGTAAGTGGCCTTTCGCTCCCTGTATTTGACCCCTGCCACCTTCAGAACTACAGTATTCCAGTCAACATTGTGAAAAGCTTTCTCTAAGTCTACAAATGCTAGAAACGTAGGTTTGCCTTTCCTTAATCTATTTTCTAAGATAGGTCGTAGGGTCAGTATTGCCTCACGTGTTCCAACATTGCTACGGAATCCAAACCGATTTTCCCCAAGGTTGGCTTCTACCAGTTTTTCCATTCGTCTGTAAAGAATTCGTGTTAGTATTTTGCAGCCGTGGCTTATTAAACTTACAGTTCAGTGATTTTCACATCTGTCAACACCTGCTTTCTTTGGGATTAGAATTATCGATATTATCGCTTTCGCCTTCTAGTGTCTCGCCAATCATTGCGAACGCTGTCAGAACTTTGACTTGTTAAAAAATGATCAAAGAGCAGTAAAAGAATTTAATATTAGTTCCACAATTAGAAACAAGCGAAAATATTGTGAAGCATAAGTTTATCCCTCTCCTCCTCCTCCTCCGCCCCACCACCGTCCGCGTTGGAATATAAAGGGAATGGCTGACGAGCTCTGAACAAGTGGAATGAATTTTAACGCGAACGCACTTTGTCTACCAGTAACTTGTACCCTCACAAGGTAACTATGTTGGCGATTCACTGTTTCGCTCCCTTCGTTCACGTTCCGAAAGCTTACACATTTTTCTCGTTACGGCGTGCGCCCGCGCTGACATTCCGCCGGCATTTAATTCGGCAGTTTGCCATCGCGGATGTTTACTCTTTTCAGCGGCTCTTGTAAGGCCTCGCTTTAATGAGCTCGATACCTGGCTAGGCCGGTAGCTTACGCGCGCGCACGCCCTGTCCTATACAGCAGAAAGCCGCCAGCAAATCTGCAATTAACGTCCGACTCGCTCTCTCTATTCAGACGTTAATTTCGATGGAAACCATGGCACGCACACAATACGCCCGCTCCTACCGTATGTTTTGTGCTACGAATACCTTTCGCATTGTATCGTTCAATCAAAAGCGTTCCATTGAAGCCATTGTTGTCGCGCACTGAAATATAAATTTCTGCACGGCAGACAAAGGGCGCCAAAAATAACCGGATGCCGCCCAAAACTGTGTGGCCCCGCGTTAGAATATCAAGCCGCCGAGATTATTTTAATTAGCCGCCTGTTTCTGATATTAGTGCCAAAGAAGCCGGTTTAATTAAATCTTTTGTCGAGATGACTGCGCGCTATTGTGTACGTGTATGTATGTGTGTGTGTCTGTGACGGGTACTGAGTGGAAGAGAAATTTCAAACGATAAACGGCATGCAAGCTTTGCCACTAGTTTAACCAGCTAAAATGTATGGCTCCATGTAATGCCGTGGACCCAAACGACAAGTGGCAAATTTGTTGCGGTGCGCGACACCCAGAACGTTTGGCAATAAATGACAAGTACGATAGACACCTGTTTTTAAAACTTTATTTTTGGAAATAACAAGCGACGAAGTAAGAAAACATTGGAGTAGTTTTCAAGGCTAAGGACCATCTTTCAAGAGAAGGGTTTGGTCATGAAAACTAAAGCTGCGATGAAACATTTCTCTATACCTATCGCTTGTTGCCTATCTGCTTCTTTCCATTGCATCTGTTGCCACTTACGTAGCTAACGATATTGCGCATATTGTCATGCCTATCTATCGCATCCCAGCTCAGACATTGAGAGTCGTCGAAGTCCTTGCTGTTCCGAAAGACCCTTGACCATCACCGCCGAGGAAAACACTGTTAGTAGAACTTGCCGATACCCGTCGCTAAGTACCGGGTGATAAAAGAGTCCGTATAAATTTGAAAACTTAGTAAACCACGGAATAATGTAGATAGAGAGGTAAAAATTGACACACATGCTTGGAATGACATGGGGTTTTATTAGAACAAAAAAAAAAAAAACCAAAGTTCACAAAATACCCGACAGATGGCGCTGGACAGCAAAACGTCAGTGATTGCGCATGACAATCGTGTATAAAAGGAGCTGTAATGAGAGAGAGAATCAGATGCACCAGCAGTCGCAGCATGTTCACGTTACCTGAAAAGGCGCTTTTAGTGAAGCTGTATTATCAGAATAGGGAATGTGCTAGTTTAGTGTTACGATCCTATCGCCATGGGAAGGGGATTCGAACGGGTTAAATGGTTCAAATGGCTCTGAGCACTACGCGACTTAACTTCTGAGGTCATCAGTCGCCTACAACTTAGAACTAATTAAACCTAACTAACCTAAGGACATCACACACATCCATGCCCGGGGCAGGATTCGAACCTGCGACCGTAGCGGAACGGGTAAAGGTTCGTTGACAAATGAAGCTGTGGCGAGAATGATTTCTAAGCCACGGGTTGTTTAGACTATAGACCCCGTAGTGGCCGACCGAGCACAAGGTGTAATGCTACTGAGACAGTTCAGGAAGAAATGGAGACTGTAGCGGGCACGTCTATGCACGGGGAAGTCAGCGCTCGTGCAGTCACACGTCACACCGGCATTCCATACACTACTGTTTGGTTGGCACTGAGGCATAACCTCCGATGCTATCCGTACAAAATCCATCGGCGTCATGAACTGTTACCTGGCGATTTAGTGAAGCGGAGGGCATTTGCGGTGTGGGCGTTTCAAACGATGGCGGAAGATGACGATTGGTTGAGTAACGTATTGTGGACCGACGAAGCTAATTTCACGCTCCGAGGGTCTGTCAACACCCACAACTGCAGAATTTGGGCTACCGAAAATCCTAGAACTGTCGTGGAAACTCCATTGCTCGACGAGAAAGTCACGGTATGGGTTGGATTTACCACATCTACCGTTATCGGGCCTTTTTTCTTCGAGGAAATGCGTGATTCTGGTTTTGTAACTGCTACCGTGACGGGTGAGAGGTATGCCGGTATGTTACAGAATCGCATCATCCCAAGCCTGGCTGATAAACACCTGCTGGAACGTACGATGTTTATGCAGGATGGCGCTCCACCCCATATTGCTAGACGCGTGAAAGATCTCTTGCGCACGTCGTTTGGTGATGATCGTGTGCTCAGCCGCCACTTTCGTCATGCTTGGCCTCCCAGGTCCCCAGACCTCAGTCCGTGCGATTATTGGCTTTGGGGTTACCTGAAGTCGCAAGTGTGTAGTGATCGACCGACATCTCTAGGGATGCTGAAAGACAACATTAGACGCCAATGCCTCACCATAACTCCGGACATGCTTTACAGTGCTGTTCACAACATTATTCCTCGACTACAGCTATTGTTGAGGAATAATGGTGGACGTATTGAGCATGTCCTGTAAAGAACATCATCTTTGCTTTGTCTTACTTTGTTATGCTAATTATTGCTATTCTGATCAGATGAAGCGCCATCTGTCGGACATTTTTTGAACTTTTGTATTTTTTTGCTTCTAATAATACCCCATGTCATTCCAAGCATGTGTGTGAATTTTTGCCTCTCTATCTACATTATTACGTGATTTATTCAGTTTTCAAATTTATACTGACTGATCACCCTGTATATAAACCAACTCAGCATAGTCCCTATTAGCGCGTATAATGTGTGTATTTACTGCTGTTCTGATGATAAACATTAAACCATGGTCACTTAAGAAAAGTTCCGCAAAATGACTGCAGTCTTGGACGAAGTTGCCACTAATGTAACACGTGAGCTGAGAAATTTAGTTCCAGCACAGCAAACTCATCAACACTCACAAATAACAAATAAAAGCATAACCTTAATATATTAGTAGCTGTGGTCACTGCGACTTTTGCTCGTTCGTTTGATCACGATGTTCGAATGTCACCGAGATCATGAAATATTCCTCGCAGCCAAAATTGTACTGCGTCAAACTGACCTGAAAAAATATCTTAAATTCTTTCTAAAGTTTTCGTGAATAATACTTACCGGAGAGCATCGAAATTCACACGACTTGGTAACAGAGGACATACCTCCAGACACACACAAAAAAAACATAAAACTTCAGTTTGCTTGTACCTTAAACGGAAGAGTAATGCGTATTTCCACATTAATTAATGTCAGAAAGACAGAACAATACTATTTATCATTTACGTAGAGAAAAAAAAAACTGTGACACAAAGTTGGTTAATCTGAAACTTCTTTCATGTTTACACAGAAACTTTTTGAAGATTTTATGTTTAGCAATTCATTTCTAAGGCACTTGTGTTCTTTCTTTTAAAAAATCTCAATTCGAGGCCAGAGGCAAAATAACACACAATATTCATTTAATATTACAGTATATTCATTTTCACAAGGAATCATTTCAATATAACTTCCTCAAGTAGTTGGTTGCTCCGTGAAGAGTTTAAATTTTTCGGCTTTCAGATAATAATTTACGCTGTCTCCAGTTCTTCTTCCTGTTGACACTGCCTACAGCTTCGTCTGTTGCATGATATTACTCACAGAGTGCGCTTTCATTGACTGGCGAAAGGTTCTTTTCGCACTCCGCCCCATTGTGTACTCTTAGCTACAAAGAAAGAAACAGAAAATGAAAATTTTGATTGTCGTCTTCTCCCATTTCTTACACTTATTTAAAGCAGCTTTCTTTCTTTCCACATTATTATCGTATTAACAGCGTGCAACGACATTCACTCTTGACGAAATGCTGTGGAAGAAAGGAAGGAAAAAATATGTTGTTCCTCCCTATAAAGCTAGTTAAAGCATGTTAGGACAAGGTATGCCCCGACATGGGCCACACGCTGCGGCATCTACCCATCCACCATCCCTCCAGCTATAGTCTTCCGCATGGACTCGTGTCTTAATATGTGACCCAACATTCTAACTCTTCTATTTATTATAAGTTAACTTGCCTCAGGCATGGATGTGTGTGATGTCCTTAGGTTAGTTAGGTTTAAGTAGTTCTAAGTTCTAGGGGACTGATGACCACAGAAGTTAAGTCCCATAGTGCTCAGAGCCATTTGAACCATAAGTTAAACAGAGGAGCACGTGATACCGACCAGTCACCGTGTCATCCTTTGTAATATGGCGTCATTCGGATGAGATATGAAGGAGCGTGGAGTCAGCACATCGCTCTCCTGTCCGCTATCTGCTTTCCAGACCTTACCCAATTAACTCTTCATTTGGCAGAACGGGGTTGAGTGTACCTCATTGCAGTTCTCCAACCAACGGAATCCATGGCTGTACAGGTAACTGAGCCAGGTATCTCGCCAAGGCAATTTGACACACTGACCGCTCTTCATTATGTTCTTTGTTATGCATTTACTCTTGCCGTGCCGTAGCAGAACGTTTTCAGTCCTGAATCAACCCATTTAATCTTCAACAGCCTCCTGTACCGTCACACTGAAAGATACCTAATTGTTTCATTACTGTCTATCCCCATTGTCCTGATAAGGAAACTTTTGCAGCAGCAAATGTAGAGTGGAAGTGACTGGGAGTTGTTGGGGCGCAAGTATATAGTACCTGACAAAAGAACTTAAGCAAACAGATGAGACTGGCGGATGTCAATACTACTTGGTACATCTACACACCGTCAGGGTTGCAATTTTCTGTAACAAGTAGAACGGTCTGCGGACTGAGTTAGTATTGTTCCGGTCTAGTGTTGTTATCAGGTTTATTATCAAACATAAAGGGCGTAAACAACGTCAGATGTTGAGTGATTACCGTGAAGGACACACAGATACAGTTTACTTGTATGAGACAGCGTTATCGGCACCTCTGCGCCTGCCATCCGAGAACAAGTAGTGGAAGCCCAGCAATACTCTGTGTCGTCCCGAACCGTTGACTGGGGACAAGCAGAAACTGGAGTATGGAATTAGTATCCCACGATTAGCTGCCGTTAACGCCATGAGAACAAGAGCCGCGTCTAGTGTGACCAGGAAGCATATGCTGCCGATGAGGTACCTCGCATTGTGTTAAACGATGAATCGCGGTTCTGCACTACCTCGGATTGTCATCTTCTGACAGTGTGGCGGCTTCAACAGGACAATGCTCACCCACACAAGGCGCTTATCTCTGTGGATATTGTGTGTGATCAGTACAACAGAAAAACAGTCAAAGTTGCATACTGCACTTTTATTTGCAATACTTGATGACTGCTTTTGGGTCTTCTATTTTGGGAAATACCATTTTGACCATCTGGATGATTTGAAAATGGGCCCTGATCCGAAACTAGTCATAAAGTAAATAAAAGTGAAATTTGCAACCTTGACTGTTTTTCTGTTGTGTTAATTAACACAAGTTGCTGCTCTGCAATTAATTCAACACGCTAGAAATTCGTTTTCGTGTGATGTGCTCTCGCGATTAGCAAGATCTCCAGATCTGCCCACGATGGATCAAGTGTCGGACCAGCTCAGACGTTAACTCTGCACTCCCACTGCCAGCAAACAGGATTTAGAGGACCAGTTAAAACAGCTGCAAGCCAGCTTGCACCAGGAGAGGGGAAGGCGGATAGTCGTCTTCGGTTCAGTGGTAGAATTTTGGGAAGATGTGGTTCGTCTGTAAAGGAGACCGCTTATGAAACACTAATACGAGCTATTCTTGAGTACTGCTCGAGTATTTGGGATCCCTAACAGGTCGGATTGAGGGAGGACGTAGAAACAATTCAGAGGTGGGCAGCTAGATTTGTTACTGGTAGGTTTGATCATCACGCGAGTGTTACGGAAATGCTTCAGGAACTCTGGTGGGAGTCTCTAGAGGAAAGGAGGCGTTCTTTTCGCGAATCGCTACTGAGGACATTTAGAGAACCAGCATTTGAGGCTGACTGCAGTACAGTTTTACTGCCACCGACTTATATTTCGCCGAAAGACCACAAAGATAAGATAAGAGAGATTAGGGCTCGTACAGAGGCATATAGGCAGTCATTTTTCCCTCGTTCTGTTTGGGAGTGGAACAGGGAGAGAAGAAGCTAGTTGTGGCACTAGGTACCCTCCGCCACGCACCGTATGGTGGATTGCGGAGTATGTATGTAGATGTAGGATCCAACGACTTTATGACACCCTTCCGAACCGAATCATTGCTTGTATTTTTCCATAGGGAATCTTCATAGTGTTGGTGGATTGGTAGTGCCAAGTTACTTGTATATTTATCTCTATTTTCTGATCACTGAAGTAACATCACATAGTCTCTCAACACGTGACGTTTTATTTCGTTTCCTTCTCCACTGCTGGGTGCTTCACTTTTATTGTCAAGCAGTATACTTTCCTAGGTAACACAACTTTATAACAAATCAAAATTGAACGTTAACTTGAATGCATTTACATACAAAAATGAGCCTGTTATTAAGGAACAACAATAAAAAAGCAAGAATAAAATATGCTCAAAAGCTAAAATTCAGGTAACGGAATAACCTAAGAAAATCACATTAGACGCTGTCGGTGTTGTAACTAACTTCAACAAGAAATGTGCCCAAAATCACTACAAAATGCAATAAGAATAGTAAAGCACATAATCATTAGACGTTATTGGAAAGCACCAAAAGTAGGCAAAGTTTTATGCGTTAATTATGACATCAAAAAGTTATTAGTTCAAGTGAGAAAGTTACCGACGATGTTGTTGAGTTCGTCTGTCTGAAGACTGGTTTGATGCAGCTCTCCATGGTACTCTATCCTGTGCAAGCCTCTTCATCTTCGAATAGCTACTGCTAACTAAATCCTTCTGAACCTTCTTATTGTATTCATCTCCTGGCCTTTCTCGATGATTTTTATTCCCCACACTTCCCTCCAACACTTCATCGGTGGTCTTTTGATGTCACTTCCCTTCAACACTTAATCGATGGTTACTTGATGTCTTCTATCAACCGATCTCTTCTCACAGTCAAGGTGTGCTACAAATTTCTTGTTTGCTGAGTTCTGTTTACTACCTCCTCATTAGTTACGCGATCTACCCACCTAATTTCAGCATTCTTTTGTAACACTAAGTTTCAAAAGCCTCTGTTCTCTTCTTGTCTGAACCGTTTATCGTCCACATTTCACCTCCATATAAGGCTACGGTCTAGACCAATATTTTCAGAAAAACTTCCTGACACTTAGACCTGTATTCGATGCTAACAAATTTCTCTTATTCGGAAACACTTTTCTTGTTATTGCCGATCTACATTTTACATCCTGTCTACTTCGGCCATCATCAGTTAATTTACTGTCCGAATAGCAAAATTCAGCTACTACTTTTAATGTCTTGTTTCCTAATCTAATTCTCTCAGTATAACCTGACTTAATTCTATTACATTCATTGTCCTTATTTTGCTATTGTTCATGTGCATCTTATATCCTCCTTTCAAGACTCTGTCCATTCCGATCATCTGCTCTCCCAAGTCCTTTGCTGTCACTGATAGCACTACTATGCTATCGGAAAACCTAAAAATTTTTATTTCTTTTCTTTGAACTTTAATTCCTACACCAGCTTTTTCTTTTGTTTTCTTTACTGGTTGCTCAGTGTACAGTTCGGTTGTAGTAGGTGGTCATTAGTAGCGTACAAATGATTAGTACTACTTAGTGGCGTTTTTATCTCAGTAGGATGATGATACTGTTATATGAGGTGGTTTGCTAATGTTGTGTCTGTGTTTCCACTTTACAGTTTTTTATGTGTTAAGAGTGTCATGTTACAAAATTACATGTAAGTTGATAGACAGTCATTCAGAATTAACTGACATATATCTGATTTGCTGAATTTATTTGAAGTTGTGCAGAGTGCGTGTAATTTTGCTTTTAAGTGTCATCACAAATCACCTCGTACATGTAATAGAACGTGTCTCCCTTCATCTCGCGAATTTTTAAAACGTGTCTGGTTATTAGACTAAGTGAGGAAAGACTTTCTTTTCGAGACAAATATAGCTCATTCACATGCAATCAGCGTCTTTTTTAATAGCAAAAGCTGCAATACAGCGCTTTCTCAAGCACAGACACGACATGAAACCCATACCACCCGTAGAGGTTAAAATAGATTTCAGCCTCCTTCATAGATAGATTGTAACCTAAACTTCTTGATCCCTCCAAAAACTGGCGAAGGAAGTCACACACACTGTGACCAAGCTGTTAGCCGATGTTATCTGGCGACCTCTGGCGACGGTGTCTGGCGATCGTTGTCGATGTTGCTGTAAAAGCAGACTAAAGATCCCCATATACAAGCCTGCTGATCATACGTGACATACTGGGAGTGGGGGAGCAGGACCTTCACTGTGCTGTGATTATTACGGTTCAGCCAACTATTCGCACATACAGACGAACTGTGCCATCGTAACTTCAAGGTTTATATTTTTCGAAGCTAGTGGCTGCTTCCATTTTACGAAATTCTGCTTTATTCGTGGAATCCTTGAACTGTGTCTTTCTTCCGTTGTCCTCCCGTAGCTACTGCTTCTTCAGGAGTCTTGTCAAGTATACCGTGTAGCCATCCAGCATTTTCAAGTTCTGCATGCACCATTGTCTTAGTTTTCTAGTTTTTTATGTATGTATTACACCTAAGAGGTGGCACACGTTTAATTTCATTAAACACCAAACTCAGCGCCAGTTCATCCTCGGCAACCAATGCTGTTTTATCATGCCATTTTTCTGCCCATGACAAATGACTCTCACTTCGAAAGAAACTTTTACTCACTTTACTATTTCTTGAATAAACGATTAATTATTGGTGGCTCCACAGCTATTCACGCTTCCAGAAGACATTTGACTTGATGGTGTGGAAACGTGTGGAGAACAAATGGGAAGCTAACTGCTGTTTTGTGATTCTTTTCTATTTCCTGTAAGTAAATTTATCTTATGTTAACAAATACACTCTAAGACATCAGAGAGAGAGAGAGAGAGAGAGAGAGAGAGAGAGAGAGAGAGGGAGGGAGGGAGAGAGAGAGAGAGAGAGAGAGAGAGAGAGAGAGAGAGAAAGAAAACACAGCACCACGAAGGAATTATCCAAATGGAACGGAAATCGGTGGATTCGACGTACATGTACAGAGAAACAAATGACGTCACTTTCAGAACAGTTAGATTATTTACTCAAGACAGAGTTCCACGAATTGATTAAGTCAGTAATAACACATTGGTCTATCTTTGGACCTTATTCAAGCAGTTATTCAGCTTGTCATTAATTGATAGAGTTCTTGGATGTCCTCTTGCGGGATATCATGACAAATTCTGTCCAATTGGCGCGTTAGATCGTCAAAATCCCGAGATAGTTGGAGGGCCCTGCCCATAATGCTCCAAAAGTTCTCAGTTGGGGTGAAATCCGGCGACCGTGCTAAGGGTGCCTGCTGTGAAAAGAAATGGTACCCCAGACCATCACTGCTGGTTGGCGGGCCGTATGGTGAACGACACTCTCTTTGGTATCCCACACCGTCTAGGGCATCTCCAGACACGTCTTCGCTGGTCATGGGGTCTCAAATCCAAGAGACACTTACCACTGAAGACAATTCTACTCCAGCCAGTGAGACTCCAGGACGAAGACGCGTCAGGAGGTGTCCTGGACGGCGGAGAAAACCAACCTGAGTGTCGTCCGCCATACTGCCTGACTACTATGGATAATGGTCTGGGGTGCCACTTCTTTTCATAGCAGGGCCTTTCTGGTTGTTATCCGGGGCACCCTTACGGCACAGCGACACGTCGATGACATTCTACGCCCAGTTTGTTGCCGTTCATGGCATGCCGTCCTGGGTTATATTCTAGCAAGATGATGCCCTCCCGCGCAAAGCGAGTGTTTCTATCGCTTGTCTTCATGCTTGCAAAACCCTACCTTGGCAATCAAGGTCACTAGATATGTCTCGAATTGAGAAAGTTTGGAGCATTATGGGCAGGACCCTCCAACCAGCTTGGAATTTTGTCGATCTAACTCGCCAGCAGTACAGGATTTCGCACGATATCCCTCAGCACAACATCCCCAACACTCTAAACCAGTGACAACGACTGCTTGCATGAGGCTCAGAGGAGGACCAAAGCGTTTTGACTTGAGAATTGGTGAGGCTCTTTCTCATGAACAAATCGTCCAGTTATTCTGAAATTGTAATAATTTGTTTATCTGTACGTGTACATCACATCTACCATTTTCAGTTTCTTCGGATACTTCCTTAACGGCGTGTCTTCCTTTTGTCTTGGAGTGTATGTTAGGAATATAGGTTCAAAGACGGCCAAGTCAACTTCTTGTCGAAAGTGATGTCTGCTGAGTATACGTTAAAAGTTCACTATGAAACATGCGCCTCCACTGTCCATAATCTGTTAGAAATGGTGACACAAACAGGTCTTCCTTTTATGAGAGTCGAATATAATGAGCCACAAAGTTCCGACAGTTTTTCCACAACTTCGCTACTGCAGCGCCACCAAGCGTTTGGCATGTATGAACACAGTGCGAAATGATTGTGTGTATGGAGTGGAACAGCACATTCAGTGTGCAAATGATGTCATATATTGGAGTTTACTCTGAATCTCGAAACTGTAGCAATCGTAGCAACTTCAGTTGGATTTGATATACATGCAGGACTGTTATTGTTCAAAGTGAACAAGTATTATGTTTGTTCTAAATGTGACGACATATGTGCTAGGTTTAGTTTAAGCTATGCAATACATAAGGAGAAAGTGACACGAATGGTCGCGCTGCAGCACTAACTGTTACAGCCGGAAAAGAGAATCTTGAAGAGATATATACATTTTGATACCTGGGAAGCAGAATAGATGAACATGATAGTTGTATGCAAGGCATAGAAGCAAGGACAAGGTCACAAGGACTTTTATAAAATTATAGAGACTACTGTCCAATAAAGTAAAAATTGTGCCCAAGATTGAATGTAAATAAATAAATAAATAAATAAATAAATAAAACCCTCGTAAAATGAATTGGACCTTTGGAAATTAAGCGCATCAGGTTACAATTAATTTCTCGTGTTAAGGTGTTGTCATTAATACGATTACGACTCTGCTACTGTGAACTGTACATATTGCATTGCTCTGAGATTTTATTATTGTATACTGACATTAACAGGAGACCGCGCAGTACTTTAATTACGTTTTTCTATTCGTATTCTGAAAAATCACCACCACGTTTAGTGCCAGAGAAATACGGAAGTAGCAGCACTAAAAATAGCAAGTTCTTAGTTTATATCATGCCGTTTTTCTGTCACTACATGCTAGACGCTTGGAACGCTATCATCACTTCAGCTGTTCTTTTTTTCTTCCCTAAAGAATATCCTGACTGTTTGTCGTAGATTGTGCTTCTATTAAGAAGTTTGTCCAAATATTATTGTTTGCATAGTGATCAATAAATGTAAAACTGGTCAAAAACTCGAACTCCGTCTGTACAGACCCCAGAACGTCCAACGCTACTGACCGACTGCCGTGTCATTCTGAGACTATAGGGGTCACTGGATGTGTGTACGGAAGGACATGGGGTCAGCACACCGCTCTCCCGGCCGTTGTCAGATTTCGTGACCGGTCGCTACTTCTCAGTCAGGGGGCTCATCAATTAGCATTACAACGGCTGAGTGCAGTCCGATTCCCTATAGCGGAAGGTCACCGACCAAGCACGACTTCGGTGATCGGAGGGGAACCGATGTTCCACTGCGGGGTTGTTATGACTTATTCCCCTAATGGTAGTGATATGTGTCACATTGCAGTCCTAAATATATATCCTGGTTTTATGGCCATCCTGAAAAATAACACTTGACTATTTTTTAAGTCGGAAGCTTCATCCATTCATGGTTGTAATAGTACATCTGTTCTAGCATGTGTTAATAAGAAAGCTTGCGAGAAATGATCAGAAAATAAAGATTATTCTACTGAACATTTTGGAACGGTAAACCTGAAGTCTCGGGAGCAATACTAGCCTATATGTTAAACGGACTGTGCGTAAATAATTGTAATAGCTATACCATGAGATGATTATAGCAAAGTTACTGCTGTTGTGTACATAGCTGTATACTTCAGTTGCGATCTTTGATTACTATATTAGCACGTCACAGTAGAACTAATTTCCAAAATAATAATGTTATTACAGAAGCTGGAAAATTTGTTTGCCAACGATTTATTCACTGCGAGTAATATCGTAATTTCCTCTGCAGCATAGAATCTATTTTCTTTTAACGGTTTTTTGTAATAATTATTACTGTTCGAAAGAAACTGGCTGTAAACTATATCAAAGTGTTCCGGCTGAAATGCTATTATGTTTGCGTATATACAATTTCTGTGGTTCGTTGTGGAAATGGCTTACTGCACAAAGATGTCGAACTTGGTTTTTCTCTCTCATCTGTGACTGTAGCAGCGATACTGATTGAACGGGAAGATCGCTAACTACGGCTCAGCAGTTGTTTCGCTGTAACGGGAAGATGCTAAGATGTTTTGTGATTTAACAAATTAGTTGAAAATATTAATTACTCCAACTGCTTCTTCGTCACTTCGTCCTATTTCGAAAACTTCTGCAGATGTTTGGAATGGAATATGGAGATAGAATTCAATGGATTGTTACATAAATACACACACTTTTAAGCACAACAGTGGATACTCATGAAATAATATATTTGACAGTTTTGGTGTCAGTTTTGTTTAAGCTTCCACATTGAAACTTACTGCGCCGTTGCCAATCTGTTTTTCTAGCATATGAAGTTTGTGCAACCTCACTTCCCACTGCACAATCTACACTACTGGCCATTAAAATTGCTACACCACGAAAATGACGTGCTACAGACGCAAAATTTAACCGACAGGAAGAAGATGTTGTGATATGCAGATGATTAGCTTTTTAGAGCATTCACACAAGGTTGGCGCCGGTGGCGACACCTACAACGTGCTGACATGTGGAAAGTTTCCAACCGATTTCTCAAACACAAACAGCAGTTGACCGGCGTTGCCTGGTGAAAAGTTGTCTTGATGCCTCTTGTAAGGAGGAGAAATGCATACCATCACGTTTCCGACTTTGATAAAGGCCTATCGCGAATGCGGTTTATCGTATCGCGACATTGATGGTCGCGTTGGTCGAGATCAAATGACTGTTAGCAGAATATGGAATCGATGGGTTCAGGAGGGTAATACGCAACGCCGTGCTGTATCCTAACGGCCTCGTATCACTAGCAGTCGAGATGACAGGTATCTTATCCGCATGGCTGTAGCCGATCGTGCAGCCACGTCTCGATCCCTGAGTCAACAGATGGGGACGTTTGCAATACAACAACCATCTGCACGAACAGTTCGACGACGTTTGCAGCAGCATGGACTATCAGCTCGGAGACCATGGCTGCGGTTACCCTTGACGCTGCATCACAGACAGGAACGCCTGCGATGGTGTACTCAAAGAAGAACCTTGGAGTCATTATTTCAGATGAATGCAGGTTCTGTTTACAGCATCATGATGGTCACATCCGTGTTTTGCGACATCGCGGTGAACGCGCACTGGAAGCGTGTATTCGTCATCGCCATACTGTGAAACGTCCCCTTTGAACAATTATACAAGACTGTGTTTAAACTGACACACAATATTTTTAGCGCAACGCAATCTGACTTTCAATAATCCCTACAAGAGAATGGTCCTGACTAACATTAACCTATACCTTTCACAAATCACTTACCTCACAAAAATCTTCGTTACTCGAACTACTGCAATACAGCGAGCGCCACTACTGCAAGCTAAATAAAAGATTCAAACTGCGGAAGGCACTAACTACTGATAGGCATAGTTAGCAAATGAAAGATTTTAGTAGAGAACAAACAATGTATTTACCTTAATAGTCATAATGTATATAGCAGTTCATGCCACGCAGTCTTACAAATTCCAAAACTCCGCCATTTCTCTCCCCACATCCACCACTGCTGGCGGCTCACCTCCAACAGCGCAACGCTACGCGCTGTTAACAGCCAACTGCCCAACGCTACAATGGCGAGTATTACAACAACGCAAACCAGCCACAGACTGCACACAGCACAGCCAGTGATTTTCATACAGAGCGCTACGTGGCGTTACCAATAAAAAAAACCTAAACAGCCTACTTACAACTGGCGTATCACCCGGCGTGATGGTATGGGGTGCCATTGATTACACGTCTCGGTCACCTCTTGTTCGCATTGACAGCACTTTGAACAGTGGCCGTTACATTTCAGATGTGTTACGACCCGTGGCTCTACCGTTCATTCGATCCCTGCGGAACCCTACATTTCAGCATGATAATGCACGACCGCATGTTGCAGGTCCTGTACGGGCCTTTTTGGATACAGAAAATGTTCGACTGCTGCCCTGACCAGCACATTCTCCAGATCTATCACCAATTGAAAACGTCTGGCCAATGGTGGCCGATCACCTGGCTCGTCACAATACGCCATTCACTACTCTTGATGAACTGTGGTATCGTGTTGAAGCTGCATGGGCAGCTGTACCTGTACACGCCATCCAAGCTCTGTTTGACTCAATACCCAGGCGTATCAAGGCCGTTATTACGGCCGGAGGTGGTTGTTCTGGGTACTGCTTTCTCAGGATCTATGCACCCAAATTGCGTGAAAATGTACTCCCATGTCAGTTCTAGTATAATATATTTGTCCAATGAATACCCTTTTATCATCTGCATTTCTTCTTGGTGTAGCAGTTTTAATGGCCAGTGGTGTACTCCTCTGTGATAATTCACTATCTCTCCGCTTCTCTAGTTTGGGATAAAATTTATTATCCACTCCGTACACAGAAACTGTTAATGTACGATACACTCTCATTTCTTTGATGAACTCTGTACAATTCTAGCTCGTCCGATGTCGTGAATTCTTAGTCCGTCTGTCGTCTTCTGCGTCGGCCCATGCATGTCCAAGGAAACTTTGCATCGTATTCAAATAATACAGGCACTGCAATAGCGTATTTGTCTGCCGATACCGGGCAAGCGACATTTAAGTACAACGTCTAACCTATACGGGAATATGCACAATGGATGTACGACTACAACTCGTAAACGCATAGCTGACGATGTATGGAGGTTTGGGTCTAGCCGACAGTGGTGCACGGGTAGCCACATGACAACGCGACCTCTCGCAATAAACGGGAAATGCGGGATCGAGTCCTGGTCCGGCACGAATTTTCATTGTCGTCATTCCACTATACAGCTTATGGCAGTTCATAATCGCAATTGGAAGGCTCCATGTTGAAATACCTCCGCCGGCGGACACTTTCGCTGCATCCCAACGCCAGTGAGTCAGGAGGAGGACGGGGAAGAGGAGGGGGAGGAGGAGGAAGTCGGATCTCATACAGCGACCGTCGTAGATCCGGACATAGTGGAATTCTGACCCTAAACACACAAGGGTAGGCTTTCAGATGCCCTCGGCTCACATAAGCCACTAATTCGTGGATCGCTGCAGGCCTGAGACAAAGTGCATACACAAAAGTGTCAGGAATGCACATGTGGAGGTGGGTGACACTATGGAACGGTGGAAGAAGACTCATCCTGCTTAAAAAAAACGAAAAAGAAAAGTTTGCTGGACGTGGAGAAGGCTGCTTATAAACACGAACGCCAGCAAGTTCTTTGATGAAGCACAAATATAAGACCGTTCAGGCGTCAAGCAGAGACAGCCGTCATAAAGAAGTACTGTGTGGCTGCTTTCACAGTAACTAAGGAATGTGGAAGTACATCAGAGCAATATGCCGGATTAATTGAGACCAGTTCTGGGAACGGCGTAGAGAGTGAACTTTTGATAAAACCGCCGGTTCGTGAATCTCACACCAGTCCATGCAAGATGGAAAACGTGCACCCTGCACTGGGAGGCGTGGTGACGAAACGGCATTGCCAGTCAGTGGGTGGAATTGCAAAGTAAGTCTGCCAACGACAGAGCCAAGAGGAGGAAACGTTCGAGGAGTCTGTGAGCTAAGTAGATTCAAGAGAAGCGAATGGACAGTAGGTGAGACAGCGCAAAAACAAGAGGACATGCAAGCCCTTTGGCCCATTGTCTACTCAGTCCTTTGCCTTTGATTCTGATCCCATCCGAATATTCATCGTTACTTTGAGACTTACTCTTTTCCTGATCCGTATTAAATGGATGAATCACTATGGTCTAATGTTTGGGAATGAAGCACTCCACGGAGTATTAGAAAGTCCTCGCCTAACATTCGTCTCCCAGCACCATGACAACGCTACCACAGCTACACAACCCACTGCCAGCAGGTAATATGAAGACCGTTCCACGGCCTTTCTGCAAAGCCGCGGAACACCAATGAGGGATGACTCGCTGCCACACACAAACGATGCGACGCGCCTGATCGACCCACTATCGACCGCCGCCATAACCACACGACAAATGACTACGAAGAATGATGAGATGATTCATTCTCCCCTCCACACCCAGGCAAATTGACAGTGAGATTTGTAATTTTTGTAAAAGATACGGTAATGAAAACAAACATCTCGTGATTTACTCTTGTAATTAATCTTTTCCATTTGCGTATCAACCCCTAAACGTCATAACATTTTACTGTTTAGTTCACTGTGTGACTGTAGTATTTGTACATATGTATGTATGAATCCGGGGACCTAGAAACGACGTAGAGGCTTCGTCCCGCCGTAGCCTCAGTGGTTCACAACCCCACAACAGAGTGTAACTGAGACGGAATAAAGGGAACCAGCCCGCATTCATCGAGGTAGGTGGAAAACCGCCTTAAAAACCATCCACAGGCTGGCCGGCACACAGGACCTCGACACTAATCCGACGGACGGATTCGTGTCGGAGGACCGGCACGTCTTCCCCCTCGGGAAGCAGGGCGTTAAACCATGAACTTGGGCCCCTGCAGCAGATGACGTCTACGTATTCCCAAAGCCGGCCGGTGTGGCCGTGCGGTTCTAGGCGCTTCAATCTGGAACCGCGTGACCGGTACGGTCGCAGGTTCGAATCCTGCCTGGTGCATGGATGTGTGTGCTGTCCTTAGGTTAGTTAGGTTTAAGTAGTTCTAAGTTCTAGGGGACTGATGACCTCAGATGTTAAGTCCCATAGTGCTCAGAGCCATTTGAACCATTTTTGTATTCCCAAACTGAGCCAACAACATCGTCGATTACGACTGCAGTGGACACGGAATCATAGGGAATGATGTTTTTATCAATGATAAATGGTCGCTAGGACGGATCAAGCACGTTTCTAGTTACACCAGGCCGGTGGTTGTGTCCGGATAGTCTGTCATCCAGGCAAACTGTTGCTCGAAACACGGACCACACCACCGGCACAGAACAGTGGCGGCAGTATTGTGCTAAAGGGGTAGCATTCCTCTCGGCTTTTATGGTATCTGCACTCGTAAGCGAAGGCGTCATTGAACTACGTGAACATTATGCTTGATGACATTCCCAAAAGCGACGGCCTCTCTCACATGAATAACTGTCCTCATCACAAGCCCAGAATCGTGCAGAATCGTTCTGGGGTGGTACGAGGAGTATGAGAGTGGACTCATGCTTGTCTTGGTCCCCAAGTTTCCCCGATCTGAAGAGGCAAGAGAGACTTGCACGGTGTAAAGTCAGAGTGAATTGGCACGCAGAGTTGCATTCTGTGCTGTTCCCGCAGAATCTCGCTTCTGTTTTAGGCGGCCAGATCGACTCCAACGTGTTCACCGAGCGAGGGGCGCAGTGGTTAGACACTGGACTCGCATTCGGAAGGACGACGGTTCAATCCCGCGTCCGGCCATCCTGATTTAGGTTTTCCGTGATTTCCCTAAATCACTCCAGGCAAATGCCGGGATGGTTCCTCTGAAAGGGCACGGCCGCCTTCCTTCCCCCTCCTTCCCCAATCCGATGAGACCGATGACCACGCTGTCTGGTCTCCTTCCCCAAACCAACCAACCAACAACAACATTCCAACGTGTTCGTTCATGATGTTGGGTCAGACGGAACAATGCGTCCTTGTGGACCCCTGGACCCCCCCCCCCCCCATCCCCCTCCATCCATATGTATGCATGTCCGAAGAACATTGCATAGTTCTTCTTAACAAAACAGGCACTGCAGTATCGAATATATCCACTGATACCCGACAGCGACTTTAAATTAAAATGTTCTCGCCTCGTATACAGAACTGCGAATACATTTCATGTATCATCTTTATTATGTGACTTGATTTGCTTCGATATACCGAGGGTATCTATTTCTAAATTACTCACGTTGGCAGCTGCTCTAGGTTCGAATTGGGGACTGTTACTTTACCTTCTTTGGCGAAAGAATTTTTGGAATAATTTTTGATAGTTCACTTTAGTTGTTCTATCATCAGGAACCGTATCATTGCTATTGCGCAGTGGAGGGATAGATTGTGTGTTGGCGCCGTTATATCTCGCATACGACCAGAATTTCTTGGATTCTCTGCCATATTTCGAGGTAAGTTTCTTTGTGGAAACTATTAAAACCATCTCGCATTGACGTCAGCGCAAACGATCTGCAAACCATCGCTTATCTTGGAGATTTGGCGTTTTTGTAAACCCGCCATGATTTTTATTTGTTTCTGCAACAGCGCTCTGGGGGATCTGTTACGTCTCTAATTAATTTACATGACATAAATCTCTTAACTGCCGTCAAAACAATTTCTGTGAATAAAAGCCACAGCTTACATAGTTAATTTCGAAGGAATCGATGCTGTCCTCTAGGACCGACTAAAGCGAAATTTTATCTGCTTATTGAAATAGCTGTATTTGTGTTAATGTTTATGTATCTGTGTTATCCCATTCAAATATATCTATTCGGTACATACATGTTGTAGTAGAACATGGGACGTGATGATGGTCTTTTCACATTTCCTTTTCTTTCTTACAGGTAAGTGCACCTACAAATTAGTGTGACTGAAGGACAAATATCTCCGTGTGATACTGTTGTGTTGGTCGCTGAGGTACGTGTTAATAACATAAATTTGCAGCTCCACTTTGCTTTGAGAAATCATTTGATGCCTTTAGTAATTAAAATAATCCGGTTATTTATAGTGATGTATTTCAGGCTTCATATGGATATTATGACAGATATACACCCTACTTCAACAAGTAAACTGAATTGCAAGCACTCCTTTTTTTCTTGGTAACATGTACTGTGAATAGTTTTTGTAATTTAGTGGTGTTGTATGCCATGAGTGGAAAAATTGTACAAGAATTTTATGAAGTCCAATTCATCTAAAGTAATCGGCAGTTGTGTGTATTGATTTTGAAAGACAAGAGATGGGACGTTCTTATTCACAGAGCATGTTACAGCAATATGTTCTGAAGGAATGATTAGCATTTGAATCATGTCGGTCCGCGGGTTCAAAGTCAGTGTCGATATTGCGGTCCAAAACCATCTACCGGTAAAATATACCTGCGACTCTCGTTGTCACTGTAAAGTAAAATAAGTAAATTGGGTTGTTTTGGAAATCAGCCTTACGCAAAGATAATTAGTTTTTTATATTTACCGAGACATGTTTCTACACCTATCTGTCATCGTCTGTGGGTCAAATTTTTATTTCTGTAAAGCACAATATCAAATTTATGACAGTTTAACTGTTGTACCCCAAAGAATTACAATATGTGCAATTTGCTTTGTGTTGTTTAGACGCTCACCTTGAAATTACATTGCTAAATGAACTGCATTATTATACACCGATTTTTGTGCTCTTTTTCGTCGTTTTTTTGACAGCATGTCGTCTGAAAACTAGTCATGAAGAAAGTTTTTGTGTATTTGTGAAGAACTGTTTCATGGGTAGAGGTTATGTGCGTTTCCGTACTTACATGTTTCATGCTGTTGCGTGACTCTGTTTGGTGTCTCGATCACCTGCTATTTACTGCACTGTTTCCACACAGTTTCTCACAGACTTTTCGTTCACTAGTTCACCTCGCATCCACTTTCACAAAATGTGGCGAAACGTGACCTGAGCAGACGCTTCTGACTCCATACTCAGTGAGAGGTGTTAAGTTATTGTCGCTGCCCACTTGTTCATCGTTGGTCTTGTGTTTGTTGTGGCGCTAATTGTGAATGTTTCGTCAGAACTGGTGTGGCGTGTCTGCTTGGAGAGGACAGAATGTGTGTGTGTGGCTGCGGGTGTATGAGGAAAAAGGGGTTGGGAAGAAACCGAGAAATCGGAAGTCATTTTTTGACTGTTTGATTGTTATGTTTTATGTGGGAAGGTGCCTTTGTGTAGTTTATTGAGTGTTCCAAGCAGTGTTTTATTGCACAGTGTTGTATTTTCATTGAGAACACTTCTTGTATTATTGCTTTTTGTATGTGGCAGTTCTCCTACATTGTGAGTTTCTGTTAGAGACTGGTCTTTCCCTGCGGATCTTAAGATCAGTCTCCATGTTTTTTGGATGTTGGTTTTCTTGTATTAGATGATCTGAAAAAGTGGAGTGTGTACTATCACTTCTTAAGGCTCTGAGTTGTTTAGAGTACTTCGTTTTGAAATTTCTGCATGTTCGGGCTATGTAGACCGACTGGCATGAACTACTGGTTAAATGATATATTCCAGTTTTGGAGGATTTTCTGCAGAGATGTTCTTGGCACTAAGATTTTTCTGTACTCTGTTATTTGTGCGGAACTATATTTGTAGCCATGCTTTCTTCAGTCTGTTTCCCACCCTGTGGACGTTTTTGTTACTGTATGTTAGTATGTGCCATGCTGTTCCCTGTTGTGGCTGGTGATTTGTTCATGGTTTGTTCTCTTTTAATTCGTTTTTTAATTTTGTTGTTCAGTTGGTTTATCATTTGTGTGTTGTACCCATTCTCCCTGGCTGTTTGGTGTATCGTGTTTAGTTCCTGTGTGTAGTTGAGTTTGTCCAGTGGAGTTCCGTTGAGCTTGTGTAGCATGTTTCTAAAGCTTGAGAGTCTGTGTGCTTGGTGGTAGTTGGAGTTGATGAGAATGGTTGTACTTGTGGCTGTAGGTTTTCTGAAAATTCCAAAATTATGTTTGTTGTTGATTCTGTGTGTGGCGATGTCTAAGAAATTAAGGTTTGTTTCCTCTTCTGTCTCAATGGTGAATTTTGTTTTTGGGTGAACTGTATTTATGTCACTGTGTAATTGTTTTATTCTGGTGTCTGTTTCGTCAGTCAAGTAAATGATGTAATCCACATATCGGTCCGTACCAGTATATAATATTGTAGTGTTTTGGATGTATGATTTCATTGAATATTTTGTTTTCAATGTGGTTTAGGAGTATGTTTGCAAGTAGACTGCTGCTGAGTGAGCCCATTGGTAGGCCATCTTTTTATAGACAGAACTCCTTCTTGAAAGTGGAGTAGTTCTGTTCTGTTATTATCTTCAGTGTGGCTTCTGTTTCGTCTATGTGTGCACTTATGTCCACTTAATACTGCAGCTGTTTTTTAACAATGCTGATTGTTTCCTCTAGTAGCACATTTGTGTACATAAATGTGATGTCAAAAGATACCAGGGTTGCTGCTGATGGAACGTTTACGTCTGTTATCTTTTCTATCAGTTTACTGGTATTTTTAGGTTTCTGTTTGTGAAAGTGTATAATTTCTGTAGCAATGTATGTAAGTGTCTAGCTAGGTGGTAAGATGGTGCATTTTTGAAATGGATTATGGGCCTGATTGGACTGTTATTGTTAAGTATCTTGGGTGTACTATTGAGGGTGGGCGCTTTGGGACTCTTTTGTGTTATGTATTTGGCTCGATTTCCCATGACGGTGACTTTGAGGGTTTTTAAGAGTTTTTTGTATGTTTCTTTGGCATCTCATGGCAATATCATTGATAAATTTGTCTGTTCTATAAATTCTTGTGTTTTCTTGATGTGCTCTGTCTCATTCTTAAGTACAAGTGTGTTACCTTCCTCTGTTTTGGTGATGACTGCATTGTGTTCTTGAAGTTTTTTGTTTAGTTTTATGGATATATTTTGCTCTGTTGTTTTTGAGATGATGGGAGTCATGTTCTTCTTGAATATGTGTTTTATCTCTTCTGCTACAAGTTCCCTTGTCAGGTTGGCATTGAAATTAGGGTTGTCCAACTTTTCTTCTAGCTTTATTGTGTATTCTGTCTCTGTTTCAGATTTTCTATGATTTTGTGTTACAGGTTGTGTTTATGTTGTGGTTCGGCCCTCTTTCAGGTAATTCTCTTTCTTGTTTTGTTAATTCTATGTCAGTTAAACTGCCAAGTCTGTCATGGAACTTGTGTTGGGCCCCTACACTGTCTTCTTTGTCTACTGTTGTGGCGTATCTCAAGAGATGAATCAGTTTTTTTGTTTTGTGTTTCTTCCTTTGTGTTTTTTTCTTCACTTATGTCATCGAAATAGGCTGGTGTTTTTAAGAGATTACCTAATTCAAGGTGTGTTTTTTGCAACTCAAGATTAAGCAGCTGTTTTTTCGCATATACGAAAATAACTTCTTCTTCTAACCAAAAAGTTTCTGCTTTTATTTTAGCTATTTGTGCTGCAGGTAATTTGCTGTTTACATTGACTTTTACAAAACCAGGGATTGCGTTATTACATAGACAAATTTTGTTACACCTGATGTTGAGGATAGTTCTGTGCAGCTCTACTGTTGTATTGTTGAATTTGTTGTAGAGCTTCGTGGAAAATGCTTGGATTGGCTTTGAGATACTCATTTGACTGATGTTTGAAGCTGTTCTTGATGTCCTTACGTGTTAGCGATTTAATAATTGGGTTGTTTTTAAAATCAGCCTTCTGCAAACAAAATTATTTTTTTATATTTACCAGATATGTTTCGACACCTATGTGTCGTTTTCTGTGGGTAAAATTTTTATTTATGTAAAGTACAATATCAAATTTATAACAATTTAGTTGTTGTAGGCTTAAGCATCGTTAACACGGAGCCAACATCAAGAGGAGTTTCAAACCTTAGTAAAATGAGAATCAAATCAGTGAGTCTGAAAGAGGGCGCATTATTGGCGTGAGAGAATGTGATGCATTCATGCGGGAAATTGCTGTTCGTGTGGGACGAAGTGTTTTGGCAGTGCAGTGGGTGTGTGAACAATGGTTCACAGAAGGCCGGAGAGCACGACGAGATGAGTCAGGTCGCACCACCCAGATCATCCACCGAGAAGATCGACACCTCATCCGAATGGCATTACAGATCTGCGTCCTCCTCGGCTCTGGCGCATCAATGGAACAGTGTAACACATCGTACACTATCAGGGGTGACAGTCCGTCGCTATTTATTACGGCATTGGTTACGTGCACGTCGTCCACTTCTACGTTTGACGAACGTGGAGAAATATGCCAGGCGGCAATGGTGTATGGAACGACTTCACTGGAGACAGGAATTGCATCAGAAAGTGTTTTCAGACGAATTCACTTTCTGTTTGTTTGAAATGATGCGTGTAATTTGGTTCGCCAGAGACAGTGGGAGAGGAATCGCAGTGGCTGCATTCGCACAAGACGTACAGCTTCACCTCAAGGCCTTATGGTGTGGGGTGCTATTGGGTAGAGCCACAAATCACAGTTGGTACGTGTCCAGACACTGTGACCAGCGTGTCACAAGTGACTGACATCCTGCGACCTGTAGCCATACCCTCTCTTCACAACATCCCAGACGCCGTTTTCGAGCAAGACAATGCACGACCACATGTTGCTGCACGAGCACGAGCCTTCTCGGTGTCGCAGGATGTCAGCATTTTGCACTGGCCCGCCAGATCACCAGTGTCGACAATCGCAGATGTACAGGTTATGGTGAAACGACGGGTGCAGCGCTGAGACCCAATGCTAACCACCACAGATTATCTTTGGAACCAGGTGAATGCACCATGGATGGCTGTACCCCAGGACGGCATTTTCGCCTGATACGCGTCGATGCCATCATGCAAAGAGCAAGTTTTCAAATCCCACAGCGGAACCTATGACTGCTAGGCAACATACACATGCTGACCCGAGGTGACTGAAATACTAATCAGTTCTGCAGAACACACTAACGTGCGTGTCCTGTGAATATGGAGTTCTATCTCTAGTCGTTCAAGGTGGGGTGTCTTTTTTTTTTTTTTTTTTTTTTTTTATTTAGTGAAAATGAGTGTACATAAAATGTGGTGGATGTAGACGGTGATCTAACAGAGTCTGAACTAACTCATCAGATGTATTCAGGAAACTGAAGCTGTTACGAGTCTACTCCTGTATGTAGACTCATTCATAACACCTTGTCCGTAGACTCCAGTTGCATGATGCCGTTAGCAGTATGGCATTGTGTATCTATAGTACCTGAACTCCGCAGACGGGAGAGAGAAATTCTTTTGAGATGTGGTGCTAGAGGGGCTTCCTGTTAATAAATGGGAATGAGACAGAGGAAGTTCCTAAAGTAGTAAGAGGAAGGAGGAGGAGATGAAACGCTATTATAAGAAGAAGAATTTAGATTACTGTTCCCCTATGGTGGCTCGAATGGCTCCCGAAACCAGTACTAGTGGGGCTTGCCAATGGAAAAAGAATTACGGAGGATCACGACTGAAGAACGTACATCAAATTGTAAAAGGTGTCGGCTGTAACCCCTATGCAGAAACCATGATCAAAACAGAAAGACGCGAAGGCAGAAGACGCGCTGCTGTCGATAGTATTCCCAGGCAGCCTAGTGTAAACGATTCGTCCAACTGAGGAAAAAAGGAAGGGAGGAACAGTGAGAGATAGTTCATTGATTTCGTCTAGACAAGAATTTATGTTGTGCTCTGTGGAATCTAAGGCATGTTCTGGAACGTTTTTCATCCTTCGCTGAAACTACACGAGATATTATACAGTCTACATTATAGCAGTTAATAACGTATCGTATCTTACGTAGACCTTGGACTTTGACGTATTTTTAGAATATAGCCAATATACTATGGTTTTCAAGACCCTATCGAACTCATTAGTCACTTGAGTTGTACATTTTCTTAATTTCTCATTACTGTACGTGGTAGCTACAGTTGCTTTGTGGTCAGTATTCCCTAGATTCCCTAGAATTTTATAACTATGTAGTCGTGCGTACAGAATACAGTTTCCAAAGGAATCAGCGGAGGACATTTTGAAGAATGCAAAATAACGCAGTCGTGAGGAAATTATTTGGAAGCGGTAAGTTTCGTTAAAATTAGTCATTAAAGCTGAGGAAAAATAAGTTTATAATAGAAATGAACTTCACTAGTCATATATTATTTACGTAAGCTGTAGATGTTTTTAGCTGTAGTGGCAAAACGCGACTTTTAACGAAACCAAGAATTTTAAGAACTGTTGTTGTTGTTGTGGTCTTCAGTCCTGAGACTGGTTTGATGCAGCTCTCCATGCCACTCTATCCTGTGCAAGCTTTTTCATCTCCCAGTACCTACTGCAACCTACATCCTTCTGAATCTGCTTAGTGTATTCATCTCTTGGTCTCCCTCTACGATTTTTACCCTCCACGCTGCCCTCCAATACTAAATTGGTGATCCCTTGATGCCTCAGAACATGTCCTACCAACCGATCCCTTCTTCTGGTCAAGTTGTGCCACAAACTTCTCTTCTCCCCAATCCTATTCAATACTTCCTCATTAGTTATGTGATCTACCCATCTAATCTTCAGCATTCTTCTGTAGCACCACATTTCGAAAGCTTCTATTCTCTTCTTGTCCAAACTATTTATCGTCCATGTTTCACTTCCATACATGGCTACACTCCATACGAATACTTTCAGAAATGACTTCCTGACACTTAAATCAATACTGGATGTTAACAAATTTCTCTTCTTCAGAAACGCTTTCCTTGCCATTGCCAGCCTACATTTTATATCCTCTCTACTTCTACCATCATCAGTTATTTTGCTCCCCAAATAGCAAAACTCCTTTACTACTTTAAGTGCCTCATTTCCTAATCTAATTCCCTCAGCATCACCCGACTTAATTAGACTACTTTCCATTATCCTTGTTTAGCTTTTGTTGATGTTCATCTTATATCCTCCTTTCAAGACACTGTCCATTCCATTCAATTGCTCTTCCAAGTCCTTTGCTGTCTCTGACAGAATTACAATGTCATCGGCGAACCTCAAGGTTTTTATTTCCTCTCCATGAATTTTAATACCTACTCCGAATTTTTCTTTTGTTTCCTTTACTGCTTGCTCAATATACAGATTGAACAACATCGGGGAGAGGCTACAACCCTGTCTTACTCCCTTCCCAACCACTGCTTCCCTTTCATGTCCCTCGACTCTTATAACTGCCACCTGGTTTCTGTACAAATTGTAAATAGTCTTTCGCTCCCTGTATTTTACCCCTGCCACCTTCAGAATTTGAAAGAGAGTATTCCAGTCAACATTGTCAAAAGCTTTCTCTAAGTCTACAAATGCTAGAAACGTAGGTTTGCCTTTCCTTAATCTTTCTTCTAAGATAAGTCGTAAGGTCAGTATTGCCTCACGTGTTCCAGTGTTTCTACGGAATCCAAACTGATCTTCCCCGAGGTTGGCTTCTACCAGTTTTTCCATTCGTTTGTAAAGAATTCGTGTTAATATTTTGCAGCTGTGACTTATTAAGCTGATAGTTCGGTAATTTTCACATCTGTCAACACCTGCTTTCTTTGGGATTGGAATTATTATATTCTTCTTGAAGTCTGAGGGTATTTCGCCTGTTTCATACATCTTGCTCACCAGATGGTAGAGTTTTGTCAGGACTGGCTCTCCCACGGTTGTCAGTAGTTCCAATGGAATATTGTCTACTCCGGGGGCCTTGTTTCGACTCAGGTCTTTCAGTGCTCTGTCAAACTCTTCACGCAGTATCGTATCTCCCATTTCATCTTCATCTACATCCTCTTCCATTTCCATAATATTGTCCTCAAGTACATCGCCCTTGTATAGACCCTCTATATACTCCTTCCACCTTTCTGCTTTCCCTTCTTTGCTTCGAACTGGGTTTCCATCTGAGCTCTTGATATTCATACCAGTCGTTCTCTTATCTCCAAAGGTCTCTTTAATTTTCCTGTAGGCGGTATCTATCTTACCCCTAGTGAGATAGGCCTCTACATCCTTACATTTGTCCTCTAGCCATTCCTGCTTAGCCATTTTGCACTTCCTGTCGATCTCATTTTTGAGACGTTTGTATTCCTTTTTGCCTGTTTCACTTACTGCATTTTTATATTTTCTCCTTTCATCAATTAAATTCAATATTTCTTCTGTTACCCAAGGATTTCTACTAGCCCTCGTCTTTTTACCTACTTGATCCTCTGCTGCCTTCACTACTTCGTCCCTCAAAGCTACCCATTCTTCTTCTACTGTATTTATTTCCCCCATTCCTGTCAATTGCTCCCTTATGCTCTCCCTGAATCTCTGTACATCCTCTGGTTCTTTCAGTTTATCCAGGTCCCATCTCCTTAAATTCCCATCTTTTTGCAGTTTCTTCAGTTTTAATCTACAGGTCATAACCAATAGATTGTGGTCAGAGTCCACATCTGCCCCTGGAAATGTCTTACAATTTAAAACCTGGTTCCTAAATCTCTGTCTTACCATTATATAATCTATCTGATACCTTTTAGTATCTCCAGGGTTCTTCCATGTATACAACCTTCTTTCATGATTCTTAAACCAAGTGTTAGTTATGATTATGTTGTGCTCTGTGCAAAATTCTACCAGGCGGCTTCCTCTTTCATTTCTGTCCCCCAATCCATATTCACCTACTATGTTTCCTTCTCTCCCTTTTCCTACACTCGAATTCCAGTCACCCATGACTATTAAATTTTCGTCTCCCTTCACAATCTGAATAATTTCTTTTATTTCATCATACATTTCTTCAATTTCTTCGTCATCTGCAGAGCTAGTTGGCATATAAACTTGTACTACTGTAGTAGGTGTGGGCTTCGTATCTATCTTGGCCACAATAATGCGTTCACTATGCTGTTTGTAGTAGCTTACCCGCATTCCTATTTTCCTATTCATTATTAAACCTACTCCTGCATTCCCCCTATTTGATTTTGTGTTTATAACCCTGTAGTCACCTGACCAGAAGTCTTGTTCCTCCTGCCACCGAACTTCACTAATTCCCACTATATCTAACTTCAACCTATCCATTTCCCTTTTTAAATTTTCTAACCTACCTGCCCGATTAAGGGATCTGACATTCCACGCTCCGATCCGTAGAACGCCAGTTTTCTTTCTCCTGATAACGACATCCTCTTGAGTAGTCCCCGCCCGGAGATCCGAATGGGGGACTATTTTACCTCCGGAATATTTTACCCAAGAGGACGCCATCATCATGTAATCATACAGTAAAGCTGCATGCCCTCGGGAAAAATTACGGCTGTAGTTTCCCCTTGCTTTCAGCCGTTCGCAGTACCAGCACAGCAAGGCCGTTTTGGTTATTGTTACAAGGCCAGATCAGTCAATCATCCAGACTGTTGCCCTTGCAACTACTGAAAAGGCTGCTGCCCCTCTTCAGGAACCACACGTTTGTCCGGCCTCTCAACAGATACCCCTCCGTTGTGGTTGCACCTACGGTACGGCTATCTGTATCGCTGAGGCACGCAAGCCTCCCCACCAACGGCAAGGTCCATGGTTCATGGGCACTTTTTCATCTTCGATACTGTTAGACAAATCTCTCCTACTGCAAGGTCTTTGGTTTCTGTATCTTGGTAGGAGATAATGTAGAACAAAACAAGGAAAAATATTCAGTAAATGTGGGCTTCACAATGCATATCTACAATGCTGTTAGCACTTGTCCAGTACAGGACAGGTGTTGCATAGCAGCGAAGATGAACAAGTGTTCACTATTGGGGGATTCACTTTAGACACCCTATTTACTGGCCTTTTTCTCTTATTTTGTTACATACTACCGCCTCTCGGAATATGGAATACATTTTTTACACCTTGCAGATATAAAGCAGAAATCACGTGTATGGAAAAAACTTCACAGACATGTCTCAGTCTCTCTCTCCTTTCTCCCTAATGACATAAATAATGCAGGAAAAATACGAAAGTTGACATTTTGTTTCACTCGAAAGCACAACACTTGGATAAGTCGTTTTAACACAGGTTTGGACAGTTGCAGTCGCTAACGGACGGATTTGCGACAGCAGATAAAAGGGACTGTTCGTCCAATGAAGAGTTAAAACAGTGCCTCATTTTGAGTCGGGGAACACTACGATGACTTGCAAAATAATGTATACAGTGCAACTTGATTACAACATGCCCATGTTATTACTGCTGTAAGAGCCAGAGACCAAGTCTGCTAATTTCCTTGAGTCGTACGTCATAGGGTAAAACGATACTTCAATACCGAAGTGTTATCAACTCATAACAGAGCACTGCGCTTTCCGTGGAAGACTGCGTGTTATGACAGCTGACACGAAATATTCCCTGGTAGGCCCAGCCGCGAAGCACTTGTTGATTCAAGCGAGCGCTGATAGATGGTGCTAGTGGTCGTGGGCCGCAAGCGGCTGTCCGCAACTAGTTCGCTCGCTTCCCGTAAAATCACAAAAGCACGTGCGTTCTCTCAGAGTGGACTTCGTGGTTTAAAAGCTAACGAATGGAAATACGATGATGGTGCGTAGTATTCTGAGGAACCGTTTTGGTTCTTGCCAGTCAAGAGAAAACAACTGCATCCAACAATAATATGATAAAACAGACGCATTTTTGCTATGAAATGCTTATCGATTAAATTAATTTTTGCGAAATATTTTTACGAAATAATGTAACGCTGATAGTCTCACCGTTGAGCGCCCGTAACTCCAAAGACACGAAATACTGTATACTGCAAAAGTCACTTGCTATTAATATGTTATTAACACAAGGCGTTTCAGCAGCTTGCTGACTACATCAGGTGCATTTACAGTTACTTTTTACATTGTAATTAATATGAAGAATTTATGTTTTTATAAGCGTGACAAATTTATTACGCGACATATTGATTCGACTGATTTACCATTTTTAAAGAAGGAAGGTGACACAAATATTTTTCATGTGAAAGATTTCTATTCGCAATTACAAAAATGGTTCAAATGGCTCTGAGCACTATGGGACTCAACTGCTGTGGTCATAAGTCCCCTAGAACTTAGAACTACTTAAACCTAACTAACCTAAGGACATCACACACATCCATGCCCGAGGCAGGATTCGAACCTGCGACCGTAGCGGTCGCAATTACAGAAATCCATATTTGGAGATGTATGTGGTGATCTGCTCTGCTTCGTTGAAGGTCACAAACTTCTTATATGCAGTAAGTGATGCCGTTTATTGTGATTATACTGTAACGGTAGAATACTGTATTGCGTACGAAGCAGTATTTGTAACGTTTCTTAGGTTTACAAGCTCTTGGTAAAGATCTTAAGGGGCAACGCACTGCTCTTGGGTACAGTGGAAGTTTCATTACCGCCGCACATGTTCCTCAAGCTGCGATCAAAACGAACACACTCACACATCGTCTTTACGATCGCGATAACTCAGATGCAGATAATTTTATCAGAAGAAGATACTGATATGACGACTGTCCATAGCAATCAGCTTCAGTGAATTTTGTGTTTATGGAACTGTAATTTGAATCGCCTAGTGCCAACCAAGGTAGATATTAAAATATAAAAGCAAGTAATGAATTTGCAATGGACATTTTTGTTCACTGTAAGTAGTGCAGCACCTCTCAGTAGTGGGTGTTGAATTTAATATTGATTTAATAGAATTTGTACCTCACTGATTTTTTTATGTATCTTCATAAATTCTAAATTAAATCATAAATGTAAACGAATCCAACGTAATTTGTTGATATCTGTTTTGCTATGTTTGATGTAAATGCAAATTTAAATTGTTTACAAATTTCGCTGTAAATATAAGTGCTATTGATGGGTGGGTTTAAATTTTATCTCTCTAATTAGAAAAATAAAGGGATATAGAATTTAAGAAGGATTGAGCGATAAGAGTAAGTTTTGTCAGAGTCACGTTGCGGTAGTTACTGATTTTGATAATTACGGAATGAAAAGTTAATTTCGAGTCAAGAAATGAACAGTGACGAGTGTATTGGATCCAGAAAGAGAGACGATTTAAATAAGCAAGTAGACTGAAACAGTACCCTGAAGAATATCATAAGAGTAACGAAGGAACTTCCAGAGACTGCAGTTTTAACATGAACTTTAATGTACAAAAGGTAATAAAGCGCTGTAAGAAATCAAAAGAAAAGAATAAATGAAGATATCGGCAGAATAAGAATTATGTGGGTTATCGTAAAAATGTGTCATTGTGACTGTGTACAGAGAAGATACTGTATCAACTATTTTTTGTGACTGAGAGACAGAATGTGTCTGTGAACTATATTGACAGCGGAAGGTACACGGAAAGTAATCTGTTAAACTACAGAATCAGACTTGGATTGGTCTGTCAGTTGTCAAAGTCATTTATTGTGAGGGCCAAAGCACTAATTAATGCGAGAGAGGCAGTTTGAAGAAATTGATGCTACGCCACTTGTAGATATTATTGTGTTAATTGTTGAAATTAACAACAGTGTGTTCATAAAATAATCAAGGTAATTCTCACTTATGTACTTCATCTGATGTGATTCCACCCGTCTCTGTCATCGAATTATTGTTTTTCGAACAGCTGTTTTGAAGGAGAATGTATTTTATGTAATTTGCGATACTGGAATTGACAAAACAGCGGCATGTAGCCACCTAGATTCAACGATCATCTTCTGCCTCAGCAATGACATTTGCAATGTATCCCTCAAAGAATGACTGTCTGGTAAAATAGTTGAACGCTAATACTCGCAAAACTAATTGTGTGGAGTGTGATCACGGCCGAAGACGGCTCCATTACCTGCCATTTTTTAATTTACTTTAGAGTCAGTCACAGAGTACTCATTTGGGGAGCGGAAAAAATTGGTGACGGCGGACCCTTATAATAATATATGTTATCGTTCAAATCAGCATTACTTATTATCAAGGGACCATACAGGGACGAATGAGGTGCCGTTAAAGGTTTTTAAACGTCTTCTAAAACGGCACATCGATTTTACCCTAAAACTTACTACTTGTGGAAAATTATAACATAAAAGAGACTTTCAACTATCATAGACAGAAGGGCGTCATGGGTATCCAGCTTCATACCTGTATTTTACGAGGCTAACTTACTAATCACAAATAATAGACGTTCTCGTTACGAATACCATTTTATTTGTTTTATAGTAATTATTAACTGGGTAATTAGGATACAGCATTGCCATAGATCATAGCCGTGGCACCTGTAGTGATACATTATCTCTGCCTGTTGCACAAGCTGATTTTTCTAAACCAATATACTTACCGAAACGACAAAAGTATTTGTCATTATCGCCTTGAATTGTGGTTTACCTATTGCTACTACGGCCTAACGTGCTTACTGTAACTGTAAGTGATTGTCGAGTTAAAATTATAGGCTGTTTGACCCTGGTGACACTTCCTAATCTCTGTCCTACGTACAAGCCAGTACAAACATTCCCGATGCAAAATACATTTTTGGACACATTTTTTGACACAAATATATATTTGTAATTGCTGTTTGTATAGAGCAGTTATGCACTGATACAACAGCATAAAAGTACGAAGTGCCATTAAAATCCCAAAAGATAGAGTTTATTGTGACCTTACTGATATACCAGGCAAGAAGCAAACGCAACGTTCTAACCTATACATTTCGCAGGGACAAGCGCTTCAAAGAGCAGGACTGTATTTACTATTTACCAAATTCCATCTTTATTGACGGACAATTATATATAGCCTTTTCAAGGGTGACTAAATCAATTTTTGTGTGTTACTTAAAGAAAATGAATCCAAAAAGTACACGAAGGTTACATTCTTACCTCAAATATCGTTTACACCTACATATTGTGATGATCTGTAAAGAACTGTGTTCAAAATTATGTGCATAGAAATGTATATACGAGGATGCATCATCAATTCATGATTATCATTTCACGGTGTTTTCAGTTTATTTTTAAGGACTTTTCTCTTCATTTAACTACCGTTATCCCAATGACTCCACTTATTCGAAATACCGCCATTATTTAAAACTAAAAATATTATACTGTTTCGCACGGATCCCCTGGTATAAAGTGTAATGCAACAGATGATCTGCATTTCGCAGAAACGATTATCGGACTAAGTAATAAGAAATTCAGATTGTAAGACTCGACTCTTAAAAGCAAATGTATATATATAATAGTATGCTGATGGCGCGCAATCGACTCGTCACCAAACCACTCGCTTCCCAACGTAGTTTAACAGCTGAAAGACAAAGGGCTCTGTAAAGAAATATGGACATTACGAATACTGTGACTTGCTGCACATCTCAGGTGAAAGGAATGACTTACGTCTTTCGACAGCCATTTTCATTACAACGAACATCTCAGCTTGTGCATGTGAACTTCGCAACACGCCGAAGACGGTATTTCAACATAGTCAGCAGCAGAGTGTATTACAACAGCGATAAATATTACGAAAGTTAATAATAAAATTAAACAAATTTAAGCCAACAGAAAGCCGGTCGGTGTGGCCGAGCGGTTCTAGGCGCTTCAGTCTGGAACCACGCGACCGCTACGGTCGCAGGTTCGAATCCTGCCTCGGGCATGGATGTGTTTGATGCCCTTAGGTTAGTTAGATTTAAGTAGTTCTAAGTTCTAGGGGACTGATGACCTTAGATGTTAAGTCCAATAGTGCTCAGAGCCATTTAGCCAACAGAAAACCAATCAAAGTTAGAAATTTTACCGCTTTTTTTATTTAGAGGAGAGTTCTCCAAAGCAGGGTAGTCGGGACAAACCAGGTATGCATTTATTTTTGTAGTCGCTGCCATTTACTCGCGAATACAATCAGAACTGTTAGAGAGTGCCATCTAGTGGTGTATGAGTTGAGTTTCGCGAGTGTAGCACTTGTAGTTTTGTAGTGATGGTATTTTGAAGATTTCGGTCGAAACTTCTTTAATTCTGTGCTCTGTATAACCATGTTATACTTAACTTTATACTTCGACAAGTATGAGTGCTTATTTTGTGTTATTTGACGCACATTTTAATGTTAAAACGAATCTCTCATTGCTTGTATTTGGTTTAAAAATACCATTGTTCCTTTTTCTGGCGCCGATGGGCAAAACCGGGCATTGCGAAGAGACTAGTAAATTTGAGCTGTACCCGGTTTTGCTCCACCATTTAAAATCTTTCTGGACAGTAAACGTTTGTGCTATTAAGTTAAAACATGAACAATCTGCATTTGCGTTGTGATATAAACTACGTATACGTGATTTCTGGCAGTATGTAGGTTTTTTAAAGGCGAAAAACGACGCGACAGTTTTCTTACGCACAGTTTTCTCTAATGAACAAGAAATGGAAATTGTGAATCAAATATTATTTTTGGAGCAAAGATTGTTTGGCCTAACCTTGTTTGCACTACGCAGCCTACCTTATGAACAGGCTGAAAAGAATGGCATTACACATAATTTTAATTAGGATAGAGCAACAGCAGGAATGGACTGGATGTAGGTGTTTCTAGCAATACATACACAACTATCGCTGAGAAACCCAAAGAAAACGTCACTGGCACGTGCTAAAGGTTTTGCCGGCCAGTGTGGCCGTGCGGTTCTAGGCGCTTCAGTCTGGAACCGCATGACCGCTACGGTCGCAGGTTCGAATCCGGCCTCGGGCATGGGTGTTTGTGATGTCCTTAGGTTAGTTAGGTTTAAGTAGTTTTAAGGTCTAGGGGACGGATGACCACAGATGTTAAGTCTCGTAGTGCTCAGAGCCATTTGAACCATTTTGCTAAAGGCTTCAATAGTAGCACAGTGGGGAAGTCGTATGATCTACTGGAGTCAGTCTACAAAGAACGTAACATTTCACCAGCAAATATTTACAACGTTGACGAAACAGGAATTACGACAGTTCCAAACAAACCACCCAAGGTTCTGGCTCTTCGAGGCAAGAAACAAGTAGGGTGTAAACCTCTGCGGAAAGAGTTCTTGTCACTATAGAGATATGCGTGAGTGTATTAGATCAATTTATACCTCCCATGCATGTTTTCCCTCGGAAAAGAGAGAACCAATTGCTATTAGACGAATGAATTCCTGGCTCTTTTGCTTACTATCGTGAAAGCTGGTGGATCAACAAAGACAGTCTCTGTTATCGGTTCCAGAAGTTCATTGAGTTTTCTAAACCCTTGGAATCCTTTGATTTTAGATGGACTTACACTAAAGCGCCAAGGAAACTGGACTAGGCATGTGTATTCAAATACAGAGATACGTAAACAGGCAGAATACGGCGCTGCGATCGTCAACGCCTATGTAAGACAAAAAGTGTCTGGCGAAGTTGTTAGATCGGTTATTGCTGCTACAATGTCAGGTTGTAAAGCTTTAAGTGAGTTTTAACGTGGTGTTATAGTCGTCGCACGAACGATGGGTCACACCATCTCCGAGGTAGCGATGTTTTGGGGATTTTCCCGTACGACCATTTCAAGAGTGTACCGTGAATGTCAGGAATCCGGTAAAACATGACATCTCCGATATCGCTGCGGCCGGAAAAAGATCCTGCAAGAACGGAACAACGACAACTGAAGAGAATCGTTCAGCATGACGGATGGGCAACCCTTCGGCAGATTGCTGCACATGTCAATGCTGGGCCATCAACAAGTGTGAGAGTGAGAATCATCCAACGAAACATCATCGATATGGGCTTTCGGAACCGAAGGGATACTCGTGCGCCCTTGATGACTGCACGACACGAAGCCTTACGCCTCACCTGGGACCGTCAACGCAGACATTGGACTGTTAACGACTGGAAACCTGTTGCCTGGTGTAGTGTAACGACGTAAGTTTTTGTTTATAACCAATTTTTGTTTGACATATGACCATGTGCAGACTTCGTCACCTACGTCAGTTAGAACCCACTTCAAAATGATTTATATTCTTTTTAAATTGTCATAGAATGGTTCTTGAACGAAACTGTAAAACATCAGTTGAGTCGTACGCAAAGAATTACATCACTTGGGCCAATTGGTTTTTGTAACTTTTTCGATTTAAATTTCGTTTGTTTCTCCTCAGAAATTATATTGACGCACGTTATCTTGATCTAATCGATATCAGAATCACACATTAAATAAACTTTTGAGATTCAAAGTTTCGATGAACGCTGTCAGAATCAATAATCTTGTCAAATATATTATTAATCCGTTCACATAATTCTTCATAAATAAATCCTCAGAACACGTGTTTCAACTTTAGTAGCATACACTGTTTTATTAGCTTCCTACACATACAGATGTGAACTTGACCGTTGACCGACAGTGACTGACTTTTCAATAAGATTAAGCTCTACATGACGTCATTGTTGTACAAAAAGAGTATAAAAAATTCATTTTTAATTTTTAGAAGCACGACGCAACAACTCGGTTCCAGGATCTTCTGTTGCTCCTTGGCTGTCGACCCGCGACGTATAGCGGCCAGCAATTTCCTCTCTGGTCGCGGCAACGAAGATGCTGTCTCCGTTCGTTGCGCCGCCCTCTCCGTACATGAAACACATAAAAAAATACAAAACTTTTAGATAATTCACAGCTATTACAAATATTAAGAAAAATACATAAACAAAACTAAATTAAACTAATAGTCACCTGCAAACTGGACTGACATTGGTGGATGGGTGACGCTTAATTTCGTCCCACTACACTGGTCGGACGAGACTCGTTTCAAATTGTATCGAGCGGATGGACGTGTACAGGTATGCAGATAACTTCATGAATCCATGGACCCTGCATGTCACCAGGGGACTATTCAGGCTAGTGGAGGCTCTATAATGATGTGGGGCTTGTGCAACTGGAGTGACATGGAACCCCTGATACCTCTAGATACGACTCTGACTGGTGACATGTAGGTAAGCATCCTGTCTGAGCACCTGCGTCCATTCATGTCCATTGTGCATTCCGAAGGACTTGGACAATTCCAGCAGGACAATGCGACATCCCACACGTAGAGAATTGCTATAGAGTGGCTCCAGCAAACACGCTTCCGAGTTTAAACACTTCCGCTGGCTACCACACTCCCCAGACGTGACCATTATTGAGCATATCTGGGATGCCTTGCAACGCGCTGTTCGGAAGAGATCTTCACTCCCTCGTACTATTACGATTTTATGGACAGCCCTGCAGGATTTATGGTGTCAGTTCCCTCCAGCACTAATTCAGACATTAGTCGACTCCACGCCGCATCGTTTTGTGGCACTTCTACGTGCTGACGGGGGCCATACACGATATTAGGCTGGTGTACCAGTTTCTTTAGCTCTTCAGTGTAGCTCCCTTGTCAAAAGTGTAAACCTTCTCAATTTGACTCAAGAAAGTAATGTTATGCTACTACGCTTACCTCCTCGCATGACTCATTGCCTTCACCCACTGTAATATCCTTCATGAGTCCTTTACGCAAATTTAATGAGAAGAGGCTCATTGCCTTCACCCACTGGAATATCCCCCATGAGTCCTTTAAGCAAATGTAATGAGAAGAGGTGAGACGGTTACTAGCACATCCTTAATGCAATGTTACAAATTACCAAGTCGGAAAGCTCTTCAAAGATGCATCTGCATTTAGTGAAATCGACAAGCCACCTCATAATGACCCATGACATGTTAGAAAAATGTATGAGAAACGAAAACACTGCAGTTGTTGAAAGGTCAAAAGACCCATAGTCATTGTTCGATAAACCAATTATGCAACCACAGGCGTCAACATCCAAAGAATCTTTGCAGTTTCTTCAAATTTTCTTATGCCTGTTCCACACGCATTTGAACGAGGTGAAAAGCGATGAACCATGAAAGACGAAAAAACTGCGATCTTAACCATCTCTCCATACAAATAGCCTTAGAAGAAGAAGAAAATAAACAGACAGAAAGAAGCAGAAAATAGCGAAAAGGAAGTTGTCCTACATCAGGAAAAAGATTATAAAAGAGGGATAAATAGGGATAAAAAAGTAAGAAAGAGTATAAAACTAAAAATAGGGCAATAGAAAACAAAAGAAAGAAGAATTCAACACCTAAGGACGATAACACTGCAGATTTTTCCTCCGCGGAAGAAGACACTAATGAAACCTGCATTTCCTGCTACGAGATCTACGCTCATTCAGTATCCAAGGAAAGCGGGTTTCAGGGCTACAAGTGCAAAGGGTGGGACCACGAGGCATGTTAGAATGCAGAGAAGGAAGACAATAGTGTGACTACTGCGTGTGTAATGAGTGCTCGAATAAGTTCCTGAAAACAGAACTTGAATGCTAACATTACTTTATTATGTTTGTGGAAAGCAGGAAAACAATAATTAATTTAAAATTTATGTTTTTCTAATGGTAATTTAACGAAAGTTGATACCATATTGTAATTACTCAATTTCAGAACTAAAATTAAAATCACTGAATTATTTTACTTTTTTCCCATTGATTTCAGTGTGCAGTACATCCGGTTTTAGCCCACGCATGAGATAAAATCGGCTTTTTACGTAGTTTGAGGAAAGACGTAATTTCATATATTTAAATACAGGTTCAAGCCTTCATAGGTTGCCAAAGTTGTTTGCAGATCTATAACGAAGCACAATGTTCGATATTTCTTAAATATCGCTAGTAGCAGATAAACAGTTACTGTTCAGAGTTACGGTACCCAGTTCAACTCTGCTTCACACTACTTAATGACAGTCTTGGGCCAGGACCCATTATCAAATCATCCAGATACTCAAAACGGTATCTCCAAAAATACAAAATCCATGTCAAAAATATGTACGTATTGTAAAACGCAAATGAACAGTTATAGATGAAGAAGTTGCTGATTTGCAATTATTCCAGCATATTGGAAGTTCGTAAATAAATTTTATTCTGAAGAGAGCGTTAAGACATTACTCAAAGTCAGTTCCTTTGCATGACTGTATAAAAATCGAGTGGTAAAAGCTTATTTTCTTGAAAGATAAGGGTCTGATCGTTCAGTACTAAGTAAAATTCTGTTGACAGCGTGACTATGTTTGGAGAGTAGTTCACCTGTGACGATACGTTGTTATATTTAATGAAAGACTACACTTGTAATACGTGAATACTTACACAGTGTTAGGAAATTTGTTATTGCTATATCACATTACAGTTTCAGTTCAGCTATAAAAATTATGCATATATAGTTTAACAGAGTTTCAGTGGATTCAGAAGACGAACATTCATAGTTTTATGTACGGTATTTATGTATGAGTGTTTGAGTGTGTGAGTGAGATGTTAGGTTTATCTCTTGTTAGCAAATGAAGACGAGAGACTTGGCCACATATTAGACCAGAACAGACATTTGTCCAATTCTGATTATTCTGGTAAAACAATAGCCAATGAAGAGACAGTCGATCGAGTTTCGGTTAAGAACCGTGATTTTTGGTATGTAGTTCACACATACATAATGAAGGAACAGTATTTTAGTGTTAAGAGCTGTAATAGCCCGGCACTAAGGTAATAACAGTTTCAAATTAAGTAATAAAATACTTCACTGGTGATGATACAGCAATACTGAAATATGAATATTCATAAAACCGTATTGGGTTATATGAATTGTGATAAAATCCTGTTGAGTTTTAGGGCGCATCATTATGAAAACTACAGCAACAATGAAACCGACATTTCGACCCTCCTTGCAGCGTTCCTCTTCAGTGCGACTAAAGAGTGTAATTGTGTTGAAGAGGATCACCGCAAACACGGCCGAAACGAAGGCTTTATATTTGTTTAAGTTTTTCGTAATGACGTGGCCTAACATCAAAAAGCCTTTTATTCAAGTTGGCATTAAGAGATGTTCGTGCTGCAAATAAAAATAATTGAAAAAGATATTTTGCACAAGGTGATGACGCTGAAGTACGTAATTGTCAACTAAACACGAATCTAATAATGTATTCCAGTAGCTTCGAGATTATTAGTCATGCCCATTTCTGAACTGACTTCTTTAATTCCTTTTTATTATAAAAAAGCATATGTTATGCAATTGAAATATTACCAGAGCAGTTACTATTGAGAATTATGTTCAGCATGCACCAAGGAAAGCAATGAAACCATCTGCAATTAACAGTTCCTTTCGTAGTCGTATTTACATGTGAAGTTTTTATAGTACTTTGTGCTGCAATTGCTGCCAGATAAAGTCGCTCAGATTCAACAGAGAGAAAAACGTCTGTACAAAGGAAGGAATACAACTTCTAGAGCTACTGTAAATTTCTTATTTTTATTTGTTTAATCACATTATATGTCATTATTAAAGCACTTTTTGGGACCATAAAACCGTAGTACACCAGCACAAGAAACTGGAAAAGGAAAAGAATACTAATAATAATGTCGTGTGACGAGGGCCTCCCGTCGGGTAGACCGCTCGCCTGGTGCAAGTCTTTCGATTTGACGGCACTTCGGCGACTTGCGCGTCGATGGGGATGAAATGATGATGATTAGGGCAACACAACATCCAATCCCTGAGCGGAGAAAATCTCCTACCCAACCGGGAATCGAATCCGGGCCCTTAGGATTGACAGTCTGTCGCGCTGACCACTCAACTACCGGGGTCGGACATAAGAATATTATAAAGTACTAACAACTATATCGGGCAGGTTTTTAACTGAAAATTAGGGGCATTTTTCGAGAAAAGATATTATTCAGGTTAGACTGGAGTCTGCGTCCTTTTGTCATATAATCAAAATGTGTAGCAGATCATCAAATGCGTGACGAGGACCAGTGGCAATTAAGCCATTTCAACACCAATATAACGTTTAAAGTATACAGCTCAAATGTAAAATTTCCTACGTATAGTAAATTATGAAGTGAATGTATCAGTTATTTATGATAGGTGTTTACCATTTCTTCCATTAGCCAAATTCTCTTCGTGTGTGCATATATAGCCAGTGTATAAATATTGATATTCTGCTGTAAGGTGGGTATAATTTCGCACCTTACAAGAACTCACCCACATACTTTGCCGTGATCTACAAACGCAATTAGGTATCATGTGATAGGTTGTATGTCGTATATATGAATATATAAAGGAGACTGACATTGTCACGTACGGCTTGTAAATAATAGTTAACGCTTATTGCATGAAAGGTGAGGGAGAGTCTTTATTATAAAAACGGTGTAATGAATGATTGCCTATACTAGTAGAGGTTGGAACGCCGGTGGAAACGAAACGGCTGGCGGAACTGAAGCCCTGAGTAGAAGGTCCACACAGTGTGTTGGTCCTTCTTAAACACAGGAAATAGCAAGACGGACGTCGTAGTACCTAAGCGCTGGAGCACAATAAAGTCGCGACCGGCCCGTATTGTAGTCGAACCAGAAGGATTATGCTTCGGAAACGCTGAAAATCTTGGATGCAGGTGAGAAGAACGAAGAAGCGGCTCCTCGGAAACCATGCAGGCTAGGCTATTTCCAAGGATTTTTACTCAGAAGCGTACCATTGTACGACTATATGTTTTTCCTTGCAAACTTTCCGCTCTGGACGACAAAAGACTAAAATATGGTTGGTCGGCGTTCGGAAGAATCTGTGGAGAGGGAGAATATTCCGTGGTTTCGGGAATACGATTCGTTTTAGAAATTACGGTGGTGGGGAGCCGAGCCTTGCTGGGAGGCCAGCGGTGGAGAGAAGTAGTCTTCCGTTGTGAGCGCCCGTGTGTGACGGTCGCTCAATATCAGCTTTTGTTAGTACAGACGGACTTGCTGTCTTCGTTCTCAGGAGGGTTTATAGTTAGAAGAAATAGGCACTGTACTGTTGCGAACTTACACGATTCTGGACTTCGCCTCCAGGTTGGAAGTCGTTGAGTACACAGTGTTCAGTGATTGAGAGCACTTCTTCTGTCTATACTTACGTTGAGACGTTATTAGAACTCCATCATTGTGGCTGCGAGTTCACGTTTCTCGTCTGTAGAACACAGAGAGAAGAAGACACTATTAGAGTGTATTAGTCAGAGGACCGCCTTCTGCCGTCCTAGTGTTTGAAATAGTTTTATTTTGTGGCTGGAGTTTTTCTATCGACACAGACATGTACGAGAACCAGCACGCCGACGCACTAGACGCAGTACATACGGTGATACCGCCAATTGCTTCGGCTTATTAGGGCTATAAATGCTAATCAGCTGTGATCACATTAGTTTATTTCCACTGAGATTCACATCAACGTAGGTCATTTTTGAAAGTAGTGTCTTCTAGTGTTTGGTACGTAGATGATGTCCGTCATTTCGCGTTATTGATATTAGACAGCCGGCCGAAGTGGCCGTGCGGTTCTGTGCGCTGCAGTCTGGAACCGCGAGACCGCAACGGTCGCAGGTTCGAATTCTGCCTCGGGCATGGATGTGTGTGATGTCCTTAGGTTAGTTAGGTTTAACTAGTTCTAAGTTCTAGGGGACTAATGACCTCAGAAGTTGAGTCCCATAATGCTCAGAGCCATTTGAACCGTTTGATATTAGACCGCGCAGTCATAATAAGGGGCAGAGTTGGCCATTTGATTGGTATTTTTACTTAGGAAATGTAAACTTCCTAATATAAAAGTTTTTTTAATCTATAATAAAAATATAAGCAGGAACACCGTTTATCGTTTAGTAGTATTAGTTGCCTTCATCATTCATGTATGTTTAGTTTGTAATTTATAGAATTCAGAGATCCTAAGATCTGCTTCAGAGAGTAGTCAGAGAGAGCCAAATCTTCATTGTAGCGTTTATTATTTTCCGTTGCCCACATTCTTTAACACCCGCCTGTACTAGCGTCGTGGACTGTTAATACCTACTAGACTGAAGAGCATAGTTACTGGTTAATTCAAAGTAATCGTTTAAGCTGAACAGTAAGAGGCACACCTTAATTTTCTGTACACAGCTGCTTTCATTACAGAGGGAGAAGATGGAGATGGACGGAAAGGAGGGGAGGAGGAGTTGGTTTGAGGGAAGGGGGAGGAAAAGATCGACGGAGGAGGTGGACAGAGAGAGGGATGGAGGAGAGGGACGAAGTTGGGAAAAGGAGGAGATAGACAGATAGAGAGGGAAGGAAGACGTGAAATAAACGAGTACTGGAACAAATACACGCCCGGGCAACGCGGGGTACTCAGCTCTCTCTACATAGACGCAGAGACCAAAAAGTCTGGGGACGTTGTTTACAGAGACGTCTTGCAGTAGATTTCTGGCTGCCATACGCATCAAGAAAATGATGACCTTTTCCGTACTAGGCATGTTGCACCCTTTTCTAGCACATTTCATAAAAATCTTTACCGATAAGTAAACGAGTGAGTTGCGAGCGACATGAGTTTTATCGGCTCCTCTCATCGTCTCAAAATGTAGTGTTTTTTTCCGATGTTACGTCTTTCTCTGGGCCACAAGTGGCTCACTCCAGAAGACTTCCAAGAGACAACTTTTATAATGGAGTATACGCAGGGATAGTGAGTTTCGGCATTACATTTTATTTACTAGTTCTTTTTAAACAACAGGTAACACCGCGGGACGCTGCTAGTATATCAATAATGTTAAAATTATCATATTTGATTTATCCCCTGGAAAATGCGTTCTTGTGGCTAATGACTATTGTGGATGTATATATATATATATATATATATATATATATATATATATATAATTATGTACCTATTTTGTCTTTGTATACGCTATGCTACACATATTTTGCATCTTCCACTCAATAATATCTAATGGATACTCATTACACAAAAGCAAGCACTAAGAATAATATGTGGTCTTCACTCACGGACGTCCAGTAGGTGCCTCTTCAAGGAGCAAGCCTTGTTAACTGCGCCGTCACAACACTTAAATTGTCTAATGAAATTCGTCATAAATAATCCATCACAATTTGAGAACAACGATGTCCATACCTACAACAGTAAGGGAAAAATTACTTTTATTACCCATTATTATAGCTATTAGTGGCTCAGAAAAGAGTTCTGTATACAGCAACAAAAAGTGTTGATCATTTGCCCAATAACATAAAATGTCTAACAGGTAGCAAATCAAGTTTTGAATTTAGCATAAAATCATTTCTCATGGACAACTCCTTCTATTCCACGGGCGAATTTCTGTATCAGAACTGGTGGCATGTAAGAAAGACCCTTATGTTTAAGTGTAGTTGCACGAGTAGAACTGAAAAACGTGTTAATTAATGTTAACACCAGTCATGTACAACTAGCTCGTTGTACATCATTTCGCTAAACGAAGCGTTCAAATTATCTAGGAAACTAGCTAATGAGCCAGGAAATTTTTTTACTGCATTCTGGAATGATGCGAAAAGTGGTTCACAGAGAAGAGATGTAGCGGCTTGGATCGACCAAGCCTCTAACGGCGTTTAGCCGAGGAATGCGAGTCACGCTTGCTGGGACCTCAAAGAAGCCAAGAGGGCGCTAAAGGGTAGCGGCGCGTCGCGAAGTATTTTAATCAGCGCTCGGCCCATTAGGGCGGGTCTGGAGCACTGGTGTTGCGCAGGCGCGGGGCTGGCTGGCTAGGGCGTCCGTTCGAGACGTGGCCCTTCTCCCCAAACTTGTTAGCTATGTGCCCATTCATCCGTGGCTGGACATTCTGTGTGATGCTATTGCCTATAGGTATATAGCCACAGGTTTGTTGTTATTTGATGTATCTGAGTAGTTCAGACGCAAGCAGAATTTGGTATTATGACGTTCTTCACGGGTATGCTGCTGGATATGTTCGTCTTGAATACACGAAATTTCGGCGATTCATCTGGTCGTCATCTTCAGGTGCGATCGGTGAGACACAGTCACGCCGGAACTGAATAAACATCAGAATTGGCGGCTCCTTTATACCCTGGGTCCAAGTCACTGCGCCTGCGCGAAAAGCGGAATAGCTGCCCTCTGCGAAGCGAAGAATTGCTGCGCCGCCGGCGACAGAAACTGGCGAAAGTGATAAGTCGCAAATTAAAATGTAGCGGGTCGAAAACCAGACCGTTGTTTTACATCAGATAAAATAGGGTTTCAATATCTCGCTTAAAGGAAAACCTCTGTCTCTATTAATAATGTCATCCGATAATTGTATTTTGATAGATTTCTTGAGTACACAATCCCAGTAACGAGAAGCCAGAGCAACAATTTGTGTCTCTTTAAACGACAAGTTATGCGCTTCGTTGAGACAATGTTCGGCGACGGCAGTTTTTTCAAGTTGGAGCAGACGTGACACTGATGTTGCACACATCGGTCGTAAACAGTGCGAATAATTTGTCCAATATAGGCCTTTCCACACTGACAGGGAATTTTATAAACTCCAGGCTGAAATCCAAAGAATTTCTGGAACTTAGAACTTTCTTCTTGTCTGTGTCCCCCATCCTGGAAGTGGGTTGAAGAAGCTTCGTGGGCCTATTCGGATTCTGCGCAGAACAGCACTATCAAGAAACAGTGTTCGAAATTTCTTCGAGTTCGCCAACAACCGTTCATATACGATGACATTACTCGTCGTCGGACTGTTATTAATTTAACCGACAAGGAATTGGATTATGCTACTTTCTCGGTTTTGGAGAAAGGTATGAACTTTGTTCCTACACCAAGGAACCTGCCTACCATTGATTTTATTAGCGCTGCTGAGCAGGCCGTTGCTCGCTTTCCTGAAGATGTGGCAGAGGAAATTAGACAGGATGTTTCTTATCACCCTCGTGCACCGGCACCACAGTGTAATATATCTTCCAGTCAGAGAAAGGCCATTCGGTCATTGAGGGAAGATACGGATCTTTTAGTTGTTCCTGCTGATAAATGTAGTGCCCTGTTCTTTTGTCTCGTGAAATTTATTTGGCTAAAATGGCTTGTTTATTGGATGATCCTGCTTACCGTCAACTTCGAAGCGATCCTACGGACCGGATAAGGCGGAAGACCATTTCACATATTAAGAAGAGCTCCCTGCCAAAGGACACTATCAAAAAACTTCATCCAAGGGCGGTGGTACCACCCAGGTTGTATAGTTTACCGAAGGTGCATAAACCTGGAATTCCTCTTCGTCCTATCGTTAGTAATTTGGGCGCTCTCACTTAACAATTTAGTTAAATATCTTGCTTCCATCCACAGCCCTTACGTTGGGAAAATCTGAACATCATTTATCCAAGTCGACTGATTTTATTCCACGGTTGAAGTCTTTATGCATTGGAACAGCTGACCTTTTAGTTACTTTTGATGTGGTTTCTGTTTTCACCCACGTACCTTTGGGTCAACTTTTGACTGAGAAAACTACTGAGCTGTGTCGCCATGTGTTGACATAAACATATTTTTTATTTAATGACGTATTTTATGAACAAACTGACGGTGTGGCTATGGGGAGTTCTCTGTCCCCTACTGTCGCCCACCTTTTTATGGAAAATTTTGGAGATATCGCACTCAGAACTTCTCTACAACCTATATGTTTTTGGAGATACGTGGATGATATTTTCATTGTTTGGTCACATTGAATGGAAGCTCTTAATTGGTCTTCATATCATTTTAACTGTCTTCATCCACGCATCAAATTTTCGATGGAAATGGAAAAAGATGGCAAATTATCTTTTTTGGATGTTGTAATGCACAAAAAATGAAATGGTACCTTGGGACATGAGGTATATTATAAACCAATGAACCAATGCATACGGACCGCTATCTTCATTCTACGAGCTGTCATCCACCACATCAGGGCATGGGAGTTCTACGTACATTGGTCGCGAGATTTTATGCCACTTCTGATTCAGAAAATTTGACACAGGAACTGGATCATCTTAAGGCTGTCTTCAGACTCAACGGGTATACCGATCATCAAATTAATCGTGCTTTCCGTTTGGACCATCACGTGAAGCATCGCCGGGTACTAGTAAATCAGTCGCTTTTCTACCCTTTGCCGGAAGTATTTCTTCAAAAATTTCTAGAATTCCCAGGAAATATTATATTAAATTTTTTTTTTTGCCAAGACTAGAGCCCTGTTTGGATCTGTTAAAGATGATTTGGGATTGAGGAAGTCTGGAATTTATAAAATTCCCTGTCAAGCTGGAAAGGCCTGTCAATATTGGACAGACCATTCGCACTGTTCATGACCGATGTGTGGAACATCAGCGTCACATACGTTTGCTCCAGCCTGAAAAATCTGCCGTCACCGAACATTGTCTCAACGAAGGGCATAACATGTCGTTTAAAGAGACGCAAATTGTTGCTCTGACTTCTCGTTACTGGGATTGTGTATCCAAGGAATCCATCGAAATACGGTTATCCGATGACATTATTAATAGAGACAGAGGCTTTCCTTTAAGCGAGATATGGAACTCCATTTTATCTGATATAGAACAACAACGGTCTGGTTTTCGAACCGCTACATTTTAATTTGCGATTTATCACTTTCGCCAGTTTCTACCGCCGGCGGCGCTGCAATTCTTAGCTTCTCAGGAGGCAGCTCCTCCGCTTCTCGCGCAGGCGCAGTGGCTTGGACCGGGGATATAAAGGAGCCGCCGTTTCTGACGTTCATTGTGTTGCGGCGTGATTGTGTCTCATAGATTGCAACTGCATATGGTGGACTTACGGATCGTTGAAATGTCGTGTATCGAAGAAGATTGTGACCAGCAGTATACTCGAGAAGAACATATTCGTAAACGACGCTGGGAAAATGTACGGGATTACAGAATTTCGTATTCATTGGATAGCACCCACAGGCTTGTTTACGCTGGAACGAATGGGAGCCAACACAAGGGAATGAGAATTTGCAGACAGTTAGACAAGGTTCCCCACATTTCGCTTCTACATGGGAACAAGCGATTACATTGGAGGGAACGGAAGTGGAACATGAGAGAACGAGTACAGCGTGCCAAAGCTACGAACGCTGCTTCATTATTTTTTTGGCACTAGCAGTATCATTCAGGTTTCACTAGTTCGAGCAGCAAAGCGAAATTTTGATTTTCGGAGAGGGTCATCTTGGATGGCGAGTGCACTGTTTTTGACTTAAATTGGGCAGGAAAAGAAGAATGTAGGTGTGTGAATTTGCACCCAATCGAGAAAATCGTGGAGGTGGTGCACTACTAACTGCATCGCAGCACCAGCCCTCCTTAGCACACGAATTTCCTGTGGTGGTTCGCTAAAGGACCGACACACAGGGGACTACGGGTAAACACCAGCGAATGCGAAAGAAGATGAACGACGGTGGTTTTCTCGCGCTCTCCTATCATTTACACTTGGAAGAATTCTCAGTCACTAATGCGTCAGCTTGTGTTCAGTCCCGGAGTAAACGAGGCTTTAGGGCAGTCGGCACATCGTCAACACTTAGTTTGCCGTGTCCCCTGCGACTAAAATTGAGTATTATGTTCGATGCGACAAAAATGAATAATATTAGAGTTAGTCACGTTTCGTCAGTTAAAAAAGTAAAAATAAAATAAATCAAATAGAATAAGTAATCTATCGAAATACAGAGAAAATACAGTAAGTAATGGGAAAGTGACTGTTCATCCCTCGTGTACGCCTCAACCAAATCAATGAGAAGTGCCTAATGAAGCAAATATATATGTATTTCCAGAAAATGGAATCAAGAGCAGCAGGATTTCAGGAATGAGAACAGAACTAGAAAGAGACAAAATCAAAGAAACGAGAAGCACCAGAAAGAAACTTATGTAAGAATAAAATTTTAAATTTACAAGGTCTTTCAAGACTATAAACAAGAAATCAGGAAGAATATGAAAAGTATGGAAATCAGGAATAACATGGAAACTATGAAGAAAAAATATATGGAAAAAGAAAAGAAAAAGAAAAACTGAAGTTGTTACGTGGTGAGTGTAAAGAATTTTTTTTTTTAAATTGTGCAATATTTGCAGTTTGGAAGTACCAAGAACCACACAATTCATGTACATAAATTCAGAAACAGTAAAACAGTATTGCCACGTGGAGTAGTCGCGTGGTTTGAGGCGCCATGTCACGGATTGCGCGGCCCCTCCCGCCGGAGGTTCGAGTCCTCCCTCGGACATGGGTGTGTGTGTTGTTCTTAGCATAACATAGTTTGTGTAAGTCTAGGGACTGATGACCTTAGCAGTTTGGTCCCTTAGGAATTCACACACATTTGAACATTTGAAGAACAGTATTTACCACTAAGTAAAACCTTACTACTTCACAGTTTACAAAGTTCACTTAATCTTACTCTGATACTCAGTTCGTTTATTCTATTTGACTTCAACAGTTTTCTTGCATCTAAGACAATTGCTTTTTCTGTTCAAATGGTTCAAATGACTCTGAGCACTATGCGACTTAACATCTGAGGTCATCAGTTCCCTAGAACTTAGAACTACCTAAACCTAACTAACCTAAGGACATCACACACATCCATGCCCGAGGCAGGATTCGAACCTGCGACCGTAGCAGTCGCGCGGTTCCGGACTGTAGCGCCTAGAACCGCTTGGTCACCGCGGCCGGCGCTTTTTCTGTTGAATGAGTTTAGAAACACCACCCACGTAGAATGTTACGAGATTCTCCAACAGAAGAAGCGCTATCTTGTGTACAGACAGGACCTTCAAGCCTGAAACATATTGACCATGTGCAGACCGTTTAATTCTTTTTTAAAATTGTTTTCAAGGCCTAACCATTGTGCATGCTGCAGCACCAAGTAGTAGTGCTCATTGATAAATTTCAGGTAGAACTGTCACTGAATTTATGCTCATTTTATATCAGAATAGAATTCTGAATTTACATTTTCAAAATCACAGACATGAGAGTTCGCTTTCCGTACTACGTGCTAAAAAGGGTATGGGACGGAGATATACTCCAAATTGTCTAAGGAGCCGAATGTTTCCTCTGTTTGTGCAATTGTATTGTGCAATATACAGCTGAGTATAACTTTCCTTAGATGGGCAGACACGAAGTTAGCACGTTAACATCGCGGTAGATGTGACTGACAATCTGCAGTGACGAGTGAGACGGTTATTGGTGCAACAAAAATTTACGGGATTGGTGTTGTTTTTGATTCGAGAAAATAATTATAGCCAGAAGCACTATTACACGCTAATATTAAAATTACTAGGCATTTTAATAAAACAGATAGTTAAATTCCCCATCACTCTGCGAGTACAGAACTAAAAACAGTTTAATTTTGATATCCCATAATTATTAATAGCAGTGATGTCCGTATGCTGCAGTATTCGTATAAAATCGTACTATTTTGACAGTGAGGAAACAGATATGTGATATTTATTCAGCAGTGTGATAATATGTTCTGAATGTTAAAAGTATAATGGAAGATGAATGCAGCATGTCAGTAGAACCTTACGTGCAACAGGTGTCATTACAAACATAATAGATGACAGAAGCTGATTTATACTTCCAACTAAAATACTATTATGTGGTTAATAAACTAGTTTGTAATATGATTGCTCAGATCTAGTCACGATTGCTCAGATCTAGTCACGTCCCTAAAACTGCATATAGCACTCTAAGTTAGTTATTTTTAATGAGTAGGTCGCGGTAAACGAAATCTTTGACAGGCTATGATTAGAAACCAAATATTCTGCTCATCTTAAGCATAAGTCTTCAGTTAACAGAACAGTTTCGGATTTGGTATGGGGGGGCCAAAGCATTCAGCGCCGTGTGTGCGGTTTGTATAGGTAACCATTTTGATAATAGATTTCCAGCAAACATGGGACGGCAAAAAGAGACATTTGCGAGATAATTTCTAGTTTGTGATGATGAGCTGCCACTGAGTTCACCTTTAAATTTTGTCATAGTCATTACAAATGTCCTGAAAATTAAACTTTTCGACTAAGTGCCCATATAAAATGGGCTCATGTTTGACCCGTGACCCATGGTTCGAGAATCTGTCACATAAATTGTAGGACACCAGCATATTTTGCTGGTCAAAAAATGGTTCAAATGGCTCTGAGCATTATGGGACTTAACATCTGTGGTCATCAGTCCCCTAGAACTTAGAACTACTTAAACCTAACTAACCTAAGGACATCACACACATCCATGCCCGAGGCAGGATTCGAACCTGCGACCGTAGCGGTCACGCGGTTCCAGACTGAAGCGCCTTTAACCGCACGGCCACACCGGCCGGCTGCTGGTGATGTAAAACGAAATCTAACGCGGCAATATTTTCCAAGATGGTTAGTTCAAGCAGGAACTGTACCTTGGCCTCCAAGGTTACCTGACTTCGACCTTCTGGATAGTGTGGAATCATCATAAGAGTGTGCAGCACTCCCGTTGATAAGACTGAAGAGCTGAAGCAGTGAATTGTACAGTGTTGTCTACACTGTACAGAGGATTTTGGTGTATTTGAAAGAGTTCATATCTTACGTCAGTGACAAGTGCAGTATTGCGTCATTATGAGAAATGACACGGGAAACAAATATTTTAACAGGAACGGCTGACAATAAATTGTATCACACAAGGTGCAAGTATAAAGTGCTGAAATAACGTTGTATTTCTTGTTCAGGTAGGCCAATGGTGAAATTTGAGCTCAGTTAGATGGAGATATAAAAGAGAAGTGTGGTTTGGAATACGTAAATGATATCTTGCTGTATTCTGGTCTTTTTTCCTGTGACTGGTTTCGTGCAGGTCTTCATGCTCGTCTGTTTTCTGCGTTACTACTGCAACTTCCATCCGTTTGAACCTGCTTACTGTGCTCAAATCTTGGTCTGTCTTATCGGCCAACCCCTTCTTTTCTTCCAGTTATGCCACAAATTTCTTTATTCCTTACTTCTGTTCAGTAGCTCTTTATTAGTTATTCGATCGACCCATGAAATCTGCAGCATTCTTCTGTAGCACACATTTCAAAAGCTTCTATCCTTTCTTGTTTGAACGCTCAATCGATCTCGTTTTACTTCTGAACAAAGCTACACCCAGACAAATACTTTCGGAAGAGACTCCCTAGCATTAAAATTTATGTTCGATATTAACTACTTGATCTTCTCCAGATCTTGATCTTCCTGTCACTAGTCTGCATTTCATAACCTCTCTACTTCGGTCATCGTCACTTATTTTGCAGCCCAAATATAAAAAATCGTCGACAGATTCTTGTCTCATTAACCAGCGTTGTACTACTTTTGTTGATGTTAATGTAATAATCTCTTTTCAAGAGAGTATCCATACCCTACGACTGCTGTTCCAACTTCTTCGCCGTCTCCCCGACAGAATCACGATTCATCGTCCAGTCTCATAGTTTTAATTCTTCTTCCTGAACTTTAATACAACTTCCCAAATTTCTGCTTGGTTTGATTTACAAATAATATAACATTCTTGTATGTTATACCATACAAGCAAGTTTATACCCTATTGAGTTCCAAATTCTTTTCGACATTTCGTTGCTTTTTTAGCGTCGCTGCTTTCTGATGTTTGTTTACGACGCCCTGCCCTCGTTGTGAGTGTGTTCCGGGAGCGGAGGAAGCTAACTCCGCCTACGGAAGGCCTGTACATTGACAACTACCGGGATGGGGAATTATGCGAGTGTAACAAGGATCGCCTTTCTCGGGCAGTGCCGATGCTACACACGTGCTTACTGGTTTGGCACGGCATGGTGCGATAATCACTTCGTGATAACTACGGTACGCACTGTTACTGTAAGTGTTGGACAAAAATATGGAAACACCCGATAAATGCATGCGTGAACATAAATACAGATGCTAGCTAAGTCTGCGAGTTAAGCCGTTGTATAACCGCGAACGGTTCCTGTGCTGTATCCTCAATACATTGCAAATGTTAGTCGTGGTCAGAATATTGTTCTGTGTAGCTGCGTGTGCATTGTGCCGGAGCTAAATGAATTCGAACGTGGGTAAATTGTTGCTGACTGTGTGGTGTGTGCTTCTGTCATCATGGTAACCGGTGTTTCGTGTTTCAAGAGGAAGTGTATCGAAAAATTATGCCGCGTATATAGTAAGCGGAGAAACATCCGCTAAGCCACAACGCGGACGGAGGCGTACGTTTGGGGATCGTAACCGACGGTCGTTGAAGAGGATTGTGACGAAAGGTATGGGGACGAAAGATGCAAAAGTCGCTGCAGAAGTGACGCGAAGGGCACGTCATAAGATAGGAATGGGATATCAAAATCAATGGTAAGTGATGTAAACGTCCGAACAAGAAAACGCTTTACTCTACTGCATTGGCTCCTTACTTAGCTATCATTTTTCGCGAATCTCTTGCCCAACGTAAAGTCCCGAGCGACTGGAAAAAAGCGCAGGTGACGCCTGTATATAAGAAGGGTTGAAGGACGGATCATAAAAATTACAGACCAATATCCTTAACATCGGTTTCTTGCAGGATTCTCGAACATATTCTCAGTTAGAATATAATGAGTTTCCTTGAGACAGAGAAGTTGCTGTCCATCCATAAGAACGGCTTTGGAAAGCATCGCTCCTGCGAAACGCAACTCGCCCTTTTTTCACATGATATCTTGCGAACCATGGATGAAGGATATCAGACGGATGCCATATTCCTTGACTTCCGGAAAGCGTTTGACTCGGTGCCCCACTGCAGACTCCTAACTAAGGTACGAGCATACGGGATTGGTTCCCAAATATGTGAGTGGCTCGAAGACTTCTTAAGTAATAGAACCCAGTACGTTGTCCTCGATGGTGAGTGTTCATCGGAGGTGAGGGTATCATCTGGAGTGCCCCAGGGAAGTGTGGTAGGTCCGCTGTTGTTTTCTATCTACATAAATGATCTTTTGGATAGGGTGGATAGCAATGTGCGGTTGTTTGCTGATGATGTTGTGGTGTACGGGAAGGTGTCATCATAGAGTGACTGTAGGAGGATACAAGATGACTTGGACAGGATTTGTGATTGGTGTAAAGAATAGCAGATAACTCTAAATATAGATAAATGTAAATTAATGCAGATGAATAGGAAAAAGAATCCTGTAATGTTTGAATACTCCATTAGTGGTGTAGCGCTTGACACAGTCACGTCGATTAAATATTTGGGCGTAACATTGCAGAGCGATATGAGGTGCGACAAGCATGTAATGGCAGTTGTGGGGAAGGCGGATAGTCGTCTTCGGTTCATTAGTAGAATTTTGGGAAGATGTGGTTCATCTGTGAAGGAGACCGCTTATAAAACACTAATACGACCTATTCTTGAGTACTGCTCGAGCGTTTGGGATCCCTATCAGGTCAGATTGAGGGAGGACGTAGAAGCTATTCAGAGGCGGGCTGCTAGATTTGTTACTGGTAGGTTTGATCATCACGCGAGTGTCACGAAAATGCTTCAGGAACTTGGGTGGGAGTCTCTGGAGGAAAGGAGGCGCTCTTTTCGTGAATCGCTACTGAGGAAATTTAGAGAACCAGCATTTGAGGCTGACTGCAGTACAATTTTGCTGCCGCCAACTTATATTTCGCGGAAAGACCACAAAGATATGATAAGAGAGATTAGGACTCGTACAGAGGCATATAGGCAGTCATTTTTCCCTCGTTCTGTTTGGGAGTAGAACAGGGAGAGAAGATGCTAGTTGTGGTACGAGGTACCCTCCGCCACGCACTGTATGATGGATTGCGGAGTATGTATGTAGATGTAGGTGTACCGAAGCCGTAAAAACTGGACTGCGGAGCAACGAAAGAGTCATTTAATCGGATGCGTATTGCTTCGCACTCTTTCCAACTTGCGGCCAAGTTTGCATCCAAAGAGTGAAACATGGCGAGATCTTGATGATGATTCGGGCTGCCATATCGTGGTATTCCGTGCACCCTGCGAGGTCACATTAAAGCCATGAATTATGTGACCGTCTTGGCTGATTAGATCATCCCGTGGTGCAGTGTTTGTTCCCCAATAGTGACACTGTATTCCAAGACGGCGGGGCCCCTGTTGACCTAGCTCGCATCGTGCAGGACTGCTATTGTGACCATGAGGATGAGTTTTCACATCTCGCCTGGTCACCACAGCCCCCAGGTCTCAGTATTACTGAGCCATTGTGATCTACGTCGGAGAGAAGGATGCGTGATCGCTATCCAACACCACGTTACGTCCACTTGCCATTCTTTTGCTGGAAGAATAGTATCAGATTCCCTTGAGACCGATGTGGGACCTGTATTTATGCATTCTGAGAATACTGGATGCTGTTTTGAATGCCAACTGTTTTCCTGCAGCGTATAACGCATGGCAATGTGATGCGTTTTCGGTGATTCCATATTTTTGTCCAGTCCCTGCATGTTGTTTATTCGGCACTGCTGGCAGCAGTCAGACACAAACACACGTGCCGTGAAGTCGAGCCAGCTTTAGCTGATCCACGGCTAGGCAGTCCTCATTGACGCCGTTGTGGAAAAACTGTAACACGTGCTCTTAAGCCAAGCTGTGCAACAAAATATTCTTCCACTGAAACCGATTGCTTATTAAAGCGTTTTTAACTAGAGCTTATGGTTCTGACGTCACTGTCACATATCGCTATGTGACATGGTTTCGTTCCCTGCCACTATTTAATGGTTAATATTTTATGAGCAATGGACCTGTGTGCTACGCGTTTTTCTCGCTGGGACTGTTTACTGCTCGCGTAGTCTCAGAGTACTGTTGTTGACAAAAGGCAGTCATTGAATCTCATTTCGACAGGAGCACCTTCCTAGGGAGAGTCGCAGTTTTCGTGGATGGGGGTGCTGCCTGCTTCGTTCTCCTGGCCTAGTTGTGGGCAGTGGGCACCGTGCCGCCTGAGCCATCCCTATAGAACAATGGAGTGTGAAATTTTAGCCTTCTTCCATGGACATCAAAGGCTGAGACGCTGCGACACTGAATGACCAGCTTGAAACGACAGTTGCTTTCTCTCCAAAATTTTGGTAGTTCAGTCGAATTGAGTCGCCCTCACACCTACCTTGGTGCGAAGAGCCCGTGAAATCAAGAAAACACACCTCCAGGCGGATGCCCATCGTGGTTGGTAATGTGAACTTCGTACACCAAGAGCGTGAAGTCCTGCAGTTTGCCGGCCTTTGTGACCGAGCGGTTCTAGGCGCTTCAGTCTGGAACCGCGCGACCGCTACGGCCTCAGGTTCGAATCCTGCCTCGGGCATGGATGTGTGTGATGTCCTTATGTTAGTTAGGTTTAAGTAGTTGTAAGTTCTAGGGGACTGATGACCTCGGATGTTAAGTCTCTTAGTGCTCAGAGCCCTTTGAACCATTTTTTTCTGCAGTTTCTGCTGCGTCCCTCCCCCTTTTTTGTTTTTGTGAAATTAGCGATATTCTCGCTCATCACATTGGTAACAGCATCCAGTCGTCCCCTCTACGCAGAACTTAGATTCTGGGCATTCGTCTCCAGGCTGTTGTTGACAGGGAGTCGTCGGTAGCCACCACCAGTAGCGCAGTCTACATTTCGAGCATCTCGTTACTTGCTTGCTTTGCCATTCGACTTGTGCCGTTTAATTTTGTTACAGTTCGTAGCATCTTATTGTATAGATAATTTGGCTTTCGCGAGCTACTCAGATGAGAAGACAATGTTGCGCTTTCTCCTTACAGTCTTCCACACTTTTTGGTACCTCCTCCAAGTGTTAGTCATTTTCTAACACGATGTGAGTTTTAAAGAACGTTGCACTTCGTCAATCATCATAGCGAACAAATAACCGTTAATCTCAGTCTTGACTTAGATTTCAAGATATCTCATTGTCCTACGGCTTTTCCATGTTGAAGTGATCCACAAATGACAAATATAGTCCGGAACTTTTTCCAATTTATGGCAGCTCGTTTTAGCAACCAATGATAAAGGTTTGGCAGCAAATCAAGCTTTATTTTATATTTTGACAATAACGCGTTTCACCTTGTTTAAAATATCTTCAGCTTGGCCTACAAAGAAAAAGACAAACTTTTGTTAGAAAATGGCACTACCCTGGTTCAGAAAAACTTTGGGCTACCAAGGAAAATATTAAACCCAAGTTACTGGCATAACAGTTGTTAAACACATATACCGCTTTCCAAGCCATTGTCTTGGCAGGGGAACACCTTTATCAGTATTTTAAGACCATTGCGTGTGCTCCTTAAAAATAAGGGGGATATAATAGCCGAAGTATTCAGAGGCCAGTAACTGACCTTGTTCGTCAAATACATAAATACACACAAAAGAAAAAAAATTAAAACAACTTACAGATAAAAAATAAAATTCAGTGAACGGGAAGTCGTGTTTAAAATACATAAAAAATCTCAGTGGGTGGGTGTCCTTGTCGTATTTTAAGTCTTCGTGCTGTGCCTTATTAAAATAAAACGAACCAAAAGACAGCCAAATAGGCATTCAAGGAAAGCAGTTGGTTATGCCTCTAGGTTTAGTACTGAAAAATACAAGGTATTAGATTGTGTTGTAGAGTATATGGCGCAGTCCAAAGGACACCAGAAACGAGCAGGTCTACAGAAATGCATCAAAAACGTAAACATATAAGAAATGTCGGCGTTATAGAAAACTAATTACGACAGAGTTGTTTTAAGAGCCAAAGGTAATGAGAAGTTACAGAAACGAACAATAGAAAACCAACAACATTCCTTATTAAAAATGCAGAAGATGCTTATGTAATTAAGTTTTAACAAGAAGGAGTGAAAAAAATTAAAATGTATAAAAGATGCACTATAATAGCACAGGGTCCGCAGCTCGTGGTCGTGCGGTAGCGTTCTCGCTTCCCGCACCCGGGTTCCCGGGGTCGATTCCCGGCGGTGTCAGGGATTTTCTTTGCCTCGTGATGACTGGGTGTTGTGTGATGTCCTTAGGTTAGTTAGGTTTATGTAGTTCTAAGTTCTAGGGGACTGATGACCATAGATGTTAAGACCCATAGTGCTCAGAGCCATTTGAACCATTTTGAATAGCACAGGGGAGTAAAAATATATGAAAGAACCTTGGGAAGTAATTTTAGTGGATTAATTGGAAGACATCTTTATAGCATGCCTTCCTCTCCGCAAATGAGAGGACACCGATATACTGGAAAGGCGTCCTACGATAACTAGAAGCCCAAAAATACTCAGAATCAACCAAAGAAAAACATGTTGTACACCCAATCTTTTGTCCTCACTGTGGTGGTGGTTTCGTTGCGTACAATGGCCAAACTCAGCGATCGGTTTCATTAAGAATTCTGAGAGAAGAACGAACATTGTAGTCGCTCTTCTTGTATGTTCAAAGTTTTTATTTTATAACGAGCATTGAAATTAAGTTTCTCGAGTCACATCTGGGGCACTTCAGACCCAACTTTCACAATGTTAAATTACGTTACTTCTAAGCTTTATAAAAGCAGCCGAGCACTACTGACGGAAACATTTTGCTTCAGTGTGTTTTCAATGTCTGCTTCACTTCCTGCTTAAACGTGTGCAAACTAACTTCTGCTATTCCGTCGGTGCTGGAGTGTCGAGTGTTTGACTTGGCGAAAGCAGGTGCCAGGTGCGTTAATGAGCCAGATCTACTGAACTGAGGTTGCTCCGCAAATGCTGGAGTAGAGCACACATCGCAGCGGCGGAGAACGGCGAAAACATACAGCAAGATGGTGTTAAAATGTTATCCGCTGGGCCTCAGATTATGGCACTATTGCACTGGTTTGTTCATATATTGTCTGTAGCGTAGATTACGTGGGAACCTCGCCGTGCGAAGCGTAAGATAAATGCGGAGGGCACCGCAGGGGACTTTGTTTCGGCACGCACGCGCTTGTGTGTGTGTGTGTGTGTGTGTGTGTGTGTGTGAGTGTGTGAGTGAGTGTGTATGTGTGTACCCTATGACGTCAGAACGCAATGCTTCACACACACACACACACACACACACACGCACAAACGGGTGCGCGCGTGGGCGCCAGCGCGAGGTGTGGGAGTAGGCGACGCAGTGCAAATATTTGTCGTGGGGGTGGACAGGGCCGTGTGCGCTCGGTACGCCTCACCAACGTCGCCGCCGCCGCCGCTGCGACCGCCGTAACGCGGGCGTTCACCTCCGAATTAGTTCGGGGAACTTACGAGGCGGGAACCCTTCTGGCAAGACAGAGAGCCGGTCCTTTGAGCACTTAAATTAAGTCGGCACGGCGAGACGATAATCGGCTTTATTAAGTTCTCGAGCCGAGTAGCGGAGAGATTTTCGTATTTAAAGAGCTGCAAAGTAAGGGAATTGGCGATTATGTGGCGCGTTGCCGCCTTTGTAGTCGGGTACGTGATGATGGAGCGAAATTTGCAACGCTGACGGCTGTAGAAAATACCACGATAAGGGCAATATGTGATCGGTCGCGTATCACAGACATCGTTGTACGACTAGTCATGACTTCTACGAAGCAAGTGTAAAACATTGGTGAGTGGTCTCAGAATCAGAAGGTAATCGTATTTGTCTCTGAATCATCGTCCAACGACTGTTTGACGATTTAGCTGACATATCGCCAGCACGAGTGGCTGGCATGTCGAAGGTTCACCCTCCATTGCTGGTGGCGCACTAGAGTCACGTACGCGACCGGAGATAGTATGTACATGTCGCTCCTATGTTTGACGGTATGCATGTGGTGTCTTTCCGTTCGGACATGTCCGAAAGAACAGACACCATTTTGATCCTGCATCCACTATGGCTCAGGTCACAAAGGAATTAAAGACATTAGTTGCCAGTGGGTTTTGAATTATATCAATGAGACAAGTTGAAATTTGTGCCGGACTGGGATTCAAACCTAGGTCTCCTGCTTAGTGGGCAGATACGCTGACCGCTACACCATCTGGACACACTGGTCACCACAAGCACAACTACATAGATCACCCTAGCACATATCCGAAAGAACAGGCACCATATATATAATTAAGATGATGGTAGTCAACGATCCTTTCAGTGCAGATGCACACCAAACTCGAAATCCCACGGGAATTGGCGAGATACTGCTAGTAATGACGCTAATGAGCAGGGGCACTACATCAGTAGTGTTTGGTATAAGTTGAGAATTTACGTCTAAGAGTGTTGTAGTGACCACCGCATCCGGATGGTGTAGTAGTCAACGCATCTGCCTAGTAAGCAGGAGACCCCAGTTCGAATCCAGCTCCTGCATAAATTTTCAACTTGCTCCATTGATATAAATCAGTGCCCACTGGCAGCTTACGGCTTTAGTTCCTTTCAGTCCTGAATGTCTGAGGGCTCTCCCCTGGTCATTACCGCGCTGGTTCTCGCTTGTTACCTGCAACGACCATTCTCTTCAGCACGGTAATCCGTGACCCATTTTACCATGAGGCTTTCTTCTTAACAATCGAGATCATTCACGTTTCTGAATTTCTATGGCATCCGTGAATAAAGGAGCTTGGCGGTTTTCCACGATATCGAGAACCTGCATGTTGTTGAATTTTATTATGTGGTCGGTCCCACACAGCGTGTGGTCCGCCACTGACTATTTCTCCACCTGTTCCAGCCTGCAGTGCCGTTCGGTGATGGGGTGCTGATAGATCGCCCAGTCATCCCCAAGTAGATTTTTCCTCATGTGCAGGGTATGCGTTATGCACTAAGGTGACAAAAGTCATTGGATAGCTATATGCACAGATACAGACAGCGGTAGTTCAGTACCTCGTACTCAAGACATAAAAGGGCAGTGCGTTGGCAGAGCTGTTACTATTACTGAAGTGATTCAAGTCAAAAGGTGTCCGATGTGATTATAGCCGAACGATGGGAATTAACAGACTTTGAACGCGGATGGTAATTGGAGCGAGGTGCATGGGACATTACATTTCGGAAATCGTTAGGGATTCTAGTATTCCGCGATCCACTGCGTCACGAGTGCGCCAAGAATACCATATTTCAGGCATCACTACTTATCACTGTCAACGCAGTGGTTGAAGGCCTTCACTTGACGACCCAAAGGAGCGGTGTTAGCGTAGAGCTGTCAGTGCTAACAGACAAGCAACACTGCGTGAAATAACTTCAGAAATCAATGTGGCTCGTACGATGATCGTATCCGTTAGGATGGCTCGGCGAAATATGGCGTTAATGAGCTATGGCAGCAGAAGACAGGCGCAAGTGCTTGCTAACTGCACGTCATCGCCTGCAGCGCATCTCTTCCGAGTCTTGACCAGTTCCGTAGGACTCTAGACGACTGAAAAACTGTGGCCTGGTCGGATGAGTCCCAGTTTTGTTTGGAAAGAGTGGCTAGTTGGGTTCGAATGTGATGCAAACCCCACGAAGCCGTGCACACAAGTTGTCAACAAGGCACAGTGCAAGCTGGGTGGCTCCATAATGCGTCAGCTGTGTTTACATGGAATGGACTAAGCACTCTGGTCCAACTGAGCCGATCATTGACTAGAAGTGTTTACGTTCGGCTACCTGGAGATCATTTGCATCCACTCATTGATTTCATTTTCCCAATCGTATCACTGGGCCACAATTGTTCGCGAGTGACTTGTAGAAAGTTCTGCACGATTCGAGCAAATGATTTTGCTTTCCACATCACCCGACATGAATCCCACCGAACATTTCCTAGACATAATCGAGAAGTCAGTTCGTCCAAAATATCCTGCACCGGAAATACTTTCGCAATTACGGACGGCTGTAGAGACAGTACGGTTCAATATTTCTGCAGGGGAGTTCAAAGGACTTGTTAAGCCCATGCCACTTCCAACTGCTGCACTAAGCTAGGAAAAAGAAGGTCTACCATGGTATTAGGTGGTATCCCATGACTTTTTTTACCTCACTGTACCTGCAATGTATATTTCAAACGTTTGGTTAGACATATTGTCAGATAGACGTATTGTCTGTTCGCTTTTGTCTCTGGAACTTCATTCGACGGTTGTTTGACGATTTTCCTGACGTTTCGCCAGCACGGGTGGCTGGCATGTCGAGGGTCCACCACCATTGCTGGTGGCGTGCTGGAATCGAGCCTGTGGGCGGAGATTATAAATAACTGTCGCTTCAACTTCTCAGGACTCTTGCCTGGTCACTACCGCGTTGATTCTCTCCTTGTTACCTGTAAGACCGGTATAGCACTAGAACCCATGAACCACTTTACCATTAGGTCTTTTCTTTTTACTTATTAAAAGTAGTTGTCGTTTCCAAATTCTACAGCATCTCGGAACAAACGGGTATGGTAGTTTTTCTCCTCAGTGAGAAACTGTGTATTTTAGAATTTTACCATGTGGTTGGTCCCACACAGCGCGTCATTCGCCACAGATAATCTGTCTATCTGCTCCAGCCTCCAGTGCCGCTTATGTTCGGTGATCTGGCGTTGATAGATCGTCCAGTCATTCGCACATAGACTTTTCCTCATGCACAAGGTATGTGGTGTATTCCCGACCTCGTAAATGGGTCCCTTCTGTCCTTTGCCGATCCGAGACAGTCTTTGATCTTTTTGGTTGGTTTGTAAATAGGGATTACGCCGTGTAAGCGTAATATACTACCGATTATGACTGTGCCCATGGAGATGTGTGGCAGAATTGCCGTAGCCTACAGTTCTTCTTCTGGCGTGTCACTTTGCCGACCGTTGGTTTTCGTGACCCTTTCTACACAACTGGTGCAGTACCGGTGCTGCTCAGAACTTATTCCATTGCATGTCACGCCCAAATTGCTGCTACTCGCCTATTCGTCTTGCACGCGTTACGAGCACTTTAGTCATGCCTATTTTCTAGTTCGGTTTACGATTCGAAAGTTCGTGCAACTATCGGTCCATGCGTGTCGGTCCACCCTAATATTATGTTTAAGCCCCATGTCAGGTCCGGTACCTGTTCTGGCATACAGTGAAGGCTGGGGGAGGTGCTTTGTGATGTCCCTTAACCTGTGGTTTCAAGGCTGTACAGGAGGCTACAGCTCCAAGCGAGGCGGCTATTGTATCTGTGTTGCCGATATATTACACTATTTACCTTCGAAGGAGTCGTTATATTCGCGGCAGAATTTTGGTATCGTTCATGAAGTTCATGGGACCTGTCTGAAAAGGCGAAGGGAACAGTCGCAGAACCGCTACTAAACATACTTGGATTGCCATCACAGTAACAAAATACGCGACTGAGTATGGCGGTGTAGAGGTAAGATAAAGAACCCGTATTTGGAAGCGCAGCTGTTCAGACTCCCATCCAGCTGTCCAGATTCAGATTTTCTATGATTTTCCAAAGTCCGGCCGGCCGCTGTGGCCGAGCGGTTCTAGGCGCTTCAGTCCAGAACCGCGCTGCTGCTAGGGTCGCAGGTTCGAATCCTGCCTCGGTCATGGGTGTGTGTGATGTCCTTAGGTTAGTTAGGTTTAAGTAGTTCTTAGTCTAGGAGACTGGTGATCTCAGATGTTAAGTCCCATAGCGCTTAGAGCCATTTGAACCTAAAGTCCTACCAAATTACTTCCACATGCTTTGCCATGCCGAGTTAACCGTCAATCTGAAATAACCTTGTCATCGCAGGGCCGTTAAGCGCTAATAATTCTCTTTTTTCTATAAACGTTCAACTTTTGTTATTTTTTAAGATGCAGAAACGCGAACAGCTGTACAAACACCAAATCAAGGGAGCGCGGAGGATGGCCGAAAAGTCCATGCTGGACGAAGAAATGGAGCACGCGGATTGCACAGTGCTCAGGCACGTTACGTGGGCTGGTAGTCACGGCAGATGCGCTATTTTTTGTCAGGGAGAGGTGCCACATTTCTAGTCTGTACTGGAGTATCTGCAGTGATGCACGTTAGTGGCGAGTTAAAAAGAATAACCAGGCATCGTAGCTTCTTCGGGCAGTGGGCTGCCGATATCTTTATCCAATTTCGCTTCACAGAGCGACTCAAAGCTTTAGGCCTTTTCTGTTTCCTCTCCGTGCATTCGAAACTCTATAGAGGCTTTCCGACGAAAATGTAGGATTAGTACTTCTGAGAAAAACGATATTTCCGACAAATCTCCTTTTTGTGGAATATGTGCTGCGATGGATGTGCGTGTCAAGTGAAAAGTGCGCGATGGATTTGTTTGGCTTGCGTAGTACAAAATGTAGCCAAGGGACAGCGTATTATTTAGAAAATTACAATCCTAGTTCTCTCTCTCTCTCTCTCTCTCTCTCTCTCTCTCTCTCCCTCCCTCTCCCCATCTCTCTCTCTCTCTCACACACACACACACATAGACACTCAAAAATTATTTTACAGCTACATTTAGTGCATCGTACAGCCACGAAGCTGGGTGCCGCAATGCTAATGCAGTGACTCTTATTCTGGAGGACGGTGCTTATTCAGCTGTCGGTTTTCTATAGCTTCCCTAAATTGCTGAAGATAAATTTTGAGGTAGTTCCATTGAAAAGGATACAGCCGAATTCGTTCTCTGTTCTTCCCCAAGGTCAATTATGCATTTACAGCTCAGTCTTCTTTCCTTTGATTCGCTCGGTCTACGGATGTGGAATAGCGAAGTTGGAGTATCAATATAGTTTATTTATCATCAAAGATAAAAATGCTAGTTAAATGTAAATTTTCACTGTTGAGAGGGATTTGGCACGATCTTGCGGCTACCTCTGCGCCTGCATTACAGATCAATATACACTCGTTCCTCTAACAGGGCAATACTGACGTAGTTCGCCTTGCCCGACTACTAGGTCAGTAGCGAACACCCAGGTACGTTGAGGAAGTCCAGTAAGCATCGAGAACATGTAATGTCCGCGCAGCTGCTTTTCAATTATGAACACCCCAATGTCACATTATTTACGCCTGCAATCTTACTTGGGTCTCTTTCGCATCACTGGGCTACCAGAACGTTAATAATACGGAGATAATCAATGCCACGGTTTTATATACAGGGCGATACAAAACTCCACCGACAAACTTTCAGAGATGATAGTATGGACCAAAACATGGAAAAACGTCATGTAAATGTGGGCTCAAAACTGCATGCTTTAAGAGCTATGAGCACTTGTTGATCGACGCCACTGTGAAACCTTTCTCTTCTACTGAACAAGTACTGATAGATTTTGATGTGTTCATTTTATGTATCCATGTTTACTAAGAATTTTTTTCTTGTTTTGGCCCATATTACTACCTCTGAAATTTTTTCGGTGGCGTTCTGGTTCGCTCTGTACATAGGCTTTAAGATACTAAGTTAAATTTAGGGTGTTTAGAGAAAACGCTTCTGTTATGTGACAAAAATGACACAAGTGATCATTTCCCTGATTGGGGCTATATCATCCCTCTCTCTTCTCTAGTATTAAAATGTTTTGATTTTAGTGTAAGATGTATTCGGGATTGTTGGGAAAAAGGTAATACACTGTTGGCATGGTGTATATTCTGCTCGCACGTAAATGCGGTTTACATATACGCCGACGATAATCAAGGTTGTTACGCAGGTACAAATATTAGTAAAAATGGGTACAGTCTTGCTTGTAATGGTTTAATTACGTTATCTAAATTAGTTCAAAGATAATTAGAAGTAACATAAAACTATTATAGTTGTTACCAGCTAAATTAAATGTTGCGAAGAGAGAGGCGATATAAGTACCTAGGTAACGCAAAGATTTGTACTCAAGATAAATAATTTCACTGATAGTAAGCTGGCTTCATTTTAGGTTGAGCGTTTCCTAGCAGAAATAAATTTTATTGTGAACTCAAAGGTATTGTGAAGAGAATTAAGCTTTGTTGCCAACTTCAGTTAAATCTATTCACGCAATTCCGTAAAAATTATGGTAAAATGACCTTAAAAATATTAATGCTTGAAAATTATCAATATTCAAAGTACTTATAATGTTAATTTGACGGTGAATGAAGAAATTCCGGTACAGTTGCTAAATTTCTTCTCAGCACTACCAGATAAAGTAATTAAGCACAGGAATGCTCCATACGGACTAACTACGAATACTTCTTTTTGTCGCCGTTATGTTTATTTTTTCACCGTACATGTTCAGTGACTGAACAGAAAGTAATTAGGTGAAATATTCTCTTTGAAAGAAAATGTTAGCGAAACGGGGCTCGTCTGAACCGCGCAGCTAAACGCCGAACGCCTCGAGAGATACGCGCGTAATTGGTTGTCGGTGTGTACGCCACTCACGGTGGATCAATAGCTCTGGAGATTGGTGGCCCATCTTATCCGCTAATTAGCGGGCTCGTACCTCCTCGAACGTAACTGACACCATACCATCTGCCAGCCATTTTCCCCGTGCGTATAACTTGTAGGTCCAGGGAATTCTCACAAAGGGGATTTGAAGTTACCTGTAGTTGAGAATGCATTACAGCTGAGTTACATTCTGTTTTCAAAGGAGCAATAGAAAACAGTGTGTGCATCACACTACTACGATACAATATTTCTGACAAATGAGTAACTTCTCTGTGGGTAGGCTGTTTGTTTGAAGACTTCCGAAGAAATAGATCTTGATGGTGAACCATCGTCGGAAACGAAAACAGCTGCCGGTGACGCTATTCTTTAGTCGTATAATTTGTAGTGTTCCTCATGCTCTTCAGATTGTTACAACATTCCGGTTTTCGCTTATGAAATTTGTAACCTCCCCACCGAAAATTATGTATTACTAACAAAGTTAATAAAAATGGAGCCACGAAACAATATCGTCCCCACAGAAATATTTAAATAAAAAATAATAAATGGGAGCTAAGTGTAACCTTCCCGCAATGAAATCTATTGATAATGACAATTAAATGTAAGAATCGCAATCTGACCCAAATGTGAGCTCCCCACAAAAATAATGAAAGACATACAAAATGTTGCAGAGTCAGTTCCCCACAAAATGAAAGATAATTCAATGATAATGAAATTTCAGTGACAATGAAAACTCAATTAGACCGAAAAGTCGATCTTTGGCCCTGTGCAAAAAAAAACCAGAGTTAATTTCTTACCTCACTAAAACTGCATCTGCTCTTATTTTTCGCCATAGCTTGGAGGAAATGCATCGCACATATTCTTTGAATTTAACTGAAACTTTTGTTTAAGGAAAAACAAGGGAAATATTTTTTCAATTAAATAGCTCTTTTGTTAAAAATGCTTTGAAAACAAAATTATTATTGGGGCACTTCTTGAAAATTAATTACAATAAATATACATTACATTATCTGATGTTCGCAATGCAGATTCATTACCTTGTTTAACAATATACCTCATTCGGCATCTTGACCAGAGACCCATGTCGACGCCCGCGGACTGCGTCCCACTCGCGACTCTACCCGCAACTGTACAAGACTACTACTACCGACAGACTGCATGCAACTGCTCTCTCGCAACTGAATCATCTCGCACGCGCTACTACTCTCTGGTCAGAGATTGTCATGGCTCGCCATCGCTGCATACGTGTTTCAAGTTACCGTCGTGAGTTGTGAACCTGAGGAATTACATTTTATGCACAACATCGTTGATGATTACCGTGTCCGTGTTTATACAGTGCCTGTACCTCAACATTACGCTGTCCTTCAGACACGCATGCATTATTCCCATAAACTAGTATTCGAGCTTTTTTTTGGCTCAACTTCAGATGGGGCTTACAGAAGTTACATCATTAGTTTCCTAACGTTATGCTGGGTACTAGCTTGAGGCAGTGAGGGTAACAATGTAGTTGGGATCTACCAGGATGCTTTCATTTTAATAGCCTGTTGGACACAGAGTAATGATTCTTCACTGTAAGTAGTGGTTGTCATTATAAACAAGCCAGCATCCAACATGTGCAATAGAATGATAAATCAGTTCGCATCCTTAGTCTTAGAATACCACGGAACATTCACAAGAGTGTCAAGTGCTCGCACAACGAAGTCGTCTATAATGTTATTTCTCTTGTAATATCAATAGCTTGAAGATGTTCCAATACAGACCAAAATCAGATGGTAAATAACAAAAACCAAACAAATGTAGCTGTTGTACATAGTATCAAATTCCCCTAATTCTCACTATTGTCAGCGACCACTATCACAAAACGTTACGAATGTATCTACTGAGTAGTGCTCTAACGTCGCTCAACTGCAGCCCAAAGAGTAACTTTAATCCCAGACTAAAACTTAACCGACATAGTGAAGCTATAAAATCAATCACTTGTTGACGCCAGCAACAGGTTTGCTGTCTCCTGGATGGGGCAGCTCTAATCGGTTAGTCTTTCTCATTTGTGGTGAGACATTATCGTGGACGAATGGAGTATATAGATATCTACGTTGCATAAACTCCTTAGAAAAAAGCATGAGGCCGTGACCAACTTGTTTGCTGATCTTATCATTTATGACACTTCATTGGTCTTAACAAACGACACAATGACTAGACGCCACATTCCGTCACTTGGGATGGAGTGTTATGAACAGAGCTGTTTGCGTTAATATTATACATTTCGCACACGGTTTCATATTACGTAAGACGGCAGAGTTCAAAATTTGGTGAGATTTTCATTTGGAGTGGGTTGCATGAGGGAAAAGAAATGTAAGTACGATTAATTTTCGGTTCCAGGCGATCGTATGTGGCTGCTGCCATATAAGCAGACAAATCTTATTGCATGTAAATTGACTATGGGGCAAATGGCTATAATTTTTATTTTATGTTATAACACAAAGTGGGGATTTATATACACCATATGATCAAAAGTATGCTGGCACCTACTAGTGGACATTAATTGGGCTGTGTGCACCCTTCCCTTTATTACAGCTTGAACTCTGTTGGGGATGCATTCAATGAAGTGCATCAAAGTATGTCGAGGAATGGCAGTCATTTACCCTTTACCCTCAGTATCCGAAACCAGAGAAAGCAATTTTGTTGGACGCTGAGATCAGGAGCGAATTTGAAGTTGTGACTAAACCTAAACGTGTTCCATTGTATTCAAACTCTGGCCCGGCCACTAAAAAATAAAAAAAAAAGAGAGAGACTATGATAATGCTCTGTGACTCCTATCCACATAAAGATGGGCATTCGTAAATCAAATGGCTCTGAGCACTATGGGACTTAACATCTGTGATCATCAGTCCCCTAGAACTTAGAACTACTTAAACCTAACTAAACTGAGGACATCACACACATCCTTGCCCGAGACAGGATTCGAACCTGCGACGGTAGCAGTCGCGCTGTTCCGGACTGAAGCGCCTAGAACCTCTCGGCCACTACATTTTATGAATGTTACTGCCCACAGACCACTGCCTCACTAACGCTGCTTTCTATCAGGATACACCATCATGCTGGTACAAATAATCAATGTCTCCGAAGTGTTCCTCTGCCACGCGGCCGCTACGGTCGCAGGTTCGAATCCTGCCTCGGGCATGGCTGTTTGTGATGTCCTTAGGTTAGTTAGGTTTAAGTAGTTGTAAGTTCTAGGGAACTGATGACCTCAGAAGTTAAGTCCCATAGTGCTCAGAGCCATTTGAACCATTTTGTTCCTCTGCAGTGCGCAGTACACAGTGCTGTAAGATGTATTCATATCGTTTCACATTTAGCGCTTCATTGCGTAGTAATGGAACCACACCCGTATCACAGTAAAGGACTCCACAGCGTAAGATCAATTCCTTTTTACTGTACTTTTGTCACTACACATCATGGCATGTGATGTTCTCCATGCGTTTGTCAAACTCAAATCCGTCCATCGAACTGTCGCAAGCGTGATTCATCACCCAAAATCCTTATTTCCAGCCATCCACTGTCTGGTAGCGTTGCTATATATGCCATTACAAGAGTTGCCTAGCACTGGCTAGAGAAATACGAATGGCCTATAAGGAGCTCCCCGATGATTATACCTCGTCCTTTTCACCTACTTGCACACATTTATTGAGCTAAGTGGACTGCTAGTAGCACTTTGAACTTATGAGTGATTCGTTCCCCTGACTTCATGATATTTTTACATTCATCCTACCACCATGCTTGACTGTTCCTGTACGTTAGAAAGTGAAGGCTGCCTGGTCTTGGTTTAGCTGATGTTACTCTTCCGCGTTTCCATTGTTGTTCTTTCGCATTTCCACTCCACAAGAATATCATCAAAACTGGACTTGAACAGCTTTAGAAGTGCTGAAATGTTCCTGATGGCTTTGTTACTCAGGTGCCATCCAACGACCAGGCCATCTTCGATTCTGTTGGTTGCTTGGTTGGTTGATTTGGGAGAGGAGACCAAAAGTGAGATCATGGACCCATCTGTTTAGGGAAGGATGAGGAAGGAAGACGGCCGTGCCCTTTCAAAGGAACCACCCCGGAATTTGTTTGAAGCGATTTAGGGAAATCACGGAAAATCTAAATCAGAGTGGTCGGACGCAGGTTTGAACCGTCGTCCTCCCGAATGCGTCCATTCTGTCGGTACTGGAAACACGATACTTTTCACCTCCTTCTGTACTGGAAGTTCCGCCTCTTGTGACATCTTGTTGTCAATATAGCATTGCATAGGAGTGTCCCAATATTTTTGTCTCGGACAGAAGAAATCTTCTCGCTTTAACTTGACGAAACAGGAGTTGGTTGATAGAACACACCTCGAGTTAATTTGGTGTGTGTGAATTCATAAGGGACCAAACTGCTGAGGCCATCGGTCCCTAGACTTACACACTGCTTGTAATAACGTAAACTTACTTATGCGAAGGACAACACACACGACCATGCCCGAGGGAGGACTCGAACCTCCAACGGGGGGAACCGCGCGAGCAATGACAAGATGCCTCAGACCGCGCGGCTATCCCGCGCTGCTTCCAGTGATCTCGTAATGGATAAATACGGGTCCTGTATGGTTTTCAAGGCAACCTTATACAAAACTACCAGTAAAGCGGTGGCCAGTTCAAATAATGATACTGGAGGTGGATAGCGGTCACGTACATTCTCTCCGAAGTAGAACACAACGGCTATGTGATATTGAGATCTGGTGACAGTGGTGGCAGGAGAGATACCATAGTTATTCTTCATGCTTGCCAAAGCAATCCTGGACGATGCGAATTGTGTGGCCAGGGGCCATGTCGTCTTGGAACACATTATCTTCATTGAGGAACATACTTCGTACCATAGGGTGGACCTGATCAGCCAGAATGGTCACATACTGTGACAGTAATGTGACCTTGCAGCGTAGCCATGGGGTCCATGGAATAGCACGATATAGCTGCCCAAATCCTCATGCAAACCCCAACATGTTTCAATCTTGGGACTTGAACTTGACCAGAAATTGGGTACATTGTGAAACAAAGAGTCATCCAGATAAATGCCTTTCTCCCATTGGTCCATAGTCCAGGCTTCACCACCACGTTTCTCTGTTACAGGAATTTGTATCACTTATGAGTGGTTTTAGAATTCCAGGTCGCCTTGCAATTCCTTGCTTACAAAGTTCCCTTCACGTAGTTTTGGTGCTGACAGGGTTCGCTAGTGCGACATTCAGTTCTGCAGTTGCTTTTACGGCTGCTGTCTTATTTTCCGTTACAGTCGTCTCCAGTAACCGTCTGTCACGGTCATTCAACATTGACTTTTGTCCGCGTTGTGACATAGTGGGTGACGTTTTCCCGCTTTCCCTGCAAGCGATATAAATCTTCGACACGATTCCTCTTGAAACACTATACACTTTGGCTCCCTTGGTTACAGAAGCACACATCTTACGAGCATGAAAAATTTTCCCCTCGTTCCAACTCACTTATCTCCTACATAACGCACTCACAACTGCACAGAACACTGTTCTGATCACCACATAGAATTCCAATGTATTGAGAACATTGCATGGGTGCAGTACAACATGGCAACACGCAAGATTGGCTAGCATTGTTGCCTAAGCATGCTTTTCCAGCTGTGTTTTGGTATTTTTGTCCAACCCCTGTAATTCACATTGGGAACCAATCACTGCACTGAACTTAGTGAACGTCCCTGCCTGTGGAGTTATTCTGCCTCAGGGTCTCACGCCTCTGCCAGCGTTGCCACATTTCAGGACTGACACCCCGTGCTGGAGTGGGCGCTGTTGCCATTGTACCCAGTGGGAAAGCTGAGCTGGTGAGCAGTAAGCATCTTACTGGCGGGGCCGCGCGCTTCCGCAGGGCAGGAAGCGGAACCAACCACTGGTCGCGCGGCTTCCCCTGCGGTTGCCGGTAACGAAGAGCTGCGGAGGGGCCCGCCACCAAATCGCGCTTTCTTCCCCAAACCCCCCCCCCCCCCCCTCACCAAACCTGCTGCCGGCTCCCCTCTCCACCGCTTCCGTTTCCTCGGGCGCCAGCGCCTCGACATTTTCAGTCAACCGCTAATACGATTTAATTTCATTAACTTGTTTCGTCGGTACAGGGATATTTACTTAATTCATTAGGGCGGCAGGGTGGCGGCGGCGTCGGTGTCGGCGGCAGCGTAGGCGGGCCCCAGACGCTGCCAGCCAGGGGCTGCAAACCGGGTCGGCCCTCGCGCGGCACTACATCAATCATTGCGAGTCCATTACCGCGCGCCGAGGTACACACACACACACACACACACACACACACACACACTCATGCACACTAGACTCAGAGTACTCTGGCCGTGCCCCAGGGACAATGGCGGCTCGCCGTCAAGGCACCGGGCACCTGCCTTCGACTGCCGCCAGTAGCGCACCTGCGGCGAAGTCGCGGCCTAATGCATCTCGAGTGGTGTCGACGTCAGTGTCTGGGCACTCACACAGGCGCAAGATCATGTCGCTTGGGACAAAACGAATTGCTCCGAGAATCTTACTAGACAGACTAGTGTTGCAGTGACGTTGCAGGATCCTTCGGCCGTTTTGAGGCTAACGAGAAATCAGTGCAGCGTTGACGAAGCAAATTTTGGCCATATACGGGATTGTTCAGCTGCCTCTACCGATCGGTCTTATGAAGCTCGCAACGCCTTGAAATACCACACCCAAGTTTTTTTATTCTCTTGCACAGTGGTCCTAAAGAAAGAATGAACAGGACCTTTCTGTAGAAAATTTAATGCATTTAAATTTTGTGCTGGAATATGTTTTCTCTAGAGGTCGTAGCTTTCGAATTATTATTAAAAAAAAAGTTCGAAGTGACCTTCAAAGGCATTTTTCTTGAATAACCTGAAAACATTGGCCTCCAGCTAAAACGTATTCAAGTACAAAATTTAACTACATCAAATTTCCTGCAAAAATGTCCTGTTCATTTACTCTGTAGGATTAACGGTTTGTGCATAGTGAACAAGAGACTATGAAACCCTAGTGCATGAATTTTTGAAGGTATTGTGGGTTCCATAAAATCCTGCTTGAGTGGTTGCTGAGTCACCATGTATTTCATGGCTTGAATACAGAGCTACATTACTATACATCTTGGGCAGCTTAATCGAGTTTAAGAAGAGTAGTCGCGAGGTTTTAATAACCACATCGAAAAAACAAAGATACAAAATTAATATTCTGTTTGTTTGTAGTATATGCCTGCCGTAACAGTTTAGACGTTATACAGGTGATTTTAATTAATATATCGCGTTCTCAGAAAGCCCACTTGCCATGTTAAGAATTGCTACACATAGTAAATACCAGTAAAGCACCAATTCTTTAAAGCATGGAATTTCTGTATAATAAACTGCTTACAGCTCCAAAAGCTTGGTTACTTTACGAAAGAGTTAATGTGTTAACCATTTCACCTTAATCATGTAAGCGATGAACAGCTTAGGAAAGGCTGTAAAGTATTCTTAAAGCTTGTTGAAGGTCGCTAAATGATCTCCATCTTAAATGGTGAGCCATGCACGGCTCTCGTTATCCCATGTATTGTTTGTCATCTTCTATTACGGTACTGCCACCTTGTTTTCTTATTTCATTTAGTGGCATCACTAACTTCCTGCCTTACATGCCCGTGAGCGGCAGCAGCAGCGCGCATCTATAGGTGCACTGTCGTACCATCTCTGGAGCGACCGATAATATTTCCGGGACGTCGTGTGTCTGTCAGTGAGTTAAAGACGGACCAGCAGTGCAGTCGGGACGCAGCAGCAGTGAAGTCGGGACAGAGAGCCGGTGAGGCGCCGACAGGCAGTGCTCGCCGACGGCTGGCGACACACATGAACTGTCCGACAGAGGCAGATTGGAGTGGGATGACCGTTGGTTGGTCGTCTCGTCGGCTGACGATATTTGGTCCTTTCACCGTTTCCGGGCTTCGGTTGGCCGGGCCCACTGGCAGCCTCTATGCAGTGTTGGAGTGTGTGATCCTGTTCCCACTGCTACGAGGTTAGTGGCTCACTGATACTGGACATGAAAGTTGAGTTTTGACTTGATCTACCAGCAAGTCACGACTTTTCACATTGTGTCGTTTGGAGTTCGTTGTCGGCTTTTGGGATATTCCCACGAGTAACAACATGCGTTTTCAAGTTGGCAAATTTTAGCCACCCTCCAGTGCAGTTTAACTGTACTTGGTTATTTGAATCGAAGTGCACCAGCGTAATCTTCTGCCTTGTGGCCGTTAACGTTCCGGTTACCTGCCCTGGCCATTGACGTAAATTCAGGCAGTGTATTTTCCTCTCCGTGTTGTTGCTGTCCAGCACAGTGTGTAGTTTGACAGCTCAATGTATAATTGTTGTGCGTGCCAATACCTTCTACGTTGTTCCATTGAACTCCTTGTTGTGTGCTGGTTGGGTGAAGCGGGGGGTTAGCTTGTCGGTGGGTCCATTGACTGTGTGTCGTTTGGGTTGTCGTCGGATCGACAATGGTTGGCTGACTGCCTGTCTCAACTAAGTGAGCGTTAGTGTTTCAATTCCAGGCCGACCCTCGGAACTTCTGACCGCCCTTGGGTGTACTGCCTTTTCTTGTTTGTTCTTGTTGTTCGTACTTGTATGGCTTCTAGCCGATTTTTAGATTAAGGTTGTTTTGCCTTTAAGGCGTAAGATGGTTTGGGCCTTCAGCCTAATTTAAGAACTGTTTTACGTAAGGCCTTCGGCATTTTTAAAATTAATATTATTGAGTCTTAAGTGTTGGACCTTCAGCTGGTTTTGAATTTCAGTTGTTTTTCTCTAAAATTGTCAGATTTTTGGGTCCTTCAGAAATGGTTCAAATTACTCTGAGCACTATGGGACTTAACATTTGAGGTCATCAGTCCCCTAGAAATTAGAACTACTTAAACCTAACTAACCTAAAGACTTCACTCACATCCATGCCCGAGGCAGGATTCGAACCTGCGACCGTAGCACATATTTTTTTTGTATAAAAGTAATATTTTATATAAGGGTTTAGTACGTTTTAACTTAACTTGAAAGGAATTCTGACTCAGAGAAATACAGGATTTGAAAAGCATTCCTCCACAACTTTGCGAAGTAGGTGTGTTGTGCAGTCGATTTAAAAACTATAATAGATATTGCTATTGTACATACATAGTAAACTGTTCAGTTGAAGAGCAATAGACATCTCAAAAATAGCAGTTACAGTCGCTCGGCAGACAAGTAAAGTAGCGTAATGGGATAGTAAATGAGAAGCAATCTGGGATAACTGAAGAAAGAATTACAAAAATGCTTAAAAAACGAACAATATAGCAATATAAGTCACGTAGGAATGAAATATAGAGGAAGTGCAGAGCAGCCAAGGCGAAAAGGCTGCAGAAAAGATGTAAGGAACTCGAAACGGAGTCGTCACAAGGATTGCCCCAGCAAGCAGAAAAGTTAAAATAACCTTCTGTGAAATTAAAGGCGAGGGTAATAGCTTTAAGATCGTAGTAGGAATTCCACTATTAGACATAGAGGAGAGAGCAGATAGGTGGAAAGGGTACACTGAAGACCTCTACAAGGAGGAGAAGTTGTCTGATGACGCTATTACGAGAGCAAATTGGAGTCGATTGGAAGACATAGGGACTCCAGTATTAAAGTCAGAATTTAACTAAACTTTGCAAGACTTGCGATCAAATAAGGTACAAGGGATAGATAGCGTTCCTTTGGAATTTCTGAAATCAGTGGCGGAAGTGACAACAAGACTATTCTAGTTCATGTCTAAAACGTATGAGTCTGGAGAAATACAATCAAATGTTTTTTTTTATTCCAGTCTTTGATCACAATTTATATTGTGATCAAAGACGGGACTAAAAAAACATTTGACAGTATTGGATCACTGTTGATATTCGTGACAATGTCGCAGTTTGTGAATACCATCATACTTTCGGAAAAATATCATCAACACAATCCCACAGATAGCAAGGACAGATAATTTCGAGAAGTACCGGACAATCAGCTTAACGGTTCATGCATCCAAGCTGATGACAAGGATAATGTACAGAAGAATGGAAAAGAAAAACTGAGGATCTGTTAGATGATGATCACTTTGCCCTTTCGGGAGCGCAAAGGCACCAGAGAAGAAGTTTTGGCCGGCCGGTGTGGCCGTGCGGTTAAAGGCGCTTCAGTCTGGAACCGCGTGACCGCTACGGTCGCAGGTTCGAATCCTGCCTCGGGCATGGATGTGTGTGATGTCCTTAGGTTAGTTAGGTTTAATTAGTTCTAAGTTCTAGGCGACTGATGACCTCAGAAGTTAAGTCGCATAGTGCTCAGAGCCATTTGAACCATTTTTGAAGAAGTTTTGACTTTGCATTTGATAACGGAAGCAACACTGGGGATAAATAAAGACGGTTCATGGGATTAATCGACGTGGAAAAAGCATTCGACAGTGTAAAATGGTGCAAGATGTTCGAAATTCTGAGAACAAGAAGAGTAAGTTGTTTGAAAGCCAGATAATATACAATACGAACAAGAACCAAGAGAGAACGGAGTACTCGGATTAGAAAGGGTGTAAGACAGGGATGCACTCTTTCGCCCCTAGTGTGCAATCTGTATATCGAAGAAGCAATGACGGAAATGAAAGGAGGGGTTGTAGAGTAGCACTAAAATTCACGGTGAAAGAATACCTATGATTCGATTCACTGATGACATTGCTATCTCAGTGAAAACGAAGAAGTGTTGCACAACGTGTTGAATGGAATGAACAGTCTAATGAGGGCAGTGTACGGAATGAGAGTAAACCGAAGAAAGGAGAAAGTAATTAGAAGTACGAGGAATGAGGTTAGTGATAAACTTAACATAAAAACTGTTGAATACGAAGTAGACGAAGTTTAAAGAATTGGAAGCAAGGACGACGTTTTATGCACGCGCAAAGAGGACTTTCCTGACCAAGTGAAATGCGCTCGCATCAAACGTCGGCCTTGATCCGAGGAAGAAATTTCTGAAAATGTGCGTTTCGAGCACAAAATTGTATGATAGTGAGTCACGCACTGTGGCTAAATCGGAACAGAACAGAATCGAAGCGTTTGAGATGTGGTGCCATCGAAAGACGTAAAAAAGTAGGTGGACTGGTAAGATCAGGAATGAGAAGGTTGTGCCGTGATTTCGTGGTACAGTTAGTGTTTCACCATGATCGCGAGTTGGCGCCAAGGCTGGTGCTATCTACCCGCCACGTCAAAGAGCGTGCTGGGCATCAAAGCACAAAGCACCTGAGCACAGCGCCTATGCAGTTGATGAGGAGGCGAATGCGCCAGGGTTAAGGAGTCTTGTATCGAGCGGGGGACCGATCGGAGCATGATGCCAGCGCCTGGGAGGGTGACGGGGTTGCTCGTCGATGACACAACGATGGCGATGGCGATTGCACCAAGGATGCGTCTTCCGTTGCTATCTTGGCTCGCGGGTGGTCTATTGCTGGAGTTTTATTGCGAGCCGGGGCATGGGTAGCTGATGGGACAATATACGGATAGCGGCACCGAGTGCACAAGAGATGAGCCGTTTGGTGCTGCTTCGCTTCCGGTAAGTCTACCGTGGAGCGCGGCACAGCGTGAACTGAAAGCATACGCCTGTGAAGCCGAGTGGCAGTTGGCGGCTGTTGACACTGAGAGAGTGGCTTGAAACACAACAAGGGTGCCGCGATTCCCGGGAAGACTGAACCTGGAGTGCGCGAACGTGACTACGACTATTGCTGTTTGCCCTATCTTGATACTTGCTATGGATTCAGATGCACTATTTAATTGTTATTTCATACTCTCAGGTTTGTTGCTCATTACTGCCTGACAGGCGATTGCAAACGCACTATCTTCAGCGGGATTTTGCTGATCATGGGTCTAAAGAGACGAAACACTGAACGCCATCATTCTCCTGCTCACCGATTAGCACGATATCTGTCTGCATCTGCAGTTAATAACGTTTGCAAGTGTGAGATTGTGTTGTAAATGTGTGCGTAGTGTATATCTGAGGCGAGCTGTGGATATCAGCCTGTTATTCAGCTAGTGAGATGAGGGAAACCGCCTAAAAAGCACATCCATCCTGGCCAGCAAACGGACCCTCGTGGATAATCGGCCAGGTGAATTGTATCTGGGGCTGGCGCAACTGCTATCCTGGTAGTAAGCGCTTCTACACTCGCGGCTATTCGGGCAGGCGCTATAATTACCACACATAGAGCTTGCCTGTTTGTTCTGTGTCATTGGTATTTGTTCCTGGGAAGGCCTAGGAGTAGATGGATGGTCATGCTGTAAGGGTTTGTTATAAGCTTACGACCTGATGTTGTACATAATGTTAGATGACATGTGTTTATGGGTGCAAGTAAGAAGGTTTTTAATTAGTGTAATAGTGTGACTCAAGGTAGAATTGTGGTGAACCTCGTTGCTTATTGCATATTGTATTTATTCTGTTAAATTTAAATTTTTATTGTGATACTGAATTATGACTCTTACGCTAGAGTTTTATTGTCAACTTTTTGATTAATTCTTTGACTCGGTGTTCCTAATGTGGCAACCCAAACACAATTAACCAGAACACAGTCAGGAATTGCGATATAAGATACACTGGGGAGTGATTTAGGTTCACTATTAGCAAAAATTTGGTAATGTTATTTCTCTCATTGAACGTTTTCCCGTATTGCTGTTTTACTATTGTAATTATTGAACTAGGTCCAGTAAGGTCTTTCTTATAATTATTGCGCTCTTTTAAATAACTGCTTTTGCAATATTTTACTTAATATTTTAGTGACTGAGTGGTTTTCTTAATAAGCGGTATCATTACTATATTACTATTACGCCTTCATAACCCATAACCATGTCCACTCCGCGGCCACCGTTGCTGCTAAATCTCACCACATCAACTTCCTCCGCAGAATCAGAGAAGAAAGGAACGTAGAACGCCAACACGAAGAAGCATAGAACGATAGGTCAAGATATCCGATAATGTCTTCCATAGTACTAGAGGGATCTGTAGAGGATGACAACTCTAGGGAAGACAGAGGTTGGAACACATCCAACAAATAACTGACGACGTAGGTTGCAAGTGCTACTCTTAGGTGAAGAGGTTGGCACAACGAAAGGAATGGCGATGGGCCGTAAAAGAAAATGAGGCTACTCAGGCGTGGCTCGCTGCATGTAACCACAACATTGTTTTTAGGGTGTTGTAAGTTTAATAGCAAATATGTGACATTTGCTTAGCTGATTCGTTTGTTTTTTGTCCTCAGTTTTATGGAAGTGTTACGTTTTCGTAACTGATGGTAGCTGTTGTGCAATAAGTTCGCTGAAAATATTGCGTTTTCCTCAGTACTAGCGTGTGTCGTCATTGTTGGGACACGTTCGGCGCTCTTTTTGTGTGCCGCGAGTGACGTGCCTCCAGGCGTGGTGGAGTCCGTCCAGGGGCCGCCACGGCGGCCGGGCGTCGCCTTTGGCAGTGCAGTGTGCGCCATGCTGCGTGAACGACCTTTGCTGGCACGGCGGCCACGTTATTATTGGGTCGTAAGCTTCTTCCTGCGCCGCCGGCGAACGTTCCGCAGCGAGTAACGGCCGCATCAACGGCGACCCGCTGTTTCGTTCGCCGTCAGGTGTTGCCAACCTCACTTTCTGTACTGGGCTGCGCCGTGAGGGACGCTGAGCCAGAGTATCCGGCACATCACATCCCCACAGTGATCGCTAAGTACACAATCTGCGGAAAAGTATTCGCACACCAACATGAAATGCGGAATTGACCACTAAATCTCACGAGAGGCGATTCCCCATTATAAAAGATGTCTGGGAGTATTGTGCCGTCACCAGATAAGCAGTGACAGCGGAATGGGTCAGTTTGGGAAGCTCAGTGTCTTCGAATCGAGCAGGAACACTTCAACCCTAAATCAAGATCTGGCAGACTTGATGGGACAGGGACCGCCGATCATAGCTGAAGGTGATTGTAAAAAGAAAAAAAAAGGGCCACATGAAATTAGCGGAAGAAATCAGTTTCAAAGCGCTGCCAGCAGTCGAGCTACCACAATAACTCTGCATATGGAGTTAAAAGAAAATATGGTGCAATAGTCGAGCAGCTGCTCGTAAGAGCGACGACACTCGGCAGTGAATGGCTGGAAACGAGCGATTTGGAGTGATGAATTACACTGCCCCCTGGCTATCTGACAGAAGGGTTTGGTTTTGGCGAATGCCTGAAGAACATTACTTGCTATTATGTTTAGGGGGGCGGTCATGTTTAGGGGTTGGTGTTACAGGATTTTTTTGTATTTAGAGTGTGGTTCCCTTCTTGCACTTATGAAAAAGCCATGTCAGACGGCTATCAATACATTTTATAGCACTGTATAGTGCGTATAACGGAGGAATAGCTCGGACACGATGGTTGTTTGTATCAGCATAAAAATGCACCCTGTCATAAAGCAGTAACTGTGAAATACTGGTTTGCTGTTGGTAATATTATTAAAATGGGCTGGCCCGCCCATTGTTCCGACTTGAACCCATTGGAATCCATTTGGGATGAGTTAAAACTTCGACTTGACCGTAAAAGGTAGAGTCCATCCTACTCTGGTTTCGGCTCTAGAGCACGAATAGGATACCATTCCTCCACAGACACTCGGAGACCTCACTGAAAGTGTTCGTAACAGAGTTCAAGTTCGTCATAAAAGCAAAGAGCGGAGACACCCCATTTTAAGAGCTATGCCAAAGGGGTCCGCAAGACGCTACTAGAATAAAAAAAAAATGTTAAATATATTTCGTATGATAACAGATTTTTTGTTTTGGCTGCTTCCTGAATGAGCAGAGCTTTAGCGAATGCTAACTTCTGCGTCTCTTCCTAGAGCCAACTGACACTAGCACACTCTAGCGCAATATTAGAATTAGATAGAGGCAAATAGTTCCGCTGTATGCCGTTAGACTGCGCGAGCTGCCCCTTTGCAGCTGACAACTGACAGTCACTTTACACAGAAACTCGCATTTCAGACGACAATCGGCCATTGTTAATTTATTGCCAGTGCTTTCAAAGACCGTGTTGTTTACATATTCAGTATTCTGTATTAAAACAGTAGTGTTTGTAAAGCGTTGTTTTTCGTGGAAGCTACAGTTCGCGTAGTTAAAAATGAACCGTTGGTTAAAAAGTGGTTCGTTAAACGAGTAAGGCTTTTTTAGGTACTTGATACTGTGATATGACAAGGTACCAATCATGTTCGATGAGGGGGTCCTCGAGAAAATTTGGTTGGAAACCCCTGCCCTATACATTTGATCAGACAGCGTTTTCTCTCATGAAGACTTTCCCATCTGAGATGAATACTCTCAAGCTTAATGCTAGTAACTAAAGGATGTACCAGAAAGAGAGCAGAATTTAATTTTTGAATTAAACGCCTTGCTGATGAGTATGAAGACGATGTATTCTGCTCATTAGCCAGATTCGTCACCTCACGTTCAACGTTCTCCGGTCCTCCTGGTTTCCCGCCATCGTTTTCGTACCTGCATACGATTCATTTACCTTATTGTCATCAACTACTAATGGTTACATCACTTTTTTGCCCGGAAACGAATCACAGTCTTTCAGCCGAGTAGTGGGCCACGTCCATGGCTTTCTCTTGTCCAGCCTGAAATCAACAAGGTTGCGTCTGCTGGGACAGCTTGGCCACGCCAGCCGATTTTCCATGTCTTGCACAGCACCACAATCCCATTTGTCATCATACACGTTACCGTGTCCCCACCTGATCATGCTGGTTTTCACTGAGATCACTATTCTTATGCGGTTCAGGGTCTTCCATATTTTCCAGTTTGTTGAGGAGACGCCAGGCACTACCTGTGCTGGTGGATAGTCAGATGGAGATTCTTCAATGGTAGTGTTTAAGAGTGCAAAAGGGAACATGCCCATCATCGATGGTTTGTCTGACCCTCTCTGTGAATTCGCGAGATATTCTTCGGTTGTCGGCATTCGCAAGGCGAGCAGCTCTGTAAGGCTTTGGTAGGGGGTGACGGTTTCATACAACCTGTTGTTATTCAACATGTTTCATTAAGGCTTGTGTCGACTTTCTTCGCGTGGGCTGATATGGTCCATACCGGGCAAGCCCATTCAGCTGTGGAGAATAATAGTACTTGTGCAGTGGTCGTCAGGACGGTAGGTGTTGCTCCCCATTTGCTCTTTAAGAGTTTCCATAAAGTATTATTTCTGGTGGCCACCTTCTGGAGGATCTTTTCACTGTGATCAGAGATCTATCCAACGTAATACCCGGATAGGTTGATTTATCTGTGTGTTCTAGTGTGGTAATATTCCAGGAGACACTGAGCTTCAGTTTTGCTTGCCGCAATCGAAGGTGAAACGCGCTTACTTGAGCCATCGAGGGATTCGTTTTAAGGGAGTTATTTTGATAATATTCTGTCAAGATGATTGTTTTCTCCAGCTGCTACTATACATAATCGAAAGTCCTTTTCTCTGTTGCTATTGCCAGGTCGTCTGTATGTAGGAAATGATTAGTATTATTAGATGTCGGAAGGTTAAAAATGAAGGGGGACAAAACACTTCCATGGGCCAGACCATCTCTTTGGTGTTTGTATCGACTCTTCTTTCCATCAAGAAGTCAAAAAAATTATCAAAATGATGATCTCTGAGTCCGTTATAGGGTTTCTGTCATGGTAGGGCTGAGGGTGACCAATGCTAGCCCTGCAAACTTTTTATTTTGTACCGTCTTCCCGACGTTCTTTAAGGTACAGAATTTGCCTGGTGCATGACTTGCCAGATGTGAAACAAGCCTTTTGAGGGATAAGTTTCAGATCGATAAGTCTGTCATGCGACTCAAAATGAGTCTGTCATATAATTTGTACAGGTGACAAAGAAGTAATACAGGTAGATAGTTCTTTGGCAAATCTGGTTCCTTCCCAGGCTTCAGCAGTGTCACTATCCTTGCCTTTCTTCATATCTTGGTGATCTTGTAAGTTTCGCGGCAATGATTGGAAAACATCAAGGTCCACATGTTGACCCTTGTGCCAAAATGTCTGATGTCTTCCGTGCACCTATAATCCACCCAGGCGATTTTCCTTTTCTCATACTATTCAGGCCCTAGTTGTGTTCTTTCATTGTGAAAGGCACTGAGAACGTGTGGGTTTTGATGGTAGGACCCTGTTGCTTTTGACGTTTTGGTATTTTGCACTAGGCTTTCCGTTCAAAAGGAGTTGATGAGCCTTTGGTTACGTTTTATCTCAGAAGACTGCACTGAGAACGTGTGGGTTTCCGATTTATGATCCTGTTGCTTTGGACATTGTCATATTTTGCACTAGACTTTCCATTCAAAAGGAGTTGACGAGCCCTTGGTTGGGTGTTACCTCAGAAGGCTGGCTGGAGCTTTTTTAATCCTCGCTGAGGTTTTTGACAAGATTCCAGGCTATTATACTGCTTCGTATAATGTCCATCGTTTGCAAGGTTTCCATCCATCTATTTTACGTCGCTTCACTTAGCATTTGCATCACTGTTGTACCGTATATTATGGTTTCTTCATTAATAGTGTCTTTCTGATATAGTTTATCATATTTAGCGTGCAGTTTCTTGCTGAGTAGCCTGGGATGAATTGCTGTCTGGGGCGACGTGGCAATAGTTTTACAAATGCCTATTAATTTTCAGATGAAGGGATGAGGTCTACAATCGCTTTGTCAAACAGCTCTCAGAATGCTCCCTTGGAGACTCCTTCCTAGTCCCATAATTGACTCGTATCTGTTTTCCGGATCCTATTCCTAGTCAACATTCCATCTAGAGCAGTCTCTACACATCTATTCTTCTAGACGTTTCTTCTCCTCATGTCTGTTTGCAGTATTTGTCACATACCGTTAACCCTTTGTAATGAAACCTTATTTCTTATTTTAACCGTCCACATCACACCTTCCACTTTTCTCCAGATCGACATCTCAAAAACCTCTAAGCATTTCTCTCACGGAGCCGCGCAGTTCAAGTTCCGGTACCATGCATAACACTTAACTAATTTTTATGTTATTGTTTATTTTATGGATCACAGAAATTACCCCTCTTTCCGAAAACGATTGTTTTGCAATGGCTACCCTTGTTTTTATTTTTTGCTCACATGTTGCTTTGCATCAGAGTACCTGAATTGTTTATGATTTGGTTTTGCTGCGCTTGGAATAGGCGTGTTTGTAGATACACTATGTGATCAAAAATATCCGGACAACTGGCTGACATTAACTTACAAGTTCGTGGCGCACTCCAGCGACAATGTTGGAATTCAATATGGTGTTGGCCCACCCTTAGCCTTGATGACAGTTTCCACCCCTGCAGGCATACGTTTAATCAGATGCCCGAAAGTTTCTTGGGGAATGGCAGCACATTCTTCACGGAGTGTTACACTGAGCAGAGGTATCGATGTCGGTCGTTGTGGCCTGGCACGAAGTCGGCGTTCCAAAACATCCCAAAGGTGCTCTCTAGGGTTCAGGTCAGGGCTCTCGGCAGGCCAGTGCGTTACAGGCATTTTATTGTCGTGTAATCACTCCACCACAGGCCGTGCATTATGAACAGGTGCTCGATCGTGTTGAAAGTGCAAGCCCCCTCCATGAAAAACACGACCACACAATAACACCACCGCCTCCGAATTTTACTGTTGGCACTACACACGCTGGCAGATGACGTTCACCGGGCATTCGTCATACATACACCCTGCCATCGGATCGCCACATTGTGTGCCGTGATTTGCCACTGCATACAACGTTTTTCCACTGTCCAAGCGTCCAATGTTTAGGCTGCTTACACCAAGCGAGGCGTCGTTTGGCATTTACCTGCGTGATGTTGGCTTATGAGCAGCCGATCAACCAAGAAATCAAAGTTTTATCACGTTCCGCCTAACTGTCACAGTACTTGCAGTGGACCCTGATGCACTTTTTAATTCTAGTGTGATGGTCTGGATAGATGTCTCCCTATTACACATTACGACCCTCTTCGACTGTCAGCAGTCTCTGTCAGTCAACAGATGAGGTGGGGCTGTACGCTTTTGCGCTGTACATGTCCCTTCACGTTTCCATTTCACTATCACATCGGAAACAGTGGACCAAGGGATGTTTAGGGGTGTGGAAATCTCGCGTACAGACGCATGACACAAGTGACACCCAATCACCTGACCACGTTCGAAGTCCGTGAATTCCGCGGGGCGCCCCATTCTTCTCTCTCACAATGTGTAATGACTACTGAGGCCGCTGATATGGAGTACCTGGCAGTAGGTGGCTGCACAATGCACCTAATATGAAAAACGGATGTTTTGGGGGGTTTCCGGATACTTTTGACCACATAGTGTGTATCCTGTGATTTACATACCTGAAGTATCTATATGTTCCTCTAACCCGTCACAAATTTTCACTTTTATTCTCCTTGACTGGCTTGTAAAACTCATTGCCTTCGCCTTCCACCCATTTATCTTAATTCAATACTCCTTTTAGCTGTTTTCCAGTTCTTTTAACATATTATAAATCGCCTTTCCGTTTCTACTTAGTAATACCACGTCATCAGTAAATAGTATACGATTATCTTTCCCCCTATTGTCGCACCATTATTTTGTTGGAAGCAGTTTTAAACCAAATCAGCGCAGCAGATGTTAAACAGAATCGGTGAAAGGTAACAGCAGCCTTGTCTAACCCCTTTCCCAATTATAAATTTTTCTGCCGTTACATCTCCTACAGTTAATTTTACTCTTTGTGTAATACCCGCTGCACAACACAATTATAGGGTCACTTTTTTGAAACCCCCCTAACTGTCTCCCATTTGCGATGCAGAAGTTTGAAATTTGTCTCCAAGGTGCCTACAACGTTCCTCTTTATTGTTGCCAAAACGAGATACCCTGCGATGTGACCCTCTGGGACGCTTCATAGAGCAAGATGTCGACACTTGAGAGGGCGCCGGTCGGAGTGGCCGAGCGGTTCTAGGCGCTTCAGTCTGGAACCGCGCGACCGCTACGGTCGCGGGCTCGAATCCTGCCTCGGGCATGGATGTGTGTGATGTCCTTAGGTTAGTTAGGTTTAAGTAGTTCTAGGGGACTGATGACCTCAGCTGTTTTAAGTCCCATAGTGCTCAGAGCCATTTGAACCAGTTTGAACTTGAGAGGGGAAGACCAGAGGTCAGAAGATAACGTGAGGCATAACTTAGCTTAATGATGTCACATTGGTTCCAAATTTCACCACAGTTGTGCCCAAAGTCAACGTGGATGTGCCACAAGACTGGGAGATCCCTACATATCCTCTTACCCTCATTTCGTCCCTTCGTTTGGCGCCTCTTTAAGAAGGTCAGAACCGTTACGCACGATGTTGAAATAACGTGTTTTTCTTATGGATGGCCGAAGAAAACATTTCAGACACACTGGCACTAAAAATCGACATGAAAAGGCCTCAGGAGGCGGCATAAAGGGGCTTAATGAAACCAACCTTCAAAAAAAATGCTTTTATAATTTGTTTCATAAATATTATCCTGTTGTAATGTGCCATTTAGTGGTTAAAAGAAATTACAAGAAAGAATGGTGAGAGTTGGGTCGTCATCAGAAACTTGGCAGAGGAGGTGGTACTAAGGCACTCGGTGTCTTTAACAGCAGTCACTTCCCTCGGCATTTTGATGTATTCGTTGACGGATTGGGTACATTTTACTGGTCGAAAACTGTGCGCAGTTTGCGAGTAGTCGCTATAGAACTCTCTCTGTATTTTTAACACGATTTGACAGCGCCAGTACGCCGAAGAAGCGATTAATTTTCATTAACCGCAGTATCTGTTGACAACAACTGACTGCAATGTAAATTTTGCGGTCTTTCTGGTACACATTATAGCCTAGTGTCTCAGTGGAATACAGACTCTTACATGCGAAAATAATATCGTGATATGCTCATCTACTATAGATATCGTAGAAACTTGTCTCCGTATATTAAATGAAGTATATTAACGGGATACAGCGACCAGTCAATTACGAAATATGTCTTTACTCCCTTGAGCTAACTTTCGTAGCGTTTCTGGTTCATCTTCAGATAAGGCGTACAGAAACTTACATATTTATGACTGTAGCGTGACGATTTCGAGTCACTGCTTCACTGCGACGGGAGAGGAACACTTTAACGGAGCGCCTTGTGTGCTAAGTATTCGACAGTTTGCAACAGTAACCACAGCATTGGTGTTCACGTCCAACTAACAGCTTCCATTGTTGACGTGTCAGTGTCATTCAGGAACAGATTTAAACACTATTGATCATCGCTCAGTATTTGTTACTATTGTTTTTTGAACAACGTGTGATCAGAAAACGGTTAGCATCCAGCACGTGTTCTTACAACTCATGCTTAATCGAAACAACATAACATTTTTTACTTGGAAACTTTTCTTTGGTGACAAAGACGTTGGAAAAAACATTCGAATACTTCTATGTTGTACTATAATCTCACAGTAAATATAGGGTGAGAATATTGTAGCTATTTATTTATTTAAATATTGTACTCCCACATTGAAGCCCTTTATTCAATCCATATACTTTTAAGTCTTAATACTAGTTGTAGATTTGGCTATCCTCTTCTGCTCCCAAAACTTCTTCATCTTTTCCGACATGGGTGCCCTTTCTGCATAAGTTATAGTGTATTTTTGCGTGTAAATGTATTAAGTTTAAATCTCGTGTCACTGAGTTTCAGAATCTTCTTCTGTTGTCTGCCTTTGACTAGTTGCATTTTCAAGCCTAACTCGTCTAAATCATCTTGAACTTCTTTGAACCAATTGTTCTTGGTCTTACTTTTCCAAAAGTAGCTGAACAGTTGTTTCAGTAGCCTGGTTTTTGGTAGTCTGGAAATGTGGCAGAAAAAAGCAACCCTCCCTTCCGCACTGTGTCAATTATTGACTCAGTTTCTTGGTATACAAGTTCGTTAGGTAACAGTCGCCACTGCCCCTCTACTTGGCATTTTTTGTTTATAGTTATTCTACGGGTTCTTCTGTCTGCCTTCTGCATTTTGGCTGTGATTGATTTGGTGTTCATCTTGAACAGTGTTCCACTAGGATAGATTGCTTCAGGTTTAACAGCAGAGTGGTAGTATCTGACTTCTGCATTTATCGAGAGATATTTCTTCTTGTATGGTGGCCAGGTGATGCGTTGCGCTTCTTTCAGTTTAGTTGTTCTGCTTTCTACTGACATTTTCTCTTTTGAATTCCAACTTACAACCTCCCGAAGATATTTGAATATATTTACAAATTTAATTTGTTTGTTATCATTCGGTGTAATGGCTGGTGTTCCAACCTTGAAAGATGGCATCATTTCTGTCTTTTCAAACGAGATCCGTAGTCCGACTTTTGCTGCTATGTTTTCGAGTTCTTCAATTTCGCGTTTAGCCTCTTCCACGCTATTTGCGTGCAGCGCTAGATCATCAGCAAAGGCCAGGCAATTGGGTTTGATATTTGTGCCAGTCTTGGTTGGCATTTCTAATTCCACTCTCACATGATTTTCTCCAGTGTGCAGTTAAATAGTAGTGGTGAGAGACCATCACTCTGTCGAAGTCCCGTGCGCATCTCAAATGATTCAGAGAGTTACCCTCTGAATTTAACTTTTCATTTAGTATTCTTAAGGGTGAGTCCAATAAGATTAACGAGTTTCAGGTGCAATCCAAATTCCGTGAGGATTTTAAGTAATGACTCATGATGGATACTGTCATATGCTTTCTTGAAGTCAACAAAAGTGGTGACTAACTTCTTGTTTCTCACTCTTTGATGTTTCATGATCCACTTATGTCTGATAATTTGATCTGGACAGCTTCTTCCAGGACGAAATACTCCTTGATGTTCTCGAAGTTCTTGGTCGAGTTGTTCCTGAATTCTTGCAAATATAATTCTAGACAAGATCATATATGTGACATGAAGCAGCGAAATCCCGCGATAGTTGTTTGGATCCGATCTATCACCCTTTCTGTGTATTTGGTGGATTATAGGTGTATTATACTCCTCTGGAATTTTTCCAGAATTCCGGATGTCTACTACGTGCTTATGGAGGTTCTGAAGTGTTTGTTTATTTGCGTTCTTCCACAGCTCTACTACCAGTTGATTCTCCCCTGCTGCTTTATAGTTCTTGAGTCACCTCGTTGCTTCGATCACTTCACTGAGATCTGGTGGTGTATTCTTCTCTGGATGTGTTTTATTTTTTGAATGTGGTTCTAAAGTTAGGTTTTTTTGGTTTCTCGCCATTTAGTAATTCTTTGATCAGATAGAATGCTGCTTTGTCTTGATTATTGTGCGCTAGTTTCCCATTTTTATTTTCATCATGAGTGTGGGTGGAGTATACTTTTATTGATATTTTCTGAATGTCATGTAATAGTCCCTTGTTTTATGTTGTTCAAATTATTCCTCTATGAAGTTTAGGGTTTCTTTGTGATGGTCTCTTTTGATTCTTCTGATGTCATTGGCCGTTTGTCTCTTGGCAATGGTTAACTCTTCTCGAGATTTTTCAGTTTTCTTTTTCTGATCATTCAGCCATGCTTTGTGCCTTTTCTGTATTGCTTTATCTCATTCTTCATTCCACCGGGAATGTTTCTTTCTTCTTCTGACAGGGGCGTTGTCTTCGGCAATGTTTTTCAGTTTATCAATAATCGTTTCCAGTTCGTCGCTTGGAAGTATTTTGGATCTCTCTGAATACAACACATTATTTATTAAATAGCTTGGGTCATATTTTCCCCCCCTAGTGGATTTTGATGGTTTGTTTTTCATTCTTGGGCTTAACTCAATTTTTGTCTTTGAAATGTAATGATCTGAATCGATGTCCACCCTACGAAGGACTTTGATGTTATAGATTTCCTTGTTGTACTTTTTATCCATTGCGATATTGTCTATTTGGCACTCTCCCGTTTTAACATTAGGGCATTTGCAGGTCATTAACTTGTGTGGTCTTCTCTTGAATCTTGTAGTTTCGAGAATAATTCTATGATCTATGCAAAGTTCAATTAGTCTTTGACCATTCTTGTTTGTCAGTATATGAGCTGGCCATTTAGCAACAACAGTGCGATATTTTCTTTCTTTCCCAATTTTACCATTGAAATCTCCAAGCAAGATTTTAATGTAGGTGTCAGGGATGTTTTACATCAGTTGGTCCAGTTCTTCCCAAAATATTTGCGTTCCTTCCTTATCTTTCCTGTTTTTGTCATTTTTTGGGGCATGGACAGTAATCGGTGTATATATTTTCTTCTGTACTTTGATTCTCAAGGTTGCCATTCTTGGGGAGTTCGACGAGAAGTCCTCCACTGAGTCTAATACGCTATTATGAACCAGAAATCCCATTCCAAATTGTGGGACACTTTTTATTACTCTTTTTCCCGGAAATGCTTTGTAGAGACGGTATCCCTCAGATTCAAATAGGTCCTGATCTACGTTTCGAAGTTCCTGGTGGGCTGTTATTAGAATTTTGTGTTGTTTCATTATGTCTGTTAAGTGTTTCAGTTTGCCAGTTTTAATTATTGAATTTATATTTATTGTTGCAAAGAAATATAATTTTCAGGGTTTGCTGAATTTAATTCTCTGTCTGCCTTGTGTCTGCTGGGCTGCCAGGTGCTCCGACTCACCACAATCATCTAAGTGGGACCCCACCGTATCCGAGTGGTGTCTTTTCTGGGACCGACGATGCTGTTTATCTAATAGGGTGGATTCTTTCGTTAGAAGACTCTCCATGTTGGGTTGATTGCCTAATCAACGATCAGAGTTCTGACCGTGGTCAGGATTTACGATTCCAGATGTGATTTGTAAAAGTGATAAATCAAATATGGTGGAATGATGAATGATAGTATGCAGTGTATTTACGTATTTACTCATACACGGTGTATAGAAACTGCTTACTAGAAGTCACGGGAAGAATTTCCCCATTTGAAAACTTACCGAGCATGACTTCGAATTGCAGCGCTGCGTGGGGCACATGGCACTACCTAACCACCGACTTCGAACATTCAGTGATATTCGGTTCAGAATCCATGAATGATAAATAGACCCCGTATTTTTTGTAATTACATATTCTATTCCTTCGCCTCTACGCACGTGAAAAAAGTGTAAATGTTCACAAATAACGTTGCCTTCCTTGATACATTTCACTTTATCGTTACATGTTTTTACAAAATGTTCAAATGGCTCTGAGCACTATGGGACTTAACGTCTAAGGTCATCAGTCCCCTAGAACTTAGAACTACTTAAACCTAACTAACCTAAGGACATCACACACATCCATGCCCGAGGCAGGATTCGAACCTGCGACCGTAGCGGTCGCGCGGTTCCGGACTGTAGCACCTAAAACCGCTCGGCCACCCCGGCCAGCATGTTTTTACATATTTTAACTTTATGTTACCTAAAAAAAAAAAAAACACTTCGTCATCAGGCCACAAGTGGCCCATCGGGACCATCCGACCGCCGTGTCATCTTCAGATGAGGATGGGATAGGAGGGGCGTGTGGTCAGCACATCGCTCTCCCGGTCGTTACGATGGTTTTCTGTGACCGAACTGTTCGGTCAAGTAGCTCCTCAATTAGCATCACGAGGCTGAGTGCACCCAGAAAAATGGCAACAGGACATGGCGGCCCGGATGGTGACCCACCCAAGTGCCGGCCACGCCCGACAGCGCTTAACTTCGGTGATCTGACGGTAACCGGTGTATCCACTGCGGCAAGGCCGTTGCCTTATGTTACCTAAAATTATACATAATTACATTTCTACCTTTCTCCATATTTCCCTACGCACTTAGCAGACCGCTCCCTTAGACAAAAATATCCGGATCCGACTTACCATAAAATGTGAAGACTGGAAGTAAGTTACCTCTAAAAATCACTTTCTAGCGCAATAAAATGTGGTTAATTACTCTTTTTGTTTGATTATGGAGGATGTCTTCTGTTTAATTTATGAGATTCTTAATTTCAGTTGTCAAAGCAGGTGTAACAACAATACTGTGCTTAGTATTGAAGTAGTTATTATTGTGTGCAGTAAGGAGTTTCATTTGGTGTCGAGGAGTGACAGTGGGGAAACAAAAGACTAGAGGCCTGACGTTTTCTGACTACTACTGAGCCGCACCGATTCAGAACTGGGGAGTAAGTGTGCCAAGAGAAGTGCTCCAAATAGTATTCCCGACTGATTGTCTTTATGATACCTGCTGTTGCATCATAATCAGGTTACGGCGGACGAGGCTTTCGCTAGTGATGGAGAGATGTTGGTGTGTAGAGAGTCCAGTAAACATATTGGATGCTTCATAAAGTCCCAACTCCAGAATTAAGTACATAGTGACAAAGCAGTGCGATCTGCTAAGAAACAAATGATGTTGTCGCAGAAGTTTACGGGTCTGAACTCCGTAAATGAATTTTTCCATTATATATGCTCCGCTATGGTTGATGCGAACATTCCACGACTCAGACTTAAGTACTTGAATAGCGTGCGGTTCTATAAAAATGCTGTGTCCTGATGAAGCGACGTCCTAAGGAAAAACTGTTTACATTTTCGTTACCAGGAGGGACTGAAAAGTTCCAGCTGCCTGGAAGTGAATAAAATAATTTCACAGATGAAAATTCTTTTCAATGCGGGAGGTACCAAATATTACACTGAGTCTGTACCTGGGAATCCTCTGGCGTTCCTCATTAGTAACTTCGACTTACTTGTCAGCAGAATTAAGAAGTTGTTCAGAATGTCAGATGCAAACTGGTCGGCGTTGGATGCGATGTTGGGCAGAGGATAGTGAATCAGTTTGACGATGGTTTGGGAAGAAATCCAGGCTACTCGACATGCTCTACCATCTGCAATATCCTCAGTGGTAAAGAAGACGACGCTATAGCGACAGCTCTCCAAGAGTATTTCATCTCCTAAAATTTACACCATCAACGCCCTCTCATGTGGATTGACAATTGTCCTCCTACAAAAAAATTCTTTCTCATCGGCGACAGTCTATAAATTAAAGTTCCGCGTTCCGACTCTGTAGGATACAACTGAACCCCTCTGTCAGTAGCGTCATCGAATGCGGTATGGAGGGGCACGTGGTCAGGATACCGTTCCCCGGCCGTTGTAGCGTTTCCTCAACTTTGAAGCGCAACTAATAGATCGAGCAGCTACTCAACTGCCATCACGATGCTGAGTGAACCTCGTACCATTTCTCTCACCTATAAAAAAACAGTGGCAGCACGGGGTATCGAATCCGCTTCCTCCGCATGGCAGTTAGCTGCACTGAATACCCAGCTACGGAGGCGGACTGACGAGACAGTCTATGACTGCAGAGAATTTGTAGAAATCCTCGTTATTCACTTAGCTACAAAGCGAATGGTAAGGTAAGGCACTCTAGTAATTTCAGTGAAGATGTACATTGTCGTGAACAATATCACCAAAAATAACTTTTTTAAATTAGTACACCATGAGTTTTCAAAATAAAAAATTAAGTGACGTGAAATGTACCTTCCTAATGCGCTTTTGGTATTGCTGGTACGTTTAAATAATTATTGAGACAACGTGCACTCTCCAGTTACATTAAAGCGACCATCTATCAAAAGTGTGGTGTCACCGCCAGACACCACACTTGCTAGGTGGTAGCTTAAATCGGTCGCGGTCCATTTAGTACATGTCGGACCCGCGTGTCGCCACTGTGTGATCGCAGACCGAGCGCCACCACAAGGCAGGTCTCGAGATACGAGATAGCACTCGCCCCAGTTGTACGACGACTTTGCTAGCGACTACACAGACGAAGCCTTCTCTCATTTGCCGAGAGACAGTTAGAATAGCCTTCAGCTAAGTCCATGGCTACGACCTAGCAAGGCGCCATTAGCCTTACATAGTTTGATAGTTATCGTATGAAATGTCTCAACAAGAAGAACGATGTATACAACAAAGAATAAAAGTTAAGTATTCGAGGAGCTGCATACTTTTCTTATTAGCTTTCACTACTTATCCTGTTCCAGAATTCACACCCGTCTGCGTTAGGTAGCGTGCCTATCGGCCCCCTCCTATATCTACAAGGTGTTGGCACATTTACCAACACATCAAAAAGTGTGACTAACCACGTTCTGCAGCGGACATAGCTGCGAGACGTGCAGGAAAAGCGTCACTAAGGTTCTGAAAGACAGGGATAACATCAAGAGTGCCCCAGGCAAGTGTGATAGGATAGTTGCTACTTTCTACATACGTAAATTATCTGGCACCAGGGTGGGCAGCAATCTGCCATTGTTCGTGAATGATGGTGTGGTGTACAGGAAGGTGCCGAAGATAAGTCGTTATAGGCTGACACAGGATGACCTAGATAAAATTTGTAGTTGGTGTGGTGAATGTCAGCTGGCTCTTAATGTAAGTTAGTGCGGATGAGTAGGAAAAACAAACCCGTAATGTTCGGATACAGCATTAGTAGTGTCCTGCTTGAGACAGTCAAGTCGTTTAAATATCAGGGCGAAACGTTGCGAAGCGATATGAAATGGAAAGAGCATGTGAGGATTGTGGTTGGGAAGGTGAATGGTCGACTTAGGTTTATTAGGAGAATTTTAGGAAAGTGTAGTTCATCTGCAAAGGAGAACGCATATAGAACGCTAGTGCGACCTATTCTTGTGTAGACCTACTGCTCAAGTGTTCAGGAGCCGTACCTGGTTGGATTGAAAGAAGACGTCGAAGTAATTCAGAGGCGAGCTGCTAGATTTTTTTACTGGGAGGTTTGATCAGCACGCAAGTGTTATGAATATTCTTAAAGAGATCAAGTGGGAATCCCTCGAGGGAAGGAGACATTCATTTGGAAGAGCACTACTGAGAAAGTTTAGAGAACTCGCATTTGAAGCTGACTGCAGAACGGCCCTCCTGCCACCAACGTACATTTCGCATATGGACCACGAAAATAAGATACGAGAAATTAGGACTCATACAGAGGCATATAGATAGTCCTTTTTCCCTCGTTCTATCTGTGAGTGGAATAGGAAGGGAAACGACTAGTTGTGCCATAGGTTAGCTTCTGCCTCGCACCGTACGTTGGCTTGCGGAGTATGTGTGTCGATGGTACCGGCAGGAATGCGGAGCCATAACGACTCCAGAGTGCAGTGGATAGCTGCGCTAGGTTTCTCTGTTGAGGATCCATAACACGAACAGCCTGGTCGAAATGGTTCCAAAGATTCTCGATCAGGTTTAAATCCAGGGAGTTAGGTGGCCAGGGGAGTACGGTTAACTTATCCTGGTCCTCTTCGAACCACGCACGTACAGTGCGAGTTGTGTAACACCTTCCAGTGTCCTGCTGGCAGATGCCATAGAGCTGAGGAAAAATAGACAGCATCTACTGGTGGACGTGGTCCCCAGGGACAGATGTACGCTTATGTTGGTCTACTGTGCCTCGCAAAATAACGAGATCACCCAGGGAATGCTCTACGGCCTGGACCCGTCCGGTTGTTGTTGGAGACAGTTTGCGCTTAGGGGTAACAGGTCGTACACGCCAGCGGCCACCTGCCACTCAGTGGATCACCAGCTGCGATGCTGGCATGCAAATTCCAGGCTTCATCGCCGATGAACAGGAGTCAGCAAAGGTACATGAGCCACGCAACTGCTGCGGTGGCTCATAGGTTCGCTGAATGGTTAATCTGGGCGGTCAGTTGCTCAACAGTTATACGTCTACTCGCCCGTACACATCTTCACAGCCGTCGTTCACCCCTGTTAACTCGTACACGGTAGAGGACTGCAGCACCATTCCCCCTTCCAATTATCGAACAAACGAAAGGATGGCTGACATAGTGTTTAGGGTATCTGGGATTGTAAAACAGTTAAGATCCTTAGGCGTCAGGGAGGCATCTGGCCCAGACGGTATCTCCGTAAGATTTTATGTCAACTATGCTACAAATATTGCACCATTCTTATCCATCATCTATCAGAGATCATTGGAACAGCGGGAAGTTCCACGGAACTGGAAGAAGGCCCGAGTCATAGCAATCTATAAAAAGGGTAGAAAATCGGATGCAAATAATTAAGGGCGAATTTCACTGACATCGATTTGTTGTAGAATCATGGAACATATGTTATGTTCAGACATAATGACGTTTATAGACTCTGAAAAGCTCATCTGCAGAAACAAGCTCGGTTTTAGGACACAGCGGTCATGCGAGACACAGCTGGCCCTCTTTGTGCATGATATACAACAGGCTGTAGATACCGGGTCGCAGGCTGATTCTATATTTCTGGACTTTCGAAAGACGTTCGATTCAGTTCCGCACTGTCGCTTGCTACAAAAAGTGCACGCTTACGGCCTATCCGATGACATATGCGGTTGGATAGAAAGATTTCTAACAGACAGGGAGCAGTATGTCGTCCTGAACGGGGTGACTTCAGCAGAGACAAGCGTAACTTCAGGTGTGCCCCAGGGCAGCGTGGTAGGTCCTCTGCTTTTTAAAATTTACTTAAACTATCTGGTTGATGGTACTGACAGCGGCCTTACACTGTTTGCCGATGATGCTGTAGTCTACAGGAAAGTAGTATCACACGAAAGTTGTGAACAAATCAATGAGGATTTGCAGAAAATAAATGCATGGTGTAATGACTGGCAGTTATCTCTCAATATTAGTAAGTGTAACTTACTGCGTATAACGAGGCGAAAATCCCCATTAATGTACGAGTACAAAATAAGTGCCCAGTGTTTGGAAGCGGTAACGTCCGTCGTGTATCTGGGTGTGACTATTCGAAATGATCTCAAATGGAATGATCAGATTACACAAGTAATGTGTAAGGCGAACTCTAGATTGCGGTTTATTGGTAGAATCCGGAAGCGATGCAGCCCTTCAACAATGGAAATAGCTTACAATACGTTAGCTCGTCCAGTGTTGGAGTATTGTTCGTCTGTATGGGGCCCTAACCAGTTGGATCTGATTTAAGAGATTGAGAAGGTCCAAAGAAGAGCAGCAAGATTCGTGACTGCTACATTTAGGCATCGCGAGAGCGTTACAAATCTCATAGAAAGTTTGAAGTGGGACACACTTGCAGATAGACGGCGCGCTAAACAGAAGGGGCTGCTCACTGCATTCCGAAATCCGATCTTTACTGAGGATGTAGAGCATATGTTATTACCACAAACTTTCAAATCGCGCAATGATCACCATTCGAAGATAAGGGAAATACGAGCTCGTAATGAGGCTTTCAGACAGTCGACTCCGTTTTGGAACAGAGAGGGGGGGGGGGGGGGGAATATGACTGCATGGCGTGAATTGTGACTTGTGCCCTCCGCCACACACCGCTTGGTGGCTATCGGAGTATGTATGTAGATGTATGGCCCATGGTGCACAACAGTTGCCTCGGTACCGTTTTTGGATACCACCATTTTTCCATTAACGATATATTTCAACCACGGTGGCACGCGAACAGTTTACAGACTTAGCCGTTTCGTAATTGCTTCCATCCTTGACCTGCAATCCAATGATTATGCCATTTTGGACGTCACATAAGCCGCTCAGTTTCTACATTACGACAACGACTGCACTTTTTTCCGCTTTCTTCCCGCACCGTCCCATCGGCACGCTTTACATACCCTCCTCTGCTAGTGCTGCGACCAGCCGTTCCTGCGTGGTTACGGCACGTAGAGGTCGGCCATAGGCCGTGGTCACGTTATTGTGACTGGACGTGTAGTACGCCGTGGTATAACACAGAAGTTGATTTCAGTTGAAATTATTACCTTACGTCAATGTTTGACACAGAATTTTACTGACATTATGCACTGTCGCCTGATAAACAAAGTAAGAGCCTATGGAATATCAGACCAGCTGTGTGGCTGGATTGAAGAGTTTTTAGCAAGCAGAACACAGCACGTTGTTCTCAATGGAGAGACGTCTACGGACGTTAAAGTAACCTCTGGCGTGCCACAGGGGAGAGTTATGGGACCATTGCTTTTCACAATATATATAAATGACCTAGTAGATAGTGTAGTAAGTTCCATGCGGCTTTTCGCGGATGATGCTGCAGTATACAGAGAAGTTGCAGCATTAGAAAATGGCAGCGAAATACAGGAAGATCTGCAGCGGATAGGCACTTGGTGCAGGGAGTGGCAACTGACCCTTAACATAGACATATGCAATGTATTGCGAATATATAGAAAGAAGGATCCTTTATTGTATGATTATATGATAGCTGAACAAACACTGGTAGCAGTTACTTCTGTAAAATATGTGGGAGTATGCGTACGGAACGATTTGAAGTGGAATGATCATATAAAAGTAATTGTTGGTAAGGCGGGTACCAGGTTGAGATTCATTGGGAGAGTCCTTAGAAAATGTAGTCCATCAACAAAGGAGGTGGCTTACAAAACACTCGTTCGACCTATACTTGAGTACTGCTCATCAGTATGGGATCCGTACTAGATCGGGTTGACAGAGGAGATAGAGAAGGTCCAAAGAAGAGCGGCGCGTTTCGTCACAGGGTTATTTGGTAAGCGTGATAGCGTTACGGAGATGTTTAGCAAACTCAGGTGGCAGATTCTGCAAGAGAGGCGCTCTGCATCGCGGTGTAGATTGCTCGCCAGGTTTCGAGAGGATGCGTTTCTGGATGAGGTATGGAATATATTGCTTCCCCCTACTTATACCTCCCGAGGAGATCACGAATGTAAAATTAGAGAGATTCGAGCGCGCACGGAGCCTTTCCGGCAGTCGATCTTCCCGCGAACCATACGCGCCTGGAACAGGAAAGGGAGGTAATGACAGTGGTACGTAAAGTGCCTTCCGCCACACACGGATGGGTGGCTTGCGGAGAATAAATGTAGATGTAGATTTAGATGTATATTGTTACATATTTCATCCATTTTCATTACAAAAATCTGTAATATTTTGAACTTGATATTACATAGAAATTCAGGCTCTACTGATAACATAAGACAGGTCACACGAAAATTCGGGCTTTCGTTATCAACGGAGTCTAGACTGCATCATCACTATAACATAGGCAATGCACTTCTCCTCTGCAAGTCTGTTCGTCTCTGCGATATATATGTCTATGCTAAACTTATTGGAGAGAAATTTTATTGCAAAAGCACTGAATTCTCTCTAACATCGTTAGTATAAAGATTTCGTTTGAAACGTAGCTATCTCTCTTTGCCATCAAGGTTAGAAAAAATAGCTTACATACAACAATTTTAAAGGTACTTCACTCAATTACAAGCATTGTAATTAAAAATATCACATGTGTCCTGTGTGCATGACAGAAAGTACTTCTCATTGCAAACACGTAACATTACCCAGTAATAGCTGAATAGGTATCAGGTTAGTCAAAGCTACGCAGCCAACACTATAGAGCACGGAGCGACTCAAAAGCAACTGGTTGCCGACGTGAGTTGGTTAGGGATCGGCGGCGTATCACTTCCTGTGAGATAACCAGGGCTCTGCAGACAGCGCGACTGCAGGGGAACTCACCAGAAAATGGCTTGCAACGTGTTGCCAACCAGTTACCAGCTTTTCGGCCAAGCGATCTGAATTTCCTCGTGTCCTCGAACACAGCTCTAAATTGTTTTTGCCGCGCGGGATTAGCTGAGCGGTCTTAGGCGCTGCAGTCTTGGACTGCACGCCTGGTCCCGGCGGAGGTTCGAGTCCTCCCTCGGGCATGGGTGTGTGTGTTTGTCCTTAGGATAATTTAGGTTAGGTAGTGTGTAAGCTAAGGGACTGTTTTGACCTTAGCAGTTAAGTCCCATAAGATTTCACGCAAATTTGAACATTTTTTGAATTGTTTTAATTTGAAGATGAACGAGGAGATTGTGAAGTTATCTATGTGCGAGAAGTTGGAAAAAAAAACCATTTTATACAACTTCGAACTCCTAAGCTATTGCAGGAAATATTTGATAGGGAAAGAGGGGTGTGGGAAAAGAATTTCGTGTGCCCCACAGCCATCATAAAGTTAGAAACGGAGTTGCAAGCTTCCTTCAGACGCCAGTAGCTGTTGTGCAGGTTCCAGTGGACCCAATGATGCGCGACTGCTGCTGGACAACTGCATGAGCTCAGTACCACGAGCGCCCTCTGCCGCCCTAATATAGGATGGCAGGCGGCAGTCACGCATAGTGATGGGCTAAACTGCGATTTTCCGAAATCAGTGATTTCTGTGAATGCTACTGTTCAGTATCTGTTATTCTTAACTGTAATTCGTCGCAATTAAGAGTCGCAGTTAAGGAACCTAGGCCGTGTATCCCTCCGCACTCCACCTCTGATATTTCTGCTACTTCTGCGATTTCTGCTACTTCTGCGATTTCTGTGACTCCTGCGATTTCTGCGACTTACCACCGTATGAAAAAGTTACATCTGTCCACACAGAATATTGCATCTCAACAAACCTGTCATTAGTAAGTATGTTTTACGTTTGTTCTTTAGTTGGCTTTAATTTTGTATTTAAGAAACAACTGCGAAAATATTAATAGCGTAATTAATACGTAAGTAGCTATACAGTACCGTAATAGCTCGTGATTAGAAAGTGAATTCTAACATATTGTTATGTGGACAGGTACCCGAACGACATTTCAGTCACTCAGTAAAGTCATAACTCAAAATATCATTGTCAACAGATCTGGAGAAATTGCCACTGCGTCTTTAGACCGTTTTCGTCAGACGAGAGGTTAGTTTCTAAGTGTTTCGATAAACTTAATTACTTAAGTGAGATTGTTCTTGCAAATGTGAAGTAGGCCTATACCCCATTGAGTGGCTTTCATTACAGCAAATATTAGCAATCTACTCTGTCAATTATATTGCTTGTAATAAGTGACAGCAAAAATTGTTTAATAGTCCTTGTGATTTTGCAGACACAATTCTGACTCTGATTACTGGTTGCTGTACGTATCTATCCACATCAAGGCTGTTGAGAGAGACTCGTGAAGATTCAAGACAGCTCTTAGAGCATTAGCAGTTTAAAAGTGCCATAATTGTGAATTAAGTGTGCATATGAGTGATTAAACTGTGTTTTATTGTAGTTGTTGTGCGATTTTAAAGGAATAATAAATGTTAAATACAGCGAGTGAATAATGAAAATCTCATTTTCCACATGTTAAGCCGTCCTACACCCGTAAATTTTCCGCCACTTATTTATTGGTAAACACTTGTTGGAGAATGACATGCCCCCCCCCCCCCCCCCCTTCTCCACAATCTTGGTGTGACACTGACCTGTAACACATCCCGAAGTCTACAATATGCATTTTCAAGCTGTTGATATGAAAGTGGGAGTACAGATCTTCCAGTTAAATCAGGAATAGCTTAAGTGCATTACTTGAAAGTAACACAGGAAAAGCTTACTTATGTAGGTGGTAGCAGTGTCGGCAGAAAGTTCTTGTGTGTGAAGTTGCCATGTAGAACACCAGGTGTAAAACTTTTCTCCCGAGTCTTGAACTGAGTCGCAACAAAAGTGAGGCATTCATATGACTCAATAATACTGTTTTCATTTCATTACACTTATACAGATGTCTGAGTTCTGCTGTGTTAACATTGCAAAGTCCTGTAGGCATGTGGAGTATTAAGCAAAACTGTCATATTGGAAGCAGAATCAAACACATTTGTTACGTTACATGATATTTTCAGGAGAAAAAGGCAATGTTGCTTCTTATTAATATAATACATTCAGAGTCACAGCTGTGTTTGACCAACCATAACTGATGCTGAATGTGCATGTCGTCACATAATATGAAGGGCTTATTTCAATAGTGGTACATGTCCATTAACTCCACTTTTCTGTCTATAATGCTTCTGAAATTAATGGTCCAAACAAACATAAATAAAGGTTCATCTCTAGCAAGAAGCTATATGCTTGAATATTTCTGGTTTCTCAACTGCAGATTTTTCAGCGCTCATTTAACTTTACGACTCTGTATCTCAAAATGAACAAAAATGGACTTGTACCACTATTGGAATAAGCCCTTCATATGCAGCACAGCACATCGCTCTCATGAGGCACAAGGCTCTCATAACGAAGTACGTACGTCGGTCAACAGATGGCACTAGGAAAAAAATGTTAACTGCCCTTTTTAGTTGCTACTTGCGACTCTTAGTTGCGACTTGTCACGCAAATCGCAGTTGGACTCGATAGCGTGTCGCAGAGATGAGAGTAGTACGAACTTTGGCCAACAGATGGCACTGTTAACTGCGCTTTTTAGTTGCTACTTGCGACTTCTACCCGCGACTTGTCACTGAAATCGCAGAAAGCAGTACAGAATTCGGCCAACAGATGACTCACGGTGTTGAATGTGAAATGCTACTTGCGACTGCTAACTGTGACTGAAATCGCAGTTAGCTTTTGTAAAGTTGTTATTGTAATATATGTGACTTCTCAATCACTGTGATTTCTAACAAGTACGCGATTTCCTGCCCACCACTGGTCACACAGCCCATTCGCACTTGGAGCCTCTTCGCTTGGTGACGCTATGCAGAGGCAGCCTAGTCGTGGCTCCGACACCATTGTCTTTGCTTCAGAGAGCCTCTACCATATTGACGTTGAGAACTGGACTCTAAATCTTGCTGCAGTATTTCTAATGAGTCTTTGTACGCTTGGAGAAATGTAGGTTGAGTAAATCTTCTGTTTACTGTGTTAACTTCCTCGCTAATGATTTCTGCTCCTTTCCAGCTTTCCTACAATAGTTGCTGCACCATTCTGTAGTCAAATGTTCAAATGTGTGTGAATCCCTAAGGGACCAAACTGCTGAAGTCATCGGTCCCTAGGCTTACACACTACTTAAACTAACTTGCGCTAAGGACAACACCCACACACATCCATACCCAACGGAGGACTCGAACACCGGTGAGAGGGGCCGCGCAATCCGTGACATAGTGCCTCAAACCACGCGGCCACTACGCCCGGCATTCTATAGTCTACTTCTCCTAACAGTTGTGTATGAAGTCGTAGACAACAGAATCAAACGTACAAAGGATTGTAAATTATACCGATAGTATTCTTCTGTGAGACTAGCATCTTTTGTCGTTCCGTAAATCTATGTCGTGAAGTGGAAACTAACAGTTAAAAATCCACAAATCTCCGATACCTGTAAATACAATGATGTTCACACACAAATACTTTAACAGGCAGAAACGACTGTCACCACATTTCCGTGTACGTAAATCTGAAGATATTTGGGTTTTCAAAATAAAAGCAAGTATTTGTATCACCAGAAGAAATCACCTGCATCATATCACCGTAGCAATGTTTAGTCGTTCTATAGAAAGCTATGAATTTAGAATCTGTCTGTTAAGCTCCTTGACTGCCTATAGACAGCCTACCGTTTATATTTCTCTGTATGTGCGGATGAATCCAGAATATTCTTCGTTTTCTTATTCGTGTGTCATAGCAATAGAGAACCACATCTTCCTCTGAGCCTGAATCTGAGCTGGACATGACGAGTGTAACAACCGACTGTATTTTATGTAGCGACGAGAAAGTGCAAGCTGGTTTACCAGCAGAACTGTCATCAATATTAGGTGATAATGAGCTGAATGTGGCACGCGTTTTGCGATTTCGTGTTTTGTTTTCCCTTCTACTTAAGCTCTTTGGCAGAAGCTTTTAGTATGTTAGAGAACGACTGGCTCATCCACTTACTATTTTTTTGATCCGCCAGTCTTCTTTTCTTGACTTGCCTCTTACAAGGGGAGGCCGCCAATTGTGAAATTCAGAGTCGATTCATACTGCACATAATAAAAGCTCATGGCCAGAGGTGTAATGTGGCAAAGCACCAAGATGCACTTCTCAGCCGTTGTCGAGAAAAATCGACGGTTAAAAGAAACCGTTGCGGTGAAATACTCTCTACGGTTAATAATCTTCTACAGCGTCGTGGCGCAGCGGTAAGTGCTGGGGTTCGTAAGTAAAAAGTTGCATGCCGCGGGATTCGATCCGGCGACCTTCGGATTACGAACCCATTGCTTATGCATGTTGGTGAAGGCGGATAGCTCTCCAATTGTACCGCCTCCATTTTTCCGTTTGTTTAACAGGGTGTACCAAAGCTCTCACGTCCGCACTGATTTTCGACGATGTTATAAGTTGCGCTAGGGACCGCATCTACCTTCTTTCGAAGTTAGCAGGCAACTACGCTGTTATGCGGCGGCCCGTTTCGGCCCATTCAACATCTTTCCATCAAGTGTAACGAGCGCGTAACGGAGTTTATATTTCATACCTGCCACAGCAAATTTGTGTTCGTGGGGTCTCTATTCTAATTCGAACGTTTGACTTACGCTATACGTATTCGTTTCAGAATATCGTTTCTACGTCTTCCGTTAACTATACGTGGTAAACATTATGAAGACAATTAATAACATTTGTGAAATACAACTTTGTTTGCGGAAAACATAATGATGTTCGAAGTCGCCAGTTTTTCCACGACAAACGACTTTCAACAACTTATTATATGCATAATTGTTGCAACTGATTGCCGGGAATTTTATATATATATATATTTGAATTACAAAAAACAAATACTAAAAAAAAAAGTTGCATGGCGCGAGATTCGATCCGGCGACTTTCGGATTACAAACCCGAGCGTTTACCGCTGCGCCACAACGCTGTAGAGAATTGTAAATCATTTCTTTTTAACTGTCGGTTTTCTCGACAACGGCAGAGAAGTGCATCTTAGTGCTTTGCCACATTACACCTCTGGCCATGAGCTTTTATTATGCGCAGTATAAATCGAATCTGAATTTCACAATTGGCGGCCTCCCCTTGTTAGTGGCTGTCCAGAAAGGGATATCATTGTTTGTAATGGTTTGCCTTGACTCGCTTGCTGCACTGTACCGTTCAGAAGGGTTGTGTGTGTTCGTGTAAACAAGAATACAAGGGACCGTATGTGGTCTTATGTTGTACATTGGCTATCCTCATTGTATGTGCTATAGTCCCATGCACCTCCCACGGGCGCTGATGAGCGTGATGTTGACCGCCCTCCAGATACAGCAGCAGCTGCAGGGGCAACAACAGCAACGTGTGTAACCAAAAGATTCTCAGGTGCGACAAACAATGCTTCGTCTCCTTTGCGCTCGCTCACATCAACTGCAGTTTTTCGTTTCTGAGTTGCGTCCATCTACGGAATTCCGTTGCCAGTTACAAAAATCGTTCAAATGGCTCTGAGCACTATGGGACTTAACATCGGTGGTCATCAGTCCCCTAGAACTTAGAACTACTTAAACCAAACTAACCTAAGGACATCACACACATCCATGCCCGAGGCAGGATTCGAACCTGCGACCGTAGCGGTCACGTGGTTCCAGACTGAGGCGCCTAGAACCGCAGGGCCACACCGACCGGCTGCCAGTTACATCGCAACTAGTTACCAATATATATCATCTGCTCGTTACGTTCGTTTGCAGTCGCTTCGTGTGCGAACGGGTTTATACTATATTTGCCACTGAGCTTTCCGCGCAAACTGTACAGTTTCGTAATGCGGTCTCGGCGAGGCGGACAGGATATTGCTAATCCTGTCTCGTGGTTGCACAGTGTGGCCTAGTAGCCACTTGCTGCAATGTAAAGCCTTCTAGCTGTGAAATCCGTACGCGTGTCGCTCTTGTAGCAAAATGATCGTGCCACAGAGTGGATGTGGTAACATATTTGGAGTTATATGCTGTCATCACGCTCTTTGACGAATCAAGTAGAAGCCAATGATCTCAGTATACCTAACACATGCAACAGTAACAAGTAATGTATAGGCTAATTTGTAGAGGATGCTGCGGAAGTACTGTAGTTGCGACCGACAGTGCAAAAGATTAATTTGGATTACAAGAATGAGAGAGTGATACCTAAAGGCAATATAGTAACTCTTAATGCCGAAAAAAATGCAACGCCCTCCCGGACAGCGTACAGCGGCAGATGTGTATCCTGGGGGTCGTAATTTGAGTGATTTATTTCTCGCGACCACAGACGATCCGATGCTGCTCCGGGCGCCTGTCTGTGCGTCCTCTGTTTTGCCTCTGTAGGCAGTAACTTTGTTGAGTTTAGAGGTGAACGGTATTTAGAAAAATCATTCTACGGTACAACCACGCCCCACTGGAGAGATCGTACTCTTGCTGAACAGCTTCAACGATTTAAAGGTGCTGGGTTGCATTGTGTCAATGCTGTAAGCTGGGTAGACGTATTGACGAAATGCTGCACATGTTCGGCATATTGTGTTGGCGATGCGTCGCTGCTTTCAACGGTGGTCTGTGAAACATTCCCACTACTGTAGACCAAGTTCTGGATGTCCGCGTTGTGTAGATGCACATCAAGATGAGGCATTGTGCGGACAGCGGTGGCCGACTGAACATCGTCCAGACATGAAAACCGTTCACAGGGACCATTGGAAACAGCCCGCTTGCAGGAGGATTAAGATCGGTTGTGTGTCTAGCAAGCCCACCATTGACACCATGACAGCGTGAAACAGGAGAGTTAACTGGCGCTCTGCTGCCTTCAATGATGAGAGTAGGTTGTGTCAATAGACGAGTGCTACAGCTCGTGGTCACATTTGGTGTTCCTGCGTCGTAAATGACCAATGCCCGCTACATTCCACAGGTTGCTGTCCTGTACTACTGCCGTTTCATCGACAGGAAGGCCATGTACGTTTTCGGCAGGTCAATGCACGTCCACGCAAGAGTGCTGCCACGTAACAGGCTCTTCGTGGTGTGCAACAGCTCCGGTGAAGTGGGAACTTACTCGTTCTCCAGAGCCTGCAAGAACCATGGCCTTTTTAATTGCAACAAAAGTTGCAAGATGCTTGCGCCAGGATATAATTCAGCTTCTGTGTGATCGTTTACATGCGAGAATATAAGTTTGCGTTGTTGCCAAAGGGTGATACTGTGTATCAACGTTCGATACCACACTTGTTAGGGGTTGCAGATATCGACCCCGGCCCGTAATAGATATCGCTGGACCCGCGAGTCGCGACTAGCGCCGCTAGAGCCGCTCCGTGGCTTGTGACTAGTGTCTAGCGAGCTCTCGTCCACTCTTGCTCGGGAAGTCAACTAGGAATGTAGCATAGCCTTCAGCTGATAGGAAGCAACCTCTAACAAGGCGCTTAGTCAAGTATGGCATAAGTAATGCCTCTCTAGATATGTTTATAATTATATGTATGTAGCATATGAAGAAGCCTATAACACAAGTGGAATATATATATATTATTTTTTACCAACGACTACTAATTATTTCAGTCGTTGCAGATATAGACTATGCAGCCAGCTCCTTACCAACTTCACTGCCAAACCTGCAATATATGTTTCTATTTAGCATTGGCCACCTGTCATCATAACAACTAACGACGAGAATAATAACAGATACTCTGTGTCTTGTAACTATTTGGGCACTATTTACTGTGACATATCTGTTTCATTTGGTCTGAATTTGTCATCATATACTCCCACATTGATAAACTTACTGTCACGTCACTTGTCAAAAAAATGACTTTTGGTTGAAGCTGTCGTATTTTTTTCCGGCAGTGTATATGCGCTGCCAAAGGACCATAGGAGGAAACAAATAAAACAGGACAAAAATAAGGGGGAATCATAGGAGCGTTTTGATAGGAAATTCAGAAGTATTATAACACGAGGAAGTGTATTTCAAATGGTTCAAACGGCTCTGAGCACTATGGGACTTAACATCTGTGGTCATCAGTCCTCTAGAACTTAGAACTACTTAAACCTAACTAACCTAAGGACAGCACACAACACCCAGTCATCACGAGGCAGAGAACATCCCTGACCCTGCCGGGAATCGAACCCGGGAACCCGGGCGTGGGAAGCTAGAACGCTACCGCACGACCACGAGCTTCGGACAAGTGTATTTCAGTTAGGGTCGGAGTAATAGGTTGTAAATGGTGAGAGAAAAACTGAAGATATGACATCTGTGGGCACCATGATCACTTTTGATATAGTGAAGAAAGACGCAACTTGGGGTACGTTATATATTTAACGAGATAGGTTTCGATCTTCATTTCATGTCATTTTGGTAGCAACATCTAATTACTACGAATTACAGTAATATAATGAAGAAAGACACTACTTGGGCTCCTTTTTATATTTAACCAGATAGGTTTCGATCTTTATTTCAGGTCATCTTGGGAGCAACATCTAATTACTACGTATTACAGTTCGTCAGTAGGATGAAGGTCCGGACGTAAGTTCAGAATGTTAAAGCGTAGTTGTCCACATATAGCTGTGAAGAGACCATGTTACCAGTCTTGACAGACTGAAATCAAATATACAGACAGTAGAAGTTGGTACAGGAGGATAAAATTCTCTGCATTCGATACAGTTCAGAAAAAAGTCTACACCACAGCATCGCATCGGTACCTTCAATTTGATTGAACATGAGTATTAGCTGTAGTTTCGCGTTAACGATACTTTTTTTAAGTGAGGTAGGACTTCGAAGGTTGCCTAGTTCTTTAGGAGGGATATTTTATCAGCAACGCTGATAAACCCTTTCATAGGAAAGTGTAGTCATTTTCAGATCATTGCACCATCAGTGAAAAAAGTAATAGTTGTTCCTAACAAATTGTGATTATTTTTATTTTGGCTAAAGCCTCGGTCATGGTTAATTTTCTTGAACGATAGCGCCCCATTTGGCTATAATAATTTTTATTTTATTGATATACAATGCAGATTTCGGTCTTTGGCCATTTTCAAACACAAAAGCTTATTTATATGTCAAAAGGCATCAGACTGGTCTGAAATACAAGACCTAATCAGAAAAACATATCTGTTCATATAGTCGAGATCTGTAATTAATAAAATTGAGAACATCTCTAAAACTTCTCAATAAGTTGGAGCCATTCATTTCTGGGCCCTATGTTGTTTGTTGTTGTGGTCTTCAGTCCTGAGACTGGTTTGATGCAGCTCTCCATGCTACTCTATCCTGTGCAAGCTTCTTCATCTCCCAGTACCTACTGCAACCTACATCCTTCTGAATCTGCTTAGTGTATTGATCTCTTGGTCTCCCTCTACGATTTTTACCCTCCACGCTGCCCTCCAATGCTAAATTTGTGATCTCTTGATGCCTCAAAACATGTCCTACCAACCGATCCCTTCTTCTAGTCAAGTTGTGCCACAAACTTCTCTTCTCCCCAATCCTATTCAATACCTCCTCATTAGTTACGTGATCTACCCACCTTATCTTCAGCATTCTTCTGTAGCACCACATTTCGGAAGCTTCTATTCTCTTCTTGTCCAAACTGGTTATCGTCCATGTTTCACTTCCATACATGGCTACACTCCATACAAATACTTTCAGAAACGACTTCTTGACACTTAAATCTATACTCGATGTTAACAAATTTCTCTTCTTCAGAAACGATTTCCTTGCCATTGCCAGTCTGCATTTTATATCCTCTCTACTTCGACCATCATCAGTTATTTTACTCCCTAAATAGCAAAACTCCTTTACTCCCTTAAGTGTCTCATTTCCTAATCTAATCCCCTCAGCATCACCCGATATAATTTGACTACATTCCATTATCCTCGTTTTGCTTTTGTCGATGTTCATCTTATATCCTCCTTTCAAGACACTGTCCATTCCGTTCAACTGCTCTTCCAAGTCCTTTGCTGTCTCAAACAGAATCACAATGTCATCGGCGAACCTCAAAGTTTTTACTACTTCTCCATGAATTTTAATACCTACTCCGAATTTTTCTTTTGTTTCCTTTACTGCTTGCTCAATATACAGATTGAATAACATCGGGGAGAGGCTACAACCCTGTCTCACTCCCTTCCCAACCACTGCTTCCCTTTCATGCCCCTCGACTCTTATAACTGCCCTCTGGTTTCTGTACAAATTGTAAATAGCCTTTCGCTCCTTGTATTTTACCCCTGCCACCTTCAGAATTTGAAAGAGAGTATTCCAGTCAACGTTGTCAAAAGCTTTCTCTAAGTCTACAAATGCTAGAAACGTAGGTTTGCCTTTTCTTAATCTTTCTTTTAAGATAAGTCGTAAGATTAGTATTGCCTCACGTGTTCCAACATTTCTACGGAATCCAAACTGATCTTCCCCGAGGTCCGCTTCTACCACTTTTTCCATTCGTCTGTAAAGAATTCGCGTTAGTATTTTGCAGCTGTGACTTATTTAACTGATAGTTGGGTAATTTTCACATCTGTCAACACCTGCTTTCTTTGGGATTGGAATTATTATATTCTTCTTGAAGTCTGTGGGTATTTCGCCTGTCTCATACATCTTGCTCACCAGATGGTAGAGTTTTGTCATGACTGGCTCTCCCAAGGCCATCAGTAGTTCTAATGGAATGTTGTCTACTCCCGGGACCTTGTTTCGACTCAGGTCTTTCAGTGCTCTGTCAAACTCTTCACGCAGTATCTTATCTCCCATTTCATCTTCATCTACATCCTCTTCCATTTCCATAATATTGTCCTCAAGTACATCGCCCTTGTATAAACCCTCTATATACTCCTTCCACCTTTCTGCCTTCCCTTCTTTGCTTAGAACTGGGTTGCCATCTGAGCTCTTGATATTCATACAAGTGGTTCTCTTCTCTCCAAAGGTCTCTTTAATTTTCCTGTAGGCAGTATCTATCTTACCCCTAGTGAGACAAGCCTCTACGTCCTTACATTTGTCCTCTAGCCATCCCTGCTTAGCCATTTTGCACTTCCTGTCGATCTCATTTGTGAGACGTTTGTATTCCTTTTTGCCTGCTTCATTTACTGCATTTTTATATTTTCTCCTTTCATCAATTAAATTCAATATTTCTTCTGCTACCCAAGGATTTCTATTAGCCCTCGTCTTTTTACCTACTTGATCCTCTGCTGCCTTCACGACTTCATCCCTCAGAGCTACCCATTCTTCTTCTACTGTATTTCTTTCCCCCATTTCTGTCAATTGTTCCCTTATGCTCTCCCTGAAACTCTCTACAACCTCTGGTATAGTCAGTTTATCCAGGTCCCATCTCCTTAAATTCCCACCTTTTTGCAGTTTCTTCAGTTTCGATCTGCAGTTCATAACCAATAGATTGTGGTCAGAATCCGAATCTGCCCCTGGAAATGTCTTACAGTTTAAAACCTGGTTCCTAAATCTCTGTCTTACCATTATATAATCTATCTGATACCTTTTAGTATCTCCAGGATTCTTCCAGGTATACAACCTTCTTTTATGATTCTTGAACCAAGTGTTAGCTATGATTAAGTTATGCTCTGTGCAAAATTCTACAAGGCGGCTTCCTCTTTCAGTTCTTCACCCCAATCCATATGCACCTACTATGTTTCCTTCACTCCCTTTTCCTACTCAAGAATTCCAGTCACCCATGACTATTAAAATTTCGTCTCCCTTCACTACCTGAATAATTTCTTTTATCTCGTCATACATTTCATCTATTTCTTCATCATCTGCAGAGCTAGTTGGCATATAAACTTGTACTACTGTAGTAGGCATGGGCTTTGTGTCTACCTTGGCCACAATAATGCGTTCACTATGCTCTTTGTAGTAGCTAACCCGCACTCCTATTTTTTTATTCATAATTAAATCTACTCCTGCATTACCCCTATTTGATTTTGTATTTATAACCCGGCAATCACCTGACCAAAAGTCTTGTTCCTCCTGCCACCGAACTTCACTAATTCCCACTATATCTAACTTTAAACTATCCATTTCCCTTTTTAAATTTTCTAACCTACCTGCCCGATTAAGGGATCTGACATTCCACGCTCCGATCCGTAGAATGCCAGTTTTCTTTCTCCTGATAACGACGTCCTCTTGAGTAGTCCCCGCCCGGAGATCCGAATGGGGGACTACTTACCTCCGGAATATTTTACCCAAGAGGACGCCATCATCATTTAATCATACAGTAAAGCTGCATGTCCTCGGGAACAATTACGGCTGTAGTTTCCCCTTGCTTTCAGCCGTTCGCAGTACCAGCACAGCAAGGCTGTTTTGGTTAATGTTACAAGGCCAGATCAGTCAATCATCCAGACTGTTGCCCCTGCAACTACTGAAAAGGCTGCTGCCCCTCTTGAGGAACCACATGTTTGTCTGGCCTCTCAACAGATACCCCTCCGTTGTGGTTGCACCTACGGTACGGCCATCTGTATCGCTGAGGCACGCAAGCCTCCCCACCAACGGCAAGGTCCATGGTTCATGGGTCCTATAGCGCAGCTGTTATATTAAACAGGTAACCAATAGACGGGTATGCGTCTCGCTATTGTGTCTGAACAACAAGGTCGAAATCTGCAAGAAATACAGTAAAAAAAAAAAATATTACAGTCAGATGGCGGCAGTGTCATTGAAAGAATTGCGGTTAATTTGAGCTTAAGTTAAGGCGTGTGGAAACCCTCTGTTTGTACAAAAGAAAATATCTTAACTATATTTTTTATTTATGGTGAGACTAAACAGATACGAGCGACATAAAATAAATTCGAGGACATTCTGTTGAGGTCACTACGGAGCGTGACCTGATGTAAATATTCAATCTAGTATATAATTTTTGTGCATAAGAAACCTCGGTGCTGTGTTTCGAGCAAAAAGCAGTTCCTTTAGAAATCATTCCATTTTCCTGGAGCAAAGAGAAAACGTTTGACGTTATGTGTTTCGCATTGTTCATGAACTGAGTTTACGAGAAATATATAATAAGAAGCAATAAATCTACGACAACTGGAAGCAGTAGTTTACTAAATATACGCGGTTTAATAATGGAAGTTAAGACACCAAACTTCCTCGTAAAATAAATTGGAGAAATGTTAAGATAAATCTCTCGTTTATCCATTTTAGATAGCACACCGTATTAATTTTATTCTGTAATTATCATGACAGCCAATAAAGCATCTTGTTACTGAGAAAAATGGCGGAAAACTGATGCTCACGTTGCCTGCAAGCTCTTGTTCGCTCACCAAATTAACGGCTTGTCTGCGATTTTTTTTTCTCTGTCCTCAGCTCCCAGGTCGTTACCTGCGTCCTTCATTATACTCGATAGAAAAATTTCTCTCCTTCAGTATCGATAGTTATTAAAACTTCGCAAGCGAACTGCGAATGAACTTTGTGCAAGCTATGTCGAAACTCCTCTCTCGCAGGCCCCGGCGCGGAACATGGGAAGACGCTCTTTTGTGGTCCTGTAGGTAACTTCCTTGTGGCTCTGTTAGGGACTTATCAAGTTAGGACCGCCGGCAACAACCAACTTGTAATGCTCTAAGTGATCAGGGGCAAGTTATTCCCGCGCACTGTGGCCCACGCTGTCCTAATTGGCAAAAACAGTCCCGGCGTAAATTTACAATGAGCCTCCAATAATGCCCAGGAACTGCAGAGCCACGCTGTGGGAGGGATGGAGGGATGAGGTGAAGAGGGGTGGTGGGGGAGGAGGGAGAGGAGGGAGAGGCGGGTGCTAAATGTTAAATACGGCCAAAACTTAAACACGACTGCTGACCAGAAACTGGACGCCCTGGAGGTAACCAAAAAGTCTGCGGAACTAAGAGGCAGGAATACACGCTTTAGAGGGGGCCCCCTGAAGTTACCTGGGCAGTTAGTAAGATCGTCTTTAAGCAGAAATTTCTGCAGAGTGGAGTGGTTGCTGAGCGAAGCCAGTGAAGTTTATGGTATGAAGGGAGAGTTATAAATAGAACTTAGATTTGTAAACGCATTCCGACAGAGAAATAAGCAAATAAGCAAGAAAGTAGAAAAAGTAAACATCAATACGATAAAAGGAAATAAACTTTAATATCCAGCAGATTTTCGTTCCGTAGCATTATTATTTTACCTGTAGATTATAAAATACGTAACGAAGTCGGATACTGTTTTCGTCGTGATGCTTCTGCATCTGTCAGTGGAATACGTTCCCTAGAAGAGATCAAACGTATATATGAGATTATCGATGATTTTCTGAGGTGAATTACTTTTTTGAACCTGTTTCTTCACATTGTAGATTTGAAATTGTATTGAGAAATAGGGATTTATCACTAATAAGAAACTGAAATTGATGTCTATGGATTTCTGATGCAATCATTTCGCCCGACAGAGAAATGAATGTTCTGATGAAGTATTGTTAGCTTTAATTTCTAATTAATCTGATTTCAAAAGACTTTACCTTCTACATGAATGAGGGTAGACACTGGGGGATGAATTTTTGCTTTTGTATAAAACTACAACGTTTTTATTTCCTAAGAACCATCCCATTTTACAAGAGTATATCTTTTACACGCCTGGTGGCCGAGTGGTTCTAGGCGCTTCAGTCTGGAACCGCGCGACCGCTACGGTCGCAGGTTCGAATCCTGCCTCGGGCATGGATATGTGAGATGTCCTTAGCTTAGTTACGTTTAAGTAGTTCTAAGTTCTAGGGGACTGATGATCTCAGAAGTTAAGTCCCATAGTGCTCAGAGCCATTTGAACCATTTTACACGCCTGCACATACAAGCGTCGGGTATTTTTTACAAATACGTTTAGGGCAAATATTTTTATTTACGTTTCACAGTTCATGAGTGTTTCCCCAAAGAACGCACTACGAACATCGAGATGGCTGTCAGACTCGTTCCATACGTTCCTGAACATGTCAGGAGTTAACTGTATAGAATGCAGGAGTTAACTGTATAGAATTACCATGCTTTGCGACGTCGCAGATCACGCAGGGGCGTTGGAAGGAGAGGCACACAGACGGTATCATTCACATACCGGTAAATGCTATCTGGGTTTTGCCATATGGCAGTAAATAAATTTCATTCATTCAACAACACACAGACGTAGTCTAAAAACCATCATTGTATCATTGCTAGCAGCTGTGGGGTTTACTAATTATTATTTATGTTTGTAGATACACCATGTGATCAAAAGTATCCCTACACCCCAAAACCATACGTTTTTCATATTAGGTGCATTGTGCTGCCACCTATTGCCAGGTACTCCATATCAGCGACTTCGTGAGTGAGCAGACTGGGGCGTTCCGCGGAACTCACGGACTTCGAACGTGATCAGGTGATTGGGTGTCACTTGTGTCATACGTCTGTACGCGAGATTTCCACACTCGTAAACAATCCTAGGTCCACTGTTTCCGATGTGATAGTGAAGTGGAAATGTGAAAAGACACGTACAGCACAAAAGCGTACAGGCCGACCTCGTCCGTTGACTGACAGAGACCATCGACAGTTGAAGAGGGTCGAAATGTGTAATTGGGAGACATCTATCCAGACCATCACACATGAATTTCAAACTGCATCAGGATCCACTTGAAGTACTATGACAGGTAAGCGGAAGGTGAGAACGATTTCATTGTCGAGCCGCTGCTCATAAGCCACACTATACGCTAGTAAACGCCAAACGACACCTCGCTTGGTGTAAGGCGCATAAACATTGGACGATTGAACAGTGTAAAAACGTTTTGTGGACTGACGAATCACAATAAACAATGTGGCGATCCGATAGCAGGGTGTGGGTATGGCGAATGTCGGGTGAACGTCATCTGCCAGTGTGTGTAGTGCCAACAGTGAAGTTCGGAGGCGGTGGTGTTATTGTGTGGTCGTGTTTTTCATGGAGGGGTCTTGCATTCCTCGTTGATTTGCGTGGCACTATCACAGCACAGGCCTACACAGATGTTTTAAACACCTTCTTGCTTCCCACTGTTGAAGAGCAATTCGGGGATGGCGATTGCATCTATCAACACGATCGAGCACCTGTTCATAATGTACGTCCTGTGGCGGAGTGGTTACACGACAATAACATCCCTGTCATGGACTGGCCTGCACTGAGTCCTGATCTAGATCTTGTAGAAAACCTTTGGGACGTTTCGGAAGGCCGACTTCGTGCCAGGCCTCACCGACCGACATCGATACCTCTCTTCAATGCAGCACTCCGTGAAGAATGGGCTGCCATTCCCCAAGAAATCTTCCAGGACCTGATTGAATGTATGCCTATGAGAGTAGAAGCTGTCATCAAGGCTAAGGATGGTCCAGCACCATATTGAATTTCAGCATTACCGATGGAGGGCGCCACGAACTTGTAAGTCGTTTTCAGTCATGTGTCCCGATACTTTTGATCACATAGTGTACCACCACCACCATTATCATCACCGTTGGCGAATTTACATTCTCTTTTTGATCAAGCAGTGGAATCGAAATATAAATTACATATGCAGACACACGGATATTTTAAAATTTTTAATGTTTCAAGTGTCTTGTTCCCAGTAGTGTAACGGAAGACCGATTACTATAGGTCTTTACACCTATGAATTCACAAGTTGTTACACTTACTAAAGCTGAAACTCGATTAATAATCCATCCACCAAGCAGTTTTCTTATTGTTATGCGTTAAGTAGTGGATGTACTCATATTTATTTATGTTAAGCTAACTTTTTGCTCGCGGCTTCGCCCACGTGCACATACGTAACAAATATTTAGCGCGCGCGTGCCCCCCCCCCCCCCCCCCCCCCCCACACACACGGGCGCGCTCTGTATAAGGAATAGTGAAATGAAAACGAGACAGATAGAAAAACATGAAACTGTTTACCATCTGAAAAGTAATCTCCATAATTGTTAATACATCTAACCCGCCTCTGAGAAAAGGCGGTTAGAGCCTTCATGGCAAAATGTTTGCTGTTGCCTACGATACCGTGATTGTACCCAGACGTGCACCTCTTCACGGTAGCTAATCGACGGCCACGAATGCCTTTCCTCAGGGTTTCAAAGTTATGGAAGTCGCATGGGTGAGGTCAGGACTGTGTGGTTGATGTGTGAGGGCTGCCCATCGGAACTTCAGCAGCGTAGATGAAACAACCGTGGCAACATGTGGGCTGACACACATCTGACTATTTCGAGTACGCTGCACAAGTTTCGCTGGGAATCCCTTACACATCCTCCATATAGTCCCTATGTCTCCGCATGCGATTACCATGCTTTTGGGGCCCTAAAGAGTAGTTTGGAAGAAGAGGTGCACGCCTGAGTACAATCATGATTTCGTAGGCCAACGCAACCATTTTTCCATAAACGCACTGGTCGTCTTGTCTCCCATTGGGATAAATGCGTTAACAGTTACGGCGATTACTTTCGAAATATTAAACAGTTTGATTTTTTTCCATCTGTCTCGTTTCCATTTGACTGTCCCTTAGACCAGTAGATAATTTTTCCCTTGAGTGTCACCTGAATCCAGAGGAAACTGTCTGGTTCCCCGCAGTTTTACACCAAGCGAATCCAGACAGGACATTAAATGTAACTGCGATATTCAGCCGTGTATCATAATACTGGGTCCCAAAACGTGCTAGGGAAATTACTGACTCGCTGCAGTGTTTTTTCTCTCTACCTGTTTAACTCACTGAAAAGCACAGGTATTTTTTTTCGTCCACTAAAAGAACTTGTTCAAGAGCAAATAGTGTCAAATTGAAATTTTCTTTGTTTTGTATACTTGGTGTTGTGTCTCTTCTTGTCGCACAAGTGAGTATTAGTGCCCCAGCAGAGCTTGTTCTTGAAAAAACTTCGTGACATCTGAAGTCCCGATAATCGCGATATAACCAGAAATTTTGCATGACATAAATACAAAAAATTCTACTCAAGTTTTCTTGATAGTGCAAAATTCGCTAAAAAAGACAGCTACTAGTATCATCAGTGTCTATTGTCGCAGTAAGAGTGTAATTTAAAGTTTCTAAATCGTATTTAACTATCGCATTTCGTACTGCTCACTAGTCAGATAGACGCGATCTAGGCCTAAATTTTCCAAGTTATAAACCCTTAAAAACCTAACCAAACACGCTTGATACGTAAATTCTCTAAAAGCAAAGTAATTACTAATTCATTCTTCTGTCATTGTATCTCTACATCAGTACAAACACAACAACAACCGAACATAAGACCTTTGTGTAGTGTTTTGCTTACATGCAGCCAATCTCGCGTCCTTGACAAATTTGAAACATGCTTTAAACTTAATTATTCATTTGAAACTGATCATGAGCAATACATGTTGCAGCTGTTGTAGGGTAGTTAGTAAAGGGATTTGTTGCTAATTTTGTAGGAAATATTTTCGCTGGGGGCGATGCAGTGGGGAGAAAGTTGGGAGAACAGAAGCGGCTCTCGCCTGGAACTGCAGAGTATGCAGTAGGTACATTTTGATTGGGGAACAAGAAAGGAAAATCTGTGCCCTACAGGCACAGTTGGAGGAAGCAAGGAAGGAACTTATAAGGATCAACGGAGATAGGGGGAGGAGGGTGGTTCGGAACGGGCAGCTGGTAGGCGGATAGGAAGAAAGAGAACGCGATATTACAGTTTTATCATCAACACCAAAAAGTGGTATCTACCACTGCCAGAGTTAAGTGGAGAATAGCCTCAGGTAGAACGATTAGCAGGAAGTGTGCAGCACACTTCAACCGAGGCCAAGAAGCCTAGGAATGTACAAAGTCTTAGGAAGAGGAAAGTGCTGCTGCTAGGTGGTAGCCACGGCTCTCAGTTACAGGCAAGTTTAGCGCAGCGTACCAGACCACCAGTATCTTCAAGCCATGTGCCGGGCTAAGGCATGTAGTAGAGGACTTAGGATCTTCATGTAAGGACCATGTAGTGATAGTGGGTGGGACAGGAAACAGTTTGGACAGGGATGGGGCATATGACATAGGTGGTGACCTGGACAAGATAGCTCCCCTGATTCATTGCACCAAAGTACGCCTTGTTGAGCTGTTCTGGCATCATGATCGGCCACACGTTACACCTTGATGGAGCTGTGAGGAGAATCAATGTGTGGTTTGGGATGGCTCTGAGGGCAACCAACTTTGCTCATGTTTCTGTCGTGCCCATCGGGACTATTAACAGATGGGGTTTCACTAGGCATGGCCTACACCTAAACAGGGCTGGGAAGGGAAGATTGGTACAGCTGAGTCATGAAAGTGTAGGGGGTGGATCTCGGCCCACACAAGGTCAAATACTTGTTGTCATAGGTAGCAAAAGCAAGTATTTTTTAGGATAAATCCAGACAGTAGGTTCCCCTGCCTAAAGAATATCTCCAGCACTTTAAAAAATTCTGAAACAATCACTCACAAGATAGATTTCAACACTCCAAATAGCACACATACCAGATGTCACAAAGAAAAACAAACAACTGGAAAGAGTAACATGGGCCATTTCACAGACTTAACAATCCTCCATCAAAACATGCAATCAATAAAAAATAAAATACAACTATTAGAAGTTGAGCTCCAGTCTTTGAACTGCACAGTTGTTTGTGTTACTGAACACTGGTGTAGAGAGACAGAAATCCAACATGTAGTGTTATCATCTTATGAAAGGGCAAACTCTTACTGCAGAACTGCTTCAAGGGATATAGGATCATGCATTTATATCAAAAAAGGAACATAGTTCAAATCAAGACATGACCTCAGTACAGCAAGTGAAGGCAAATACTTTGAAATATCAGCTATTCAATTAATAGGGCTTGATATCACCAATAAATTAATAATTTTATATTTGTATAGATCTCCCATTGGTACTGTGGACACTTTTTTCAATAAATTAACAGAAGTTCTAGATAAAGTCTCAAGTACAAATGTCAACATAGTTCTGTATGGGGACATTAACATCAACTCTAATATCATAAATGAATCCAGCAGCTCCCTTAAAATATCCTTCAAAGTTTTGGCATGTCCCTATTGGTCTATAGTGCTACAGGGGTTACTACAGTGATGGCATCAGTAATTGGCCATGTGGCCACAAATGGTGACAGGGAAAACTGTGATGTTGCTGTAAAAGGTATTCCACTATCAGACCAACTATGTCAAATAACAACAGTAAAATCAGGTATTGAATCGTTCCCTAAACTACAAGCTTACAAACGACATATATGAGAAATCAAAAGAATTAACAAAACAAAGCTGGGATGAAGTGCATAAGGAAACCAATGTGAATATGAAATTCTCTAAATTCTCGACATTATTTAAATTGAAAAGGCATTTCCAAAAGTATGCATGTCTGTATCAACATCTCACAAAAACAGATGGATAACAGCAGGTATTAAGAAGTCCTCCCAAACACTTAAATACCTCAGTTCCACGAAAAAGTGTTTCAATGATCCAGGATTCTTAAATTTCTATCATAGATACAAGAAGATGTATAGGAAGGTGCTGATTGCTGCAAAAAGTCATTTAATGACATAATAATATATAATGCAGAGAATAAAAGCAAAGCAGTCTGAGATGTTATAAAAAAGGAAACGGGAAGAGGCAAAGAGATGCAGAATAACATACTGCTAAGGGAGGTGGATAAGGTAATAAATGATCCAAAACACTTAGCAAATCATGTAAATGAGCATTTTTCAAGTATTGCAGAGAAGTTAAAGCAAAAATTACCCAAAACAGATACAACAGCAACGAATAATGTTGCACTGAATACAATGACTTTACTTCCAACCACAGATAATGAAGTCAATAAAACTGTTCAAAAACTAAAAAATTAAAAGTCAGTAGGCTTAGATGAAGTACCAATGTGTATATTGAAACAATACATGGAGATTATACAAGGCTCCTTAACAAATATAATAACTGAATCCTTCACATCAGGGACATTTCCAGAGCAGTTAAAACAGGTAAGAGTTTTGCCTTTGCTTAAGAAACGTAATGAAGAAGACAGAAAATTACCAGCCGATTTCCCTGCTGTCGCCATTCTCAAAAATAATAGAAGCAATTATGAAAGACAGATTAATGAATTACCTGACTAAAATCTATACCTGACTATAATCTTTTAAGCGAATCACAGTTTGGTTTCTGAAGTGGCAAAAATACGGAGTCAGTCATAGTAGAATTCACAAAGATGAGTGTCACAGGCATATTTTAGGATCTTTCTAAGGCGTTTGATGCAGTTGACCACAAGATTCTATTAAATAAATTAGAAGGATTAGGAATAAGAGGGGTAGCTAATCAGTGGTTTCGATCACACCTAGCAGATAGGGTACAAAGAGTAGAGATAGATGTAAACATTTAGTAAAACACTTATCAGAACTAAAATACAAGGTAGCGTATTAGGACCAATACTATTCCTGATATACATCATTGTCTTTTCCAGTAGTGTTACTCATGGTGAAAAAATTCTCTGATGACAGCAATATTATAATAATTGAGAAAACAAGAGAACTCCTTGCACAGAAAGCAAATGAAGCTCTCAAGGAAGTTTACAATTGGTCAATAAGCAATAAAGTGATATTGAACATAAAGAAAACTAATACCATGAATTCCAGTTTGAGGAGGGAAAATGACAATGTTAAATTAAATGTAGATAGCACCTCTATAGACTGTATAACAAATGCAAAATTTCTGGAAATGAAAACTGATTCTAAGTTGAAGTGGTTTGAACACACAAAGGTTCTTGCAAACAATGTCATCAGAATGTTATGCCCTTAGAATACTATCATCAATGTGTATCATGCAGTGTCTTTTAGTTACATACAATCATATGTACACTCAATTCTTAGCTATGGCATTCTTTTTTAGAGAACAATGCACAAAATATGAACACAATTTTTAAACTCCAGAGTAGAGCCATAAGAAACATAACCAAAAATTGTAGGCGAGCTCATTGTAAAGATCTGGTCAAAACACTGGGGATTTTAACTACTCCATATGAATACATTTACCAGACTTGTACACACATTGGTGATTGCTGCACAAACAATTCAGTCCATGACCATGGAACAAGACCTAGACTCAACTTACATTTGCCAAGAAAAAATAAATATAAAACACAAAACAGCATTTTCTACCAAAGAATAAAACTGTACAATAAATTACCAAACAGATAAAAGAAATTGCAAAATTACAGTTATTTAAAAAGGCAGCTAAAAAGGACCTGTTATGCAATACATTCTATACATTGAAGGATTACTTAGATAAAACAGAGTAGGGGTTTGGCAAAAAAATGCTATGCAAATAAATAATAATTATGATTATAAAATATCCAACATTCCACATAACACCTTCACACTATGGTTTTTTCCTTCTTTTTTCCTTTTCTAGAAAAACTCACCCCCAAGATACGCATTGCACAATGCTAAGACCTCTTCCTCTTTCTGAGCTCAACATCTCACTCATTATAGAGGGACGCTAACTCAGTTTTTCAGGTTAATAAATGGGAAGTTGTGGTATCGAAAATGGCGCAAAGATCACCAATGTGTGTGTGTGTGTGTGTGTGTGTGTGTGTGTGTGTGTGTGTGTAGTGAGTGAAGGGTTATGAAACAATGTGTGTATAGTTGTGCAGTGACTGCTACTGAGATATGAGTGAACAGTGTGGCATTACATTATTTAATAAGTTATTGGTCAAAAAAAGTATTGTATACTAGGAGTAAATCTAATGATTGTAAGCGACATGAGTAAGCGACAAGATGTTTGACGTTCATTTCTCTTCACAGAACTTGAAGGTCGGAATCTTGCCCACTGCGTTTAGCCAGATTAACGGTGATCTGTGGCTGATATGTCGACACAGACTATGATGCTGCTGTAAGCACAAGGTTTCGGAGCACGCCGTTCAGTGAACATTATTGGACACTGGTATCTGTAGCAGATCGGCTGGTCGGATGAGACAATTTTATTTTACATAGAGACGGTGATTGTGTCCAGATATGCCGTCAACTAGTGTTACAAAAACATTGATAAACTATAGACTAATCGATAGTATCTGCCCAATCATGGCCATCGGTAGGCTGGTTTAACTATCGATAGTCCTGTCATTTACAATGTGATTCGTTTTGAATGGCGCATGAAAAATTGTCTTTTCCTATTACCTCCATGGCGTTTGGAGTGCAGACAGAAAGTAGACTGTGTGGAGGTATTTAATCAACCACAAATATGGTGGCACCTTAGGCAGTCTAGGTTGTTTATAATCTAAACTGCTAAGAGATTGGTCGCTTTGGAGAAGCGGTCGTGAAAGAGGGAATTTTATTGTTTGTCTTTCAGTGATGACAGCTCACGGTCGTGCGCATCTTGTACCGATCAGATGAATATGGTAAAAAGTACGCACATGGATCCGTGAATGTGCATTATACTGATTTGCATCTTCAAATGTATGACCTTGCTTACTTGTAACAAGGGATACAAATGTAAATAAGGCTGTTGTAATACGGCGCAATCAGTAGAGGAAAAAATGACACTTTAAAGATTTGTTAAGTGTTTCTGATTGTACTGTACAAAGCATTTTAAAATAAATACCATTATTGTCGTTATTAATTAAACATACCTGCTGTTGTCCTCCTCTGTTTATGAGTTCTCATTGTACTTACAAGTGGTTTCAGTTGTACATGTTAATGTGTAAAGTGATTCGGAAACACAAAACACTGACGCAGTCCTAATGCCCGTGCGCCACTTCTGGTTTTTCAGAAGCACAAATATCATTTATATTTTGATTGTCCCTGTTGTGGTCGACTAGCGAAGCTTGTTTCTTCAGAAATATATTAGCTCCCGCAAAACTGAATATAGGAAAAGCACAACCCGTCGAGTGTCAAGTATTTTATTTGTATGATGGCTGGACACAATCATTGAAATATACAGCTGCATTTACATGCAATCTGCTTTCACAGCATTGGAGTGTATATTCATAAGTAATTCGGGCGAAATGTCGATGTTTCAGTGGATGTGAGACAAAACTAATCTTTTCTGACCAATAGCTGACTGTGAATGTCCAGGAACGTTTTTGCAAAACTTCAAATCCTGTAGCTATTTCTTAAGCTCTTGCCCGTTATTGCTGAAATCCCTTCTCTGTGAGTTGTTCAGTGGGTAAATTAGATCACCGTTATTATTTTTTTTCTTTTTTAAAGTTTACGTCATTCTGGAACCTGGTTAATAATTTTTCGAGCGTCACGAGGAGGAATTCTGCTTCTGAAGCTTCTAGCTCTACGGGGTATCGTAGGAAGTCACCTCAATGCGCCAACAATGGCTTCTTCGTCACTCATTTCGGAATTTAAACGCTACACAACAGCAGCATTACTCTTTATTACGCAACTATAGTGCTACAACTGTTGAATGCTGTCGTTAGCAGCACTGAGACAAATAGCACAGTAGCGAAGAAGTGTTCCGAATGGTGCTGACATTAAACGATCAGTACTCTTCGCACGCCACCGATGGTCCCTGTTGGCTGAGGAAATTCCCCGCTTATAAAATTATTCTGTTTATGTAAGAGGTGCGTAAGTAGAGCTTTTTGTTATTGTTTTGAAAATGAACCGTAAAAATCAATCATCGGTATGGAACTCTTTCAATAAAGTGGGAGATAATAGTCAGTTTGTAACGTGTATCATCTGCATTAAAGATTGTAAACATGATCAGGTAATAGGACTAATTTAAGAGACCACTAAAAAGAAAGCATTGTGAAAACTAGGATCCACGTATTAGTAATAGATTTGAAGGGTGAGGGATTATCTTGTGAGCTAGATCAAGTGCAAGAGGTGCAAGCAAAAGAATCGAGAAGCTCTACAAAAAATTATTTTAACAAAAGTCAGTTGTACGATGTCATTTCAGAAGTTAAAAAAGAACTTGATTCTTTTTCTGCAAAAATGATTGCTATCGATATGCTACCGTACAGAACTTCCAACGATCAAGGTTTGAAAAAAAATTGTTTATGCATAAGACGGCAGATATGAGTTGCCAGATAAAACAACATTTAAATGTTTACTGATCTCAAAACAATAGAAAGAGAGAAAAAATTAATTAGTGAAAGCCCTTAGAAAATGTAATTTGTGGGAAAGCAACGCGAATGAAGGTATACTGACATCGACTTGCCACTTGATTATAGACGAAAAGTTGGTTCCACCAGTATTAAAAGTGATAAAAACTGCAGGTTATTACAAAGCAGAGTCTATGCACATGTAACTAACGTTTTTTTAAAACGTTTCTTTCTTTAACTCGTCAATGTCATGCTGAGTTTCGTTTCATTCTTGTAATCTGTACTTGTAGGTGTAAGTCAGTTCTTGGCAGTTTCACCCGTTCCCTCCCCGACCCCACTCCCCCTCACCATTCTTGTCGATAGAAATCTGAAGCCATCACGTCATTTGTGTTCTGTTTACGGACATTGCCAGCAGTAACAAATCATTGAATAATTGTGTTACAACAGGTTTAATATATTTTCTTATTCATTACTATAAGTAAGCAACACATTTTAACATCGCCCAAAGTTTTCACTTGAGAGTTTGAGCGAAAGCAGACTAACAAGTGAGGAACGAACGCGAACCCCAACGCCACCTGAACCAAAATTTATAGAGTGCAACATAATCAGCTGGCAGTGGCGTTACAATTACTCTCTTGCTGTCTTCCGAGTATATAAAAACAATTGCTTTTGTGGCGATTTATGCGGAAGTGCCTCCAATGTGCTAGCGAATCAGAACAGAATTAAAACGTCCTGTGAGTATAAAAAAGCGTCAATATTAATGCATATAGTTGCCAAAGGAGACTAACCGTAGCAAGTTATAAATATAGGCCTTACTGTTCGAATCGGAACTTCCCAGTGGTAATGGAAAACTCCTAGCTATTGTGTAATGGAACCTGTTGTATCGCCGCTACAGTGAAGCCGACGGAACGGTATCTGTCAGTTTCTGCCAAGTGGAAACTTTGAGCGGCGCGGGTGTATTATAGGAACCGGTGTGATTGGTGAAGGTGCCAGCACTGCTGTCTCTCGCCGCACCATTCCTTATCCTTCGTTAATACTGTATTGTTCTCTTTATTCCGCTCCGTGCGCTTCCCCCCGACGAAAGGCGAAACACCCAACAGAATTTCTACAAGCTACACACTTTATGTCGACTGCAGCAAGATCACAAGTGCTGCCGATCTCAACGATGTAGCACTGCAGTAGAGTGATGGCCCTTTTGTTTTGTACTGAGTGTCAACTGAGAAAAAACATGATGAGTGAAGAAGGCACCCTTGATCTCTTCAACGCAGTTTTAATCTTGTTACTCCCATGTGCAGTTTATGCTGCATGTACTCGCAAACTTAATTATCAAAACGTATACGGTACTAACTGTTGGCCTAGAATAGTGGAGACCGGCAAGAAGCAAGGTTTCACAGTACAAGTGAAGGGAAAAATCTTAAACTGTTAATTTGTAATCGTATCGCACGAAAAAAAAAATTTTTTGTCATTTGTTAAGCAACTTCAAACTAAAAATTAAAACATTCTCTAAACTCTTGGGATCCCAGGAGCCAATATTTTGACAGTATCAGTGTCGATAACAGACAAAACTCAGAGAGATTCTCGATTTACGAGGCGAATCAACTGTCTATATACCTAATTAAGTCCGTACGAAATCCTCATAGCGCGAATCCTACTCACAAGTGACCAATTTCTTTTTTTTTAAACCCATGTCCTTGTCAAACGGTCAAACCAGACGATCAGTAGCAGTCATCCTTCAGCAGTCATATTTCAGTCAGTATGTACTACTAGCCATTATAATTATGACACCAGGAAGGACAGCAAATAAAAAAAAAATGCTTATTGCCCGTGTACAGTATTTTAGGGAAAATATATTATTAATTTTGTAGGTTATTTGAGGCTATACTGGGAGCGAAATACAGTACCCAAACCCACCAACTATGGAGCAACAATAGCTCTAGCTAGGATGGGCCTCGAATCGCTACCTTGATACGGCATCACAGAGAGAGGAGCGATGAGAGTGGCGTGACGGATACTGGACGCAGGAGTGGCACCCTCATGTCTTTTCATTCTAGTCCCGAATGGATGATAGGTACACGTTACTATGCGGCTTCAGCGTCTATCAGTTTAGTGGTTCTGTCGACCACCTATGTGGGCAAGAGATATGAAAAACGTGCCTACTGCGGCTTCTGTCAAATACTCTCTTGGTAGACGTAAGTGAGGTCAGAACGGAAAACACGTGGTCTTGCGTTATCTTGTTGAAAGATAGCGTCACCGACACCTCTAAGAAACTTCATAGACACCGGCCTTAATATGTCTGAATGTAATGGTTGCTGTCCAAGATACTGACTATGTGAATTCGAGGTGATCGTGTTGTATCCCAAATCATTACGCCAGGTGATGGGCCAGTTTGACGATGACGTATGTAACCTGGCATTTATCTCTTCTTGGAGACACGACAAGCGGATGCCGCGTCAAGCGTAGCCGCAACAATAATCACCTTGCTGTCAGTTCCTGATGCCCCAGTTGTCAGCGCACTGTCCGCGTGGATACTTGTCTTTCCACAAAACAATCCATTTTCTGATAACAGATACGTGACATGATTGTGGCATCCTGCTCGTCAGAGAGAACACTGTTTGTCGTCTCAGGAGCTAGTCGCGTGGGACGACTGAGATTAAGCATAGCGTTTACTACAATCGTCATGAACCGATATTCACATGCGAGTCGTGGCATGTTACCAACGACGCTTCTATCGCTGTAGGATTCAGACACATGCTGGTAGACGCTCCACAACACGATCTTCTTACAAACAACCAACATTCAAACACGAATTCGGAATGAGAAACTCACTCACCAACCTTTCCTCATATCCAGGTTTTTAAAAGCGTTACTACTGCCTACTTAAGCCGCAATGCGTGATCTGCACGAACTCGACACGCAGTACAATTTACGCCGACTTAACGTTTGTTGCGTGGCACATTCATTTTACTGTAATTTTAATGATCAATATCATATTAGATTGTTTGTAAGTGTGAATATACAGAGGGGTCCAAAAATATGTAGCCACTGTTTAAAAGTTCATAACTGGCAAACTAATTGATGGAGCTGTCTCATCTTTGGTAGTGTAATAGTTTGTAGTTCCTTGCAATCGCCACACAAGCTTTGTATTGCGTTGTTTTGTTTTGTCAGATGACAGTCGCCAGATAGTCAGTGTTTTGTTCTTAGTTGCACCTAGCTACTCGAGTAAACATGGCTGGGGCAAGGCTTACATTCGATGAAAGGAAGTCAGTTTTGAAGTGGTATTTTAACTACGAATACATTAATGAGGTTCAACGGCAGTGGCGAAATGAGTATCAAACAGAGCCAACAACACGTTTAATGATTCGTCGCATTCGAGACAAATTTGAAGCCGAAGGCTGTGTTAAAGATGTACACAAACAACGATCTGGACTACCTGTAACAGTAACAAGTCCAGCTAACTCCCGTCGTGTGTTGTAACAATTCACTCGGTCACCACATAAGTCTGTGAGACAGTGTGCCCGTGAAACTGGAGTGAGTCGGTCAAGTGTTCGGCGAATTTTGAAGACAGCAAAGTGGAAGTCCTACATCCCACGATTGCTACACGCAATGAACGAGGACGACCCAGATCGTAGACTGGGGTACTGCAAATGGTTTACTAACATGGTGTGCAACGATGAAGAGTTTGCAGAGATGATCGTGTGGTCTGATGAGGCACAGTTCAAACTCAATGATACAGTAAATCGCCACAATTGCATCTACTGGGCCGCCGAAAATCCGAACGTCCATGTAGACAAAGCTGCGTATTTGCCAGGAGTAAATGTGTGGTGCGGGTTGTCTGACCGGGGCTTGATGGGGCCATTCTTCTTTGACGGCACAGTTACCGGTGAGGTGTACCTTCAGAAGCTTCAGACATCCATTTTACCTGCCATCCGAGACTTGTATAGAGACGGAAGTGTTTACTTTCAACAAGATGGTGCCCCAGTGTAACAACAACGACGCTGTGCTATTGTACATATAAGTAATTTTTTTTCTTCTGATTTTTCGATAAACTTGTATAATTAATGTTCTGATTTCATTTCTTTTTTGTTTCATGCCATTGTGTTAAGAAAACTGTAAACGAGTTTCAATGTAAATATTAATGTTTATGCCAAATGTCAAGCAATATTGTAATAGAATTGAAATGCAACAAATGTTGAAACTGTTGTAAGATGTTTAAAATTGTAATTGTCCGTCTGGTCCATACGTAGGCAATGTGTAAGGATATGTAGAATGCAAAACCTCGGGTGATTACCGGCCTGTCAGGGAGCGGCGAAAGGTGGATGGCAGGCGAGCGCGGGCACTGCACGGTACAACGGGCTCAGCAGTTGTAGTTGGAGTTTGGCACTGGTTTGAGCAACACCTTCTGGAACGAGGAGGCTCTCCTGGAAGACGTAGCTTCACTGAGCCTCGGGTATGCCGTTCCAACGCCCACACAGCATGGCAAAAGTCCACAGGCACTAAATGGAAAAGTATTGCGACGCTAAGAAGAATTAAAGTGCCGATACGTCAAGAGCCATAGCTGTGGTTGTATGTGTGCTCTGTGCCTCGCCATCTCGCCGCTCGCCAACCGCCGCACCGATACTAGCAGGTTGAAACTTTTAGTATTGTATTCGTATGGATCAGAGAGTGAACTGTGCAATAATAACCTAAATTTTACCAGAACTTTCCCATCATTTAATTATCCTAACAACTAACCTAGACAGGGTCCTTTCCAAATGTTGTGCAATCCGAGTGTCCCGAAATGAAAATTAACATTTGTGTTAATAACAACTATTTGCAGAGCTACCTATGTTAGGATGGTGTTTAAAGAAATGTTTTGTTAATGAACCAGTAACTGAATAACGAAGGTCTAACGAAGTTGAAAGATAATTTTAATATTGATGTAGTAATGAAGTTTAATTATTTAGAGACAGATATAAAGGTATTTAAATGAGCAGTAAATAAGACAAAAAGAGTAGTAACTTATATACTGGAAATCTTGAACGCATAATAAATTTAGTAATCAATTTTTTTAATACAGTGATCATAACAGTTTCAGGGTCCCCCCCCCCCCCCCTTTTTATTCATTTGAATTCTGAAGTGTTCTAAATTGGTTTGATCAGCAAAAGTTAAAGTCAACATAAAAGTCAAAATTTATCAGTGTGTTATCTTTATCAAAATTGACATTTTGTGTGTGGCACGAAAGTGATACTTCTAGGGTAACCTATGCCCGATTTTAATCAGATTAATAGACAGTATAAAGTTTTGTAGTATACATTATCGTGTAGTATTATGTATTCATGGTTTTTCCATATCAGTACAGAACGTGAAACTATCAGTTCAATAGATTTTCTGGTCCTAAAATTCTACTATATTATGCAGTGTTTCTACGTGTTGTTTTGCATGAATATATACCAACTTGTACAGGGAAGAAACTCAGTTAATGCCTAATTAGGCTGGGGACCGTATTATTATCAAATTGGTAGCATCTTCAGTGTTGCTTTTGGTCCATCCTGACGTGTAATTGCATTTCGGACTTGCTTGACGGATCGTTGTTATTACAGAGTGGGTATAAGTCTGATTTGCCACCATTCAGGTACACGCGGTCGATATCTATACGAAAGTCCTTTCTCATAAGGTGAACCCCGCTCACTTACCATAGCACAGGCTTTAATGAGTATTGTGCCCCACGCGCCCACTACCAAAATCGTGTTAGGGCGTATGTCGACGAAAATCTACCAGCAAGATGGATAAGCCGTAGAGGTACTGCAGAGTATCCACCACGTGCCCCAGACCTAACTCCTCTGGACTTTTACCTGTGGGGAACACTAAAGGACGTCGTTTATCGACAAAAGCCACGCACATTGGATTAACTTAAAGAATACATCGTACATTCATGTGCAAATATCCAACTCAACACGTTGCAGTCAGTAGTTCGTGCTGCAGTTCGGTGGCATCGTTTGTGTGTGGTTGTTAATGGTGACCATTTCGAACACCTGCAGTGATACCTTTAAGTTGGACTTTAAGCTACACTTTCACCGAAAATGAGACAACTCCGTCAATTAGTTTGCAAGTTATGGACTTTTAAACAGTGGATACATTTTTTTGCACCCCTCTGTATTTCAACTATCGGATCAAATTTGAGCTCTTTCCAGTGTTAGATTGCGGAATGGCTCTTCCTTTTTACCTAGACACCCAAAATCAAGTTTGATTATTACACAAGCAAGCTGATTGCTTTATTCACGCCTATAAGCAGAATCGGGTACGAATCTTTCTACTTTACACGGAACAGGACATTTTTTCAACCTTTTAGAGGTTTGAGGTTTGATGTTGCGTCACACCTGGAAAGAACAAAATTCCTAACTTTGCATACTGATTAGCACGAGAAATGAAAATCACAAATTACGCATATTATGATTTTGCTGGTGAAAACATCAGAAAAGTTAGTCTGCTTTGAGTACTTCGATTCACTGATGTCATGTGAAATAGTTTTCTGTGAAAGATTAACACACAGACACAAAGTAACACAAACTTGCTTTTAGGATGATATCTGGTGTCCATCCTGCAGTTCCTTGTGGACACCTGTTTAAAAAAATGGATATGCTAATAACAGCTTCATATTACTGTTCTAATGAAATGATTAGTGCAGAATTAGGCACAATTTCAAAACAATAGCAGTGTTAATATACATAATAATAAGGACAAAAATTGCCTCCGCTATCCACGACCTGAGATTTATCATGCATAAAAAGGGAACAAACATGCAGCATACAAATATTTTACCAACTCTCTTCCGACTTAAGGGTGCTGGCAGAAAATGAGAACCTTAAAAACAAACTGAATCATTGCAACGAGGTCAACCCCTTCTACACCATAAAATAATTTATGACTCGAATGTGTATATGTGGTTAGTTTAAATTTAGCAAATTCACTAAGAACTTCACGGTACGACACCACTTACCAGAATGACGAAAACCAGTTGGCGTGGCTGCAGGCACATATTCTGCTGAGAAGGGTGTCATAAATCCGTTGTAAAGTCTCCTCGGGCAAGCTGCACCACAGCTGTTGTTCATGGTCCTTGATAACCTGGATGCTGGCACTGGGACGTTGTTGACTTCCGAGCTGGTCGCACACATGGTCTTTTGGCGACAGATCTGGGGACCTCGCTGGCCACGGGAGTGTCTCAACCTCACGTAGACAGTTCGTACTGTCACATGAGAGGTAACAGACGAGGACGCAGGATGGCCGTGAAGTAGTATTCAGCCGCCAGAATTCACTCAGTCACTACCATCCGTGACCTGAAATTGTACACTGTGTGTTGTATCTGTCAAGTTGTCAAAGGTGGCGTATCTAGGAAACCTGCTCCTTGGGTCCCTCGACAACAACTCATGAGAATCGTATTAATGAATTTTATTACAAAAATTAAATGATAATACTTAACTTTGAGAAAAACATGTGTCGCGAGCCAAGGGCGACAGACAATAAAGAAATCTCTTCAGTATATACAATTCGTAATACAAGAGAAGTAATACAGTGAATGCTTCTATCCAGGTCGCTGGTCGTGACGCTTCTGTCGAAGTCGTAGAACTGGGCCACGGCCATTCGGGTGCAGCGCTTGTGTTCTCTTCGCGTAGATGGCGCTACCGTCGCGTTGTCGTCCTAGAGAGGGGTCGGCCAGCGTGCAATTGGCTGACTTTACGCCGGAACAATGCTTTACCTCTCTAAAACATTGAAGGAATGGGACCCTACGGCAAGTCACCGCCATACTGGCCGACGGCAGTCCTCTGGCGATTCTTCACTGAACGCAGTGCGACGCCATGCATCAGCAGTCCATGCTCCCTGGTCGCGGCACCACTCAAAACGCGACCATTTGTGTTGTGGTGTCAACAGCAGCCTGCATATGGAACGGAAATTCCTTAGCCTGACTGCTGCCAGTCTTCGACCAATGGCGGTGGATGACATAAAAAATTGTAGGGAGTCGATTACTTGTAATGTGAGTGGATTCGGCGGATTGTTAACCAAAGGGACCGTAATGAGATTTTCACTCTGCAGCGGAGTGTGTGCTGATATGAAACTTCCTGGCAGATTAAAACTGTGTGCCGGACCGAGACTCGAACTCGGGACCTTTGCCTTTCGCGGGCAAGTGCTCTACCAACTGAGCCACCCAAGCACGACACACGCCCCGTCCTCACAGCTTTACTTCTGCCAGTACCTCGTCTCCTACCTTCCAAACTTTACAGAAACTCTCCTGCGAACCTTGCAGAACTAGCACCCCTGAATGAAGTTTGGAAGGTAGGAGACGAGTTACTGGCAGTAGTAAAGCTGTGAGGACGGGGCGTGAGTCGTGCTTGGGTAGCTCAGGTGGTAGAGCACTTGCCCGCGAAAGGTAAAGGTCCCGAGTTCGAGTCTCGGTCCGGCACACAGTTTTAATTTGCCAGGAAGTTTCAAAGGGACCGTGTTCGATTCCTGGCTGGGTCAGAGATTTTCGCCACTCAGGATATGGGTTTTGTGTTGTCTTTATCTTTGTACTACAATAACTGACACCAACGTCGCATGCATGGAGTCACATGTCAAATCTGAGCCTCTGTAACTTCTTACTACCCTCCACTGCTGAAAGGGCTGTAAGGGCATGTCCCGAAAGTCAATTTAAAGCAAATGTGAATGGGTCACGATGTGCCTGGTGCTTAATACGACGATCCCCTTTTGCGGTGATCAGATGTGGTCGACCGGAACCTTGGCCTTATTGTCCCATAGAGTCCAATATCGGGCCACAGCGACATCCAAATGCGACACAAAGTTGAATTTTGCACTGTTTGACCATCCAGTCAAATGGAGATTCTTTGAAACTGTTAGGTGCAGGTAACGCTGTCTCTCACTATTACGTGGCATCTCCTTGTCCTTCACGGTGGTTACTCAATTTACGACTCTGTTCACACATATTATATGCTTTACCAGGTCTGGTAACCATACTAAACACAATCAATACTAATGTATAATCTCTGTCACAGAGGATTGGATTCTAATGGTTTAGATACCAGCCGACGTACGTGTGTGAAGTTACATTTCCATTAACCAATGTCTTATGAGTACTTCACTTTTTTGTCAGGCAGTCTAATATTCAAGGTGAAAATTATTTAAACTCATTAATTCTGGGGGATTTTATGGGACACCGAAACAAACATTTTTCTCCAGTGTCACAGTCAGCTCTGAATATTTTTTAATCCGACGGAGGGCTTAATTGCTCACAGCACTCCTGCAATTATGCATAACATAGGGACGAATGGGAAGAATGTAAGAAACGTCCTTCATGAGCAATTGTTCATCTATTTCACTTAAAGTGTGTGCACATCCTGGAACCAGATGACAATCCACTCGCAGCCAGGTTTCTCAATGGCACAGTGCCAAATGCGACCTACATTTCAAAACTCTGTGCTGTTAACAGATGAACCGACGTTAAGATATGATGAGATCTCCAACACCCACAGTTTGCATGTTTTGAGTGAGGTTACTCGACATGAGAAATTTATTGTCGTTCATTAGTTGCGGTTCTACGTGGATGTTGGTGACTGTTTAGTTGGGCCACCCCTCTAACCTAGGCCACTAAATTACAGACATTCTCAAAATTTATTGACCATAGCATTGCCAGAGTTGCTGGTTGACGTGCCACTCGCTACAAGGTAGCGCATGTGGCTCCATCGTGACCCCGGCACATTTGATTTGTCAAGTGCGTCGATTCTTGGACTGACAGTTTCCAGAAAAAGTGGATTGGCGGAGATGGCCCTGTATTATGGCCTACTCGATTTTCTATTTGACCCCTCTGGATTTTTTTGTATGACGAGAAATGCGCAATCTTGTTTACAAAACTCGTTTTGAATCAGAAGAGGTTCTGGTGTCACGGATAGTAACAGCAGCAGTAGGAATTAAGAAGAATCCTGCAGTCCTTGACCGTCTTAGTCAGAACATGACTCACAGGTGTTTAGAAGCCAAAGGAGGCATTTCTGAACCTATAGTATAACTGAAGTAAATGTGTTGTGTCTATGTGGTTGTCGTTTGGTAATAAAGAATTAAATGGTTCAAATGGCTCTGAGCACTATGGGACTCAACTGCTGAGGTCATAAGTCCCCTAGAACTTAGAACTACTTAAACTTAACTAACCTAAGGATGTCACACACATCCACGCCCGAGGCAGGATTCGAACCTGCGACCGTAGCGGTCGCGGGGTTCCAGACTGTAGCGCCTAGAACCGCTCGGCCACTTTTGCCGGCGCAATAAAGAATTAAGACTTGTTTATGTTACTTTTTGTCCTCACAGGGAAACACATTAGAAAAAGTGTTTCATTGTCGGATGCAGCCTCGTAGAGTCTGTTAGTTCAATTAATTTTCCAGCCAGAGAACACCCTCTCTACCGGTTTAAAAGATTCCTCACAGGAAAATATGACATCAGAGAAAAATGTTTGTTGCAATGTCCCTTGCAACTTCTCAGAGTTTCTTGGTTTGAATAATTTTCACTGTGTATAGTGCAGTGCTGCTCAAGAAAATAGAAAATGCAAATTTCGCGTACTGTGGATCAAACTAAAATCACGATTATACTTTAAGAAATACGTGAATGTAAGTCTTTCCATTGTCATTGCTCGTCGTATAAGCTGAGAGGGCAGACCGTTTGGATGCAACGGGGCAGCAGGTGTCGATTACTCCCCTCCGGTCCTCACTTCTCTTCCTGAAGCTGGAGCGGACTATTCTCCCGGGACTTCTCAATCGAACGTGGACTCGGTCCAGAGAGGGCAAGAAAGCCGAAGGGCAAAATTTCAATATCTCTTTTCTGGATGCATCCAAAGCCTCTAGCAGTCGATCGAGTTATAAAAAAGAGTGTAGGAGGTGTGGGGTGGCGCTACTGAAAGGCGGTCCGACTGCACAAGGGGCACACAGGAAGTAAGGAGGAACGATATCCTATCGAGTGGCAACAGGTGGCGCGAGGCAGTGGAAAGGGGTTGGCGCGGACGCGTTATTGAGTGTGGCGACCAGTGGGGGTGTGGTGTGGTGGTGGTGACGGGGGGGGGGGGGGAGGAAGGGGGGCGGGACAGTATTCACACCCACCATTGCCCGTCGCTGCCGGTAGACCCTCAGCCAACGCTGGCACTACGTGAGACGAGGGTAGCCTTGTAAAAGTTGCAGCATTACTTTCGTTTTAAAATCAGTCATTTGTTATTATTAAAACAATGGCAACTTCGTAATTGACCAAATGATTTGCTTGCAGTTAGCATTTAACGAAACAGTGCTGTGAACAAATGAAAATTTCTCGTGAGGTTTATCGATGAAAGTTTTTCGTAAATACTTGAAACTACTCAAAAATACTCAATTTCATGCGAGCTTTTCGAGATTTCTTTTCGTTGCTATTTCCGTAAATGCTCAAAAACCACCTATGTTTGTTCGTCTTCTTTGCGCGCTTTTGCCATTCATCCGTTTACGAAGAAAGTTTGGTGAGTTATTGTGCTCCCGTCTTCGAATGTTTCTGTGGGGCAAGACACACCTATAGGGGTGGGGGCAGAAAGAGGGTGACATAGAAGTTTACATCACAAACAGCTGGAGCAATCTGAAATAAATTTTCCATAAAGTGCGATCAAAAGTTTCCGTTCGAAGGCCGCACACTTCAGAATCGGTATAGCAATCTGGCAAAATCGCCGTGAGGAATGAGCCAACCATCCCACCAACGCACCAAGTTGAAGATACCCGGTCGGTAAAACTCCGTGCCCTCTTGCGTGAAGAAGTCCGTAGCTGCCTGCTGCGCCCCCTTGTCCAACAGGAATCACTGACCCTTCAAGGCCTTTTTTAAAGGACTATATGAGTGATAACAACATGTGAAGAGATCAGGAGTATAGGGTGGGTGCTCAGTTGTCTCCCACTTCATTTGGCGTAGCTTCTGAGCTACAACATATGCGATATGGAGCCGTTCGTTCTCATGAAGCAGCAGCACCCCTCGTCGCGCAGCATTTCACAATGGTGGTTTTCGTCAGACATGCTTCCCCATAACACATTCTTCAACATCTGATTGATGTCTGCCGCTGTTTGTTCTTCGGCAGCCAACAAAAGAACAACATCGCGAAAAAAACTATGACCCGTATATGTAATAAGTTTCCTTTAATTTACGTCTATGGTCACAAACTTTTTGTTAACAGATTACCGGTTTCGGTCTTTAATGACCATCATCAGATCTGTTTCATAAAAACAATACATTAAGACTTTGTTTTTATGAAACAGATCTGATGATGGTCATTAAAGACTGAAACCGATAATCTGTTAACAAAAAGTTTGTGACCATAGACCTAAATTAAAGGAAACCTTGCCTGCATGTCGGAGCTCATTACCCACAGCGGAGTCGTGCTACGTTGCATATTTGCTGCAGCAACGATTCAGACTGAAAAGTTTTGATAGCTCTTATGTATACATGACTCATTAATTGTATGACATTTATTTGCTTCAAAATATTTTGGCTTAATATACTCCAACCACCCCCTGGCAATCGAACACGTCGCATCATTCTTCATCCTGTTACACTATATCAAACAACTGATTAATAATTTAAATAAATGTAAATGTCGTGTGACTAGGGCCTCCCGTCGGGTACGCCGTTCGCCGGGTTCAAGTCTTTGGATCTGACGCCACTTCGGCGACTTGCGCGTCGATGGGGCTGAAATGATGATGATTAGGACAACACAACACCCTGTCCCTGAGTGGAGAAAATCTCCGACCCAGCCGGGAATCGAACCCGAGCCCTTAGGTTTGACATTCTGTCGTGCTGACTACTCAGCTACCGGGGGCGGACAATAACTTAAATGATTTAAATAATGAAAAACATAACCAGTTAACTGTTTTTTCGTGCTTAGCACAGCGCGTTTCGAGAATTTAACCATATTTGAAAATGCATTTGTTTATATAAAAATTTTTGCGATTCTTGAGGGTATTTTTGTTCTGTCGTTGCAACTACAAGAAAGGGTATCGCGGAGACATGGTGTGGGGCGGTGGGTGGACTAATTGTTAATGTTCCTATTATTTATTTAATGCTGTTGTTTGCCGTTCTCAACACTGGCTCTCTAACTACAATATTGGCAACCAGAAAGTGATTAGCAAAACGTGAGGCCTGTAATTAGAATTCCTAGTGCCCACTTCATCTGAGAAATACATTTATAGCTACAGCTTATAGCTCTGAGGAATTAAGAGATTGTCTGGGATTCATAATCAAAAACCATTCTCTCTAAAATGTTCACTATATTCGGAAAGTCACAGACCAGAAAGAATCCACACAATCCAACTACCAGAGCAGTTCAGAGTCTACTGCGCTGATGCACTACAACTGTTCAAATTAAATGTTTAAGTGAATGCTCGCCATAATTTGATGATAATGTTCATCAAACGCCACGCTAATAATGGTAGAATGTCTGTCTTGCGGCGGCACGTGAAAATACGACATACGCAAACTAAAGATAGATCAGTAACGTTATCCCAAAATAAACACTTCACTCGAAAACGATTTCATGGTTACGCATATCCCGAGTAAGTTATTACTGCATCCGAGGCTGTTTATATCAACGATACCGACGCGACGCGACTCCCGGCACAGGTGGTGCGCTAATCAGTGTGTGGAGAGAACTGGGGCCTTTTTTCCTCATGCAGTGTTCTTACATATAAAGCCGCAGTGCGGACGGTTAAGGGAACGCCTGATCAAATCTGCTCTCCCGACTAGCCACTGGGCTAGTTATCGAATAAATCATTGCTTCGTTTGCTGATGGCCGATGAAGCTCTCAGTTTCAATGTGCAATCAGCACACAAGTAAGTAATCATAATAAAAGTCTGACGTGGCTAAGTCAAATATTTTAGGCGAGAGAATTAATTTAATTACACTACACGCAGTAGACGAGCTCTGAACTTGCACTTTGGAGATACGCTATAGCTATAGTTTTATGATTATTCTGTTGAAACTTCTCACATTTTTATGATTATAGCGGATCTCCCTTCTACTTAAATTTAAACATCCTAGCTTTATTTATTCGCCTACTTAATCTACCTTGCTTCCTTAATTTCTAAGACAAAAACCAGAAAATCATTAATTTGAACTAAAATTTTAATTTGAGAGATCCAGAATACTGTTACTACTAAATTATTATGCAAAAGGAATCTAAATATAAATTTTTAAGTTTCTAGCTCTTTTCTGTTGCGCCAATGGTTTTTACAGAAAACATCAAAATTTCGAAAATGGTTAAAGTTATTGAACTGATATCCAACACATATTGAAATTGTATTACTCCTGACATGCTACAAACGTTTCAGGTTATTTACTTCATTTTGAAGCATTGCGCAATATTTATGACGTCAGAGCTAGTTACAGCGGACTAGGCTGGCACACAATAGAAAGACTGACGTAAATTTTATAAGGCGTGAGTGTGCTGCTTCACTACAATGGCTTCATTCTGGAAACATCCCCCAGGCTGTGGCTAAGCCATGTCTCCGCAATATCCTTTCTTTCAGGACTGCTAGTTCTGCAAGGTTCGCAGTAGAGCTTCTGTAAAGTTTGGAAGGTAGGAGACGAGATACTGGCAGAAGTAAAGCTGTGAGGACGGGGCGTGAGTCGTGCTTGGGTAGCTCAGTTGGTAGATCACTTGCCCGCGAAAGGCAAAGGTCCCGAGTTCGCGTCTCGGTCCGGCACACAGTTTTAATCTGCCAGGAAGTTTCAAAAAAATGTTACTTTTCCCCACAACCTCCGTCAATTTGAGTTGTATTTCACCACTACGGAAATAAGGACTGTACATCAGCAAAGTAGAAATCTGAATCAACATATTTCAGCAATTGTTTGGCAGCCTAGACAAGGGAGTCATCGTCTACATATCTCGTTCCGTGAAGGGATTGCTTCAGTTTACAAAAGAGGTGGTATCCCAAGCCGGTAGATCAGGACTGTACGTTGGGTGTTTTAGTGTTTTCCACCCACGTTTTGTGATCTCTCTGGCAGTTTTCTCACTGACATCTCGCCGGGCGTTATCATGCAACAACAAAACGTCGTGTTTTTGCCAGTGTTGCCAAATTTGGCACATTCGAGCATGAGGTTTTCAAGGTTTTCCACATGATACATGAAGCCCGGACATTAACTGTTCCAAAAGAAGTAAGTGATGATGATTTCGTGTGGCATGATGTCCACAAACAACAATGCATCTGAAACGAAAAACACAGTAACCATCAATTTTTTATGGAAGGCACGGTTTTGAATATTTTCTTCTTCGGCAACTTTGCGTGATGCCACTATCTCGATTGCCTTTCCGTTTCCAGTTCAGAGTGACGCAGGCATGTTTAATCTCCCGTTACAATTCTTGCAAGCAAATCATCTCTAGAATTATCGTATAGTTCCAAAAATTTCTGTGTTTATCTGTGGGCATCAGCTTAACATCCTCGGAAGCCAGCTGGTGCAAACCTTTTTCAACTTCACCTGTCTTAGTTTTCTGCACGCATTTGCATCTCCTACTCCTACTCAGACAGTTCGTTCGCTGTTACTCGTATGTCAGCCAAAATGAGACTGTGAATACACTGTACGATGTCAGGAGTCTATGCAATGCTCGGTTTACCACCGTGAGAGAAGTCCCCCGAATTTTGATGTGCTCACTTTCATCAGACGATCTGGCTGACCAACAAGTAAGTGTACAGCAATCAGTAGCGTCACCCCCAAGCACATTCTTCGATCCCCTGTGAATGTTTGTCATTGTCTCGTTCTCACTACACAGGAAAAGACTAACGTAAAACGCAACGGCCATCTTGACTGAGTGTCACGAGGGCGTAACTTTTGGAAATAAAATAATTATACTATGCCTCAAGAGCCACTTATTTTATATTGGCTAATGCAAAAAGTTGGCAGTTAATTCTTTGGTGGGTAGCACAGGAACTTTTCGTAGCCACGAGCGTCTTATTAAATAAATACAATGTTTAATAGCGGCTGTCAGCCTCTGTATGCCAAATTGGTTGAAATTCCATAAATATGATTTGAAATTTAACCCTTGTTTCTACCGTAAAGTGTAACGGAAGTCTAGCTACAGAACTTCAGATTGACTCATCACAGATTGCAGTTTACTGAACACTTCCTAATAACTTTCTCTTACAGATCACGTGAGATAGGAGGTCACAGGAGGAGGCAAGGCGTTGTGGCGAAGTTTAACGGACTAAAGAGCTGCATGAAAGCATTTATTCACAACGGTGGAATACACTGCAGAAGCGCATTTAACACGGAGCGCATATGAAACGTGGTTTCTTAGAAACAAACTGTATTTACTTAATGATCATTATCATTCAGCAAGGATTGGGCTGGCTGAGGAACGTAACATGGACGCACAAAAGCTTACACATCAAAAATCAAACTCACAAAATTGCGATGTGCTGAATAGGGAAATTGAATAGGGGTCGAGGACAGAGAGTTCCCGGATATATTATATAACATAATAATTCAGAAATATAACTACTTGACGCTAGATAGATATACCGATTCTGCTGGACAGAAAGAACCTGAAGGCGGCTGTTCAAGCAGTACACGACGTTCGTCTCCAGAGTTACAGGAACAGTCCAGTCGAAGTGGGTATGAATTATCTCCGCCCAAAAAGTCGAAGCCCGGATACTGATGACAACATACTGGAGAACAATTATGAAGATTATTACCATCGTGGCTTCAATTCCTACAGCAGACTAATGAGGCGCAGTAAATGAAAGAAAAGTAAATCATATTACAGATTAATTCTAAATTTTGTGTCTAGCAGATGGCAATTACAAACTATGAAAATTACAAACTATTAAAGAGCATGAAATATCGCAATTTGATAGAGCTGTGAGGATAGTGGCTTCGAGGACAGTATTTGGCATAGTTTTAATATGCGAATGGGTAGGATTAAAAAGTTTTGGACAATTCAGATTATGTAGTGGTATTTCAATCATACCGGGTAACTGATACATACAACATTTCTCTTTTCTGTAAAACAAGGGAAGGAACAAACTCAATCACCAAAATGCTGAGTAAACAATTTATATATCGTCTTACGCTTTGCATTCATTGCTATTGTAGTTGCAAGTGACCGGAGAAAGTCCTCGGAAATGCACATTTTCACAGCACTTCATTTTCTTTCTCGCAGCTGATCTTAATAGAAAACTCATGGATCATCGTTTAAAAAATACATCTCTTATGTGTAATTGAGTATTTATTAGTGTATTGTGTAAAAACTCGAAATAATTCGGTCAGGAATATTTGGAGATTTTTAGTAGTAACATTTCCTCTGTATATGTTACTTGTGTATTGATATATATATTAAAAAATATTAGCCTGTGCCTGTCCAAGTATTCATTACGGTATCATGTAGATTGTTCATTACGTACCACGTAAACATTTGAAGTCAATCGATTAAGAACGTTTCTACATTTTTCGTAACAACGTTTCTCCGTTATATATTCCATATATCTCATATATATATATATATATATATATATATATATATATATATATATATATATATATATATATATATATATTACAAACCGAGGGGTTCGAGGCGCTACAGTTTGGAACCGCACGACCGCTGCGGTCGCAGGTTCGAATCCTGCCTCGGGAATGGATGTGTGTCATGTCCTTAGGTTAGTTAGGTTTAAGTAGTTCTAAGTTCTAGGGGGCTGATGACCTCAGCAGTTAAGTCCAATAGTGCTCAGAGCCATTTTATGTTCATTAGACTACCTTGTAAAAAATTCTATTAACTTGTTCAAGAAGTTTTTGAGACTTTTAGCAACAATATTTCTTATTTCTATACTACATATTTATGTTACATATATTAAAATATATAGCCTGTGTCCATCCTAAATTCGTTATGGTACTGTGTAATAATTCGATCAACTCGGTCGAGAACTTTTCGAGTTTTTTGATTACAACTCTTCCCGTTAGTGTGCATTCGACTGTCGTGTAAAAATTTGAAGTAAATCGGTCAAAAGCGTTTTGAGATTTTAGGTAACGAAGTTAAACAACAACTTGTCTTCATGTAGTAGTAAAGACTGAATGGAAGTGGATCATTGAATTGCATTCTTTTTGATTAATAAATAAATAAGTTAGTTTCTTAATGTGGACAATATGATAAATCCGTTACCACATAAACAGCACTGAAAATGGCCCTTAACAGTGCACTCAGTGAAACGGAATAAATTCGCCAGCCCGAAGTAATGCAACGGACTTGTCAACAGGAGGCCATGCAGGAGGAGGCAGAGGGAGCTCTAGGGAGGGCCAGTGGCCGGTGCTGGCGGTGTCCCGGAGAGAGATGCACTTGCCAAGTTTGCGGTCTGACAGTGAAGACCGGCGGGAGAGGCCCGGCCGTAACGAGAGCCGACCTAAGAGGTTACTGGCCGGCGGCGTCTTTCTTTGATGTGGGCGGCCGCTGCCGTGTCCGCGGGAGGATCTTGATTAAAGCCATTCACGACCTAAGTAGCTTGTTGCAGATAGCGGAGGCACGAGTGCGGCCGGCGACTTGTCGAGACTGAGTCGCGCGGCAGTGCGGCCATTGCTCGCTACTCGCTGCTTGCTCGGTGCCGCTGCTGGCGCGGCCCCATCTCGGATTAATTAGCCTGCCCGCTGGAGGGGACGGGAGCGCCGCCTCCGGTGCATTAGGGGAGACGAGGCGGGCCCGCCTAGCCTACCTGCTGCTTGCGACAGGTAGCCCAGGTCTCGCAGAGTGTTTCTACCGTGTGTGGAGTAGCAGCTGGCGCCGCCCACATGTAAATAAGGAACTGTAACATTGCACTTTCCTGGGACTGGATAAATCTGTCCAGTGTCAGTGACGAGCAATAATAATATTTTACAAAAGTCGCAGAAGACGGTTATAGTCTAAATTACTTCTATAAGGGACAGTCAGATCAAAACGAGGTAGACAGAAAAAAATAAGCAAACTGTTTATCATTTCAAAAGTAATCACCATAACTGTAACCCTCAAGAGGGCACGCGGTTTTTGGTTACTCGACCCGACGCGGCGCACGTAGCACACATGTAGACTAGCTACACTACTGGCCAATAAAATTGCAACACCACGAAGATGACGTGCTACAGACTCGAAATTTAACCGACAGGAAGAAGATGCTGTGATATGCAAATAATTAGCTTTTCAGAGCATTCACACAAGGTTGGCACCGGTGGCGAAAACTACAACGTGTTGACATGGGGAAAGTTTCCAATCGATTTCTCATACGCAAACAGCAGTTTACCGGCGTTGCATGGTGAAACGTTGTTGTGATGCCTCGTGTAAGCAGGAAAATGCGTACCCATCACGTTTCCGACTTTGATAAAGGTCGAATTGTAGCCTATTGCGATTGCGGTTTACCGTATCGCGACGTTGCTGCTCGCGTTGGTCGAGATCCAGTGACTGTTAGCAGAATATGGAATCGGTGGGTTCACGAGGGTAATACGGAACGCCGTGTTGGATCCCAGTGGCCTCGTATCACTAGCAGTCGAGATGACAGGCATCTTATCCGCATGGCTGTAACGGATCGTGCAGCCACGTCTCGATCCCTGAGTCAACAGATGGGGACGTTTGAAAAACAACAACCATCTGCACGAGCAGTTCGACGACGTTTGCAGCAGCATGGACTATCAGCTCGGAGACCATGGCTGCGTGGCTGCGGTTACCCTTGACGCTGCATCACAGACAGGAGCGCCTGCGATGGTGTACTCAACGACGAATCTGGGTGCATGAATGGCGAAACGTCATTTTTTTCGGATGAATCCAGGTTCTGTTAACAGCATCATGATGGTCGCATCCGTGTTTGGCGACATCGCGCTGAACGCACATTGGAAGCGTGTATTCGTCATCGCCATACTGGCATATCATCCGGCGTGCTGGTATGGGGTGCCATTGGTTACACGTCTCGGTCACCTCTTGTTCGCATTGACGGCACTTTGAACAGTGGGGGTTACATTTCAGATGTGTTAGGGCCCTTGGTTCTACCCTTCATTAAATCCCTGCGAAACCCAACATTTCAGCAGGATAAAGCACGACCGCATGTTGCAGGTCCTGTACGGGCCTTTGTGGATACAGAAAATGTTCGACTGCTGCCCTGGCCAGCACATTCTCCAGATCTATCACCAATTGAAAACGTCCGGTCTATGGTGGCCGAGCAACTGGCTCGTCACAATACGCCAGTCACTACTCTTGATGAACCGTGGTATCGTGTTGAAGCTGCATGGGCAACTGTACCTGTACACGCCATCCAAGCTCTGTTTGACTCAATGCCCAGGCATATCAAAACCGTTATTACGGCCAGAGGTGGTTGTTCTGGGTACTGATTTCTCAGGATCTATGCACCCAAACTGCGTGAAAATATAATAACAAAAAAGGTTCAAATGGCTCTGAGCACTATGGGACTTAACATCTTAGGTCATCAGTCCCCTAGAACTTAGAACTACTTAAACGTAACTAACCTAAGGACATTACACACATCCATGCCCGACTCAGGATTCTAACCTGCGACCGTAGCAGTCCCGCGGTTCCGGACTGCAGCGCCTAGAACGGCACGGCCACCGCGGCCGGCATGTAATCGCATGTCAGTTGTAATATAATATATTTGTCCAATGAATACCCGTTTGTCATCTGCATTTCTTCTTGGTGTAGCAATTTTAATGGCCAGTAGTGTGTCTTTTAAGTTACCAAGGTAAAAATGAATGAGCAAAATCACACATTAATCTTACTTTAATTAAACAACGATCAAATAATCTTACACTGTATGAGCTAAATCGCTGTTTAGTTTAACAATAATAAAATAGATAATAACTGTGTTCCAAACCGAGATTCGACCTTGAGACCTTTGCATTTCGCAAGCAAGTGCTCGTAGTGCACTTGTCCGCGAAAGGAAAAGGTCTCGAATTCGAGCCTCGGTCCGGTATATAGTTTTGATCTGCCAGGAAGTTTGATATTAGCGCACGCTCCGCTACAGAGTGAAAATTTCGTTCTGGAAACATCCTCCAGGCCTCGGCTAAGCCACGTTCCTGAGTTACCCTTACTTCCAGGAGTGCTAGTCCCGCAAGTTTCGCAGGAAGGCGTTGTAAAGTTTGGAAGGAAGGAGACGAGATACTGGCGGAAGTAAAGCTGTGAGGACGGGCTCTGATTCGTGCTTGGACAACTCAGTTGGTAGAGCACTTGTCTGCGAACGGAAAACGTCCCAAATTCGACTATCAATCCTACACACAGCTTTGATTTGCCAGAACGTTTCATATTAGCGCACACTGCGCTGCCGGGTGAAAATTTCATTCCGGAAATAAAATAAACTTTCACTATATCACTCTGTCGACACGTCCAAGTCTTCTCGCATGACAATGACCCATTCGAAGCATTAAGCAGCGCAGTTGCATCAGATTCCTCCCAACCGTTTATTTGATTATTAATTATATCGTAGAGAACTACACCATTGTGGGATTGTGCTGCAAGCACGAAATATGGGTCATTTTCGTGAACGGACTGTAGATTGTTCCTCACCTACCTCACTGTTTATTTTATATTACGGCTGCTCATTTGGAAGTATGACAACAAAACTTAAAAATTTGTTAGTGAATTAATAATGAAGGAATAGGTACGGGCTCGAAATTGTAGAGCAATGAAATGGTGCAAGACAAATTTACTTGTTATTGGCGCACTTTATACACGGGCGATCTTGCACGGCCGGCCGGGGTGGCCGAGCGGTTCTAGGCGCCACAGTCTGGAACCGCGCGACCGCTACAATCGCAGGCTCGAATCCTGCCTCGGGCTTGGATGTGTGTGATGACCTTAGGTTATTTAGATTTAAGAAGTTCTAAGTTAGAGGGGATTGATGACCTTTAGAAGTTAAGTCCCATAGTGCTCAGAGCCATTTGAACCATTTGAACTTGCACGAGCGTTAATGTTCATCCGACTGTGAGAAAAGTCAGTCAATGTCTCCATGAAATAGTGTTTGCAGTTGCCTACGATACCTTGATTGTGACCAGCTACGTGCCTATTTGTCCGAAGCAGATCGACGGCCACGAATGTCTTTCTTCAGCGCTCAAGAAATATGGAAATCGCATGGGAAGATATCGGGACTGTGTGGGGGACGTGAAGCGCTTCCCAGCGAACCTGCTGCTCTCTAACTTTCCAGAAAGCACCGCCAGAGCTAATGCACACTTTGCGGTAATTGCAGTGCACTCTTAGGTTGGTTCTGAGCACTATGGGACTTAACATCTGAGGCCATCAGTTCCCTAGAACTTAGAACTTCTTAAACCTAACTAACTTAAGGACATCACACACATCCATGCCCGAGGCAGGATTCGAACCTGCGACCGTAGCGGTCGTGCGGTTCCAAATTGAAGCGCATAGAACCGCTCGACCACACCGGCCGGCGTACCCTTAGGTCTAAATGCCCAGGAATGTTAACGGACGACATTTTGTGGATGGATAATGCCCGCCTACGTGTTGTCAACTTTGTTTGGACTACGCTGCAGAAGTTTCTCTCAGACGCCCTTGAACATCCTCCATAAATTCCCGCTCTCTCCCCATGCGATTACCATGTTTTTGGAGCTCTGAATATAGACATTCGTGACCGTGGAATTTCTACGAACGAAGCACCTGGGTACAATCATGGTTCTGTAGGCATCCGCAAACATTTTTCCATGACGGCATTGACCGACTTGTCTCGCAGTGTGATAAACGTATTAACAGTTTTAGCGATTACTTTTGAATTAATAAACTGGTTACTCAAATTATATTTTCCCCTCTGTTTCGTTTTCATTTGACTGCCCCTTATGCAAAGTGGTCAGAAATAGTCTGAAAAGATTGTAAGGGTATTGCAAGGTAGGTTGTGCTGAGAAATAACTGCTAACAAAAAAAAAGTACGAACGTTGTTTCCAACTTAATTAGTGTTGAAGTTAATCAATCAGGCCGTTTCGCTCGGAAATTGAAGCTGTGCAAACTGTTTCTGAAAACACTGTATAACTGCGACTGGGAAAATAAAGATTTTAAAAAAATGAACAAGTCCTTTAACGAAAGTAAATGTCCTTGGAAAATGTGACGTAGTGATACTGAATCTGGGTGCAGTCTAAATAATGTGAAATTATTAAAAGAGTCAAGGTGTTGAAATAGAACAGGAAGGTGACTCATAGTACACTAACGACCAAAAACTTCGCTTTCAAAGTGTGCATCAAGGAGAATTTTCGTAGGTGCTACAAGGATCGTAGCATCTACATTCATTCACTCAACCAGGCAGCTCTGAAATCACAATACCATCATGCAGCGAGATCAAACATCGCCGCAATTGCCATGAATCCCTTGTGAGGCTAGGAAAAAGCAACAGGGTAAACCTGCTGTGGTTCCCTGGTCACTCAAGAATTACTAGCGGTGAACAAGACGATAGACTGGCAAGGGCAAGGTCGAAGACCCCATTCTTTGCAACGGAACCTATTTCAGCCGTTTCTAAAGAAATTGTAAAATCTAAACTACGAAGCTGGATCAGGAGACAGCACGTAAAATATTATACTAAGATCCATAACTGAAAACAAGGCAGGTTAACAATAATAACGATATTATCGAAAACATGTTGTAGTTCAGCAATTCTGGGCTTTAAAAGGAGCCAGGGATAGGTCTGATGACGGGCCATGGGGACTTCAGGAAATCCCTGCACACGATAGATCTACAGAAAGAAGCCCTGCTTTCAATGTATGTGGTGTTAGGGATGAAACCACACTACATGTAATCTTCCACTGCAAAGCACCTGAGGCTGAAACACACGAAAATATTTGGGTCATCAATTCCCGAAAGGATCGTGTCTAACAAAGACCTAGCAAAGAGTCTCCTGTTAGTCTTCAAGCATATTGGTTGGCTTAACTAGACTCTTCAACAAACGTAATTTCGGTGTGAGCAACAGGAAGCTAAGTTAACTGTTTCTTTTCTTTTTTTCTCTCCTTGGTTAAATCAAAACAACTCAAGCGTTACAGTACACTAGGATGAATAAACGATCAAATTTATTGGTGACTTGGGGGTATTCGAATCCCACCTCGGGCATGGATGTGTGTGATGTTCTTAGGTTAGTCAGGTTTAAGTGGTTCTAAGTTCTAGGGGACTGATGACCTCAGAAGCTAAGTCCCATAGTGCTCAGTGCCATTTGTACCATTTTGGGGGTATTTAGGTTACGATATTTAGGGCACCGAATCGAACTAAGGATTACTGGAACGGATTCGATGATGCTTCACCTCTATGCCAGAGATGGCTGGAGAATGGTGACGTGCCCGTCTCTCGATAACCCATGATCAGGTGATTTCAGTTGGTCAGAGGTCTCGAGAACCTGCTGCCCAGGGCAGCGGTCGAACATTCTCTCTGTCGAAATAGGTCGGGGCAGTTTGCGCAACATGAAGCCATGCGTTGTCGCATTGAAAACTAACGTTAATAATTGATCTGGAAAATAGGGCACAGCCACTAGCGTAAAGACTTGCTTCTCGCGTTCGCCTTGCGGATCTATATAGCCACTTCACATAACTCGTGTCAGGAAATGGGCTCTTTTGCATCAAGAGAAGTATCCATACGGAAAGTACGACAACCGACGACTTGTGGGCTACCACGAACTTCAGTGCCGCTACCAGTGTTGCGGGTTTTCTTCACTCTCCAGCAGAGTCAGGAGAGTCAACAGCGTTGTGCCCAAAGACAACATTTTAAAAGAGGTGCTTAGCAGTGAGAAGAAACATTTTGCGATTTCTAGGACAGGTTACGTTGACTGGGCAGTGTTTCTCAATCAAAAAATGGCTCGGAATTTTACGTGAAAGATAGACTCCCTGCCCAAGATGACTGATTAATGTATCTCACTATAACTCTCCTCAAAATGCTCTCTATTTCACCACATCAAGTAGATTTTGTTTTAGCGCCACGTAATGAGATACGTTGATTATACGTGAAGTAAAGAATGAAGAGTAACTAAGCTCTGTATATGTCTGCCGCGTGTGCAATGGCCGTGCCGGATCAGAGAAGAAATTAAACTGTGTCACGAATCTAATTCGTCAAACAATTCGTCCTATCAAACGTACAAAGACGTGATTCAAGTTTTATTATTTTCTTTGCAAGTAGAATGGAGTTCTTAATAATTGCTTTTCAAATCCTCAAACGTTAACTATGTCTTGAGGTACGGGTGGAAAGAGGAGGGGATGCTAAGATCATTAAAAAGGAGATTTAACAGGCAAATATCAAACTTATTATATAGTATTATACTTTTGTATACAAATGATGAAACTAACTAGTTACCGAAATTCACTCTATCCTCTCATAATTTACTCTGATCTAATTTGGCTGACACACACCTCAGCAGTGAAATGTCTCTGGATAAGGATTGAGGTAAAATGATTAAGTGGAAAAAGGAAAGTACGTGCGTGTGCTTGGCCGTTACAGAAAGAGAATTACAATAGTGATTTCAAAGAACTGGGAATAATAAGCATGCAAACTACATCATTAGGAGAACTCACTATTTATCGGTTAGCAGAAAAAAGTGGCCTCCCATCCACATATTTACGTAACTTTCTCTAAAGTTCTTCACGCGATTTTTGGATCAATGGAAAGCAAAATTATTACTACTGTCGCGAACACAGATATTTATCAGTGAACACTACAGCAACGAAGCAGCCACTTGTCACGTGGTCTCAAAATCACACGCAAATCAACAAGATCTTATCTCGGGAAAAATTATTCGCTGGGGAATATTCACTTAGGTCACGAATTAAAGAGCAGGATCTCTAGAGGCAAAACTGATCACAACAAGCGTGAAAGGCGTTACTTAGCGTTTGTTACCCAGTGAGTTCACGCGTGCGAAAATTGAATAACGGATAAAGCAAAAGCACAAAGTCCAAAGCGGTTCAAAACTAAGTGAATTTCACATGCAATAAGTAGGAAAATATGCCAAGAATTTACAGGGGAAGAAGAAAGCACTGATGCTTGCAAGTTTACTGATCCCTAACTCAAACACATCACGTCTTCATCTAATTTTGTGTCGACTAGGAACACACATGGCTACCGATCAGGAACTGGAACACAACTCTTCGTCACAAAACTCTATCCCTTGTTCACAGAGAAGGTAGAATTTTGTTTAGAAGAGGGAGGTGGCACACGTACAGCTAGACGGTGACGATTGACAGAAAAGCCGCTAGAGATTCTTGCTGTTTAAGCATCCGACCCTAACCAGGCGGAAGGAACTGTGATACGCAAAAGCTGGTTCAGGGAGACCTCTTTGCTACACAAAAAATACTCGAAACGCGAAATTCTGAATGTTAGTACTGCTACTTGAGAAAATAGGTTAACGAATTTCTTTGGCCTCTAGGAAGCATTCAAACAACTCTCTCATGCTTTCAAACTAAACAGTCAAGGTGGGAAACGAAACCATTATGGATGCAAGGAGAACGACTACTGAATTCAAGAAAAAATATAACAAAACACCTTGCTCCCATCCTCCGTCAAGCATAAGCAGATTAAGAGCAACACGATCATGCAATCGTATGATTAAAGTGATATAAATTATGAAGTGAGTGCGAAAGAAGCGCATGCTTTTCAACTGGACACTGGAGCGGATCGACTTCGTCATTTCAGAAGAGTCTCGAAACTCCATATCTGAGCATGGAAGCTTAGAGGGAAAGGAACGTTGCCAGACCGTACTCATCATGGTCATACGAGTCCAATATCCAACGTTTTGGTATGGGGTGCCATTGGATACGCAAGACGGTAAGCTGATAATTGGGACAGCAGTCTTTGGATTTCTGTCATGTTAAGGCCCACATCTGTTCGATATGTTGGAGTACTCCGTGGCGTTATCTCTCAACAAGGTAACGCAAGGCCACTCTGTCCCTATCTACCTCGACTGCGTTCCGCTGTTGTCTTGGAGACCTCTCACTCACTGAAAACGTCTGGTTGTAGGATACCTGGAGACCATATAAACCGGTCCCTGACGACGTCATCGGTACAAACACACAATGTCATACAACACTTAGAGAAATCCCAACAGACATTACAACACTGCAATTGGCACTTGTCCTTTTGCGCAAGCAGAGGTTGCACTAGCAATCTCAGAGCTCAAAAACAAGAGGGCACCTGGACCAGAAAGTATCCACTTAGAAACACTGAAAAATTAACATTGCAGATCATCGCGTTCCTAACAACGTTACCGAACGATGGCTTTCGGTGGGTAGAGTATGTACAGTACAGCAAACCTCAAAAGCAGTCATTATTAAGAAATAAGCACACAGAAATACTTCAGATCTGATAACTTACAAGCCAAAATGCCTAATAAACACCCTAGCAAAAATTCAGGTGAAGCGACTATATAACCGCTTGAAAGCCCTCAGAGCTCTCAGGGGCATGGACCAACACCATTTCGACTTCAGAATCGGCAGATCAACAGATGATGCCATCAGCCACGCCCTACACATATTAAGCACTAAAAAACAGAAATACGAAATGGAAATAGTGACCGATATTGACGGGGTATTCGATAACCTCCGGTGGCATGGACTCGACTAATGTCTGAAGTAGTGCTGGAAGGAAATGACATCATGAATCTTATAGGGTTGCCCATAAATCCGTAAGAGTGAGAAGGGGTTGGAGATCTCTTCTGAACAGCACGTTGAAAGGCATTCCAGATATGCGCAATAGTGTTCGTATTTGGGGAGTTTGATGGGCAACGAAAGTGTTTAAACTCAGAAGAGTGTTCCTGGAGCCACTATGTAGCAATTCTGGTCGTGTGGGGTGTCGCATTGTCCTGCCGGAATTGCAAAGTCCGTCGGAATGCACAATGGACGTGAATGGATGCAGGTGATCAGACAGGATTCTTACGTGCGTTGTCACCTGTCAGAGTCGTATTTAGACGTATTAGGGGTCCCATGACACTCCAACTGCACACGCCCTACACCATTGCAGAGCCTCCATCAGCTTGCACAGTCCCCTGCTGACACGCAGGGTCCATGGATTCATCAGGTTGTCTCCATACCCGTACACGACCTTCCGCTCGATACAATGTGAAACGAGACTCGTCCGACCAAACAACATGTTTCCAGCCATCAACAGTCCAATGTCGGTGTTGACGGGCCCAGGCTAGGCGTAAAGCTTCGTATCGTGCAGTCATCAAGGGTACAAGAGTGGGCCTTTGGCTCCAAAAGCCCGTATTGATGATGTTTTGTTGAGTAGTTCGCACGCTGACACTTGTTGATGGCCCAGCAATGAAATCTGCAGCAATTTTCGGAAAGGTTGCACTTCTGTCACGTTGAGCACTTCTCTTCCGTCGTCGTTGGTCCTGATCTTGCAGGATCTTTTTCCGGCCGCAGCTATGTCGGAGCTTTGATGATTTACCTGATTCCTGATATTCAATGTACAGACGTTAAATAGTCGTAAAGGGAAAATCCCTGCTTCATTGCTACCTCGGAGACTTTGTGTTGTATCGCTTGTGCGCCTACTATAACACCACGTTCAAACTCACTTAAATCTTGATAACCTATCATTGTAGCAGGAGTAAGAGACCTAACAATTGCGCCAGACAATTGTTGTTTTATATAGACGTTGCCGACTGCAGCGTATTTGAATACGCATGCTTATAACAGTTTCTTTGGCGCTTCAGTGTAAGAATGTTTTATAATATTATTTGTTCTGTATAGTTGACGGGCCATGTCAGTTTGGTAGGGTTTGAAGGCTCTTATCTGATCTAACTAAATAACGATATAAATAAATGCGTCCGTCACATCGCGATAATAGCTGGCACTTCGCCGCCAGTTATTACTTACTTTGGCCGCCTACTTGGCTTACCGGCTAGTGTTACTGAGTGGGGATGCGGAGATACCTGGTTCGATTCACGGTAACGTGCTGAAATCTACCCAGCACCCAGTGATACAAAATGAAAACAGTTAGTTAATGAAGGCATTTTAAAGCAAACAGCATCTACTTTTTCCTCGAGGCTGATTTCTTCTCTTGACTTGATGTTAATAATGGACTGAATCATAATCGGTTGCTTGAATAAAACGGAAGCTTCCGTTTGGGCTGTTAACTCAACCCCAGAAAACTCTCTTCGTGTACTTTTGACATGGACGATACATTCCACTTTCATCACGAAAACAGTGAAATCATGGTTTCTGCTCTATAAAACAGTTACTGTTCAATCCTAAAATCGACTAGTACAGAGCTACAAGCATGCTAACACAATTCTTTTCTCACACTTCGATAGAAACATACCGGCTCCACTAGCTTCCAAGACAAAAGACACACTTCTACCAAAGACGGGCTTCCAAGAAGTTGCATTGGTAGAAAAAATGTAGACTGCGACAGAAATTTTTCTATACTGAAAGGTAGAAATTTATGAGTTACTTCAAAATAATATTCACGTTAATATATTTAATTATTGTTATTGTTATTATTATTATTTCTTTCCTTTCTCAGACGTTATGTCTGGCTAAAAATGGAAAGTGACGCGGCCCTTGATCAAGCGTGACTTCCTTTTAACTGTACGGTATATGTTACATTGCATTTAGGAGCTTTCGGGTAACTGAACATGTATCAATAATTACAGATTTCTGTAGTTGTATATATACGTTTGGATGTAGCTGTATTGCGTTGATGTACTGGTGGATATTGTGTGATATGACTCCTGTAGTTGATAGTATAATTGGTATAATGTCAACTTTATCCTGATGCCACATGTCCTTGACTTCCTCAGCCAGTTGGATGTATTTTTCAATTTTGTCTCCTGTTTTCTTCTGTATACTTGTTGTATTGGGTATGGATATTTCTATTAGTTGTGTTAATTTCTTCTTTTTATTGGTGAGTATGATGTCAGGTTTATTATGTGGTGTTGTTTTATCTGTTATAATGGTTCTGTTCCAGTATAATTTGTATTCATCATTCTCCAGTACATTTTGTGGTGCATACTTGTATGTGGGAACGTGTTGTTTTATTAGTTTATGTTGTATGGCAAGTTGTTGATGTATTATTTCTGCTACATTGTCATGTCTTCTGGGGTATTCTGTATTTGCTAGTATTGTACATCCGCTTGTGATGTGGTCTACTGTTTCTATTTGTTGTTTGCAAAATCTGCATTTATCTGTTTTGGTATTGGGATCTTTAATAATATGCTTGCTGTAATATCTGGTGTTTATTGTTTGATCCTGTATTGCAATCATGAGTCCTTTCGTCTCACTGTATATATTGCCTTTTCTTAGCCATGTGTTGGATGCATCTTGATCAATATGTGGCTGTGTTAGATGATAGGGTGCTTGCCGTGTAGTGTTTTCTTTTTCCAACTTACTTTATTCGTATCTGTTGATGTTATGTGATATAAGCGCTGTAGAAGTGGTTATGAAATTGCAATGGTGTAGCCGATGTATTTATATGAGTGACTGCTTTGTGTATTTTGCTAGTTTCTGCTCGTTCTATAAAGAATTTTCTTAAATTGTCTACCTGTCCATAATGTAGGTTTTTTATGTCGATAAATCCCCTTCCTCCTTCCTTTCTGCTTAATGTGAATCTTTCTGTTGCTGAATGTATGTGATTTATTCTATATTTGTGGCATTGTGATCGTGTAAGTGTATTGAGTCCTTCTAGGTCTGTGTTACTCCATTTCACTACTCCAAATGAGTAGGTCAATATTGGTATAGCATAAGTATTTATAGCTTTTGTCTTGTTTCTTGCTGTCAATTCTGTTTTCAGTATTTTTGTTAGCCTTTGTCTATATTTTTCTTTTAGTTCTTCTTTAATATTTGTATTATCTACTCCTATTCTTTGTCTGTATCCTAGATATTTATGCGCATCTGTTTTTTCCATCGCTTCTATGCAGTCACTGTGGTTATCCAATATGTAATCTTCTTGTTTAGTGTGTTTTCCCTTGACTATGCTATTTTTCTTACATTTCTCTGTTCCAAAAGCCATATTTATATCATTGCTGAATACTTATGCTATCTTTAGTGATTGGTTGAGTTGTTGATTTGTTGCTGCCAGTAGTTTTAGATCATCCATGTATAGCAAATGTGTGATTTTGTGTTGGTACCAGTAATATTGTACCCATAATTTGTATTGTTTAGCATGTTGGATAGTGGATGCAGAGCAAGGCAGAACCAGAAAGGACTTAATGAGTCACCTTGGTATATTCCATGCTTAATCTGTGTTGGCTGTGATGTGATATTATTTGAATTTGTTTGGATATTAAGTGTGGTTTTAAATTTTTCAATACTATGTTTAGGAACTGTATCAATTTACGATCTACTTTGTATATTTCCAATATTTGTAGTAACCATGAGTGGGGTACACTATCAAAAGCTTTTTGGTAATCAATGTATGCATAGTGTAGCGACCTTTGTTTAGTTTTAGCTTGATATGTCACCTCTGCATCTATTATCAGTTGCTCTTTACATTCTCGTGCTCCTTTGCAACAGCCTTTTTGTTCTTCATTTATAATTTTGTTCTGTGTTGTATGTGTCATTAATTTCTGTGTAATGACTGAAGTTAATATTTTGTATATTGTTGGTAGGCATGTTAAGGGGCGATATTTTGCTGGGTTTGCTGTGTCTGCTTGATCTTTAGGTTTCAGATAAGTTATTCCATGTGTAAGTGTATCAGGGAATGTGTATGGGTCTGCAATGTAACTGTCAAATAATTTAGTTAGATGTGAATGTGTTGAGGTAAACTTCTTTAGCTAGAAATTTGCTATTTTATCTTTTCCAGGGGCTTTCCAATTGTGTGTAGAATTAATTACTCGGGTGACTTCATGTTGCAATATTATCACTTCAGGCATTTGTGGTATCATCTTGTATGTGTGTGTTATGCTTGTATCCACTGTGCATGTCTGTTATGTTGTACCGGGTTTGACCATACGTTGCTCCAGAAGTGTTCCATGTCTGTTATGTTTGGTGGATTGTCTATTTCAATGTGTGTGTTATCTATTGTCTGGTGAAATCTCTTTTGGTTTGTGTTGGATGTTTGGTTTCGTTTCCTTCTATTTTCACTTTTTTTGTATCTTCTAAGTCGTTTGGCCATTGCTTGTAATTTCTGTTTCTTTTCATCTAATTGCTCTATCGCTTCTTTTTGTGAGAATTTAGCTAACCTTTTTCGTTTTTTGTCTGATATTTCATTTCTTATAAACTGTGTTAGCTGTCCACTGGCTTTTCTCAGTTTTTCTATTCTGATCTGTAGCCTGTGTTGCCATGCTGGTTTTGTGGGTTTCTTCTGTGTGTTGGTTGGTTCTGATCTCTGCCTAGTGTGTATATTTAGTGTAGTGAGTGCTCCTATATAAACCAGTAGTTGTAACTCTTCCATAGTTGTATTTTCATTTATTTTGTTGTGTATGATTGTATTGATAGTCGTTATTGTTGTTTCGACATGTGGGTTATTTGGTGGTCTATGCAGGATTGGTCTAAAGTCTGTATTTGTGTCTTTGTATTCTATATATGTCAGCTGAAATTTTTCTTCTATATCTAACATGTGTGTCACTTTGTGTTCTATTTGTGCTTGTTCTGGTGGCTGTCTTAAGATTTCATTTTCCTCTGAATGTTTAACTGAAGCGTGTTGTTCTTTGTTTGTTTGCTCTGGGATGTTTGAGTCCATTACTGTATTTTCTTCTTCTTCTGATTGCACATTATTTTGTTCCAGTATTAGTTGTACTGGGGTATCCTGTTATTTTTTATTATTACATGGATCTGATCAGCTAATCGTTGTTCTGTTAAAAATTTTAATTCTGGGTACCTAGTAATAAATGTTGTGTATACTTGTGATCTGTATCCAGTTGTGTTGGTTCCTAAGTTTGTTGCTTGGTAATAACAGAACATGAGGTGTCGGTTAACTTCATCTGACCATCTCATCCTCTGACTTTATTTTCCTTCTAGGGTGGTTGCAGGAAGTATATCCTGCAAAAAACCTCCATTTGGATTTAAATCATTTTCCGTGTGGCTAGCAGTGTCGTTACCATTGTGGACGGGCACAGGGTTCAAGCGTCGTCCCCGACCATGACAGCACTTGTCCGAGGCTTCGTTAGTTCTGTCCTGAACCAACTAATCACACTAAATGGGGGGTTAGACCTATTAGTGGTTTGTTCTTTTCGTCGCCTTTTACGACTGGCAGAACATACCGGAGGCCTATTCTTTTCCCGCGCCTCCAAGGGAAATTGTTATTATTATTATTATTATTATTATTATTGTTATGATTCAGATTCCTTTTAAATCAAATGTAAAGTATCTTTTTGGAGTTACGGCATTGATGTCTCCTGAGCATACAAAATATACTCACAAAAAAAATTTCCCATTCTATCGTGCTGTTACAGCAACCGATTTAAAAGTGTTTCATCTTTTTGGGGCATTATCACCTTTTTACAAAAAGAAGAAACCAATGTATTTGATACAAATGGAGGAAAAGTATATGGTCCTATCTTGCACAGCTACGCAGACAACATGAACTAAAAGTAGTAAAAACTTAAGGAAATGTAGCTGCATAAGTGATCCATCATTCATAAAATCATATATCATCTAAAATAGTAAAAGTAGCTTGATACGTGGCCCATCACTCATAAAACCACATATAATGTAAAATAATATACCAAGGTAACCGGATACATAATTCAGCCGTCATGAAACTCGTAAATCATGAAGTGGACCGAGTGAAAAGAGAGAAACAGCTAGAATAAAACAGAGAAAGTTGAAATATTTGAGGGAGAAATTTACCATATTTATCGTACGTTACCTTGAGCACAACAGCTGTCTCACCGCAGCAGTACAAGATCGGGCAACGCTTACAAAACCGCGGTACATGCCATACACGGCACTATGTGCGTACTGATGCGCAGACATTATCAAGACAAGTACCGAGGTGACGCACATGACCGGCTTAGGACATATTTTAGAAAAACAAAAGTGCGTAAACTAGTAAATTAAAACTTGATATGCCATGCAGACACACAAACCAAACAATAAAATGAAATAAAATTACCGGTGTATAAAGAATAGGTAAAATTATTAGATGAAAAGAAATCAAAATATGTCGTTAAAACTCTTTCACAGGGAGTAAAATAGCTGAATTTTGGAGTATATTTATAGCGTATGCATTCTGAAACAATAAACTTCAAGATAGCAAGATTGGTGGTAGTCTTAAGTATCGCAAACAAGAGAGAAAAATGTTCTTAGTCGTTAAGATAAACAAACATAGGTGTAAAATATAAAGAGGCAAAGCCATTAGTGACAAAATGTCATTAAAAATTCGCTTTAAAATATGGTTCTACAACTTCTCACACAAACACCAACAAACAGAGTGACGCTGTCGACATAAAACTATCATTGCAGGAACATTCGTAATTGTATCATAATATATTTGAAATTAGGCTTCTTTATAAAGAAAGAGATAGACGTAATGTTTTAGCGGTTATTGCTTGTTTTTCTGCTGTGAAGTCAGTTGATCGCTCAGACACGTGAGCGCAAATTGTAGCAGTTACGGAAGATTTACTGTTGTCCAGTTCACAGATGGAATAATGATGAGAATAGGCACTTCCCCTTCGCTGAGCGTGTAGTAAATCAAACGGGAATAGACTTAAGTTCGCAGCAGTGGGACTTAGTAAATAAATGGCTCCAGTATAACATTCAACCACTGCTAGATGACAGGACGGTTACCTCTCGGGTGGCAGACTTAAAAATTGCGCTAGATGCGATCACATTTAACAAATGCAAAATACTAAAAATGATGTGTAAAGCCAATAATCTTATTTGAAGAGGCTACCCCTCAGGGGGTTCTAAATTCTATTAATAAGAAGGTGAAGTCAAAAGAGGCATTAAATGTACTGGCTGATAGGGAAAAACTGCGGTACTTGTTTATACGAAAGATTATATTGTTAAAACATTGAAATTTTTTGTGGAGAACAACATACAAGATATAGATTACGAGCCCACTAAAGAATACGGGAAGGAGCTCAAGACATGTATAGACGGTTGTCCTAGTATTTTTTTGTCCTGACCTTGTACCAAAAATGAGAGTGATGGATCCTAGGGCACTGACCATGGCTCCCGTCTTAACGCTCATAAACGTGGATTCCCGATAATTAATGTTATAGGAAACCCAGGCAAACCTTCATCTAAATACACATTACAGTCACTTCGAAAAAAATTGTTCTATGAAGAAAATTTTTCCGTCTCCAAAAGAAAAGATTCGGTTCGCCTTCTAGATGGTAAAACTTCTCCACCTGACTTCACTTTGCTCTCTTTGGATATTAAAAATCTGTATACTAATGTACCTCTGGATAAAACAGTCCTCATCATAAAAGAAAATTTCCTTACACATCGGCGTCTTAGCTCAGAAAAAATAACAGAATCAATTACTTTTACTGCTTACGTCCTACAGTTATTTTGCTTTTAACGGCCATTATTATAAACAGACTCATGGTCTGGCCATAGGCAACTATCTGGAAGAGTATCTGGACTCCATATTTTGGACAGAACACTGGTCTTTCTCAGCAGGTACTATTTCATCGTCGGTTTGTAGATGAAATTATTATTGACTTTCTGACATTACGTTTGTAGATGAGGAATATAATGCATTACACGAAAAGATGATGTTCACACACGAACCGATGGACTATAATAGGATGCTTAACTACTTAGACTTGCAAGTTCAGCTTGTTGGGGTAACTATTCAGTTGGCAACTATCGCAAACTGACAACTAGCGATGCTATAATCCACGCTTCCTTCTGTCACCCTCACCAATACAAGTTTTCTCAGATCCGTGGTGTACCGCATTGCTGAGATATTGAAAGGTGGCTGCACTGAGCCACAGCGCCAGAGATTGCGCCAAAGAGTATTATTCCGCCGCCTCCACTGGCAGTGCTTGTCGAGAACTCGTAGTAGTCAGTGCTTGCTGAGATGTCGTAGTAAAAAGTTCTTGTCGAGAAGTCGTGGTGGAGAGTGCTTGCTGTGGAGTGGTAGGAGTGAGTCGGTGTTGAGATGTTGTAGTAGGGAGTGCTTGTTCCATGTTTTATGCAGTTGTTTGATGGAATAGATAGCAGGTGTTGTTCTAATGGAGATATTGTGTGCTTGTTCCATGTTTTATGCAGTTGTTTGATGGGCTAGACAGCAGATGTTATTCGAATGGAGATATTGTAATGACCAGAGTGCTTTTCGTCAACATATATGAAGGTAAAATATTCCCTGTTTTTTCATTATTTCAGTGTCTTAAATAATGCGTCATTACAGGTTCAGTCAACAAAGCATCTGGCTCGTGTTCTTGTATTAGAGTGTAATTCTGGTTTCCTTACGCAATTATAGTATTTCTATTTTTTTTAATTACTTCAGTATAAATGGTATTTAAAATTTCTTGTCTTGTTGAAGAAGAACCGTGCCAGATGTGTACGTTGAATCACACTCCCACACACAGAACAATTACACTTGTGTTTTGGTTTCGTAGGTTTTATAGTTGCTGGGGACTTAATTAATCAATTGTGTTAACGAAAATTTTCTTTCATTCTTTGTTGTTATTCTATGCAGTCAGATTGCGTACAAATACTAGTCAGGGCCAACCGTTTACGAGACCTCGTAATCGGGCATACAGCTACGTGAATTAAAAAGAATTTGCATTTCATATTTATATAATTAAGCCCCCATGCAATATCTGTCAGCCATTCCTCAATAGAAAGAGAACTGGCAAATTTCAAATGCACTGCTGTAAACAACGCGTACATTTATGCAGTCGTTGATAAGAACAACCATCAGTAGCAGATCACAGAGGTCTTCCCATCTCATGGCTTTCGAGATCCAAATTTGTGAAGATCCGTTCGTGGGGTGCCTCTCTGATGATTTATTTAAGCTCTTTAAGAACCAGTGTTGTTTACACTACTGGTAATAAGGTTCAATATAATTATATTCACAAAGAACGCCCCCTTGCATCCCCCACCTCCTGAGAGATAAATATGCAGAGTCAGGAATGAATAGACTGGAGAGTTGCGACAGTGGTTGGTTGGTTGGTTTTGGGGAAGGAGACCAGACAGCGTGGTCATCGGTCTCAGCGGATTAGGGAAGGATGGGGAAGGAAGTCGGCCGTGCCCTTTCAGAGGAACCATCCCGGCATTTGCCTGGAGTGATTTAGGGAAATCACGGAAAACCTAAATCAGGATGGCCGGACGCGGGATTGAACCGTCGTCCTTCCGAATGCGAGTCCAGTGTCTAACCACTGCGCCACCTCGCTCGGTTTGCGACAGTGAAAAGTACAGTGTAGGCCAGACTGGTCGAAGTTTCAAGTCCACGTTCGTGGAGCCTCGTTAATAAGAAAGGTCAGATTGAACAAAATTCCTCATTTGCTGAACATCTTAAGTCCAGCGGATATCATTCCCCCACACTAGAAAACCGGAGGATACTACGCCTTGCTCAGAAGGGAAAGAAGTTGAATCTACTAGAGGCGCTGGAAATTGTTAAACATACCGATGTTGACAAAGACAGGTTGCTGAACGATCAACTGATTAGCAGTAATCAAATATATTATGATACAATACTACCAGTGTTCCGAATGTTTGCGCAATGATTATTTTATGTCGTCAGAATCCCTCTCAGTTTGTTGGTTTTGTGTGGGTGAGATAGGGGAACTGTATTTTAAAGGGAATTTTTAATGACTTTTTGTCGTAAGTGTCTTTGTCTCTTCACATTTTATAACTTACGTTTCTTTATTTTAACGACTATAAACATTTTTGTCTCTTGTTTGCGGTAAGTCACACAAATCTGAGGGCTGTAAATTCAACTAAATAGTTAGGGATTACAATTACAAATAACCTAAATTTGATAATATTGTGGGTTGAGCAAACCAAAGACTGCGATTCTTTGGGAGAACACTTACAAGGTGCAACAGGTCTACCAAAGAGACTGCTTACGCCACACTTGTCCGCCCTATTATGGAGTATTGCTGTACGGTGTGGGATCCGCATTAGGAGGGACTGACGAATGACATCGAAAAAGTGCAAAGAAGGGCAGCTCGTTTTGTATTATCGCGAAATAGGGGAGATAGTGTCACAGACATGATACGTGAATTGGAGTGGCAATCATTAAAACAAAGGCGTTTTTCGTTATGACGGGATCTTTTCGTGAAATTTCAATCACCAGTTTTCTCCTCCGATTGCGAAAACATTCCGTTGGCACCCACCTGCATAGAGAGAAATGATCATCACGATAAAATAAGAGAAATCAGGGCTTGCACAGAAAAATTTAAGTGCTCGTTTTTCCCGTCCGCCGTTCGGAAGTGGAACGGTAGAGCGACAGAATGAAGGTGGTTCTTTGAACCCCCTGCCAGGCACTTTCTTGTGAATAACAGAATAATCACGTAGATGTAGATGCTTAAGACTGCCCCAGATCCTGGTATTCTGACGTTTATTGATTCAGAATGCATACGCTATGAATGTACTCCAAAATTCAGCTGTATTACTCCCTATGACGGAGCTTTAATGACATTTTGATTCGTTTTTCGTCTAAAGATTTTACCTGTTTTTTATATGGGGATACTTCTACGTTATTTTATTCTTGGATTTCATGTGTCTGCATTGGTTTACTTATACGGACTTTAATTTACTAGTGTGGGCACTTTTGATTTCGAAAATGTGCCTTAAGCCGGTCATGCGCGCCGTCTGGGTACTTTTTGCCGCACTACACGCAGCACATGTATGTCAAATTGTCATAGTATTGTTTGTGTGCGTGCCAATACAGACACAGTGCCGGGTACGGCTTGTAACGCAGTTTTGTAAGCGTAGCCCTATCTTTTACTGCCATGGCGGAGACGGCTGGTGTGCTCAAAGTAACATATGATAAACGTGGTAAATTTTTCCGTCACATATTTCTACTTTCTCGGTGTTATTCTAGCTGTTAATTTAATGGTTTCGAAATTTCATGACTTACGGATTATGTATCAGGTTACCTTGGTATTTACTTTACACTTTATGTGATTTTATTGTAGTCAAGATAGACACGAAGCCCACGCTCACCACAATAGTATAAGTTTATATGCCAACTAGCTCCGCAAATTGAATAAATGTGTGCTGAGATAAAAGAAATTATTCAGATAATTAAGGGGGGCGAAAATTTAGTAGTCATGGGGGACTGCAATTCGATAGTAGGAAAAGGAAGAGAAGGAAAAGTGGTAGGTGAATATGGACTGAGGATAAGAATGAAAGAGGAAGCCGCCTGGTAGAATTTTGCGCAGTTCATACTTTAGTCATAGCTAAAACTTTGTTTAAGAATCATGAAAGAAGGTTGTATACTTGGAACGGACCTGGAGACATCGGAAGGTTTCAGATTGATTATATAGTGGTGCGATAGAGATTTGGGAACCAGATTTTAAATTTTAAAACATTTCCAGGGGAAGATGTGGACTATGACCACTATTTATTAGTTATGAATTGTAGATTAAAACTGAAGGAACTGCAAAAAGGCAGGAATTTAAGGAAATGGGACATGGATAAACAGAAAGAACCAGAGGTTGTAGAGAATTTCAGAGGGAGCATTAGGGAACGATTGAAAAGAACAGGGGAAAATGACACATCGAAGAAGAATGGGTAGCTTTAAGAGATGAAATAGTAACGGCAGCAGAGGAACAAGTAGGTAAAAAGACGAGAGCTAGTAGATATCCTTGTTAACACAAAAGACGCCAAATTTAATTCATGAAAGGAGAAAGTAAAAGAATTCAGTAAATAAAGTAGGCAAAAGGAATATGAACGTTGCAAAAAGCCGGCCGGTGTGGCCGTGCGGTTCTAAGCGCTTCAGTTTGGAACCGCGTGACCGCTACGGTCGCAGGTTCGAATCCTGTCTCGGGCATGGATGTGTGTGATGTCCTTAGGTTAGTTAGGTTTAAGTAGTTCTAAGTTCTGGGGGACTGATGACCTCAGTAGTTAAGTCCCATAGTGCTCAGAGTCAACATTGCAAAAATACGATTGACAGGAAGTGAAAAATGACTAAGCAGGAATGGCTAGAGGAAGGATGTTAGGAGGTAGAAGCTTATATCACTACGGTTCAAAAAATGTTCAAATGTGTGTAAAATCTTATGGGACTTAACTGCTAAGGTCATCAGTCCCTAAGCTTACACACTACTTAACCTAAATTATCCTAAGGACAAACACCCATGCCCGAGGGAGTACTCGAACCTCCGCCGTATATCACTAGGGTAAGATGGATACTGCCTACAGGAAAAGTAGAGAGACCTTTGGACAAAAGGGAACCACCTGTATGAATATCAAGAGCTCAGATGGAAAAACAGTCGTAAGTTGCTCCGGCTTAACGCAAAGCGCCGGCACGAAGATGAAGAGCACAAGAGCAGAGAAGGCGGTGACGCGAGGTCAGCCAATAGCCCGCTGACAAGGGCCGCTCCACAACAGGAGCGGTCTCTTCAAGAGGAGAATATAAGGGCCGCTCCTACCAGCCTCGGCCGCACAGTACTAGCACAATACTAGATCGGCACAGTATGCGCACAGTACTAGACTAGAGAGCACTATGATAGCAGTGGCGTGTGATCCATACCAATTGCTTACATGGACCTAGTGTATAGCAAAGGTCTTTGATTGTTTGCATGTAGCCCACGTTGTTGTAAATCCCAAGTATTGACAATTTGCTTAGTTGTAAAAAAATATTAATGTTATTTGCTTGAATTGTTGAATAGTTATCCGAGAAGCAGCATCCTTTAAGCCCACTTTAAGCGACGAGTGGGCAGGACCCCACATTGGTGATGAGGATGAGATGCGAACCCACGCCTGCAAAGCGTGGAAAGCAGAAAGGTGGAAGGAGTATATAGAGGGTTTATACAAGGGCGACATACTTCAGAGCAATTTGTGGAAATGGAAGAGGACGTAGATAAAGATGAGATGGGAGATATGACACCGCGTGAGGAATTTCACAGAGCACTGAAAGACCTAAGTCGAAACAAGGTTCCGGGAGTAGAAGATATTCCGTCAGAACTACTGATAGCCTTGGGAGAGCTAGCCATTACAAAACTCTTTCATCTGGAGAGCAAGGTGTACGAGACGGGTGAAGTATCCTCAGACTTTAAGAAGAATATAACAGTTCAATTTCAAAGAAAGCAGGTGTTGCCAGTTGGGAAAATTACCGAACTATCTGTTTAATAAGTCACGGTTGCAAAATACTAACACAAATTCTTTACAGACGAATGGAAAAACTGGTAGAAGGCGACCTCGAAGAAGATCAGTTTGGATTCCTTTGAAATGTAGGAACACGCGAGGCAGTGTTGACTCTACGACTTATCTTAGAAGATAGGTTAAGGACAGGAAAACCTAAATTTAAAGCATTTGTAGATTTATAGAAATTTTTGATAATGTTGACTGGAATATTTTCTTTCAAACTCTCAAGGTATCAGGGGTAAAATACAGGGAGCGATAGGCTATTTACAATTTGTACAGTAACCAGATGGCAGTTATAAGGGTCGAAGGGCAGGAAAGGGAAGGAGTGGTTGAGAGGGGAGTGAGACATGGTTGTAGCGCATCCCTGATATCATTCAATCTATATATTGAGCAAGCAGTAAAGGAAACAAAAGAAAAATTTGGAGTAGGAATCAAGCAAAGGACTTGGAAGAGCAGTTGAACGGAATGGAAAGTGTCTTGATAGGAGATATAAGACTTGAAACTTCCCCTTTGAACAATTTATACATGACTGTGCTTAAACTGACATAAAATATTTTTAGCGCAACGCAATCTGACTATCAAAGATCCCTGCAAAAGAATGGCCCTGACTAACATTAACCTATACCTTTCACAAATCACTTACCTCACAAAAATCTTCGCTACTCAAGCTACTGCAATACAGCGAGCGCCACTACTGCCAGCTAAATAAAAGATTCAAACTACTGAAGGCACTAACTACTGATAGGGGTAGTTAGCAAATGAAAGATATTAATAGAGAACAAACAATGTATTTACCTTAATATCATCACAAGTCATAATATATATATCAGTTCATGGCAAATTACAAACCTCCGCCATCTCTCTCCCCACATCCACCACTGCTGGCGGCTCACCTCCAACTGCGCAACGCTACGCGCTGTTCACAGCCAGCTGCCTAACACTACAATGGCGAGTATTACAACAATGCAAAGCAGCCACAGACTGCACACAGCACAGCCAGTGATTTTCATATTGAGCGCTACGTAATGTTGCCAATAAGAAAACATAAACAGCCTACTTATGTAGAGAAAACATAAACAGCCTACTTACATAGCCCCCATGCTCCCCACAACAAATTTTACAAATTGGTTTGGGCAGTGCCCAATACAGATTTGAAAAAATTTTTCATAATTACAATAACAAAGATATAAAATGCACACACTTATTGATACAATGTTGGTCAAAAGCTAAAATCTTCTCACAGTCCATAAAGATAGTCCTGATCATTCATCATAATAGTAATTACAGTTTCTCATTAGTAAAAGAAATTGCACATAGAAGTAGTGGATTTCCATACAGTCTTGAAGAAGTAGTGTTGTCCTTCCAACGGAAAGACAGTGCTGACTCTTGACATGCTGACAGGTAATGGGCCACAATGGAGCAAACCCACAGCAGAGTCATTCGAAGTTTTGAAGAATATTGGTAGGTAGGTCATCACAGAGCAGACCCACTGGAGTCCTGGTAGAGATTGTGGTATTGGTGGGCCACCAGAGGTGCAGACCCACTGCAGTCCTTGTAGAAATAATGGTATTGATGGATCATCAAAGATGTAGACCCACTGTAGTCCTTGTAGAGATAATGGTACTGGTGAGTCATCAAAGATGCAGACCCACTGTAGTCCTTGTAGAGATAGCCAGCAGCCATCTGTTGTGACTGTGCAGATGCACAATCACCATTGAAGAGTCTTGCGGATAATATAGCAAGTCCATAACCACCATTTGTGTACTCACAAAGTTTTTGGAATTGTCTTTAGAACCAGCAATGCTGTTATCCAGCCCCTTGCTGAATTATTAACACACGTGCAAACACTAACAGTCCCCAACTTCTCACATATTGTCCATATACTATGACCAACAGAAACGTGTGCAGTGAAATGTAACTAACAAGTTAATAATATCATGAACTGGTGACAATTACAATTTTATAACATAAGAATACAATAAAGGTACAAAATACATCATTAAAAACATAACAATATAGATAACATTTGTAGTACAGGCTTTACAAAAGAATAGAAATAAACATATACGTCAGTGTTACAGGAATTATGACATGAGTACATACATAGAAGATCAGAATAACTTGCGAAACATCAACTTCACACATGAGCATTTAAACAGAATGAATAATGTGTAACATCTTTACAAAGTAAATAACATATTATTAATGCCAATTATATTTGAGGATAACAGTATTCCTCATCATAGTGAATGTAGCTTAATATTAAAAGAGGAGAAAAATTCTATGAAACTACACAGAGACAGGAAGAAAACAACTACACAAGGGTACACAAACACATAGTGGGATAACACCAATAGGAAAGGATAGGGTTCGTTTTCAGTGTAACATTTGGTACTGCAGTCCAACCCAATACTTCATATATCTTTCCTCTTATTTCATCCTTTGTTTCCACCAAAAAAATTCTATCTAAGCATGCTTTCTGTATTTATATGTTCACACATTTCTCACCTCAACATTTATTTCCAAGAAAATCCTACCTAAACCTGTTTTCTGTACTTTTTTTTTTGTATAACTTCTCAATGCATTCTTTACCTATTCTCCATAGTCAGTTTCTTATATAGTCTACCCCCTCTTAAGCTAACTTAAATCTACTGAGCTCAGATGCTAAACTAAGGGACGAGGCAATGCAGCAGTACATAAAACAATTAATATAAACAGCAATGAAAGAAAATGGAATATCGCAAAGCAAGCTACAGTAAATCTAAATTACCAAGCAATTCAACATTACAACTAATATGAGGCAATGCGCAGCAAATAAAAAAATAAATCTGGCTTAGCAGAGTAACACAAATTAAAGTTCAGTAGCACTATGCCTGGCAAACAGCAGCTTATATCTAAACATGACATAGCTCAAGCAAAAAAAATAGTACACTAAAGATAGCAATGCAGATAAGGGAAATGTATAATTACATCTTAATGTCTAAGTAATTAAAGTGGTGCACCACAACAACTTATTGTAAAAGAAATATTACCATGTACTTGAAAAGAATATTATGTATGCAGTTACTGTTACGAATCCCTTCTTATTGTTCTTTCCTTTCCAAGTGCTCCTTTTTTGAAGAATGTGGATCACAAAATTATTATTTAATAGATCTGTTGACAGAAAGTGTTCACATTAGCAAATGCATTTAATTTTATTTTATGAAACCAATGCTGCAACACAGCTGAAAAACAGATGTCAAATGAAATAAGCAATTACGCAAACCAAAGCATAAAAACATCATTCAATAGTCATGTGGCATTTCGTAAGTCAGTAGCTCTCAACTCTCATAGAAAGACACTTGTCATAATCAGGTGTGCAGATGTACGAATATTTCCCATCAATTCATAAGCATTGCAGTAATTAGCACAAAGTACGAGTAATCATATGTTTTCAGGTAATGAGCGTGTAATATTTGCGATGCTTTCTACAAAGGAATGTCAATAGCAAGGTTAATGGAAGTAATGAGGGTGTCGCATTTGCAATATTTTCTCTAAAGGAATGTCAATGGCGAGGATAAAGGCCTGCCTTTTTTCCTTTTTTTTTTTTTTTACCTGTGCTTCCGGAAAGGCACACCCCAATGGCTTGTTCTCCAGGTGTTTGACACAGCTGCGTGCCCACAACGCATTACGTGCAGGTGGTCACTTAACTTTCTTACGGAAATATTTACGACACCAGTTTCCGCTACAGTGACAGTCTCACATAAAAATATTTCACAGGTCAAGAATTAGCATTGCAAATCTGTAGAAAAAAAATCCTATAAATATAAGTGTCCAAATAAAATATTCGTCAGCATTGTGATACAGTCACGCATTTACGCACATTTCATAACTCTTAAAGTACGATTCTTGGTTTCCAACATACTTCTTATTCCTCATATACGGTAGCATCATCTTATTGATCATAAACATATCTCAACAGCATAGTACACATCGTCGTCGTAATAATAACATCATAACACCTCCGTCAAATCTCAAAAACGTCGTAGCTTTCTGCAATAATTTCAAAACCTAAAAAAAATTCTCTGCTCATTTCAATAGTGTCATCTACCTCAAACGTACTTTAAAATCATGCTCCCTTACGAAATATATCATTCAAAGCTCTCATAGTATCACACTGGTTCCGAAAAAATATGAACAGATCACACAGTACAGACAAAATACAATTTCGTAAGTGTGAAGTGATCCAACTCTGTAATTGCGTAAACATATGTCACTGATGTAATAAAAAAAGTTTATCTCTCAGTTACATGATCAGATGGCTGTGTAATTTCTGTGTTAGAGAAATATGGTACCGATGTGTAAAGCTGTAGAAGCAAATACCATATTAGCTAGGGTTCCTTGTGGTTGCCACACACATGGTACACAAAGTAAGTGTGTACTCCCCCTGAGGATTAATGTAATTATACCCTCAGGTTACATATTACAGCAATGGAATGAAATGTATTACGGAAAACCTTTGTATCATTGTCCTTCAAATATCTTTAAAAATAAATGATTTAAGTACAAAATTAATCACTCAAACACATGTACTGTAGCGCTAAATGTGCGTCTTGCTGTAACATAATCTCTGTGGAAGTGTCGTAGTTATCGTCCTCCGAAAGCTAAGTTCTGCAGAAGTCAATGTACCTACCACATGATAAACAAAAGTGAAATGCTTTGCGTATAGATATCGTAGTTATTATGCTTATTGGCGTGATGAAGAAAGTACTGTACAGTAACGTATTGTTATGCCACGAAAAAGGCTGTCTCATTGTTGATATACCACAAAAGTTACTACTAAAACATGTTTTTCTTCCTAGAAGAATTCAGAAAACTGTGCAGATATAAAACAGATACACTGCAAAAGCAACATTGTGAATTGTCACTCATTAGTAGTGTCGTGATAACATCGTGTAGCTGTCACATAAACTAACCACTGTGTCCTCTGGTATCTCACAGAAAGTACTTTAAACCCAGAATGTATTTTCAAGTAAACCAATCTCATTAGCAGTACCAGTATGTGTCCTAAGTATGTAAGCCTGATAGTCGTTACGTAATCGTGCAACTAACAAGCAAGAATGTACAATTAACAACACTGTGTCGTCTGTTCATTATAACAATGCATTCTTAATTTCTGTTTAAATAAGTTCTCTTGGTTCTTGACTGGATATTTCACTTCAAACATTGTTACATGTAAACAGATTCTAAATCTGACAAAGCATACCAGAAATGTGAAGTGAAAAGTTTTATGGCAAAGACAAAGTTAAAAAGCAGATTATCTTTCAATAAACGGTTTTACATGTGAAATGTGGTGTAAACCTTTACTCTTCCTAGTGCACAGAGTTTCAACTTCAAAGCAATTATCATGTTGTATACATCGGTAAAGAATGCTAAAATTTTTCTCCAGGCTAGCGTCTTATGTTATTTTTCTCGGAGCCAGCGGGCGCACGCGGTTGCCTGCTGTGCGAGTCATTGTCTGTCTCTTTGTTGGCGCGCGCCGTTATTGGGATTAGGAGACCTAACTTCTACAAATTCACTCTGACGAGAAGGCCCTGCCCTGTTTGAATCCCGCCAGTTCTGATGCAATTCAGGTCTGTCGTTACGAATATATCGTCTGTCGTCATGTCGGTAGTTCCTGTAGATTCTTTCTTGTCGGTTAAGTGGTGGAGAATTTCTCCCTGAATCGTAACTGCGCGCTGGACCGTTGCATCTGAAGTTATTCTGTCTCCCTTGATAATAATTATTTTGGTTCCCATATTGCCTGTTTCTCTGATAGTCTCTGTGATAATCATTACCGCGGAGAGGTGATCTTTCCCTGTAATTATTACTGCTCTGCCAACGGTAGTCATACGGGTGGTGTCTGTTTTGGTCACGATTTGTGTTGTGAGAATAGCCTTGTCGTGTCAAGTTATTACTTCTTTCATCGCGGAATTGCGACGGATGTGACCTGTAATTGTTGTGTTCCTGGTTTCGCGTTCCGCGATTGTCAGTGTCAATTTCTAATTCTTGTAAAAGTCCCTGAAATACTTCAATGTCGTCTTTGCAACGTCCTGCCAAAATAATATGTCGTAAATGTTCAGGCAGTTTGATTAAGCAAATTCGGATGAGTTCTGAGGGGCTGTATGGGTTTGAAAGATATTGATTCTTATGCAACATGTCTTCAAAATATTTCATAAGACTGGAAAATTCAGATTGTTCGAAACGTTTCATCATTATGATGCTATGTTTTACTCGGTCTTGTGTGGCTTGAGACCAGTATGCTGAGAGGAAGGCATGGTAAAACTCTCCTTCACTGTGGCAATCGTGAATCACCGATCACATTCTTACAGCTGGTTCATTCTCCAAGTAGCCACACATAAATTCTAATCTGTGCTCTAATGACCAGTTGGGAGGGAAACAATGAGAGAATTGATGGAGCCATGCTTGTGGATGAATGTCGTTGGCAGAATTCTTAAACGTTTTGAATTTACGTGTAGTAATGAACAGCTTATAGTCAAAATCATCGTGTCGGCGAGTAGCATATCGGTCATTGGTTCGTCGTGTCGGCGGTTCCATCTCAAAATTCGGTGTACCTTGCCAATTTCTTTCATAATTTCCGAAGTGCCCTGAGTTATTATTTTGTGGCTGTTCCGTATTTCTATGTCCCTCTTCTCGTGTTGGAGCGCGAGTGTCCTCTAAAATACGTAATTCTTGTATTACCTGTGTCAGCTGATCTTGAACTTCCCGGATTTCTCTTTGGTGTTGCGTATTAATTTGATTCTGATTTTGTTTGAATTTCCTAATTTGTTCATACTCTTCTGTGTCAGTGAAGGCTACAGGTCTTGTGTCATTCAGATCATCATCTACCTTTGTAGATAAGTTAGTGACCTGATCCGAAAGTTCGGCTACTTTTTCCGATAGTGAACACATTTCCTCAGTGTGTTTTTCTGAACCAAGTTTCAGAGTGTCCATTTGTGTTGAAATCCAATCTACTGTGTCCTTTAAGTTTTCCTGAGTTATTGCAAGTTGCGTAACCGAATCGGTAGATGCAACTGAGTCAATTTTAGCCCACAAGGTCTCATGATTTTCATGAACAATGGCCTGCAGTTCTTTTATGGCTGCTTCGTGATTCTGTAATGCATTTTCATGCCGCGAAAAAATAGGTTGAAAATGCTCACAAATTTGTGTTTTTACGTCATTACAGACTTTTTGACATTTCGATTCAATGTTATGTAACTCAGTAGTTAAATCCTCACGTGTTTGTTCAATAGTTTGCTCCAATGAGTCTAACTTTTGAAGATTTTGTTCCATTGTGTCTAACTTTTTAAGATTTTGTTCCATTGTGTCTAACTTTTGCAGCTTTTGCTGTGTTTGTCTCTGATTTTGTTCCATTTGTTGCATTAGTTGTAATAACAATGCATTAGTGTCTGGAATCTGTTCCTCTACTCTTTTCGGCAGTGCATTTGCACCGGCAACATTCACATTTTGACAAGCTGAAAATGTGTCTTGACTTATTTGAGAAAACGGTGAGGACGCAAAACCTGAATCTACAGTATTTGTAAAATTGTGTCCTGTCATTTCGGATTCCTGAGGCGAGCTGTTGCCGACCGATCGATCGATAATGCTTCCCTGTTCACTACCTGTTTCACTGTCTACACCATTATTTGCCGCCCGCTCCATTTCCCTATGCACAGTTACCAAATTACTACTTGGAATGTCTGTTAATTCACTACACAGTGGTGCTGATAAGCCACGCTCGTCGTCACTATTATTTCTCAGTTTACTTTGGAGCCTAGTGTTACGTTTTTCACACGCCATTATTGTCACAGTATTTCACATGACAACACAGAAGAACACAATTTGAAGAGCAAAAATAGGGGAACACATTAACATAGCACTGAAAATAATATCTAGTTAATTGCAGCTGCGAAATACTTGGTGCAAATCTACATGCATGCCACAACTGTTTTACTGTACAACAATGAAAGACTGCAACTACAAAGGAGATTTTCTGTACAATTACGCGCTAGCAATAAACAAAATCTACACTAATTACACAAACTACAAGAAAAAAAATCAGAAGATTCCAGTGAGGTATCCTCGGCTAAGGGTCGACATATGAAACTTCCCCTTTGAACAATTTATACATGACTGTGCTTAAACTGACGTAAAATATTTTTAGCGCAACGCAATCTGACTATCAAAGATCCCTGCAAAAGAATGGCCTTGACTAACATTAACCTATACCTTTCACAAATCACTTACCTCACAAAAATCTTCGCTACTCAAGCTACTGCAATACAGCGAGCGCCACTACTGCCAGCTAAATAAAAGATTCAAACTACTGAAGGCACTAACTACTGATAGGGGTAGTTAGCAAATGAAAGATATTAATAGAGAACAAACAATGTATTTACCTTAATATCATCACAAGTCATAATATATATATCAGTTCATGGCAAATTACAAACCTCCGCCATCTCTCTCCCCACATCCACCACTGCTGGCGGCTCACCTCCAACTGCGCAACGCTACGCGCTGTTCACAGCCAGCTGCCTAACACTACAATGGCGAGTATTACAACAATGCAAAGCAGCCACAGACTGCACACAGCACAGCCAGTGATTTTCATATTGAGCGCTACGTAATGTTGCCAATAAGAAAACATAAACAGCCTACTTATGTAGAGAAAACATAAACAGCCTACTTACAGACTAACATCAACAAAAGCAAAACGAGGCTAATGGAATTTAGTCAAATTAAATCAGATTAGGGGATGAGACACTTAAAGTAGTAGATGAGTTTTGCTATTTGGGCAGCAAAATAACTAATGATGGTCGAAATAGAGCGGATATAAAATGTGTACTGGCGATGGCAAGGAAAGCGTTTCTGAAGAAGAGAAATTTGTTAATATCGAGTAGAGACTTAAGTGTCATGACGTCCTTTCTGAAAGTATTTGTAAGGAGTGGAGCCATGTGTGAAAGTGAGAATGGACGATAAACAGTTTAGACAAGAATAGAATAGAAGCTATCAAAATGTGGTGCTAGAGAAGACCGCTGAAGATTAGAAGATTAGATGGGTAGATCACGTAACTATGAGAAGGTACTGAATGGAATTGGAGAAAAGGGATTTGTGGCACAACTTGACTAGGAGGAGGGATCGGTTGGTGGGACATGTTCTGAGGCATCAACGGATCGCGAATTTATTATTGGTGGGAAGCGTGGGGGGGGGGGGGGGAGGGGGGTAAAAATCTTAGAGGGAGATCAAGAGATGAATACACTAAGCACATCAGAAGGATGTAGGTTGCAGTAGTTACTCGGAGATGAAGAGGCTTGCGCAGGATAGAGTAGCGTGGAGAGGTGGATCAAGCCACTCTTTGGATGGAGGCCACAACAACAACAATGTGGTTTTATGACTGATGGATCACATATCCAGCTACTTTTACTACTTTACATTATACGAGGTTTTATGACAGGTGGGTCACGTAATCAGCTACTTTTACTTAAGCTTTTATTAATTTTATTTCTCATTGTCTGCGTAGCCGTGCAAGATAGAACCATGCCCTTTTCTTCTATTTCTATCTAATTTATGGATTTCTTCTTTTTGTAGACTATGTAATGATGTACCTAAAGGATGAAACACGTCATTGCCATTACATAATTTCGCATTCGAGTGTACTCATATAAACTGAAAATGAGAAACGAGACTACATATAACTGAAAGTCAAGTATAGACAAAGGGCTCCCCTGCCACAATCGAAGGACGCCTAAGATGACAAAAAATGGTAAGGAAATCTTCAGCAATAGATTCACCGTGGTCGCTGGGAATCCACTTAGTGGCGTTATAAGCCTTTGACTTTTATGTGGTGGAAAGGCCTCGTACGGGGTCCAGTCTTCCTCGTATGTCTTCCTCTAGAATAAAAAAAAGCAGCGGAACTGCCAGTTAGTCCGCCGAAGTGGCAGAAAGCTGGAAGTCACACGACATTAGTGTATGCTGTTAACATGTACGCCGTTTTCCTGACAAACAAAGCGGAGGAAATTATTTAAAAGTTAGGAGACAGTCTCAGATCCCAAGCACTTGAGTTCGTTTTTATGAGACGAGAACACGATGCCATGTCTATGTCCGACCATCGGCACACAGCGTGAGCCGTGGACTGGGAAGTGGTGCCGCAGTTGGGAGCCTCGCTCTGCGGGGGGCGTGTGTACTGGGCTCGCCTCCGGGGATCATTAGCGGGCGACAGCGTATAGAGCATAGATTACGTTTCACCTTGATAGTATCAACAGCGTTAATTGATTAACCATTAGGGCGCCCTCTCGCGCAGCGCGGGACACGCTCAGCGGCGTGAATGCGGCACGCGGACCCCCCCGGTAATGGCTCCCGCCGTCTGCTCTGCGACCTGTCGCGCTGACCGTGTTACGTCACGTGTCGGCCAGGCCGCCACGCCACCGCCCGATGGTCAGTCGCCATCAGAAAAGGACTTTAGTGGAAACGAAACTGTGAACCACCACTGCAAGTGACCGTCACAGGTCCCCTAAAAATCTCAACCCTTCACCACAAGTTAATTTCTCCAGAACTTACAACCGTGTCAGATACAGCAGTTCCTAGAGATACTGTATCTACCCTGTAAATCACTGCGATGTGTATAGCTAATAGCAAAGATTGGTTGCCCATTCCACAAGTGGTACAGGGTATGCTACAGGTTGTTTTAAAAAAAAGAACTTGTATATTTATTAAACTGTAAGACATACAAGTATGAAAATTGGAAGATCTATACAAATATCTCAAGGTTAGATTACAGGTATTCAGTATGTCCTCCACTAGTGACACGCACGTCATCACATCGATACTCGAAGTCCTCCATACTCGAGTAAGCATGACCATCGTCACTGAAGTTATGGAAGTGCGGACCTGGTTCCTCAGCTCTTCTAGTTTCTGCGATAGTGTTGGTGCTTAAACATTGTCCTTAATGGTACCTCGGGCAACGGCCTTGCCGCAGTGGATACATCGGTTCCCGTGAGATGACCGAAGTTAAGCGCTGTCGGGTGTGGCCGGCACTTGGATGGGTGACCATCCAGGTCGCCATGCGCTGTTGCCATTTTTCGGGGTGCACTCAGCCTCGTGATGCCAATTGAGGAGCTACTCGACCGAATAGTAGCGGTTCTGGTCAAAGAAAGCCATCGTAACGACCGGGAGAGCGGTGTGCTGACCACACGCCCCTCCTATCCGCATACTCAACTGAGGATGACGCGGCGGTCGGATGATCCCGATGGGCCACTTCTGGCCTGAAGACGGAGTGCTTGAAATGACACCTCACAGGAAGAAGTCACAGGTCGTCAAATTCGGTGACGTGGATGCGAACTTAGAAGAGCTTAGGAGCCGGCTGTTTAACGGCCAATCCAACGGCTCTGTAGAGTTCTATTCACATATTCACGCACTTCGACTCCAGTGAGGGTGCACCGTCTTCTTCAAAACTGAAGTTTACTTTGTTCGTCCTCCGAAACAAACAGTTCTGTAAACAGGAAGATGCTGATGACCATTAACCGTGTTTCTATCAAAGAAGATTGGTTCGAAAACAGATGGTTGAACATCACACAAAACACACTGAGATGCATCTCGTACAAGTTCAGTGTGTGTTATGTGGGTTATGTAGGCCCCACATTCGAACATTGTGTTAGTTGCTTCATCACTGAACACGATGCACTGTGCGCAAGTATTATCACTGTCAACAGCATTCCGAAGCTCATCAGAAAATGCCACAAGTTTGCTCGTATTGTCATGACGTGGAGCCTGTAACAGCTGCAATAGGTATGAACCCAAAACCAACCGATGCCTCAAAATACCCCAAATTATTTTAGTGAGCAGTTATAACTCTCGACTGACACGATGACTTGATTTTACAGGATTACGTAGGAAAGCGGTCAGAATTTAATTAGGAGGGCGGCCAGGACTCCTTCCTTTACATGCAGGTCGTTCTGTGTCTAACTGTCAACACTGTCTGTGAGTATTCCATCCATTCGGAGGACCAGTTCGATACCTCAATATGAAACGTCTCTGCACTTTAATCACAAAATTACACTTCGCAAACTCGAGAACACAAATGAATTCTGCTGCGGAATAGCCATTTTGCGACATGGGACGGTAACCAGGCAAACAGTAGATAACTGACATCTAGCGGAGATGAATATAAAGTAGACAACATTTTCGTTCCTCCAGTAACCCAATCGTGCCGCAACGGTCGATAGTTTTGACGACGTGACATTTTGTAATACGTATATTCTTTTTGAAACATCCTGTACATGGACCGAGAGTGTGGGAAGGCGATGAGAATAGACTGAGCTGTCTTTTAGCGACGACAGGTAGTTGGGAGTACCGTATCAGATTTAGTGCCAAGGTACGTAGCTTCTACTATTAATATTTAATCTATAAACGAGGTGCGGCCATGTGGGAAACTGTTAGGACAATGTTCTATGCGTAGAAGACTATATTTCATTTCGGCAAGATGTGTGTGCCACGAGTGATTATTTCACTCAATTAAATGTGAGTTAAAGTTTAACATCGAATCGGGGAACGTTTGTACCCAGTCTAGTACGCTATGCAGATGGTGAACACGTGTAGATCACGACTGCTACATTTCACTTAAGAAAGTAACCTACAGTTTTATTCTGAGTATTCTGAATAGGCTGAAGATTTGAAGCGAGGAATCATGTGAATTGTTACGGTGTATGTTTTATTAATGTTATTGTGTTCGAAGGACTGTCATCAGATTCCGTGACCGTTACTGAGATTAGTCAGTTCAGACTATAGTATATCCGGTTGCACAGTGATATACGCTAAAGAGGCAGATAGTCACAATAACACAAGTTTATTTCCGTATCACAGCGTTAGTAAAATCCTCAATGTACTATGGAGGTAAAATATGTTTGAGCCTGAAATTTTCCACAAACGAACCAACAAATTATAGTTATACAATGATAAGCTAACTAAAAATTCCTGAATCCCAAAACAAATAATTAAGTTCCCCAACATGTGGAGTTAACCACAACACTCTTTAAAGACGAGTCTAATACTGTAATCCGAATAAAGTTGAGTTCAGCATGAAGCAAGTCGGTGTTTTAGGGTCTGAATATAAAGTCCACACTCTACTCGTGGAAAGGAAACACTTTCACAGCGTCTTGCAATAGTATTTCACAGGGGAAGCATCAACAGTGAAACAGTTTGGAACGGTTTGCAAACCTGGCAATGATAGACGCACAAAGGTAAGTCTTGGCATTATCTTGTCGGTGAAGAAAACGAATAGTAGAAATTACACCAAGCACCAGTTAGCACGTCACCGAGCACACTTAGAGTCCAGACAGAGGAGGCGGAATGCCGTTCTTGAAGAAGGTGGTGAAGTTCTGAGCGAGGCGTAAGGGAGATCTTCTGGTCGGTTGTTGGCTGCGATGGAATTACTGTGCTAAGCTCGAGCGCCCGCATAAATAGCTGCCTTGTAGAAGGATCCATGTTGACCTATTTTCGGCACATGACCCTCATATGCAGGAAAAACTGTGATACGTCGACGACCCCTACCGTCTCTATGCATGCCACCTGGTGGCCTGGCCGTAACGCTGTTGTCGCCGCCTACTGGTCTGGAGCTCGCGACAACCCAGATGACTCGGATGTTGCGCGGGGTGCAGACGGCGCCTGATATGTAGGCCGCTACGGCAGACTGACTCTCACTGTCGATTGTGTAAATGATTTTTCCTCATTTTGGTTTGAATTAATAAATGTGGTGGCACCCCATCTATCGAGACTTCATTGTGGCATTGTCGCAGTATAGCAGAAATGCATCCAAAATTCACTCTCTAAATCACGTGTTACCAGTTCGTGCCACAGAGAAGAAATGCAATGCAAACATCGAGGCTGATTTAGAAGAGATGAGATAATCAAGCCTTTACTTGGTTATCTAAGGAAGAACAGTGCCGTTTACTAGAACTTTCCTTTGTACTTCGTTCAACTGAGCGTACCACATATAATCTTCCGCAAACTAGAACTTGTGCGGTTAGTGTGTCCTTGTGAGGTTATTGTGTCCTACATAGAAGTGTCTCGCGGCACGAGTTCCTTCTCATTTTGGCAGGGGAAGCAATAGAGGCTTTTGTGGGATAGTATATGTGTATTTTCAATCGGCAGCCTGTTAACGTTTTTCAGAATTCCGCTGAATATTTTACTAGCAGATAATTTGTAGAGGGATGTATTTTCCCAATACCTTTACCTACAACTGAGCCTATTTGCTCATTGTATTTCATATTCCCGTCAGGTGATACACCCAGCTGTATGAATTGACCTCTTCTGGCTGTGACTCATTGATGTTGCAGTCATATGGCTTTAGAGAAAGCTTTTAACAATGTTGACTGGAATAAACTCATTGAAACTGAAGTTAGAGATAAAATAAACAGAACTGACTGTTATCTACAAGGAGAAGAAATAATATTTTGAGATTTGCCAGAGACATTGTAATATCGCCAGAGACATCAAATGGCTTGCAAAAGCAGTTGAACGGTACCTCATAAGATGCATGTTAACAAAAATAAAACTACATTAACAGAGTGTTGTCAAATTAAATAAGGCGATACTGAGGGAATTAAATTAGGAAATAATACACTAAAAGTAGTCAGTGATGTTTGGTATTTGGACAGGAAAATGATGAACGGAGTAGAGAGTATGTAAGAAGCACACTGGTTGTAGCAAGAAAGGGAGTCCTGAGATAGAGGAACTGATTAACATATGACTTAAATTTAAGTGTAATCAAGTCTTTTCTGAAGATATTTATTTAGAGAGTAACCTTGTGCTGAAGTGAAACACGGATAATAAGCAGTTCAGATAACAAGAGAATAGAAGCTTTTGAAATGTGTTACAGGAGGTTGCTGAAGATTAGATGGGTAGATAAAACCATTGTTGACGAGCCACTGAATCGAACTGTGTAAGGCTTCTAGCTTATTTTTGGTATTCAATGAAAATGACGTGTCCGTTTTTTTTATTCGATGCTTCATACTTCGCACCTGTACACGGGAATATTTTTCAAGCAGAAGTCTTCAATAGTCGCTAGGTCACGCTAATGAGGTTCTGGGTACAAGCAATGTGATGTTTGGTTGTCAGTAGCATTGTCGTTGCCATTGAGCATTCAGTGAGAACTAAGACAGGGAGTCGGGTGTTACGCTGCTCGGTGGTCTGGAAATAAGTAACCGAACATAGAGATGCAAACGAGGAGTAAGTTGCTTTTTGGAAATAAGATGTTGTAGAGATGGATTAGGGAAATAGGAAGATATTCAGGTAAAGTTGTCGCTGCATTGCTTGCTCGTGTATGCAGATATTCATGTAATGTTGTTACTGCATTTCTTGCTCCCGCATAATTTATCATGTGTTTGAAAATGGCCAATATTTAGCACGATTTTTTCTTTATAGGTTCGGGTCAGTTAGTTTGATTGTTAAGACGTGATAAAACAAATTTATGTGCTTAGGTAACTAGGACTCAGAGTTACAGCTTCACCACTTCTTTACCATTTCAGTAACGTGTTATATTAAAAAGTGAATTTTGTGAAGTTGGTCGTAATGATCAACGAATAAGATTCATAATAAAATTTTGAATGCTAATCTCTTTCCAATCATATAGTAAGTGGAGTTTCTTCCATCGTCTGCTCACGAAAGTTTAATTTTGTAACTGTAGGTCGTCCCAATGCACTTAGCGGAACACATGATGTGCTTAACATTGTTGCTTTTCCTTGCATTGCAATGGAAAAAATTTCTTCAGCTGGTTTGCTGCTACGCTTTCGAGTAGTAGCTCAAAAATGGTTCAAATGGCTCTGAGCACTATGGAACTTAATATCTGAGGTCATCAGTCCCCCAGAACTTAGAACTACTTAAACCCAACTAATCTAAGGCCATCACACACATCCATGCTCGAAGCAGAATTCGAACCTGCGACCGTAGCGGTCGCGCGGTGCCAGACTAAAGCGCCTAGAACCGCTCAGCCACACCGGCCGGCTCTAGTAGAAGCGTGTTTCCGTTACCACAAGATAGTCATCAGAATTTGTTAGGCAGCTTAACGTCAGTCAGCGCACTGAAGCTTTATATTTCAATATTGTTGTCAGATTCTGTTCAGTAAAGTTTAGTTCAGATCTCATTTCCTTTGGCAGACAATCTTATTCTTATAGCACAGTGATAGATACGCGTATGACATTTGCTGTCGGGGATTTTATTTACTCAGTTACTTTTCATGAATTTATAGTGCACTTACACAGAATAATTTTGGATATTCAGTCTTCCATTATTTGACATGTAATTTTATGTAGAATTTTTATTCTGTTTGTTTCGTGTGTTGAAAGTTGAAAATAAGCTCCGTAACGTCACTCATTGTAGCACTGTTCACTGCAGTGAACAATACGGAATTTTACAGGATAGTTTATATACTATACAGTTTTACGTTTTCTTGTTATTGTTGGTAAAAGTTAATTGCGACTTAGCTACACAGTTTGATGTGGATTTAGTGACAAACCACAACTAAACAGATGCAACTGGGGAGAAAAAAAGATTGGCACAATGTCACTGAAAGAAAGGATAGCTTAACAGAATTTACTGAGGCACCAAGGGGTTAACTTGGTAGTGGAGAGAAGTGCATGTGGAGAAAATTGTAGAGGGAAACCAAGGGATGAATACAGGAGCAGGTACAGGTTGCAGTAGTTATACAGAGAGAAAAGGCTTGCATAGTGTAGACTGGTGAGGAGAGCTGCATCGACGAGTCTTCGGACTTAAGACGATAGCGACAGCAGCAGCAGCAACAACAACAACAACAACAGGATACTATTTATTTGCTTTTTCTGAAGTGCACAGTCGTGCACACATGTTACTTACATCCGAAAAAAGTCAGTCACTGTAGCAGCCAGTGGTATGCTAGCTGTTGGACCCGGCCTTTACAGAGAGTGGACAAAAGTCATGGGATAACTCGTAATATCGTGTCGATCCCCTTTTATCCGGTGTAGTGCAGCAGCTCGACATGGCTTGGACTGAAGTCGTTGGAAGTCCCCTGCAGAAATATTGAAGCCCTTGTATCCGTCCATAATTGTGTTGCGTTGCAGGATTTTGTGTACGAATTGACCTCTCGATTATGTCCCATAAATGTTTGACAGGATTCATGTCGGCTTTCTTGGTGGCCAAATAATTCTCTAGAATAGTCCAGAATGTTCTCCAAACCAGTCGCAAATACTTACGACCCTGTGACATGGCGCATTGTCATGCACTATAGATCCATCGTTGGTCTCCAAGTAGCCAAAAAAAACTATTTCCATTCAATGATTGGTTCAGTTGGACTAGAAGACCCAGTCGATTACAAGTAAACACAGCCCACACCATTATGGAGCAATCATCAGCGTGCACAGTACCTTGTTGATAGCTTGGATCCATGGCTTCGTGGAGTCTGCGCCACGCTCGAACACCATCATCAGCTCTTTCCAACTGAAATCGGGACTCTTCTGACCATGGCACGGATTTCCAGTCGTCCAGGGTCCAACAGATTCGGTCATGAGCCCAGGAGAGGCGATGCAGAAAAAGTCGTACTGTTAACAAAGGCACTAGCGTCAGTCGTCTGCTACTATGGCCCATTAACACCAAGTTTCGCCGCAATGTCCTAACGGATGCGTTCGTCATTCGTCCCACACTGATTTCTGCTGTTATTCGTCTAGCGCTAACAACTCCACGTACCGGGTGGTCAAAAATTCAGTATAAATTTGAAAACTGAATAAATCGCGGAATAATGTAGATAGAGAGGTACAAATTGACACACATGCTTGGAATGACATGGGGTGTTATTAGAACCAAAAAAATACAAAAGTTAAAAAAATGTCCGACAGATGGCGCTTCATCTGATCAGAATAGCAATAATTAGCATAACAAAGTAAGAGAAAGCAAAGGCGATGTTCTTTACAGGAAATGCTCAATACGTCCACCATCATTCCTCAGCAATAGCTGTAGTCTAGGAATAATGTTGTGAACAGCACTGTAAAGCATGTCCGGAGTTATGGTGAGGCACTGGCGTCGGATGTTGTCTTTCAGCATCCCTAGAGATGTCGGTCGATCACAATGCACTTGCGACTTCAGGTAACCCCAAAGCCAATAGTCGCACGGACTGAGGTCTCGGGACCTGGGAGGCCAAGCATGACGAAAGTGGCTGCTGAGCACACGATCATCACCAAACGACGCGTGCAAGAGATTTTTCACGCGTCTAGCAAAATGGCGTGGAGCGCCATCCTCCATAAACGTCGTACGTTCCAGCAGGTGTTTATCAGCCAGGCTGGGGATGATGCTATTCTGTAACATATCGGCGTACCTCTCACCCGTCACGGTAGCAGTTACAAAACCAGAATCACGCATTTTCTCAAAGAAAAAAGGCCCGATAACGGTAGATGTGGTAAATCCAACCCATACCGTGACTTTCTCATCGTGCAATGGAGTTTCAACGACAGTTCTAGGATTTTCGGTAGCCTAAATTCTGCAGTTGGGGTCGTTGACAGACCCTCGGAGCGTGAAATGAGCTTCGTCGGTCCACAACACGTTACTCAACCAATCGTCATCTTCCGCCATCTTTTGAAACGCCCACACCGCAAATGCCCTCCGCTTCACTAAATCGCCAGATAACAGTTCTTGGTGCCGATGGATTTTGTACGGATAGCATCGGAGGGTACGCCTCAGTGCCAACCAAACAGTAGTGTATGGAATGCCGGTGCGACGTGCGACCGCACGAGCGCTGACTTCCCCGTGCATAGACGAACCCGCTAAAGTCTCCGTTTCTTCCTGAACTGTCTCAGCAGCTTTACGCTTTGTGCTCGGTCGGCCACTACGGGGCCTGTCGCCTAAAGAACCCGTGGCTTCGAACTTCGAAATCATTCTCGCCACAGCTGAATTTGTCAACGGACCTATACCCGTTCGAATCCCCTTCCTATGGCGATAGGATCGTAACGCTGAACTAGCACATTCACCATTCTGATAATACAGCTTCACTGAAAGCGCCTTTTCAGGTAACGTCAACATGCTGCGACTGCTGACACATCTGATTCTCTCTCTCATTACAGCTCCGTTTATACACGATTGTCATGCGCAGTCACTGACGTTTTGCTGTCCAGCGCCATATGTCGGACATTTTGTGAACTTTGTTTTTTTTTTGTTGGTTCTAATAAAACCCCATGTCATTCCAAGAACGTGTGTCAATTTTTACCTCTCTATCTACATTATTCCGTGGTTTATTAAGTTTTCAAATTTATACTGACTTTTTGATCACCCGGTATATGCCGCTGCTCTCGATCTGAAAGTGAAGGCCATCGGCCAATTCGTTGTCCGTGGTGAGAGGTAATGCCTGAAATTTTGTGTTCTCGGCACACACTTGCCACCGTGGATCTCGGAATACTGAAGTCCCTAACGACTTCCGATATGGTGTCTCCCAGATGTCTACATGCAACTACCACTCCGCGTTCAGAGTCTATGAATTCCCGTCGTGTGGCCATAATAACGTTGGGAAACTTTCGCATGAACCTCCTGAGTAAAAACTACAGCTCCGCCAATGTACTGGCCTTTCCTATCTTGTGCACGCGATACTACCTCCGTATGTATATGGGCAAATGACTGCTGCATGACTTACGTCATGTCTGTGTATTTTGTCGTCCCGCGTGTTCATTACGACATAGCTGACGTGCAGCGCTGCCCCGTGGATTAGGGGGTGGCCTCTGAGCAATGCGGAGGCCAGATAAAATTTTGATGCACCTCGCCGCCGTGTCGCGGTGTCTCCTGCCGCCGCTGCTGCTGCCCTCCTCTCGATCCCACAGCTCATTAGGGGCAGCTGCTGGCTTCTGGCAGGCGGCACAGCAAGGCCTTTTAATTAGCGGCCACGCCGCCCAGGGCACACGCCGCGGCGGTTCCCAGCCCCGTACTAACAGCCTGCCGCCTGTATCCCAACCCAGTGTAGCCACGCCACCAGCGCACTTTGCGCGTCTGAATTATATCGTTTCCTCCTCTTATTATAAGTTGCGTATAGGCTCCGTTGGTGGACTACGCGCCTCAGTGTGGTATGTGTCTTTAATACGATGAAGTATGTGTGGTCGTTTCATATTAAACCTTTCCGGAGACGTGCTACTACGTTTTGATGTACGTGACTGTTTCCACTGATGTACAGCAGTCGTTAAGTCAAATAATAATCGATTTTTCCATGTATTCAAGTGAAATACGATACATCTGTGAATTTCGAGGGTCAAGCGCTAAACCCAGAGCAAAGCGTCGATCCCCTGCAGATCTCTCATTTCGCTACAATTTTCAAGTGTTGTCACTTCTTTTTACGCAACAGCATCGTTATCGAAAAGCCTCATGGCCGGCCGGAGTGGCTTAGCGGTTCTAGGCGCTACAGCCTGGAACCGAGCGACCGATACTGTCGCAGGTTAGAATCCTGCCTCTGGCATAGATGTGTGTGATGTCCTTAGGTTAGTTAGGTAACTAGTTCTAAGTTCTATGGGACTGATGACCATGGAAGTTAAGTCCCATAGTGCTCAGAGCCATTTGAACCAGTTTTGAAAATCCTCGTGGAATTCCTGACGTTATACACTACAGCCCAGTCAATGAAAACCAAGAAAGGTCGAAAATTTTTGCACAAACAGTGCTGCCGGAGAAACAGCTGCGACTGAGCATTATAGCAGAGATTGAAAATAACGCTTCGGTTGGAAGCTTTCTTTTAGTTTTCAATTCTCATACCATGACCAATTTCGGGCCATTATATGCCTATGATTAGGTGTAATAATTTTGTGTTTTGCTACCCCTAACGTCATGATGGAGTCTATAGAAGGCGGTGTACCACCAGCGAATGCACAGCACGGACTCTGTGCTGTGCGTTCGTCAGTGGTACAGGGCCTCCTATACTCTTCATTGAGCCACTGGGGGTAACAACACAGAATTATCTAACTTGATGATGGGCATGTAATAGCCCGAAATCGGTCGTGGTCTGAGCATTGGAAAATAAAAAACCCTTACAAGTGAAGTAATATTTTCAATGTTTACGCAAATTTTTACAACGGTAGGAGGGAGTGACGTGAAAAACATACTGACCGATGCTGTGTGTGTGATGCGCTGGTGGCGTGGGAACTCGTTTAAGGATCAGTTTTTTTTAAGCTTTTCCCCAATAATTCGAGAATTGCAGCTTCTCGCGTAAATTATTTCCAGTAAAAAATTAAACTACATAAAATTTTCTACAAAAGAGTGTCTTACCCACTGAGAAAAAGTAAGAAAACGTAAATCAGATTCAGTGTAGTAGCGAAAATCGGCAGAGTGCCAGGCTCCACTCTACGGAGCGTACACAGCTAGCGCTAGGATTGCGGCGTCCACCAGATGGGATGAGAACGCAGCGGCATTACATTCTGTCATTGACAAGTATACTCAGTTCACGTACAGACCAAAATAATGGAAGGGAAAGTTTTCCGAAGTAAAAAAATGGTTCATATGGCTCTGTGAACTATGGGACTTAAGATCTGTGGTCATCAGTCCCCTAGAACTTAGAACTACTTAAACCTAACCTAAGGACATCACACACATCCATGCCCGAGGCAGGATTCGAACCTGCGACCGTAGCGGTCTCGCGGTTCCAGACTGAAGCGCCTAGAACCGCTCGGCCACACTGGCCGGCTTCCGAAGTAACGGCGAGCACAGGGCTAGAACAGGATAGAGAGAGGTATTCTAGAAACGAAACCTGTACGTCACGCGAAGCCAGTAATAGTCTAGAAACGCAATACATGGACAGACTCTCTCCCCTTCTACCCAGCCAACGGAAAGTTAAAGTTTTTAAGGACGAGTGTAAATTAGAGCCAGTGAGGCGATAACACGCCTTCAGAATCACTTCATGTCAGACGGGGATGAAGGGGAAAGGCTGAACAAAACTAGGGAGCACGGCGCTCCTCGACAGAGTCTAAGAGAAACAGAGAAACAGAGAATTAGAGGCAGAGAGTCAGGGCTGCCGGAAGCTCGAAAAGGGACTAGAATCGATGTACTCAGATTCCCGTAGAGTGGGTGCAGTACCAATTGAGAGTGATATTCAGTACATGTGGAATGGTGCCTTCAAATCACCGCCTCTGTGTAAATAACTGATTTCTTTGTGGAAACGATGCCCAACCAGTATTAGTGGCAGAAGAGAAGCCAGTTTCGGAAATAATCTAGGAATTGTAATGCTCTTCTTGTAGAGATCATTTCAAGCTGCTTTTCAGTCTTTATCCTATTGTGCAAGAAGGAATAGCAAGGTTAAGACTCCCACTGTAGGCCGGCGGGTTGGTTGTCAATAATAATAGTAATAATTTGTCATAGGAGGAAATTGTAATTGTTGTAAATACGGTTCGCCGTCTTTTATGAGAGCATGGCAACTATTTCTGAGGTCAGCCAGAAAGGGATGGAGAATATACTGACCATAGTTCCCAGTCTGCAAGTCCACATTCTTGTCTAGCCTACTGTAAAAAATGTTTCTATTCTCTATTCGCTCAGCGGGATCAGGACTATGATTATAAATGATGATTTTGAGTTCTAATTGATGCATATATGTAGTAAAGTTTCATGTGCACAACACTGTAATATTCACTATGTTCATACTGGCAGTAAATATCTCTATCCTAAGCAGCACTATAAGCGGTTCAGGGGCCAACTCTACGGTAAGTTCCTACTAAATTGTGTTTCGTCCTGACTACTGATAATCAAAATAAATGCTCGCCACAAAAGTGGAAAATAAATGTCACCACTTGCCACGTGGATTTGTTAACATTATGGGTGGCACACCAACAGTTACTTTTGAGAAATCTAAGCGATCGAGGACGGTGTACAGTCCTTGCGAGTTCACTTTCTATTATTACTGAAAATCAGCGTTTTGTAACAGACTGTCTTTGAAGTCATCCGGGGCAGCGCGCACTCCGGCGTTTGACTGAAGCTGATCTTTTGGTGCCTGGGTGCGAAGTTAAACCCAGTCTTGCCTCTCGGGTTGTATTTATATATGTGCCGCAGCGGACGGCCAAGGGAACACATGCTGTCATCCGCACTATGCACACACTAGCAGTGTCTAAACAGCTGCTTTCTCGGACACACCATATTTAATAACAATGTTATTTATCAATTTAGAATACTCGTAATTTTTGTTTGCATGTAGTTAAGTTGGTTAAAATCACAGAAAAAGTTTTAGTTCGCCTGCATTTAAAGTTTGCCTTCTAGAATTTTTAGATTGGAAAAGACAGTAGAGCATGATCTCTGAACTACAACTTTAACAGACTTTGTAATGGTTGATATTTACATCAAGGTCCTAAAACATGTTGTAACTGTATTATTTGATAGGTTTCAACACGTGCTGTAACCAAAACTTTCTAGAATTATTATAGCAGATACAGGACGTTTCTGTTCCAAACTTAGTTTTAATTAAATTACTCGAAAACTATTAGAGATAGCTTAATGGGGTCACGTAGTTATTATTTTTGTATTGAACTGAAGCGTCATACAAATTTTCACATTCCTAAATTTAATCCTTAGCGCCTTCAATTTTTCTTGAAAACTTGGATTCTGACCAAAATATTGCTTTAATCGCGTTGAGACTTCTACCAGTTAATTTTGACATACATCTGCATATTATGACCAATTTCTGGTTTCCTAGCTTTATTATTTACCACCCCTTTTTTTTCTTAAAACGATGAATTTAGGTAAAAATATTGATCTAATCAACCTGAGACTTGCAGTTCAAACATTATTACACTAAAGCTTGTGTTGACAAAGTTTGAAAAAGACACTTTAACTTTTAATTTCATTCTTAATTATAGTGCAATACTTGTATGCTACGCACAGAAGCGTTATGGGAACGTGGCGCTACTAGCAGTGAACTGGGGTAAGTCTCGGCACACCCGATCGCCTCTGTATCTCTCAAATGATACAGCGCTTGTTTCGCCACATCACTCTCATAGGTCAACCAACTAATTTACTTCCAGCGACTCCTGTCTCTCAGTCCCCGAAGACACTCACGTTTGAGTCACACCAAAAGTTCCTATTCGCTTGTTTCCTGCGACTAACGGTCCGACATTGCAGGGGATGGAAAAATCGCGTTTTTATGCTATAAACTTAACATTTATTGACAAATGAAGTGGGTTAAAAAGAAACATTACATGTGTGTACCACGTTAAAGTGCAGTATAATCATGTTAAAGAATAAATTGTGGTCCAGGGATGCTTCAGGCTGAAGGAGGGATATGCGAGGTAGAAGCGTGAGGGAAGGGTGGTCGATGGATTGTTATCATGCACTTCCTCCTCCATAGGTCTGCAAACTGAAGATCGAACAGGTGATTTCCCAGTCTATCTACCCCATTACGTCAAAAGAAGCAATTACAGGGAGTTTCGCAAAGTGATACCGACCCTCCATAGTGCCTGTTACGAATCACTGGCGACTCACCGTTTACTTTCTACTAAATGCCTTCACATTACATGAAATGCAGATATGAGTTACTGGTAACACTAACGTAGGAAACGAACGTCGATGGAATCTGTGTAAATCTCTGCACGCTACTCTACACTGCTAGAGGAGAAACTGATTTTTAATCACCTGTCCGGCAGCTCTAGCGTTCTCTAGGCAAAAGCAACTTCCCTCATCAAGAGTACCGCTCGCTTTCCAGTTTACAGACACACTATACCTCCACAGTATTTTCTCTTCAGTTCGCTTTTGCGTGTTGCGTGTAGACAATATAACTTCACTGAGCAAATGTTACTATAGTGATATTTACGAAGTGAACTTTAAGCGCCTGCACCCCTATCCCCTTCATCTCCCCCCGCCTCCCCCCCCCCCCCCCCCGCCAATGTTAGTACCCCATTGGGTAGGATTTTTTGGTTAGCATGTTGTTCAAGGCACCACTTCCCTCCCCCCTCCCAGCACTGTAAAAAAAAATAGTCAACTGCACCAGTTTTTTCCTCCACTTTTCCTTCGTTGAATAGGCTACTAGGTAATTTATGTACTCGCATATTGCGCAGAACAAAGGGCCTATAACACTTCTTTGGAGTTACGCCAGAAGCTGTCATAGCACTGATGATTCCTCTCCAATATGCGTTGTTCTTTCTGTAACGACCTCTTCAGCTCAGTCACAATGCTGGTTTGATTTTCCGTATGCTCGTATTTCGTTCATTAGATGATCTTGCAGAATTTTATCGGACGCTTGATAAAGTCAAGCCATTTTGATTCTTACGCAGGAAGTTTTCGGTCTCCAGAAAAAGTAATACTTGAACCTTCATAGGTTTGGTCTGTAAAACTCAAGTACCAACCAAGGGGAATGCAGTTGTTGAACCGGATATTACACATGATATGTGTGAAAACCTCGGTTAAAGCAGGTTGATACTGGGTGTGCAACATCCGGCCAGACTGCCGTGTATTCATATTAGATGGAACATCAGCATCACGTCTCGTCGCACTTTCCATAACTGGGTGCTAATACAGTGATGAGGTCTGAGCGCTCATCTTGCGTTCATGAAGTTCGAACATATTATAGCCTTACTAAAACCGAATTTATTATTTATATTGAATTTATTAATGTGTACGCCAAGTGATTGCCATATATTAAAGTACATATACTGATTATTATTGAAAGAAAACGAAAAAATGTCCGAATATTTTAAACCATCAGTCAGTTGTTAGTAGAATTGTGAAATTACCGTAGTCTGCCATAAGTAAGCATTGACTACAGTAGTTCGCCTAGCAGCTTTAGTCAGTTAAGGTCGGACCCACATTACCTGCACGTTGTGTGTGTTGCATACCTATCGGGAGTTCGCCATAATGAACGCTTTTCTCACGCATGCGATTTCTTGCTAGATTTCCCTAAATATCGGAAGTGATGAACAGTCTAAAAACGGAGTGAGGATACACACTGACTAACCAAAATATTATGATCACTGCTCACCGCAACGTTGGAGGCTGCTCGGTGACGCGGTAACAAAAGTTTGTAAGCGGACGGGGGATCACCCTAGCGGAGATGTGGGCTGAAAATGGGGAAATACACTCCTGGAAATGGAAAAAAGAACACATTGACACCGGTGCGTCAGACCCACCATACTTGCTCCGGACACTGCGAGAGGGCTGTACAAGCAATGATCACACGCACGGCATAGCGGACACACCAGGAACCGCGGTGTTGGCCGTCGAATGGCGCTAGCTGCGCAGCATTTGTGCACCGCCGCCGTCAGTGTCAGCCAGTTTGCCGTGGCATACGGAGCTCCATCGCAGTCTTTAACACTGGTAGCATGGCGCGACAGCGTGGACGTGAACCGTATGTGCAGTTGACGGACTTTGAGCGAGGGCGTATAGTGGGCATGCGGGAGGCCGGGTGGACGTACCGCCGAATTGCTCAACACGTGGGGCGTGAGGTCTCCACAGTACATCGATGTTGTCGCCAGTGGTCGGCGGAAGGTGCACGTGCCCGTCGACCTGGGACCGGACCGCAGAGACGCACGGATGCACGCCAAGACCGTAGGATCCTACGCAGTGCCGTAGGGGACCGCACCGCCACTTCCCAGCAAATTAGGGACACTGTTGCTCCTGGGGTATCGGCGAGGACCATTCGCAACCGTCTCCATGAAGCTCGGCTACGGTCCCGCACACCGTTAGGCCGTCTTCCGCTCACGCCCCAACATCGTGCAGCCCGCCTCCAGTGGTGTCGCGACAGGCGTGAATGGAGGGACGAATGGAGACGTGTCGTCTTCAGCGATGAGAGTCGCTTCTGCCTTGGTGCCAATGATGGTCGTATGCGTGTTTGGCGCCGTGCAGGTGAGCGCCACAATCAGGACTGCATACGACCGAGGCACACAGGGCCAACACCCGGCATCATGGTGTGGGGAGCGATCTCCTACACTGGCCGTACACCACTGGTGATCGTCGAGGGGGCACTGAATAGTGCACGGTACATCCAAACCGTCATCGAACCCATCGTTCTACCATTCCTAGACCGGCAAGGGAACTTGCTGTTCCAACAGGACAATGCACGTCCGCATGTATCCCGTGCCACCCAACGTGCTCTAGAAGGTGTAAGTCAACTACCCTGGCCAGCAAGATCTCCGGATCTGTCCCCCATTGAGCATGTTTGGGACTAGATGAAGCGTCGTCTCACGCGGTCTGCACGTCCAGCACGAACGCTGGTCCAACTGAGGCGCCAGGTGGAAATGGCATGGCAAGCCGTTCCACAGGACTACATCCAGCATCTCTACGATCATCTCCATGGGAGAATAGCAGCCTGCATTGCTGCGAAAGGTGGATATACACTGTACTAGTGCCGACATTGTGCATGCTCTGTTGCCTGTGTCTATGTGCCTGTGGTTCCGTCAGTGTGATCATGTGATGTATCTGACCCCAGGAATGTGTCAATAAAGTTTCCCCTTCCTGGGACAATGAATTCACGGTGTTCTTATTTCAATTTCCAGGAGTGTACATTGAGATAAACCACTTTAACAAAGGTCAGATTATTAGTACGCAGAGCCTGTGAACGGGTACCTCGAAACTGGCGAAGCTGGTCGAATGTTCAGGTGCTACTGTTGTGAGCATCTACAGAAAGATATAGGACAGTGAAGCCACCACTAAGCGCTAAATGGTTGGACATCCAGGATTCTTCACAGAACGTGGGCTTCGGAGGCAGGTGGTCATAACGTTTTGGATAATAGGACTGGTAACCTGCAGAGCAGTTTTGTTCTGCACAGTTATCTTCCCGTTTGTTATTTAACAACAAACGGTATTTATAGCAAAACTGAACCTGTCCATGTTAATTACAGGCTTTATTCGAAAATTGTTGATTTGTAACGTGAAACAATCACCTGTTTAAAATAAACAAAGGAAACAATACAAATTTATGAAACAGTTTTAGAAAACGCAATTTCCTCAACAAAAAGACAATATAAAAAAACCGCAAAACAAAAATGTATTAAACACCGCTTCAATACTTCATCGAACTTATATAAAAAAATGTTCCTGTTATTCATAAACAACTTTCGCATTTATCAATAATAATGGGAAGCAATTGGCCTTGGTCATGATGAAGAACATTCTATTGAGTACAAAATAACAACGTAATTGCTTTGGTTACATGAAAGTGCAGATGTTACACAAATAACTAATTTTTATTACTTATAAAATGCAGTTCATATTCTGTTGTGGACTAACACTAAACGATGGGCTATTCTAAGTACGTGTAAAACAAACAACCAAACAAAGAAGAAAAAAAAATAAAGAGAAACCGCCAGCTTCCATTTTCTCTCTTACATGTTCATTTATATTTCTTTCCCTACGAATTTTACCAATAGTATAGGCAAAATTCACATTTCCAGCGTCATTTATGTAGTGTACCAGAATTACCGAACTATAGTTTAGACAGAGAGCAGCTCTAGTTGTTAGTAAAAATATCTATTTTCTAAATATTGTTTTTTTCTTTTTATAAGACAATGCACATGAAGTTATGAAGGATAACGTATAGGATGCGGAAGGATTTCTGTAACTTACGCAGAAACCAGACTGAATTTATAGCAATCGAAGGACATCAAATGGAGGCAGTAATTTGATGAGAATGTAGTGATTCAGCGTTCGTGAAGCGACGGCCTAATTGGCCGTCCTGTCGTATTTAACTCCGCAGTGATATTAATCACATTGAAGTTGATGCGATTTTGTTTCAATGTTAGCTTTAGTAAGTGAGTGAGTGACTAAGAGGTTCAGGGGTAACGTTTCTTCAGTAATGTCGTTTCATAACTCTATCTTGCAGTTAAGATTGCATGTCTACACAAGGGTAGCTTTCTTGCCTAGCGCCGGCCGATGTGGCCGAGGAGTTCTAGGCGCTACAGTCTGGAACCGCGCAACCGCTACGGTCGCAGGTTCGAATCCTGCCTCGGGCATGGGTGTGTGTCATGTCCTTAGGTCAGTTAGGTTTAAGTAGTTCTAAGTTCTAGGGGACTTATGACTTCAGAAGTTAAGTCCCATAGTGCTCAGAGCCATTTGAGCCATTTCTTGCCTAGCGTTTTGGTACCCTCGGCTCTTCTGTGCGGGACAAATTGCAAATCAATTCTATGTTCGGCAGCAGGCCAGCCGCACAACACTACCGAAGTATGAGCTTGGGAAATGTGCAGATGCGTTCACAGGCTACATGTGCAGCCAGCAGGGGCCTCGGAGACAGCAGTAGGTCTTTGTTCTTTACGGACTGTGTCGCACTGGCAGTCCAGGCCATCTCAGAGACGCAAGAGCGAACAGTGATGAGGGACAGAGATACGGCGTTAACTTAAGCCTCAGTCGCACAGACGGAAGATGAAATTTTATTGCAAATCTCTATGATTGGAAGTAGTATCTCGCGTGTCTGCAGTGGTTGGTCGGGTGCTGCGACAGAAGGCAGTGCACCTAGGCTGGGTGGAGAGTAAAAGTCTTCAGGTGGAGTACATTCGGCCACGGGTTTTGGAAGAGATCAGATTCAGTGTTCGCAGCTCGGTTCAGCGTGTGGAGACTGTCGCTGGTCTACGGAAGCAGAGCTGCTGCTGCATCCCGACACCGGCTGCACTGTGACCTGAGTCGGATGCAGTAAGGTCTGCGCATTGGGGATTTCAGATTAGATAATCGCTGGCAACATTAAATTGCGGAAACGAGGCTAGCCAAGTGGTGTTCACTTCCTTCCTTTCGTCTCGTAACCTGTCAGAGATGCACTGTCACTCGCTTACTGAAATCGATTTGCGAGATCGTGTGATGCAATGTTTGAAGCCACCTAACTGTTCCACTTTCTCATTTCAGCCCCGGCCTTCCCTCCACTAGCTAAAAACAACGTCAGTCTTTAGCTGTTTGTATCGCATTTTAAATTTATCCGTTTCACTGCATTAACCTTTTGAGATTGATTATACCATTCGCTAGATTAAAAGATAATGAATAAATTATGGAAATACAACCACTTAGATGTTGAATTGCTCGCCAAAGTGTATATCACCACATACTGCTATATCCTGTACTCATTAGTGTCCTGTGTACTGTAAGAGAAGGTTGTGAAAACGACCTAGTTTCTCTCTGCCCCGCTACCACAAAATAAACATATCACCTACGTACCCTACTTTCCCTATGCCTGATCCTTGAATTTTGCCGTTAAGAAATTCGCTATAACTGGACTTAAGGGTCTCACCATAGCCACACGATCTGTCTGTTCGTAGAACTCATCGTTCCGTTTGAAATACTTAGTTGTCAGGCAATGTTTAAACAATTCTGTTATATCGAGAGGAAAAATCCGATTCAGCTGTTGCAACACCTCATTGAGCGGAACCATAGTAAAATAGCGATACCACATCAAAAGATGCTGTATACAGAATCTGTACTTTACATATGCTGTATACACTGGTATATGTTATTTTCCCTGTGTTTGGCCACTCCTACATTTAGTTGTATTCGATACTCTTAGGTCCCTTAAAAATTATACATTTGTCTAATCGATAAGAAAAAAAGTTTAAATATTGCTGTTAAGTCCCGAAATGTTGTTACACAATAGGACCAGAAACTGATAATGACGAAGATAAAAAACGAGATGGCTCACTGTTTGAGATTGAGTGCCGTTGATAGAAAAAAAGATAATGGATTTAGCGGATCCGCACTCCACCACAATTATGCATATTGGTGTCTGCATATTTTAAAGCCATCAGCGTAAAAAGCTTGTGGTCCGCCGCATATTCATTGCTGCCCCGATCGGAGTGGCACTCGGTTTTAATTTCGTTTCGGATCAAGGACTCACATACGTAGTCTCCCAGTACACGAAACTCAGTACCGGAGTAACGTATACAGAGGAAGGAAGGTAAAGGTTAACGTCCCGTTGATATTAAGACCATTAGAGGCGAAGCACAAGCTCGTATTAGGGAAGAAAGCCGCCCGTACCCTTCCAAAGGGACCTCCACGACACTCGACGTAAGGGATTTAGGGAATTCACGGAAAACCTAAATCAGAGCGGCCAGATGGGGATTTGAACTCTCATCTTCCCGAAACGAGCACCGTGTCTTAACCACTGCGCCACATCACTCGTTCATACGGAGGAAACCCGCGAAAGCTGTATCATGAATGTGTGGATGTCTGTTGTCGTGTTAAATTTGCTGTAGGTTTGTTAATGTTATACACCTATGGAGTCCTTCACAATGTAACAGGTAGATTACATTCCTCAACTGGAGCCAGGGCTCAGCATCTCCCCCCCCCCCCTTCTCTTTCACCCCTCTAACAAAATTTGGCAGTCGAAACGGACTTCGATAATGCACAGTCCGAAGCACATAAGCTTGTGTAGTAGGCACACCTAGTCACACGTACTGCGTTGGTGACCATTACATGCTCCTGTGGCAGCTAGACCTGTTAAAAATGCTCAGTCTATAACCCACAAACATCTTACTATGAATCTTTCTAATACTCTGTACGCCATTAAGAACTGATGTTGTTTTACGAAGAGATTCAGTGCAGAATTTTGAATAATATTTTGTTTGTGCTTTCAGACCTGTAATTTCCGCAGTTGCACATCTTAAAGTTTCAGATGTCGTGATTTAATCGTTTAGAGTGGCAGGTGCATGTTAGGAGGACAGAGGAAAATACGGAATAATTAGACAGAGCACGTAGCTAGTTCCATCTTGGCTGTTATATCGAATCAGGTGTCATTTAAATGTTATTTCTAATAAGAAACTTCAAATGGTTCAAATGGCTCTGAGCACTGTGGGACTTAACATCTAAGGTCATTAGCCCCTAGAACTTAGAACTACTTAAACCTAACTAACCTAAGGACATCACAAACATCCGTAAAAATTAATTACATATCTATATGCATAGCGCTACAAAAGGAACGCCTAAAATCGCAATACGGCTCAAAATTGACGATGTAATATAACTGGTGTTATCCTGTTGGAAAAAATTAACAATACCACTCGAAATTAGTTGCAGACATACAGAAAATAAACAGTAAATCTACTTTGGATGATCCCTTCACCTACTAGTGTAAATAACTATCTCTGCTTCACTAGTGGCGGGAAAAAGACTGGAGTGGAAGGTACTATATTTTTTGCGGGAAATGTGTTCAATTGATGAGATTTTGGCGATGGACAGAGAGGTTCAAATGGTTCAGATGGCTTTAAGCACTATGGTACGTAACATCTGAGGTCATCAGTCGCCTAGACTTAGAACTACTTAAACCTTCTAACCTAAAGACATCACACACATCAATGCCCGAGGCAGCATTCGAACCTGCGACCGTAGCAGCTGCGCGGTTCCGGAGTGAAGCCCCCCAAGAACCGCTCGGCCACAGCGGCCAGTGGACAGAGAGGAGTTCAACAAGTATATTACCTGTAAGCATACAGCTGGGGAATGTGTCTAAACCATCCCACATGAGGAATGGAAGAAGGTGATAAAGGAAGAGTGCATGAGAAATACTTTTCAACAAATAACCACGACGCAGCGGGATGGACTGAAGACACATTTCACGATTCATAGAGACTTTGCCTGTGTTGGAGCTGTTCATGCTCCCGAAATGGTCAGGCAATCCACAGTGCAGGAGATTACTGCGCGCTCCTACGCCATACAATGGAAGTCAAATGAATATGTAGAACTGTTTCCACACGCAAGGGAAATATCTTAGACTTTGTAGCTAGAAACAGCCCTTGTCTTATCGATAATATCTCTGTAGAAATGGGGATTAGCGGTCGTGATGTCTATATAGCAACTATGATTACGTAAATTAATAAATCAGTCAAGAAGACCTAGGAGAGTATTTCTGCCAGACAGAGCAGATAAGCAGTTATTAGATAGTGAATTGGCATCACTTAGTTCTAGTAACATAGATGTGGAAGAATTATTGGCGAAGTTTGAGCCGATTGTAAATCGTGATCTGGAAAGTTATGTGCCTAGTGAGTGGATAATGGATGGGAAAGACCTACTATGGTTTCTGACGAAATTAGGCTGATTCTGAGGATGCGGAGGCTGTTGCATTCTTGGTTCAGAAGTTAGGAGAGATTCGAGCGTCTGTGAAAAGATCCATGCGCCAAGCATACAACTACCATCTTCACTCCTTAGCAAAAAATTTGGCAGTGAACCCGGAAAAATTCTGGCCTTACGTAAAATCACTTAGCTGGTCTAAGGCTTCCATTCAGTCGCTTGTTGACCAGTCTGGTGTGGCAGTCGAATATAGAAAAACGAAAGCCGAAGTTTTAAATTTCACGTTCAAGAAATCGTTCACGCAGGAGGATCGTACGAACATACTGTCATTTGATCATCGGACAGTCTTCCGTAAGGCCGGCATAGTAATAAGCATACCTGGCGTAGAGAAACAACTAACTGAAAGATTTGAAAGCACATAAACCTCCAGCTCCGGATCGAATCGCAGTTCTCTTAAATAAAGAGTACTCTACATAATAGCCCCTTTACCCAGTTTGTCATTATCGTGTATTTTTTGCGCAGCATAAAGCCCCAAACTTCTTGAAAAAAGCGCAGGCGACTGCAGTATAGAAGGGTAAAAGAACAGACTGGCAAAATTACAGACCAATATCCCTAACTTCTGTTTGCTGAAGAAACCTTGAACATATTCTTAGTTCGAATATAATAAACTTTCTAGACACTGAGAAGCTTATGTCGGTGAATATGAGCATGGTTTTAGAAAGTACTGCTCGTGCGAAACTAGGAGTGCCCTTTCCTAACATGATATACTGAGAACTATGGATGAAGGACAACAGGCAGTGTCCATATTTCTAGACTCCCAGAAAGCATTCGACACGGTGCCCCGTTACAGGCTATTAACGAAGGTACGAGCATACGGGGTAGGTTCCCAGATATGTGAATGGCCCAAAAACTTCCTAAGTAGTAGAAGCCATTACATTGTCCTCGACGGCGGGTGTTCATCAGAGACAAGGGTATCAACAGGAGTGCCCCAGAAAAGTGATAGAGCCGCTGTTGTTCCCTATATACATAAATGATTTGGCGGACAGAGTGGGCAAAAATCTACGGTTGCTTTCTGGTGATAGAATGGTGTACGGTAAGGTGTCGAAGTTGGGTGACTGTAGGAAGATACAAAACGACTTCCAGTTGGTATGATGAACGGCAGCTAGCCCTAAATGCGGAAAAATGTAATGTGATACGAATGAGTTGGATGATCAGACCTGTAATGTTCGGATGCAGTGTTACTAGTGTCATGCTTGACAGTTTAAATATCTGGGCGTAACGTTGGAAAGCGATACTAGGCGGAACGAGCGTGTGAGAACTGTGGTAGGTAAGGCGAATGGTCGACTGTGGTTTAGAGGGAGAATTTTAGGAAAGAGCGGTTCACCTGTAAAGGAGACCGCATATTGGACGCTGTAGTGACCCATTCTCGAGTACTGCTCGAGTGTTTGGGTTCCGTATCGGGTTAGAGGAAGACATTGAAGCATTTCAATGCTTGCCTGCTAGATTTGTTACCGGTAGGTTCGAACAACATGTAAGTGTTACAGAGATGCTTTGGCAACTGAAATGGGAGTCCTAAGAGGGAAGGCGAAGTCCTTTTCGAGAAACACCATTGAGAAAATGTAGAGAACTAGCAATTGAAGCTAACTGCTCAACGATTCTACTACTGCCGACATACACTGCGCGTAAGGACCAAGAAGATAAGATGCGAGAAATTAGGGCTCATACGGAGGCGTATAGACAGTCATTTTTCCCTCGCTTTATTTGTGAGTGTAACAGGAAAGGAACTGACAAGTAGCTACCCTGCGCCATGCACGATACGGTGGCCTGCGGAGTATCTATGTAGATGTAGCTGGTTGTATACTAACGAAGCCTTCGTAGTGAGTAACAGCGCGGTCACTACCTAGGACACCAGAATACTGTAGAAGGAAATAATTTCATCATCTTAAAGGTTGTCACCGTAGTGATTGGGACAGAGAACTTGCAGGGTGGTCGTATGTCAGATGCTGGACATGTATGTCCTGCAGTAGGGAATTAAATGCGTTGCATTCCACACGACTAATACTTCGGAAACCACAAGGCTTTACCATTATAGCGTTTTTAAGTGCCGAGCTGCGTAGTCTTAGTAGTGTCTGTGTTTATGCTCTACTTGCCGGTACCTTCTTGGTAGTGACTCCAGCAATGGAATAATGCTCCATAATTGATAGCACAGTTGATTTACGTAAAATATTTCAAACTCCATCTGTCTGGAGCTTAAGCCACATGTTTATCCTTAACCATCCATTATATCATCACGACACTCTCATGTCTACTATACACCCATGAGTTGTGCTGACCTCCGCAACATGTGCGCACCTGGAAAGATCTTGTGTACTTGGATGGGTGCTGTGGGTAAGACTGGTGCAGAACAGTCTTTGCTGAACAGCAGTTATGGACTCAGATCGCTCTGTACCTAGACGAGATGTAGAATTCTGCAGGTGTACTACCCTCCCACTTCTTGTCAGTTCAGATTAAATTGGTGACAGTTCCGCAGAGAGGGTTGGTCAAGTACAATGCTACGAGATCTTTCAGTCTTCGACGAATGTGAGAATACTCTGTGACTCCCATCCATATAGGGAATGATGGCCAGTCGTACTCGTAAATTAGCATCGGTGTATGACGCTGTCTGGTATACTTTGGTTTAGCTGACCGAATGGACATATTGTTCTGCCATCTGTCTACATTCGTAGTCTGGTATATGGTACTCACAAGGTACTGGAGGGATCTTTTAACGATGACGCAGAAATTGGGAAACATTCTGCCGAGTCATTGGCGGGCGTTGAAATTATGCAAAACCGGCAAAATTTCTAAAATTGATTGTGATATCAACTGCGGTGCTTATTATAATACATCACTCCATATCGACAGTGTCTTTTCCATCCCATCAATCCACTGGCACACTGTTGATTTCGACGTTCGCGCCATTTTTGAAATTCCCACCATTTTTTGAATTTCTTGCCATAACTCAAAATTCCCCCCCCCCCCCCCCCCCCATTTGGATGGTGATGAAATGAAGGTGGAGAGGATGGCAGAGGAGGGTGAAGGTACCCAAGTGCATGCTGTGGAGAGCTCCTGACGTCATTTGGGGTATGGTTAATTGACCAATTAATTAATTTGCATGATGAAACTGATTTAAATTTTGTATCGAAATTGCGCTAGAAACGGCTCTGTCCCTGTACTTACTTACACAGTTTGTTCAGTATTAACACTCGAGACATCGATGAGATGCTCTACAGTATCAGATTTGCATGTGGTGGCCGAAATCGGAACAATTTCTTTTCAGCGTAAATCGGTTACGCATTGACGCATTATTATACCTACTATGTTTCGCTGCCATACGATAATTACAGCTCAAACTGCGCCTTCGTAAGTAGCGATACTTGCCTCAACTTATGTATGTCTAAGTGCAACAAAAAGTATTGAAATACTGATACATAAATTTCTCGCTTAAATTCTGGATGTTAAAGAATGTATCAAATGTAAAGATACACTTTAATATGGGATAACATTGTCCAACTTACAATAAGGAAAATTGAGATAATTTGGTGAGTAATTGTTCCGTGTATTTCTGAAATTGATGAGACGTTCAGTTTTTTTGAGTATGATTTAGTAATGACCTACAAATGGCAAATTGCGACACGTTGCGTATGACTGATCTTAGGTCCGACAACGGTCCTGCCAGGAAGGAAAATAATCTGTACGCCTATAGCCAAACGTTTAAACAAGCGTGTGTCCATGTGGACTTGTAACGCTTTGTATATCAGTAAATCTAAATTGATACGGTACAATAGTTTTACATAATACTTGCTTAAATTCATTTACTTTTTCGATTGCATTGTAGCCGCTTACCTAAGATTTAAATATAGGCTGTACTGATTCTTACACAAATTATGCAATATTCACTAATACTTCACTGCATCCTACGCAATGTACCTCCCAGCAGCACAACTAGTTATGCTAATGAAGAACTATTTCTACTATGAATAAAATCTACACGTACTATAAAATCCATGTCCGCTACTATAATAATAATTTCAGTTTTTGTTTATCACATTCCACAACGCACAGCATCACCCTGCTGGTTCCTTGGTCGCTTGGGAGGGTGCTGTGGTTGCATCTCCCTCTTCCATTGTTTGTTGGTTCCCTGGTTGCAGGGACGTATTCCTCTGTTCCAAGGGAACATCGTTGTTGTCGCGTACGAGCGCAGCCACAAACCGGTCCACGTCACGTTTTGGTTCCTTTGGTGGCAAGACACGGACCACGGCCACGTTTTCTCTGGTGTTGTTACGATGGTTGCGTATACGGTGTTGGCAGTTCTTCTGCCTCATTTCTTTACTTCAGCTACCCCCGCAGCGTTGCTTCTCGATCGTCTGTCGCAACCTCTCGTAGTGCAGTAGGCGTATGTTGGCTGATAAGATAACACGCTACCTAAGCCTTTCTTGAAATAGCGTCAGCAACTTAGTATAAGATTTGCCATGGTATTCTCGTCGACATAGTCATCCGTTCCGTTTCAGTTTCCGCCGATCAGAATCAGCAACATCGGTATTCAGGGACGCCTCCATGTAGTGTGTTCTGGCGTACTTTCTTCATCACAGCACTGTTGCTTAAATGCGCATATCTCGATAGACCCTACTTGTGGGCTGTGATGGTGCTAAGCAATCCAATCCCAATCCATTAGGTAGCTGACAAATAGACCCACGGAAAAATTCAGTACTGAATATGAACGCTGCTATTTTCATCGTGTGACAGAATCATATTTTTTTAGGTGATATGAAAAGTAGATACACTGCAGTCTACTTCGTTACAGACGAAAACGACAGCGCCTTTGTACGCTACAGAAAGGCAGATCTTCTGGAAACTAGACGATTCCGATAACGAGCAGTGTAGGCTGTGGTCGATGTAGAGACGCGAGGGCGCTGGCTGCGAGGGTGGTACCTGCAGGGACGGCGGCTGCTTAGTCGGGGACGGCGCAGGTCCATCAAGGGGCTGAAGCTGGCTCATTTGCCGGCGGCGCACCTGCGATAGCGGCAGCTCTAATGTCGCACATCCGTCTCTGCTTGCTGCTGCAGGGCATTCGGGCTTGCAGAACAGACGCGCCCAGTCTTCGTCTACAGCTGTATACAGTCTATATCATGCAAGTTACCTATCTCGTTCCAAATTCGGATGACATACAAGTGTATCTGGAAAAATGTCTACTAAGCAAAGAAGGGAAAGCCGAAAGGTGGAAGGTGAAAAATGAGGGTGTATAGAAGGGGCTTCAAGGTAATATTACAGGCCTCGCTGTGGGGAAACGACTAACCGGGTTTTTATCTGAAGTTTTTACTAATCATGTCGAGGCCAGATTCTCTGAATTTTACCCCGTCCTGGCTGGTAAAATTTTTTTCTACTGAAGGTACGTAGATAATACTACAATACTGTTCAAAGGTGATGTCGATGATTTCCTTTCTCTTAGCGACACAATGAATCGCTTCCTCCGAAAATTAAATTCGTGTACAAAATTGGGAATCGATGTCATGAACATAGCTTCTTTGACCTGAAATTGCGGCTAACAGATGGGAAATTAGCTCTGAAAACCACATAAAACCACTCCGACTGATAATATCGTCCATGCGTCTGCCTGACGTCCCTATAGGGGTAAAAGTACATTCTTTCGTACTATGTTTGACCGGATGTTTGAGGTCCCTTTAAAACCGTCCGCTGTGGTCACAGAACTTAATGGCCCCAAGCATATTGCTGTCTAAGGCGCTGCAGTCATGGACTGTGCGGCTAGTCCCGGCGGAGGTTCGAGTCCTCCCTCGGGCATGGGTGAGTGTGTTTGTCCTTCGGATACTTTAGGTTAAGTAGTGTGTAAGCTTAGGGACTGATGACCTTAGCACTCAAGTCCCATAACATTTCACACACACATTTGAACATATTGCTGTCAACAACGTTTATCAAACTAACCTCGTGGAAAAACTTTACATGGAAAGAACTAATAAGACCTCTAATATATCTTTAATGAATAAAGATAGTTCTATTGCAAGGAAATATTTTTCAATTCCATTCTTAGGTAATATTCCCCATCGGATTGCGAGTTATTTAAAAAATACTACCTCAGTGTGGCTTCCTCCACTAATAATCTTATTAAGCTTATTTTAATACACAACGAGAGGCCACCCATTGATAAATACCGAAAATCTGGGCTATACAAAATTCAGTGCAGCCCTGGCTTTTATACACAACAGATTGGAGGGGCATTTAAGACTCGGTTCCGTGAGCATTTATTGAATAAAGACGGCGAGAATGCTTATAAATCAATGTTCGCAGAACATCTTAAAGCTGAAAAGCACTTAACCCACCGCTTTAGTTACTTAAAATGGAAATCTTTCGTTTAGAGGCTAAAGGGTGCAAAATGAATCTTTTAGAAGAGATAGAAGTTTACAATTAATCCCGTCCGGGCTCCAAAAATCAGCTCTGTCTTGGAAACAGTTTTTTTTATTGTATTCTCTCTCTTTTCAAACGTTCTTTAACCTGCCTATTTGAGTAACCAATGGTTTATATCACATAACAAAATCGAACATTTGTTCCTGTCGACTCAAATGACTTGTAAAGCTCCCTATTTGCTTAACGCTTCTCACCTCATTTTAAGGACAACCATTTGCATCTGTTGTTTGCTCATTTTTTCCTCAGCTTTGCTATCTAGTAAAAATGTCTTAGTCCTTTTTAACATAATTTAATTTTTATATATTTCTTAAATATGTTTTAAATGTGATGGCTAGTCAGAGCCACACGCTACTTGTTTGTATAGTCGTGAGTGTGCCTAGTGATACATTTGCTATAGTTCACCATAGTGTGGCTAAGGTATTTTAAGTTACTAACGCAGATGTGCTGTGCCACACCCAGTATTTATAAGAGTTATACGTAGGGATGCTAAACGTAAAGACAGCTTGCAAATACGCACTGGGACCTCGCGCTCGCCATCGTGTCGGATGTCTCAGCCGGGACGGGCCCATTTACTTGCGTCGCTGAAAACTTGTTCCCGGCGGCCAATCTCCACGTCAAGATACTCGAAACTTCAATGTAGGGCAGCTTCTCCATCGGCCCACGGCGCCACTACCAGCTGATTATTAAATAAACCTGATCGTTGTACCCATTCTTCAGCCCTTTTTTTTTCAAGCCACGACATTTTTATGTAAAAACTTGTAAGCTTGTTTAGCACGTGACGTAAGGTCTTACTACTGTTTCAGTTGTTTAAGACTGACGTTCTGTTCCGTTTGACTTACGTTATAGACACAAGTACCCTCATTGTGCATAGTCTTCGTAACCATTTAGGCACCCTAGAGCACGTTGCTTCTTATACAATACTGACCATTAAAATTGCTACACCGAGAAGAAATGCAGATCATAAACGGGTATTCATTGGACAAATATATTATACTAGAATTGACATGTGATTACGTTTTCAAGCAAATTGGGTGCATAGATCCTGAGAAATCAGTACCCAGAACAACCACCTCTGGCCGTAATAACGGCCTTGATACGCCTGGGCATTGAGTCAAACAGAGCTTGCATGGCGTGTACAGGTACAGCTGCCCATGCAGCTTCAACACGATACCACGGTTCATCAAGAGTAGTGATGGCGTATTGTGACGAGCCAGTTGCTCGGCCACCATTGACCAGACGTTTTCAGTTGGTGAGAGATGTGAAGAATGTGCTGGCCAGGACAGCAGTCGAACATTTTCTGTATCCAGAAAGGCCCGTACAGGACCTGCAACGTGCGGTCGTGCATTATCCTGCTGAAATGTAGGGTTTCGCAGGGATCGAATGAAGGATAGAGCCACGGGTCGTAACACATCTGAAATGTGACGTCCACTGTTCAAAGTGCCGTCAGTGCGAACAAGAGGTGACCGAGACGTGTAACCAATGGCACCCCATACCATCACGCCGGGTGATACGCCAGTATGGCGATGACGAGTACACGCTTCCAATGTGCGTTCACCGCGATGTCGCCAAACATGGATGCGACCATCATGATGCTGTAAACAGAACCTGGATTCATCCGAAAAAATTACGTTTTGCCATTGGTGCACCATGGTAGGCGCTCGTGTCTCTGATGCAGCGTCAAGGGTAACCGCAGCCATGGTCTCCGAGCTGATAGTCCACGCTGCTGCAAACGTCGCCGAACTGTTCGTGCAGATGGTTGTTGTCTTCCAAACGTCCCCATCTGTTGACTCAGAGATCGAGACGTGGTTGCACGATCAGTTACAGCCATGCGGATAAGATGCCGGTCATCTCGGCTGTTAGTGATACGAGGCCGTTGGGATCCAGCACAGCGTTCCGTATTACCCTCCTGAACCCACCGATTCCATATTCTGCTAACAGTCATTGGATCTCTACCAACGCGATCAGCAATGTCGCGATACGATAAACCGCAATCGCAATAAGCTACAATCCGACCTTTATCAAAGTCGGAAGCGTGATGGTACGCATTCCTCCTCCTTACACGAGGCATAAAAACAACGTTTCACCAGGCAACGCCGGTCAACTGCTGTTTGTGTATGAGAAATCAGTTGGAAACTGTCCTCATGTCAGCACGTTGTAGGTGTCTCCACCGGCGCCAGCCTTATGTGAATGCTCTGAAAAGCTAGTTATTTGCATATCACAGCATCTTCTTCCTGTAGGTTAAATTTCGCGTATGTAGCGCGTCATCTTCGTGGTGCAGCAATTTTAATGGCCAGTAGTGTATAAAGGAAAGTCACACTTTCAGTCAGTTGGTGCTAGTAATGTCTCGGGGTTTTTTAGTATTCTACTTATAACGCAAAGCTTTTTTATCATCATATCTTCGCATTTCGCATTTTGCGTTACTTTTTAACTGCTTTACAGTACTATGCAAAACGTTTAACAATGGTACTTTTATAATTGTTTATCGCTGTACGCTTATTGTTATTAATCTGCTGTTAATTTTGATATAACCTGGTAATGACTACGTTCTTATTTTATAGACTTTTTTTGTAGGACTCAATCATCCATAGTTTGCTTGACGATTGCTTTCCGATGTAAGCTTTATTGTGTGATCTTGTGAGGGCGGCAAATTAACTTGCCGAGACGACTCAAGAAGTTAACTTAATAAAAATTTCTGCAGCTAAGGACTGATTATTTCCATTCTGAAAATAATATTACAGAAATAGAAGAAGAAACGGAAGAATATGAGGTGGGAGATACAGTACTGTGAGAAGAATTTGCCGCAGCACTGAAAGACTCAAGCCGAAACACGCCCCCAGTAGTAGGCGACATTCCGACTGAATTACTGACAGCCTTTGGAGAGCCACCCGTAAGAGAACTCTTTCGCATGAGAAGCAAGATGTATGAGACAGGCGAAATACCCTCATACTTCAAGACGAATATAATAATTCCAACTTCAAAGAAAGCAGGTGCTGGCAATTACCGAAATATCAGTTTAATAACCCATGGTTGCAAAATGCTAACACGTATACTTCACAGAACAATGGAAAAACTGGTAGAAGCTAATCTTATGGAAAATCCGTTTTGGTTCTGGAGAAACGTAAGAACTCGTCAAGCGATACTGACATTCTGCTTGTCAGAGAATATAGGTTAAAGAAATGTTTATAACATTCGTAGAGAAAGCTTTTGACAACGTTCACTGCAATACTCTCTTTGAAATTATGAGGGTGGCAGAGGTAAAACACAAAAAGCGAAAGCCTACCTACAACTTTTATACAAACCAGACGCCATTTATAACACTCGAGGATCATGGAAGGAAAGCTATGGTTGAGAAGGGAGTGACAGTGGGTGGCAATGTATCCTCGATGTTAATCAAACTGTACAATGTCCAAGCAGTTATGGAAACCAAATACGGTTTAAAGAACGAATTAAAATTCAGGGAGAAGAAATAAAAATTTGAGGTTTGCCAATCTCATTGTAATTCTGTGGGAGACAACGAAGGACTTACAGGAGCAGTTGAACGGAATGGACGGTGTCTCCAAAGGAGGATATAAGATGAACATCAACAAAAGCAAAACAAGGATAACTGAATGTTGTCGAATTACATCAAGTGATGCTGAGGCGATTTGATTAGGAAACGAGGCACTTAAAGTAGTATGTGAGTTTTATTTGAGCAGCAAAAGAATAATAGTGGCCGAAGTAGAGAGAATATAAAATGTAGCCTGTCAATGGCATGAAAAGCGTTTCCGAAGACGAGATGCTTATTAACATCGAATATTGATTTAATTGTCAGAAAGTCTTTTCTGAAAGTATTTATATGCAGTGCAGCCATGTATGGGAGTGCAAAATGGAGGAACAGAAAAGAAGCGTCTGAATGTGGCGCTGCAGAAGAATGCTGGAAGTTAGATGGATGGATCACGTAACTAATGATTAGCTACTGAAGAATTTGGGGGGGGGGGGGGGGGGGAGGAGAGAAATTTCTGCCACAACTTGACTAGAAAAAGGGCTCGGTTGATAGTATACATCGTGAGACATCAAGCGATGACCACTTTGCGCTGGAGGGAGACTAAGAGATGGATAAAGTAAGCCGATTCAGGAGGATGTAAGATCCAGTACGTACTCGGAGATGAAGATGCTTGCACAGAAGAGAGTAGCATGGATAGCTGAATCAAACCAGTGTTTGGATTGAAGACCACAAAAACAACAACAACAACAATGAGAAGATGCCCTTTTACATCAAATATCGTGTGAAAACGCTACCTAATTTCACCCATCAAGAACATATAATTCAAGAACATGAAAAAATTGGTAGATTTCGCAGCGTACTACAAATAGGAATGAAACAGAAACCTGATCGAATTCCATGAACGAATTAACTACTGATAACAAGCAGCCTAACATTAACAATATGTAAGTAATTCCCTTACAGCCAAAAGATGTTCAAATGGCTCTGAGCACTATGAGACTTAACATCTAAAGTCATCAGTCCCCTAGAACTTAGAACTACTTAAACCTAACTAACCTAAGGACATCACACACATCCATGCCCGAGGCAGGATTCGAACCTGCGACCGTAGTAGTCGCCCGGTTCCGGACTGAAGCGCCTAGAACCGCAAGACCACCGCGGCCGGCCCAAAAGATGTACTAAGGCTTGTTTGACCCAATCTATTAGCCCATTCTTCGTATCTAGAAATATGCGGGCGCTTATATTATACATCACGTAATGACCTGCCATCTTTCTCTGGAATGCCGACTGATGACTTATCTTCTGTTTTGCAAAATCACGCAAAGAGAGTGAACGTGTCTATTGTTCAATTTTACTTTACTGACGAAGGATAGCAAATGGTCGGCCACTGTGCTCGAACGGTCCTAGGCGTTCAGTCCGGAACCACGCGGCTGCTACGGTCGCAGGTTCGAATCCTGCCTCGGGCTTGGATGTGTGTGATGTCCTTAGGTTAGTTAGGTTTACGTACTGATGACCCCCAGATGTTAAGATCCATAGTGCTTAGAGCCGTTTGATAGCAAATGGAGTTGAGAACCTTTTAGTAAGAAAATATATAATTCTATTTAAAGTATGAATGAAGCCACCATAGAGCATACAACATGAGTGAAAAAAATACGTGGAACAAACAGCCACAATTGGTGCAGAATTCGAGCACAAGTAGATCGATATACATAAGGAACTATGGAAAACTGCTTCCTGAGCGTGGATGAGGTGAATTCACATGCCCTAATATTAGGGTGGATAAGTAAAAACCAGATTCTGTAATCCTTCCAGAATACAGTGATAGAGTAACTCCATACTTAGCGATCATAAACAACGGCTCGCCCGTCGAAAGATCCGTACCTAAGACTGGAAAGTTTGGAAAGTTCCACAAGTTACACCAATACCCAAAAAAGGAAATAGGAGTACTTCACTGAATTATAGACGCATATGACTAACGTAAGGGGTAAGCAAAGCAGGGGGGTGGGGGTTAATATACAATATGTACAAGAGTCGAGAGGGAATAATAAGAGTGCACGAACAAGAACGAACTACTCGGATTGAAAAGGTGTTAGACAGCGGTGTAGTCTTTCGCTCCTACTGTTCAAGCTGTACATCGATGGTGCAATGAAGGAAATAAAAGAAAGGTTCAGGAGTAGAATTAAAATTCATGGTGAGAGAAAAACAATGATACGATTCGCTGTTGACTTAGCTATCCTGAGTGAAAGTGAAGAAGAATTACATAATCTGCTGAATGGAATGAACGATCTAATGGGTACAGAATACAGAATGAGATTAAATCGAAGGACGACGAAAGCAATGTGAAGTAGCAGAAATGAGAACAGCGATAAACTTAATATCAGGATTGATGGTCACGAAGTAGATGAAGTTAAGGAATTCTGCTACCTAGGCAGCAAAATAACCAATGAAGGATGGAGCAAGGAGGACATCAAAAGCAGACTAGCACTGGCAAAAAGAGCATTCCTGGCCAATAGAATTCTACTAGTATCAAACATAGGCTTTAATTTGAGGAAGAAATTTTTGGGAATGCACGTTTGGAGCTCAGCATTGTATGGTGGTGGAACATGGACTGTGGGAAAACTGGAACAGAAGAGAATAGATGCATTTGAGACGTGGTTTTACAAACAAATGTTGAAACTTAGGTGGACGGATAACGTAAGAAATGAGGAGGTCCTGCGCAGAATCGGAGACGAAAGGAATATGTGGAAAACACTGACAAGGAGAAGGGACAGGATGACAGGACATCTATCAGGGAACGACTTTCCGCGGCACTAGAGTGAACTGTAGAGGGCAAAAACTGTAGAGGAAGCCATAGATTGGAATACATCCAGCAAATAATTGAGGATCTAGGTTGCAAGTGCTACTCGGAAATGAAGAGGTTGGCACAGGAAAGCACAGGAGAGGAATTCGTGGCGGGCTGCAGCAAACCAGTCAGAAGACTGATGAAAAAAAAAAAAAAACAAAAAAAAACTAGCGTCGGTTTGCAGTGTTCGAACATTATGAATTACCTCGAAGAAAACGATTTATTGACAAATAGTCAACACAGAATCAGAAAATACCGTTCTTGTGAAACACAACTAGCTCTTTATTCTCACACAGTAATAAGAATTAATTCCATATTTTTAGATTTTCAGGAGACTTTTGAGACCGTTCCTTACAAGCTACTTCTGATCAAATGGTGTGTCTATGGAATACCGACTTGATTGTGTGAATGGATTCGTGACTGCCTGTCAAAAAGGTCACATTTCATAGCAAGTGACGGAAAGTCATCGAGTGAAAGAGAAGTAATATCTGGCGTTACCCGAGGAAGTAGGCCCTCTGAGGTGAATAATATACATAAACGACATGGGAGACAATCCTAGCAGGTCTCTTAGATTGTTTGCATATGACGCTGTAATTTACCGTATTGACAAGTCATGAGATGGTCAAATATAGTTGCAAAATGATTTAGACAAGATATTCGTACGATGCAAAAAATGACGTTAGAATCCAAATAATGAAAAGTGTGAAATCATCACATTAAATCGGTACTAAATGAAATCTCAAAAGATTTTTAACTTTTACGATAAACGGGTTCTACGCAATGCTGGTGACTACTTTGGAGGATAGTAATAGGTGCAAGCGTGTAACTCTTTTGTATCGATTGTGAATAAATAGTTGCCACTATTTAAGTTCCAGCCCTCGTAGATGGGCAGGGCTTGATTATAGTGGTTATTACTAAGCATACTACCCTGTCTATTCGCAAGCCAGAGGAGACCGTACATCCGGTGCACGAGCGATGGAATTGAATAAAGTAACCGTAACAGTAGCAGAAACAGCAAGTCTGTATTAAGTATTGAATCGTATTTTTCATTTTTCAAAATGACATTAAACGATTTTTTGAAGACTCCGTTTTCCTTGTTCTAATCTGTTCATTAAACAACTTTATGTCTTACTTTTAAGATGATACTACTCGTAATTTCAACGTCTATGCAATAATTTAGCAAGAAACTGCGTTATCCTATTGTGCCCGTAGGTGGGGCAGAACGGGACATATGAAAACATATAATATAAAAAAATACATAACATAGACTACAGTTTTAACTGTTTTTCAAGTAAGTTTTCTTAGTTTATACTACAAGGTGATTTTTCGAATCTTTAAGAAGCTTTTTCTTGTGTTTCTCTATTTTACAAAAATTATTAATGGTTAAATATCGCGTTCTGCCCCGAGTTCCGTTACTCACCGTCTGTGGGCGGTCGTATGTGGCAGTGGGTTCGATTTATAGTGTCTGGCAAAACACACAGGATTTCTTAGATTTGTTGAGGCTATTTTCTAAGGGACAAGACAACTTGTTCGATTTATCAATAAATTCGATTTATTGAGATTAGAATTAGCAAGAAGTAAATGATTAAATGCTGCCTCTTTGAAGAAAATTTGTAGAAATTTTCTAAATATTTTTACTTGTTTCCTGCAAGTGTGTTGCCCACGTACGTGCTCCTGTGCTTTTTTTTGTCTTTGTTTTTTGTCAGTCTTTGGTGCCGCTCCCGCTATTGGATGGACAGCGGCTCGGCGGCTGGAGCAGAGAGGTATTCCAGCGGCGTCGCATCTGATAAATTGCTCCTCTAGAGTGCCTGAAGGCCTATCTGCGTACACGCGCAACACCAGAGGTTGGCGGTTGAGGACACGCCGTGCTGACCGCCGCCCCTATGTGCGCGCGTTCAGTGGCCGGAGGTTGCACCAGGGCCGGTGATTGTCCTGCAAGGGTGGCAGCGAGAGCCAAGTACCGCCTCTGCTGGGGTCGCCCACCACCGCCCACCGCCGCCCACCCTGTTAGTCAAATTGGACTCAGGCGCTCTACGTCGACCGCTGCTCCGGTTTAATACCGCGATACGCAGGTGGAGGTGCTGTATGCATACAGAAGGAGGCCCGGCCGAACACATACACACACACACACACACACACACACACACACACACACACACACAAACAAACACAAACACAAACACACACACACACACAAACGACGTTATCCGACACGAATGCCGCCTCCTGTCTACCCCGGCGACGCTGGGTTTATCGCCTAGCCCCATCGCCCGCCTGTCTTCTGCTTTCGATGAAAAGGTGTGCCTGTTACGATCTCTAAATACCGCTTCTCAGACGACAGTGTCTGCACGTGTGTTATTACCGCCTCCCACCACCCGTCGCGCTTCAGACGACGAGACGAGCTGGGAATGAATTCCGAGCACGTAGACTGTGCGAACGACCCAGGTTGCTGTTACGGAAGGTTCCCGTCTGTTTGGACACACTACACACAACCCCTTCTGCAACATTGCTATACAGCGGACGGGAGTGGGCACTTTCGGCAGCAGCCGTAAACATTAAATGCTGACCCTGTTACATGGCGGACATCTGATGCATACATGAGGGGTAGCGGCATAGCCGTCTGCTTGGTGACAACAGGTATAACGCGATCTCTACAATTCTGATCTGATACATTAGAAATCTGCTTCTTGGAACAGAAACGCAAATGAATAAAACTACGACACCCTTTTTAAATATTTCGCGAAATAACGGGAGTTTATAAGAAGGCAAAAAACACCGTTCTGGTTGAAGAAAGTTTTTTATTAAAACCACTACCGGTTCCGCATCAATTTAGGTGCACCCTCAGGTGATCTAAACAGGGATCAGAAAGGAAGTATTTTAAACGTTTTCTTTTTCCGCCGGCTTAGAAAATACTGCTATATGGATTACAATAGTCCTGTACATTAGGTATTTACCTAAATTATGTCTACAAAATTACTTTGCGCTGTCCTGAAACCTCCACTCGTCCTTGATGTCATTGATAAATTAAAACCAGCCGGAAGCGTTTGTCAAAATGTTAAGAGGATGTCCCTAAAAGATACGAAAATGAGTGTTTGGTGGAGAGAGAATAAAATAAGCCCTACGAAGCGTGCGAAAGTGTATGTAAGCACCAATAAAACCATACCATATTATCAGCTGGAGGAGATGCGGGTACGTACATACGTAAGACTAAACTAGTTAGAGACCTGTGCAAGCAGCCATGGGGAAAACTACATTGTATCCGAAAACCCATTGAGATAGTACGAGATAAAGTGGGGCTATTGCACCGAAAGGGTAAGCGTGAAAAAGGGGGAGATGCTGTATATAAAAGTAAATTACAGTTTAAATCAGCAAGTGTTATACAACGCGGGCGATGAGTGAATAGAAAACTAATACGGTAAATCCCATATGATTCAGACTACGTAATATTTACAATTGATGTGGAACCGGTGATGTTTTTAATAAAAGACCTTCAACAGCCAGAGCGGTGCTTTTTTGCCTTCCTATAAAAATATGGGCTTTTGCCTGCGGTTGGCCGAAATACGAAATAACAAGTGTCTGAGACCGTATGTGGATGGGTGGAAATACTGACTAAATGGCTATAAGCATATTCACGCTTGCAAGATACTACTCCAGGTGGGTGTAAAATGAATGTGCGCAACGGAAAATGATAAACGCTAAAATGAAGATTTGGTCCTGTCTGACTGACCCCTGAAGCAGATCTTAGGATCTCTTAATTCTATAAAATACAATCTAAACATAAATGAATGATGAAGCCAGCTAATCCTACTAAATGATGACCGTTGTTCCTGCTTATAATTGTATATTTAAAAAACCCTTTATATTACAAATTTGACATTTCCTAAGTAAAATTACTGATCAATTGCGCAACTCTGCTCCTCATTATGACTGCGCGGTCTAATATCAATAATGCGGAATGACTGACATCATCTATGTACCAAACACTAGAAGGCACTACTCTCAAAGCTGATCTACGGTGATGCAGAACCTCAGTGGAAATAAACTAACGTGATCATAGCTGTTTAGCTTTTATAGCCCTAATAAGCCGAAACAATTTGCGATGTCACCGTATGTACTGTGTCCAGTGCGTCGAAGTGATGGTTCTCGTACTTGTCTGCGACGATGGAAGAACTCCAGCCACAAATAAACTCTTTCAAACACTAGGACGGCACCGGCCCGAGCAGCCGTGCGGTTCTAGGCGCTACAGTCTGGAACCGAGCGACCGCTACGGTCGCAGATTCGAATCCTGCCCGGGGCATGGAGTGTATGATGTCCTTAGGTTAGTTAGGTTTAATTAGTTCTAAGTTCTAGGCGACTGATGACCTCAGAAGTTAAGTCGCATAGTACTCAGAGCCATTTGAACCACTAGGACGGCAGAAGGGGGTCCTCTGACTATTATACTCTAATAGTCTCCTCCTCTCTGTTTTCTACAGACGAAAAACGCGAACTCCCAACCACAAGTACGGAGTTCAGATAACGTCTCAACGTAAGTATAGGCAGAGGAAGTGCTCTCAATTACTGAACGCTGCGTACTCAGCGACGACTTCCAACCAGGAGGTGAAGTCCAGAATCGTGTATGTTCGCAACAGTACAGTTCCTAACTGTTCTAACTATAAGCTCTACTGAGAGCAAAGGTAGCAAGTCCGTCTGTACCAACAAAAGGTGATACGGAGCGACCGTCACACACGCGGGCGCTCACAACGAAAGACATCCTTCCACCGCTTGCTTCCCAACAAGGCTCGGCTCACAACCCTCGTAATTCCGAAAACGAATCATATTCTCGAAATCATGGAATATTCTCCCTCTCTACAGATTCTTCCGAACGCCGACCAACCACACTTTAGTCTTTTGTCGTCCAGCACGGAAAGTCTGCGAGGAAAAACCTATACTCGTACAATGGTAAGCTTCCGAGTAAATATCCGCGGAAATAACCCAGCTGGCGTGATTTCCAAGGTGACGCTTGCTCGTTCCTCTCGTCTGCGTCCACGATTTTCGTAGTTTCCGAATTATAATCCTTCCTGTCCAGCTCCATTAACGACCGGTCGCGACTCTATTGTGCCCCAGCGCTCAGGTGTCCCAACGTCTTTCTTGCTACTTCCTGTGTTTAAGCAGGATCAACACACCTGTGTGGACCTTCCACTTAGGGTTTGAGTTCCGCAAGCCGTTTCATTTCCACTGTCGCTCCAACCTTTACTAGTATAGGCAATAATTCATTACGCTGTTCTGATAATAAAGACACTTCGTCACATTTAATGCAATAAGCGTTAGCAATTATTTACAAGACGTATGTGACAATGTCAGTCTCCTTTATATATTCATATATACCATGTACAACGTATAACATGATACCTAATTGTATTTGTAGATCATGGCAAAGTATGTGGTTGGGTGCATGTAAGGTGCGAAATTATAGCCACCTTACACGCATACTCCTGACCGGTGACATGTAACGATACATGCCCGCATCTCGTGGTCGTGCGGTAGCGTTCTCGCTTCCCACGCCCGGGTTCCCGGGTTCGATTCCCGGCGGGGTCAGGGATTTTCTCTGCCTCGTGATGGCTGGGTGTTGTGTGCTGTCCTTAGGTTAGTTAGGTTTAAGTAGTTCTAAGTTCTAGGGGACTGATGACCATAGATGTTAAGTCCCATAGTGCTCAGAGCCATTTGAACCATTTTTGTAACGATACAACTCTCCCGATCAGATATTAATATACGTTAAAGAAATTACTCACTCGGATTCTGTGCGCTGCGTTTCCTGTGTTGGACAAGGCTGGAGCAACGGGCGGCCAGCGGTGCCACCACAGTTCAAAGACACCGCCGATTCTCGGAAATGAGCACCCAGAATGCTGGAACACAGGTGTACGTAGGCTTTCGCGAGCGGCAAAGCTACCCGATGGTTCTCCCAGTCAGTGGCTAGAAAAGGCTATGAACAAAAAACTGTCAGCAAATCAGAGAACAGAGATAATTTGAGTAACGCACGAATACACTGAAATGCAAAACTTAAGGACGAAAGGAACTTTCACGTAACGTGTCACTTCCAAATAACATAGCTCGATAAAACTTGGGCAGTACGTAGAAAGAACTTCTACAGTACAATCCGGAAGGTAATTAAAGGAAATGAGGCGAATAGGAATGAAATTTTTATTCAAAGGCAGTAATTATACAGAAGCTGCCGCGATTCGTGATGGTCCCCTGAACCTTACAAAAAGCGGGACATGGCTCTTAATAGGATGCTTGATCACCACGGACGGATGTCCATGGTCTGGGTGGTAAAGAGTTCGTGTTGTAGGGCGTGCCACTTCTCCATCAGCACTGTCCAAAACTGTTGGATGGCGCACGTGTACATGCTGAAATACATCTTTTCAACTAATTCTACAACTCATAGATGCGATTTGAGTCGTAGAACGGTCAGGACAGTCCATTCGCCGAATATCCTTTCGGCCCAAGATCTCCTCCAACTGCGCTGATAGATGCGGTTGCGCATTGCCATACATACATGCCCAAAGTTTCCCTAAAAAGACGCACTTAAGGATGGAGTGCAGTGCTCAGTGACGTTGGGCGGTCAGTGTTCCGTGTTCAACGTTTTGGAAGTCAGTTCGTCCATCAACGTTAGCTCCCCCCCCCCCCCCCTCCCGCACACACACACACACACACACACACACACACACACACACACACCACAATATCTGGGTCACGAAAACGACCATGTTGACAATCCTGGACGCACCCTCATGTGATGAGAGGTGAGAACACACAATGCGCCCAGCAACATTGTCGAACATGATCGTTTTGGTTGTGCTACGGTCACGGCATTCGGTGGTACAGTGTTGTATGGGCATACTGACCTCAAAATCTATGAATACGGCACAACGTGCAACTAACGAATGACAAGTATAGTTTGAAAAATTACACATCAGTGAATGTGAAAATGACTCGATAGATCCTAGCAAGAACTATTCCCTGGAATAGTAATCAAAGTAAAACCAACCACTGTGCAATGGAGTTACGGGCTAATTCTGTGATCAAAACACTCACACATGAAAATAACTAACCACTGGTTAGTTATTTGAATGATGACGGCGTTCGGAATAACTGAATGTGCCTGAACAACAACAAACCGGTGAACGCATCGATAAAATACTTTCCGCAATTGCTAAATTTGTGGAACATGAATCCACATACTGTACAGAATCTGTCACACAGTTCTTCGCTCAGCCACTGGCGTTAAGAGTTAACTCCACAGTAGAAAATTTGCATGCAGAGATCGAAATATTTGTTACCAGAAACAGGGAAACCCGTCTTAGAACTCAGTGACCACGTCGTCTTTGTCATGTGCCACAGGCAGATAGAAGGAATTGGACATTAGCATTGTGTGAATACGGAAAGCGGCAAACAAAGAACGGCTCAGGGTACACAGAGAACTAACTTTTCAATGAATGACTTGGAAAAATAGAATGAGTAACGGCGAATTTAGTTGAACTCTGTACTGCCCTCAAATGAAACAAACGACACAAGCATCTTGGCATTCATGATACTTGCGCAACGTAAATCGGAAGTTCCATCAATCACAAAGACACAGATACATTTGGACGACTTCAAGAAAACATAGAATGACCTAAAATTAAAGGGAGAGTGACGAAATTGAATGCGTAGTGGTTCGGACAGATGACGAGACTACGATCGTGTAACCATCTTCAAGCTTACTTAAAGCATGAAGACTCAGAAATTCTAGTAATACGTGCCTGAATATCACCACACTTTCGCAAGCCATAGCAAGTTTAATAAGCGAAACTAATGAAAACAAGCCATGGGGTCCAAACACCATTCTAATATACTGATTGCAAAATTTTGCCTATAATCATCCATTTCGAATAACTTAAAGTTTCTCACCAATAACAGCAAATATGCCGCATCGTATCTTAACCCCTATCGTCCATAACGTGCCTCTTGGAGCAAATTTCCAAAGCTGTGCCCCAGCGTGCACTTTCATCTGGGTGAACAGTATCTGATCATGGTTTTAAGTGAGATGACTAGCATCTGAGCATGATTTTAAGGGAGGATTAAGTCGCAATAAATTTCTTTACTCAATTATTTCATATGATACGTAAAAGAACTACCACATGTTGCATACCGTTTTGCATTATTTACGTGTTATTCGAATAAACCTTATGGAGGGAACGATAAATCAACTTTAGTTTTGATTTTTTGTCTTTAATTTTCGTTGCTCCCAGACTTTCTTCGTCCTTCGATGGTGTCGTCCCTTTTCTTCTTGCGTCCCCTTCCTTCCTTTTGCAGACATCTTTCTTTCCTGGAATCCTGCCTTTGGTGCTGCTTCTCTAAAAAGTTTTCCGCGATCTATTATGTGTATTCCAGTACCAGCGTTTTTTTTCTTTTTATCTGTTTCATTTCGTTGAACCATGTCGCTTTTGATTTGTAGCTGTTTAATAAGCTGAAAATCTGCTTGGTTAGTCTGCTATTATTCATTCAGCATAAGAGCCCAAACAACTGTAGTCTCCATTTCCTCATACATCAGTTAGCTTTACCATTTTCAAATAGAGCTCTCTGATTGATCTTACTTCGTATTCAACGTTACTATTATTTCTAGTTCCAAATATCTTCCTTAGAATTCATCTTTCAAATTTGTCAGGCTTTCAGGATCCCCAAAACTTGTTTGTTTAAATTTCTGCTGCAAACGGTGTTTCAGGCGTTAGTACTGTTGGGTAGTGTCTGCGTTTTGTGTTCTAGGACAAAGCATTTTTTGCTATATACGTTTTCTACCCATTCTCCTATATATACAAAACAGTTTGTTTTGGACATTGTTCTCTTCTAAATTTTAAGATTTGAACAGACATCATGAAGTTTGTCCTGAAGTATGTTCCAAATGATGTTTTTAAACCTTTTTGTCTGCTCGTTTTTGTAGTTCTGTGATTTGTCCTTTGGCACTATCGAGTGAGACAGTAATTAATGCCATACCATCTGCAAAAGCTAGACAGACTGTGTGGATTTTATTTTGGTTTCTTCTTTAGTATTGATGGATTTTCTCCATTCTTTCACTACCTTCTCTAATGCACGATTGAGAAGTAGGGGTGATAAACGATATCCCTGTCTTACTCCCGATTTTATTACAAAAGGTTTTGACATTTCGCCCATAAAATTTGCTTTGGATTTTTTTATTATATCAAACGCTATCATATTTTGCAATAAGTCCACTAACTACAGAAATTTTTTAGAGTGAAAAAGTGTGTAATTGCGCTCATTTGTGATGTAAATTCAGGAACAGCTTGCCCAAAACCTGTTCGAAGAACTGTGTGTACAAACTGCTGCTTTTCAGTATATTTATCCGGTAATGAAGTTTATTGTAAGTAATGTGTCTTTTTTGCATTACCTAGAACCAAACCCTCTTTTGCCCTTGGATGAACTATCATAAAAACACTATATATCGACAACAGTAGCGATTAGTGTACGAAAACCTTTCAAGACCTGTCAATCAGGGAATTTTAAATATCGATAGCACTTCGTGGAATTAATATTTATAACAGCGATCATTGACATAATACGTGGGTGAAATAGACAGCCAACAAGGGAATCGGAAGGATTTTAAAAATAACTATAATACGGAAGATGCCTGGAAATTTGAGATAGTTGGTCATGTACTTTCAAAGGTAAGCGCGCTGATCGGCTGAAAGCGCCCGGAAGCGGTCAAAGGTGACCTGGCTTCCACCGCAGCATCTCGGAGCATCAACTCAAAGAATCTACAGTGTACATGCCAATAACGGTTACAGAGCATGTTTGAAAAATATCAGCAAAGACCAATACGCGAGATACCGAAATCATACTATAGAAACATTGAAAGTGACGTTTAACACGAAACTTTCAAATGTAGACCATTTAATTCCGGAGATGGCAGTTAAAATCCCCGTCTCGTCATAAAAGTTAGTTTTTTCGTGATGTCCCAAAATCGCTTAAGTAGAATGCCAGGATGGGTCCTTTCAAAGGGTATGGTCAATTTCCTTCCTCACCTTTCCTCAGTCTGAGCGTCTTCAATGAATTCGTTGTCGACGGGACCTTAAAGTTTAATCCACCTTCCAGCTAATATTCTCTTCTAATCATAGCGTATGTGTTCCCGAAGTGAGTACACCTCGACTTCGGAGGATTAAGGAATTTTAATAACATGGTCACCCAAAGAACGTCAATATCGGTGATTTATTTGATGCGTTAAGTAGAATAGGTGGGAGTCTAAGCATTCAGAGAGATTCTTTGCGACGGCTTCAGCTATTTTACAACTCTGAAGCGTACTGACCCTTTAAAAACGCTTACAGTTTTGCATTAGAGTCAAGGACTCCTCCTTTGTTCAGTGGCTCAAGGAAAATAACACCATTAGGGAAATAGTTTACGGACACTTCTTCAACATCATTTTAGCATTTTCGCTTTCTTAGAGTCATTTTCCACATACAGATGTGTGGTATTACGTGGGATGATTTCTTTCTTGCCTTGGCATAAGTTGCAGTCTGCTTTTGAAGTAAACTGACCTTGATGCCTCTGACAACTAGAAAGGAATGTTAGTATCATTTTGTGAAGTAAATGCGACATGACATTTTCTTGCAGTTTATGATGACAATTCTCGTAAACAGGTAATTTTATACAAACTGTCATCTTAGGTCAAAAGTTCAAAGGACGCTAGGTCGAGTAGGTTGCCAGTAAGCGTTGCACGAATCAGATGTCCACAAAATAGCAACGGGTTTGTAGCTGTCAGCTTCTTTTGTTGTTTGAGTTTCCGAAGCAAGAATGAATTACGTTTCTTTACGGAATCTATTTTGTAAAACAAACAACGGCGATTCTACCCATATTGAAATTATGTATAAATGCAAAATTGTATCAATAGCCATGAGGGCAGCAGTGGATTTCTTTATTTCAGTGAACGAGATCCACATCTACATGGAAACTCTGCAAATCACATTTAAGTGGCTGGCAGAGGGTTCGTCGAACCACCTTCACAATTCTTTATTATTCCATTCTCTTATAGCGCGCGGAAAGAATGAACACCTATTTCTTTCCGTACGAGCTCTGATTTCCCTTATTTTATCATGGTGATCGTTCCTCCCTATGTAGGTCGGTGTCAACAAAATATTTTCGCATTCGGAGGAGAAAGTTGGTGATTGGAATTTCGTGAGAAGATTCCGCCACAACGAAAAACGCCTTTCTTTTAACGATTTTCAGCCCAAACCCTGTATCACTTCTGTGACACTCTCTCCCATATTTCGTGATAATACAAAACGTGCTGCCTTTCTTTGAACTTTTTAGATGTACTCCGTCAGTCCTATCTGGTAAGGATAGAGACAGACCAATGGTTCGCAACCTGAGTAATTAATCCCGAAGGGAAGCGTGTAATGTTCTTAGGAGTAAAAACAAAAGGTAAATTATGATTCGGACTCGAAAGTAAATGATTTCTAAAAGATTATAATTTTTATCATTATTTCGTAAGACTGCGACACTCATTACATAGCCTACCAGTAATTAATTTTTTGTCATATACTGGCCTTAAGGCGTGACGCAATGTGGCGGACGTTACAGCTTATGGAGCGAATGTATGAGCAACTTCTTCCTCACATTGTCCACACACTACTCACATATTTTGTACCACGAATCATCTGAGCCAGTAAAACTGAGAAAAACAGGCCTACATCACATACGCTTAAATGTTAACATGAAAATCCCTTCTACGTGTTGTGTTGGTTATTACGTTGCTGTAGGGCCTACACTGCATTATTATTATTATCATTTATTTGGTCACACAGAAAGCACTGGCAGGCTGAAGTCTTCCAACTCCTGCCGGCTCAGAAGTAAGGAGTTCACCAGTGAAGTCATTTACAAACAGTTGGCTTAAGTATAGTACACACATTTTAATTCGATTGATTTTAAATTGGGGTGTTGTGTGCGAGTGGAGTAAGTATCGCTAGAAGGTGTGGTGCAAAGGTAGCATGTCTACCCTCCAAATGGATAGTTAGCTTTCTTTGTTGAGAAGGAGTTGTAACACTCGGCATGCACTGAGAATTGCTACTTGATTCTGTGTATAAGGAAATAATTAGTACCATTTTTCTCACTGACTTATTAGTACGATGTTTAATGAAACATACGCGAGAAGTGAACATCATTTATCTTTCGTCGTTTTAAAACTGTAAGTTTAAAAAAAAATTTTTTGTTCATTCTAAACTTTATCTAGGCTGTAATGTTAATGATTGGGGGTGGGGAGAAGGAAGGATTAAACTAGCTACTATCCGATTGCACTTGTTGCACTTGGGAGGTAATGATCTCAGACTGGTTGGGGAACACTGGGATAAACAACAGTTTCGTGTCAGCTGTAGAAAGATCCGTATGTATGCATACATGTGATGATTGAAGGTTTTTTTCGAAAAGTTCTACACTGCTAAATAAAGTCCTTCATTTGGCAACAGAGCTATACCTATGGGCTATATACTTGATCCGTTACCGATTATTGGATTTGAACCTATCTTCCAGAGCCCAGTTCCCTTGCCTCTAGGCTATTTTGCCATGGTGTAAGGAAGCAGCCGTGTGATAACAGACGGATGTATTTGCATTTTTTTGTGCTTGACATCTCTCATTATCCATCTGCCCGGTGTCGACCAAATAATAACCGTCTGCAAGTCTGCTTAAGTTCAGATTTTCGTTATACACAGACAGTGAAAATATCATCAGTGAAAATAGAATGACTGGAAAATCATGAAAATATTCCGAGTTCCAGGAGTAACTGCTGGATAGGATTTCGAATTAAAGAGGTGCAAAAATACAGCTACCAAATTTATCCATTTTCTCAGACGTGAAATACCCCTCCTATTCATTAACAAGAGATGGCGACTGGTGTTTCTGTTTTACTCCTACACCTCAATACTTTCAGCAGAATTTCCTGATTTATTCCTTCTTTTGTAAGGTATCCTTAAACACTTAGCAAAAATTACTATCGTAGTGCTTGAATAAAATAAGAAATTTGTGGGCCCACGATTGTTTACGTATTACATTTTCCCGACTGATTGAGAGAACAGTAAGTTTGTATAGAAAATCAAATAGGCGCTTAACCGACCATTATCCTTCCTTACAATCGAAATTAAGTAGTGGGTCCATTTCATATCGCTTTGCAACGTTGCACCTGGACGTTTAATCGATATGACTGTGTCAACCAGCACACCACTAATACTTTATTCATCCGCTGCTTCACTGTATGGTCTGCTTGGATTTTTATTTTATTTATTTATTTGCTTTCCTTTTATGGAATTTTTATGTTGTTCGCAAATTGCAACAAGTTCTATACATTTCATGCAAATTAAGGCTGTAGAAACAATGTCTTCTTTGAAAGTACTAGTGACCAGAAAGCGATTTTGAGGGCTGGAAGCCAAGATTTTTGATGATCATGAATTTTGCTTTCATGTGGTGATATTTTCATCAAAACTTTCATCTCCCTAACTCAACTTTCTTTATATCTAACCGAGAAGTGAAATACCAGTTTTCATAGGCTTAATTTTTTTTTAAATTTAATCGAATATTTTATTAAAATTTTTCATTTTCTTTTTCATCCCCCTACTGGCGAACTATCAAAAGCTGTCAAATACGTACTTTTTATTTCTAACTCAGAAGGTTCAAATGGTTCAAATGGCTCTGAACACTATGCGACTTAACAGCTGAGGTCATCAGTCGCCTAAAACTAATTAAACCTAACTAACCTAAGGACATCACACACATCCATGCCCGAGGCAGGATTCGAACCTGCGACCGTAGCGGTCGGTCGGTTCCAGACTGTAGCGCCTACAACCGCACGGCTACTCCGGCCGGTCTAACAGAGAAGCCGATAATAATTTTTCATAGCGTCAGCTTTGAAAATGGTTTCATAATGAAATATTTTCATATATACTTTCGCCCTCTATTTCACTCCCTTAAGGGTTGGACTTTCCAAAAACACTGAAACACAATTTTTTTAATTTCCAACCAAGAAGTAAAATACTAATTTTCGTTAACGTAGCTTTAGAAATGCTTTAGTAATTTTCTAATAAAATTTGAATTATTTTTTCTTTAGTTTCTGAATGAGTAACCAAATACCAGATTTCGTAGTCTGCCTTTCTAATTGCCTTAATAGTGACATATTTTCAAAAAGGTTGTCATCACCTATTTCAGCCACTTAGGGACGGAATAGCGAAAAATTCCCTCTTGGCCGACGCCTACAGTGTAAGATAAACATCCTCCGAAAATCTAAAGTTTCTGTCCTTAGTGTTTTGGGCTGGGCAATGATGAGTCAGTGAATAAGTCAGTCAGTCGAAATATTGCCTTTTATATATAGGGTTTACGGGTTGTTCTTCCTCTCATCTCTTTTCGAAGAGACTTTGAGTGAAATAGACGACAAACACATTTATCAGGCGATAGATGCACTGGTATTTCCGGGCGCAGTTACGTAGGCAACGTATCTTGCTTTTTCGATTTCTCTGTATCTTATGACAACATTTCTGTGACAGATCTTCATTTTACGCAGATATGCGCAAAGGATTAAAATGATAGGGAAAAGATACTCCATTTCTCGATTTTCTCTTTGACAAGTATAGGATACAGTTCTACTGGTTTTCCGCCCTTTTGTGTTGCCTGCCTTTCCGGCTTGTCAGTGGATGCTTCAGTTCGGCAGTATAAAGACGTTTCACGAAAATAATGCCCGAGGGGAATAGGCTAAAACTGGAAATAGGCGAGCCGAGCAGCCGCCTGCCACCTGCCACTAGCGATCGCGCGGCCTTAATATTTCAGAGAGGTGGCGCGCGCTTGTTAGACGGAGCCGTCACACACCTGGGCTGACGGCGGCCGCGCGTTGCCATGGCGACCGTCACAGCAGGCGCCCGTCTCATTATCCGACTTCCCCGCCCGCAACAGAAACTTCTTCCTACGTGGGGCCGGCTCTTAAATAAATTATTGACGTTGCCTCCGGATTCCAATTGAACGAATGAAAAGTTACTTCCAGCGGACAAGCGTTCTGTAGCGCATGATTTTCAGCCTGTTTATCGCTACCGGTTTTCACTTGAATGATCTAGAGAGTTCTTTGTAAGAGTGGAACATTTGAAATAAGATCCCCATAGCAAATGAGTTTCTGTTCTTGTTCTTACACATAAATTTATGTAACAGTGGAGTAGTTGGATCTCATATACTTCCAGCTACTAATACCTCCTACAGTCCACCGAGTACTGTGAAATAGGTTGCCCGAAAAAAAGAAAAGTGAAGCCCCCAGAGCACGTGGTAGAATGTCAGTGTAACTTTGTACGCTTACACATCGTTGGCGGCTGTGTAAACGATTGGAGTTGCAATTCTTTGTGACACTCGGGGCTGCCACCAGGCTATATTAGTGGTATACACGTTTCGTGTTTTTACGAAGTCTGGTAGGGTACCTAAGGGGCGTGAAATGCGTCAGATGTTGAGCGATGACTGTTATGGATACGGAGAGGCCGCGTACTCATGTGAGACGGGATCATTAGTACCTGACAGAGTTTGAAAGGGGCCAGATTATAGGTTTCCACTTGACCAGATGATGCACTGCTGCGTAAGACCACCGTAAGGGAGGATCGCCGTTTTGTGCACACGAATCCCACTCACATCCGTGCCTGCCTTCCGATAAGAAGTAATGGGGTCACTGCTACATTCTGTGTCATCACAGTATCGGTAGGATTCTGACAGCGGCCAGACTGTGGAATTAGCGTCCCATATGTAGGACGCTGTGAACACCACAACACAAATGGCGGCATTGGTACCGTAACCGACAGGCATGGACTGCTGGTGAATTGCATCGAATTACGTTCACTGATGAATCGCTGTTCTGCACTTCCTCAGATCACATCGTAGACGAGCTTGGAGGTGATCCTTTTTTCCAATGATTTGGATAGGTATGACGATGTTACTTCTGGAGTCGAGGTATGGGGAGCCAACGGGGAAAGCTTCAGGTCACGGCTGAGGTAACCCTGGCGGTAGAGTGGTGCATCACGGGCACCCAGCGCCCTTATGTGTTACCATTCATGCGACATCATCGTGGTACCATTTTTCAACACGACAACTCCCCTCCACACAAGGAACGTGTCTGTATGAACTGTCTACACTGTCAAAACTACGGCTACTCCTATTCCAGCCGCGAATAGTGGATAGGGAGAATAATTGTTTGTAAGCCCCGGAGTGAGCTGGAAACAGCTTAATCTTATTTTCGTGATGTTTGCGCAAGATATACGTAGAAGGAAGTAATACATTGGTTCAATGTTCGAGCAGCTTATGCTCTCTGTATTTAAGCAGTAAACCATGCCGTTGCAACAACGTTTCTCTTCTAGCATTTGCTATTCCAGTTGGTTGAGCACGTCTGTGGTGCTTTCGTACTTACTGCACGAATCTATGACGAAACACACTGCCGCTCCTTGGATCTTTGCTACCCATTCTTCCAGGTATGGATCCCAGACTGATGAGGAGTATTCAGGTACAGGTCGTACGAGGGCTTTGTAAGCACTTTCTTCGTAGGTGAGCTGCTTTTTCTGAGGATTCTTCCAATGAATCGATCTGATATATGCCTTTCCTTCGATTAGTTTTATGTCGTCTCTCCAAACAGCTCCGTACGCACACTCCCATATATGTAACGGAAGTGACTGCTTCTAGTCATCGGTCGGCAATCATTTACCCATACAGTAATGGGTTATTATGACTATTTTTGATTAATACGTTAACTTTTATTTACGTTGCGTGTCGAATGGGTGGTTTACACGGCGATTCCGGCAGTTTTGCCTTTCAGCCACAGCTCCTGTTTCACTCACTCGGTTTCTCAGCAGTTCTCAAATGAAGGTGTATTGTCCGATTAAAAAAAAAAGAAAAGACTCATACTTGCTTCAATATGTCGGTTGATAAAAGTGTTAGGAGGATGAAACATACAACAAAATTACGTGCCTGTCTGCATATTCCCATAATCTGAAGATCTCGTTCCAACAGCTTGAATTTATCACGAATTCAAATCATATGCAGGTTTTAGGTAATCCAGCTTCATCTATACTCATAATAAAACGGTAAAACCGTCGTGTCTGCCTTTCTTTGAACATGCTAATCTCCAAAGCTGCTACACGGATATTTACGGTGTTTTCACTCTTAACTTGAGAGTAGCTTGCGCACCGTACAGAATACATTTCATGAAGATGGGATAAAATTGGTGAGTTGATGGGTGAACAGGGAACGTAGCTCATGCCTCGTAAGTAGTCAGACTATACTCATAAAGTACTTGAGAAAGAGAGCTCTTAATGTCTTACCACAAACCTTATATATAAATTCAAATCTTTACGAAGCCTTTTCTTGCTGACAACGGCCGCAAAATAATGAAAGGAAAAAAGTTTATCGCTTACTACATTTTTACTGTTCATACAGTAAAACCTTCGCATCAGACATGACGCTTCAACACTTAGCTAGAAAGATAATTTTGCAGGGCGTTCTCGAGGACATCCGCCTGTGAGGCATAGATCAATATTTTATGAATTTTATTGTACCATTTTTTATTCTCATTGATCTAATGGTTGAGAGTGAATAAAGAATAGAAATTCAGACACTTAAGGACAATTCAAATATTTAAAGAAAAAATACGTTAATCTAAAACATTCTTTTATCAGTCTTATACATTTTTTAGATTTATAATGTTGTTTGACTTAAAATCGCTTAGATCAGTACTATAAAGAATAGAATATTGTGAAATAACATTTAGCAACTGGAAAACCTTAAGAAATTACAATAAATGAAAACAGATCTTTCTCTACAAGCATATTACAAATGCTTTGTTGATCAGGATGCAAGGTATCAAAGCTTGTTGTCACAGATAGAGTTGTTCAGCCACATTGTCAGTAACGAAAAATAATAAATCTGCTTCGTTGTATCTGTTGTTCACAGTCTCATAAGGTTAACATTACACAATTTGTTGGAACTCTGCTAGCAGTTTGGGGTAATGTATTCGACGGATTTGTAAGAAGTCATCCTGTTTATCTGGTAAGGACGATATAAATAACGTTATCGTGCTTGAAGCTTATCACTCTTCATAGTAGTTGCAGTTAGTGATGAGGTCGTACTTGCACCGGTAGAGCACTCAAATTTCGAACAAATTTTTTCTGTAACAACTGTACTGATCAGATTGCTCAGTTCGTCGGTAATGTTGGGTATTTTCAGACGTTCTTGAACGTGATCCTTTGAAACAGAATGTCCAGGCTGATGTGTAGTCTTTTTTGAAGCGTGAATAAACTGTGTATGCGTTGGAATCACCTCCGGCTATGAAATGGTAAAAAATAGCCAGTGACCGTAGACACGTTCTTCGATTGGCACAGTAATTGCCGCATTTCATGTCTACTACATCAACACCAAATATTGTGGCATTGAGCTTTGAGATGATTTTTGGCTCTCCACTCACTGAGTTAGTATATTCTTTGTGGTACATGGATGACAAGAGTATAAACCACCTCCATTAGGACCTTGCCTAGTAAGGCGGTGCGGGTCTCCCGCATCGTTCCCCTACGCTCTGTAAAGAAGCATGGGACTTCATTTCCATTTTCCATACATTTTGAAAAGCACCGTCCCTCTAAATGGTACTAATGTTTCATCAACGCGTGCATACAATAGCGTAATTATTTTCGAAGTTCGTCATCAGTATTTGATAAATGACACTTGTTGCAGCTGCTGGGTCAGTTTCTAGCCGAGCTGAACGTCTATAGCTGTCATAAAACCTCAGCCCTCCAGTAAAACGTGACCACGATTCTCGAACATTACGCATCTAAATATGGGTCGTTCAGAGTGGCCCGCAGAAAAGAGTGATTCGAGTGATTCTCGAGATGATTTGAAGATGCAGCAAAACACCGGAACTCTCAGGAGCGCGTTAATCTCTCTAAAGTTTGTATTTTTGCAAGAAACATCTTCTGGATTTTTCAGATGCAGATGTATTGATTCCATTTCTCATTAGTTTTGAGAACGATTTCTTGTATGATGTCATCGATAAAAAACAAGAGCCGTGTTTCAATGGGAGTTGGGTTTTCCCCTAAAGTGAGAACTGCACCAATGGGTTTTGAAAGTAGAATTTTTATTATGTCTTGGACTGATCTAGAGTTAGAAACAGAATGAGCCACAGAACTTCAAGTAAAACAGTTTCTTTTACCTTGGAAATAACGAACAGAGTCGCTTTCGTAGTCCTGATGTGGACCAGTAGAAGAGCTGAGAGGCAAAGGTGAGTCTGGAGGGCCACGTTCTGTGCATTTTGAAGGTGACACATTATTGTGAGAACTGAGATTGCTCACAGTCACTGTCGAATGTTGCTGATCAACTTCACTTGGATTGTACACATCCTCTTCTTGAAAAATATCCTGACCTAGTTCATTTTCAGATATTTCTGAGGCAAAGTCATTTTCTGATGTCGGCAGATCACTTTCGTCAGGAACATAAGAGTGACTGGAGTCAACTTCAGAATCAGAGTCTTCAGGAAACATTGCCTCCGTCATCTCTGCAATCCTTCTGCTTCCGTTTGACACGTTAGTTGGTATTTTTCCAGCCTCTGCAGTCTCCAAAACAAACAATCTGAGTAAGGAAAAATTCATGCAAAAATTTTCTTACTGAATGAAATTACAGAAAAAGTTGTAAACACAATGGTCTATCTACCTGTCATCATAAGATGAAATAACAGTCTAGAATAAACGCTAAACCGAGTAATGTCATAATAAAATGACTGTAAAAAGTGGCTAAATAGTGCAGAAAACATTTTGAAAGGTAACAATTAGTAACAATTATGATTCTACACAAAGAAAAGAAACGCAATGGTATATTTTAAAACGTCTTTTGAAACGGATTAATTTGATAGTCGTGTTTTGTGAGCAAAATAATTCACCCCATATAGTCGAAAAACCTCCCTTAAACATTTAACGGACTCAAGGGACGAAAAATGAAACGCCTAAGGTCCTAAATAATAACATGGAATATCCGCCTGTGAGGCAGGTGGACAAATAGTGGTAGTTGAGGATACCAGTCTGTGCGGTGGGCAAATATTTGCTCTTACCTGGAACATCCGCCTCTAAGGTGGCGTTGGTCTGGAATGGACGCAAGCTACTCTGGGTAATATGGCTTGACGCGACACTTACTCTTCCCTGCACAACAACTAAATAACAACTGAGCCTCTCGTTGCCTGCTACTTCATTAGGGTGATTATCAGCGCCTCTACAGGAACAAACGTAAATCATATCCGCCTCTCAGGCGGATATTCCGTCCTAATTGTTAATTTATTACTTATTTATTACTTACTGTATTCGTGACACATTTCGTATACAGTATTCACACATACCACTGCATGTACCAGCAAAATTATATGATTGTACAACTGATAGTTCAGAGGAGAAGACGCCAAAAGCACTGAGATGCGTGAAAAAGGATCTGCAGGGCGGAATTCTCTAGAGATATGGGTGAAATATGTGTACGACTATTTGTTTTATATGTGTATCTTCTGTACTAATAATGAAACTATAAAACCGTCGTGTTGGTTTCGTAGTACACTAAAAAACCAACAAGTGACGCTGTTAGTTTTTTTTAACTCAGTGACATGTGTTTTAGGTTGTTTAGTAAGTGACAGTATTATCTTTACGAATACAGAGTAACATTGAATTTATTTGGCTAGGATATATGAATTTACTCATTTTGCTTATGTATTAAAAAGGTAACGCTCTTGCTTTGAATCTTCAGATAGGTTTTATGTATATCTTTGCTAGGAATAATGGATTTATTGAGTTTGCTTTGTAATTTGGGTACCTACTCATTACTTTTTGATTTCATTTTTATCTACGATAATGATGGAAGCAGAAGAAATTACTTATTTGTGTGACGATCGGGACTCGAACCCGGGTCTTGTTTTTTAGTAGGCAGAAACGCTAACTATTACATCACCGCAGCACTATGGTCAAAATTGCTGGATGAACTACCCAAGTCGAGTGCTCTCCCCAACACAAACTTCAATTCATATTTCAACTTACTTTCACCTTACATGAATTGAAATTGGGGAGGACACTCGACTTGAGTAGTTCGTGCAGCCATTTTGATAATAGCAGTACGGTGGTGTCAAACAAAACTACTTTGAATGTGTAGCGCAGTCGATAGCATAATCGAATGTAAATTATAACATAATTAGCTGTGGTGTAGAGGTAGCGTAAGATTCTCGGGATTAAGAGCTACAAAAAGGTCGTGGGTTCGATTCCAGCTATTTCTTAGCCGGCACGGTAGCTCAGCGTGTTCGGTCAGAGGGCTGCTTGGTCTCTGTAATAAAAAAAAAAAAAAAAAAACTGAGTAAACCAATCAACGATCAACTTGAACGGATGTCTTGTGACGTCCGCCTAGACCAAACGCAACGAACTATATCTAACAAAACGGCCACGCGCAATTAGCCGAGCGGTCTAAGGCGCGGCAGTCATAGACTGTGCGGCTGATCCCGGCGGAGGTTCGCGTCCTCCCTCGGGCATGGGTGTGTGTGTTTGTCCTCAGGATAATTTAGGTGCGCAAGCTTAGGGACTGATGACCTTGGCAGAAAAGTCCCATAAGATTTCACATACATTTGAACATTTGAACAAAATGGGGAAAAAGTCCCGTCAGTGGTACAAATTTTAACCCAATTCATCTGCTTCCATCATCATTGTAGATAAAGGTGAGACTTATATGCCTCGGCGTAAATTTAATTATAAAATCTATACGGTTTTGTTTTGTTTACAAATAAAAAGGCATATAAAATCGTCGAATACATAATTTCAAACCTTTACGAGACTTTTTGTCTCTGACAGCCTCCACAAAATTATGAAAAGAAATAAGTTTATCGCTTAGGAGGTTTTCGCTATTCATACAGTAAAGCTGTCGCATAAGGCATGATGTCATGACGTTTAGGTCGTTACTTCTTTGCTGCTAACTCTATTCGCAGCACGTTTAGCAGACGTTAACCATATATGCTGCTGAATGTACCTACAAAATTATACCATTGTACCGTAGATGCGAGCGAAGGAGAAAGTGGACAGAGAGGAGGGTGGAGCAGCAGATGAAGAGAGAGAGGGACAGGAGAAGAACGATGGTGAGTGGAGGTGGGGAGGTGGACAGAGCGAAGGCAGAGAAGGAGATGGACAGAGGGAATTGCAATAAATACATACGCGGACGACGCAGGGTGCATGCTAGTACTGCATATTTAAAATTCATTTCCACAACACAAAGTAGAATGCTTGCTGTGAAGTGATTGTAATTTCAGCCTTCAATTTTATTCGCATTGTGTACGGCGCAAAAACTTACAAGTACGTAGTAACACTTTCAAAAATATTCGAACACATACATTTCTTCCTAATAACACAAATCACATTTTTGTTGTGATAAAGAACATAGAACTGACTTATTCAGCACCTTTGTTCAATCTCCGGCCGATTTACTTCATGAGTTAGATGCAAATTATTTTTAATTTATGCACTAGGAATGTATTGTTATCAATTTGGAATTAAAGACGTTATCCTTTTTTTAAATACACTGATTCCTTATTCTAATCACTCTTTTCTTCACTTTTCCAGGGACATCCTGACTTCCGGAACAAAGGTAAGTAAACTCCGATTACTTACATTGGACAGAAACACGTACCTGTGTTTCATTTGTAACAGTACCAATGCACAAGTTTAATGTACATTATCAGGTAGCAGATGTATCTTCTGGTACGCAAGCTGTACACGAAAAAGAACGCATTCTTTCACGCGCCAGTACACATCGCTTGTTAACCAGTTCAAAGAGTATCACCAAATCGTTGTTGATAGAAACATCAACTAGAAGCAATGGTAAATCATTCCGAATGTATTTGTTTACAATGAGCTAATGCTTGAAGCAATTAACGCATGTAGTCGTTTCACAAGACTACCGACAAACTACTAGGTCCGGCTTCAGTAGAGTACAACGGATGCGTATTTTTCACTATAGTGGTGGCAATCAATAAATGGGGATCTTTGTACAACAAGTACTCTTTTTATAAGAATTAATTTTCAGTTGATTAACACTCGTATTCACTTAGAGACATTACAGACCACTGACACTCTCTCAGAAGGGAGTGAATTTATTGCTATTTGAAACTGACAGTGATGGAGATTTAAACCCTAAAATCACCTGCAACTGATGCAGTCATGATTTTGTGGGTCTTGCCATCGGTTGAAACACCTGTTGGATGCGTTCTTGAGAATCTTTTAACTTTCTTCGATCATTGTCCACTACTCACTGGAAATAAGTGTTGAAGAACAATACTAAATCCACGCACTAATCATCCGTCAGACTTTTGCCAGGCGAACGTAAGAAAAAGGCAGGAATGTAACCATGCAAAGCAGGCACAAGCACATTCACACAACACAGTGTACTACCGTTTGCCTTCTGATAACAAGTAATTGTAGAGAATATCGTTTTACGATGGCGTGAGGCGTGGTTTAAAGTAATGCTTCAGAAATTTTTATGTGAAAACTCTTAAAGCTTTTTATGAAAAAGAAACGTTATTAACATGCTAAATCTTTATTCTACATTTTTTCCCAAGCTCCGACATGGTCACGAATAAAATAGTGGCCCGAATATCGAATAAATTTCCTTTCCTTTACGTCTATGGTCACAAATATTTTGTCATCAGACTGCCGGTTTCTGTCTATAAAAATTAGTCCTAATGAACTGCAGCCATGGTGGCATCTTGAAATGTTAAACGCAAAATCAGCATCGACAGATGTATATAAATAACAGCATATGCAAGAGTCATCTTGTCAGCAGCACTACTGTTCAAAACAAACTGTCGTACAGTAGCCAAAAGATGTTTGTGTTGTCGTAGCTTACAGTTCTTTTTACCTTTAGTGACAAAATATATTATCAAAAAGATTGGCTTTGAATGGGAAATAGTCTAGCTGATAATTCAGCAAATATTTTTGTGAACTATTTAGAATGTAAATTTCTTGCCAAGTTGTTGTTGTTGTGGTCTTCAGTCCTGAGACTGGTTTGATGCAGCTCTCCATGCTACTCTATCCTGTGCAAGCTTTTTCATCTCCCAGTACCTACTGCAACCTACATCCTTCTGAATCTGCTTAGTGTATTCATCTCTTGGTCTCCCCCTACGATTTTTACCCTCCACGCTGCCCTCCAATACTAAATTGGTGATCCCTTGATGCCTCAGAACATGTCCTACCAACCGATCCCTTCTTCTGGTCAAGTTGTGCCACAAACTTCTCTTCTCCCCAATCCTATTCAATACTTCCTCATTAGTTATGTGATCTACCCATCTAATCTTCAGCATTCTTCTGTAGCACCACATTTCGAAAGCTTCTATTCTCTTCTTGTCCAAACTATTTATCGTCCATGTTTCACTTCCATACATGGCTACACTCCATACGAATACTTTCAGAAATGACTTCCTGACACTTAAATCAATACTGGATGTTAACAAATTTCTCTTTTTCAGAAACGCTTTCCTTGCCATTGTCAGCCTACATTTTATATCCTCTCTACTTCGACCATCATCAGTTATTTTGCTCCCCAAATAGCAAAACTCCTTTACTACTTTAAGTGCCTCATTTCCTAATCTAATTCCCTGAGCATCACCGGACTTAATTAGACTACATTCCATTATCCTTGTTTTGCTTTTGTTGATGTTCATCTTATATCCTCCTTTCAAGACACTGTCCATTCCATTCAACTGTTCTTCCAAGTCCTTTGCTGTCTCTGACAGAATTACAATGTCATCGGCGAACCTCAAAGTTTTTATTTCTTCTCCATGAATTTTAATACCCACTCCGAATTTTTCTTTTGTTTCCTTTACTGCTTGCTCAATATACAGATTGAACAACATCGGGGACAGGCTACAACCCTGTCTTACTCCCTTCCCAACCACTGCTTCCCTTTCACTTGCCAAGTTACCACAGCTAAAAGATAAAACGGTTTTTTATGAACGGTATGTTGACATTTTATTGCTGATTGAGGGGAACACCAGTGAGATCAAAGCATTTGCCCAAGCAATAGTTAGCATGCACCCAAAATAACTTTCACTACTGAAGTTGAAGAAGAGGGCTCCATTATCTACCTTGACATTACTATACACATAAAAAAAAGGTTGCATCACCTCGGGTTCGCTAGTTCCGGGACCTGTAGAGAAAATTGGAATAGAGACCAACATAAACATCATTTCCGCCTTTTTTATTGCTCATGAAAACCACACATTGCATGATGTATCACCATACGGCGAGACCTTCAGAGGTGGCGGTCCAGATTGCTGTACACACCTGTACCCCCAATACCCAGTAGTACGTCCTCTTGCATTGATGCATGTCTGTATTCGTCGTGGCATACTATCCAAAAGGTCATCAAGGCACTGTTGGTCCAGATTGTCCCACTCCTCGACGGCCATTCGTTGTAGATCCCGTAGAGTGGTTGGTGGGTCACGTCGTCCAAAAACAGCTCTTTTGTATCTATCGCAGGCATGTTCGTTAGGGTTCATGTCTGGAGAACATGCTGGCCGCTCTAGTCGAACGATGTCGTTATTCTGAAGGAAGTTATTCACAAGATGTGCACGATGGGGGCGCGAATTGTCGTCCATGAAGACGAATGCCACGCCAATATACTGCCGATATGGTTGCACGATCGGTCGGAGGATGGCTTTCACGTATCGTACAGCCGTTACGGCGCCTTCCATGACCACCAGCGGCGTATGTCGGTCCCACACATTGCCACTCTAAAACAGCAGGGAACCTCCACCTTGCTGCACTCGCTGGACAGTGTGTCTAAGGCGTTGAGCCTGACCAGGTTGTTTCCAAACACGTCTCCGACGATTGCCTGGTTGAAGGCATATGCGACACTCACCGGCATGTTGTTGGGCCCATCTGTACGGCGCTGCATGGTGCCGTGGTTGCAAAGGTGAGCCTCGTCATGGCCGTCGGGAGTGAAGTTGCGGATCATGCAGCCTATTAGTCACAAAAAATGCTTCAATGGCACTGAGCACTATGGGACTTAACATCCATGGTCATCAGTCCCCTAGAACTTAGAACTACTTAAACCTAACTAACCTAAGGACATCACACAACACCCAGTCATCACGAGGCAGAGAAAATCCCTGACCCCGCCGGGAATCGAACCCGGGAACCCGGGCGTGGGAAGCGAGAACTCTACCGCACGACCACGAGCTGCGGACTATTGGTCACAGTTTGAGTCATAACACTACATCCTGTAGCTGCCCGAAAAGCATTATTCAACATGGTGGCGTTGCTGTCAGGGCTCCTTCGAGCCATAATCCGTACGTAGTGGTCATCCACTGCAGTAGTAGCTCTTGGGGCCGTGCGGGATTTGCCGAGCGGTCTAGGGCGCTGTAGTCATGGACTGTGCAGCTGGTCCCGGCGGAGGTTCGAGTCCTCCCTCGGGCATGGGTGCGTGTGTTTGTCCTTAGGATAATTTAGGCTAAGTAGTGTGTAAGCTTAGGGACTGATGACCTTAGCAGTTAAGTCCCATAAGATTTCACACAGATTAGATTTTTTGAGTAGCCCTTGGGCGGCCTGAGCGAGGCATGCCAGCGACAGTTCCTGTCACTCTGTATCTCCTCCATGTCCGAATAACATCGCTTTGGGTCACTCCGAGACGCCTGGACATTTCCCTTGTTGAGAGCCCTTCCTGGCACAAAGTAACAGTGCGGACGTGATCGAGCCGCGGTATTGACCGTCTAGGCATGGTTGAACTACAGACAACACGGGCTGTGTACCTCTTTCCTGGTGGAATAACTGGAACTGAGCGGCTTTCGGACCCCCTCCGTCTAATAGGCGTTGCTCGTGCATGGTTGTTTACATCTTTGGGCGGGTTTAGCGATATCTCTGAACAGTCGAAGTGACTGTCTGTGATGCAATATCTACAGCGAACGTCTACCTTCAGGATTTCTGGGAACTGGGGTGGTGCATAACTTTTTTTGATGTGTATATTAGGAAAATTAACAACAAACAGTAGGCTAAAGAAACGTATAACAAACAGCAGGCACACACACACACACACACACACACACACACACACACACACACACAAAATAGAACCAGTAAAGAAAGAACGAAAACCATTCCTATGAAGTTTAATGGCAAAATGTCCCTGAAATAGAAAAATGTTTTAGGAAATCTGATATCAGATGTGGCTTTCAGGTTAACAAAACCCTAAAACTGCGAATAAAACATAAACTGAAAAGGACGTATGACAAATTTGACGGCTCTGAAGTATACAGGATTGATTGCAGTGAATAAATATTATATCACTCAAACGGGCCGCTCTTTTAACTTAAGGTTTTAAGAACATTCTCAGCCGCGGAACAAATCTGCTTTCAGACAGCATTTATTTGAAACTGGTCACTCTATAAAGAGCGTTGAGAATCATATGCGTATGCTCCAAAGGGCGGAAAAAGGCCGTGTTCTTAATTTGCTAAAGGAGCTTGAAATTTATAGAGCAAAAAAGAAAGAACCGACAAAACTGCTTAACTGGCTGAGCGATTATGTGCCCAGTGCGTAGTTTGTTTAATATGCGGCTCTACGGCCTACAGAAGAGTTAAAAAACACAGTAAGAAGATAGCAAACAATAAAAAACAGGCGATAAAACGGTGACTTTTTTAAAAACTGTACAACGGCGGAAAGTTGTGGAAGTTAAAGTAGAAAAGGAACACGCGGTTGACGATGCTAATAAATACACACAGTAGGTAGACAGGCACAATTAAAAAAAAAAACACGGCGACAGTCTGGTTTCTGTTTTCAAGAGATAAAAAACACATCTAGCGACAGTATTGTTTCTGTTCGCAACACTTAAAAAAGGGGACGCACAACACTGAATATTCACTTAAACACTACACTATAGACTAGACACGAAGATAACACACCACAGCCTAAGGCAGATTGGGGGTTTGAGGGTGGGGAGGGGGAACCCTGACAGATAAGGGGAAAAGGAAAATGGGGGGGGGGGACCAATGGAGTGAGTGGACACATAAAAAAGGGGGCAGAGCGGACGCGAGATGGATAGGGGAAAGCAGAGGAGGGGGAAAAAAAAGGGCTTGGGGGAGAATAGAGTCAAAGAGAGTGTAGGCTGGGACAACAGGAGAGAAAAGGGGCGGGGTTACTTTAATCACTGAACGCCTCTGTTACATATAGTTTGTTGATAGTTTTGCCTAGTATAGAGTGCCTTACATATTTACTTCGTTTTCGTATGTTGTGCTCATAACTCTAATATTTTCTTGTCCCCTCTTTATATCATGTGCTGCATTAACCAGATAATCTTGTTCATGCACTGGTACGGAGTTTTATCATTCTTTTCTTGCAACGGCGTGCCTCCTGGTATGAGGGGCCCTCTGGCGGTCACGTTCCTCTAACCACTTCTCACCTATGCATAATTCTGGCGTTAGCGCCAACAGAGGTCGCTGATTATGTGTGGCAGTCTGTTTTCTTTGGCTTCTTTAGCTATTTGTTTTATAGTTCTATATTATTCTGTGCAATATGAAAACTGTTTAATATCATTATCTATAACATTGGACTTGAGCAAATGTCAATTACTGTCTCTTAACTCTTGCTCTTTTTAACAATCTAACTTTTGTCATGTTTTATTTCATCGCTTTTTATTACTGTAATGCCTCTTATACCTTATAAGCCCATTACAGACTTTACCGATTGTATTCCCCCTTTAGTTTACGTTGTTCAATTATTAATTGAAGAATATGTGTATGCCTGCAGTAGCAACATCTGGTGAACTTGCAACACGAACAACTTGTGGCTACCGTATGACAGTTTGTTATGAACAGTAGTGCTGCTGACAAGATGACTCTTGCATATGCTTTTATATATATATATATATATATATATATATATATATATATATATATATATATATATATGACGATGCTGTTGCTGATTTTGCGTTTAACATTTGAAGATTCCACTATGGCTGCAGTACATTAGGACATGTTTTTATGAAACAGATATGAAGATGGTCATTATAGACCGAAACCTGTAGTCTGATGACAAAAATATGTGACCATAGAGTAAAGTAAAGGAAATTTACTTATTCATATTTTGATTTTTGAAACCCTCTTGAAATAGAGGGCTACGAGTTGTAGCGCGTAATATGGCGGTGTGTAAGGTAACTTTGTCAGAGTTTGAGAAACAGCATGCTGTAACACAGTTTCGATTTCGAAGAGTCCACTCACACGTGGAGCACCCTCAGTTTCAGCATGAAATTGCCAGACCACTCACGAGTGCTGCGATATCTGTAATAGTCCGACGACTTGGGTTCATTGTCATCGATTATCGTCTTCTAGTGGTCACCCCAATGGTCAAAAATTTTAGTGGGCTTTAAAGTTGCGCAGGTGTGTTGGTGACGCTACTGGTCTAGGAGGCTGAGCTCAGAAGCTGGTGTGAATGAACGTCTACGGCCTACGGAGTCAGTGAAACAGCAGTGTCTGGAATAACGTATGTTTACTGCGTAAACTGTTCAGAGCTATAAGTGTCTTCAGAACTGCGGTCAGCAGCTGGGCGCAGCACAGCACACGCTGCGAATAAGTGCTGATACCTTGTCAGCAAGCGGTGAGGTCGCTGCTGTAGGTTAGCGCCATGGACACGTGCTGTGCCAGTAGAAGGAGGGCAGGTACTAACCGAACACACACGTTCTGCGATGACCTAAGGCAGTTTAAACCTCAGTGCTCTCGAAGAGGGACGTCTCATTACGTGGATGCCGGCACCGTACCGCAGACACTGGGTGTCGTGAAGTCAGAAACGACCCAGTACGGCTACACAATTTACACTATCTGATCCAAAGTATCCGGACACCTGGCAGAAAATGACTTAGAAGTTCGTGGAGCCCTCCATCGGTAATGCTGGAATTCAATGTGATGTTTGTCCACCCTTAGCATTGATGACAGCTTCCACACTCTCAGGCATACGTTCAAACAGGTGCTGGAAGATTTCTTGGGGAATGGCAGCCCATTCTTCACGGAGTGCTGCACTGAGGAGAGGTATCGATGTCGGTCGGTGAGGCTTGGCACGAAGTCGGCGTTCCAAAACATCCCAAAGGTTATCTATAGGATTCAGATCAGGACTCTGTGCAAGACAGTCCATTACAGGAATGTTATCGTTGTGTACCCACTCCGCCATAGGCCGTTAATTACGAACAGGTGCTCGATCATGTTGAAAGATGCAATCGACACCCCGAATTTCTCTTCAACATTAGGAAGGAATAAGCTACTTAAAACATCAATGTATGCCTTTGCTGCGATAGTGCCACGCAAAACAACAATGGGTGCAAGCCCCATCCATGAAAAACATGGCTACACCATAACACCACCGCCTCCGAATTTCACTGTTGGCACTACAAACGCTGGCAGATGACGTTTACTTGGCATTCGCCATACGCACACCTTGCAATCGGATCGCCACATTGTGTACCGTGATTCTTGACTGGGTACAACGTTTTTCCACTATTCAATCGTCCAATGTTTAGACTGCTTACACCAAGCGAAGTGTCGTTTAGCATTTACCAGCGTGATGTGTGGCTTATGGGCACCCGCTCGACCATGAAATCCAAGTTTTCTCACCTCCCGCCTAACTTTCATAGTACTTGCAGTGGATTCTGATGCAGTTTGGAATTCCTGTTTGATGCCCGGGATACATGTCTGTCTATTACACATTACGACCCTCCTTAAATGTCGGCGCTCTCTCTCAGACAACAAACGAGGTCGGCCTGTGCGCTTTTGTGCTGCACTGTCCACGTTTCCACTTTATTATCACATCGGAAACCTATGGATGTTTAGCAGTGTGGAAATCTCGCGTTCAGAAGTATGACGCAAGTGACACCCAATCACCTGACCACTTTCGAAGTCCGTGGGTTCCGCGGAGCGTCCCATTCTGTTCTCTCACGATGTCTAATGACTACTGAGGTCGCTGATATGGAGTACCAGGCAGTAGGTGGCAGCACAATGCATCTAATATGAAAAATGTATTTTTTTGGGGGTGTTCGGACACTTTTGATCACACAGTGTACAGTGAGGAAGGTAGTACTACGTATAGCCAAGGAGACGGTGCTCTGGTACCATGCCCAACAGGTTGTAGGCGAAAGTTTGAAGTCACTCAGTATTCCGTTTCACCACGAGAAGAGCCAGGCTTGCCCATACATTCTCCAATAATGGCGGCGGCCAGGCAGCAGCGGCTAACACCCACTCCATTTAGTTAGCTATGGTCTCGAAGGTGAAGTCTTCTTTCAGCAGCTGGCAACACATCATGCTGACCGATTAGGTTATTCTGTAACTGACAAGCGGGTCATTCCGTTAGAATCAGAATTGTGTAGTGGATGACCACACATTGAAAGCTCGCAAAACGACGTACTAGGTACTGTCATATTGCGCCACTTGCGCTTCTCGGTTATGACTCTGATCGATGTGGTAGTGTGTTATTAGTCGGGCTCTGCCTTCTGCAACACAGCACTCCTTTTGTGCCACTGGTACCATTTATGAGAGATGGTTTGTGCTGGACCTGGTTCCTTGCCGTCAGCGCCAAGCAATAACTTTAAAAATTTATGTGCGCACTCGGGAATTGAATTTGCTGTGCAACAATCCTCCCTTTTTCAAGAAATTCGTCTCAACTTTTACTTTGGTGTACCCGGAACATCTACAATCTGTACAAATTACGCTGACGCCAGGTGGTACCATGAAATCATTGTTAATATCTCATGAGAGTGAGTTACATTAATTGTTTCCCTTTAAGTATAGGTCTCTCCCCCCCCCCCCCCCCCCAACTCCCCACGAACCATGTACCTTGCCGCTGGCAGGTAGGCTTTCGTGCCTCAGCGATATAAATAGCAGTACCGTAGATGCAACCACAAAGGAAGGTTCCCTGTTGAGAGGTCAGACAAACGTGTGGTTTTCGAAGAGGGGCAGCAGCCTTTCTAGTAGTTGCAGGTGCAAAAGTTTTGGATGATTGACTGATCTGGCCTAGTAACACTAACCAAAACGGCCTTGCTGTTCTGATACTTTTTTTTTCCTAGGAGACCAAACTGCTGAGGTCATGGTCACTAGGCTTACACACTACCTTCTCTGACTTATGCTAAGTACAACACACACACCCATGCCCGAGGGAGGACTCGAACCTCCGGCGGGAGGAGCAGCGCAATCTGTGACATAGCGCCTCGACCTATGCGACCGCTCCACGCAGATGCTGGTACTGCGAACGGCTGAAAGCAAGGGGAAATTATAGCCGTAATGTTTTCCGAGAGCATGCAGCTTTTACTGTATGGTTAAATGATAATGGCGTCCGGAGGTAAAATACACTCCTGGAAATGGAAAAAAGAACACATTGACACCGGTGTGTCAGACCCACCATACTTGCTCCGGACACTGCGAGAGGGCTGTACAAGCAATGATCACACGCACGGCACAGCGGACACACCAGGAACCGCGGTGTTGGCCGTCGAATGGCGCTAGCTGCGCAGCATTTGTGCACCGCCGCCGTCAGTGTCAGCCAGTTTGCCGTGGCATACGGAGCTCCATCGCAGTCTTTAACACTGGTAGCATGTCGCGACAGCGTGGACGTGAACCGCATGTGCAGTTGACGGACTTTGAGCGAGGGCGTATAGTGGGCATGCGGGAGGCCGGGTGGACGTACCGCCGAATTGCTCAACACGTGGGGCGTGAGGTCTCCACAGTACATCAATGTTGTCGCCAGTGGTCGGCGGAAGGTGCACATGCCCGTCGACCTGGGACCGGACCGCAGCGACGCACGGATGCACGCCAAGACCGTAGGATCCTACGCAGTGCCGTAGGGGACCGCACCGCCACTTCCCAGCAAATTAGGGACACTGTTGCTCCTGGGGTATCGGCGAGGACCATTCGCAACCGTCTCCATGAAGCTCGGCTACGGTCCCGCACACCGTTAGGCCGTCTTCCGCTCACGCCCCAACATCTTGCAGCCCGCCTCCAGTGGTGTCGCGACAGGCGTGAATGGAGGGACGAATGGAGACGTGTCGTCTTCAGCGATGAGAGTCGCTTCTGCCTTGGTGCCAATGATGGTCGTATGCGTGTTTGGCGCCGTGCAGGTGAGCGCCACAATCAGGACTGCATACGACCGAGGCACACAGGGCCAACACCCGGCATCATGGTGTGGGGAGCGATCTCCTACACTGGCTGTACACCACTGGTGATCGTCGAGGGGACACTGAATAGTGCACGGTACATCCAAACCGTCATCGAACCCATCGTTCTACCATTCCTAGACCGGCAAGGGAACTTGCTGTTCCAACAGGACAATGCACGTCCGCATGTATCCCGTGCCACCCAACGTGCTCTAGAAGGTGTAAGTCAACTACCCTGGCCAGCAAGATCTCCGGATCTGTCCCCCATTGAGCATGTTTGGGACTGGATGAAGCGTCGTCTCACGCGGTCTGCACGTCCAGCACGAACGCTGGTCCAACTGAGGCGCCAGGTGAAAATGGTATGGCAAGCCGTTCCACAGGACTACATCCAGCATCTCTACGATCGTCTCCATGGGAGAATAGCAGCCTGCATTGCTGCGAAAGGTGGATATACACTGTACTAGTGCCGACATTGTGCATGCTCTGTTGCCTGTGTCTATGTGCCTGTGGTTCTGTCAGTGTGATCATGTGATGTATCTGACCCCAGGAATGTGTCAATAAAGTTTCCCCTTCCTGGGACAATGAATTCACGGTGTTCTTATTTCAATTTCCAGGAGTGTAGTCCCCCATCCTGATCGGGCGGGGACTGCTCAGGAGGACGTCGTTATCAGAAAAAAAGAATAAATCTGGCGTTCTGCGAATCGCAGTGTGGAATGTCAGTTCCATTAATCGGGCAGGTGGGTTAGAAAAATTAAAAAGGGGAATGGGTAGATTAAAATTAGATATAGTGGGAATTAGTGAAGTTCGGTGGCAGGAGAAACAAGACTTCTGGTCAGGAGAATACAGGTTTATAAATACAAAATCAAATAGCGGTAATGCAGGAGCAGGTTTAGTAATGAATAAAAAATAGGAGCACGGATAAGGTACTACGAACAGCACAGTGAACGCATTATTGTAGACAAGAGAGACACGAAGCCCACGCCTACCACAGTAGTACAAGTTTATATGCCAACTAGATACGCAGAGATTGAGGAAATGTACGATGTGATAAAAAAAATCATTCAGAAAGATAAGGGAGACGAAAATGTAACAGTCGCGGGACACTGGAATTCAATAGTAGGAAGAGGAACCAGAAGGGAACGTTGCAGGTGAATATGGACTGGGGGGGTAAGGAATGAAAGAGGAAGCCACCTGGTAGAATTTTGCACAGAGCACAACTTAATCCCAGCTAACACTTCGTTTAAGAATCATGAAAGAAGGTTGTATACGTGAGAGAGACCTGGAGACCCCGGAAGATTTCAGATAGACTGTATAATGGTAATAGAGAGATTTAGGACCCAGGTTTTAAATTGTAAGACATTTCCAGGGGCAGATGTGGACTCTGACCACAATTTATTTGTTATGAACTGTAGATTAAAACTGGAGAAACTGCAAAAGGTTGGGATTTAAGGAGATGGGACATGGATAAACTGAAAGAACCAGAGGTTTTAGAGAATTTCAGAGGCTGCATTAGCGAACGATTGACAAGAACAGAGGAAAGAAATACAATAGATGGAGAAAGGGTAACTTTGAGAGATGTAACAGTGAAGGCAGCAGAGGAATAAATAGGGAAAAAGACGATGGCTAGTAGAAATCCTTGGGTAACAATGAATTTGATGGATGAAAGGAGAAAATGTAAAAATAAAATAAATGAAGCAGGCGAAAATGAATACAAACGTCTAAAATATGTGTTCGACAGGAAGTGCTAAATCGCTAAGCAGGGTTTGCTAGAGGACAAATGTAAGGATGTAGAGGCATATATCACTATGGGGGGGGGGGGGGGGGGGGTAAGATAGATAATGCTACAGGAAAATTAAAGAGACCTTTGGCGAAAAGAGAACCACTTGCATGAACATCAAGAGCTCAGATGGGAAACCAGTTCTAAGCAAAGAAGGGAAATGAGAAAGGTGGAAGCAGTATATAGAGGATCTAAACAAGAGCGAAATCCTTGAGGGCAATATTGAGGAAAAGGAAGAGGACGTAGATGAAGATGAAATGAGAGATGTGATGCTGAGTGAAGAATTTGTCAAGGCACTAAAATACCTAAGTCGAAACAAGGCACCGGAAGTAGACAAAAATCCGTTAGAACTACTGATAGCCTTGGGAGAGCTACCCCTGACAAAACTCTACTATCTGGTGAGCAAGATGTATGAGACAGGTGAAATACCCACAGACTTCGAGAACAATATAATAATTGCAATCCCAAAGATAGCATCTGTTGACAGGTGTGAAAATCGCCGAGCTATCGGTTTAATAAGTCACTGCTGCAAAATACTAACACGAATGGAAAAACTGGTAGAAACCGACCTTGAGGGAAGATTAGTTTGGATTCCGTAGAAATGTTTGAACACGCGAGGCAATAATGACCCTATGACTTCTCTTAGAAGCCAGGTTAAGGAAATGCAAAGCTACGTTTATAGCATTGTAGACTTAGACAAAGCTTTTGACAACGTTGTCTGGAATACTTTCTTTCAAATTATGAAGGTAGCATGGGTAAAATTAAGGGAACGAAAGGCTATTTACAATTTGTACAGAAACCAGACTGCATATACAAGAGTCGAAGGGCACAAAAGGGAAGCAGTGTTTGAGATTGGCGTCTCCGATATTATTCAGTCTGAATACTGAGCAAGCAGTAAAGGAACCGAAAGAAAAATTTGGAGTAGGAATTAAAATCCATGGAGAAGATATAAATGTTTTGAGGTTTTCCAACAACATTGTAATTCTGTTAGAGACAACAAAGGACCTGGTGGACCAGTTGAACGGAATGAAAAGTGTCTTGGAAGGAGGGTTTAAGATGAACATCAACAAAAGCAACAGGACAATGGACTGTAGTCAAATTAAATCAGGTGATTCTGAGGAAATTAGATTAGGAAATGAGACACCTAAAGTAGTAGATGAGTTTTGCTATTTTGCGAGCAAAATAACTGGTGGTGGTCGAAGTAGAGACGATAGAAAATGTATACTGGCTACGGCTCGAAGAGGAAGTTGTTCAAATTGAGTATAGATTTAAGTGTCAGGAAGTCTTTTCTGAAAGTATTTGTATGGAGTGTAGCCGTGTGTGGAAGTGAAAGATGGAAGATTAATAGTTTGGATAAGAAGAGAATTGAAGCATTCGAAGTGTGGTGCTACAGAAGAATGCTGAAGATGAGATGAGAAAATCACGTAACTAATGAGGAGGTACTGAACAGAATTGGGGTAAAGTGGAATTTATGGCACAACTTGACTGGAAGAAGGGATCGGTTGGTAGGACACGTTCTGAGGCGTGAAGGGATCACCAATTTGGTATTAGAGGGAAACATGGAGTGTAAAAATCGCAGAGGAAGAGCAAGAGATCAGTACACTAAACAGATTCAGAAGGATGTAGGTTGCAGTAGTTAGTTCGAGATGAAGAAGCTTGCACAGGATAGAGTAGCATGGAGAGCTGCATCAAACCTTTCTCTGGACTAAAGACTACATCAACAACAACAAGTATATATTTTACTAATACGCTCGAGATTTAACTCCTACTGCTTGCTATTATACGACTACAGATATTGATACAGTTAGTTATGGCGTCAAACCATTCCACAGGGTTCTGGTGCAAAGACAGGCCTCAATTGTAGTCAGAGTTGCCGTAAACAATCACGGCTATGCTATCTCAATGTCTGTCCCTCTAAGCTATCACCAATTTTCATTTTTTTTATCATGTCGAGTGGGTTTTTAACCTGTTGGTATAATATCCGGAACTTTGCCTCCAAAACAGAAGTTTCTCTTACGTTTTCTCAAAACACATACCCCTAAAACTATGCTTACACAACTGGTACTCACGCCGCTACCACTTACAATATACTGGTCGGTAACTCTAGCTACCTCTCCAGTTCTACGGTTACTTACAAACGGACTGCATTTCGCAGTTGCATGCTTGCTTATATCTTTCACCTTTACAACCAATTTCTTTTTGCTCTTCGGCATTTTAACATGTGCATTAAATCTTATTGACGCCGTACACAGTTTAGCTGGTTCTGTTTGCGTAACAATAGATCGCTGCGACGTTGTGACACTTGCAACTGTTTCCTTCGGCTGAAGCAGTGTCTTCCGAGTTCGACTAAGCATTTAAGAACAACTATATGACTTTTTTCTTACCCTCATTACCTATAACATTGCAGGTATCGACAAATCTACCTTGATCGTCACGTGCATATTCCTGAAAGTATTCAGTCTTGCGACTCTACTTTTATCCTCCCTAGCACTTTCCTGCCTTCTCTTTTCCTTCCCCCTCCTTTAGAGAATGTGCTTCGATCCCAAGTTTCATTGAATTCGCATCCTTTTCTATTAAATGTGTATGTCCTTAGACATCGTTCGCAACATTCTACATATAACAAATACCATCAAGCAGCTTCATGTGCAATCTTCACAATATCCCCTTAAAATCATCGTCTGCTGTTCCACTCTGCACGACACAAAAATTAGTGAAATATGTACGTCCCTGTAGATGTAACCTATGCTCCAAGACCTCAAACTTAAGCCATTATTGTCCAGTGGTGTAGATACTACTGTACCTAAATCAGTATCACCCAGTCGCTAAGCACACACTTATTTACCTCCGTGCAAAATATACGTAATTTTTTGGCACTTCAGATACTTCAGACTTTTCACAAGATATCGGAGCTGAAATTTCTATAGCATTTTCTGTTACTTACACAACGACAGTACTGTGCGTCACATGTAAACTTACCGGAACTTGTAAAACTTTCAGTTTCTCACACTTTTTCACCTTGTCTCAGACGAGCACTTTTCAACCATAATTCCTGCCTCCTCGCAGTGACAGCTTGTACTATTTCTAGATCAGCAATTTCACGTTCTTGTATCCACCAAACATCCCATCCTTTTCTTGATTATTTCATTTGAAGCTGAATTCGCTTGCCTCTCGGTATGCACAACCTCTACTCGGTCCTTGATACTTTCTAATTCCCCAGCTTTCAGTTCGAGTGCTGCTGGCAACCTAATCTTCTTCAATATAGCGACAATAGAAACGCGTGCACTACCGATACTACCGGCAACTTGCGTAATCTACTATTGCCAAAACAATAAAATATAAAAGGTAATGACATGACTTTCAAATTACAACGTATACAATGCACAAGTAATTACATGGTTCTGACGGCGTATCACAGCCCATCTACACTTATTACAATCTCGTGCCAAATGACGCCATTGCCGACGGCTGGTGGACCCTTCGTTCACGAAAACTGCAAAATGAAGAACTGACAGGTGCTACATATGACTCACGACAATTACCCTGAAAAGCAGACAAATGAGGAGGTTTACACGACTGTCCAAGAGTTGCCAAGAGATTAAAATGATCATCCCTATGGTCCACCACGAAGCGTGAATCACACAATAAAGTGGCCAGTTATAAGGTATACCAAATCCTTCTCACTCAACCCTCTGCATTGTGCGAAGAAATGACTGCAGGATGAGCGAAGCTACTGATCACCATTTGTAGTAGCGTGGTGCAAGGCCCACTTTTTTACCAGTTGTAGCTTGGGCAACCACTTCTCGCACCAGTTGCAGTTCCACCGGCGTGGCCGTAAGACCCCTTCTGAACACCAGTACGATGACCTGTGCTGTCTTAAGGCCCAGTTTCTCACACCAGTCCTAGGGATGTCGGCGACCTTATGAGGCGTACTTCTGACCACCAGTAATAGCGAGGGTAGCCTCTTCTGATGCCAGTAGTAGCAGTCACCCTTCAGGTCTGGATTTGTAGTGGAAGTGGAGGTTGAGTACGTGAGATGGCGAGCTACTGTTATAGGAGGCTGAGTTCTGGAGTCAGTTCGTTTGGCTGTTATATGTCCTACAGCCCCAGAGAAACAGCAATATCTGCAATAACATTTGATTACTGCATAAATTATAAAGAGATCTAAATTTCTTCAGAGGTGCAGTCAGCGGCTGGACACAGAATCGCATGTGCCATGGAGAAGAGCTGATGCCTTGTCAGCTAGACGTGCGTGACGTTGCTGGTGCAGATCAGTGCCACGACCGCGTGCTGTGGTGGTGGCGCGATGGGGAAGGCACCACTCTCCCTGACTTTCCATGATGACCTTGTGTCAATTCCACCTCAGCGCTCTCGAAGAAGGACATGTGCTTGGGCAGGTGCCGACAGCGAATCACAGACAGCGGGTGTCATGAAGGCAAAATCCCAGGACCAAAATCGGCGACACAGCATAAAGCAGGGAGGCGATACTACATATAGCCAGAAAGGTAGTTCTAGGGCGTCACGCCCAACAGGTTGTAGGTGGAAGTCTGTAGTCACTCGGTATTGCCTTTCACCATGGGAAGGTCCAAGCTCGATCTCGTCTTCTTCAATAAACCGATAGCCGGCCGCTGTGACCGAGCGGTTCTTGGCGCTTCATTCTGGAACCGCGCGACTGCTACAGTCGCAGGTTCGAATCCTGCCTCGGTCATGGACGTGTGTGATATCCTTAAGTTAGTTAGGTTTAAGTAGTTCTAAGTGTAGGGGCTGATGACCTCAGACGTTAAATCCCATAGTGCTCAGACCCATTTGAACCATTTGAATAAACCAATAGCTGGGCAACAGTGTCGCCTTTCAGCGGCTACATTCCACTAGACCTGGCTGGCTGTAAAAGAAGCCTTTCTTCAGCAGCAGCAGGCAGCACGTCACCATTCGCCAGTCAGATTATTCTGTAATTTGCAAGACTATCATTCCGTTAGAAACAGATCTGTTTTCGGAATGGACACATGCTGAGAGTGAGGCCGCAGAAATGGCTATATTTAAGGCTGGACATGAAGTCACTGGGACCGCTGATCGGTCATTTACTCTTATTATCCGGAGGTGTCACTGGGTTTGTACCCTTTGTGACACCTCACCTTATTCCCTATTCCCCTTGCCTTTGCGCTTTTCCGTCCCCACTAGAACCCTGTGGAGCAGCTCAGAATGGAGGTAACATGTTACGGCTCCACAGTGCAAGGCTCGCAAAAAGATGTTCTGCACCGTTAGTTCTTCACGACTACAGATATTAGTTCTTCTCGACTACAGATAGGCAGTGTCTTACGATTGGTGCTCTGTCTTCTGCAACATTGCACTCATTGCGTGCCCTAGATAACAGTAGTGACACCATGGTGAGCCAGACCTGGTTCACTGTCAACCAAGCTAAGTAATAGCTTTAAATATTTACATGCGCATTCGAAAATCGAATTTGCTGTACAACACTGCACGCAGTTCCATCCCGGATCCATCCAATTCTCGCCTGTGTCCAAAACTTAAAGAACACCTTATTCACATTGATAGTGATAAAGCGGTGCAAGGAGAGGTGAAATTGTGGCCCTGTCAACCAAGTCAGACATTCTATAGGGACGGTATCAACAGTGTCTTCATCTTGATGGTGGCTATGTTGAGAAATAAAGATGTAAAATGTTGATAACGTTTGGTTTATTTAAGAAGCTTTAAAAGTGCGCTATTACTTTTCAGCACATCATCGCATTATGGTTAACAACAATGAGCGTATCCTGAAAGGGAAGGCTATTATTGAGTTCCACGTTCCGGCAAAGCTTTTCTACTATCTTAAAAGATGAGCTGATATGTGACTGTGCATTTTTAACATCTCAGCTACTCCGAACTGTTGCAGCTGTTTTGCTACATTATCGAAGTTGAAAATCCAAGGTGGTAGCTGTTCTCCAACTCACATCTGCTGTTTCCCTTTAGTAACACATCGCTGATGCTACTTGGAACGTGTAAACTTTCTCCCAGGGACGATAACTTATTTCTTTAATTCGTCTGTTCAGTGAATGTCTTTAGGGACAAATTGGTGATACGAACCAACGTCCGGGAAGGTCATCAGCAATCCTACAGAGCGTCGAAGTTTAAGGCTGCGGTGCCTGCCGGTAGGCCGCTCCTTAGGCAGCAAACGTGACCTGTGTACAGGAGAAAAATAATTTGTCGGTGTAACCTTAATCCGAAACTGTTATCTAAAGACGCAACAGAGCACTGCATTCATAGGAGATAAGGCCTGGCTTCGCAGCAGGTAGCTGCATCTTTTCCACTGTAGATTGTGGCAATCAATCGCCATCACTGAATACCAAACAACTTTGCGGGACGCTCCTCATACGGACCGTCAGCATGCAAAGTCTCGTTTGCTGAAGAACAGGGTGGCCTAGCGGCACGCGCTGCCATCTGTAACTTCCACGCTCTTTATCACTGTTGGATGACGTTTATGAACATGAATTCCTGTTCTCAATTTGTTCCTCAAGACAGCCTGTACAGTTTCTCAAAGTTTGTCGGTGTTCTTTTGTGAAACACTACACAATAAGTGTAAATAATGGTCGCCAGCTTTGCTTTGACCTGTGATGCAGACTTAAAATAGTCATTTCTTGTATGCCACTAATACATCTCTGTAGCAAACCAACTACGTTCGAAAGGATTTCGAAACCATCCCTGCACACAGTCAATACACTACGAGGTGTGGCTAGAAAAAAACCGGACTAGTACTGGTGAAACAATAAAACGAATGCAATAAGGCTGAAAGTCGCGTGGCCTGTCACGTGACTCTCGCTCCGCCTACTGCTCGAGTTTCATCTGCCTCCTGCACTCAGTCTGCCCGTGGCGTCTGTTTTAAGTAGTTGACGTTTTGTCTGTGCGTCGGAAAATGTTGAGTGTACAGAAAGAACAGCGTGTTAACATCAAATTTTGTTTCAAACTAGGAAAATCTGCAAGTGAAACGTTTGTAATGTTACATCAAGTGTACGGCGATGATTGTTTATCGCGAACACAAGTGTTTGAGTGGTTTAAACGATTTAAAGATGGCCGCGAAGACACAAGTGATGACACTCGCACTGGCAGACCATTGTCAGCAAAAACTGATGCAAACATTGAAAAAATCGGTAAACTTGTTCGACAAGATCGCCGTTTAACAATCAGAGCAGTGTCTGAGTTAACAGGAGTTGACAAGGAAAGTGTTAGGCAGATTCTTCATTAAAGTTTCAACATGAACAAAGTGTGTTCAAAAATGGTTCCAAAGTGCCTCACAATTGAACAGAAGGAACTCCGAAGAATGATTTGTTCTGACATCCTGGAAAACATTGAAAGTGATCCCACCTTCTTACAAAATGTTATTACTTGCGATGAATCGTGGTTTTTTACTTACGATCCCGAAACTAAACGCCAATCGATGCATTGGAAAACTCCTGGTTCTCCACGGCAAAAAAAAAGCACGAATGTCAAAATCGAAATTCAAGGCATTGATGATTGTTTTTTTTGACATCAAAGGGATTGTGCACATTGATTGGATACCAGAGGGACAAACAGTGAATCGGCATTACTACATTAGCGTCCTGGCTACCCTACGTGAGCGAGTACGGAGAAAACGGAACGATTTGTGGAGAAAAAAGTCATGGATCCTTCACCAAGACAATGCCCCAGCTCACAGTGCGTTGTCAGTGAAGACGTTTTTGGCAAAACACAACATTCCCATCTTAGATCATCCACCCTACTCACCTGATTTGGCCCCCTGTGACTTTTTTTCTTTTCCCTAAAGTTAAGTCAGCTTTGAAAGGAACTAGATTTGAGACTGTTGAAGCAGTAAAAGAAAAAGCGACGGAAGTAATGTATGGACTTACCGAAAATGATCTGCAGCATTGCTATGAACAGTGGAAAATTCGTATGGAGCGGTGCAGAGACCGAGGAGGAGAGTACATTGAAGGAGATAACATGAAATTGTAAATAATTGTAAATAAATGTTTTTTCCAGCATCAGTCCGGTTTTTTCCTAGCCGCACCTCGTATGTCCAACTGGTTTATATTATCTCCTCGATAAACAACATCGAATAGCAATCTAAAGTTGAAAGGGTGACGAATGCACAAAAAATACCTAATTTTTTCCATTGGAACAGATGGAATTTATTGTCCTCTATAAAACTTCGTCAGGTCTGCTTCGTTGGTATTAAGCTCAACTTCAACCCAGCTGATGAATCGACATTTTGTTAGGGGGCCTCTGTCCGCTGGCCGAGGTCGCCTATCAAGTCGCATCCTTTCTCAAATAGACGGTGGACAGATACATTGATCACTAAGGGTCACTCACTTTCAACATCGCACACGTGTTACTTTCAACACTACAGCTCCACCTCACAGGGCCCACGACTCCAGTCCTACCAGCGCTAGTGCTGCAGACCGATTCTCCGAGATTCCGCGAGGTACGAAAGCACTCCAGAAGTCTGATGTTTAGGCGTTTTAGCCATTCAGAATCACGAGCAGAATGTAGGTATTTTCATTGGCCGTTTCCTACACCTGCTAATAGAGTTTCTGTAACGTCCTGCCTCCTTTTCCTGCAAAGGGTATTCGAAAACACAGATAATCGTCGGAAACCACAAACCTTTAAGCCAACCGTGTAGGATCCGGCAAAAACATATTCTTGAGGTTTATGAAAAAAAAAAAATGACTCTGAGCACTATGGGACTTAACTTCTGAGGTCATCAGTCCCCTAGAACATAAACTACTTAAACCTAACTAACCTAAGGACATCACACATAGCCATGGCCGAGGCAGGATTCGAACCTGCGACCGTAGCGGTCACGCGGTTCCAGACTGTAGCGCCTAGAACCGCTCGGCCACCCTGGCCGGCTTATGAAAACAGCCGTCTATCACTTTCATGTTGGTGAACGTCTCCTTTCAATGAATACTGGCTCTGGCAGACACAACTGCCACCTCATGGGAGGACAGGCGTGGACCGGGAATAATACAGGGAGGTCATAAACAGTTTGAAAAGCTTGTAAGGGTATTGCTGGTAGGTTTTGCTGAGAAATAAACGTTAAAAAAACCGTTTTTTTACTTAATTGAAGTTAGTTAGTCAGGCCGTTGTGCACGCCGATTCAACCTGCCCGCCAGATACAATTAGTGTCAGTTGTTCTCTTAGCGTAGCTGATAGCGCAAGAGACTGCTCCGTCTTTGGCTCAAGTTCGATCCTTACTACCGTCCCATGTTCAATCTTTATTGCTCTCTTGGTCGGTTTTAGGAAACGAAATGAAGAACACGTTTGGCGGCACCGTCTGTAGCGGGCCTCTTGAATTTGCGTGCACAACGACCTGATTGGCTAACTTCAACGCCAATTAATTCGGTAACGGCGCAGCTATCGAATTTCTTTCTTAACAACTATTGCTCAACACAAACTGTCCTGTAACATCCTCACAAGCTTCTCAGACTGTCTCTGACCACCCTGTATACTTCAGTGCGTCTTACCTCTCATTATACCAGTTGTTTACACTCGCGGAAACTGCCTTCTTTTGCATCCTCTGTGATTACTCTCATAAACGTGGAAGGCATTTAGGAACTTACTATCCAAGATAGCTAGAAATGAACACTTCTTTCCGGGATCAATCTTCTTAACACTGAAAGCTATCTCTCTCTCTCTCTCCCTCCCCCTCTTCCTATCTGTGTGTGTGTGTGTGTGTGTGTGTGTGTGTGTGTGTGTGTGTGTGAGAGAGAGAGAGAGAGAGAGAGAGAGAGAGAGAGAAGCATAGGCTACTCTCAAGGTATTGACAAATAAGTCCTGATACTTTGAAGATATGCAGATATGCAGAATGTAAATTTCTAATGCGCAAAATAACAAATTTAGCAACGTCATCTGATCGAAAAATAACTAGTAACACAGTTTCGTAAATTCAGTGCAACGAAGAGAAAAGAGGGCCTGCTTGTCTAAGATGTGTAACGTTCGTGATTGCAATAGATTACTTTAAAGCGTCCAGCTGGCTATGGCACAGTTTCCCTTTTAGGTACACATGAACTTACACTACAGAAAATAGTCACCTCTGTGGGTACTTACAAATCCAGTTCGTTTCGTACATAACATAGCATTAGAGGAGTGACGCGACGCAACAATCCGGCAGTCTGCAGGCCGGCAAGCACCGATCTGCCTTTCCTTTCATCAGCATCTGAAACATCACTGTCAGGCACAGAGGTTCTACTTATTATTGTTTTTAATTCTCAGGGAATACTTTGTACGTACGTGGTGATTCATTAGTGTGGATAAGACTAGTGCATTTTACTTTCGTATCACGACAATATGGCGGTCCACCACCAAGGCATATTCAAGTACATTAAATGTAGAGAATATGGTTGTGGCAAATGAATGCCACAGACGTGAGTTTAGCAAAGAATGTATTGACCCTAAAGACAACAAAAAAATTTACAGCTCTTTAAAGATAGCCCATACCACATCCAATTTTACAAATAAAGGCATCACCATCTCAATTTCGTAACCCTGACTCAGTAAAAAAAATCTTTAATCACATGAAGAATTAACAGCGATGAATTTTGAACAACACGGAACTGAATACATCAATCATCGATGCCATGACTAGGTTCCAAGCGTTAGTGGTAGTAACCTCTGAGCGCGTAGTGCAGTGTACAGAATCACACGATCATCTACCTACGCGCAGAGTAATACTTGCAAGTCTTCCCAAACGAATCTCACCACGTAAAACTAACCTTCATCACAGAAAGCTAAACTGAGATCGTATTACTATATCCTTATGAACTGGAGTGCCTGCTCAATGTCGTGGAGTGCTGGCGAACTACTTCAAACAAACAAGAGCACATGTTCCTCATCCGCCAATGAGCAGTACTGGTAGAGAGCATAAGCCGAAGAGACGAGAGCTTACGTTTCCATAATGATCACACAAACATGTATCTGAAGAGCTACTGTTAATATATTTGAAGAGATTAGAGCAAAATCTCATCTAATGTAACAAATATAAACATCTTGATACATTAAAAGGCAAAAGATAGTGTGAGGAAATAAAAGTGTTGATTAACAGGCACCTTTGAACACGTTGACATGAATTATAATAATTTCTAAGCTCAAATGCAACTTTGTACAGTAAAATTTTTATCCATTTCACAATATAGTTTATATCCTGTAATGCACGTTGGAGCACGTGTAGCAATGTCTTTGTAGAATTGTGTAATGAACATTATTGGTAAACATAAATAATGTTTTCCAAAGTGATTTATGCACCGGATTAATCCTGTGGAATCAGATAATTCAACACAATGGGCCCAAAATGCAACGAACGAACACTGAGAACTATGCTATGAAGGCCACTTCAAACTGGTAACGGAAAAATAAGAGTACCATCACGATAGACGAGAGGATGTAGTCATTTCAGAACACCTTTACCCTGTTTAGTGTCAGCTGTCACGCTTTTGTAAATAACGAATACTTTGTAACTTTATTATGAATGTACAACAGGCGACAACTACTGAATGTATTCCCTACAATTTGTCTGTGATTCCTTTTGCATAGCTTTCTGTGCCTAAATTCTCGAGTTTTTACGTTAATGTTGGCATAAAAGCTACACTTCGTGTGAATATCGATTTATTCACGGTGAAAATCTTCGTTTGAACGTAACCTATATATTCTTAGAAATTATTGCATGTTACGAAAGAATATGCCACTTCTGTGTACCTTTTGCTTCGCCCAGAGAACATATTTCCTCATATCTAATTTCGATACTTTCCTACGTATTATAATTTGGATATGGAAAATAGATAATAGTGATTTCATTCAAATGAAAATATTTTGGACGCGTATTCTCGAATTAATGTTCTTAATAACTATGGGTTCTGCGGCGAGTATTTTGTATTTAGATATTAATCTTTGAACACATTGTCCCCATTTGTATTCTTTCTCATTGCATATAGGTGTCTCAGGATAGTATATTTGATGGGAAATATTAGCGTTTCAGTAAATAAGTGACATGCGGCTTTTATGGGTGATTAGCATTTTTGCAAAATAGGAAAGCCTATTGCAGGCATGTATGTACCAAGCGCCACAATTTGTTATTTGTGTTTACAATGAGTACTCATTCTGAAGAGCTAATTGTTGTACACAGCATATTATTGTTACGAGGCGTCCTCCGAGTAGATCTCAGGGTGAGGCGGTGTGCAATTCTTGCATTATGCTAACTAGGAATTCCACAAAGTATACCCTTGATATGACTCCTATATGCAATATCCGACTTTTATTTCCCTACTCCTCTTGAAGAATCATGCCAGATGACGCACATCGCACATATTATAAGAATAAATTTAATAAAATCACAAAAATAATCCCCCAAAAGAACGAATGGATTGAGGGGACTGTACGGGTAATTTTTTAACTGAAAGCCAGAAATTCTGTGCAGAATGAAACAAATTTTTATGAATACCAGGTTTTTTACATCAACATCTCAATAAGCATGATGCGTTGGTGCCTCCTGATAAATTATAGCACAATGTACGCAAATAAAAATGGCAACTACCATCAGACTACTAATTTTTTTTGCAGTTTTCAATACGGATTGTCACCCCTCCCCCCTCCTCCCAAATCACTGACGGAGCGCGCGAGATTCTAGTTGACTGATCTATCTACATGACGGTTATTGACATAAAGAAGAATACTACTCTTTGAGCGCACACTGTAGTGCATTTATGGTCGACAACTAGCCTCGGCAAGAGCGATTTGAATACCTCCAGAGCTGGGTATATCTATCCTGTGGTGTTGTCTGCTAAGTCGAAACCGCAGCAGGCGGCCCCCTCGTGGTGGCGACATGTGGATCAGCGTCTTGTTACAGCTGTGACTGCCCCACGCGATCGCTTACGTGCAAAACCAATGTCCAGGTATCGTTCTTGCATATTATACATAAAATGCGTTGCACCACAGTGAACCGACAATGCAAGGTTCAAATGGTTCAAATGGCTCTGAGCACTATGGGACTCAACTGCTGTGGTCATAAGTCCCCTAGAACTTAGAACTACTTAAACCTAACTAACCTAAGGACAGCACACAACACCCAGCCATCACGAGGCAGAGAAAATCCCTGACCCCGCCGGGAATCGAACCCGGGAACCCGGGCGTGGGAAGCGAGAACGCTACCGCACGACCACGAGATGCGGGCCACAATGCAAGGCGGCGTGCTATCTGGGCCATGCACTGCAAGAGCAAGGCCCGCATTATCCGCCAATTTGCATTTCTATTACTGAACTGAGAGTTGCCATGGCAACGAGCGAAGTGCGGAGATCAAGTTAAGGGTTCCGCACGCATAATTATAACTGTCACAGGTCTATTAAAACGCACAATGAGCACAAGCTGTAATTCGGTGAAGATCACGTATTATGATGAACTCTTCCATGGCTTGGTTCCTTTCCGGAAACCACTGCAAGTGGGGTCGTTGCTGAGCAACAGGGTGGAGATTTTATAACACCCACAGAGGGCCGCCCAAGTCGGCATCCTGTGCGGAAGCGTCCCTTTGATCTTAATCTGGACCGGACGCCCATAACAGACAATGGCGGCGCCGTCGCCAGGCAGCAGAGGGACCTTCCGTGAATTCTGAGAAAGGCGCCGGTGTGACGCACGGGGCAGTGGCCTCAGACAACGGGCGCCTCCCGAAAGCAACGCCGACTGGACTGCCGCAGGGCGCATAGACAGCGAGCGGAAGTGACGGTGATTGGGTGGGTAGTTTGCAACGTACGGGAAGTTTATTGTATAATTATCGATATATTGAAAAATATTTATTGGTAGACTTAGTCGACCTTGAATTGCTATCTGACTTAAGTTGGCTCTGTTTAAACGCGCGGTTATGCCCACAGTATCATTTGCATCGAAATTATCATTACACTCTAATTATTAAACAAAAATATGGTGATTCCTAGCTACGAAATCAATAATGCGGTGATTAGCATATGATACTAAATTAAGAGTTATTCAGAACAGATAAGCAATATTACATAATACATTCGCTAACCTAACTAGCCTATCATTGGCACAATGTATCCTCTTTTCCTAACTACTTAAGTCAACACTGACCCCGCAAGTGACTCTATTGCAGTTCTGCCTGAACGGACACAGACTCAGAGAGCGCCAGTCAAAGAGCTAGCGGAATACGAACTCATTTAGAATTACAGTGCCCTACTTTGGCTGATGATTGCTAATATCACCGTGATTCTCCGTGATGATTACGACGGTCGGCCTAGCCAACGTCGTTATGCCGCCTTTCCTGTGAGCGAGCTTGGCTTTAATCTCCAACGTGGACGTGGTTTGCGCCCGTAAACTCCTGTACGTAAGAGTTCAATTGCGGAGTCCGTCACTAGTCAATGCTCAAGCTACTTGCACATATGCCAAGAGTAGTTGGTCGACTCAAGTGCGCAGCAGCAAAGGTACACTTCAGATTGCATATGAACAGCACAAGTTAGTACAAATCTGTTTCTCTCCTCAGAGGAACAGATAATGCTACGTGTGTGGAGTCGTATGCTCTAAACTGTTCAGACTTGGAGAGTAACCACTGGACTCAATGCCGGTAACTTCTCCAACCTACGTCTCTCCACGCTCTCCAAGCAGGGCAGCCAGACACCGCGACTGCTCTCCTCCACAGCCGACCCCAGAGTCCTCCTTCAGAGTTTTTGCAAACCTGGCCGTTCTTCGTCGCATGGATCCGTGCGCGTTGGTAGCCAATCACGACACAGACTTCCATGTATGCGTGCGCGTTTGTACCCAACCACGACACAGAATTCTCCCGCGGTTACTGTTGAGGCCAAACTCTTAACACGTATCTCTACGCGCTCTGCGCCAATCCCGTCACAGTCTTCCGCAAATTTTCCACTGTGGCGCGAAATCGTCTTTCTCTCTTTCGCATATAGCTCCTTTTCGCTTCTTGTTGTGATGGCCCAACCTCTCCCAACGTCTTTGGTGGTCTGAAGTGCCAGCCGACAAAGGGGTCTGGCTGCGCCATCCCGTTACTTTGACATGACATAAACGCCTTCCTTAGGGGTTCCGGCCGTGTTCCAGCCTCTGAGCCCATTTCGTTAATCTGATATGACAAACACAACTTCCTTTTCTGTGTCCATTATCTCCTACCGGTGAGCCAATTATCAATTATTATTCGGTGTATTGGTACTGATTTAGCATCATGTAAGATGCAAAATCTGCTACCTTACAAGTTTATAAGAAAACTGTTACTGTTGGACAGGACCTGATAGTTACAGAAATTAATGACTTGCGTTTTGGCTTCGAAGGGAAGCAGTCGGGAAATTAATGACTTCCGTTTTGGCTTCGAAGGGAAGCAGTCGGTTTTTCTCCGCTCCGTGCGTCTGAGTAATAGCTAAGTTTTGTATTTCGTCCGGCACCCCGGACATTGATTTTGCACATAAGCTCTGGCGTGGGGCAGTCACAGCTGTAACAAGATGCTGATCCACATCTCGACATCACGTGGGGGACGCCTGCTTCAATAACATGACGTAAGGATCTCTGAGATTTGCGTTTTGCATATCTGCGGTACCGTTTAGCCTCCGCCCCCCACCCCTTTCAGAGGTAGGTGGTTCTAACCCTCACACTGTTTCTTTCCAGCTGCTAAGTGGAGTGCGTACTAAGTTTGATTAAAATCGATCCAGTAGTTAAGTAGAAGATGTGGTGCTACAGAAATAAATACATACATTTCATAGTTTAGAGAGATGAGCAGTTTTATTGGGGTTTTCAGCGATATATGGAAGCTGCGCAGGGTGTAAACGAGAACTGTTTACAATGAAGTTGAGACAAACAATGTGAGTAAGACACGTGTGGTCTATGAAGCTGGGAAACAACCTCGAATTGACCTACAAAAGCCCAATAAGTTAGAGTGAATGTGCGCCACGTCAGATTTTGACTAAAATCGCCCTTAAATATTAAAAACCCCTTGAACATGCACTTACAAAATGTAAACGTTATCTCACAATACTGTGAATTTTAACACTGAAAAATTTTGGCCTTCTTACTACAACACAGTTGTGTTTTTAAGGACTAAGTTTAGACCGAATCGAGGACGTAATTAGGTTTTGCATTAATTGTTGAAGCATTTTCATCATCCTCACGGAAAAAGTTAATTTACTAACGTTAACGAAAGACGGTGGAATAAGGAGGCGGAAGGATAGTCAGCTTCTCTCGTTGCGAGAAAGCGCTGCAGGTTAAGTGGATTTTGTAGGCCTGTTTAAGGTTTCTCCCTGGCTTCATAAAAGTGTCGTGTATCAAATTGTTCGCCTCGGCTTTCCCCGCGCCACTACGGTACGATGTAAATAGTTACCGTTTGCCCTAGCGATGGCGGTTATCACTAAAACAAACGGTTTTAGCTTATATCGATTATTTTGCATGCCAGTTTAACCTGTTAAAACCGCTCAAAATAACCGATTACTGAAATAACCGATTTTCGGTTTTTTATTCCTGTTATTTTCTATAATAAACTCAGAAACAGAGCAACGATTGAAAAAAATTGACATTCTCAGTTTTAAGATATGTAAGATGAAAGTATCAAATTCAGTAGGCAAATGTAATAAAGTTGATCAGTGGCTGAATACTGAAAAACATCACCAATTTCTGCTACTGATCCTAATGTTTTGCATATCTAGTCAAAAATCATGTAATTGGAGATCACACCACTTTCTAAGCTTTACGAGTAGTCAGTACTGAAGCGGTTGTTAATTTGTCCGTTTTAAAGGCCTACAAGCATATAAAGGCATATTATGTACACACAGACACCAGATCAGCTACTTCTTATTTTTACTGAGTACTATGAATGAATTGTTAAGTTTTTAATTTATTACTGTTGCCGTAATTTCCTTCCTCTTGTATGATTTCATAGAAATGGAAGATAAATCTTTAATCTTTTAAAGCAAATGAAGCATTGTACTTCATTGCTGCGCCACTTCTTAAAAGTGTTGGTGGTATTCTGCAATACAACGGATGTTCAGCGAAGACAGTGAGAGACTACTTTATAGACCAGGAGGGGTGAAGTCTAGTACACTGAATATACACACGTTCCTTAAGCCACGAAGTACGGTAACTGGGCCATTATTGTTTCAGCAGTGCTGTACCAGTTATTATGACATGTGTCGGCGTTGTTATTAAGACAGCATTGATCACTTTTCCCATTTTCTATAATAACGTAATATTTCAAACTAATGCAGATTTTACGAATAAGAACTGTTCATTTTTTTCAAGAAGGCTTACTTAGAAACAAAAAGAGTTTAGAACTGCTGCTATGGCTTTGCAGCAGTTCTATTGGGAGGCGTGATAGATGGATGGTGTATCAGGAGGCACTCTCCCAGTTCGCCACTTGCCGGTTCCTCAGGGAAGAGGAGGCGGTTGTAACCTGTGTACGCCGGTGGGCGCAGTAAAAGAAGAGTGACTTTTAACCATTTATGTCATCAAACAGCTCTCTCCTTTAGCGATGCTACGGCGGTCCTCTACCGCTGCTTGTGCGGGTGCGCGGCGATTGCCCGACAGCTACTCAGGGAGTGGATGCTGCGTCTCAACCCTCCGCATTCGAAGAAGGTGGCGCGTGCGCATGTGGCTTGCACACGTCAGCCTAGGAGGTCCACGATCCCCTCCTGTTACTGTGCCTCGTCTTTGTCCTCTGAACCGCGCTCCAAGTCGACACGGAAGACCCCCAGGCCTTCCCATCTGCGTTGGAAGCTGTCAGCAGCGCCGAACTCGTGACTAGTGTGACTAGTGCGTACGGAGAGGAAGACATCCTCCGGCGGCTGTTGGCGGTGTTGAGTACGAGCAGGAAATCTACAACAGACTTGCACCCAGCGTTAATACCGTGTCAGGGAACAGAGTGCGCGCGTCCTGTACACCGTCGGTCCTTCTGACCAACTCCTCACTTCTGAACACAAATGCTGGAGTATTTATAGTGTGAAATGTCGGCTGGCTTTGACCCAACGTCACTTGCAATGACAGAATAGGCTTTCCTAATGCGAATGTGCCAGCGATTCATACTGCGCCCTACTTGCTTAACACGATTGTTATACCAGCAGACTGGTCCATAACAATATTCAGTACACCTTCTTGCGTTAGCGACGCAGCTTCTTACTTTACGTAGACAGGTGACGTGATACTTCTCAGTCGTATTGCTTTACTAGGCTCCTGCAGTTCGCACAAAGCGTTATGTCCTGCTTTCCGCCTGACCTGCTAACGTGATGAAACGCTGCCGTTTCCTGTCGCGCTTGTTGACACTCCCGCCAGGAACACAAAGTGAACGAGGTCTCGCAATTATGAAATTCTACGGCCAGCTGCCTGAGGAAGGGTTGGTACGTAACAGCTTCTTGATATTTGAGTTTGCTTTTACTCTGTTATTATTAAAAAAATAAGGAAGAAACCTTTTATAATAGAGACCAAACAAATACCGAAAAATACTGCTAATTCAAATCTAAAATACGGGTATCGGTTTTAACCAATCGTTTTTTTTTTTTCCATCGATAGTTTGCACTTGTATGAGGTCAACGGCCATGGTGGCCTGGGTCAGTTCCCTTTGAGAGATCCATGAGTAATGGCGTGTGCCGATAAACATCGCGTGTCTCGATTAAAGTGTTGGATGATGATGATGATGATGATGAAATGATGGGAACAACATAAACACCCAGTCCCCGAGCAGAGAAAATCCCCTGAAGTGTTGGACAAAATGGCTCTGAGCACTATGGGACTTAACATCTGAGGTCATCATTCGCCTAGAAGTTAGAACTACTTAAACCTAACTAACATAAGGACATCACACACATCCATGACCGAGGCAGGATTCGAACCTGCGACCGTAGCGGTCGCGCTGTTCCAGACTGTAGCGCCTAGAACCGCTCGGCCACACTGGCCGGCAAAGTGTTGGACATTCTGTGGATGATAAGTCTAGAGACCGTAGAATTTCTGCGGGAGTTCTGGGACTTTGAGAAGTTTTCGAAAGTTGCGCTTTTGTACTTTAACTCTGGACTGCAGAGCGGAGTTAGCTCAGAAAAATTCTATATAGGTTTGTGTGCTTTAATTCTGACCTGAAGCGATGTGTTTAAAGATTTGTGAAATTTCTGATTAGGTACGTGGACTTTGAACTGTATCGTCGTATTTATAGACATGCGAAATTCCGTATTTCGAAAAATTTTCCACAAGCGATTTTTGGAAATTTAATATTGAATAGCAACATAGTGAGCCGGAATTAGTACTTTTCCGATCGATCTCGTGAATCATTCTCTCGTTGTATTTACAGTATGAAGCAAGAGTTCAATAATACCTACTGACATACTGAATACTACTCAGCTTGGGTTCAGTGCATTAATTCAATTCTACAACCGTAGTCTGCCTCTCAAGTTTAATCAAGTCTCGCCAGTTTAATCAACTTATAGGAAGTTAACTGGTCAATAACGAGGTAATTCAATAGGTGTCTGGCCGTTCCCTAGGCACATACGAAATCAACAAACTTTAAAAGTCGTTCACACACTTTGTTAAGACCTTTAAGACAAAAAACAGTGTGTAACAAGCGATTTTAGTGCGTTGCAGCACTTGCCATCTTGTACCTCCTTCCTGTCGCTATTTTCCATATTTTCTTCTCCTCTCCCATTATGCTGCAGATCTCCTGACTTTTTTGCCTTCCCGGCCCACCTAATATTCAATATCTTTCTATAGCTTCACGACTCCAGCGTTTCCAAATCTCTCCTTTTCCGATTTTTTCCACAATCCACGTTTCACTTCAATACAGTTCTGTGTTACAGACGCACTTTCTCAGAAGTTTCTTCCTCAAATTAAGGCTGATATTTAATACTAGTTGGCTTTTCCGCCAGGAATGACCTTCATCCTGTGCCTGTCTGCTTCTTGTCTACTACTACTTTCGTCTATCATAGGTTTTTCCTTCAATTATATGTTTAAAACATATACGTCACTTCCTTTTGGCGTGTAAACCTCTGCAAGAAAACTGATATTTTCGCTGCTTTATTTACTGTAGATGCAATTGTCTGTATAGTCACTGATGTGAACGCATTAATCACTGATTAGCATCCAGTTGCCCAAAAATTTAAATTTACAGCGCAGAACTGCTGATAAGAAATTAAATATGCGTACGGATATTCGTGTAACCGAAATGTACTAAGTATTGTACTTTATTTAAATTATTTAATTCGAACCAATACATTCTGATTCCGAAGGTGTGTATTGTTTTTTGTAACGTAAAATTGTGGCTCTGAGTATTTCATTACTCTTGAAGAAATTTAATAGAGGCTAGAAGAGCGACGGAATGAAATTTTGTTGAATACTTGCATATTGATGAGAAAGGAAATAAAAGTATGTGTTTTCTCTGACATACGCACCTGCTGTAAACGTATTCTCTCTGTGTGTGCACAAACACGTATTAATTCATATTACATTTTAATTTGTAATTCATTTTGTTACGTAATTCTGTAAAATTGTTTCACCACACGGATAGCTACATTAAGTAATTAAATCAAATTTATTAAATAAATTCTTCAAAGTTTTGTCGTTCTTCTGTCGCTGTCGAAATAATGTTAATGCCTGCGACGCGACGGGAGTAAAATACGGGATGGTGGTGCTTGTTATTTCATTTTCAGTTGAAACTGTTTGCGTTGGCGACAGGCTCATGTTACATTACGACAAAACAAACGAGGCACCACGAAATTTTTTTTCAAACAGGTCAGAAATCGGTGGATGTGATTTACATGTTCAGACAAACAAATTATTATAATTTAAGAAAAATTGGATGATTGATTCAAGAAAAAGAACTTCACAAATTGAGAAAATCAGTAACACGTTGATCCATCTCTGGCTCATCGGGAAGCGATTATTCGGCTTAGCAGTGAGTGTCAGAGTCCTTGGATGTCCTCCTGAGGGTACGGTACCAAATTCCGTTCAGCTGACGCGACAGGTCGTCAACGTCCAGAGATGGTTGGAGGGCCCTGCCTGTAATGCTCCAAAAGTTCTCAACTGGGTAGAGATCCGGTGACCTTTCTGGTCAGGATAGGGTTTGGCAACCGTGATGACAAGCGGTTGAAACTCTCGGTGTCTGCGGGCGGCCATTATTTTGCTGAAATGTAAATCCGGGAATAAATCGGAATGTAGCATATCATCAGCTTACCTCTATGCTGTAAGTGTGCCGCGCTTGACAACCAAAGGGGTCCTGTTAGAGGAAGAAATAGCACCCTAGACCATTACTCCGGATCATCGGGCCATTTGGTTGGCTACGGGTCAGGTTGGCATCCCACTGCAGTCGAGGCATCTCCAGACTCGTCATCGGTCTGGTAGAGCTGTCTGTAGTGGTGAGTCCCGATCGCCAGTGAAGATACTGTGAAAAAAATGTCCAGCAAACATGTACCCTAAAACGCATACCTTAAGAGTTATGAGTACTTTTTCATCATCGCTATTTTGAAACATAACTCTTCTAATGAACAAGTTCTCATAATACAAAATTGTTAAAGCTTTCGTGGCCACTTGTTGACAAACTGCCTATTGGCTTCTGTCTCGGGTTCTTCGGCCGACGTTCATCTAATGATTTTTCTGACGTTTCGCTAGCACGAGTGGCTGGCATTGTCAAAGCTTCACCCTCCATTGCCGGTGGTGAACTGGAGCCGAGCTCGCGGGCGCAGACTATATGTACCTGGCGCGCCAACGTCCGAGAGCTTCTCCGCGGTCATTTCCGGTGCGGTTCTCCTCTTGCTACCTGCGACGGTCGTTCGCTGCAGTACGGGATGCCAGGATCCGTTTACCTTAAGGCTTTCCTCTTTCCTGTTGAAACTGTTCGCGTGTTTTTGTATTTCTACAGCTTCTCTGAACAAGCGCGTGTGATAGTGCTTCTCTACAGCCAGAACTTCCGTGTCGGCGAATTTTATTACGTGGTCGGTCTCATTCAGTGCGTGCTCTGCCACGGCCGATTTCTCCACCTGCCCCAACCTGCAATGTCGCTTATGCTCTTTGATCCTGGTGTTAATTGATCGTCCAGTCATTCCGACATAAACTTTTCCGCATGTGCATGGTATACGGTATATTCCCGACATTGCACGTGGGTCTCTTTTCTCCTTCGCCGATTTAAGACACTCTTTGATCTTCCTTGTCGGTTTGAAAATCGTCTTTACGCCATCTTTGCGCAATATACGGCCGATTCTGTCCGTCACTCTAGGAATGTATGGCAGAAAGGCCGTACCCGACATTTCTTTTTCTGGTTCCTTACTTCGCCGAGTGTTTGGCTCTGTTACACTTCTAATGTAATTTGTGGAGTACCCATTGCTACTCAGAACAGTTTCCAGGTGTTGCATTTCTCGTTTGAGGTGTTGCGGCTCACATGTTCGTCCTGCTCTCGTTACGAGCGTACTAATCATGCCACTTTTCTGGCTCGGGTGGTGGTTTGACAGTTTGTGCAGGTATCGGTTATTGTGTGTGTCGGTTTTCGATACACGCTGTGTCCCAGGTTTTCGCCTTCCCTTGTGACCAGCACATCTAGAAATTAGATGAACGTCTGCCGAAGAACCCGAGACAGAAGCCAATAGGCAGTTTGTCAAGTTCTCATAACTTTTAAAGTATGTATTTTAGAGCACATGTTGACTGTACATGTTTTGTTGTTTTGTTCCATGCTACTACTTCCCAAAATATGGAAAGCAAAGAGTTTGCAGCAAAAGAGATTTGTTTCACAGTATCGAAGATCAAGAATTGCCCATAGCTCTTAAGATATGCATTTTATAGCCTATGTGTACCTGACTTTTTTGTTACGAATGATCATTCCTGTCATATCCCTGAATGTTGACCATCGCCGGCCGCAGTGGCCGAGCGGTTCTAGGCGCTACACTCTGGAACCGCGCGACCGCTACGGTCGCAGGTTCGAATCCTCCTTGGGCATGGATGTGTGTGATGTCCTTAGGTTAGTTAGGTTTGAGTAGATCTAAGTTCTAGGGGACTGATGAGCTCAGAAGTTGAGTCCCATAGTGCTCAGACCCATTTGACCATCACTTCTGAAACACTCTTTACTGTAACTAGTGGATCTACACGATAACATACATATTTGTGGTAAAGTATGTTCGATCCGAAGGGTCTAATTTTCAGGCTATAAGACAGATCAAAACTAACGTCTTTGTTTTCACGAAGGATGTGTGGCTACCGATATTTGACTTGGAGCTAATACGTCAGCGACGACTAATAGTGATTTGTTGGTTGCGAGGTACACGTTTTGTCTGTTCACTACGACACCTGTAGTGTGATTCTGGGCAGATTAAAACAGTGTGCCAGATCTGGGTTCGAAGCCGCAAACTTTATCTCTTGCAGGCAAAACAAGCTTTGAAAGTAAAAGAGCGATAATGGCGGAAATAAAGCTTAGATGGTGGCGAGTCAACCTTCGATAGCTCAGTCTGTAAGAGCATTTCTCGCAAAAGGTAAGGTTCTGGTTTGCCAGGAAATTTCAAATTAGCACGCTCTCAACTACAGAGTGAAAATTCATACTTGTACGTTAACTAGATATGTCATTATTATCAAGAAATAAAATTGAATCCCATGTTCAGGTTATGAGCAACAGGGTCACTCGCTGGACTCCTGCGAAGCCCTCCTGGGCAAGGGAATGAGTTTTTGATGCCTTCCTCCGACCTATTATGAAGCACTAAACATGTTGTGGATGGTTGGAAATGAAAGTGTGGAACATGAAGTCAGCACATATGTTATACCTCTCGAATAGCAACAAGGCGACCGCCGAGTTCAACTTCGCATTCGACCACTGATCACCATCAGCAACGGCACACCATTCGAACCAACTAGCTTCACGTTGAGTACCACAGCACAGGCGTGCGTTTGCGACATCTAAGAAGGCAAGTCATTAGTATTTTAATCTGTAAGATTTTGTGAATTAGCTAACCTATTAGATAACATGTCCTTGGAACTTTTAGCTCATCTATTTAATGGTTCAAATGGCTTTGAGCACTATGGGAGGTCATCAGTCCCCTAGGACTTAGAACTACTTAAACCTAACTAACCTGAGGACATCACAAACATCCATGCCCGAGGCAGGATTCGAACCTGCGACCGTAATGGTCGCGCGGTTCCAGACTGAAGCACCTAGAACCGCTCGGCCACACCGGCTGGCGCTCATCTATTTACTTAGGGCTTTTTTAACAGGCATTAAGAAACACAGTACTTCGCCATGGGAGATCTTGGTATGCTCTGAACCGTTTTTGATATCTGCATTTGCGATAGTAAATCTCCTACATTTTCGGATTTCAATCTAAATGATAAAGTACTCTGACCTACGAACGTTAATCGCATTCCTCGTAGCATCTTTGCGTCATCGGACATTGCATGAAAACGTATCAGACTACCAAGAAACGATACTTCAGCGAGCGAAAAACGAGTGTATGCTTCCGTACAACTCCTGATTTCTCCTGTCTTCAAGCTCCTTACGCAAAATGTGAATCGTCCTGCAGCCTGTGGCAACTGTATTTTCTGTAAACTTTTGCGTTATTGTTTCGCAAAGAGAACCTTCACACGTCTATGAACTGCTACAATGCCTTCCGTTCATTCGATTGTCTTGTTATAAAATCCATTGTGTTATTTTACGTGAGAGTAGAAGTAGAAACGTCCTGAATGTCAGCCTTTGTAATTTTCCGAGTATTTTCATCGCAAAAAATGTTAACGAAATGTTATATCACTGCACTCCAGTTTCCTCCTGTTCTATAACCTGTGTTGCTCTTCTAGAAATACATTTTACTGCCGACCCATTTTCGAAGTCTTCGAGGTAACTGTACATTCCATTGGGCTGACTGAAAAATATCAGAACTACCGAACCAGAATCTCAGGAAATTTCGTAAACACTTGCTGCTATATACGTCCAGAAAACCTACCAAAGCCTTTTGTCACGCATATTCGTCATTATATTGTACGCAAAACGTCGACTATCGTGCTATTAAGCAACCATCCCCATTTTCAAAAATTGTCACCCAGTTATTGTGTTCAACTTAAGGTGTGTATTGATATCATCTGTCGGCTGTGTAATTTTGGAACAATTCTTATGACTTTTCTGGAGACATTGTATCAGTATCCATTCCATAAACGATAACTGTGTGGAAATCGGCTCGGACTATTTGACCCCTAGACCTGGAAGTCACAACATGTCAACGTCTAGGTTGATACTACGTTGCTGTTTTCACATAAACAAAATATAGAATATCGGGACTGATTTGTGATAGGACTGAAAGAGTTCCAAAGAAAGGCTATGTTCCTAAAAAAGAGGAAGGTTCAGGCTTAAAAGCACCGTTATGCATTCCTTTATGGATTGTTACAGGGGGTGAGGCAAATAAAAGTGGCCTGGATAAATGGATACGATGGACGTAAATGTATGCATATATCCACACCCCCTGACGCGCACATCCTGAGACCATACACGTTCAGAGCGTAGTGCGGGCTATGTGGCTCTGAGCACGAAGGGACTTAACATCTGAGGTCATCAGTCCCCTAGAACTTAGAACTACTTAAAAATGACTAACCTAAGGACATTGCACACGTCCATGCCCGAGGCAGGATTCGAACCTGCGACCTTAGCAGTCGCGCGGTTCCGGACTGAAGCGCCTAGAACCTCTTGGTCACCAAGGCCGGCGCGGGCTATGTCATTGTGAGTAGAGCAGTGCAAAGGGGTCCATAATACTCACAGTGGAGCAGCGGGTGTTCGTTGTAGAAAGTTACGTGACATTGAAGTTGTGGAATCACTGTGGTCAGTTATTTGGTCAGAAGTTTAATGGTGTCAAAGTGCCAGCAAGGACTGGCGTGCAACGCTTAGACCGAAAATGGAGTCAGACAGGATGTCTTGAACAAATCAAAAACACATTCTGAAATGTGCGTGCACACCAAAAAAATGTACCTGCAGTTCACCAGAGAATGCTTCATAGTCCTACGAAATCAACCAGACACCTGTCGCAAGAGACCAGCATATCACGTCGATCATGCGGAAGAACATTCCACTGGGTTTTCGCATGCATCCCTACTGAGTGGCTGTCGTTCATGAATTAAAACTAGCAGTTTTTCCTCAGAACCTCCAGTTTTTTTGAGTGACCGTTTACTGTGGTTACAATGAATAGCGATGTATCTGCGCTAGCAGAATAGAAATGCGGAAAACACAAGTCCGATAACAATTTACTGGACTGACCAAAACGAAACAACAATACAATCTCCAAAGGACAACAGAGTCGATCCCAGCTGTGGATTGTCACCAATATACAATAACAAATAATAATAGAAAAGACCCGACTCTTCACGGGGAGGGATCATAATCAAACAATTCTACAATGTCAAGATGTTCGCCGATTATACCAAGTCCATCTGCAAGGGATCGTCCAGCTAGAAGAGGCGTTCGGCCGTGGTTGCCGGGGTGGCAACTCTCTAGACTTCCAAGCGTCCGTCGAATGGCCCATTGAAGGCAGTGCGTCGCCTGTAAAAACCGTTTGGCAGATGTATCTGCCGGAACTATTTGCGATCACGTGCCTAGCAGAGCAAAGTAGTTCCTCGAATATCTGCGACCTCTGGTGAAACTGTTCTGCTGACTCCGCGAACGGGTAGCGGTCCCTGGTGGCCGTTGGTGGAGACCTGGTATTGTGTTGTGTTGTGCCGGCTGGGATGTCCGAGCGGTTCTAGGCGCTACAGTCTGGAACCGCGCGACTGCTAAGGTCGCAGGTTCGAATCCTGCCTAGGGCATGGATGTGTGTGATGTCCTTAGGTTAGTTAGGTTTAAGTAGTTCTAAGTTCCAAGGGACTGATGACCTCAGAAGTTAAGTCCCATAGTACTCAGAGCCATTTGAACCATTTTGTTGCGTTTTGGCTGCCGGTAACTATTTCTGTTGACAACACAGACGACGTAGGTTTTCCTGGTGAATATACGCCCTGTGATACAGGCATCCCGTGAAGTCTGCAGTCGGCGGCCACAGCAAATAGCTTGGACATGTTTGATGAAGCCTGGTTTCATCTGAGTGCTTATGTCAGCTCACGGAATCACAAGTTCTGGGCAGCGGAGAATCTGCATAACCTCCACTAAACACCACTGCATGATCAGAAAGCTGGTGTTTGGTATGCAGTTTCTGCACTCCGCGTTATTGATCTCATCTTCTTTCATAAGAGGCTGACTTCGGCACGTTACATTGCCAACATTTTGAAACCATTTGTGGCAGGATTAACAGAAGAGGAAAAGACCCACAGTTACTTCCAACAGGATGGAGCAACGGCCCATATGGCCGCACGAACCTGAAACACATTTACGTAATCTTCATGCCTGGCAGAGTTGTTGGCAGAGGTCTGTCGGGATGCGGCCTTAGATAATCTGGCAGTGTGCGATTACTTTGTGTTGGGAGCCCTTAAGTCTAACGTGTATAGCAATAACGCTCACAGGCATCAACAACTGCAGCAGAACATTTCAGATGAGACTGCACCAACTCCAGCAGTCCATCTTACATCCTCCTTCAGGAACTATCTCGCCAGGGCCCAAAAGTGCCAACAGATGAATGGTGGTCACTTTCAGTAACTGCTACACTCAGGCTTGTACTGTATTTCCTTTCCTCTGGTGTGTTTGTTTTTCTCTGCCGCTCCCTGTAGCATCTAGCAGTGTTGCAGACTAGCGCAGTGAGCATGATGGTGTCGGCTCCTGTCTCAGTGCTTGGCCTGAACGTTCATCGACGTCGTAGGTCGCCTTCAGCCCTAAAATTGAGGTGTGATTAAGACCCTAGGAATGTGTCTGTGTAAGCATCTGCTCGATGGAGACCCATGTTGGAGGGTTTGGATGGTACTGCATGACACAAAACGAACATCATGAGGATATGGAGCTGGGTGAGTGCAGCTGGAGACGGGACCACAGAAAATTGGCAAAAATTATGGTGGTAAAAGGTTGAGGTAGTCGAGGAAGTCTGTCTTGTGAAGCTCAATAGGACGCCATACAGTTCTAAAATTAGAGCATTTCCCTTTGACTGGGACACACTACCTGAAGCATAAAACAGACGACCACTTGAATTCCATACTGCAGGTATAGATTCTTCAGTGCAAGTGTCTTATGCTGTGGCAGCTGAATGCACAAACATCATAGAACATCGTACGGAGTGCAGTGAAGGTCAAGAGTAACATTGGCTCTGAGGTGAATACGGGGAGTTGGCTTGAGCCTACAGATCTTAGGACACCGGCGGCAGCAGCAGCAGGAAAGCGCATCAATCGGACGCACTGATTCACTCAAGCATGATGTAGCGTGGTGCGTCGATGGCTCGCAGAACGCTGACGGCTCTCAGTGGTGTAGTGTGATGTTTCGTAAGGGTCGCCGTGTTTAAATGAAGATGCTGGTGTGTACCTCTCCAATTCCTGTTATGCTACATATGATAGTGGTAAGTGTCTATACATACAGCAACGTGAGTTATACAGTTTCCAAGTTATTACGACTGGCCTATTTGTGACAACCAGATGGCTTCCCGCCATATTGGACATAGGGTAGGTGAATTTGTGATTGGCAACCGATTGAAATTCCCTCAGAGTGTATTATGTCATATATGGTTTCCATTTTCAAGAAGGGGAATAGAAGAGACACTAACTGCTACAGAGGCATTAGTGTGAACTGCACGATTATCCGCTTATTTGGTGAAATTGTGCATGAGAAAAAGGCCAGAAGGTTAGCCATAATACTGGGGGAGATCAGAGTGAGTTTAATCAGAACAGATCCTGTACAGATAACCTCATTATTTTACAACAGCTAACGGAGAAATTTATAGCAGTAGGGCACAGTACCTTTGAAGATTTTGTAGAAGCTTTTGAAAGATTTCCTAGAGCGAAACTACGGGAAGCTCTGAAAGATATAAATATGGATGACTATCTTTTATAGGTTTTTGGTGAAATGTTCAGAGATAATAAAGTATAAATTAAGAGAGATCAAAATCAGGAGAAGCTATTGACGTCACAAAAAGGTTGAGACAAGGTTTCAGTACATCATATACAGGGTGTTACAAAAAGGTACGACCAAACTTTCAGGAAACATTCCTCACACACAAAGAAAGAAAATATGTTATGTGGACATGTGTCCGGAAACGCTTACTTTCCATGTTAGAGCTCATTTTATTACTTCTCTTCAAATTACATTAATCATGGACTGGAAACACACAGCAGCAGAACGTACCAGCGTGACTTCAAACACTTTGTTACAGAAAATGTTCAAAATGTCCTCCGTTAGCGAGGGCACATGCATCCACCCTCCGTCGCATGGAATCCCTGATGCGCTGATGCAGCCCTGGAGAATTGCGTATTGCATCACAGCCGTCCACAACATGAGCACGAAGAGTCTCTACATTTGGTACCGGGGTTGCGTAGACAAGAGCTTTCAAATTCCCCCATAAATGAAAGTCAAGAGGGTTGAGGTCAGGAGAGCGTGGAGGCCATGGAATTGGTCCGCCTCTACCAATCCATCGGTCACCGAATCTGTTGTTGAGAAGCGTACGAACACTTCGACTGAAATGTGCAGGAGCTCCAACGTGCATGAACCACATGTTGTGTCGTACTTGTAAAGGCACATGTTCTAGCAGCACAGGTAGAGTATCCCGTATGAAATCATGATAACGTGCTCCATTGGGCGTAGGCGGAAGAACATGGGCCCCAATCAAGACATCACCAACAATGCCTGCCCAAACGTTCACAGAAAATCTGTGTTGATGACGTGATTGCACAATTGCGTGCAGATTCTCGTCAGCCCACACATGTTGATTGTGAAAATTTACAATTTGAATCGAGGAAGTACAGTACATACTGACGAAACTAAAATGAGCTCTAACATGGAAATTAAGCGTTTCCGGACATAAGCGTTTCCGGACACATGTCCACATAACATCTTTTCTTTATTTATGTGTGAGGAATGTTTCCTGAAAGTTTGGTGGTACCTTTTTGTAACACCCTGTATATTCTTTAGGTTTTACGTAAAAATTGCCCTTTGAAGATGGAAGAACATCAGTGGACGAGTGGGAGTATTGATAATGATGTACAAGGCTTTTCTTCAAGTTTTTCTGATGATCAAGCCATTCTAGGACAAGGTGAGTACGACCTTGAGTTCTTGATAAGATGCTTATATTAGGAATATGACAAATGTGGACTACAGATGAATCTGATTATCTGGTAGTGAACAGTCACACTAGATTTGAACTTCACATCAGTGGAGGACAATTATGAGGCAGGCAGAAAAATTTAAATATCTAGGTGGCATATATTGGCAAAATTGGATTGGGTAATACAGAAGTGAAACACTGAATACCACAAAGCAGAAAAGTCTAGGGTTTATGAATTCCTCTTGGTAGGATAAGAACATTTATGACAACAAGAAGAAAAATATGAAAGATATACGAATTCTTCATGGTGGGACAAGAATATTCCTAACAACAATAAGAAAAAAAGTGGGTAGGCTAGTGGTTGAATTTGTCTGTGCTATGGATCGGAACTATCTATTTTAAATTCTGACTTCAACAGAAGACTAATAGCTGTGGAAATGGATTATTTAGCAAAAGTGGCAGAATATCAAGAATGGAAAAAAAACTAATGCCGAATCAAGAACCCCAATGAGGGCAAATGAAACACTGATAGAATTAAAAGCGGATCAGCGGTATGGGTATTTATTGAGATTGCTTGGTCATCAGTAGCCAAAGAAAATTTTTGAGTTGAAACCACCTGGCAGACGTAAATGTGACAGACCACAACATTCTTGGAACAGCCACAACAACAAAATAATAGAGCATTGTCTTGTATACAAAGATGATGCCCTGAACAGAGAAGCTTGGCAGAAGATAATAGGAATACAGCAAAATTTCGTTATTAATTGATCTTTGTATTAATTATCCTGTAATAATAATAATGATAATAATAATAATAATAATAATAATAATAATGTACATATATTTCTCGCTATTTTAAGCTTGGATGTGAATTTTAAACTTAGAGACAAGTCGAACCTCACTACAAGCATTGCATCACAGGAGGGGGAGAAAACGAAGGATTTTTTTTTATTTCCTGCCATTTCATAAGCCTCTTAAACTTAGAACATGGAATGTAACGACTATAGAGGCTGTGCTAATGTTCACAATACTGCACTGTGATGTCTTTGGGCTAAGGAATATTGATAACCATGCAGGCTGTGCTAAGTTCCGCTGTCTTGGATTATGACTCATAGGGCTGTGAGAAGGTCAGTAATCATGGATTTTCAAGCGATAGGATAATTGTCCATCTTGGATTACCCACCAATTCACAGTTAATTGCCTGGTACAAGGTTGATCGAATCACCTCCAAGCTACTTCCATACCGTTCCACTCTCAAACAGCGCACGGGAAAAATGAACACACAAATCTTTCCGTGCCAGCTCTGATTTCTCATATTTCGTTATGATTATCACATCTCCCTGTGTATATGAGTTACTTGATATGAAGACGGCGTTCTCTAAGAAGAGGAAATGTGAAAATATTGAACATTCACGTAATGGGCCATCGGTTGCCTTCCATTCTTTCTCCGACGCTACACGCAGTAAAGCTAAGTCCTGGGTAGACGAGGTATAAGGTCTGTTTTCCGATCGCGTAAGAAGCTAAAGGAGATGCTGTAATGAAAGGGGCTATAGAAATAATGTGTGAGAAGATTAACCGGGACAACGGATATAATCTCAGCGGTGCACGGAAGCGAGCTGTCGCGCAGAAAAGAGCCAGAGATATTCGTGGCAGTATGGTGGCGCCACCAGTGCAGATGTTGACACCATCTGCAACAGCGTTACATAATTACCGAACAATTAGAAGCTGTCTATGGGCTATATAAGGCCACCACAGCAGCAGTTTTCACACTCAGTTGCTCCTGACAAAGGCAATGGCAGTAATCGTTGAAAGTTCGGCGTTTTACCCTGAACTGATGCGCCAAGATGTCCGAGAGTGTTTAACACAGCGAAAATATGCGAAGTTTACAACTTTCTCTGTCGACGATGTTTCCCTCCGTTTCACAACATTTACTGTGTTAGCTGAAAACAAGACTAATTTTGCTTCCTGATTCGAATAAAATAGTAGACCATTAACGTAAGGCACGGATAGTAGTGATCTAACGCTGTGGGTCTTCCATTCTAAAAATGAAATGATCGTGTGGCATTGTTGGCGTGGAGATCCCGTACAGGGATGTAAGGCCGGTGAATTGCAAGTTTTATTCCAGGTGACGCCACAATGGGTGACTTGCGTGTCGGTAAAGATGAAATGATGATGAGAACACAACACCCAGTCCACGAGCGGAGAAAATATCCAACCCGGGTGGGAATCGAACCCGGGTCCGCTGTATGTTGGGCAAGCACGTTACCACTTTTTTTATTATTATTTTAATTTAATTAACCACTCGGCCACCTTTTTGCATATTTTTTATGTTTTTAAAGCCCCTTTGGAAAATGGAACTAAAAAAAGAAACTAAGTACCACCGCCACTTTTCATCCTATAACAAAAAAATCTGGTCCACTTCAGGCGTTTGCTCCTGACTAAACCTACCCCAGAGCACTGCCTATATACCAGGGGAAATATGGGAATTCAAGGTTAGGGCTATCCTTACAAACAAAACAAAATCTTCAAAATGGCTCTGAGCACTATGGGACTCAACTGCTGAGGTCATTAGTCCCCTAGAACTTAGAACTAGTTAAACCTAACTAACCTAAGGACATCACAAACATCCATGCCCGAGGCAGGATTCGAACCTGCGACCGTAGCGGTCTTGCGGTTCCAGACTGCAGCGCCTTTAACCGCACGGCACTTCGGCCGGCAAACAAAATCTTCCTTTTTCTGAATTTTATTTTTATTTTTATTTTTTTGTTTATTTTTTTATTGTGTAATTAGTCAGAGGCGTTCTGCAGCCCGCTGGTAATATGTTGAGTCACGTCTTCTCGAAATTGATGTGTTCCGTTCAATTGTTCAGACTTGTTCATTGGTTCAAACAGGAAACCTTCTTCTCTCTTGGCTTAACACAATCCAGCTGCGAGGCGGGTCGTGGAAAGCACTCCCAAGGAAGTGCGAGAAAAATTGTCTGTATTTTGGGTGACGGACAACGACATAATGATGGTCATTGAGGTATGTCCAAAAATCGAGTGCGGAATCTACAGTTTGTCCATATAGGTAGTGAATGGCATGTCCGCGAATCCAATTCATAGCATTGGTCTTTGTCCGAGGAAAATAGTCACGTTCCGGAAATAATAATGAAAGGGGAGTAATCCGATCGGGAATGTCCCGCGTTAGAAAAGCCGCAGTCCGACGAATCAATTGGCAAACCTCCGCCGCCGGTCCGCAAACAAACCGATGTTCTTCATTGTCTGGAACTCCACACGTGGAACATAGAGGTGATTGGGCGAGGTGGATACGATGAAGGCAAGATTGGTTGATTTGCTTACCATTGACAGTTAGTTACCAGACAGATTGAACATTCGTGTCAAGGTAACAGGCGAACACCGCGCGCCATATATGACGCCAGTCAACCTGGGGGAACTTTTGTTCAATCGGGTTAGGTGGACGACCTAATCGGAGGACACTGTACATTGCGTTTGTCTTGAATAAAAGCTGTCTTGGTAAGGTGAGGCGTAGAAAACTGAGTTGAAGAAAGAAGTATCTTATATAATGGAACTGGTCCGGAACATCCGAGATCATCACTGGGCTGACGTATATGCCGACCAGTGAGGCTCTTTGGGCAGTGTGTCCATACCGTTATCTGGGAGCTGACAAATAGGGCGCGAGCTCTATCCGGCACGTGAAACAGACCTATCCCACCTCGTTCACGGGGAAGCGTAAGGGTTGCATAGTTAACTTTGAACAACAGCCCAGAGCTGACGAAAGATGCCATCGCTGCCAACATGCGACGTGCCACAGTTTGCGGGAAAGGTAGAACTTGTGTTGCATGGGGAACTCGGGATGCGATTTATATGTTGACATATCGAGCCCGTTGGAGAATACCTAGGGATCGAAGGTGATGGTCCATAAGACCTGCTCTGATCATTAAAAGGAGGCGTCGGCAGTTGATGGTGGCTGAACGCCGGAGATTACATGAAAAATCTGTTCCCAAACAGCGAATGGTCTCAACGGTGGTGAGAGGTGTAACGCACTCCACGGGAAGTCCCGTGCCAATGAACGTAACTTGTGCCTTACGTACGTTTAAAGAGCTACCCGACGCCTCACCACAAGTCGCTACCCACGTCAAAACAGCTCGAACATCGTTGGCATTACGTAAACAGATGACTACATCGTCACCATAGGCCTTGCAACAGAATCGGTAGCGATCTATTGACAACCCCACCGAACACTGTCGTAGTCCACATAGCAAGGATTACAAGGAAAAGGCGTACAATATTGCTGATAGAGGGCAACCTTGACGTACGGATCGACTTATTGTTGTCGGAGGAGTGAGTCTGCCATAGTACATAATCCTGGATGAAGCACCCCGCACAAGGCGCATCACTACCGTGATAACGGCGACTGGGAAACCCATATGGTGGAGAACGGCCGTAAGGAACGAATGGTCAACCCTATCAAAAGCTTCACTAAAGTCTAAAGACGTAAGTGCCCCAGAGAGGCGTTGTGCCTGGGTAACAGCGATCATATCTCTGTAGTGGCATAAAGCCGTGCGGATATTATGATCTCCATACCACTCAACTAAGCAAGCGGACTCTTCTATTGTAATTTCTCCTCCTACTGATGATGTGGTGTCCCTCTTTGTCTTAATCTAACATCCTGGGATAAGTTTATGCAATCTGCTTCTTAAATTGAACGCAACACGTGCTGAACTGTTAATTCAGTGTCCCCAAAGTATGAAAAAATATTTTAAATCACCCTGTATATTAATTTTTAGCAAATGGCAAGCAACATTGTAGCCGGAAGGATGACGCACAGCCCAGTGCGGCTGTTCGGAGGCAGCCGCTGGCCGAACGCCCCCTGCCGACAGAAGCCGACTGCTGTGCCGTCTGTGGCGGCAGTAATGAGAAAACTCCGATAAGAGGCGGCAGCTTAGCCAGCACAGCATTAATACGAATATCTCTCTCCCCCTCCCCCTCACCCTGTCCCTTCCTCCCTACTGCCGATAAGCCGCCACTGCTCAGACACTGCGCATTTTTCACGCCGGTCCGAGAGGGATGGGTAACCCGCTTCCACTACTACGAGTTACGCGAGTTTCACTGTGTACACACACACACACACACACACACACACACGCACACAGGCTACATCTTTTTCCGCGTCAAGAGCTTTATCCTCAGTTAGAATCAGGAACGGCCTGCGAATGTCGCAGCGTAAAGACTTCCCGTTAGCACTGTTGGCACGCCTGCGGATTGTCCCTACACAGCAGCTTATATTCCGCATTTTTCTCGCACGGCCGCAGCCAATTGTTCCGCGCTGAGTGGTTCCGCAACTAGGGGTGAGATAAACGCGGAGGGGTATTTTGGCGCTCGCGTGTAACTGTTGTGCCGCATCTCTGGCTCTCTGAAAAGAACCGTGCCTGTACATGGAGTGTACTTCGTTCATAGCACAGCTGCCGCAATGGTTCATAACGCTGGCTTTGTCTCATTTCCCGTCCGACAACTTGCGAAAACAAGTTCCTTTTTGAATGATGTCAAACTCTACTGCGGAAATGAAAGTCGTCTCACATGTAGATGTGAGAATGCGAGAGCTGCTTGCTCAACAGCATAATAGTTTTCAGCGGTGAGTTTTTTACGTCGATTCTGAATCCAATTTGTTCCCCTCTTGTAGAATCAGCATGCTTTTGACGAGGACGTGCTCACTCGGGTGATTGTCGGTATTGGATCTGCCCACAAGAAGCCGTGTCTAAAAGGAATCAGCAAGTGTCAATAGAAAAGAGACTAGTATTAAGCTGTCGTCATTCAGAAGGGAACTAGAAACATGCGCTACACGTCAAGGATCCATCTTATGGCCCAAACCTTTCCTTGTGTATCCAGGGTGAGGCAGGTAAGACAAACCATCTAAGAAATATTGTACAGGATACGCCGGCTTGGGAGGAGAGCTTTGCGTTTTTCGTGCTGAGAGGTTCACCGCTGTTGCGGTCTCACGGTACTGTTATAGGCAGGAGGCAGTCAGTGAATTTCATTAGGAGAGGTGAGCCTGCCTAGGGAGATCGGCGTTTTCCTTGGAAGTGAGCCTGCAGGCTGCTTTGAGCTTTTGTGGGCGGAGCCATCATCTGATGTTACTGCCGTCCCCAGAGAATAACTAAGTATGGCATTTTTGCCTTTTATGTACAAACAGGTCGAGATACTGCAGTGCCACACAGCCAGCGTGAGAAAGACTGTTGCTTTTGCTTCGAAATTTTAGTCATCCAATCGAATTGAGTCGCCCCATCATCATGCTTGGGGTGACGACACCAACCAATCGAGGAGATATTACTCTAGGACAGTACGAATCTCACCTTTATTAACGTGCGTTTTTTACGTCGAGAATGGAAATATTCTACTGTTTTTCCCTATTTTGTCATGAAATAAGTAATATTCTCATCCATCACGTTGGAAATAGCACTGAGTCGTCCTCTGCCTTTAGAGTTCTCTGAAAGTAGAGGGGTGAGGAGGGACAAATAAGTTCCATGGCGTTTGTGTTCCAGCTGCTGTGCAATCAGTCTCATAGCTGCTGTCTAGCGCTGATTGGGTGTACACACTGTCGATTTTGGGGAAATGTACGTGGCCCAATCTGCGGTAGTGCGATCTATACTCTGAGCAGTCCGCCTCTTACTATTTCTGACATCCAACCTGAGTTGCTCATTTGATCATAATTTGTGATTTTGTGTCATTAATACTGAACTCACATGATGCCCAGATAACGATAATTCGTTCCGTAGGTCCATGTTGTCTTACGTACAATTTGGTTCCTGCCCTAAACGTTAGTACCAGTTTGTGTAAATTCTATTCAAATCATTGGAAAATTTTACTCTCTGTTGATTACTTGTGTATTTTGCCAGATTTGGTTTATTTTACGAGATAGTTTAAACTGTCCTACAACTTTTTCACCTAAGCACACCTGAGGGCCGGCCGGGGTGGCCGAGCAGTTCTAGGCGCTTCAGTCTGGAACCGAGCGACCGCTACAGTCGCAGGTTCGAATCCTGCCTCGGGCATGGACGTGTCATGTCTTTAGGTTAGTTAGGTTTAAGTAGTTCTATGTTCTAGGTGACTGATGACCTCAGATGTTGAGTCCCATTGTGCTCAGAGCCATTTGAACCATTTGAACACCTAAGGCTGTTGTTTTCACTGTGACGGTGTTAGCGTTGTGCATGGTGACAAACTCGACTATTATTCTTTTGTTATTCAGTGAAGCTAACGAGCATGTGACTTGGGGAAACTGGGTACACTTTCTCTCGGATTTTAAGTTTCGTGTGTGATGTTTCATGACAGTTTGGCTAACGACACTGCAGTATTCAGACGTTATAATTTACAACATTTCGTACAACACCATACCATAAAGCAAGCCTAGAGTTAAAGAAATCACACAACAGTTTAAATTAAGATGCAGTTTCTGTGTGCACTTGGTCTGTGCTGTGCTGTTGTAGCGACTATACAACTTGCTTTCTACGCAAGCAAGTGTAAAATTGATAATTCATCTTCTTTCATTATGTCAGAAAGTCTACAGACTAAGGATATTTATAAGTGAAACAGCTAAGGGATATGGCACAAGAATTGTTATAACATCAATACTGTTCACTAAATTTGAAAAAGTCGAAATTCTCACGATTCTGATCACGAAACGAATTTGTAGCCAGAAAAATGAATTCCACTGAACAGGCTATGGCAATAGGAGATGCGTGTGTTGATGAACGAAAGAAAAAAATGGTTCAAATGGCTCTGAGCACTATGGGACTCAACTGCTGTGGTCATAAGTCCCCTAGAACTTAGAACTACTTAAACCTAACTAACCTAAGGACATCACACACATCCATGCCCGAGGCAGGATTCGAACCTGCGACCGTAGCGGTCGTGCGGTTCCAGACTGTAGCGCCTTTAACCGCTCGGCCACTCTGGCCGGCGATGAACGAAAGAATAATGGTTTTAAATCACATCGATTAGCTGGAAGAATACTGCTGTCCAGAATTGTTTCAGTCCTTGAATAGTTTGCATTATGCTATAAATATGTCATTTTGCTACTATTTCCTGTGAGATAAAATCTGTATACAAGGTCGGCTCTAGAACGCAGAACCTTGCCTATAGTGAACGATGCTATTACCGACTCAGATCGACGTTTTTCGCGGCGGCAACATTGTTTAAAATCTTCTCGGTGTTCAGACTGCATCACATCGAAGTTAGCCGGCCGAAGTGGCCGTGCGGTTAAAGGCGCTGCAGTCTGCAACCGCAAGACCGCTACGGTCGCAGGTTCGAATCCTGCCTCGGGCGTGGATGTTTGTGATGTCCTTAGGTTAGTTAGGTTTAACTAGTTCTAAGTTCTAGGGGACTAATGACCTCAGCAGTTGAGTCCCATAGTGCTCAGAGCCATTTGACCACATCGAAGTTAAAACTCGAGCTTTCGAAGATTAACACTATCTTTTTCGTCCGGAGATGACTGACTGTCACGAGTGAGGTCTACTTCTTTTATAGTGGCGTTCAGATTTTTGTTTGATAGGGTGACGAAACTTGGAATTATAAATTCTACTGGCTGTGACGTCATCTGGAGGACGAAATTCGCGTGCACAAATGCAGGAAATTATAACGTGGCGTATGCGTCCCTCCCCTACCGTGCGAGGATAAGGGGTGAAACGTGAATGGAGACTACTCCCAGTGTCACCTCTCCCCTTAAAAATTATGCTTTTTGATTTTATTTCTTTGAAGGCACTATGTCTCCAGGGCTTGTGTCCAGGGCTCGTCTCTAGGCACCACTCGGATTATAATTTTCTTCTGTGTTCAAATTGTTACTGCACATGCAGATTTCCACCTCTCCTTTTGTTATGGAATACCAGTAGGCCGATGGTTGGGAGAGGACCTTCCATTACTCAGAGTTGATCCGGTGCCCCTCTCTAAGACTGTGTTCTGCTGTCACTGATTTCTCAAGATTTCGTCTGTTTTCAGTGCCGTACTCGATTACGGTGCAGATTGGCCACCTACCACACCCGCATCCACGTGGTACACTGTACATACCAAGTACAATTCTCTCAAATCCAGGCTCTCTCTCGCCAGAGGCAGCAGATCCTTAATTTTATGCGGAGGTCTACTATTAATATTTCGTTTTCTCTTCTTTTAAATCTCAATTTGCCTTCTTGAGCTAGACACAGGATCATCATATGGATAACTTATTTTATTTTTCTGCTAGTATCTCTTCTACTTGCCTGAGTTAATTTTCCGTAAACTTCAAAGACACATTAAAAGAAGTCTAATTGAGCAATGAAATTCAACATGAGTCAAAACCCTTCTTCTGACTCTGGAATGTAAAGTACGCAGTTCAACACGTGCAGATGAAAAACAAACAGGAGAGGAAAAAAAAAAAAAACTTTACCAAGCCTAATATCGTGAAAGAAAACAGTTTACGTTCAATGCAACTCCAGTCGTCTCGGAATGGATAAGCTCAGGAAATCATATACCATTCTTCCTGCACAATAATGGGAAGTTGAGATACTGATGGTGGAGCTCGATAATGAAGACGCAACCTACTCTCCAAAGTAGACCGCAAAGGCCAGATAATATTGAGATCTGGTGAGTGTGGTGACCAGAGAAGATGGAAAATTCATCCTCGTGCTCAGAATACCAGTCCTCGACCCTGTGACTGGAGTCTTGTCGTCTTGGAATACAGCATCACCAGTGCGGAACATACATTGTACCATGGGACTGAAATGCTCAGCCAAAATGGTCATATAATTCTTGGCAGTAATGCGACCTTTCAGAGTTACCATAAGGCTCATGAAATACCACGATATAGCTGCCCAAACTATCACCGAACTTCCGCCAAATTCCATTCTTGCACGTGAATGAGGAGAGAACTTGGAAACAATGTGAAACAAGACTCGTACGACCAAGTGACATTTTTCCATGGAAGTTTTAAATATGGCTTTTTCTCAGCAACCGTGTATAATTTTCAAATATAGGAATCACACAGCCACCTGGTTGCAAATAACTGTTTGGTACACTGACCTAGGTTCCAACACCTCTAAGGATGTCTTCATCAGGATGAAATATTGAGAAACCGTGAAAATACATTGCGAGAAGGCAACGGCCAGAGTTTAGAGCAGATATGTTCAAGTAAAAAATTAGATAAAACACTTTCCAGTCTTCGACACGTATTCCTAGCTAGGAACAACATCAGACTGATGAAGACGTTCTCAGATTTGTCGAAACCTAGGCCAATGTACGAAACTGTTATTTGCAATCCAGTTGGCTGTGTGATTCCTAAGCTTGAATTTTCCATCGCTTCGTAATACAGGTTTTAACGCTTCGACATCACATTTTCCTGATATGGCAATTTGCTTTACTTTTGAGTGGTTTTCGAATTTCAGCCTTCCTTGCAATTCCTTGCTTCTGGAGTCCCCTTCCTGTTGTTTTGATGCTGACAGGTTTCGTGCGTGCGAATTCAGTTCTGCAGTGACTTTTAAAGCTGTCGTTCTCTTGTTTTTTTTTTCTTCACAGTTCTCTTCAGTAACTGTCTGTCTCTTCCATATAACACACACTTTCCTCCACATTGTGACTTAGCAGATGATGTTTTTTCGCTTTCCCGCATACGGCACAAATCTTCTACATGGTGGCTCTTGAAATGCCAAACACTTTGGCCAACTTCGTTGTGGAAGCACTCACAACAATGCAGAACATTGTTCTGACTACGGCTTACACTTGCAACGCACTGAGGACATTGCACAGGTGCCGTTCGTGGTCAGAAAGAACAGCAAGCTGGAGGCTGGGTCAGCATATGCGTTTATGTTCAAAACATGCAGTTTTTGCTGTGTTTCCAGATGTTTTACCAAATCCCCGTACTGATTTATTTACTCGTAGAGGAAATTCATTTAACTCCTCCAGGTGGTGATCATCGGCTATTTTGCAAACACGGTTTTAATTCTTTAAATTTTATTTCAAATTACTCATACACTGAAATTTGATACCTAATATTAGCATCAGAACCTGTAATGAGGTAAGTTCGATAGGTAATATCGAATGAGAGGTACGTCGCTCTATAGCATTTTGTGGTATTCCAGTTGCAGTAGAACTTCTTTGTCAATATCGTAACCGGAATAGAATAATGTGGTGCAATACAAATTACTCTAGGTTTAATTATTTATAACGGGTTCACAAAGCTTATAGACATTGGTGTATTCTGTACCACCGCGCTGCGTGCATGAGGTTACTCATGAAGTCATTTGGGGGAACAAATAGCATTGATTTAGACATGCTTTTAAAAACAGCAGCAGCTACTTAATGTTAAATGCATCATCCACTGTATCGGAGCCAGTGAATCAATGACAAACGACCCTTCCATCAGGCGTTATCAGCTGGCCCCGTAATATACGGCCCGGAAAATATGACTGGCGTAAATAATTAGGGCCTTATCAGTCAGCCTTGGGCAACAGGTCAGCCATTATCTGCGCCGCAGACGGCGATACAAACGACCCGTAAAATTAGCGTCACTCGTTAGGAAAAACTGGCGCACGCGTGATGCTGGCAAAACCAGATTCTGGCCGTCATTCGGTGCTGAACGTTTTTCGTCCATTACCATTAAAGCAGTACGATACGGTGCAACTCGCAACAGATTCATTATATTCAGTGCCAACGTCGTACTGTATTCGATCTTAATTTGTTACTTTGTGAATAAAACCGTCTAGATCAATAGAGAACATGCCTTTATTTATTATGAGATTTCGATGTCTGCCATCATGAGGTATCGAAAAACATGGAACTTGCGAAACAAGGTTCAGTGCCAGTATTAAAATCTATACCTAATCGGGGAATTGTCTTTTGAGCTGTTATATGAGTTGTTAGATGATGCCTCTATCTCCAGATTAGCTGTAGATTTTAATATTGATACTAAACCTTGTTTCACAAATTCAAATTTTCTCGATATCTGATGATGGCAGATGTCGAAATGTCATAATAAATAAAGACTTTTTTTTAGCGCTGTACTCGGTTTCGTTGGTAAAATATTTATTATGATCGCGGAATCATGCCGGGCAATTTGTTTCTTTTAGTAATCAGCTCCTAATTTGATTTCTGTATGACTCAGTACAAATCCAGAACTATTAAAAACCACGTGTGCTTCATAACAAAAATGTGTGTGTGTGTGTGTGTGTGTGTGTGTGTGTGTGTGTGTGTGAGGGAGAGAGAGAGAGAGAGAGAGAGAGCGAGGGAGAGGAGAGGGGAGGGAGAGGGAGAGGGAGAGGGAGAGGGAGAGGGAGAGGGAGGAGAGGGGAGGGAGAGGGTGGAGAGGGGAGGGGGAGGAGGGGGAAATAGGGACGGGAGGAGGGGGGAGGAGAAGGGGGGGAGTGGGGGGAGGGATGAGGGGTGAGGGGGGAGAGGGAGACTGTTTGTTGTTACGTATTCACCATTGCAACTTATACACAACATGCAACAAACGTCAAACTGGTGTGAAGTGTGTTGCACGCTTGGATATCCTAATAATTAACATTCCAGTACAACTACACAAAGTAGGGTGCAGTAATGCCATTTACATTCTGGATATATGAAAATATGACACAGCAGGTTTCTTACTCAGAAATCTCAATTGACTGTTGATGGTTAGCGTGAACTCGTTATGCTTCGTGAAATAAACAGAAACTTCTACGATCGCTTATAAGAATTCTATAGTGGCAGGATGCTAACATATCGACACTGCGGTTTATCGTTCCATGCTGTCGCTGCTGGCTCTGGATGGGATCCGAAGTCTGTCTTGCGAATGTGGAAGCGATTGGTCCAGGAAGGCCACATTCAAGGCATGGGAAGAGCTCAGCGCCGCTACGCAACTAGCATCCGAGAGGACGTAAGATCCTTACGTAAGATCGTTCAGCCAAGTCACGTACTTACAATCAGGAAACTGTCTTGTTTGCAGCCAAATGGACATTGTGACGAAGTCTTCAGCACCACAGACTGCCAGCATGACAACCATTCCTTGTCGCGGCAGCACTGAGGCTCGCTGACAGTGGGGCGCTCAACGACGTGTTTCGATGCAGCAGTGGTACCACTTTGTCTTTTTAGACGACTCCCTTTTCTGCGTATAGCATCGCGATGGACTTTTTCTTGTGTGGAGGCTTCATGGAGAACGAAAGTTGCCGCAGTCGCCGTGGCTACTCTGCAAGATCGCATTATTGCCAAGGATTATGTGACTATTTCGGCTGATTAGGCCGATCTCACGCTACAGTGTTTGTTCCCCAATGGTGATAGTGTGTACCAAGGCGACAGAGCCCCTCTTGACACAGCACACATCATCCAGGGCTGGTTTCGTGAGCAGCAGGATGAATTGCTCATCTTTCCTGGCCACCACAGTCACCATATACCAATATTATTGTAACTTTGTGGTCTACTTTGGAAAGAAGTGTGCGTCATGGCCGTCCACCTCCATTATCGATAAATGAACTTGAAACTATTTAGCAGGACAATGGTATAAGATCCCCTTGAAGACCATACAGGACCTGTAGTTACCGTTTGGAAACGATTGGAACCTGTTTCAAATGACAAAGTATTTCTAACACCGTTTTATGCGTTGTAATGTGTAGTGTTTGTGGTGTTTCGATGTTTTGGTCCACCCTTTGTATGTCATAAATGGTTTGTGCTATCTAAACCTGATATTCGTGAATGATAGCACGTGAAGAGGGGAGTATTTGGTCACACGCCAAACATGCGAAACTTCCTTATCTACAATAATGTTCAAGCAACTACTGGCTTTTTTCAGTGAAATAATGTAGTTTTTAAAGTCCATTGACAGATGATGAAACGAGAATAGCTGTGGGTTTTGCAACAATGTCAGTGAAAAATAACGCGTTTATCTTTATACGGAAACTTGGCCTTTTCATGAACCAGTGGTTTCGCTTATAGCAACCGCCCACGTGTGATTGTACAAGCCAGTCAACGCCCTACAGTTCAGTGACGACATTGAAGAAAAGAAAGATTGCTGAGAGGTCAACAATCATCCGTTCTGTGGGTGTTTTAAATATATTAATGAGCTTGAAAAATATTTCAAAGTAACTAGACTAACTAATTTGGTGCTGCTACCACAGAAACGACCGATGGATTGAGGAGCCGCCACTAACAAGGGGCAGCCGACGGTGGGACGATAATACGACAGGCATTTAAGAATCCCAGTATACTGCGGCCGAAAATTGACGTTACAAATTTATATTGTTGAAAAGTCAGTCCATGCTTACATTACACAGAGGGAAGATCATTGCGACAAATACTTACACATTTAATACTGACTGACAGTATTAAGAGTTCATCTTCACGTAGATAAGGAATACATACACTGGACAAACCAGAACACTGTGATCCCCTATCTAATAGTATGCCCACTTTTGGCATGGATAAGAGTGGCGACGCGGCGTGTCATGGAAGGAATGAGGCTTTGGTAGGGTGTTGGATGGAATCGGCACCAGGTCTACACACACAGGTCACCTAATTCCCGTAAATTTCGGGGAGGTGGCATTGAGCTCTGACGCCAAGTCCAATAACATCCCAGATGTGTTCGATTGGGTTCAGATCTGACGAGCTGGGGTGTCAGCCCATCATAGCACTACATGACGCTCCTGGCCTTGTGACAAAGCGCATTATCTTGCTGAAAAATACCACTGCCGCCAGGAAACATGATAGTCATGAAGGATGTAAGTTACCTCCAAACAATATACGACACTCCTTGCCTTACACGAGCTCCACTGGACTCACTGTTGCCCACGTGGATGGGCCGGCTGGAGTGGCCGTGCGGTTCTAGGCGCTACAGTCTGGAACCGAGCGACCGCAACGGTCGCAGGTTCGAATCCTGCCTCGGGCATGGATGTGTGTGATGTCCTTAGGTTAGTTAAGTTTAATTAGTTCTAAGTTCTAGGCGACTGATGACCTCGGAAGTTAAGTCGCATAGTGCTCAAAGCCATTTGCACCATTTGAACCCACGTGGATGTTCCCCAGAGCATAATTCAGCCGCCGCCAGCTTGCCTCCATCCCGCAGTGCAAGTGTCAAGGAGATGTTTCCATGGAAGAAGACGGGTTTGCGCCTTCTCATCGGCATGATGAAGAAGGTATAGGGATTTATCAGACCATGCAGCACTCTGCCACTGCGCTAACGTCCACTGCCAAAGGTCACGTGCCCATTTAAGTCGTACCTGCCGATGTTGTGGTGTTAACATTGGCACATGCATGGGTCGTCGGCTGTGGAGGCCCATCATTAGGAGTGTTCGGTGCACTGTGTGTTCAGACACACTTGTGCTCTTCTCAGCACTAACGTCTGGTGTTAGTTCCGCCACATTTCACCGACTGTCCTGTTTTACCAGTCTCCCCAGCCTACGACGTCCGACACGTGTAATGAGGGGTTGCCGTCCAACTCCTCGACGTCTGGACGTGGTGTCACCTAGATTTCGCCACTTGTTGACGACACTCACCACAGCACTTCTCGAACACCCGACAAGTCGTGCAATTTCCGAAATGCTAGTACCGAGCCTCCAGATCGCGCGCCTTCCCTATTCTACACACGGACAGCACGCTCACTGATACTACATGCAACGTGCCTGTGTCTGAGTAGCAGTCATTCCCCGCCGGGTGATGCTGCTATCGCCTGGAAGGTTTTATGTCGATAGCAGGTCGGTGGTCAGAATGTTCTGGCTGACAGTGTAATGGCGCAACCACTGTATGTCATTATTCGTAACATATGAAGATTTGTAACATATTTGTTTGTTTTTAGTTTGTAACTAGAACCACTGAAGTATTTGTTTTGTTTGATGGGTGGGACCGATTATTTAAATTGAGTGTGCGTAATATTTACGCAGAAGCTAAGCTGCTTCTTACTTGGATTTCATGTAACTTTTAAGAGTTTGGTGATTTCACGTTATCATGCTGGATACGATTTCCATGGATTTCTTCTGATTAGTCCGATTCTTTTATCTTAGGGTTTGACATATGCTTAAAGATAGCTTATTTTAGGTGGAGTATATTAATGCCGCTAACGTGTGGCATCTCCCTAAGACAATAACGTTCTGTCAGTGGTCTCAGATTCTGGTGAGCCATTTGAAAACACTAGCAGCTAATCATGAGGATAGAAGGTCCCCCACAAACTCTACTGTGTTTTGGCGCAAGAAGGAGATTTGAACATGGTAAAGAAAGAAATTTCATATTACTCAAAACCCATCAGTGATAATGTTTCCCTGAAAAAAAAAATTGAATAAGAAGTCTGGAGAAATGAATCACTACTTCTATTGAAATTTTGACGCAATCCTATATCCCAGTGTATTTTTAATAACGAGTGATGGGAGTGAAACTGACCAAAGGGTTCTATTTCTTTATCACAGTGATCTGAAAAATACGAAAACATTTCATTTGCAGAATACTGCAAACCATGCATCAAGATGTAAACAGATAATCTATATCTATGATGATAAAAGGATATTTGTGGTGAAAAGTACAGTCCTTCACATTGTATAGGGGTCCAAACTGAAATATGGTATCTAACGTGCTACGAATTGCTTCCATATTTTTCAGGTAATTGAGATCTGTAAATGGAATCTTTTGGCCAGCTTCAGTACCAATCATTCGATATTAAAAATACACTGTGATATAGAATTACAAAGAAATTTCAACAGAAGTAACAACTTATTTTTTTCAGACTCCTTATTGCTTTTTTTCAGAGAAACATTATCAGCGATGACTTTTGAATAATAAGTAACTTCTCTAGTTACCACGTTAAAATAGGCTTCTGTTTCCAAAATGCCTCAGAGTTCATAAATATTCATCTCCTTAACATTCTAGTGGAGTTATAACTCTGACAGAATCTTCAATGTATATATTATTAAGCTAGCAACTGAGAGTAAGAAAATAGTTTGCGAAAAAGCCCACTTTTGGCATAGAAATAAATGTGCAGTTTCTTCACTTTTTTTGTTGGAAAAGCCTCAGCAATTCTCTTTTCATTCGCTAACGATGGCCTTCAAAAATTATATTGTACCATAAAAAATATGTAGTTGCATGAATATCACAGTAGATATGGAAATATCGCAGATGTACCAAATGTCAAAATATTCTCGTCTTTACATGCTATAATTTGTCAAAATCACCTTTAGATATCTCAAACCGCTTATAAGACCAAATCGTGATTAATATGCACGTGTATCTACATCTACATCGACATAAATACTTAGCACTACTAGTGATTTCCTTTCCTATTCCACTTGCAAATAGAGCGAGGGATAAGCGACTGTGTGTATGCCTGCATATGATCCCTAATTTCTCTTATCTACCTGGTCATTACGCTCAATGTACTTTGGCGGCAGCAGAATTTTTCGGCAGTCAGCCTCAATTGTCGGTTCTTTAAATTTTCTCAGTAGTGTTTCACCCAAAAGAAGGTCGCCCTCCCTCGAGGAGTTCCCGAAGCATTTCCACAACACTTGCGTGTTGTTCGAACCTACTGGTAATGAATATAGCAGGCCGCTTCTGGATTGTTTCAATGACTTCCTTCAATACGACCTGGTACGGGTCCCAGACACTCGAGCAATATTCAAGAATAGGTCCCATCAGCGTCCTTACGCGGTGTGAACTGAAGTTGACCACTCCCCTTTCCTACCACAGTTCTCACATGCTCGTCCCATTTCATATCGCTTAGTAACGTAATTAAGGTATTTACACGATGTGACTGTGTCAAACTGTACACTACTAATGCTGTATCCAAACACTACAGGTTTGTTTTTCCTACTCATCCGCATTAACTTATACTTTCCTACATTTAGGGCTAGCTGCCATTCATGACACCAACTAGAAATTTTTTCTGAGTCACATTGTATTTTCCTAGTCGCTTAACTTCGACACTCACCTTACAGCACAGTATCATCAATAAAGAACCGCAGATTGCTGCCCACCCCATCAGCCAAACAATTTATATACTCGTATATAGAGAACAACATCAGTCTTTTCACACTTCTCTGGGGCACTCCTGACGATACCCTTGTCTCTGATGAACACTCGCCGTCGAGGACAACGTACAGGGTTCTATTACTTAAGAAGTCTCCGAGCCACTCACATATCTGAGAAATTATTCCACATTCTCGCACCTCCGTTAACAGCCTGCAATAGGGCACCGCGTCAAATGCTTTTCTGAAATTTAGAAATGTGGAATCTGCTTGTTGCTCTTTATCCACAGTTCGGAGTATATCATGTGAGAAAAGGGCAAACTGAGTTTCGCACGAGCGATGATTCTTCACCACAAGTTTCTCAGCCTCAAGAAAATCAGTTATATTGGAGCTGAGAATATGCTCAAGGATTCTGCAGAAAACCGAAGGTAGGGGTATTGGTCTGTATTTTTACAGTTCCGTTCTTTTACCCTTCTTATATACAGAAGTTATCTGCACTTTTTTTCAATCGCTTGGGTCTTTGTGCTGGGCGAGAGATTCGCGATAAATACATAGATGTGCATGTAGATGTTAATTCGTCTGTCGGATGGAGCCTGTAGGTGCTTTCGAGAGCAGCACTCTATGTGCCAGAATCGGGATTCACGACACTCTTTCTTCTTTCTGTCGTTGCCATCAAGAACAGAAGTCTCCACGCAGTGATCACTGTCACTCACTCTCGACAGTTATACTTCCGACACAACACACACGCATCGCACTACATTTAACGAACACCTTTAAAATGTACGGAAATACTCATATGCATTTTATCGCTGGAATAATTGTTAAGTTTCACAAGGTAATGAGCATCAATTAAATCATAATCAGTGTGTAAGAACTAGGGATGTTATGCTCAATATCTGACCTACATATAGCTACGCATCTAGTGAATTAGTATCAGAATACATTGCAAAGTGTAGAAATTAGAAGATCTGGTTATGAAAGCTGTATATATTATGAGAAATGACGGTTTGTTTGGTAAATTTGACAGTTTACTTGGAAGATTTACCGCTGTGAGCATCTTCGCATGCTGAAGACATCAGTGATAACTATTATTTGGCTACCAAAGAGTAGAACTCAATCAAGCGAAGAAGACAGAAGCAGTTCTCGGCTAGAGAGCGTGAGAGAGTGTTGAATCATGATTGAAAGAGGGGTTTGGACAGGACCCACGAGAAATACGGGCCACGCATGAACTTGTAACGTCACACTAGCCAGCTTGTCTGCCACTCTCCACGAGAGCTCGGTTTCGTGCAGGACCCACGGGAAATCAAATGCGATTCAAAAGGTACCCACTAAAGGTCGTAACTCTGCCGTGCGCTATCGAGACCTTGCACGCATTTAAACAAGCAGTCAAGAATTACTAAACTCGTCTGAAATAGTTACTCGCCCCCAGCCGGAGACGGCTGCTGGCAGTCGGAAGACCTGCAGTGTCACGCGCTGTGACGTACGCACCACGGCCTGTCTTTCTGCGGGCTTCGAGTTTGGATAGCCGACGCACCGCACAGAGAATCGAAATGCTCCCTGAAGTGACTGAGGATAGAAAATATTTTGACAGAGACGGCACTTTTGGAATAATGTAATACATATTAAGTTTATTTTGCTGCAAGAGCTACTGTAGTGTAAAGATTTCATTGTGTCTAACAATATACACGTATTGACAGTGACCCATCCGTCGGATGAAGTCAATAAATTTAGCGGTCCTCTTGGTGCTATTCGCGAGAAAAAATCTTTGTGCCAGCACTGGGTTTCACCTTCTCCCTTCTGTCATCATAATCATCATCACCATCATCATACAACACAGACATTAAAAAGGACAACTTGGAACCTCTAATTATTCCATCAAGAAAAAAAAAAAAATAATGGATCAACGAAGATCTAATTTCCAGTGTTCTTTTCATATGGATTTTCTCTTCTAATGCCGATTGGTCGGAGATGAACACAAATGCCTTACTGAACAATGAGATAAATTCATTAATCCCACCTACACATTTTATATCCGATTCCTCAGTTTGCTGCGAATCGTCAAAAAATTGTTAAAATTTCTGTATTTTACGTGTTCCAATTCTGTAACACTGTCTGAAGTAACGCCACCATCCACTGTTACCCTTGAGATCAGTGTAAACTGTGTCGCACTCGATTTGATGTGCACAGCGTGGTAGGTCGCTGTCATGCACGTCCCCTACATTGTGTTGAGCGCCTTGAAACACAGTTTTTGTAACAAGTGCGCCTTGTCCTCCGCTGAATATCAGTAGTTTATCTTACGCACTGTACGGTCATATTGTAACCCACTTATTCGAAATGTGTTCATAACTGTTGTTTTACTACGCTGCAGATGATCCTCCTTGTACGTAATTATGTTTAGTACCCGCTCCTTGGGCAGCGATTGTCCTTTACTAAGTTTTACAAGAGACGGGGTTTGTGAGTCTCTGTCCGACAAGGATGATGGATACGTGGCTCGACACCCGTTTCAATATCAGTTTTCATTGTCTCTTCATGTACATTGTCCACACAGTCGAGAGTATACGACACCAGACATTCCACTAATTCATCTTGCAGAAATGGTAATATTTCATCTGCCACTTCTTTCTCACTCAGGAAGTTCCTTGCGTTCCTTTCTGAATAAACAGCTATTAAGAGCAGCACTCTCGCCTACATTTGATGACTATGGAGGTGATGGTCAGCAACAATAAAAATGTTTTATCTTTTAAGTGTATTTACATTATAAAGTCGTCCTTCGGGCAACATTTCATTACTAAATATTTATTTGGTTGTTTGAATAACTGGTAATTAACAGCCTGCGTTTACACAAAGTTTTCTAGCAGAGCACTGGATTTACGTACCTTCCTCCTTCGTCGAAAAAAGCCCATTACTGCGTTTTTTTGAACGCTGAAGCTGAGCCTGCATCTTTCAAGTAGCGATACACCGCATACAGTCTTGTGCACGAGGTGATTTGCAAGCGAACCCCGCAATATTCATTGGATATGAAGCTTTGAAATACTCCGAATTAATTGGCGATAACGTTCATATATTCAACTTAAAAGTTCTTCGATGTTTTTCTGAATTAGAAGCCGATAGAAACATTCGTTTTAGCTTCAAATATCGAATTACATTTTTTTTAATAAGAGTGACGCAGATGGCAGTACTGTACAGGACAAAGAACTCTAGCTGCTGCGGCGAGACAGAATGTTCTAAATTAGAAATGGTGACTTTTCTTACAAGGAGAGCGAGTAATCATTCGTTTTCTCCACTTCCGTGGTGTGGCACATTTAAATTCATCGCTAGTCAATTGAGACAACTAGTGATTGCGTCACGAATGTAACAAATGTGCGTTCGTGGTTGTGACATTTCAAATAACGTCCAACGCCCTCTGGAGACGAACCAAACCAATCTCGTGCTCACACCCAACGAATCAGCAACATGGTCACCCGAGTAGGGACAATTCTTTTGAAGAATCGCCGAAGGGCACTATGGTGTCAGGTATGAGATACCAAGACGTTTTGAAGAACAAACCCCTAGCAACATTGCGAGACATACGGCAAGAGAAAACTGCATGTTAGTCTTTCACCAAGATAATGGCTTGGCTACTCGAGGGAAAGGGACGCACGAGTTTCTCCGTAGAAAAAACTTTGGTTTCTCATACTCATTACTCACATGTTGTATATCCTAGGGATATTTGGCTAGTTACAACAATGAAACTCACCTTCTGAATCGCATATTATCCAGTCAGGCCTTTATTACATAGGCATTGTTGCAGTATTCAATACAGACTCCTAAAGAAGCCTTTGCAGCGGCCATGGAATCAAGGCGTCGACGATATGAAAAGTGTGACCTATTTCAGAGAGATTACATTGAGAATTGACGAAATCTCCATTTCTGTTAATGTTTTGTGTGTGGAGATGTTGGAACTTGAACATAATTAGCAAGTAACCTGACGTTGCCCCCCCCCCCCCCCCCCCTTTCATGGCTATGTGCTAAAATTTCCTTGCGTAATCATTATTTAGTGTGTTGCTCTTTATACGACTCTAGGAAAAAAAATTAGAAAGCTTTTAAGCCCTGGTCGATACGCATTAAGTTGTAACACACTGCATGAGGTAGAAATTTTTTCGGTACTTAGGATGACTTACATAAAGCTATAGCGGTACAAATTATTATCCATAAATAAGAGGCACTGCAGCCTGGATAGAGTGATGTAACATTGTAGGATATTTATGTGGAACAGTAATTAAACTCCACCATAAAATCCAGTATATCGAACAGTTCAACGCTTTGCCGCTGCGATTGGCAGTGTATTATTCCCTGTCCCAAAACGACACTGACTAATCGACTACACTTTGATGGAAAAACCAATGCTGTGTCTGATAAGCGAAGTGACTTTGACACACCACGTAAAACAAGCATCAAGGGACTAGACGTCAGTGCGAAGACAGTCACCGAGAAAATGGCGTCGTCGAAGGACCGGACACGTACAGACAGTAACTCAGGTCATAGTAAAACAGTCTACATAGGACTGCGGATGGAAGAAGGCTGCAAGGAAGACGAAAGAAACCAAGAAGACTAATTTAAGAAGTGCATATTGATAACCCAGGTTCAAAAGACTCATTGCTTAGAAACAAGTGGCAAACGTTGATATACATGCCGAGCTCTATTTCAAGAGGAAAGAGTGTAAAGAATAATATTGTTCTTTACATAACTTTATTTGAAATTTGGTAATTTCGTAGTTTTATCCATTACCTTTAGATGGCAAACATTCCATATTCATACGAGGGGCGTTCAATAAGTAATGCAACATTTTTTTCCCTAAAAGCATGTTAGTTTTCAAGAATTCCAATACACCAAATTATTTCGCAGTCTTTTGGCTACAACACTCTATTTTTCTTCATAATATCTGTTCAGTGCGACGGCCTTACGCCATCTTCCTGGGACGACCTACATGCGCGCATAGTTCCACTCTACTGGTCGATGTCGGAGTCAACGTCGTGTTGCATCAATAATCTCCTCATTATCTACGTACTACTCTCAGCGAAGTGCACCCTTCCTTGGGCCAACAACTGGACGTCGGAAGGTGCGATATTCGGGCTGTAGGGCGGGTGAGGAAGAACAGTCCAATGAAGTTCTGTGAGCTTTTCTCGAGCGCGCAACTAGTGTGAGAAATTGCACTATCACGGAGAAGGAGAAGTGCGTTTGCATTTCTGTGGCGACAAACATGACGAAGTCGTTTCTTCAGTTGCATGAGAGTAGCACAATATACTTCATAATTAATCTTTGTACTGTGAGGAAGGACATCAAACAGAATGAACCCTCCAGAGTCCCAGAAGACCGTCGCATGATTTTACCGGTTGAGGTAGCGGATCTCAACTTTTCTTTCGGAGAAGAGGTGGTGCGGCGCCACTCCACGGATTGCCGTTTTGTTTCCGTTTCGAAGTGTTGAACCCACGTCTCATCTACTGCGACGATCTTCGACTGTGTCACGATCAGCTGTGTAACGCGCAAGCAGTTCCGCACAGATGGTCCTTCGTTATTTTCATGGTCTTCTGTTAGGCGGCGAGGAAAGCAGCGGTTGCACGCCTTTGAGTCATCCAACTAGTGGATGAGTATGTCAGTACTACCAACACAGATGTTAAGTTGCGCGGCGATGTGTTTGATTGTGATCCGTCCATCACCGCGAATGAGAGTGTGTGCACGTTCCAGAGTTGTAAGAGTCACGGCTGTGTGCAGCCGGGCGGCACGCGAGAGATCGGACAGGCTTGCGCTACCTTGTTGGGACGATAACAGTAGTCTCGCCCAACGACTCACCGTGCTTTTGTTCACTGCCAGGTCTCCGTAGACTTCTGCAAGTGCCTATGAATATCTGCGATGCTCTGCTGTTCCCGCAAAAGAAACTGACTGACAGCTCTCTGCTGTAACGCACCTCAGTTACACACGCCATTTTAAAGGCTTCGTAATAGCGACGCCACCTGTAGGAACTTCATGAAACTACAGCGGCTGAAGCGGGAATATTCCACTATGTCCCACAACAAATTCTGCACTTTTTCCAACCGAAATTGGTCGAGAAAAATGTGTTGCGTTATTTATTTAACGCCCCTCGTATTTCATACCTTCAGTAGCACAGTTGATAAGAGATGCCACGCATTCACTTATAGGCACACATATTCACGTTTTGATCCAAGAAATTACTTTTATAAAAGCACACAAAAAAGACCCCAGTGTGTCTAATGGCGGGAGAGGGCGTATTTCAGAGATACGAGTCGTCACTATCGTATTTCAGTTTTACGCAAGAAACGGTATTTTTCTTCATCGTTCTCCCAGCGTTTACCTCGTATAGTACAGCGTTCGCTTTCCCAGGATTTGACACTCCTGTCGTCAAGGTAACCTAATGGGAATAAATCGTGTGCGCCACCAGCCTGGGAATCATGTAAACTAATCGTGTTTTCTGCGTGTTATCTATTTTAACAGCTTGTGTATCCTGTTCCATGATGGCGAATTTGGTGGGCGGCCCCGGGTTGCCTAAACGAGCGCGGGAAACAGCCACGCGGGTTCGATCCGGATCTGATTCACGTCAGTGTCTTCAAAGTTGACGCATAGCGTGTTAAGTTTCACTAGCAGATATAGTCAGATTTCTGTAGAGTTATGAACAACAGTACTTTCAGTGTTTATATGTTACATAGCTCAGACAGATACTCTTGAAGAAAGGCTTCCTCTTCGCAGTTCTGTTGTTCATCGTGTTTATTTTTAAAAAATTTTTTTTCAGGCGGGTAAACGTGGTGGGTACTTAGTGATACTAAATTACTCACTCCGTTCTCCCTCGTATATTAGTCAACTTTTGCGTCCGTTCGCCGTATTGCTTGAAATTGCTAAATGCCCTCCTAAAACGACAAGGATGGTTGGCTGATTCCTGGGAGGGGACCAGACAGCGAGGTCATTAGTCCCATCGGATTGGGGAAGGATGGGGAAGGAAGTCGGCCGTGCCATTTCAAAGAAACCTTCCCGGCAACTGTCTGAAACAATTTAGGGATATCACGGAAAAACCTAAATCAGGGTGGCTGGTCGCAGGTTTGAATCGTCGTCGTCCCGCATGCGAGTCCAGTGTGCTAACCACTGCGCCACCTCGCTCAGTGGACAACGACGTATTTTGGGACTAAGTGAGGTGTATTTGCTCCAGAACGACTACATTACTCCTTGTTTTGTGTTCCTTTTCTGGAGAGGTAAATAACCCTTAACTGGCGAGGTGTGATCTCTCACGTTGCCCAAAGCATTTGCATGTCGCCCTCCGAGGTCAGTTCTGGCGGAATGCCTCTGTATCCCCCATACTCTCTTTAAATAATCAATCCTACAATGATTTGTTATTGGTTGCATTGTCACCATCTTTGTTTGTTGTTGACACGTCCTACTGACACATGGTGAGGTCTCCTAGACCACGCCTCATGAACTACAAACCTGTTTTGTTCAGTATACTATAAAATCCATTCGCAGCCACGATTCCGTTTTAGTGATAATAAGTTTGACGAAATTTTCTGGAGAGGTAAATAACCCTCAACTGGCGAGGTGTGATCTCTCACGTTGCCCAAAGCATTTGCATGTCGCCCTCCGAGGTCAGTTCTGGCGGAATGCCTCTGTATCCCCCATACTCTCTTTAAATAATCAATCCTACAATGATTTGTTATTGGTTGCATTGTCACCATCTTTGTTTGTTGTTGACACGTCCTACTGACACATGGTGAGGTCTCCTAGTCCACGCCTCATGAACTACAAACCTGTTTTGTTCAGTATACTATAAAATCCATTCGCAGCCACGATTCCGTTTTAGTGATAATAAGTTTGACGAAATTGTTAGTCGGTCAATGGATGAAGATGTCAAAGATATAGGTCAAAAAACAGACGGCTAAGAAAACGATTTTACAGTAGCTAGTGATCACGGTTCTGCTAGCAAACAAGGTGATCTTTCAGAGGAAGAACTTCAGGAGAACTCCGATGGGGACCTTTTTGTTTTCCAATAAAATACATTAGGTATTAGTTAAAATAAAATGTGCTCTGAGTGGTGATAAAGAAAATTTAGACCCCAGCATTGAATGTAAATTTTGCAAACTTTCCTTTTCCACATACCGAGTGGCAGTTTTACGTACAACATTTAAACTCTGGAATTTAGTATATCTTTCCAGAATGCTAGGTTGAGTTCTCTGACAGTTCGTTTACGTGTACTACTTACTATACAGTACAAGAATATGTGATTTTGTGAGATAAAAAGGAAGATACGGTGAGTGTTATTTGGAGCAATATTATCCACAAGGAGTATTTAAACACCGCAATGTATATGAAAGGGTGTATCTTACTAGTTACTGAGGTTTTCATTTGCCCCCTGTTGTGCTCTGTGTTCTTCCAAAGCTCACCACGGAGGAATGCAGTTCTCATCTCGAGGGACAAAGCCAGGTAGCGCAGTAGTAACACAACGAAATATGCTTGGAAATAGGCTCATCAGGGATTCAAATCCAACGCGGGATGTAGGTGGTCTTGAGACTTGCGGTTATTGTAAGTTAGGCTGCGTCCATATCTGGAAGGAACAAGGAATGAACGTATCTGCGTCCCTGCATAAACATAAAGAAATGTCACTTCTGTCAGTCGTATTGAAACATATCGTTGTTGTTGTTGTTTTTGTGGTCTTCAGTCCTGAGACTGGTTTGATGCAGCTCTCCATGCTACTCTATCCTGTGCAAGCTTCTTCATCTCCCAGTACCTACTGCAACCTACATCCTTCTGAATCTGTTTAGTGTATTCGTCTCTTGGTCTCCCTCTACGATTTTTACCCTCCACGCTGCCCTCCAATACTAAATTGGTGATCCCTTGATGACTCAGACCATGTACTACCAACCGATCTCTTCTTCTAGTCAAGTTGTGCCACAAACTTCTCTTCTCCCCAATCCTATTCAATACTTCCTCATTAGTTATGTGATCTACCCATCTAATCTTCAGCATTCTCCTGTAGCACCACATTTCGAAAGCATCTATCCTCTTCTTGTCCAAACTAGTTATCGTCCATGTTTCACTTCCATACATGGGTACGCTCCATACAAATACTTTCAGAAACGACTTCCTGACACTTAAATCAATACTCGATGTTAACAAATTTCTCTTCTTCAGAAACGCTTTCCTTGCCATTTCCAGTCTACATTTTATATCCTCTCTACTTCAACCATCATCAGTTATTTTGCTCCCCAAATAGCAAAACTCCTTTACTACTTTAAGTGTCTCATTTCCTAATCTAATTCCCTCAGCATCACCCGACTTAATTCGACTACATTCCATTATCCTCGTTTTGCTTTTGTTGATGTTCATCTTATACCGTCCTTTCATGAATCTGTCCATTCCGTTCAACTGCTCTTCCAAGTCCTTTACTGACAGAATTACAATGTCATCGGCGAACCTCAAAGTTTTTATTTCTTCTCCATGGATTTTAATACCTACTCCGAATTTTTCTTTTGTTTCCTTCACTGCTTGCTCAATATACAGATTGAATAACATCGGGGATAGGCTACAACCCTGCCTCACTCCCTTCCCAACCACTGTTTCCCTTTCGTACCCATCAACTCTTATAACTGCCATCTGGTTTCTGTACAAATTGTAAATAGCCTTTCGCTCCCTGTATTTCACCCCTGCCACCTTCAGAATTTGAAAGAGAGTATTCCAGTCAACATTGTCAAAAGCTTTCTCTAAGTCTACGGATGCTAGAAACGTAGGTTTGCCTTTCCTTAATCTAGCTTCCAAGGTATGTCGCAGGGTCAGTATTGCCTCACGTGTTCCAACATTTTGCGGGATCCAAACTGATCTTCCCCGAGGTCAGCTTCTACCAGTTTTTCCATTCGTCTCTAAAGAATACGCGTTAGTATTTTGCATCCGTGACTTATTAAACTGATTGTTCGGTAATTATCACGTCTGTCAGCAGTTGCTTTCTTTGGGATCGGAATTATTATATTCTTCTTGAAGTCTGAGGGTATTTCCCCTGTCTCATACATCTTGCTCACCAGATGGTAGAGTTTTGTCAGGACTGGCTCTCCCAAGGCCGTCAGTAGTTCTAATGGAATGTCGTCTACTCCCGGGGCCTTGTTAACAAATCGTTAAGCATGCTAAATGACTGAGTAGCCGAAAGACAACGATAAAAAATGTACTATTAATTTGCTTTTGGGATAAAAGGATTCAAATCCCCGGCCGTCCTGCTTTACTGTTCCGCTGCTCGCCTAAACTTTCTAAGGTCAAATCCTAGTTTCTTTCACTGAAAAAGTCTGTGGTCTAATTCCTGCCTAAAAATTGTGTGAGTGGGCATTTAATGTGATTATGACCGTCGTCGGCTGTACTTACAGCTCTTGCCTTCGTTTCGTCTTCCATCATCAGATTAACATTTCAACCTGCGCTGTGAAATGTGTTACAACTTCTATTACTTTTTTCAGTATAACTTTTACGTCAGTTCACATTTGAACTGTGTGTGTGTGCGTGTGCGTGTGTGCGAGAGAGAGAGAGAGAGAGAGAGAGAGAGAGAGAGAGAGAGAGAGAAAGTACTTTATTTAAAACAACAGTCGTGAATTACCTCCAATACAGCTGTGTATGTTACGCAACTGTATACTGGTACTTCATATTAAAAGAGTTCGCTTCTTTCCTAATTCCATAGCCAGGTATTATTATCGCTGTGTCCATACCTGTTAACGTACGTAATGTTTGCTGCCGTCTAAAAATATTCCGTATTTTCAGAGAACTGCAATGTTTTAATTCTACTAATGGCTTTGCGTGATATCGAAAGATTGTAGCGAAGCGTAAACTCAAGGCAACCCATGTACCACTACACAAAATTCTCTGTCAGAATACTTTTACATAACAGAAATTCTTATCGGATAGGTATTTTACTTTTATCTCTTTGTGTATTTGATGGATTTGCTCTTAAACTACTTTTAATTATCATGCCATCACGTTAAGCTTCATACACATAGTCTCTTTCGCAGTTCGATAAAGGCTGCTGTCTCTATACTACATCCGCTTTTCTGTGTGTCAAACAGAGTTCGGTGCATCCTTTGTAAACGTGTTTGGAGCCCCGAACAGATCTTTTTATATGATAACGCTCACAAAGTGACGCTAAGCATTCTGCTACGAATAATTCAGTGAATTGTATTTTTGCACCTACACAGCTGTGATCGTATATTTTGATTTCATTTATGACAAACAGAATATGGTTTATAGAACAGAACGTCGCTTGTTTCCCTGCGAGTATTGCACAAAATGTTGACAATATTGTTGATCAGGAAAAAATCTTTCTAGTTTGCTGATTATTTATAAAACAAGCTACACACATTATAAGACATATAGAGAAGATTTAAAAGAAGTGGAAGAAGGAGAATAAGAACTTAACAACATAAATACTACAAATGTATGATCGTGAATAATAGCTATTACTTCAGCATCATATTACCAATTGTTATTTTAAACATTTCTTGGCTTAAATGTTATTCTTGTTTACAAACACGTTTTTTCTTTCTCATCACTCAGCATTTAGTTAATTATTAATTGATATCTCATAGGTATTTATTAACACTCACAGAAATTTATAAATTATTATTGTGCCTATGTAAAAGGTTTAGTGATTAGATTTATATTACTTACTTAGGTTACAGTTCTGTTCAACAGGTTTCTGCATTATGCTGATACATGATTATGATAACTGTTATTCACTCTGCGGTATGTCTGATCATTATTAGTTACATTTTGGACTCCTGACAATAAAGTATGTAAAGCAGAGTATCTATGTATATGTCTGGGATCTCGTCTGGATCCCTGGATCGATTTCAAACAAATTTGGCACAGGCACTGCAGGCCTTATGAGTATTAGCACTGTGGGGTTGAAACTACCAGCTCAAATAGGAGCAAAGATCGAGGTGGAAACGCGTTTTTAGTTGGCCCTGGCATAGAGGCTGCCCTGTAAGACAGGCACGTCGTGTTGGATGGCATCGACCTGATTTATCGACCTTTTTCTACCATGGAAGCTGTATGTTAGGGGCAAATAAATGATATTCAGGCCCCTGGTGTAGCCTAGCCTAAATGACAGGAATATTATGGGAGTACTAATTGGCCTGCTTTATTGAACTATACTGCAGAGCCTACACAAGGTGATGAGCATAATTGGGAACAGGAGGGCACGGACAGAACAAGGGGAAGGAGGAAATGGACAGAGAGAGGGGAGGAAAGGGAGAAACATGTGGCAGGTGAAGGTGTAAATAGGTAGTGGGTAGGTCGAATAGCACTGAGGCAGGAGGATATGATCAAATGGAGAGTGGCGGAAGATATGGTAAGAGAGAGGGCGTGAATTGGAGAGACAGAGGGAGGAAGATGTTGACTCAGAGAGGGCGAGGAGAAGATGTGTTCAGTATATGTGATGAATGCATACGCAGGGGGAATGGGGAAAAGGCTTGTGTGTGTGTGTGTGTGTTTGCGTTTGCGTTTGTAGTGTGCTTGAAGACGAACCGAAATTCTCACACTGTGAAGCCACAGTGTGACTTCTTGCATAGCAACAGTCCACAAATGTCTACAGAATTTCATATTGTGCATATTTCCACTACAAAATGGGTGTCAAAGGAACGAAATGACATATACAAGTATTTTGATTCAATATGGTATAACTGTACCTCCCGGTTAACTGAAGTGGGTGGAATTCTGTGTTAGAATATTCGAATTCAAGACTTCGATTTCATGTCTATTTGTGATTCTTTTTTTTTTTTTTTCTTTTTTACAGCTGCACAGCACTGAATGAAGACACTCATCATACATATGATTACAGAGTTGCTAGACCTTCTTCCTTTGATTTCCACTAAGACGAAATTTTGTTAGAGACTTTCGTCGTACAGTTAATAGTATACAAGAGTGACCTTAAGGGGAGTGGGTAAGGGCTGACCTTGAGGGCGGGGAGCGAGTGGGACAGGGTATGGGCCCCAATGATATGATGTTGTGGGGTTTGCAATCCGTACCACCTACGTAATGCTCCAGATTACAAATATTTTGGTCGTGAGTCTTGCGATCGTCGAAGGAAGGCGCAACAGTGGGAAGGCTGTGCCGACCGTTCGTAATAAGAGGCCCCTTCAAATTTTATGCAAGCTTGGACCTGGCTATGAACATAGTGCATAGGCATGTTTTTCTATTTTTTAATTTCACCCTCTTATTGCAGCAAATGTTTAAAAGTTCTTGACGTATTTTATGAATTTCTATTTCTCACAAAGTATTTTGTAAGAGAACTATAGACTTTAATGATACTCGTACGTCGCCAAAATCGTCGAATATTCTTAAATTTTTCAAACTTTTGTCAAGATCTATGTATCTTTTTCTTCTATTTTGAAGAGGCAGGCTAATGGACTCTCTTTTAAGTTTCATACAGCTTTTTCTGCTTTCTCCTTCAGCTTATGTATTAGAAATTATACGTTCGGATGTTTTTGAATTATTGAATTGAATTTCCTCTGCCATAATTGGACAGCATTCTGGGTCATGTGAGTCTGGTTAAAATCGTTCCACATTTAATTTAGTGTACTAGGATTTTCTGTCCATTGATTGACCACATAGCCCGTGAATTTCATGACCTTTCTCCACTGGGCATTACCTCCATTATTAGTATTCATGATTCATCAGCGCTGTTTGGTGGAAGATGTGCCACTGCAGTACGTATACGGCAAAAACTCGGACTTCATCTCTATCCCTGTATTCCTCATTTAATCCTAGTTCTTGTAATTTTTTCCGCAGGCAATGGTTGAAGTGGAAAGTATAATTGGAAAGGGATGTTCTGGACAACACTGTTTTCATAGTATGAATTGTAGCCGTTTCACAGTATAGCAGTTAGCTGTCGGTGAGGCCGAGGCATCTCATTTTTCAGTCCAAAAAAGTCTTTCATATTTAGTTTGGCTTTTGTGGGAGAAAAGGATATAAGACAATAAATGCCTTACTCACTTCTTCTGTGCCTCCAATCTCATTCCATATGGTGCAGTTGTTCGAACTATTTTGAATGACATTCGAATGTCCTGACTGTAAGAACATTTCCATTTTCTCACAGGATTTTCTCCACTTCTTCACAACTGAATACCACGGTTCTTTTCTCAGAAACAGGCCCACTGACAATTTTCTAACAATTATTTATTAACTTCAGTTAAATTCAAAATGTCGTCGCTCAGCTGAATCACCGAATAAGCGTCAGGGTTCCGGGGCGACCCAGTAGCTTCTCTTCATGATTTACACAATGCAGTTGTAGGCTTCTCATGATATGGCATATTTGCGACAAAATCTAAACTTTTATATTTGAAGTCTTGAAATTGCTCTTTAAAAATTTGCGAACAGCCACAGACTTTTCCTGCAGTGACGCATTCGTTTCTTAATATACACATGTGGTTCGTCAGGTGCGCAAGAATGTTGCTGTTCAGCCATGATTCTGACATTTTCAATTTGTAAACGGCCTCAGCCCTTACTCCGTTCATAGTTCACGTACAGCCAGTTCGTATATTCATTCATTGTCCGTGCACACGCTAGGGTCCACCGTCCTGAAGAACACACGGCTTCCCTTTTATTTTTATTTGTTGCCAGCCGGTGTGGCCGTGCGGTTAAAGGCGCTTCAGTCTGGAACCGCGTGACCGCTACGGTCGCAGGTTCGAATCCTGCCTCGGGCATGGATGTGTGTGATGTTCTTAGGTTAGTTAGGTTTAATTAGTTCTAAGTTCTAGGCGACTGATGACCTCAGAAGTTAAGTCGCATAGTGCTCAGAGCCATTTGAACCATTTTTTTTATTTGTTGCAATTATTTCCGTTACTCTCAGTGTGCACAGAACTCAAGTAGAGTACGAAATTGTATGAAAACGAAGGCTGTCAGCGAGGGCACTGCCTGACTGACGCTGACAACAAACTCGCTGCTTGAGAACGGTTGGCGTAAGTCAGCAGTGTGTGTGTGGCTGGGAGTGAGGGGGAGGGGGAGCTATTATACAAAACTGCCTGAACGGAAGTTCTACGATACAAAAGGGTCGAAAACACCACGGTCGCAAAGTCTACGTGGCCCATGATACTGACGTTGTTGGGTGACCTTGTAGGAGGAGGGTGACGGAGGTTAAGTAATGTATGAAATGCACATTTGAACCATCAGGTGCTTTTATGTGCATGCTATGAATATCAATAGATGGCACAGGGATTTTAGCAGCAATAGCACAATGAGTGTCTGGCACAGTTGTTAGATCGGTTCCTGCTGCTACAATAGGGTTGGTTATCAAGATTTAAGTGAGTTTGATCGTGGTGTTATAGTCGGCACATGGGCGATGGGACACAACATCTCTGAGGTAGCTAGCGATGAAGTGAATCTTTTCCCATGCGACAATTTCACGAGTGTACCGTGAATATCAGGAATCCGATAAAACATCAAATCTCCGACATCGCTGCGGCCGGAAGAAGATCCTCCAGGAACGGGACCAACGACGATTGAAGAGAATCGTACAACGTGACAGAAGTGCAACCTTTCCGCAAGTTGCTGCAGATTTCAATGCTGGACCATCAGAAAGCGTCTGCGCGCGAACCATTCAACGAAACATAATCGAAGACCCACTTTTGTACCCTTGATGACTGCACGACATATAGCTTTACGCCTCGCCTGGGCCCGTCAACATCAACATCGACATTGGATTGTTGATGACTGGAAACACGCTGTCTAGTCGGCCGAGTCTCGACTCAAATTGTATCGAGTGGATGGACGTGTACGGGTATGGAGACAACCTCATGAATCCACGGACCCTGCGTGTCAGCAGTGGACTGTTCAAGCTGGTGGAGGATCTGTAATGGTGCAATGTATGTGCAGATTGAGTAATGTGGAACCCTTGATACGTCTAGATACGACTGTGGCAGGTGACACGTACATACGCATCCTGTCTGATCACCTGCATCCATTCATGTCCATTGTTCATTCTGATGGACAATTCGACACCCCATAGATTCAGAATCGCTTACAAAGTGTCTCCAGGAACACTCCTATGAGTTTAAACACTTCCACCGGCCACCAAACTCCCCAGACATGAACATTATTGAGCATATCTGGGATGCTTTGCAGTGTGCTGTTCAGAAGAGATCTCCAGCCCGTCGTGCTCTTACCAAGTTATGGACAGCCCTGCAGGATTCATTGTGTCAGTTCCCTCCAGCACTACTTCAGACACTATTCGAGTTCATGCCACGTCTTGTTGCAGCACTCTGCGTGCTCGTGGGGGCCCTACACGATATTAGGCTGGTGTACCAGTTTCTTTGCCTGTTCAGTGTAAATGTACAGAGAGCAGCACTAAATAGAAGATCTGAGCTGATCAGTTCTGATCTCTTCAGTACTGCTCTGTGTATATTTAGTATTCATATGTTTGCTGCTAAAGGTCCTGTGCCATATATTGATATTCGTGGTATGCACTGCATATTATTTAGGTAACGACTAATGTAATGTGGTGGCTTAAAACGTTTTAATCCTTATGGGTGATGATGATCCAAGACTGAAATCAGTTGATATTTCGGTTCACAGTAAGAGCAGCTGATGGTTCAAAAAGTCATTTTACACTGATGACACTGATGTCAGGTGAGTTTGAACAGTCCTGGAAAATGTCTTCCTGCTGTATTCATATATTTCATCATGGAATGTGTTATTTACGATACCGGCACATCTGGAAGAAACTGAAACATTCACGCACTGAAAAGTAGATTTTAACACAATATGCCCTTAGATCACATTACTTAGGCATTGTACGTAAAGGTGTCGCTCTACTCAGGTTTCATTTTCAATACGCTTCCTTCAGAACTGGGAAAACAGTGATAAATCACAAATATTAGGCTCAAAGTTTAAAGGTTGCCTTGTGAGACCCTTCTTCTGTACATTAGCTCCTAGTAGTTCTTAACAAATTTCCTCTGTAATGTGTTACTTATTCAGAAACTCTCTAGAAAGTTTTTCGTGTTTTGTTAATTATTTATGTTATGAATTTTCTAGTCAACGTTCTGTAAACTATGTATTGACTTGTTCCATGACCATGAAGCTGTAGCTCGTATGGTCCCACTGGACCACATTCAGAAATAAACGAAAATAAATAAATAAATAAGTATAGATGTGGAGGCAATTGGTCCTCTGGACGTCCGAGAGCTAGTTTTGTGGAGTGTGCAAGTTTTGTCTTACCTACGTTTCACAGATTTACCACGTGTAGATAGCTGTATCTGTCCACCTTCCAACAAGTCTTTTTCGGAGTAGCATTTCTGTTTCCTGCATGACAGCAGGTCTACGCGCAGCGTCGATGCAGTGGCCATTGCAAAAACATCCGTTGCTCCTGGTTGATCGACACGTTGATTGGTGTGCAAATAATTTCGCAGCCTCAACTTCCGTACAAAGAGCGCCGTTGTACGCGGCGTAGGAATTTCATAACAGTATGGCAGGGCGGCCGTAGTAGTGGGTGTCATGGGAGGGAGGGGGAGAGAGAGAGAGAGAGAGAGAGAGAGAGAGAGAGTAGGCTTTGTGTTAACTGGCGCTACCTGGATCGATAGCCAGTCCCCCGTTCCCTGTGGGAGAAAGTGTTCGCAATACGGCGTGATCGCTCGCCATTCAAAATAATAACGCAGCGGCCATTCCCAGCTGGGCGCCATAAAGCAACTTTTCCCCATTAGTGTTATAGTCCGGCCGAGGGGAAAACACAGGTCCGCCGCAGCTTTACAAGCTGCCCGTGGAGCGCAACAGCAGCCGGTGAGGCCGCTTTGCGCGGTCCTGCGTACTTCGCGCGGTTTCGGCGCTTCGTGCTAGATCCGACTTACCATGCGCCGCAGTAGGAAATATACAAAGCTGTTAGTTGTTGCAGTTTCTGGGTAGAGGGGGAGTTTCATTGGCATAAATCAGCACTGGCCAGTAATCTGATACTGGATTCGCATCTGCGGCGCTTATCATACTTAAACGATTTCATTACCCTCATCTCCCCTACCATGCAAATTCGCGTATATTTATGTTACACTTGAAAGTTGAGCTGCCACTTCAAATATTGACAGCTGCAGAGCGCGATCGATGATTGAAAAAAAAAAAAAGGATCGGCTCAGAGGAACAGTAATCAATAAATCATGAATACTTTCTCCCCAGCAGATAATAACGGTGGCGGCTCAGGTAGAAACAGTCGATACGAAGCCTTCAACGTTTGGTCAGTGACGTGTTTCTGACCTCATAACAATGTGTAATTGTATGCCTGATGTGTACTTTATAACTTTCGGAAAAATCGTCTGTGATCTGAAATCGTATTTAAATTATCGATATCGCTGGAAGCTTACTACTCGACGGAGAATATTGCCATGAAAAATGAAAAACAACTATATGAATTCGGTTAGTCGTAAAATACACTCCTGGAAATTGAAATAAGAACACCGTGAATTCATTGTCCCAGGAAGGGGAAACTTTATTAACACATTCCTGGGGTCAGATACATCACATGATCACACTGACAGAACCACAGGCACATAGACACAGGCAACAGAGCATGCACAATGTCGGCACTAGTACAGTGTATATCCACCTTTCGCAGCAATGCAGGCTGCTATTCTCCCATGGAGGCGATCGTAGAGATGCTGGATGTAGTCCTGTGGAACGGCTTGCCATGCCATTTCCACCTGGCGCCTCAGTTGGACCAGCGTTCGTGCTGGACGTGCAGACCGCGTGAGACGACGCTTCATCCAGTCCCAAACATGCTCAATGGGGGACAGATCCGGAGATCTTGCTGGCCAGGGTAGTTGACTTACACCTTCTAGAGCACGTTGGGTGGCACGGGATACATGCGGACGTGCATTGTCCTGTTGGAACAGCAAGTTCCCTTGCCGGTCTAGGAATGGTAGAACGATGGGTTCGATGACGGTTTGGATGTACCGTGCACTATTCAGTGTCCCCTCGACGGTCACCAGTGGTGTACGGCCAGTGTAGGAGATCGCTTCCCACACCATGATGCCGGGTGTTGGCCCTGTGTGCGTCGGTCGTATGCAGTCCTGATTGTGGCGCTCACCTGCACGGCGCCAAACACGCATACGACCATCATTGGCACCAAGGCAGAAGCGACTCTCATCGCTGAAGACGACACGTCTCCATTCGTCCCTCCATTCACGCCTGTCGCGACACCACTGGAGGCGGGCTGCACGATGTTGGGGCGTGAGCGGAAGACGGCCTAACGGTGTGCGGGACCGTAGCCCAGCTTCATGGAGACGGTTGCGAATGGTCCTCGCCGATACCCCAGGAGCAACAGTGTCCCTAATTTGCTGGGAAGTGGCGGTGCGGTCCCCTACGGCACTGCGTAGGATCCTACGGTCTTGGCGTGCATCCGTGCGTCGCTGCGGTCCGGTCCCAGGTCGACGGGCACGTGCACCTTCCGCCGACCACTGGCGACAACATCGATGTACTGTGGAGACCTCACGCCCCACGTGTTGAGCAATTCGGCGGTACGTCCACCCGGCCTCCCGCATGCCCACTATACGCCCTCGCTCAAAGTCCGTCAACTGCACATACGGTTCACGTCCACGCTGTCGCGGCATGCTACCAGTGTTAAAGACTGCGATGGAGCTCCGTATGCCACGGCAAACTGGCTGACACTGACGGCGCCGGTGCACAAATGCTGTGCAGCTAGCGCCATTCGACGGCCAACACCGCGGTTCCTGGTGTGTCCGCTGTGCCGTGCGTGTGATCATTGCTTGTACAGCCCTCTCGCAGTGTCCGGAGCAAGTATGGTGGGTCTGACACACCGGTGTCAATGTGTTCTTTTTTCCATTTCCAGGAGTGTATCTCACAAACTGTGAGTGGCATGTTTACGGGCGGTTTTGACACCGACGTCATGTGTGTTCGGTAATCAAATGCGAAAATTTTCTAGCTTGTACAGAGATATTTATACGTATAGGGACGCACTGATTTGCTTCTTTATTCGAGAACATATTACCGGAATTTGAGCAGCAGTTCGTAGATACTGAAGCAACTTTCATTTTGAACGCCACGTAACAATCTTACATTTTGTAACTCGAGTCACTCATACGCAGTTGTTGCTTTTTGTTCAGGGTGATTCAGAGAAAACATTCAATTTAAGTTTAGACCATGACAGAAAGCCACTATAGGCTACTTAGCTCTGTGGTGCAGTTGTCTGCTGCAGTGGACGACTGTTAATATTGCTTCTTTGGCGTTTTTAGTCAGTGCTGAGGTTTCAAGTGCACGCTGTCCACTCCAGTGGATACTCCCTACTGCTGTCGTGCCCTGCCTCGGACCGATTAAAAACGTCAAAGAAGCGACATTATCAACTGTCCACTGCAGTGGAAAACTGCACCACGAGATTAAAGACAGGAATTTAGAATGTAGTTCATTTATGATAATCCTATGACAAACAGGCATTATGACTACAGCAGCCGGCCGGTGTGGCCATGCGGTTCTAGGCGCTTCAGTCAGGAACCGCTCGACCGCTACGGTCGCAGGTTCGAATCCTGCCTCGGGGATGGGTGTGTGTGATGTCCTTAGGTTAGTTAGGTTTAAGTAGTTCTAGGGGACTGATGACCTCAGATGTTAAGTCCCATAGTGCTCAGAGCCATTTTTGACTACCGCAAAAATGCCAGACAGATCACTATAACAGGTGTCTGAGGGAAGTAGTGAGACTGACAACACTGTAAGCGAGCTGGCAGCAGTGTGTGCTCTACTCGTGTGGCCCAACCCGAGTTTCAGCTCCGTACAGCCATCAATTGATTTTTGAGAGCGCCTTAAGTGAAATTGTGTTTCTCTTGAGTGTTATGAAAATGCAACAGCAGAATTCAGGGTAGTGTATTCTACCTACTCGTCAAATATGTGGTGCCTAGGAAACCGGCTTTCTCGGATCGCTAGACAACAGTTCAAGCAAATCGTATCAAAGGGTTTTATTACAAACTGAATCAGTGACAATACTTAGCTTTGACAATAACTCAGAAGTGTCGCAAGCTAAGAGCGACATGCAAATAACCGATGTCCTTCAGTAAATACAATTCCTATAGAAGTCAAGTAACACAGTGGATGCTTCTACCCAGGCCGATGGTTTTGACGCTTCTGTAGAACTGGGCGAACTGGGCCGAGGCCAGGCGGCACGACGCTTGTGATCTCTTTGTGTAGAGGGTGCTACCGTCGCATTGTCGTCCTGGAGAGGGGACAGTCATGATGCAATTGGCTGACGTTGTCTCACAGCCCCTTCTGCTCTAAAGCTCCCACCTGGCGTGCCAGCACTTGACTTTACGCTGGAACACAGAGCAACGTTATGCCGTCATGTTTTGTGTTGGGTTTGGGGAATCCGAGAGCGTGGCCTTTGAAAACTTCAGAAGGGTCTATGTCAAATATTCCTTATCAAGGGCACAAGTTTTTCGATGGTACAAACGATTCCTGGAAGGCTGAAAACATGTTTGAAGACGAAACTCGCTCAGGGTCAACTTCAACTTAAAAAACTGACATAAACATTTAAGGTGTGCATGCTCTTTTGAGACTGTTGTTCCAGGACAAGCAATCAACCGAGCGTTTTACTAAAAGTTCTTGAAAGGCTTGGCGAAAATGTAAATCTAGTGAGACTGGACATTGCTGGTAAGTGTGTAACCTCCCCCTCACTTATCGACCTTAATGACAGCGAAAAATTAAACCGCGTGTACCTAATGTAAATTTGGGAAAAGCAATCGTCACCAAAGTTAATCTGTCGGTAAAGAGGGAGGAAAGGGTTACATCTAAATGAATGGAAAAATGCAAATGAAACTGGTGGAAATTAATTTTGAAAAGGGGTAATGTTAATAAAGAAAGTAAATGTACGGCCGTTACGTTAACAATTAACTAGCGGTAATTAGATATTTGAGATTTGGGGGAAATTACGGTCGCCAGTCCTAAGGACAATTATTATAGTAACTGAAAAAGAAAGGTTATTACACATATAATTAGCACTAGAAGCGTGGCAACTGAAGGTTGACACGAGTAGTGTGAAAACTGAAAGTTTGTCAGAAGTAATAAATTTAGCTACACTCTGACTTAATTTAGCAAAAGAATTAATAAAACCGGAAAATCGAAACTTAATTTAGTGACTAAAGTTGATAGTGAGCTTTCTTTCTGAAGCACATCGAAATTCAGTAAGATACGGTTAGTCTTGGACTACCTCAACAATCATTTCAAAAGCTACTTGAATCTTCGCAATTTAGAAATAAGAGATTTAATTTTGAACTTGAATTAAATGATTCTGAACAATTAACAATAGTAAACTTTAGTACGTACCAAGCTGACCTGCAGTCACAGGTAAGCTAAAATACGGTAACAAAACTCGCACTCTTAATCTGTGACTGTGTAATCTAAATATTGTAGCCAGCTATGAATACCTTACCTGAACTTTGAAATTAAAGCAGTGAAATCGAATGATGCTGGCGTTTGAATTTCAACGACACTCGAGTTCATTCAGGAAAAGGAACAGACCCTGCTTGGTAATGCAATTGGGACAATGAGCAACAAAGGTTCATGCTACGTTGCTGTAATTTTGTGATTTGAACAGTTTGAAAAGCTGACGTCTGCCATACAGTTCTAAAACTTTACGTTCTTCCAGTCTTCTTTGTTGGGTGATTGAAGGTTTGAAGCCGTCGATCGAGGAGGTGGCTACAGTCACTCATCGTCCGCCGTCGCTGTTGGAGAAGCTGGATGTTGGCGCGCCTTCTCCTCGACACGGTCACCAGGCGAAACAGGCTCTTGATGTGCGCCAGCTAATGCTTCCCGTCCGCGACACCGTGTCAGAAACTATCATAGCAAGTCGAGCGCAATTACATGCTGCCCAACCCCGAAAGCGCGGCAACTCGCGGGAGCGTCACACAACACACCTGCTCCACTGCACTACCCCAGCCTGACTCCCCCCTCTTCCCGCGCTCCACGCGACAGAGTTCACTACCAAAGATCCTAAACACTTTGGTTCTCCACACGACCTATCGATGTATTCGTTCGATAGCATAGTTTTCCCTAGGCCAGACCCAGCGTGTAAATACAAATAATACTCACAAAACAAACCAATTATACATCGACATAAATGCATATACATACAATTAGTAAAACAATTACAATATACGAAGACACAGAAATGTGATATCTCCAGGTAACAAAATAAGTGAAAAAAATGATAGTACAATAGATGCAAATAGGAGGATATGCATTTCCGGCATTGCAAGTGGATGCTGCATCATGACAACCCGCCACGTCACATGGACGCTTCCATCACGGTCACGGAAATTTCATCTCAAAATGCGTTCGTGTTGTTCCACAGCCCCACTATTCACTGATTCGAGGCTTTGTGATCTTTTTATTTTCCCGAAATTGAAAAACGTCTTAGAAGGACGACATTTTGAGACTCTGGAGAACATTCAAAAGAATGGGACCGACCTGTTGAAACTTCTTAGCGTCTGTTCACTGAAACAACTGAGTAGGTGAAATTTCTTAGCGTTTACTTAAACTGCTGAGTGAAACTAAACCTACTGTCTCGTTACTTATTTTTATCATTTCAACGCTGACCTACAGAATTTTCCCTGACAAAGACAACTCAGAGTTATTATGTACATTTATTACCCACACTATACAAGCCCAACGCAGTCTGACTGCTCTACAATGACAACCTGACTTCAAATAATTAACATAAAATAATGGCCCTGAATTGGAAGAAATCCTAACAATAACCCATACTTTTTATATGTCACTTACCTCACAGAAAATCTTCACAACACAAACTACAGTAATTACAGCAACCAGCAGCTACAGACATCTAAATAAAAGGATTCTAACTACTATAGGCTCTAACTACTATGAAGCATATGGTTAGCAAGAGAAAGATTTTGTTGAACAACAAGCAATGTATTTAGCAGATTTTACCTTATTCATGAGACATCCAGTTCCAAAAATTATATACTCGTCAATAATTCCACTACCAAAACATTACCAACTACATCCATCTTCATGTCCAAGCCTTCTGGTCGCTAACTGCTAACCGATAAATGCTAGTCCGTCCAGCCACAGAGTCTCTTACCGAAAGCGCAGAGCGCTGTCAGCGTTATTAATTACAGTCTATAGCGCTGCCAACATACAAACATATAAACAGGCTACTTTCACTGTTAGAGGCTCTACCAGTCGGTGCCTTCCAGAGATGCTACCGAGAGTGGGAACAACGACTTCGCTGGTGTTGGCTCCCGAAGGGACGTGCTTTGAAGGGGACGATATTATTATTAAAAACTTTGGAAGACAAAAAATCAGTATCATTACTTTTCTCAAACATCTCGTATATTGGCTAGAAAACAGTGTTTGATATACCAATTTCTCAACAGATTCACATGTTCATGTTTAAAGTCATAACAAAATGAAACTTCCTTCAGATTAAAACTTTCCACGACTGGTGAACTCCGTCGCAGCTTTACTTCTTCCAGTCACTCACCGCTATTTTCCAGACTCCTTGGTATCACGTCGGTGAGAGCATTATCCAAACAAGGCAAGGTTCCGAGTTCGAGTTCCGGTCGGATACATAGTTTTAATTTGCCAGGAAGTTTCAAAATAGCGCACGCTACACCTCAGAGTGAAAAATTCATTCTCGTAACAAACCATCGAGCACCTGATTCCTGAAACCAACAACACACTAAACTGAACGGATGATTACGTCAGATGTCCATTGCCATTACTATCGCTCAAGATAAAAGTTAAAGGACTGTACCTAACATCCAAAAGGTGTGTGTCATTTTCAGTGAAAAAGAAAAGATCTATCTGGGTTCAACCCATATCACTAACGTCGATTTGCAGTAGGATATTGGAACGTGTACTGTATTCGGACATTATGAATTACGGCGAAGGTCGGCCGGTGTGGCCGTGCGGTTCTAGGCGCTTCAGTCTGGAACGGCGTGACCGCTACGGCCGCAGGTTCGAATCCTGCCTCGGCATCACGTGTGTGATGTCCTTAGGTTGGTTAGGTTTAAGTAGTTCTAAGTTCTAGGGGACTGATGACCACAGATGTTAGGTCCCATAGCGCTCAGAGCCATTTGAACCATTTTTTTGAACGGCGAAGGTAACGATCTACTGATGCACAGTCAGCACGGATTCAGAAAATACGTTCTTGTAAAACACAACTAGCTCTTTGTTGGCACAAAGTGAAGAGTGCTTTCAGCAGGGGATCTCAAACTGATACCGTATTTCTAGATTTGCAGAAGGCTTTTGACGCCGTTCCCTCCAAGAGACTTCCAATCAAGTTGTGTGACTGTGGAGTGTCGCTTTAGTTGTGCGGCTGAATAAATGAATTAAGATGTAATCTGAGCAGCCCTCTTAGATTGTTTGAAGATCATGCAATCATTTAGCGTCTAGTACAGTCATCAGGAGATCAAAATCAATTGCAGTATAACTTATGCCCTTATCTGAATGGTGCGAGAAGCGACAATTTTCTCTCCGTAAGGAAAATTGTAAGGTCATTCACATGAGTACAAAAAGAGATACGTTGATTTTAGATTACACGATGAATCTCACAAATTTAAAAGCTATCAGTTCGACTAAATATCCAGGAATTACAATTGCGAACAACTACAGTTTGAACGATCATGTAGATAATGTTTTGGGGAAGGCAAACCAAATAGTACGGTTTATTGGCAGAACAGTTAGAAGATTCAACAGATCTGCTGAAGAGACTGCCCACACAACGCTTGTCGTCTTCCGCTAGAGTATTGCTTTGCTGTGTGGGATCATTACTAAAGACGATTGGCGGAGGATATGGAAGAAGTTCAAAGAAGAGTAGCTCTCTTTGTATTATCCCGAAACAGACGGGAGAATGCTACGAATATAATAACCAAGGTGTGACTACAAACATTAAAGCAAAGGCGTTTCACGTTACGGCGGTATATTTTCGCGAAATTTAATCACCAACTTTCTCCTATGAATGTGAAAATATTTTGTCGCCAACCTACGTACAAAGGAATGGTCATCATAATAAAACGAGTGAAATCAGAGCTCCTACAGAAAGATTTAAGTGCTCAGTTTCCCCACGATCTGTTACAGAGTGGAAAGGGTAATAATTAGGCTGAAGGTGGTTCGTATAACTCTTTGCCAAGCACTTATGTGCGAATTTCAGAATAGCCATGTAGATGTAGATACGTTCCGTTGATTACGAGGTAGTTAGTGACGGATGCTCGATTTGGACAAGGAACCATCCTTGTTTCCTTCCATTTGAGAAACGAAGGTAAGCCTAAACATGGATAGCCGGATAAGGATTTGAACGCAGCTTCTCTAATGCAAGTCCAGTTTCTGTATCACTGCATTGCTCGCTGAGTGCCAATTTTACCACAACTATGATAACAATATTTTCGTTGTTTTACATTATTATGACAACGAGCAAATTGTGGCTGATGCCATCTAAAGGTTTAAAAACAATAATACTGTTTCTTTGTGTGAAAAGTAATTCCACCAATTAAATATTCTGTGAAGGCCGCACTAACTGCGAAAGGGTGAAACGGCAGTCGATGTGAGGAAAAAAAAACAACTAAGTGTGCATTTCTCTTCGCCTTTCTTTACTGTAATGCAATGTATATAATGCAGCAAAGTGACCATTTACTAGTAGATATCTGTGATCTATTTCCACAAAAATACCTCCCTAATAAAATTAATTACCTCGTAAAACAACTTTCGTGCAAAGATATGAATTTCAACTTTTTTAAAAAATTAGAATGAAGATCTTAGTACACATGGTGGCTGGCTTATGTAATTTAGTGAAATCTGCAGTTAGTGATTAGCGTCAGTAAATTTTAAGTCGTTAGTAGAAAAAAAATTGAAATGAAACAAACTCTGAAGCTAAACTGCAGGTTGCACTTCGCCAAGAGCTGGAAACTTACACAGTACCACAACAGCAATATCATAGAACAGAGAAAGATTGTTATTCAGATTAATAAAGCTCTAGAAAATATTTACTCTCACCATATGATCTGGTTCACCAGTCTCAGTGTACTTGAACAACTAGCACGCCAATATAAATCGTGCAGATGCGTCTAACGTCTATTTCTGTCTAAAGACAAAGTCAAATTGAGTATTTAACATCTTCCTTATTTGGTAAGAAATTGCGGAACAGTTGAAGTGTGGGAGCGATGACTACAAACACTTACACAAAAGGAACTCTGTCTTACACAAAACTTTGAAGATGTCAACTAAATGACAACTTCTGCCACCAAATTGTAATAGCAACACCAAATATAGCGGGAAGAGGTAGAAGGCATCATATTAAGATTCGTCTAAACCTTCCAAGTGGTTTATTGTTTCCAACTACAGTGCCCCCAATCCTCTCAATCTGTGTCACTGGATCCCGCAATGCTGAGGACACCACTTCGCTGTCTGTGAAATGGCTTGGTGCAGAATGGCTGCCTCAGCAACCTAAGCATGCACTGGTGTGTGTAGACCTCGTACAGCAGCGGAGTTGCGGCGTCGTCCGGTTGCTGGCAGTTGGCTAAGAGGTCTGCATGCGTGCTGACACAGCACTGCTCGCTTTGAGCCGCAGGTGGCTAGCTGTGTGCTTCTCACTGGCATGGCGACAACAAGCACCCACGATCCGGAGTCCGAATCTGCGGCCCTCGCCTCGGGATGCTTCCGGCATGTTTTGGCAGCCCGCCGACTGCCCGCGGTAGCAAGCCGTGGAGTGGCCTGCCACTGGCTGGCTATGGACACTGCATCGGCCTCAAAGGGACGAACCAGTGACCCAACATGGACTCGAATGCTGGCGTCCCATCTGCTGCTGCTTGTAGCTGGTGGTGTGACACGCCCCGCTATCCAGGAGAGCTGCCGCATTTGAATGAATCTCGTTAGAAACCAGCACCTATTTATAAACGGCTGTGAGCCTCTGTTTTGACATACAAGCTGCTTCGTGTCACGTACTCATAACATGCTAGGTTGGTCAGTGGGCCCCTTCTGTCTGTGATGTGCGACATGCAAAAACCGCTACATATACCCTTTCAGCAATTTGACGGCCCTGTGGCCTCTATTCTACTTCGCAACTGTTGGTATGCGTAACTCACTGCAATCTGGCCCCCCACCTGGCTGTAACTTGTGGCCGCGCGGGATTAGCCGAGCGGTCTAGGGCGATGCAGTCATGGCCTGTGCGGCTGGTCCCGGCGGAGGTTCGAGTTCTCCCTCCGGCATGGGTGTGTGTTTGTCCTTAGGATAATTTCGGTGTAGTGTGTAAGCTTATGGACTGATGACCTTAGCAGTCAAGTCCCATAAGATCTCACACACATTTGAACTTTTGTTTTTGTAACTTGTGCTCAGAATATTGCACAAAACTAACTTTTCCTATCCTAAACGGTGGTGCCGCTGCAGATACGTATCTCATACCTGTGTATCGTTTTCGATTCTAATTTTTATTATCTGTATAGATTTTGAGCAGTTCTGAGATCTAAACTGAGTTGTTATCTACACAGAAGGATGTATGTCATACGAAAACCATTCAGTTGCAGTAGCTCCCTTCAAACAACTGCATCTTCGTTATCTTGTTCTTATTTCCAGAATGCTTACGAGCTGCCCGATGACACACGCATGAGTCACCATAGGATCGAAGTATGTACCAAAACCTTAAGCACTTTCCCATATGCAAAAATTTGATAAATCTAGTTCCGTGGTTCTTCACCTGATGTCAGTAAAAATAAAAAGAGAGTTAGTTGGTCTCTTTTCCTCATATCGCCGGCCGCGGTGGTCTAGCGGTTCTAGGCGCGCAGTCCGGAACCGCGCGGTTGCTACGGTCGCAGGTTCGAATCCTGCCTCGGGCATGGATGTGTGTGATGTCTTTAGGTTAGTTAGGTTTAAGTAGTTCTAGGTTCTAGGGGACTGATGACCACAGATGTTAAGTCCCATAGTGCTCAGAGCCATTTGAACCATTTTTCTTGATATCGGTTGCCTCAACGCAACAGAAAGAGCCTTGCAGCGTCGTTTAACTAGGTAGATTTTCGGCGTAAGGCGCCGTTGATTCTCGATCTTCTTCCTGGTAAATTCTGGGAAAAACGTCAAAATTTCGCCGATTACCGCCATCGTCTTTGTCCGTTGCTCTTGAACGAAGACTATGGCGGTAATTGTCGAAGAAACGCAGGTTTATCCACATCTGATCCAGCCTTCTTGGTTCTTGTTTTATTCAGGAGTGTAGTCACGAGAAACATTGTTTTCATATGCTTAAAAAAAAGTAAAATTCAGAGTCTGGTAGTCATCACAGTTATGACGTATGAAGCACTAAAGCAAATGGACAAGGAATGACCTCCATTAAGTAATCATATTAAGGTAAACTGCAGATAATAGTTCAGTTTCTCCGGACGAGAATCTGAATGACGCTCCTATTGAGTAGGAGTCCGTTGCCTGGAACGGTGTGTGTTGTGTTCTGATAGAGATCTGGCACGCAAGCCATTTTAGCGTTACGTCACAGACACCTCAAAGCGCAATTGTTGATGTTAAATCCCGAGGCCAGTATCTGTGATGTTCGGAGGTCGTTGCTATGCTCTAGGAGTGGAGTATGCGAGTTCGAATACCACAGTAGGCAGGGATCTGGATCTTAAATATGTCGTTACTACAAAGTAGTCACTGACATGGGTATGGATTTTAAATGTGCCGTTACTATACTTGTGCCTTATATTTGTTAGATCATTCTGATTGAGGTTAAATATGTGTTTATAAAACACCAGAATGACAGTTTACAGTTAAATAATAACTGTGACTTCCTGGATGACATTTTGCCGAATAGTGAAAATCAAAACCAAACTCTTTTAGCGTCTATGCATTCCACTTTGCTGTAACTTTCACTGCTACACGTCACAAATTACATTTCTGCGCAGATTCAGAAATAAACTAATGCTTTATTCATAGCAATAACGATAGTTCCTTCTTCTCACTATTGCCTATGCACTACTAACTAAAATCTCTTGTAACTGCTACCCTAAGTGTGGTAGAAGATGCCGGCCGGTGTGGCCGTGCGGTTAAAGGCGCTTCAGTCTGGAACCGCGTGACCGCTACGGTCGCAGGTTCGAATCGTGCCTCGGGCATGGATGTGTGCGATGTCCTTAGGTTAGTTAGGTTTAAGTAGTTCTAAGTTCTAGGGGACTGATGACCTTAGAAGTTAAGTCCCATAGTGCTCAGAGCCACTTGAACTTGTGGTAGAAGATTTAACACTCATCTTCCCTGAAGATTTTTCTTTACCTGTTGCTGTAATTTAATATTTTCATTTTTGCCTTTAGTTATTATGATATCAGGCGATAATATACTCGCGTGAATTGTGAGTGCCACTGTGGTTTCTGTTATGCCTGCTGATATAACAACATAGACATCCAAAGATGGGATTCTATAGTCCCAAAACCTATCGTGTAAAATGAATAACTCAAATAAAAGAGAGCCGAGTGGAAAACTACCCAATGTATTACTGATAAACGAAATCCTGTTTCCTCCAAAACTATGCCATATCTGCAGAGGCCAAGTATCGCTATCCATAATATCTCCACAACATATAATTGAGAGACAGATGTGTCATATTACAAAGCTGATTGAGTTAACTGACCAGATTATCGCTTTTTATCAGGTCATCAAGTGGGTAGTCCATTTTTCAACACTTATTGAAGAAGATTAAGATGTGGTACAATGGCAAAGAAAGGGTAACTGATATCGGTAATTACACTGCGGAAGAAAGCCATACCGATATGCGCTTAATATTTTAGGAATATTGTAGAACAGATGAATCAGAAGGACCTTACAATATTTGAAACTGGCTGCTCCTGAAACGGAAACAAGTCAGTATTGTGTGTCTCTGTACCTGTCACAGTCGTGTATCTTCTAATTTTCTGATTGATGTCGGTGTTTAAGATATTAGTGGAAAGGAACTGTATTATTTGACATTCAAGATACGCCATGTTGTCAAAACTTTCAGAGGCAATAACTGCCATTCTGGCATCATGTAAGACACCACACAGACAGCAGTCCACATGTCGCATGCGTTCCTTCATTAATTTTATGGTGGCGTTACCATCGAGGGTCGTTTTTTTTTTTTGTTCACCTTTCATTCATTTCTAAAAAGGAGTGCGTCGGCCCTTAGATAACTTAGTTCCTCTGAGAATACATTGTTGTAACGGTATTTGTTAAACAAAGCGAATATTTGTAGAAGAAATGATGAGAAGTAATTATGTAATTTTATTTCGCTAGTTTCCTTGTTGCGGCCCTTACATAGTCATAGTGCGGGGTTTGCGGTCTGCAGTACCAACAAACCTGTACTACCGTGCTCTAACGTATTCGTCCTCTATCTAGTGTTCAAGAGCTGTTTAAATGCGTTACCTTGTTTAAGAATTATGTGGTACAGAGTTACTTAACGGCTGTTTTGTTTAACCTTTAAATCTAAAGGGGGTGGAAGGGCTGACCCAATCTACATCTACATTTATACTCCGCCAGCCACCCAACGGTGTGTGGCGGAGGGCACTTTACGTGCCACTGTCATTACCTCCCTTTCCTGTTCCAGTCGCGTATGGTTCGCGGGAAGAACGACTGTCTGAAAGCCTCCGTGCGCGCTCTAATCTCTCTAATTTTACATTCGTGATCTCCTCGGGAGGTATAAGTAGGCGGAAGCAATATATTCGATACCTCATCCAGAAACGCACCCTCTCGAAACCTGGCGAGCAAGCTACACCGCGATGCAGAGCGCCTCTCTTGCAGAGTCTGCCACTTGAGTTTATTAAACATCTCCGTAACGCTATCACGGTTACCAAATAACACTGTGACGCAACGCGCCGCTCTTCTTTGGATCTTCTCTATCTCCTCCGTCAGACCGATCTGGTACGGATCCCACACTGATGAGCAATACTCAAGTATAGGTCGAACGAGTGTTTTGTAAGCCACCTCCTCTGTTGATGGACTACATTTTCTAAGGACTCTCCCAATGAATCTCAACCTGGTACCCGCCTTACCAACAACTAATTTTATATGATCATTCCACTTCAAATCGTTCCGTACGCATACTCCCACATATTTTACAGAAGTAACTGCTACCAGTGTTTGTTCAGCTATCATATAATCATACAATAAAGGATCCTTCTTTCTATATATTCGCAATACATTACATATGTCTATGTTAAGGGTCAGTTGCCACTTCCTGCACCAAGTGCCTATCCGCTGCAGATCTTCCTGTATTTCGCTGCAATTTTCTAATGACGCAACTTCTCTGTATACTGCAGCATCATCCGCGAAAAGCCGCATGGAACTTCCGACACTATCTACTAGGTCATTTATATATATTGTGAAAAGCAATGGTCCCATAACACTCCCCTGTGGCCCGCCAGAGGTTACTTTAACGTCTGTAGACGTCTCTCCATTGATAACAAGATGCTGTGTTCTGTTTGCTAAAAACTCTTCAATCCAGTCACACAGCTGGTCTGATATTCCGTAGGCTCTTACTTTGTTTATCAGGCGACAGTGCGGAACTGTATCGAACGCCTTCCGGAAGTCAAGAAAGATAGCATCTACCTGGGAGCCTGTATCTAATATTTTCTGGGTCTCATGAACAAATAAAGCGAGTTGGGTCTCACACGATCGCTGTTTCCGGAATCCATGTTGATTCCTACATAGTAGATTCTGGGTTTCCAAAAACGACATGATACTCGAGCAAAAAACATGTTCTAAAATTCTACAATGGGTTTATTAATTAACCAAAACAATCTCACTTAAAATTTGACAAATGCCACTCGGGGAAGAGACATTCATTACATAAATCATGAGCAAGTTAATAAATAACTTTAACGAACAACTCTAATTAAGACACATTATTTAAGACCCTTTCAATTAACAGTACGTGTAGCCCATGGTTTTCCACCAAAATTGACAGAAGCCACTGAGGCTGAATTTAACCATAGATTTAACAAACTATTCTAGTTAAGACACATTATTTAAGACCCTTTCAATTAAAACCTTACATTACATGTAAAATAACATTTGACAAACACTAACTTTAACACTAATACTTAAAACATTTATAGCTTGGTCAATCTTACGGAGCGACCGCGAAATTACTCAGATACCCGTTGACTTTGTAATGGTACTTGAATTAACGTAACCCTTACGGCAGCTCACCTGACCCTCTCGATACAAGGATTTTCTACTGTGTTTCTGTAAAGTAGTTGACATATTTCTGAGACAACATTCAGATTTGACTTCATTAATATAGAGGTACTTTGATACATCTATATGTTTATGTTGCAATGATATTATTATTACGTGTATTCTTTCTTTTGTCACTATGATCTTTGACGCACATGTAACTCTGATTTTTGGGCGCGAAAGCGATTATTAGTTAGTTAGTTGTTAGAGAGTCGGACCTTGAGAAAGTCAAGTTTTGGACGTCATGTTGGAAAGACGCCTAACGTAATCAGTTTATAAAATGTGAACTTTAACAGCGAGGAAGATGTTTTCAAGTATGTTTTGTATTGTGAAGTGATGTTTTGTGTGTTACGTGATACTGCAACAAAAGCAATAAAAAGGAAGTGCAACTTAAATTCGGAGTGCTGATTACTTTTTTACACCACCATTGTCCTGCAAAAGTGTAATCTTCAAGAATGGTTTGTCAAACACATCTATAAAAACTTTTGAATATAGCAGAATAAAACCTAGGCCTATTTGCATCCGAGCTTGGAATCACCACCACCTAGATTTTCGACGATTGAGCCATGATTTTACAACGAGACCAGTGTGGGAAACACGGAAAGATGAGTGCCTAGTTTATTCATTACTACATTAAATGACTTTATTAACTGTGCTCTAATGACACCTGCCACATAATAACTTTGTTTTTGCCCGAAAATGCAGTATTTAGCAGCGTGAGCAACACCACAATCATTATTAAATTTTGACCTTTGTTGTGGTAGGGTTGTTAGAACTTGTAAGATGGACTTTTAGGGCATAGAAAGTTACAGCTTTGTTCAGTGATAAATGTGTAACAACAGGAGCAAGATCCAAGCTCGTAAGGCCGAAGTTTAACCACGAACGGTGGAACTGACTGAGAGAAATAATACTTAACTTCGAACCAAGACGTGGCTTCGTTTGCAACCCCACGTCGAGTAGGCCACCAAAATGTGAACCAAGCAAACGCTACCAAAGAGGAACATACGAGCTCAGGCGAAGTCCACCGCCCGTAAGCCAAACCTGTAATCTAAAGGGAAGCACTGTGCTTCGGTTGCCCGCTGCCTCAGCTCACTGAAACACAGACCACACCCAACAACAGAAGGCAGAAAAACCTTTCTTAACCTCAACATTTAAGATTCACCAGTAAATGAACTCTTTAAAATCAAGTCTAAACAACAACTAATTTGACTAGGAAGTACTTCCTTTAACTGAAACAGTACTTGATAAACAAACTCTAAGAGTTGGAAATGAACTGGCTCACGAGAACTGGCACTCATTAGAACTTAATGACACACATCTGCAAATACGTCAGTATTATGCGGAATCAGAGCACGCACTTAGTAGGAGGCCTCAAATGGAATGTAACAAGCATAACTTCACACGTCGTGCAACGTCTTACTGTACTAAGAGCGATCACAATCACGGTTAACTAAGCGCTCTTAGTGGTTAACGTACTTAACTGCGTGTCTTGATGCTGGGGCGATTTTCTGAAGATGCCAGACCATCACTTCACAAGACGCTAACAACGTGTCCCTCCAAGGAAGCGGACACATCCACAGCTCACGAGGTTGCCGGAGAATGCACAGCGTCGGCCGACTCCCGCCGACTGCGGTACAACCACGCGACAGCCGCCGCCCGGCCTCAGGCACGCCGTCTTCGCTTTTGTCCGCCCACCAATCGCCGACTCGCGCACCACCGCGTTCCGTTTTCACAGCGTTGTGTGCTCCCTCACTACTCGCGGTCGGCACTCCCTTGTATCTCGAGCCAGCCCAAGCCCAAGGACAAACCTCTGCTCTAGGAAATCGATTGTACTCGTGTCAGAGATACTACTGGCGCCAGTCCTGCGACAGCTCATTAGGCAGAATTTTTGTTGTACTTTTTGTAATTCTTGAATCTTCCTGATTACACACTGTTGTTACCCATTCACAAAGTACTCAGAAGTGACAAATTGTCTGTTGCTTTATATAACGTTTAGCTGAAAGAAGAACAAAGGTATAAGGCTGGTGTGACCACAAGGTGGATCTTGTCTCAGTTTAGTGCGACCATTGTCGAGTTGGCAGCGCTGTACAGTGACGCCCTAAAGCCCGTTCTACACGGAACATGAGACACGCAGAAGAAAACCAAGCTGGCTTTCGGAGGAGCAGATCAACTATAGGCCAAATATTCACCCTGCGTCAAATTTTGGAAAAGAAATGGGAATACAATAAACCGGTTGATAATCATTTCATAGATTTTACAAAAGCATATGATTCAGTATTGCAATCAGAATTGTACAGAATTCTTTTGGAACTTGGAATACCAAAGAAGTATGTTAGACTTATAGAAGCGAGTTTGAAAAACACAAAAGGTAGAGTACGCGTGGGGAAATTGGAGTCAGAAGAATTTGTAATGAAGAACGGACTTAGGCAGGGAGATGCCCTGTCTCCGCTACTTCTAATTTAGTCTCAGAATATATTGTACGAATGGCAGCAGATAATTCAGAGGGTGTAGTGTTAAATGGAAATATTAAGATATTAGGATATGCAGATGATTTAAACATCATTAGCGATAGGAAAGAATCTGTAACAGCAAATGCGAATGCGTTATTCAAGGCTAGTGAAGATTCAGGTCTAAGGATAAGTGAAGACAAAACTAAATACCTGGTTACTACTAGAATGCCAACAGCAGTAGATCAGGAAATGTTAAGAGTTGGAGACATGCAGTTTGAAAAAGTGAACACATTTAAGTATCTAGGCGTGGACATCACTTCGAGAAATGAGATTGAATCCTAACTGAAGAAGAGATCACGGGCGGGAAATGCGTGCTACTTCTCACTGAATAGATTACTTTCATCACGGATATTGTCTAGGAATTTAAAGATTAGAATATACAAAACTATTATTCTACCAGTTATGTTGTATGGGTGTGAGACTTGGTCTCTCACTGTGCAAAATGAAGAGCCGTTTCGAGTATTTGAAAACAAAATTTTGAGGAAAATTTTTCGGAGCAAAAAGGGATAACATTAGCGGAGAGTGGCGAAAACTGCATAACGAAGAGGTTCACGAACTCTATTCACGTTCTGACATAATCAGTATTATTAAATCACGTAGGCTGCGATGGGCGGGCCACGTAACTCGAATGGATGAGGGCAGGGCAGCGCGCAGAGTACTGGTAGGGCGCCTAGAGGGAAAACGTCCTGTGGAGAGACCGAGGCGTAGATGGGAGGACAATGTGAAGGCTGATTTGAGTAGCCTAGGTATTGAAGGTGAATGGAAGGAAATAGCACAAGATAGGGACAGATGGCGAAAATACGTTGCTGCGGTAATGGACTCTCGAGTCCGGTATGACGAGTGAGTGAGTGATCAATATTTTATGTCCTTTCGTAATGATTGCTATATTTATTTGTGTTTTAGACGGACACTAGAACGCTGTATTCAATTATTTTCATGCAGTTCATGCGAAACTAAGTCGCTTACATGTGGAAGTGACCTTATTGTAAATGCTGTTAAAGATAAACATACCAATACAATGTTGCTATTTCTGTTGCCAGTGTTAATTTCTTCCTCTAATGAGAAGACACTTTATGGCTCACTTCTGATACTATAGTGAATGCATGTAAAAATGAATAAGAACATGTGTTCTGAGAGTAATTCCAAATAGATCCAGATCGCTGAACTACATTCATTTCCTCGCACGTGCGTCGTATATTTTAAATTCTAATGAGTGTTTATAGTAGATGTTTCACCCGTGAACTGTTTATAAGGCGAACGATATAAAACATTTCGCTCAGTAGAAGACACCGGTCGTCTGCGCATGCGCAAAGCACTTATATACCCGTTAGAATAGGTCACAGGTGTGGCCGAGCGGTTCTAGGCGCTTCAAAAATGGTTCAAATGGGACTTAACATCTGAGGTCATCAGTCCCCTAGAACTTAGAACTACTTAAACCTAACCGACCTAAGGACATCACACACATCCATGCCCGAGGCAGGATTCGAACCTGCGACCGTAGCAGTCTCGCGGTTCCGGACTAAAGCGCCTAGAACCGCACGGCCACCGCGGCCGGCTTTTAGGCGCTTCAGACTGGCACCGCGCGACCGCTACGGTCGCAGGTTCGAATTCTGCCTCGGGCATGGATGTGTGTGTATTTTTACGTTAGTTAGGTATAAGTAGTTCTACGTTCTAGGGGACTGATGACCTCAAAAGTTAAATCCCATAGTGCTCAGATCCATTTGAACTAATAAGTCACATCCAGTTCCATCTAAAAACGATCGGACGCGTGAATCTCCTGCAAGTGCTCCGTCTACACGGGAGAGGCGAGTAGAACAGGTGCATCGCTGGTAATCTTGCACATGTGGAACAGGCTTCAGATTCTGTCAGTCGCTCTAGTACCGAGTAACGTGGTTCTGCTCTTCACGCAGTAACATTGTTCAAGTAAAACTGTGGTTGTTGCTGGTGTCTAATAAACTTAAATATGAAGAACATAATATAGCGTTTGATAAGGAATGGGCAAAAGAATTATTATTATTATTTTTTTTTTAAAAAGAGAAACGGCGAACCAATGTGTCCTTTCTGTCAAATGATATCCTCACATTTGAAAAAGTCGGAGTCAAGTTAGTACGTGTTTTCCAAATCAGCAGGTTTTTCTTGGCTTTTAATTTTGAAAAAGCAAGGAATCATTACACAGATGATGAGTGTATGAGGAATATACAATATACAATAGAGAAGTGAGTTTCTGTTAACACTGGCGACGATATTCTGCGTTATTTGCTATATATATTCAGCAATGAGTTAAGCTATGAGACCATATATCACGCTCAATTTGCCTTATTTGTAAGAAAAGTATCAAGTGATCTGTAGGCGCTGGAAGAGCTCTTACATGGGAAACTCCCCTTCGCATCCACAGGAAAAAAAAAAAAAAAGTGAACGGTCCAAGAACAAGAAGTGCGTCTTGCGTAAGTGGCTACAGTTTTGGGACTGCCACGCGCTCGAGCCGTGTTCGAAACTCCCCCGTGCCATTTATTTATTCACTTTTTCACAACATTATGAACTGTCCGTCCGGTCATTGAGATGTTTGTTCTCTTTCTGTAATCTTGAAAGTTGTAATATTTCTCATTAGGTATAGAATATGAGCCTTGTGGTAAGAATACGTTACCGTTCTAAGTAAATGTGATGAATAGTGAGAGCAGGCGAGATACCACATACAAGTCTCACAGAAACGAAAACAACAAATAAACTGGTGTGAACTAGGTTACAAGAAAAGAATTCAAGAGTCAAGACTTCTGAAATGGAACGCAAGTTCAGAAACGTTAATAACATATATTTTGACAGAGCACAGAGAATCTGTGTCATTGTGAAACTGTTGTGTTAATTTGTTGCAGCTTACGTGACAAACTATTATTTTTTTCATCATTTCCTTGGGACTGATCACATTCATAATTTTACGAACATCTGTATCGGGCAAGGAGGCATTTCTCACTTAATTACCAGTCGTACAAATTAGGTCCGTTGGTAAGAGACTCCTATCCTGTCAGTTATACCGTGTATGACAGACGAGGTGTATTTTCCGGTGGAGGATTCGTTTGACTAGTCGCCTTGTCACCAAACGTTTGTGGTTCGCATTCGAAAACCACTTCCTTTCGGCTGCTAAGAAAGTAGTTGTGCGGAATCAACTGTCATTATAGGTCCCTACCTTACACTTCACTGTTTCAAATGGGCATTACACCTCCACACAGACACAAATGTGACTAAAGCGAGCAGCGAAAAAAAAGGGAGGGCACGAGAGAGGTTAGAAAATAGCTCACGCCCTTGGCAGTCCAGCACTGTAACCACTTTTTTTTCGGTATTGTTTGTTCGTTGCGTTTGGTCAGCGCGGACGTCACAAGATATCCGGTCAAGTTGATCGTTGATTCCTTTACTCAGTTTTTTTATTACAGAGGACCGCAGCCATCTGACCGAACACGCTGAGCTACTGTGCCGGCAATTAACCACGACGCCACTTCTGTCCCGGTTGCTCTGTACTGCAGTTCGTATTCTTAGACTGTTCACTGTTTCTAGTTTGCTTTTTTTTTCACAGTCCAGTACACCTTCCTCCTGGTTTCATGCTTGATTTAAATTCAGTTTTTTATGAGCTATACTGAACTCTCTTACCACTAAACCTGAGGGGAGTGGAATGGGGACTTTCCCTTGTTGGATCTGGTCGCATTGAAATATACAATTCTAATTTGTGACATTAATGAGGCCCTGGATGCTTTTAAGGGAAAAAATGACGACTGTAAAAAGCTGGATTTCCCGCTTATCCCGAGCGATCGCTCCACCGTTTGGCTATGTTACGTATACTGTTATTCTTGAAAATTATGTACAAAAAGAAAGAATATATATATATATATATATATATATAGTGTGTGTGTGTGTGTGTGTGTGTGTGTGTGTAAAAATTTGAATTAACTTCGGTAAGAACTTGTAAATATATTTGCTAATGATCTTTCCCTCTTATGTCATAGAGATACACTTACATACTATCGTTATTTAAAAAAAGGAATCTAGCGTGTACCCTTCTGAATACTTATTAAAGTACTGTGTAAAAATATGAGGTAACAACGTTAAACTACGACTTGTATTCGTAAAGCAATACAATGAAGTAAGTCAGTCGAGAAATTTTCGCTATTTTTAGTAACAACTTGAACCAACAATTATGTTTATGTAGTAGTATAGATTTCGAGTTTCTTATTCGACTACACTGCATCGGACGGTATACGGAGATGTATTTTGATTGGTTAGTTGATTTGGGGGAAGGGACCAGACAGCCGGCGGAGTGGCCGTGCGGTTCTGGGCGCTTCAGTCTTGAACCGCGTGACCGCTCCGGTCGCAGGTTCGAATCCTGCATCGGGCATGGATGTGTGTGACGTCCTTAGGTTAGTTAGGTTTAATTAGTTCTAAGTTCTAGGCGACTGATGACCTCAGAAGTTAAGTCGCATAGTGCTCAGAGCCATTTTTGAAGGGACCAGACAGCGAGGTCATCAGCCCCACCGGATTACGGAAGGGTGGGGAAGTAAGTCAGCCGTTTCCTTGCATAGGAACCATCCTGGAATTTGCCTCAAGCGATTTAGGGAACTGACGGAAAACCTAAATCAGGATGGCCGACGCGGATTTGAACCGTCGTCCTCCCGAATGTGAGTCCAGTGTGCTAACTACTGCGCCACCTCGCTTGGTACCGGAGATGTTACCATCACACTGTGTGGTAGCATTTTATAAATTTAATAAGATTTGTAAATGCTAGTTTAGTGACTTCTAAATTTTGATCTGGTTGTGAATCGTTGACGTACGTTTGATTCTTCTAAATTTCGCAGTTCTTTTCTCAAGAGCATTCTCGGCAAACTCACCGAGCAATGTGGCGAGGTGGATAGTAGACTAGACCAGGAATTGGGTGTACGACGGTACAGATCCACCCCTGATCATCCAGATATAGATTTCCCGCGGTTTTTCTGAATTCCTCCAGGCAAAAGCCGGGGCGGTTTCTTCCAAAAGAGCACAGCCGATTTCCTTCCCCATCATTTTGTAATCCGAGCTTGTGCTCCGTATGTAACTTCCACACTGTCGACATGATGTAAAACTCGAATCTTCTTTCAGTTTTTTTTTTCTCAAAATTCACTGCATCGTCAAAAATTATTTATCAAGTTACCTGACATAGGTCCGTAAAACAATGCAGTTTCGAATGATAATCCGTGACTCTATAACACCCTTGGAACAGCGCTAATTTCCCAGAATGACGTGTAGAGCTGCACTCGAGAACGTGTTTCATTTCATAATAATATTCATGCTTATTCTTGGCCGCAAGAACGCAGTTTCTATCTTCAAGGAACATGATGGTTGTTTTGGTTGTTACTTCTACATACAGTCTTTCGTATTTCGTACGCAAAGGAATTAGGTGGCTTTCATCTTGATTCCATCCGTTGTAGTCCTCTGTTCAAAAAATGGCTCTGAGCACTATGGGACTTAACATCTGTGGTCATCAGCCCCCCAGAACTTAGAACTACTTAAACCTAACTAACCTAAGGACATCACACACATCCATGACCGAGGCAGGATTCGAACCTGCGACCGGAGCGGTCACGCGGTTCCAGACTGAAGCGCCTAGACCGCACGGCCACACCGGCCGGCCAAGTCCTCTGTGAAAATACATTTTTCTCCTTGCCCTGTGACCAAGGACTGTCGTCTGTGAGATAAGCTCATAATCTCGTTTCTTGGCGGATAACAGCATGGTCTTTGCGGTAATGGGGTTTGAGATCTCTCTCAAAGAGCCAATTTCAGGTGAAAAATTCTGTAGAAAGGAAAATCTGCGATTTTATGCCTCAGTCATGAAGATGAGCCGAGTGTATTCACCTGTTATGCCTCGTATTTGGGATGTTCACGCAAGCAAATTAGTCTCAAAATTCTTTAGCATTTCAATAAGAACTATCGGAAAAGAATGAAGGCAGTTGACTAATCTCATAGTCATACACAGTAAATACGTACATCTTCCTAGGAACTTTCTACAATACAGTGCTTCTACCAAGATTTGAATTCTTCTGCCTTCATTGCCTGTCGTGTGACAAGCATATGCACGCAGTTACATTGAATATTTTTGCAGTGTATTGTGCTTAAAAAAAAACAAAAAAAAAAAAAAAAAAAGAAACAAACTTTACACATCGTGTTTTTAGACGTTAATAAGCTGCCGTAAAATAATGTTATATATTCCCCAGTGATGTAATCATTCATCAACAAATTCATGTTCTTGGTGCTTCAATTGCTGTGGTTACTCGCATGTCGCGTTTATAAGGACATTGATATAGAAGGCACCGGGATTCATTCCTTTCTTTCTATGATTACAAACTATTGTACATTTTTCTACTTTATCTGAAACAGATCTGAGGTTGCTAACCACTAACAGAAATCGACAATCTCAGAACAATATTTTGTTGCTATATACTGGAAATAAGCGAAAGATTACCTGGGATCATATTTAGTTTTTTTGTTAAGCGAAGGATTATCTGGGATCATATTTAGTTTTTTTTATTCAGTAGTGTTGTATGGTGTAATATAAACGTGATAACTTCTTTATCTCATGTTTTTCTTACAAGGGAGGTGAAATACAGAGAGAAGAGGCTTTCTTATTGGAAAATGTTTAATTAAGTAAGAGTTTATTTGTCTGTAATCGTCTCTCTGCTACAGCAATAGAGAAAGGAGCTTTATTCACGAAGTACGTAAACTGTGTCACGAGAATGTTTATAGACAGACACGAAGTTAACAGATGCTTATCTTTTTGAAAACCACTGCTGTTAAAAAAAATTGTCGGAAAAAATGCTAGCATCTGACGAAACATGAATGTAATCACTCCCTTCAGACTCCGAATTATACTTCTTGACATAGTAATAGACTGCTTCATGCGTAATCAACCATTAATTATTTTATGTTTTCAATTATATTTGTATTTAAGATCGTGGCATGTGCTTTTACATAGGTATTAATCTACTGCCGTTCTCTATCCAAGTGATGTGACGGGTGTGAATATCCATCAACAATTAAACGTAAATAATATATAGCCCACCGCGGTTCCAAATTCTGGTTTTCTGAGTCTTATTGAGGTTCTTTCGTAATAAATCGAAGGGGACGTCTACAGAGCTGGACTTTAATATTTGCTGTTCGTAAAATTGACTTTGGAAAATCATTTGGTATTTGGGGTATGATATGTAGAAAGGAAGTTGTGACTCTACTATCAATATTTTTCCTGCTCTGTCATCGATATGTAACTTCCAATTTATCTGCGGGCTGATTGTGTGACTATTATTAGTTTTAAATCGAGTCTGCCACACGCAGGAAACCAAACCTAGGAGTCTACCTTTGACATGGTCCGATTTAGAGCCACCTGTTTGCACGATATTCAGCTGTCTCGCCCTCCCGACTGGGAGCTGTGTTCGACTGTATTCAGACAACTGCAGTCGTACCGTTGTCTTCCTCACTACGCAACCCTAATCACTATCCTCTACTGAAGCGAAATAAGCTGCTCGAAAGTTATTCCTCAACAAGAAACGCCAAAATTGTAGGACCGCCGTGACCAGAAACTTCACAGCCTGTCTTCAGTTTCTGCTGGCTTCAACGGCGAAACAACATTACAATAATACCCGGTCCAGTGACGTTAATGTGACCACCGCTTTCGTTCTAAGTAAACGTGCAATAACCACTCACACGCGGAAAGTGGCAGCACTAGCAGTGGAGGGTATATGAAGCGTTTCGGGGAGACGCGGAAAATCGTGCAGTCATTATCGTAATGCGGAAACAGAGCGATCTATCTTTCGTCCAAAAGGGCACGATCATTGGCTTTCGTGCCAAGTGTGGAAGCATAACCGAAACGGTAAAGTTCGTGATTAAAGTACGCCGTGCATGGAAAAACGGCGCCATCCAAAACCGGGGCCGAGACAACTGTGGTGCTGCTCGGGCCACAGGTGACAGGGGTGAACGACGTCTGCGGAGATGTGTACGGACGAACAAAAGTGAAATTGCTGAGCGATCGACTGCACACATGAACCAAGGGACTACGAACAGTGTCTTTTCAACGACCGTTCAGTGAATGTTGTTGCATACTGGCTTGCGCAGCAGGCTCCCAAATCATATACCCTTTCTGACCGCTGTTGATCGGCGGCGAAGGCTGGAATTGCGCGCTGAGGCGTAGCGCCGTATACCGATACTGCCTTGGAGGCGGTTAAGTGGGAGATGTGTCTCAGAGCTGGATAGTGACAGATGGTGACGCGAGACTGGACGCGCACGTAGTTTATGTATCAGCCGATAGAGGAAAACACTGGATAGGGGGACTATGATTTTAGTTTCGATTGTGCCCACTAGAGTGCACTACAGTAATAGAATGTTTTACATAAACTGTTCTAGTATTTTCATAAAGTGCTATTACGTCTTTTTGTGTACGTAAAATGTTATAAATGTGTTTTAGCAGTATGAATGATGCGTGAGTGTGGTTTAAGGTTAATATGAAGATAATTGGCTCTGAGCACTATGGGACTCAACTGCTGCGGTCATTAGTCCCCTAGAACTTAGAACTAGTTACACCTAACTAACCTAAGGACATCACAAACATCCATGCCCGAGGCAGGATTCGAACCTGCGACCGTAGCGGTCTTGCGGTTCCAGACTGCAGCGCCTTTAACCGCACGGCCACTTCGGCCGGCATGAAGATAATTGTTTAACGCATTGTGTAGTAGGCTTTAGTGTGGGAAAATTACGAAGAAGTATGGATGTGGACAAAGAGGATTTTTGTAGAATAGGTTTGTAAAGTAAGTTTATGGTAAAGGGAAAGTTAATTCAGGTATAAGTAACAATAGTAAATAACTTTATGCAAAAACAAAACTTCAGCGTATTGGATAATTACGTCGGTAAAAAGTGCAGTCGTTAGGTTTGCTATGTTGCAATTGGTTATTGGTGAAAAGCGCGGATTGACGCGGAGACTGTTGTTTTGCTGTTGAGTAAACTGACCAATGTTAAAGCAATATTCTTCGCGTGCCTTTCTCTGCTGGTAGAGAAGACTTAGAGTATTCGAGAGAAGAGTCGAAGCCTAGCCATGAAACAGATGGGACGTGTGTAGTAGTAGTTCCGATAGAAACGATAAATTGCCGGATCTAGCAGTGTTTCATACATCAAAAAATTTCAAACTTTCATTTCGTGTGAAAACATTTTCCCGAAACGTAGATTAGTGACTTTAATTGCAGCCGGGTTCACATCGAAGTACAGTATGTTTCACTCAGTTTCCCTGCTGATGATCTGCTGAGACAATGTCCACAGGAAGGTGCAGGTTCGTCATAAAGGGACGGAGAGAACTGCGCCGCCGCAACGACAGAACCGCAAATAGACGTCCACTGAATGGCGACAGGTTTCAAATGAAACACGTTTTATGCTTTGTCGGACAGAAAGCAAACACCCTACAAAAGTCGAGACAGCGTTATGGTATGGGAATGTTTTTCGTGGCATTTGTTGGGAGATTTCATTTCTATGGAAGGCACACTGGATCAGTGTAAATATGACTATAACCTTGGGGAGCACGTCCACATCTGCATGTGGCTTCATTTTCCTCGACACTATGGCATCTGTCACCAGGACAATGGAAAGTCACACATTCGCAGAATACGTGCGTAGTTCGAAGGGGACGAGGATTAATTTACCATACTCCCTGGCCACAAAACTCCCTGGATTTAAACCCAGTCAAGAATCTGTGAGGCCACCTCGACAGAGCTGTTCTCGCCATGGATCCTCGACCGAGAATCCTAGAGCGCCGGCCGGGGTGACCGAGCGGTTTCCAGGCGCTACAGTCTGGAACCGCGTGACCGCTACGGTCGCAGGTTCGAATCATGCCTCGGGCATGGATGTGTGTGATCTCCTTAGGTTAGTTAGGTTTAAGTAGTTCTAAGTTCTAGGGGACTGATGACCTCAGAAGTTAAGTCCCATAGTGCTCAGAGCCATTTGAACCAATCCTAGCACAGTTGCCCACGCCAGCATGGTTCCACATCCTTTCAGAAGCCCAGCGACCCTCTTACAGCACGTCTCGTAGCGGTTCGCGTTGCAAAAGGTAGTTAGTTAGGCTTTGGACATGTACTCACACCAATGTAACTGGGCAGTGTATCTTCAGCATCGCCAGGAGTCATGCTGAAGAAATGGGCCGCTGCCTGGATGACCACACATACTATCGAGACGCCGAAACAGCTTCTTGTACGCAAGTCGTGACGAATACGAAATGTTTATACTGGATGAGCTCACCTGAATCCCCGGCCGCTGTGGTACTGATAGAACACAGCCCACAGTTTCCGCACATACCATTCCGAGGCAGAAGCGACCTTCTTGGCTAGTAGTGGTGAACTCATGGCCGTTTAGTCTCCCAGCGTAGAACTTTCTGCGTGGCTAGTGATCCCTGTTCTTTGCACCTCCCGCTACATTGTACTTGGGCAAAAAGTCTCGTGCGGTCTCTACGTTATTAATGATTGTTTACTCATTTCAGGTCATTAATGATAATAGTAACAGACCAAGAAATCGTCAGACCAACAACATATTACAATACTTTCCTAGTAATGGCTACTTCTTAAACGTATGCTACGAATTTTGTAATGTATCTCGTGCCTTTGTTCGCGTAAAAGTTAACAAAAAATTTAGTGCCGCACAAATATGGCGGGTGTTTTTATCTTTATGAGTATTTGACATACGCTATTGGCCATTACAATTGTTACATCAAGAAGAAATGCAGATGATTAACTGGTATTCATTGGACAAATATATTATACGAGAACTGACATGTGATTGCATTTTCACGCAATTTGGGTGCATAGATCCTGAGAAATCAGTACCCAGAACAACCACCTCTGGCCGTAAGAACGGCCTTGATACGCCTGGGCATTGAGTCAAACAGAGCTTGGTTGGCGTGTACAGTTACAGCTGCCTACGCAGCTTCAACACGAAACCACAGTTCATCAAGAGTAGTGACTGGCGTATTGTGACGAGCCAGTTGCTCGACCACCATTGACCAGACGTTTTCAGTTGGTGAGAGATGTGGAGAATGTGCTGGCCACTGCAGCAGTTGAACATTTTCTGTATCCAGAAATGCCCGTACAGGACCTGCAACATGCGGTCGTGCATTATCCTGCTGAAATGTAGGGTTTCGCAGGGATCGAATGAAGAGTAGAGCCACGGGTAATAACGCATCTGAAACGTAACGTCCACTGTTCAAAGTGCCGTCAATGTGAACAAGAGGTGACCGAGACGTGTAACCAGTGGCACCCCATACCATCACGCCTGGTGATACGCCAGTATGGCGATGACGAATACACGCTTCCAACGTGCGTTCACCGCGATATCGCCAAACACGGATGCGACCATCATGATGCTGTAAACAGAACCTGGATTCATCCGAAAAAATGACGTTTTGCCATTGGTGCACCCGGGTTCGTCGTTGAGTACACCATGGCAGGCGCTCCTGTCTCTGACGCAGCGTCAAGGGTAACCGCAGCCGTGGTCTCCGAGCTGATAGTCCATGCTGCTGCAAAAGTCGTCGAACTGTTCGTGCAACTGGTTGTTGTCTTGCAAACGTCCCCATCTGTTGGATAAGATGCCTGTCATCTCGACTGCTAGTGATAGGAGGCCGTTAGGATCCAGCACGGCGTTCCGTGTTACCCTCCTGAACCCACCGATTCCATGTTCTGCTAACAGTCATTGGATCTTGACCAACGCGAGCAGCAATGTCGCGATACGATAAATTGTAATCGCGGTAGGCTAGAATCGATCTTTATTAAAGCCGGAAACGTGATGGTACGCATTTCTCCTCCTTACACGATGCATCACAACAACGTTTCACCAGGCAGCGCCGGTCAACTGCTGCCTGTGTATGAGAAATCGGTTGGAACCTTTCCTCATGTCAGCACATTGTAGGTGTCGCCACCGGCGCCACCCTTGTGTGAATGCTCTGAATAGCTAATCATTTGCACATCACAGCATCTGCTTCCTGTCGGTTAAATTTCGCGTCTGTAGCACGTTATCTTCGTTGGTGTAGCAATTTTAATGGCCGATGGTGTAGTTCCATAAATCTGTCACTTCGCATGTGCATCTTTATTGTCCAAATAGACGGCACGTAGCACCCATAAGTGCAGATAAATTTGCTGAAAACTTGATATTTAAGCCCTTTCGAATGAAATATATTGTTGCATTTGTGGTACGTGTGCCTTTGACGCTATCCGCCTTGATACTCGTGCACGTTAAAGCTCCTGCTATGCAAACGAAGAAGGGTGCCGGCCCAGATTTGAGTCTGTCCGGAGGATTAAAGGCAAGGGGCTGTGTACTGACCAGTCTGGGTGTGGTTTTCAGGCGGTTTCCCATATCTCACTAGATGAATACGGGACTAGTATCCACGTTTCACTTCAAATACACGCTACTCAAGCATTTAGAAAACTTTCTGACACTTGCACGTGGATAACTCTAGGCGCAGAAATCCTGGGTACACTGATCACAAGCTGGGCGGGGGGGGGGGGGGGGTGACGAGGGGTAGGGGGAGTTAATAGAAGACCTACAACCTCACATTTTATCCACCTCCAGTTTATAATCAGCAGCAGCAACGGCAGCAGCAGTCTCTGTGGCACTGAGGGCAGTGCATCATTTCAGGTACCATGTGTGTGACATTGTATCTCGTTGTACTTTTGACATTTTAGTGCCATTTCACGTTTATATTTAATAAATATAATTTTCTCACGTGATATTTATCAGTCGTGGCATGACTGAACAATGATGCCAAATTTGATCAAGATGTGTCTGTCTCATTTAAAGGTTTGCCTAATGTAGTACCAAATTTATTGATTTTTCTGCGGCTTATGACTTGCTTTTACACTACAATCGAGCGTGCGAGTAAAATAAAAGTGAAATAAAGTAGAATCAATTTTCTGATCAGTTTGTCAATATCCGTATAACAGTACATCTCTTAAATGATACAGGAGAATTATCACCGATTTGTTGCACATTTGAAAAAGTGAATCGTGTTCTTTTCCAGAAGTTCGAAACGTGGAATCGAAAAGTATTTTCTTCTGCACCCTAGTGCAAGTTCGTGGCCGCCATCTTTACAGACAGGGTTGCAATCGAGTCACGTGCACAGCTGATCACGCAATGTCTCTACGTGAGCGTAACGCAGAAGCGATCAGCAAGACATTCACCTTTCAAGCGGACATTGTACGTGTACATGGGTAAAGTTAAGAACGTGAAAGAGTGGCAGAAAGGGGCAATCGTGTTTGACTATGCCCATAGCCATGCGGTATGTGACATTACTGGATATGTAGGTGTTTCGCGACGGAGTGTTCAAAATGTCTACAACCAGTGGTTTAAAACACTCGTCTATGACATGAGATGTCAGAATTGTGATCGGAAAAAGATCCTGACTGAGACGAACAGGAGACGCATTTCAGGGCTTGTGAATCAAAATCGCTTTCAAACCCAGTATGAATTTGTGCAGACAGTGAATGAAGTTCCATCCCAACCTGTTGTGACGGGAAGTGCTTGCAGTGAATATTTGGAGTCGGTCTCCTTGCAAGAAGCCATTGCTCACAAAGGCACATGAAGCCGACAACAGCGAAGTTCATCGGACCGTAGGAATATGTTAGTGTTTTACAAACACTCCTCCACTCTATTACGTTTCGACTATCCTGGAAATCACCTTACTTGAACCCTACAGAAAACATGTGGGACATGTTAGAACAGCGGGTAAAACGCCGTAATCAGCACGTTCGCAATTTGGTCGAAATGCGCGATTGGCTCCTCAGCGAGTACCGTAACCTGGATGCCACGTACCTACACAGCCTTGTGCACTCACTTCCTAGCCGAATCCAGGCGGCTGTCAAGTCCAGGAGAGGGGTTACACAGTATTAATTGATGCTTGTAATGATTTCTCTATGGGAGACAAACTTTTTGTCCAGTGAGCTTATGAGGGTATTTAGTCGTCGTGGCTAAACAACTGGAGTTTGAAATACAGTTCAGATAGAGATCACTGGACGATATCCATAGAGATGCTGAAAATCCAAAAATAATACTTCTGCCTGTCAATTGTCTCCATCGGAAATTTAGAATTCCTAGCGTGATTGTATCCACACGCCACACCTTTTGCAGAACTTTCCCTTAGCGTAGAAAGGAATAATTCTACTTCATTAAGAGGTAATGACTTCAGCATAAAGCCAGAATGACAGAAATTTTTATTTTTACTGTAATTTTGACGGAAACAAATCTATTGTAATTGTGACGGAAGCAGTGCCTCTTTGGAGGAGACCAGCCACGAGCTGCTCCTGGTCTCTCTGATGAGAACAGTTCTGGAGAGCAATCAAGTTCTTGTTTAGTAGTAGTTTTCTCCTTCTGCGTGGGCTTTAAAAAGGATTAACTGAGCAATAGCTGTCATTAACGAGTAGTGAATTACTCTTCATTAGTTCATGTCATAGACGAAATGAATTTGAGTCGATGAACCGTGACGTTTTACGTTTCTTATTCTGTTTTATGTGAACCTTTCATACTCTCAAGAGACACATAGCGTCATAATGCCCAGTCAGCGTTAGGAATGAGATCCTACGTAGGAAATCGAATCACAGCCTGTTTCCTGCAACTCGCCAACAAATGAAAACAGTTAGGGTGAAGTTCAATTAAGTTTAAAATTCAGTGACATTTTACACTCTAGGCCAATAAATGGTTTGGCGGCAGCATGCACTCTATATTTGGACTTCAGTACCAGGTTCAAATGGCTCTGAGCACTATGGGACTTAACATCTATGGTCATCAGTCCCATAGAGCTTAGAACTACTTAAACCTAAGTAACCTAAGTACATCATAGAACACCCAGTCATCACGAGGCAGGGAAAATCCCTGACCCCGCCGGGAATCGAACCCGGGAACCCGGGAGCGGGAAGCGAGAACGCTACCGCACGACCACGAGCTGCGGACGCCAGTACCAGGTCTTCCGTTAAATATCCAATACAGTAGTATCAACTTAGATCACTGCCTAGGGAAACTACTCTTTGTTGCAGGTATATTTTGTCATCGAGTATGCTGTGAGCACTGAGTATAAATTAAACTACTGGACGAAAAGCCTTTTGGGGAATGAAATAAATTGCGGTGCGATTTTACCGTAAACTACCGCACGTTCGCTTTATTTCCTTTTGCAATGTGCGTTTTCTCGGAATAAAAAAAAAAAATTTTCCACCTGTAAATACGTACTCTCGCGTTTCGCTGATTATAAAGCGCACCAGAGTACTGCAGAAAGCTCCCGCGTAGCACTCCTTCCTTTTTACACGGGCAAGCAAAGGTTAATTACAATACTGGCCAATAGAAAAAAATAACAGGATTCCAATTACTGTCTGACATTTCCAGCGCACGCCAGGGCCAGGCCAGGGAAAAGGCACTCCGTCTCTTGTCTGTGGAGGAAGTCACAGCGACAAAAAGTTACAATAGCAGATATATTACAACTTTAGTTAATCCCGACGAACTAGAAGTCTGGAATCTGCTTTCATCTTCTAGTTATCCTGACGACTGAAGAGGCCGCAATAAAGACAGAGAAGAAAGACTGAGACTTTGCATGCCGTAGGCGATGAAGTCATTAGAGATGGGAGTCAAGCTTGGATTGGACGGGAATGGGGAAAATAAACCCCGCCTTTCCCTTTCAAAGAAATCATCCTGATATTCACCGAGTTTTAGGTACATTTCGGAAAAGCTAATCCTGGATGTTCAGGTGGGAAATATAATCTGGCCACCCAGCCAAGGCACAAATTTTAATTCATTTTTTCAGCTTCCATTATTGTCATATATAAAGGCGAGACTCAAATATCTCAAGCAAAATTTAATTATATCAGATCTAAAGATCGCCTACACCTGAGGTACAGGCAAGATTTCCCCATTACATCCAACGCTGTTGTGCTGTTCCAGTACCTGATAAACTTGGCAGTAGTGACGATCTAAGAAGGGAAAAATAAGCTGAAGATGTGTATTGAAGTTTGTGTTAGGGAGGGTACTGGAGAAAGGTAGTCTCTGCAACTATATTGCTTTAATGATATGCTGGTGTATTGGCTAGCATACATGCCCAGTTAGCAAGGAAACCTGGGTTCAAGCCCCAGCCATAGCAAAAATTTTAATTGATTTTCATCATTGTAGATAAAGATGAGACTGAAATGTCTTGAGCAAAATTTAATTATATCATATCTACAGATCACCTACACATGAGGTACAGGAAGGATTTCCCCATTACGTCCAACATTGGGGTGCTATTCAATTACTAGAGGGCCTCAGCAATAGTGATGATCTAAGAAGGCGAAAATAAGCTGATGATGTGAATTGAGGTTTATGTTACAGAGGGCACAGTAGTCTGTGCATCTGTGTTACCTATAATGCAGTGGTGGTGTGATGGCTAGCATATTTGCCTAGTAAGCAAGGAGACTTGGGTTCAAGTCCCAGCCATGGCATCAGTTTCAATTCGTTTCTTTAGCGTAGATAAAGATGAGACTCAAATGTATCAAAGAAAATTTAATTATATCATATTGTAATGGGACATCCTACTCTAGCATTACGTTTCCTCAACAGTAGTTGTCGATACCAGTATTATTTTTCTTCGAATTTTGGACGGGTCAATATTATCTCAATTGCCTTTCTGAAAACTTCCATACAATTTTATACACATAATGTATAAGAAAGCAGGCCCTGATAGGTGTGAAAATTACCGAACTATCAGTTTAATAAGTCACTGCTGCAAAATACTAATACACATTGTTTGCAGATGAATAGAAAAACTGGTAGAAGCCGACCTCGGGGAGGATCAGTTTGGATTCCGTAGAAATGTTGGATCACATACTGACCCTACGACTTATCTTAGAAGATAGGTTAAGGAAAGGCAAACCTACGTTTCTAGCGTTTGTAGACTTACAGAAGGCTTTTAACAATGTTGACTGCAATACTCTCTTACAAATTCTGAAGGTGGCAGGGGTCAAATGCAGGGAGCGAAAAGCTATTTACAATTTGTACAGGAACCAGATAGCAGTTATCAGAGTCGAGGGACATGAAAGAGAAGCAGGATTTGGAAGGGAGTGAGACAGGGTTGTAGCCTTTTCCCTGATGTTTCTCGGTCTGTATATTGAGGAAGCAGTAGAAGGAAACAAAAGAAAAAATCGGAGTAGGAATTAAAATCCATGGAGAAGAAATAAAAACTTTGAGGTTCGCCGATGACGTTGTGATTCTGTCAGAGACAGCAAAGGACCTGGAAGAGCAGTTGGACGGAATGAACAATGTCTTGAAAGGAGGATATGAGACGAACATCAACAAAAGCAAAACGAGGATAATGCAATGCAGTCGAATTAAATTAGGTGATGCTGAGGGAATTAGATTAGGAAATGAGACACTTAACGTAGTAGATGAGTTTTGCTATTTGGGGAGCAAAATAACTGATGATGGTCGAAGTAGAGAGGATATAAAATGTAGACTGGCAATGAAAGCGTTTCTGAAGGAGAGAAATTTGCTAACATCTAGTATAGATTTAAGTGTTAGAAATTCATTTCTGAAGTTATTTATATGGAGTGTAGCCATGTATGGGAGTGAAACATGGACGATAACTAGTTTAGACGAGAATAGAAGCTTTCGAAATGTGGTGCTACAGAAAAATGCTGAAGATTAGATGGGTAGATCACGTAACTAACGAGGAGATACTGAACAGAACTTGGGAGACGAGGAATTTGCGGCACAACTTGACCAGAAGAAGAGATCGGTTGCTAGGAGACGTTCTGAGGCATCAATAGATCACCAATTTAGTAATATTGGAGGGCAGCGTGGAGGATAAAAACCATAGAGGGAGACCAAGAGATGAATACACTAAGCAGATTCAGAAGGATTTAGGCTGCAGTAGTTCCTTGGAGATGAAAAATCTTGCGGAGGATAGAGTAGCTTGCAGGCGTGCCTCAAACCACTCTCGGGACTGAATACCACAGTAGCAACAACAACATGTATATTTCAAGCAAAAAATTATGAAAAGAAATTACTCATAAAATATTTTAGTTTCGATGTTATTATCGATAAGTACTAGTTCTGATGTACAGTTCATTTTTTTAAAAACATTCGAAATTACGAATTATTTGCACTCTTAAAATTTATGTTATTTATTACGCAATCCTGTCTTGTTTACTCTGTTTTTCTGGATTCATTTATGAAATAATAATAGAAATTAATAATGTAACGGAAACTAGTAGGAATTCATTTGTTAAGAAAAATTGTAAACCCTTTGGAATATTGCTATTTCCGAGGAGTGAGAGAGTTGTAAGCTTGCCTCTGATGTGATCGGACGTATTTTTGTATCAAAGGTAAGTGTAATTTCGGCTTTGTTAATGTGAAAAATAAAAATTCTGTATGATATACTAAAATGCGAGAAAATCAGTGGAAAATATATTTACGTAAGAAATTCTGCAACAACAATCTTCCAATCTACTTATTTCAACTGTGAGGACATGATGTTTGATTTTCAGCTTCAAGAATCAGACCCCTAGACAAAAAGAACTGGAGTCATCTCAGCATGAAAAGCTAAGAAACCTGAAAGTTTAGTGTAATCTTCACTCCTCTCAAATCTTCACAAAAGACTTTCCTTATTAATTACTTGCAAAACACCGTCGGATACACAGTTGCGTCCTTATTACTACGAAACTACAGTGCTTATAAGGGTTATGTTTGGATCGAATTGTAAGCGAAATTATTTTTAGTGTAACGTTTATAAAAGCTGTTTTTCGTTCATTACCCTCATGGCCACATTTAAATTAGTATTTTTAATGAAGTAGCCAACTATGGTGTTGCAGTCACAGCCCAATTAATAGGGGACAAAAAAGGTCGAGTATTGGGAATAGTCCAGAATGAAATTTTCACTCAGTGGCGGAGTGTCCGCTGATATTAAGCTTTGTGGCAGATTAATACTGTGTGGCAGTCCGAGACTCGAACACGGGACCTTTGCCTTTCGCGGGGAAGTGCTCTATCGTCTGAGCTGCCCAAGCACGACTGACGACCCTTCCTCGCAGCCCTTCCGCCAGTTCCTCGTCTCCTACCTTCCAAATTTCACAGAAGTTCTTCTGCGAACCTTCTGGAAGAAAGGATATTGCTGAAACATGGCTTGGCCACAGCCTGGAGGATATTCCCAGAGTTCAAATCTCGATCTGGCACACACTTTTAATCTATTGGGAATAGTGTTGTAACTTGTTTGGTCTATGTAATTGATTGAGAATGTTAGCAAAATTTAGTGTACTAACAACATTTATTTTACCAAACAAGGCATAAATCTACTAAACAAGTGGTAGATTGAATTCCCTAAACAACTAACAGAAGATTAAACACTCCACCGGATGGGGCCTGGTTGGCAAAGACAGTTTAAGTAGGTGATCAGTGAGTCAATTACTCAGGTCCTAAAAATGCGGACAACGCAAGCTGAATTGATCTGACGCTGAGCAGACTTTGATTGATCAAATCTACTGAAGTTTCTCTACACAGGTGCAGCTGAGAGCAAGGGACGATTCATCTTTGTAAGCCTTAGCAATGCCGGAGCGACAGTACGTTACCCTGTTTTTCTTTTTTTTTTAAAAAAGAATTCTTCATTGAGAAAAAAATTACAATAATACGTATTAACCCACTACCTAAGTACATTAGTGAGTCCTAAATTTACATTTGTATTACAGTTACTCCAATTTAATTTACTAATACATTAATTCTTGCAGCTGGCGAGATGTGTGTGGTGGAGGTGGTGCGACGTGGCGGCCGCACCTGTGAATCGATCGCGGCCACTAAGGAAATGCAAAAATTTCACAGTCTAGCGATCAGGTAGACAGATCGCAATTTACTCTCTACCAGAGCCCTGAAATCACGGTAGATTTCAGTATGTGACACACTCGTTCGCTGCTTGTACCAAGGATCAACTTGGCTCACTTATACGACAGAGCGCTCAAGCATACCAAACGTCAACACTGGTAATCCAAAAACGAATAAGTGTGCCCTCGGCAAATGAGTAGTCCAAGACGTTTGAACTCAGACTGTTGGTACATTAAGAACTTTGCCACAGGCTCTCCAGTGTAAACTACTCGCAAGTGAAGTCAATCTCAGGACAGGTCCCAAGTACCAACCACACAATGCAGAGCTTCGACCAGAAGTGCTTACCGCAAAGTAGACGAACGACGCCGCTTCACACCGGCTTGAGCCAGTCAAAAGGCTCTATAGGTGCTAAATCTCTCTTCCCAGACGACAGCGCAACTCATGTTAAACCAGGGCAAGAGTTAAGGAACTTGCATCTCTAGAAAAAATAAAGAAACCGCCAATTACTGGCTTTTTTAAGTTTTCGCAGAGGGGGGAAAAGATGATTTACTCCAAAGTCATGTCTCTTCCCACGGCAACAAGCGAACAGATACAGTCTCAAAGATGAGATCAGAGATCTCAGGCTTTCCCGGCGAATGTGCTGTATCCAAGGTTCTCTGGTGTCCAGCCGGATCCGTTCCACGATATTTCGGCGGATAACCGTTCCGCCATCATCAGGTGGTGCTGATGGAATGATCTGTCTGCGCAGACAGATCATTCCATCAGCACCACCTGATGATGGCGGAACGGTTATCCGCCGAAATATCGTGGAACTTCGACGAACGGATCCGGCTGGACACCCGAGAACCTTGGATACAGTCTCAAAGATCTTTGTATAAATCGCCTGTACCTTGGAGCGTGTTAGTCCTAGCTATGAGGTGTAATAAAAATTCCATCTCCAAACGTCTCTCATATGCCAGAGTTCACTTATACAACAGGGCTGGCCTTCCTGCAATACCGGCGAACACGAAAACATGTGAATTTTTACTATGCGTGGCTCTTCAGACAATGATCGGCTTACAGCTCCGTTCCTTTAGACCGTCGCCCCTGCCCAGGCTTCTGCTGACGCCGTGGCCGGTTCAAATGGCTCCGAGCACTATGGGACTTCTGAGGTCATCAGTCCCCTAGAACTTAGAACTACTTAAACCTAACTAACCTAAGGACAGCACACACATCCATGACGGGGCAGGATTCTAACCTGCGACCGTAGCGGTCGCGCTTTTCCAGACTGTGGCACCTAGAACCGCTCGGCCACCCAAGTGGCCGGTATTGCGGCATTGTTCTGCTGGAGTCCTGTTCCGACGAGGGGCTGCCCTGACTACCCTGTATCGCTGTGGACCTGTCTTGCAAGATTTACTAAGAGATGGGCTCGCCACCTATTGCTTCCAACTCCCAACAAGCCATTTCTGCGAGCTAACAATCATGAAAAAACCTCACGCTTTTAGAGCCCTGTCAGACTCCATCAACGTCTGCTCAGGACGTAAAATTTCAGGAGTCTCGCTGCAGTTGCGTCAGGTTGTAATAAAATCTTTAATAATTTTCCCTATGCGAAAAATAGGTGAGAGAGTAACTTGTCCTCTCTCAGTAGTTCTTTCAGTCTTAAAATTTTTGTGCAGTGTCAGGGAGATACCCTGACTGGTGAGGGATGAGTGTGGGGTGGAACTCCGTTTGAGGGTCGCTTTTGTACGTTTTTCTTAAATAGCTCGAAACCCGTGACTTGCAGCGAAAACATAAAAAAGAGCAAAATTTAACTTGTTTAAATTTGCTCCAAATGGTTCTGTTCATTCTTTCTGTGTGACTAATAGTTTTGGATTGCTTTCAAGGCGCATGAAAATGTCTCACGTGGTTTATGAAGGCTAACTGCAACGTTGTGGGTTGCATTTAACGACAATGGTAGGGACAGCTAAATAACACTGTGTTGATGAAAGCGTCAAGTTTGGAAGATACGGCATAAGCGTAAATTAGGACAATAATTACACTTGAGAAATCCTCAATTAACATACGAAAATGCTAATTAAGTAAAGAAATTATCTAAATTAACAGTCATATCCGAACGACACAGTTCGGCATTCCGTATCAGTGCTCACCTGTGATCGTAAAACTTTCCTCGAAATAGTTCCTGATGTGTGAAGGGTGAATCCTTAATCTGCTGACAAACCTTAACACTTTGATCAGAATTGACTGTTGAATGTATTTACATTACGGACGCCATTGGAATGTTTGCTATGCCGAATTACTCTTGTGACTGCGTTCCTCAGGAATACCTACACATCAACGTAGGCATCCGCAAATGTGGATAGGTGGTGAGGTAGGGGGGAGGGGAAGGAGGTAGTTGCCCCCTCCAGGAATCTGGTTACGGGTTTCTTTATTTATTACAGGATTCTCACACGTTTTTTCGCAATGATTATCAGCGACTCAGCTGAATTGCATGTTTAACATCACTCAGGCCAATGTGAAATTCTATGATTTCGGCAGTCGCTATGTAGATATCTAAGATTTGAAAATGCCTGCCGGCCGCGGTGGTCTCGCGGTTCTAGGCGCGCAGTCCGGAACCGCGCGGCTGCTACGGTCACAGGTTCGAATCCTGCCTCGGGCATGGATGTGTGTGATGTCCTTAGGTTAGTTAGGTTTAAGTAGTTCTAAGTTCTAGGGGACTGATGACCACAGCTGTTAAGTCCCATAGTGCTCAGAGCCATTTGAACCATTTTTTTGAAAATGCCTCTTCCTAGAAGCGGAGGCTATTTCGGTGCTACTCTGAAGTCACGACAGATGTTAAATCTTACAAAACCATCCCCAAAACAATGTTCTCAATCTTTTCTTTCTCTCTTCCACTTACAGCCCTTTCCGAACGCCAGCTTCCGTGGGGCGCGGGTTCCGGTGCCAGTACCCGGAACAACACTTACACGTCAGTAGTAATGTGCCCGACATCCGTCCCACAAATTCCCTATGTGGCACAACGGAATCACAGTAGTTTACTGTTTTCTGTGAGCGAGGGAGCCCATTTATTAATCGCAGAATATACACTCCTGGAAATTGAAATAAGAACACCGTGAATTCATTGTCCCAGGAAGGGGAAACTTTATTGACACTTTCCTGGGGTCAGATACATCACATGATCACACTGACAGAACCACAGGCACATAGACACAGGCAACAGAGCATGCACAATGCCGGCACTAGTACAGTGTATATCCACCTTTCGCAGCAATGCAGGCTGCTATTCTCCCATGGAGACGATCGTAGAGATGCTGGATGTAGTCCTGTGGAACGGCTTGCCATGCCATTTCCACCTGGCGCCTCAGTTGGACCAGCGTTCGTGCTGGACGTGCAGACCGCGTGAGACGACGCTTCATCCAGTCCCAAACATGCTCAATGGGGGACAGATCCGGAGATCTTGCTGGCCAGGCTAGTTGACTTACACCTTCTAGAGCACGTTGGGTGACACGGGATACATGCGGACGTGCATTGTCCTGTTGGAACAGCAAGTTCCCTTGCCGGTCTAGGAATGGTAGAACGATGGGTTCGATGACGGTTTGGATGTACCGTGCACTATTCAGTGTCCCCTCGACGATCACCAGTGGTGTACGGCCAGTGTAGGAGATCGCTCCCCACACCATGATGCCGGGTGTTGGCCCTGTGTGCCTCGGTCGTATGCAGTCCTGATTGTGGCGCTCACCTGCACGGCGCCAAACACGCATACGACCATCATTGGCACCAAGGCAGAAGCGACTCTCATCGCTGAAGATGACACGTCTCCATTCGTCCCTCCATTCACGCCTGTCGCGACACCACTGGAGGCGGACTGCACGATGTTGGGGCGTGAGCGGAAGACGGCCTAACGGTGTGCGGGACCGTAGCCCAGCTTCATGGAGACGGTTGCGAATGGTCCTCGCCGATACCCCAGGAGCAACAGTGTCCCTAATTTGCTGGGAAGTGGCGTTGCGGTCCCCTACGGTACTGCGTAGGATCCTACGGTCTTGGTGTGCATCCGTGCGTCGCTGCGGTCCGGTCCCAGGTCGACGGGCACGTGCACCTTCCGCCGACCACTGGCGACAACATCGATGTACTGTGGAGACCTCACGCCCCACGTGTTGAGCAATTCGGCGGTACGTCCACCCGGCCTCCCGCATGCCCACTATACGCCCTCGCTGAAAGTCCGTCAACTGCACATACGGTTCACGTCCACGCTGTCGCGCCATGCTACCAGTGTTAAAGACTGCGATGGAGCTCCGTATGCCACGGCAAACTGGCTGACACTGACGGCGGCGGTGCACAAATGCTGCGCAGCTAGCGCCATTCGACGGCCAACACCGCGGTTCCTGGTGTGTCCGCTGTGCCGTGCGTGTGATCATTGCTTGTACAGCCCTCTCGCAGTGTCCGGAGCAAGTATGGTGGGTCTGACACACCGGTGTCAATGTGTTCTTTTTTCCATTTCCAGGAGTGTACATTTAAGAGCCAAAGAAACTGGTATACCTGCCTAATATCGTGTACGGTATTCGCGAGCACGCAGAAGTGCTGCAACACGACGTGGCGTGGACTCAACTAATGTCTGAAGTAGTACTGGAGGGAATGGACACAATGAATCTTGCAGGGCTGTCCGTAAATCCGTAAGAGTACGAGGGGGTGGAAACCTCTTCAGAACAGCGCGTTGTATGGCGTACCAGATACGCTCAATAATGTTCATGTGTGGGGAGTTTGGCGGCCAGCGCAACTCTTTAAACTAGGAAGAGTGTTTCTGGAGCCATACTACTGCAATTCAGGACGAGTGGGGTGTTGTATTGTCGTGCTGAAATTGCCCAAGTCTGTCGGTATGCACTATGGAAATGAGTGGATGCATGTGATCAGACAGGATGCTTCCGTAAGTATCACTTGTCAAAGTCGTATCTCTACTGTCAGGTGTCCCATATCACTCCAACTAAACACGCTCTACTCCATTACAGAGCTTCCACCAGATTGAACTGTCTCCTGCTGAGATGCAGGGTCCATGGATTCATGAGGTTGTCTCCATACCCGTACACGTCCATCTGCTTGATACATTTTGAAACGAGACTCGTGCAACTAGGCAACATGTTTCCAGTCATCAACACTCCAACGTCGGTGCTGACGAATGTAGGCGAGGGGCAAAGCTTTGTGTGGTGTAGTCATAAAGGGTGCAGAAGTGGGTCTTCGGCTCCGAAAGCCCATATCGATGATGTTTCGTCGAATGATTCGCACGCTGACACTTGTTGATGGCCCAGCAGTGAGATCTGTAGCAATTTGCGAAAGGTTGCACGTTTGTCGCGTCGAACGATTGTCTTTAGTCTTGATTGGTCCCGTTCTTGCAGGTTCTTTTTCCGGCCGTAGTGATACCGGAGTTCTGATGTTTTACTGGATGTATGATATTCACGGTACACCCATGTAATGGTCGTACGGGAAAATCGCCACTTCATCGATACCTCGGAGATGCTGTGTCCCATCGCTCGTGCGCCGACTATAACACCATGTTCAAATGCACTTAAATTTTGATAACCTGCCAGTGTAGCAGCAGTAACCGTCCAAACAACTGCGCCAGGCACTTGTTGTCTTATATAGGCGTTGCCGACCGCAGGGCCGTGTTCTACCTATTTGCATATCTCTGTATTTGAATACGCATATCTATACTAGTTTTTTGGCGCTTTAGTGTATACAAGGCGTTCAGTAAGTAATGCAACACATTTCTCTTCTCGGCCGGTTTCGTTTGGAAAAAATGCTAATTTTTTTCTGAGACACTGTGAAATATTGCCGCTTCAGCCCCTATAGTTTCGTGAATTTCCGATAGGTGCGTTAAAATGGTGTTTGTAACGAAAGTGCGTTCCAACCACAGAGCTGTCATTGAGCTTCTTTTGGCGAAAAACCAAAGAATAGTAGGTGTTCATGGGTTCGCCCAGAATGTCTAGGGAGACCTGGCAGTGAACAAAAGTAAGGTGACTCGTTAGGCGAGGCGTCTGTCATCACCGCAGCAAGGTCGACAAAAGTCTCCGATCTCCCGCGTGCCGCCAGCCGCTCACAGCTGTGACTGTTGCAGTGAAACTTGAGTTCTGGAGGCTGTGTTGATCTCGTACTGTAGGCATCGTTTAAAAGGGCACTGTTAGAAATACCACACCTGAAGAGGTGAATGGGGGATAAGAGGCTTTCTGAAAAAACGTCGCTGCTAAGGCAGTTTTGAAACTACACTACTGGCCATTAAAATTGCTACATCAAGAAGAAATGCAGAGGATAAACGGGTATTCACTGGACAAATATATTGTACTAGAACCGACATGTGATTTCACTTTAACACAATTTGAGTGCATAGATCCTGAGAAATCAGTACCCAGAACAACCACCTCTGGCCGTAGTAACGGACTTGATACGCCTGGGCATTGAGTCAATCAAAGCTTGGATGGCGTGTACAGGTACAGCTGACCATGCAGCTTCAACACGATACTACAGTTCATCAAGAGTAGTGACTGGCGTTTTATGACGAGCCAGTTGCTCGGCCACCATTGACCAGACGTTTTCAATTGATGAGAGGTCTGGAGAATGTGCTGGCCAGGGCAGCAGTCGAACATTTTCTGTATCCAGAAAGGCCCGTACAGGACCTGCAACATGCGGTCGTGCATTATCCTGCTGAAATGTAGGGTTTCGCAGGGATCGAATGAAGGGTAGAGCCACGGGTCGTAACACATCTGAAATGTAACGTCCACTGTTCAAAGTGCCGTCAATGCGAACAAGAGGTGTCCGAGACGTGTAACCAATGGCACCCCATACCATCACGCCGGGTGATACGCCCAGTATGGCGATGACGAATATACGCTTCCAATGTGCGTTCACCTCGATGTCGCCAAACACGGATGCGAGCATCATGATGCTGTAAACAGAACCTGGATTCATCCGAAAAATGACGTTTTGCCATTCGCGCACCCAGGTTCGTCGTTGAGTATACTATCGCAGGAGCTCCTGTCTGTGATGCAGCGTCAAGGGTAACCGTTATCATGGTCTCCGAGCTGATAGTCCATGCTGCTGCAAACGTCGTCGATCTGTTCGTGCACATGGTTGTTGTCTTGCAAACGTCCCCATCTGTTTACTCAGGGATCGAGACGTGGCTGCACGATCCGTTACAGCCATGCGGATAAGATGCGTGTGATCTCTACTGCTAGTGATACCAGTCCGTTGGGATCCAGTACGGCGTTCCGTATTACCCTCCTGAACCCACCGATTCCATATTCTGCTAACAGTCATTGGATCGCGATCAACGGGCAGCAATGTCGCGATACGATAAACCGCAATCGCGATAGGCTAGAATCGACCTTTATCAAAGCCGGAAACGTGATGGTACGCATTTCTCCTCCTTACACGAGGCATCACAACAACGTTTCACCAGGTAGCGCCGGTCAACTGCTGTTTGTGTATGAGAAATCGGTTGGTGACTTTCCTCATGTCAGCACGTTGTAAGTTTCGCCACCGGCACCAACCTTGTGTGAATGCTCCGAAAAGCTAATCATTTGTATATCACAGCATCTTCTTCCCGTCGGTTAAATTTCGCGTCTGTAGCATGTGATCTTCGTGGTGTAGCAATTTTAATGGCCAGTAGTGTAGAAGTACAAAAGTCGTAATTTTGTTTTACAACCAGAAATAAAAAGGAAGTTCAACGTTTTTGGAAATTCAGACATTAAGCGATAAAAAAGCAGGTGAAACATTCTTTTGAAAATAAATCATTATTTAGTAATTACTAAAGCATTTTTAAACCTACGCCTATGAAAGTTGGTATGTGACTTCTCGGGTAGAAATTAAAAAAAAAAAAGTGCTTCGGTGATTTTGTAAATTCTACGCTTAGTAGAATGAGACAAGAAATGAAAATATTTCAGTATGAAAGGAGTTTCAAAGCTAAACATATACAAGTTTGTATTTGCATTCTCTGTTAGAAATAAAAAGATAATTGCTCCCATGTTTTTGAAATTCCATCCCCATGGGAGTGGAATACGGGATAAAAGTTTTTTTGGAACTGTTTGATTAGGAATGCATTTTTATAGCTACTTCTTTGAAAATCTGTATTTGGCTTTTCTATTAGAAATAAAAAAATAGGTGTTTCAACCTTTTTGAAAGATGCCTCCTGAGGGCGTTAAATAGGGAATGAAAAGTATCAAGAAAATATTTCGGTACATTCAAACGTAAACTAAATCTATCGAAAGTGGCACTTTACTTCTTGGCTAGAAATAAAAAAGTATGTTTTATTGTATTAAAGTTGCTATGGAAATATCACTATGAGAACGCAAAACGCAAGAGTAACGAAAATTTTCTAGTCCAGCTACCAAAACAGCGTTTTTGTAGAAGGAAATTGGGAGAAGGTCACGCTTATAAGGCCTTAATTAGCGAGAAAAGCGTAGAAAGGGTCGTAAATTGTAAACAACGTAAAAATTCGATTAAAAAATAATAAAACAAAATCAATGCAGACCATACAGTCTACTCGAGTAAAGCAACATGTGCTAAGCTAGTACAACATACAGCCTCGAATTTTGCAGTAAAGTTGATCTGATTGCACAGTAAAGTGACACACTGAACAGCCTAGGACTGCCTTGGTTGAATCCTAGATTGCTGAAAATCCGTACCCCTGGCCAATTCGAGGCTGGGTTTTGGAGATTACCCACATTCATCTATTAGAATATTGCGTCTGGATTACACTTTCATGAATCAATTCACAATATGTGGCTTTTTAAACGCATTTAATTCAACTGCAGTTACGCCAGTCAGTTTAGAAATAGAAAGCATGGAAGTAATTCAATAAATCAATTAGAGAGATCAGATGTGGAGATTCGAAAGCAAACAAAGTGCTGTAAGCGTAAATGTTATCAAAATTGAATAAGTTATATTTTTAAAGTTTATTTTCTACGTCTCTTAGTAGAATTTGAGTGTGATATTTTCTGTTCGTTGTTTTTGTTGACATGCAACATGATTTTCTCTGTCACACTGAATTTTGATGTTTCAGACGTTTAATTTAAATGTAAACCCACCCATCCACCCCCCCCCCCCCCCAAATACGCACACATACACCACACACACACACACACACACACACACACACACACACACACACAAACAAACAAACAAACAAACAAACAAACACACACACAGAATAGAAGTGAGCAATCATAAGGTTTCAGTGTTATTTTTTTGGGCAGGTTAGGAACACTGGAGGTGAAAAAATAAGAAAAGAGAGACAGCATGTGAGCACACAGTTACGACAGGAGTCACTCGCAGCTCCCGTGAGAAAAGAGTGCAGTTAAAGCCAAACCAGTAGTGGTGTTCCGCGGCTTACGAAATATGAAAACTACGATACAAAAAGACTGTGACATGAAAATGTGTCAACATCTTATAAGGGAAATGCCAGTGCGACCTCCAGCCTATGACCAGGTGACAGTATAATGGACCACTCATCTTTTGCCACCTGGTGATAGTACCTGGAATAAATATTTCTTTATTTTCATATAGGTAATGAAGTTAATCCGTGAAGTGAGATTCCTCCACCAAAAGCGGAGGTTCGATTTTGCGAAAGAGGGTGATAGTTACAATTTGTTCTGGAAGTTAATCTCACAGAGAGCAAGGAATGCGCAGCGCATTTTTAAATATACCGTCAAACTTCCGAAACAAATCTCGTCCATCGTGAACCAAGATATAACTAATTTATGCAACGTTTACGCGGACTTCAAAATTACTTTTGTTGCATGTTTTATTGATCACTGAGGACAAGTTTCACAGTACCTGGCTTTATAATATGCTCGAAGCAGTTATTAATGATAAATACGAAATAGCGTTTGTTCTTAAGAGAGATGTGCGTAGCTAATACAAGTTAACTCCATAGCAAAGTGCCTTTTCTCAGTCTTCTTTTCATACGAAAATTTTCTCCTATGAAGATAGTAAGCAGCAAGGAACACTGTATGGAACCCTAAATTGCAGCAAATACCATCTATGGTTAGTAGATAACTAAATGGTAAATGAAAAATTTGTGGAAAACAAACGCACTGCTAGGCGAAATATAAATTTCGGCGGCCGGAAAAACTAAAAAATAGGATTTAAATTATTAATCTAAAAATTATGACGTGTAATATTGTCTTATCCCTATGCATCACATATAAAAATAAAACTTCATTCTTCCACATGAAATCAATGAAGACGCCTTAATTTACAGTGAATCACCAAAGAAACTGGTGTAGACATGTTTAGTTAAATACAGAGACATTTAAACAGGCAGAATACGGCGCTGCGGTCGGTAACGCCTATGTAACACAACGAGTGCCTGGCGCAGATGTTAGGACGGTTACTGCTGCTACAGTGGCAGGTTATCAAGATTTAAGTGCGTTTGAACATGCTGTTATAGTCGGCGCACGAGCGATGACACACAGCATGAAGTGGGGATTATTCCGTACGACCATTTCACGAGTGTAGCCTGAATATGATGAATCCGGCAAAACATCAAATCTCCGACATCGCTGTGGCCGGAAAAATATCCTGCAAGAACGGGACCAATGACGACTAAAGAGAATCGTTCAACCTAACAGAGGTGCAACCCTTCCGCAAATTTCTACAGATTTCAATGCTGGACCATCAGCAAGTGTCAGCTTGCGAACTATTCAACGAAACATCATCGATATGGGCTTTCGGAGCCGAAGGCCCACTTGTGTACCCTTGATGACTGCACGACACAAAGGTTTACGCCCCGTCTGGGACTATCAACACCGACATTGGACTGTTGATGACCGGCGACATGTTGCCTGGTTGGACGAGTCTCGTTTCAAATTATATCGAGAGGGTGGATGTGTACGGGTATGAAGACAACCTCATGAATCCATGGACTGTGCATGTCAGCAGGGGCTGGTCAGGCTGGTGGAGGCTCTGTAATGGTACGGGGTGTGTGCATTTTGGAGTGATGTGGAACCCCTGATACGTCTACATACGACTGCGACAGGTGAGATGTACGTAACCTTCATCCATTCATGTCCATTGTGTATTCAGCGAACTTGGGCAATTCCAACAGGACAATGCGACACACGTCCAGAACTGCTAAAGAGTGCCTCCAGGTCCAGTTTTCGAAGTTTAAACACTTCCGCTGGCCACCAAACTCCCCGGACATGAACATTATTGTGTATATCTATGATACGTTGCAACGCGCTGTTTAGAAGAGATCTCCACCTCCTAGTACTCATGCGGATTTCTGGACAGCCCTGCAGGATTCATGGTGTCCATTCCCTGCAGCACTACTTCAGACATTAGTCCAATCCTTGACATGTCGTGTTTCAGCTTTTCTGCGTGCTCGCGGGGGCCCTACACGATTTTAGGCAGGTGTACCAGTTTCTTTGGCTCTTCAGTATATAAGGAGAAATATGTATGCAACATAACAAACATAGACCAGTTGGCCCATGGAAATAATTCGCAGTCTTTTGGGATCACTTATCAGTAGGTAATACGATAAGGCAGAAATGAGTAATTGCAAGTATTTATTAATAAGACTTATTAACTGATAAGCAGTAGTAACAGACAGCCTCCTTGCTAAAGATCGATATCACCATATACAATATAGTTAATAGTAAAACTTATAAAAAGCAGGTACTGCATTGTCTTTGTCAGATTAATTTATGTTTTAAACATGCTGTATTAAAAAAAATCGTTCATAACAATGTTACGAATCGTTTATTTTTGGCTGTATGTGTCTTTAGCATAAACAAAAATATCATTGAAGGTATGAAGTCATGTATAAGCCACGTACAACTGTCCATTTGGAAAAAAAAGAAAAAAAAAACTTCTAGGAAGTTCAAAAGTCTGACTTTGGTCCTTATTTATGTTCTTAGCTAAGGCTTCTTGTATTGGTAACTGTTGTCTCATATTTAGAAAGGCATGGTTAGATTAGGAAGTGTGAGGTTAATGCGAGGCATGAGCACAGTTTTATCGTACTCAATGAATTTAGCAGTTATGATGTACACGCGTGAGTTACCACTAATCTTTCGCCATTAATTAATCCCTGATTAGCGGTAAGATTTATAATTAACATAATAATAGCCTTTTTCTTTAAAGGCTGTAATGAGGTGGTAAAACGGAAGGATTTAAAGATTTCAAGAATTCTACGTGGTACAACTGAACGTTGTATATTTCTTCAAGTTTCCTTTCCAGGTAACAAATTGGGAATGACATGTTCATTAGTTTTTGTACGTACAATAATTTTGGTTTGGACTCAGAACCATCACTGAACAGAAATGCGAAACGTTTTGTTCATCTATTTTTGTGGCACTGAACACAGTGGCAATAAAACTGTCGCCATTACAATAACAGTGGTCACGAATTTTTGTCACTTCATTGAAGTAATCTTTTTATTTTAAATCACCGCTACCCCACGTAAGTAACTGTTCAGTGAAGGCGGTATCACCATTTGCTCTCATACTCTGAGTAAACTTATGAATTTTAACTTGTGTCCATAAGGATGATCGTTCAACTGTAGTTTCGGCAGTGACTATTCTATTGGTGTGTCTAACGACTAGTAATACTCCACTGAAATCTCAACCAAACATAATTATTTTGCCTCCATAAGAGATGTCCCTTAAAAATCGATGGACAACGTTAAGCACATCTTTCGGAACCACTGAAATCTCGTCCCATATGATGAGACTATAGTCACGGAGAAGTGAATCCTTGGTGTGAGTTTGAATTGATGAGACCGATATGTTAAAGATTGGTACACGTAGTTTGAAAAACGAATGTGATGTGTGTCCCTCTGGTAGAAGATCAGCAGCAATGCCGACCTACGCAGCTGTTAAAAAGACATTATTTTCACCTCGCGAAATGTGACAAAAAGTTGATATAATTCCGTTTATTCCTGTAGAGTATTGGAGTTAAACACTTCGCTATGACGATTATCTTCAAGCTACGATAACCAGAAAAAGAAGCACATTATCTGTCTCCAGAGGGAAGAAACAGGTCAAAGGCGATTACAAGAGAATGAGAAATGTAAAAGTTTTACATAAAACATCGATTGGTAGCAATTCCTAGCAGAAACTACACAAAAAGAAATATTAAAAATATATGGTTTGGGCAGCTGGACGGCTGACGATACACAGTGGAGTCTTCATTTTACAACAAGATGGTGCGCACCACAGTTCCTTTCAGGCATCCATCATTACCTGAATGGCGAACTTGGACTGAACGTGTTTCCTGTCAGGAGTCTCCTCTTCTTCAGTGGCCGCCACAGTCATCTGTCCCCGGTCCATGTGTCTTCTTCTTAAGGGATTTTGTCAAAGCCCCTGTGTTGCTACCTGCATTGAAACTTGATTTTGGAGAGTTTCAAGCAAGGTTGCTTAGTGCAGTCTCTGACATAGCCGTTACGTGTTGGAGAGTGTACAGCAGGAGTTTCATCTACATCTACATGATTAATCTGCAATTCACAATTAATTGCCTGACAAAGGGTTCATCGAACCACCTTCAAGCTACTGTCCTACCGCTTCATTCTGAAACAACGCGCAGTAAAAAGGAACACTTAAATATTTCCGTGCGAGCTCTCATTTCTCTTACGTTATTATGATGATCATTTATTCTTATGTAAGTGGGCGCCAACAAAATATTTTAACATTGTGAGAAGAAATTAGGTGATTGAAATTTCATGAGGGGATCTTGCAGCAGTGAAAAACGCCTTTTTTCAATGTCTACCATCCCAATTCGTGTGTCATATTTGGCTCACTCTCACCCCTGTTACAGGATAATATAAAACGAGCTGCCCTTCTTTGCACTTTTCCGATATTTTCCGTCGGTATTATATGATGGCGGATGTCATTCTCCACAGAAATACTCCAGAAGAGTGCGGAGAAGCGTAGTATAGAAAGTTTAATTAGTAGACTGTTACGTTTTCAAAGTGTTCCGGCAGTAAATCGCAGTCTTTGATTTGCTATCTGTACTACATTATCTGCGTCATCGTTCCATTGAAAATAATTAGTAAATGTAGTCCCGAAGTATTTAGCTGAATTTACAGCCTTCAGATTTGCGTGATTTATCCTACATCCGAAAAATAGCGGATGCCTTTTAGTACTCACGACTTCACACTTTTCAGTATTTAAATTCAGTTGTCACTCTTTGCACCTCGCCAGTATCTTGTCTAAATCAATTTGCAATTCGTCTTAATCATCTGATGACTTTACAGGACGGTAGATAACAGCATAGTTTATTGTCAGTCTAAGAGGGCTGATCAGATTGTTCCCTAAACCGTTTTTGTAGATCAGCAACGGCAGAGTTCTTGTAACACTTCCTAGGAGAACGGCCATTACTACTTCTTCTTTACTTGATAACTTTCCGTCAGTGATTACGAACAGTGATCTTTCTGGCAGGAAATCACGAATCCACTCACTCAACTGATTCGATATTCCACAGGCACGCAATTTGATTAGAGGCCCCTTGTGATGAATGCTTTCAAAAGTCTTCTGGAGTCTAAAATTATGTAGTCAACTCGATATCCCAGTCGATAGTACTCATTATTTTATGAACAGGAACGATATTTTCTGAACATATGTTGGCTACTTGTCAGTTAACTATCGGACTGACGTTTGCCACGTCACAAACGAAGGAAAAAGTGAGACCTGTAATGTGAGTTTAGATTTTTCGCGGGATGATCCATTTGCTGATGTATTTCTGTTTTCGGTACATCTACTAAATTTCACGCAGTCGTCTGCTGGAACGCCAGACGTACTTACGATTATGGATAACATTTTATTAGTGAGTAGTTTTGGTCGGTGTATTCAGTTCTGCAGTTCTGCTCGTGGTGTGTTGTCCAAAGTTCAGAAAGTAGCGACTGCATTTTGTGCTACACGATGGATCCATTGCTGAAGCATTTCCGACGCAGGGCGCGTGGAGGAACCAGCGTAATGAGATACAGTGGCTCCTAATGAGGTTGCACTGATAGCCGCCCCTTCGAGTGCGTCTCGTTGTCTGCCACGAGGTTGCCGACCGCGTCTCTCAACAGGTGTCCCCGACCGGCTGTCAACAGGTGCCGCGTCTCTGCAGAGTCCACACCACGTACCCACCACCCAGATGGCCCACGGCAACCACGCCATGTGCTCAGAAGACGCAGGACACACCTTTCCGTTCGCTTCAAGTTATAACTCACAGCTTGTAACAAATGGTTCAAATGGCTCTGAGCACTATGGGACTTAACATCTGAGGTCATTAGTCCCCTAGAACTTAGAACTACTTAAACCTAACTAACCTAAGGACATTACACTCGTCAATGTCCGAGGCAGGATTCGAACCTGCGACCGTAGCAGTCGCGCGGTTCCGGACTGAAGCGCCTAGAACCGCTCGGCCATCGCGGCCGGCTTAGCTTGTAGCATTTCAGTTTCATGTTCCTGCAACAGTGATATCTTTCCAAGTACTGATACACTAAAGTCGGAGGCTGTTTATTTCTGCAGCGAGATTTGTGGACGCAATGATATGCTATTCAACAAATTCCCTGGTTCATTTCAAAGACGCTGGATGGCTTCCGAACAGACCACTCCTAAAAATCCGCCTGATATTTTAAAATTTTGAAAAAGTTATTGGTTTTAACGAATTCTTGTACCAAACTACACTTACTTTTTTAAATGTTTTAGTCAAACGTAACACAAAAATTATGTATCAGTTGCAAATGTCACCTTCCCCAATGAATGGCGTACTCAATATTCGCACGTTCAGGACCTCACATACACATTGTAAGTAGGCTGTTTAGATTTTTATGTTGGTAACGCCACGTAGCGCTCTGTATGAAAATCGCTGACTGTGCTGTGTGAAGGCTGTGGCTGGTTTGCATTGTTGGAATATTCGCTATTGTAGTGTTGGGCAGTTGGATGTGAAAAGAGCGTAGCGTTGCTCAGTTGGAGGTGAGCCGCCAGCAGTGGTGAATGTGGGAAGATAGATGGCAGAATTATGAGAGCGGACGATCTGGACGTGTGTCCATCAGAAAGAGTAAATTTGTAATACTGGATATCATGACATTTGAATATTATTAAGGTAAATAAATTGTTGTCCTCTATGAAAATCTTTCATTTGCTAACTATTCCTATCAGTAGTTAGTGCCTTCAGTAGTTAGAATCTTTTATTTAGCTGGCGGTATTGGCGCTCGCTGTATTGCAGTAGTTCGAGTAACGAAGATTTTTGTGAGGTAAGTGATTCATGAAAGGTATAGGTTATTGTTAGTCTGGGCTATTCTTTTGTAGGGATTTTTGAAAGTCAGATCGCGTTGCGCTAAAAATATTGTGTGTCAGTTTAGTGTCGATCAGAATAAGTAAAGGGCGAAATGTCTGAGTACGTTCAGTTCTGCTCAGCTGTTTGAAAAACAAATAACGTAAGAGGTTTACCAGCACAGTAATTAATTAATTTTCCTAAGGGGACGTTACAACATCAGTATCGCTTTGAAAGGTATACTGAGAGTAAAAGTTAACAACAACGAAAGAAATTTGCGTTTTTTAATTTTTTTAAGGTGCTCATTAAGTCGGTAGTACATGTTATTCAAAGTATGTTGATACTGCCAAGAGTGTGCTAAAAGGCGTTTTCAGAATCGGGGCCCTACTTACAGATCTGTGCCTCTATAAAAAGTATGTTGTTAACATAATTCAGTAACAAGAAATGTATTAAGCTTTTCTTACTTTTTTTAGGGTGGGAACGAAGTACCCCGCAACTCCTTGGTAACTATGTTACAGAAAATGCCTTTGTATTGCTACGGTTAACATTTTGAAGCAGGCAGGGTAAAATTACAAGCAGTTAATAATCATGGGAGGATGATACTGTCTAAAATATTTCCACAAATAACTGTAATCATTTTACAAAATTAAGAAAACGAAATCCGAGTCCATTACACAATTTCCACAGATGTTCCTTGTCGCAAGGAGCAATGGCTTTCAATGAACTACATTTATCTAATGAAATATCACTCACCTGCATTTAAGTGCTTTTTATTGTCAGAATGAGATTCTGGCTTTAGCCTTGTGTCAGGGAATAAAACAATTTATTTACATTCGTTTTGGAGTGTGTCATTACTGAATGTACTGCTGCAGAAACATCTACGCTACGGAAGACGATGCACATACAGAGTGATTCATCTAAGCTGGCCATCCTAGATACTAGGAGAATTACGGTAGGATAGTTCAACACAATTGCTGAACTCCTCGACGACAGAAATCAGCTCCTTTCTCACGGAGCCGTTTGGAACCGTTGTGTGAACATCATCTTCTGAAAATCTGCAGTTACTGCGAATCAGTTCCTCGACTTCCTGGACACTGTCGTTTGAGGTAGGTGCCGATGGTGTTCCTTTTTGATCAGCATATTTGGTCCACGTATCGCCAGAATTTTTCTGTGAATTTGTGTGCAGTTTAGACGTGATGTCAACGAGAATCATCCTGTCCCGCACAGTTCAGCTTAGGAGCACTTTTCCAGTTGCCCCGCCATTTCACCCTCACACTGTGATGCACCTGTTATGCTTACTGCACCAGAATCGTGTCTGCAGGAAATCCAGAAGATGCAGTCTTTCTGATAATTCGCCACTCTTGTTGCTCAATGATCTCAGCGTGGGGCGATGTTTTTAACTCAAGTCTGAAGTCACCTTGTTTGTGTTTTCTGAAAGGTTGAAAGTATCGTAATTCTGTTTTCACCCAAGTAAATTGTGAAAGTCCTCACTAAATGACTTACAGTCCCTTTTCATAGCTGCATTAATTCCACAGGTACCTGTATCAACTTGGCTTCTTTAAATGGAATTAAATTAATTTCTGCTGCTAGTACAGCATTCCTGAAAATCGGATTAGTAATTTCGGAGAAATTACAAAATTTAGAACTTAAGAATTCGATAACAGACTTCATCTTTGAGTCTACTCCAGAAAAAAAAGAACAGTGGCGTCAGTTGAAGTCAATTGGTGATTCCTTCACGTTCTGCGCAATGACAGAAAAGAGCTGGGTGACCGCTTTTACTAGAAACTAGCAAGGAATGAGCTCGCACCCGTACTCCTGGTAGCATATACATGTGCAGGTAATCTCTCACGTTCTCTTGCCTTGACTTATCGGCACTGAGAGTTACGGCGTTCAGACTCTTTGCTGTTTTCCATGTCGTGCACAATATTTCGAAACCCACCCACTGGTCTTCTTCAAGTGTCACGAGTTCTGTAATTATGTGTACTCCCTGCCTGAACTCCAACCAGTCTAGGCAACGAGTACATATAATAGCAAATCTTGCAGCACCTGAAGAAGAGGACTGGCTGCGTCGTTAAAATATTATGCAGAAAATGGAAACAACAACTCGGCCGAACACCCGAAAGTTCACTATTATACATTATGTACCAGAACTGTTTGAAATTATCACAGTTAAAAAAGGAAACAACATTTTGTCTAGAATAGAACGTCCATTTATTTCGTCATTGACTCTTGTTCAGTTAACGTCGTCTCTAGCCAACAAATTGTCTATGGAAGGACTTATTCTTAATATTGGAAAAATAAAGAGTAAATAGAAGAGAAGCACTTTCTCTATTAGGATTATTTGTATTTTCTTTCTTTTTTAAAGAATTCATAGAAATAATTTGGGATGGAGATTGAACAGTAATTTTTATTTGTAATTCAGGTTCTGGAGATTCTCTCTGTTCTGATAAAAATGATTCTGGAGTTGAAATAAAAGATATACATTCAAAAGCATGTAAAACTGTTGTAGAAACGATGGAATGTCGTGGTTTTGTGATTAAATATTGTAAGAGGTCCGAGCAGACGTAATTTCGATGTACTGCTCATGCGCTGCCTGCGATATGCAAGGTATAAGAGAATCTCTGACCAGAGAGCAGTGTTGACTGCAGTACGACCTGTGTAGCTGTAGCAATAAGTTGTTGCTAGTCTGCAGTCTGCTCTAGTCTGGTGTATCGTGTTGTCTGGGCCGGTCGCGATGCAGCGATGCCGGAGCCTGAGTATTATTGTATAAGGTGAAAAGCAGCCTCGCACATATGTAGTAATGTCATCTCAAGTCCCATGTAAATGTTTTAAAAATCTCGTAATAATAATCTTTCTCATAAAAAGTAACTTTTAACAACCATTCATTTCAATTTAAAGAATTTACTAATTTCTCCCATCCATGATCATCCCGATTGTTGCAAAAGAAAAATCAGTTGCTTCCTTTCATAAATGACAAATCTATCGGCCAGCATTGCACAGGACTGTGCCAGAAAACATTATTTTAAGAGCAGATATATATGCGTTATCCGGCGACTTCATCGAGGTAACAATTTTTCTCTTTTTTATTCAGAATGATCTTTCAGGGCCATGACGCAGCACTGCTGACGTCCAAAATTTACCAGGTTAAATTCACAGTCAATTATTGAAAAGTTATAAGTGAGTGACAATTTAACTGAGAGGTTAGTTACATTGTATTATTACCAGGTTACTGAATTTATTTTTTTGTTGGGACGTTACAAAACAGTCAGTTATTGAAAAGTTATAAGTGAGTGACAATTTAACTGAGAGGTTAGTTACATTGTATTATTACCAGGTTACTGAATTTATTTTTTTGTTGGGACGTTACAATAAATGAGAAAAGAATATTGTGGGTAGATTAGATGTGAAAGAAATTTTGTGGGGAGGTTACACTTGACGTCAATATTATTTATGTTGGTATTATCTGTGGGGAGGTTACACTTGGCGACAACCGGCCAGGATCGTATTTTCTTTGTGAATTTCTGAGAAGTAGTCATATATCTGCTCTTATTTACTGAAATGTAGTTTGCATCAGGCTCAACGCATTTACTAATTTGTCACTCTTTCTTTCACAGATCATCGGCAATTTATTGCTCTTTGTTGTAATTGTGTTTGTTCCATTTTTGCTTTGTCTTTGTTTCATTTTGTGCTTAATTTTGATTTGTGAGAAATGCCTCGAAAATCTGTTAACAGTACATCGCGATGTGCAATGAGTGAAATAGCCGACTCGAATAATTTGACCGATAACACTTGCGACACTCAGTGTAGTAATGATAATCCCCTAATTACAGATAATCAGTGCCTGCCGATCACTAGTATTGAGTCAAATCCTAATGATGGGCAAATAAATTCAATTATGTCCACAGTAAATTTAACAATTGATGACGCGGCACGTTCCGATACAATGAACGCTGCCCAGTTTGACACACCCGATTTGCAAAATTTGAATTGTGAACAGATAAATTTTTCTCACCAAGATGAACAATGTAGTCAAAATACGTCAGATTTATTTGATTCCGAGGTAGTGACCCACAGTGCACAACCAATTGGCGAACCTTTTCAAGAATCAGAGAATGACCAAATGGTTACACAAAACATGACAATTGCAGGTACGCCATCAAACAGCACAGAGAATAGAGTAGGTAATTTTGGCATGGATCAAGTTGTAGCATTATTACTACAATTCAAGAAAGAACAAGACGACAGTTTCAAACAACTTAACGAAAAACAAGATAACAATTCCAAACAGCTTAGTGAACAGATTACAGCCGTTGCCGCGCAATGTCATGATACTAAAGAACGATTACGTGAGGAAATTAAGGCTTGTGCTAGGAACAATAGTGAAGAAATTAGATCTGTCGCACAAGAATTAAGTAATACACATGCAGCCACAACTAAATTACTTATAGAGGAAATTAGTGCAGTCGCTAAACAATGCTCTGAAAACGCAACACAGTTACGCGACGAGTTTAAATTAATGTCAGCAGAACTTTCACGCACGCTGGATGCGAAAGTAGACGCGATATTTGACCAACAGAACAGCCAAATTGACGAACGTTTTGATCACCACCTACACAACAGTGAAACGCATTACAGTAAATTTATACAGGAACAGAATAAAGTAAAGCAACAAGTCATGGAAAAAATTACTGCACAAAGACAGGAAGATAAGCGTAAATTGTTTACGAAAGCAAAAACATACGTAGACAACAATATTGCTACAGTATCAGACGAAATTAATACTATCAAACAGTTGAACACCGAATTGCATGATGAAATCTCCGATCTTAAAACAAAAACAGACACACACACATTAGACTTTCAGACAACGACCAACAGACATGAAAAGTTGGAACTAATACAGGATCCCGATGCCATCAAAGCAGATGTTAAGAAATTGAACAAAACCACACGTAAAATACAAAAACAAATTAATGCTTGTGACACTAAAAACGACGATCACGTAAAAGCACTGACTGAAAAATATGATGAGTTGGCCAGTCGTATTGACGTTATCGAAAGTAATAATGACACCAAATCAGACGATACGTCACTTGTTTCGTTTAATCAAACACCCGAATTCCAAAATTTACAGCAGACGATCAGTGAGATAGGTTCGTCCAGTAATACGTTACGTAGAAAATTGTCATCTTTACAGCAAGAAGTGACGGAGATGAAAAATATTTCAGCCTTTAACACATCACAGCATACGCCACTTTCCGAACATTTGCCAGACTCACACAGCTAGTATAACTTAGGTAATTTACAGAGAGTACGTGAGTTAGATTCCGAACAGTCACAGACAAATTGATTCTCATACAATCGTGAACCAGTTCACACATTCAGAGACGATAACGTTGATTATAAGCAATTTATATCCGTAAAATAATCTAAGGTATTTAAAAATGACAGAACACAAATACATCCTTTGGACTGGATACGACAATTTGCTTTTGTATTTTCATCAGCTTGGCCTGTAACGCAGAAACTAGAATTGTGTTGGATACAACAACTTGCTTTTGAATTTTCACCAGCATTGCCTGTAACGCAGAAACTAAAATTTATTTGTAGCGCGTAATTGACCTCAAGGGATTCAATACGCTTTGATGAATATGTGCCGTAGCGTGCACAGGGCCCCGAGCCATAGTAGTGCTATTTCATCTTTAGTTTTCTGCACTGCTGCCTTCTCTTCTACTATCCTTTATATCTATCAAAACAGTTCTTCAACTATCGATCTATCTAGGATTAAGGATGAGTAAAGAAAACCTGATACGACAAGTTTTACCGAAAATGACAGTTTTCTTTAGTCACTCCCGAAATGACAACTGACAGCGTAATTTTAATGAAAGAAGTGTAATCACCAGTATGTACAAAAATTGCAGCTATCGCAGACGCATTTTTGGCAACAATAGAGGGTTTTCCCGCAACAGCATCAAAGCCAGCCTGTTAGCATACCTAACCAACAATGTAGTCTGCAAGGTCAAGCAAACTTTAATGTTTCGCCGCCTACACGTATAGCGTCGACTCCGCCAAATAGTAACGCACAGCAACAAGGAAATAACTATGTACAGAAAACACATAATTTTAATTCGTACCGCAACGCGCCGTATAGTAATGACTATCATGACAGACGTAAAAATAATGAGCACAATTTTCAGCGTAACAGTCGGTCTTACCAGAAACAGAATCATCCGCAACAACAGATTATCATGATTGAACCAGACAGTCGGCATCATCCCGAACGTAATACGTCAGGACGTAATAACAGAACAGTACAAATAGTCGAGATGCCACAGCATCCTCCCGCAAATAATAGCACGCCAGAAAGAATTTGACTAGATACAGTAGAGGTTGCATCTTCCACCAAATTTTGGCACACACAATCTTGTTCGCGAAAATGTTATTACTTTTGACGACATCCGAGACACACTTTTGCATGAAAAACCAGTTATTCAAAAAACCATTTCCCACCCTGTCATTGAAGTAAAGATTGGATCATCCAAATTTTCAGCAGTAATCGATTCAGGATCACCTATGTCAGTTATAAATGAGGAAACTTTCAAAGAATGTAACAAAGAGAATACCTATCCTACGTTACCATTAGGCAAAACTAAAATAAAAGGAGCAGTATCTAGTAAAGGAGTAGATGTAAAGTTACAGACACACTTATCATTTTGTATTGCAGGTCATACGTTCCACTCAAATTTTTGGATTGTTCCCTTATTGACAACAGACGTTATTTTAGGTACGAATTTTCTGGTACAACACGACGCAATTATTGACTTTAAAAATTCCTATTTAATGTTAAAGGATGAAAATGTACAACTGGCTTTAGAATTTCAGCACTCTTTATCTGCAGAAAAACAAACAATTAATCGTACAGAGGTCATTTCCGCATCACGTAACATAGACTGTCATTCCACAATGTTCACAGATACGTACGTATACAACTGTAATACTCCAGACTAAGCCGACTATGACGTTATGCAAATGATTTCTGATAAAGTTAAACAGAGCAGTGCAAATACAGACGACGAACGCACGCAACTACGCAAAATTCTTTTACAGCAAGCTCCATTTCTTGACAACGTCCCTGGTACTATGTCCGGTTTTATGTATAAATTTCAAGTTAAACAGCACGACACATTTAAAGCCAAACATTATCCCATTCCTTATATTCACAGAGATCAAGTTAAGAAAGAATTGCAAGCTATGCTTGACCAAGGAATTATTGAACCGGCTGTTAGTCCGTACATAAACCCGCTTCATATTGTTAAGAAAAAAGATGGTTCACTTCGGCTCGTACTTGATTCGCGTCACATCAACGACATTATTATTAATGAAATAGATCGCCCACAGACACTAGAAGAACTTCTACAGAAATTTCATGGTACTGCTATTTATTCCACGTTAGATTTGAAATCGGGATTTTGGCAAATTCAGCTCCATCCGAACTGCAGAAAGTACACGGCTTTCCTCTGTTTTGGTGATTGTTACCAGTTTTGCAAATTACCGTTCGGTTTAACAATTTCTTCAGCAGCATTTATTCGCGGTTTGAATACTATACTTCCGACAGAACTAAAAGACAGAATCACAACGTATGTAGACGACATTCTTATTGCAGAAGCTAACTGGTCTGAACACAATCTGATTCTTGAACAACTGTTACAAACTTTTCGTGCACAAGGACTCACAGTTAATCTTAACAAATCGCACTTTGGCAAAACTTCTATAAAATTTCTTGGACATGTAATATCAGCAGAAGACATTGCGCCTGACCCGGAAAATCTTCAAGCTTTACGTTACATTACTGTTACTACGACGTAGAAACAATTACGCAGCTTTCTGGGATTAATTAACTTTTTCCGTAAATTAATTCATTACCCTGCTTTAGACACCCCTAGATTATGTCAATTGACAGGTAAAAACACTATTTGGTCGTGGGATAGCCAAACACAGTGTGAATTCGTTAATCTGAAACATGCTTTGTTGAACGCACCTCTTTTATCACACTATCTTTATCTTACTAGAAATTTTTCCATTGCCACCGACAGTTCTAACACAGCTTTAGGCGTACACATTTTTCAGGAAATTGAAGAAGACGGTAATACAGTAATTAAAAATATCGCCTTTGCGAATCGCATTCTGTCACCTGCTGAACGCAATTATTATGTTACAGAACTTGAAACATTATGTGTTCTATGGGCATTTACGAGATTTCGGCATTTTCTTTATGGAAGACATACGACAGTTTACACAGATCATAGAGCGATACAGTTTTTACTTTGAGCAAAATTTACACATGACAGGTTAAGCAGATGGAAACTTTATTTACAGGACTTTAATTTTACAATTGTTCACATTCCCGGTACACAAAATATTGTAGCAGACGCACTATCCCGTTCTCTCAGCAACAATCAGCAAGACATCGCAGCCAACTTCTGCCAAACAAATTCTTGCGTCATGTATATTCAACAAGTTGCATTCGAAAATTTTATTTCGGCGTCATTACGAGATATAGCACAAGAGCAGAGTAAAAACAACGTATGGAAAGAAATTAAACACTTTTGGCGAGATACGAATAATGTTACCATCAGAAACCATTACACTGTACGCAATAACATTCTGTTTCGCCGCTCTCACCCTGACAGCAACAACTGGTTACTATGCATTCCTGACGAACTTGTTAACAAATTAATTTGGTATACTCATTTAAGTTACGCACATTACGGAGCCAGAAAATGTTTTCTTATACTGAGACAGAACTGTTATTTTGCCAACATGGAGAAACGTATACGACGAGTTTTAGCGTCATGTAAAATCTGCCAGAAAGCTAAGTCAGACACGACTTCACATATTCCTCCGTTACATCCCATTGTACCTATTAAATTGATACACATGTCCGCTGTAGACATTTTTGGTCGGATTCCCAGAACTAATAGAGGTTTTTGCTACATCTTTGTCGCTGTTGAACTCACTTCAAAATTTGTAACCTTCACTCCGTTACGCAAAGCTACTGCTAAATCGATTTCGAATGCATTTGTACAACATTTTTTATTTCATGTAGGGCATGTATTGAAAGTAATTTCTGCGAATGGACCACAGTTTCGATCTGCTATAGGGACACGTATGTTACGAGCAAGAAACATTTCTCCGATCTATATATCCAGGTACCACGCTTCTTCGAACCCTTGTGAATGTCTAATGAAAGAAATTGGTAAACTATGTAGAATATACTGCCATAAAAAACATATTGATTGGGACATACTCATATTCTCATTCCAGGATGTAATTAACTCCATACCAAATGGATCTACTATGCTATCTCCGACTGTTATACTGAAAACGTTGAACCACATAACAAAATTAAAGAATTAGGATCCTTTTCTGCCTCTCGTCGACTACGACACCACGAAATAATTGACATTGCACTCAACAACATCAAACGTGCCGCAGGGCGCCGAAGAAGACAGCAAAAACAGGTTTGTACACGCTGTGACTTTCACATTGGACAGAAGATATTAGTACGTACACACTATTTATCCAGCAGAGGAAAGAGTAGATGCAGTAAATTTGAGCTTCTATACGCAGGTCCACATCGAATTCGCAGCATTCCTCACCCCAATGTAGTACACGTTGAGACTTTGAGAACCAGAAAAAGCAAGGGCAATCACCATGTCTCCAGTATTATAACCTTTAATGAATGAACATATTTTATGATTTATCACACTGTAATGCCATTTCCTGATTTTTATATGACCACTTATGCAATTATATTTATATGAACACTTACTGATGATTGTCATATTTTTTCTTGGCAAGTGCCCGGCAAGGTAAGGTTAGCAGGTCGCTTTTCTTGTCGTTACACATCAGACCGTGCACATTTCTCCAGATAAACTTACATATTTTATGACCAATTATGCAATTCTATCTATGTGATTACTTACTGATGATTATCATATTTTTTCTTGGCAAGTGCCCGGCAAGGTAAGGTTAGCAGGTCGCTTTTCTTGTCGTTATATATCAGACCGTGCACATTTTCCATTTTTCGTGTATGTATGATTGTTTTCCTGTTTTGTTTGTATGCACTACGTAATCTTTAAGATATAACAAACACCAGTTGACTTTGACATTTTGCCTCATGAAATCTCAACATCGTGACTATTCTAGAGTTTTTGCCACTACGTTATGATACTGTGTGTACATTTTTTGCACTTGAAAAATGTGTGTGTTTTTGACAATACGTTTTCTGTCATGCTATGCTGTATGCTTAATTATATCACTAGAAACAAGTTTTTATTTAATGAGTATGTGATTGAAATGCAAGATATTAATCCTTATTCACCATTTTCAGAAAGCAATAACGTTTAAAAGAAATAAATTAAACAAACCACAGTGGATTACTATGAAATGGGAATTTCACCTTCGGAATGAACGAAAGAAAATGCAATCCATGTCATGAAGAGTAAATGGATCAGAATTAACAAGCAGTAACAAGAATATACCATACACATCGTATGGTAGCAGTCTTAACTAATTATTTTTCTTTCAGAATACGAGGCGATTGATGCAGGCTGTGATACAGAACTACACATCTTAGTTTTAGTGATGGAATATGCTAGAAATAAGAAACTCTATACTATGAATAGTTGTATGAAGTAAATGATAATATGAATAATGAATAATGAAGTGTCTTTTTTGCAGATGATAATAAATGATGATGAATAATTATATGAAGAATATGCTAATATGAATAATGAAGTTTTTCTTTGCAGATGATGATAGTAATGAAGTTACGGTAATATGAATAATGAAGTTTTTCTTTGCAGATGATGATAATGATGAAGTGTATATATTTACTATTAGTTAAGAAATGCTATGTAGTTATTTAAGTATTTGTTGCAGTTCGTTTTGACAGTATGTCTTATGTCGCATGATATAATGGCTGAATGTTTTGGAAGGGACAGCTAGAGTACATACATATTGGGTACACGTTTCATTACCTGTTAATTCGAAGTTCACTACTTTTCAGCATAATATGCGTTTCTTCTTTCAGCTCAATAATCCATTTTGTATTTTTTCTAGGAGAAGCTATTCATGAAATTAATGTGCTATAAGCAGTTAGTCATTAAACCTGTCCTAGTACTTGCATTTTTTTTAGCCATTTGTGTGTGTCATTCATGAATGTGATCACATATACTCTACTTGTTTCATAACCTTGCTACAGCTGACTCATGACGAATGATGTTACTAATCCCTACATCCAGCAATAAGTCAAAAGCAAATATTTTCATGCCCCAGCAATTAATTATCGATCCCATCGCAATGCATTGCTACCACTAAAAAAAAAAAAATTTTTTTTTAACCAGTCCCAGCTATTACCAGTATACAACCAAATAATGCTACTAGTTTAAGATGTATTTCTAGTTCTAAATATAATGCAGATTTCTCAGATGTATTGAATCCATTGTATCTATGTATTATTGGGCCACAGACCTTGAGTAATAGTTACAGTGTGTTACATTTTAAATATGTCCTATGTCACTTGAATGATGAGTTATGAGTAATACTGAATAATGTTGTGTAATAATGCATAAATGCTATGCCAATAATTTCTGTAAATAATATTTTTGTTATACTCTATAAATGCTATACCATTAATTAACTCTTGTTTTGAATGATGACTTCTGAACAATGCATAAAAATGGTTTACTGGCCAATGAGTGCCAGTGATTACTATAATTAGATGAATTATGTAAATGCTGTGCCATTAATTAACTCTTGTTTTTAATTATAACTTCTGAACAATGCATAAAAATGATTTGTAACTGGCCAATGAGTGCCAATGATTATTATAATTAGATGAATTATGTAAATGCTATGCCATTAATTAACTCTTGCTTTGAATGACCACTTCTGAATAATGCATTAAAATGGTTTGTAACTGGCCAATGAGTGCCAATATTTACTGTAATTAGATGACTTATGAATAATGTTCTGTAATACTCCATACATAGTACAGAAATGTTTAGTAACTAGGCAATGAGTGCCAACAATTACTCAAATCGGTTGATAGACTAATGTAATTCTCAATGATGACTAGCATAAGACTTAATGTCCTTCACCTTCTGACCTAATTACCAGAAATTACTGCAATATCCGTTTGTCCTGTCCATCCTCATGATCATGGAGCACTATATTTGGATTTTGTACTAATTCTACGTTGGTGAAAGAGTATGGATTCTACAAGAATGTGGTGTTGACACATCATGCTGTCCACCACCTTGATCGATGGAGATGTTATTATGGTCCTACTGTTTGGTGTACCTAATGTACTACCAAAATGATAACATTGAACATTAATTCAACATTTCAGTGTCTTGGCTACACTGATTAATACTTCAGGGAAGAGAACTTCAGATTGTCTCACTTGGTGTTGTGCTTCTGTAGAAAGGTATGGACTTTCAGTCCAGCTACATGCAACCTACTGTGCTACAACCATGATGAGATCCTTCCCTTTCCTTTCCTAGTTCTTGTAAAATGGTAAAAAATATATACAGTGTGTGTGCACTTTATGTCATTTGTTAATATGTTTTGTACTCATTGCGTATACATTTTGTCATTGCTTGGTTTGTTCTGTACTCAGTGCATGTGCACTCTATTTCATTTCATGTTCTGCACTTGTATATATATATAAGTATATACTCTGTGACTGTAAACTTAGTTAATTAAGTAGATTATAGAAAAATTTGTTGCTCATGGCAAGTCCAATTGACTCACCATCGCTGCCAAATTTTTGCCCCCCAGTGGAGGGTTATGTAAGAGGTCCGAGCAGACGTAATTTCGATGTATTGCTCATGCGCTGCCTGTGATATGCAAGGTATAAGAGAATCTCTGACCAGAGAGCAGTGTTGACTGCAGTACGAACTGTGTGGCTGTAGCAGTAAGTTGTTGCTAGTCTGCGGTCTGCTCTGGTCTGGTCTGGTGTATCGCGTTGTCTGGGCCGGTCGCGATGCAGCGATGCCGGAGCCCGAGTATTATTGTGTAAGGTAAAAAGCAGCCTCGCACATATGTAGTAATGTCATCTCAAGTCCCATGTAAATGTTTTAAAAATCTCGTAATAATAATCTTTCTCATAAAAAGTAACTTTTAACAACCATTCATTTCAATTTAAAGAATTTACTAATTTCTCCCATCCATGATCATCCCGATTGTTGCAAAAGAAAAATCAGTTGCTTCCTTTCATAAATGACAAATCTATCGGCCAGCATTGCACAGGGCTGTGCCAGAAAACATTATTTTAAGAGCAGATATATATGCGTTATCCGGCGACTTCGTCGAGGTAATAATTTTTCTCTTTTTTATTCAGAATGATCTTTCAGGGCCATGACGCAGCACTGCTGACGTCCAAAATTTACCAGGTTAAATTCACAGTCAATTATTGAAAAGTTATAAGTGAGTGACAATTTAATCGAGAGGTTAGTTACATTGTATTATTACCAGGTTACTGAATTTATTTTTTTGTTGGGACGTTACAATAAATGAGAAAAGAATATTGTGGGTAGATTAGATGTGAAAGAAATTTTGTGTGGAGGTTACACTTGACGTGAATATTATTTATGTTGGTATTTTCTGTGGGGAGGTTACAATATGAACCTGAATATTGGCTTGGACTAGAATAAGACAAGCTAAAAATCCGAAAATTCACATATCTTTCTCTGAACCATAAACCATAGAGATTGGAGGATTAAATGTAAAGTGTACTTTTGAACTAGATATCACTAATTATTATAATTCTGCAGTATCTGATATGCCTTCTGCCGAAATATTTACAAAGGCACAGATGGTGTTTAGAAAGGATAGATTGCATGCAACCGCTGTTGGCGTGTTTGTCGCTGTTAGTAGTAGTATATCCTGTAGTGAAGTAGAAGTGGAAAGTTCCTGTGAATTATTATGGGTGGAGGTTACACTCAACAACCGAGCTAGGTTAATAATTGGCTCCTTTTACCGACCTCCCGACTCAGCAGAATTAGTGGCAGAACAACTGAGAGAAAATCTGGAATACATTTCACATAAATTTTCTCAGCATGTTATAGTCTTAGGTGGAGATTTCAATTTACCAGATATAGACTGGGACACTCAGATGTTTAGGATGGGTGGTAGGGACAGAGCATCAAGTGACATTATACTGAGTGCACTATCCGAAAATTACGTCGAGCAATTAAACAGAGAACCGACTCGTGGAGATAACATCTTGCACCTACTGATAACAAACAGACCCGAACTTTTCGACTCTGTAAGCGCAGAACAGGGAATCAGTGATCATAAGGCCGTTGCAGCATCCCTAAATATGGAAGTAAATAGGATAATAAATAAAGGGAGGAAGGTTTATCTGTTTAGCAAGAGTAATAGGAGGCAGATTTCAGACTACCTAACAGATCAAAACGAAAATTTCTGTTCCGACACTGACAATGTTGAGTGTTTATGGAAAAAGTTCAAGGCAATCGTAAAATGCGTTTTAGACAGGTACGTGCCGAGTAAAATTGTGAGGGAAACTACAGCGAAAGCAAAGAGAGCTACACTGCAAGTTTAAACGCAGCCAAAACCTCTCAGACAAACAGAAGCTAAACGATGTCAAAGTTAGCGTAAGAAGGGCTATGCGTGAAGCGTTCAGTGGATTCGAAAGTAAAATTCTATGTACCGACTTGACAGAAAATCCTAGGAAGTTCTGGTCTTATGTTAAATCAGTAAGTGGCTCGAAACATCATATCCAGACACTCTGGGATGATGATGGCATTGAAACAGAGGATAACACGCGCAAACCTGAAATACTAAACACCTTTTTCCAAAGCTCTTTCACAGAGGAAGACCGCGCTGCAGTTCCTTCTCTAAATCCTCGCACGAACGAAAAAATGGCTGACATCGAATTAAGTGTCTAAGGAATAGGAAAGCAACTGAAACCACTCAACAGAGCTAAGTCCACTGGACCTGACAGGATAGCAATTCGATTCTACACAGAGTACGCGAAAGAATTTACCCCCCTTCTAACAGACGGGTACCGCAAGTCTCTAGAGGAACGGAGGGTTCCAAATGATTGGAAAAGAGCACAGGTGGTTCCAGTCTTCAAGAAGGGTCTTCGAGCAGATGCGCAAAACTATAGACCTATATCTCTGACATCGATCTGTTGTAGAATTTTAGAACATGTTTTTTGCTCGCGTATCATGTCATTTCTGGAAACCCAGAATCTACTGTGTAGGAATCAACATGGATTCCGGAAACAGCGATCGTGTGAGACGTGGCTCGCTTTATTTGTTCATGAGACCCAGAAAATATTAGATACAGGCTTCCATGTAGATGCCATTTTCCTTGACTTCCGGAAGGCATTCGATATAGTTCTGCACTGTCGCCTGATAAACAAAGTAAGAGCCTACGGAATATCAGACCAGCTGTGTGGCTGGGTTGAAGATTTTTTAGCAAACAGAACACAGCATGTGGTTCTCAATGGAGAGACGTCTACAGACGTTAAAGTAACCTCTGCCGTGCCACAGGGGAGTGTTATGGGACCATTGCTTTTCACAATATATATAAATAAACTAGTAGATAGTGTCGGAAGTTTCATGCAGCTTTTCGCGGATGGTGCTGTAATATACAGAGAAGGTGCAGCATTAAAAAATTGCAGCGAAATGCAGGAAGATCTGCAGCGGATAGGCACTTGGTGCAGGGAGTGGCAACGACCCTTAACATAGACAAATGTAATGTAATGCGAATACATAGAACGTAGGATCCTTTATTGTATGATTATATGATAGCGGAAGAAACACTGGTAGCAGTTACTTGTGTAAAATATCTAGGAGTATGCGTGCGGAACTATTTGAATTGGAATGATCATATAAAATTAATTGTTGGTAAGGTGGGTGCCACGTTGAGATTCATTGGGAGAGTCCTGAGAAAATGTAGTCCATCAACAAAGGAGGTGGCTTACAAAACACTCGTTCGACCTATACTTGAGTATTGCTCATCAGTGTGGGATCTGTACCAGGTCGGGTTGACAGATGAGATACAGATGATCCAAAGAAGAGCGGCGCGTTTCGTCACAGGGTTATTTGGTAAGGGTGATAGCGTTACGGAGATGTTTAGCAAACTCTAGTGGCAGACTCTGCAAGAGAGGCGCTCTGCATCGCGGTGTAGCTTGCTGTCCAGGTTTCGAGAGGGTGCGTTTCTTGATGAGATATCGAATATATTGCTACCCCCTACTTTTACCTCCCGAGGAGATCTCGAATGTAAAATTAGAGAGATTCGAGGGCGCACGGAGGCTTTCCGGCAGTCGTTCTTCCCGCTAACCATACGCGACTTGAACAGGAAAGGGAGGTAATGACAGTAGCACATAAAGTGCCCTCCGCCACACACCGTTGGATGGCTCGCGGAGTATAAATGTAGATGTACATTTGTTGTTGCTCAAATAAACTGAAAAGAATTAGCTAATTGATTCTTCTTTATTCGATCATGTTAATTTACAAAATATCTATATGCAGAATGGAAGAAATGAAGTTTTTCCCCAATAATTATAGAATCTTGATCCACCAAATAAGTTTTTAAAATATTTTGACACTTTTCGAGATTTCAAAAGAGGAACACAATTAAATGACGATGTTAATGTAAATCCATTCAATTTTATAGAAAATTATCAAATCTGTGTTATAAATATAACATGAAAAATGAAAGTTTTAACAACACGAAAGATGACAATGAACTTATGTGCTACTTCTAAAGATAAAATTTCAACTTACACACGTGTATATGTAATTATCTATGGCAGGGATTCCCAACAAAATTTTCTCGAGGACCCCCTCATCACCTCATCGAGCATGGTTGGTACCTTGCCATATCACAGTATCAAGTACCTAAAAAGCCACATTAAGAATCTTTTTATAGTTTTCTATTTTTGGCACTTAGAAAAAACATTGACATATTCATTATTGAAAAAATATTGAGCTTAAAACTTTTTGAATTTAGCCATCATTGTTATTGTTAAAGTTTTGGTAATTGCTCATAATCTTTGTCTTCAAATCTGGGTGTTTAGTATAACAAACTCCTTAAAAAAATAAAAATTGAATATGAACTGAAAAGACAGGAAAAAATTAACGCTGAGTGTATTGGTCTCTCAAGTGTACTGCACTTGAGATTGCATTGAGTAGACATATGTGAAACGTAAGAAATCAGTAATTTCATCCAAGGTATTACTTATTTGAAAAAATACAGTTACCACAGAGAACTCCATCAGTATACAATAAGTTTTAATTTTCAGTTCTTAATGAGTTCTGATCTTTGAGTCCATTATTTGTGAAATATTAGGTTCCAAACTTGAAAATTTCACTCTGAAATCCGACCGCATGTCGAGCCGATTCCTATATTTGTTCTTCATGAAACACATGGAAGAAAATGCTTGCTCACACCGATATGTGGTTGCAAGTGGAAAGATCTTTTTCATTGCTTTATCTCCTAGTTTCTTGCAGTCCTTACGTGCTGATGCCTAGAAGTCAGTAATTTTATCACCAATGAAAATGTTTATCATAGTACCACAGCTGGACAGATCGACAAGTTGATCTTGCTCTTCTTCAATGAGGCCTTGGATTTGGTCTATTTCTTCACAGCTGATGGGATTTCGAATACATCTGTCGTCAGGGTCAGGTTCAGGGAAATTCTGTCTAAAAGTGGTGGCTAGGCTGCGTAGATGCTCGGCTACATTGATCTTGATCTGGTCAGCCAAACTCTCCTCTGATGACTCCAAGAATTGTTTTAAAGTAGAAGGGTTGTTAGTGACTCGTTTTCTATCCTTGACGCCCAGATCTGACACTTTTTTACCGTAGCCTTCACAATGGATACAACAGTGAGTCCATTTCACCTCAGGGGCTACTGCTTTGATAAGAGCTAGAGGTCCTGTTTTCTTTGCCAGCCATTGACTTTGCTCCATCCGTCGACAAGCCTACACATTTTTTCCAGGTGACATCATGTTCATTGAGATAATTATTTAATGCAGTAAAAATATCGTCTGCTGTTGTACGCAGTAGTTTACATGAAAAAACGAAAATCTTCGAACACTTGGTCCTCCCGTAAGAATCGTGCGAAAACCAACATTATACATTTTTTTGATATGTCTGTGCTTTTATCCACTTGTAGAGCGTACATATCACTCATGCAAAGTCTAGCCAGCGATGTTTCTTCTACGTTAACTGCCGTATCAGTTATTCGTCAGTATTATTTGAGAGCGGGACAGTTCCTATTACCTTAGCAGCTGCATCACCTAACATGCTCTTGCAAAGTATTATTGCTGATGGCAGTATACGTTCCTCAGCAATTGCGTGGTTTTTCTCACATTTAGCAACAAGCTGAGCCACCTTGTACGACACAAGGGTTGCATTTTCATTTAATTTGCACCACAGTGTTTGGTAATTGTTTTACGAGATGTTTTCAACTCTCCTAATTTATTTTTGAAAAAATCTAATGACTTACTTTTGTACTCTGGGTGCTTTGTTTCAAGATGGCGTCGGAGTTTTGCTGGTTTCATACATTCATTCGAAAAGCTTTCATAGCAAATTACACATTGAGGTTTAGGCTGTTGCTCAGGTCCAGTGAACGTAAAACCGATTTCCAAGTAATCAGAGCTATATTTTCTAATTTTCCAGTAAGCTTAACACTGATCTTGGAAGGGTTAGGTTCAAGGAACCCCGACGATTTGACGATTTAGGTTCAATGGACACTGGCAACTTCGGTTCGAGAGTCACTGACTTACTTGCTTGAACATCAGATGTGTTGCCTTCCTCTTCATCTGTTGGCCTTTCTCATTTTAACGAGCACCTTTTTAACCAACGGTCCATTTTTAACTACGCGAACTGTAGCTTCCGCGAAAAACTACGCTTTACAAACACTGCTGTTTTAATACAGAATATTGAATATGTAAACAACGTGGTCTATGAAAGCACTGGCAATAAATTAACAACGAGCGATTGTCGTCTGAAATGCGAGTTTGTGTGTAAAGTGATTGTCAGTTGTCAGCTGCAAAGAGGCAGCGCGCGCAGTCTAACGGCATACAGCGGAACTATTTGCCTCTATCTAATTCTAATATTGTGCTAGAGTGTGCTAGTGTCAGTTGGCTCTAGGAAGACGCTAGACGCAGAAGTTAGCATTCGCTAAAGCTCTGCTCGTGCAGGAAGCGGCCAAAACAAAAAAGCTGTTATCATAAGAAATATATTTAATATATTATTTTATTCTAAAACCATCTTGCGGACACCTCTGGCATAGCTAGCGGACCCCTGGGGGTCCGCGGACCACCTGTTTGGAACCACTGATCTATGGTAAGAAAGAATTTAACCTAGGATTCACAACACAGAATATTGATTGAAAATTATTAAATCGGTCTCCTAATTTTTGGTTATTAAGTAGGAAGCTTTTAAAAAAATCTGAGTATAAATTTAATCTTTTTAAAAGTTATTATATTCAAGGACGATGGTGTTAAAACGTTTTGCTATCCTAAAGCCACAAATGGAAATGTTAAATCTAAAATTAAGGTTTTTTTTTTTTTTTTAAATTTACAAAAGCTTTCCCTGTGCCAGAACCTGCGTTTGATATGTACTGTAGTAGTATTATTTCGGAGTGCACCCTTCATATCATTGGAAATTTTAACAGAATTTCAAGACTGCGTGGATCTCTGGTTGAGAATCACTATTATAATGCAGTTCATACCCAGACGAGCCAAAAAATTGTGACGACCTAGCTAATAGCTTGTTGGTCCACCCCTTCAGAATGCAATACGGCAACGATTCTACCTGTCATGGCTTGGCCACACCCTTTGTAGGTTTCTGAATGTATTTGGAATCTTACTTCCATGAGCAGGTCACGCAATCCCCATACATTACGGTAAGGTAGTTTGTGGGTGTCAGATGGCGTCCCACATTTTGTTCCCTATGTTTCGGTTGATATGAATTTAGTGGCCAGGACACTAACTGCAATGGTACTACTCAAAGCATTCTAGCACGATTCTGGCATTGTGACACAGACAGTTATCCTGCTGGACGATGACATCGCTGCCGGTGAAAAAAGGGCATGAAGGAATGCAGGTGGTTCGCAATAACGTTTACGGTGTCCACTGCTTTCATGGTTTCTTCCATTACCAACATAGGTCTAATGTTTCTTATTCCAGGCTTTGATCACAATATCAATTCTTTAGACTATGACCGGTTTCAGTCCGTAATGACACAGGTGTGGATGATGTGGCCTATTCTACACCTTATTTTAGATCTATGTGACGATGCTGTGCTGATTATATTTATATGTCTTGACGATGCCATTATGGCCTTATCACTTCAGGACATGGCGTAAAAAAGATCTGAGGATGGTCATTAAGGACTGAAACCGGTCATCGTCTAAAGAATTGATATTGTGATCAAAGACTGGAATAAAAAAAAAAAAACATTTGACAGTATTGGATCACTGTTTGTGTACGCGATATGTCGCAGTTGGTGCAACATAGGTCTAGTGCAAACCAAGATGAATGTCCCCCATCGCATAATGCTGCCGCCACCTGTTTGCGTCTGTGACGCACTGCATGTTTTAAGTAGTCTTTCACCTGGTGTAATAAGAAACGAGATTTATCCGACCAGGCGACAATTTCCACTGATTCACGGTCCAATCTCGATGTTTGCGTGCACACTGCAAACGTAATTGACGATGTAGTCAGGTTAACATGGAAACATGTAGGCGTTGTCTGCTGCGGAGTGTCATGTTCAACAGCAGGCGCTGAACGGTATGTTCCTAAACACCTGTGCCTGCACCAGCGCCATATTCTGTCGTCAGATCTGCCGCAGATCACCGCCCGTCAGTCTCTACAGAGTGAGTTAGTCTCCGACCTCCACGTTATGTGATGAGGTTGGACGTTCAATACCTTGTCGCCTACACGTGGTTTCACCATCCTTCGACGACTTTTCATAGCTGCTGACGGTAGGTAGCACGCAAACAGCCGACATGGCTCACCGTTTCCGAGAAGCTCATTTCCAGGGGTTGGGCCATAACAATTTGCCATCTATTAAAACCACTGACGTCATTCGATTTCCCCATTTGCAGCCCGTATCGTCTTAGAAGTATTCCCTTTTCATCATTGTTCCGATTATCGTTTCACGTGCCAGCAACGCCACTATTTTGTGTTCACTATCGCGATGGGCAGCTGTTATGATGGTTTGGATTATCAGCGCCTAACGTAGTTGCTGTTCTTCAAGGCACAGCCATTCCTACTCTTTCATGTTTTTCGCGTATTTGACTTCATTTATATTTTCGTTAATTTTAATTTCATAGTGATGCATAGAAATGATTTTCGGGGAAAAGAGTAAGGTTTATTTTTAAGCAGAACTCCTCAAATAAAGTAAACGAAGGAGGAATTCCACGCTGCTTCAGAACACACGATCAAAATTAGTGGTTTGTAAACAATGTAGCCTGTTTGAGTTAGATTCGATCAGAGCGATAGCGACAGGAGTGTTTGCTAGCAGTCTAAGTTGCTGGATAAACACAGAACTGGTACTTGAGAATGTGTAGACACGTTCGCTACATCAACAATAACGTTGACGCTCTGCAAACACTGTATCCAAGCTGTCTGCTCTCCTTCCAATTTGCAGCTCTTGATATGATTGTACACCAAAGCAGTGCTGCTATCTGAACCATCGTGATTCAAATATAGTTTACTTCTCTTTCCTGTTACTCCTCCCCAACCAGAAATATCCAACAAATTGTAGGAAACTGTTGTTCTTGTACAAATTACTGCTCCACATTACAATGTGGTGACAAGTGAAAAAAATGGTTCAAATGGCTCTGAGCACTATGGGACTCAACTGCTAAGGTCATTAGTCCCCTAGAACTTAGAACTAGTTAAACCTAACTAACCTAATGACATCACAAACAACCATGCCCGAGGCAGGATTCGAACCTGCGACCGTAGCGGTCTTGCGGTTCCAGACTGCAGCGCCTTTAACCGCACGGCCACTTCGGCCGGCCGGTGACAAGTGATGGGAAAGCAATATACACATATACAGATGGCTTAGTATCGCGTATACAAGGTATAAAATGGCAGTACATTGACGGAGCTGTCATTTGTAGTCAGGTGATTCATGTTAGAAGGTTTAATACGTGATAATGGCCTCACATCGGGAGTGAACCGACTTTAAACGTAGAATGGCAGTTGGAGCCAAACGCTTGGGACATCCCATTTTGTAAATTTTTAGGTAATTCAACATTCCTCGATCCACAGTGTCAAGAGTGTGCCGAGAATGCCACATTCCAGGCTTTACCTCTCAGCACGGACAACGCAGTGCCTGACGGCCATCATATAACGACAGAGAGCAGCGGCGTTTGCGTAGAGTTGTCATTGTTAACAGACAAGCGACAGTGCCTGAAATGACCGCAGGAATCAATGTGGGACGTACGACGAACGTATCCGTTAGGTCAGTGAGGTGAAATTTGGCGTCAATGGGCTACGGCAGCAGAAGACTGACGCGAGTGCTTTTGCAAACAGCACGACATCGCCTGCAGCGCCTCTCCTGTGTTCATGTCCGTATCGGTTGCACCTTAGACGACTGGAAAACTGTGGCCTGGTCAGATGACCCCCGATTTCAGTTGGTAAGAGCTGTTGGTAAGGCTCGAGTGCGGCACATACGGCACGAAGCCATGGAATCAAGTTGTCAACAAGGCACTGTGCAAATCGATGGTGGCTCCATACTGGAGTGCTCCCTGTTCACATGTAATGGAATGGATCCTCTAGCCCAACTGAACCGATCGTTGTCTGGAAATGGTTATGTTCGGCCACTTGGAGACCATTTGGAACCATTCATGGACTTCGTATTCCCCCCCCCCCCCCCCCCAAAAAAAAGAAAAAGATGGAATTTTTATGGGTAACAATGCGCCATGTTCCCGGGCCACAATTATTCGCAGTTGGCTTGAAAAGCGTTCTGGACAATTCGAGCGAATGATTTGGTCATCCAGGTCACCCGACACGAATCCCCTCTTAATACTTATGGGATGTAATCGGGAGGTCAATTCATGCACAAAATCCTGGATCGGCAACACTTTCGCAATTGCGGGCGGCCGTAGAGGCTGAATGTCTCAGTGTTTCTACAGGGGACTTCCAAGGACTTGCTGAGTCTGTGACATGTAGAGCTGCTCCACTACTTCTGACAAAAGGAGGTCCGACGAGGTATTAGATGGCATCCCAAGATTTTCATCACTGCATTGTATGTACGCATTTGTACGATATACACAAATGTGTAACTGCTATGACGCCATATTATCGACGTCAGCTAAATGAACCAACCATGTGATTTGCACTAGGACATGTTGTGCGACGTACACAAGCCGAAAGTGGTTGAAGCAGTGTGGAGTACTCTGTAGAGTACTCCAGAATTAGCACTTGCTGGAGAAGTACTAATTACTGCGAAACTGGGGTTTATGAGCAGTTACTTGTCGATAGTACAGCTCAGCACTAATGATTCGTGATGGTGACGTACAAGAATATGTTAAGCACGCTGTGGTTTTTGCTGGTATCAACAGTGCACTGAAATGGAGTGGATATACAGACCACCTTCATCAACTGACTCGCCGTATCTAGTCAATAACAACTCACGGGGTCAGCATATAAAACTCGTCTGTCTTTAACTTCATCAGCCGATGCTTCATTTATCTACATTATTTCTCTTTAGTTGATAGCTGCGTGAATGCCAGAATATCAGATTGTTGTTTATGTTGTGTGAAGGCCGAAGGTGGATTTCATACAGGACTACACGCTGGTCTGCCCTGGGGAAGGCCCCTCACATGCGCATGTTTATCGCAACCGACATCCACCTGAATCTGCCTACAGCCGTGCGGCGTGGCCGCGTGGTCGTGGGCGCTGTGTCACGGATTGCACGGCCCTTCCCACCGGAGGTTCGAGTCCTCCCTCGGGTGTGAGTGTGTTTGTTGTTTTTAGCATAAATTACTTAAAGTTAGTTTAAGTAGTGTGTAAGTCTAGGGACCGATGACCTCACAAGTTTGGTCCCTTAGGAATTCACGCACACAATCTGCTTACCAAGCTTCCCTTCACTAGCAGTTTCTATTTTTTGATGTCTCAAGATGTGCCCTATGACGAATTCCTTTCTTCAGTCAAGTTTGATCCAGAAGATTTTCATGAGCTACTCGATCGACCAATCTTGAACATTTTTTGTAGCACTTTATTGATAAGCTGCTATTCTCCATCATGTCTGTAGGGTGTATTGCCCACGTTTCACTTTCACACAGTCCTATACAAGCAGACAAATATGTTCAGAAATTTTTTCCTAACACTGAAATATATATCCGATGTTAAAATATTTCTCTTTCAGAAACACTTGCGGCGCGGCACGTTATGTTTTACCGCCCTGCCAGTGTCCAGCAATGGTCATTTGTCTAGCTAAAAGCTGTAGTAGAAAATGCTAGACCACTACTGTCTATTGCAGGTCGCAACATACATAGAATTGTCCGGTAAACGGGATGTGGCTAGCTACTGAAATAAAAGTTTTAAATTGGCAGTGTAAATTTTCAGGTGTATTTTTACGATAAAGGTCACAGTTAATACTGCCAAGTCCGTATTACGTGGCAACACAATGTAAAGTTCACACGCACACCACAATCACACATGTAGCCAGTTTATGGTATTTACACCCATTACCGAAGTTAATAGAGTTCACCGGATCGTTTAGTTATGAAAATGCTCGCTCAAATGTTGTGCACTCTGCTCTACACGTAACACCTGTTCCAGTCTTAGATCCACAACACGCCACGCGGTTTTAACTAACAGTCAAAAGCAATAATTTTGATATTCCGTCCGAAATTCCACTCGACTTCCACTATACCGTTCACTTAAATACACTTTGTACTACTTCGCGAACTCGTAATTAGCATTTTTCCGCGATTTTACAGTACTTTCGTCGGAGCTGCTTTCAATGAGATGTTACTAGTTCGAACCTTCAGTCCCAACTCCCCTAGATCACACCAAAGGCTTTGTTCCCAGCATAGATTGGCGCGAGCCTGCGTTTTTCTGATTGGCTGATATCACAAACAGCAAAGCAGGTTGCAGTACTATCCCGTGCTAACCCGCGCTTTACTTCAATGACCAATCATAGTAAAACATTTCTTTCTATGGCAAGTGCTAAATAAATAAATTTAGAAAAGTATTAAATATAAAATTACTCCTTCTGAAATTACCGATTAATTTGTGTTCTGCTCACGATTTATTACTACCATAAATTGACTGTACATTTAATTCTAGTAAATGACCTGCATAGTTTAACTGGTACTTCGTGAATAAACAAAACAATTTTCATTTACTTCTGTTCTTCTTCACTCATACAACACTCACATTGCTAATTACTACACATATAAAACAATTATAATTATGAAAATACATTAAATATTAATCAAACATAACTTTACAACATTGTTTTGACTACGACTGCTAGCACTGTCCGTCAACTGCTGACCTCTGCTGCCTACTAGTTCAGCATCGTGCAGCTCTGTAACTCAGGTCCATGTCAGCTGGTGACATCTGTCGATGACTCATGCCTATAACGATATCGTCCTAACAAGTGACAGGAGCGATGCGAAGGCGCTACGCCTCACACTCTGGTTTCAGTTGCCAGTCTGCATTTTAGATAGTTTCTAAATATGCCATCGTCAGTTATACGACTTTCTCTCAAACTTGCCTCATTTAATTCTACTACCCTCCATTACTAACCTTAAATTCCCTTGCCACATTTGGTTTTCTATTGTTATTTTAATGAAGTGATTGAGTAGAGCACGGGATAGGCCAAAACCCTGTGTCTCTGTCTTGTCACCAAATACCTGCCTTTCATATCCTTCCATACAGCAGAGCTGCCTGCGTGCCCTCAGGAAAAAGATAATGTTTGTAGTTTCTCTTTCCTTTCAGCTATTCATAGTATCAGCGGAATAAGATCGTGTTGGGTAATGGTATAAGACCAGAACAGTTGATCATCCAGACTACTGCATCTGCCATTAATGACAATGCTGCTGCTCCTCCATAGAAACCATTTGATACTCCGATTTACCCACCCGACGCCCCTCCAATCACTTTATTTGTTTATTTACTTTTAAATTACTCCTGACTGTATTTTCATGTATGAAATGTCTTTGAACACATAATAACACAACCAGAAGTAGTTTAAACAATAAGACAAGCATTAATTATAATAAACATAGTACAGTTTACCTTCATTTAGAATGTTTTGTAGTTACAAGGGAGGACGAAAAATACGGGACCCATGACCCCAAAAATCTGCTGGAAGACATCGGAAAAACTGATGTAACAGATTCCATAAATAACTACAACCAGTCGCCTTTTGTGATTATTCGATTTTTGTTTCCCACGACCGTCTACTTTGCTCCAGACCCGAGGGTCCAACATCACTACCTACTCTGATTATGGCTCTTGACAAAGTATGGGCTGCCGTTCCTCCACGGATGTTCATATATCTCACTGAAATGTCCCCAGCAGAGTTTAAGCCGTCTTAAAGACGAAGGATGGATACAGCCTACATTAATATCCATTGATAGGTGTCTTAATACATTTGATCATGTAGTGTACATGCGTCTCTTCCGTGTTGAATATATACCTTGATTCCATATGGCACGCGTTAATGGCCGTCCAACACTGGGTAGGTCTCCTGTACTAGTATCTGGAACGTGAAGACAGTGTGTTTCTAGTGTGTCTGAACTGAAATCCGGTTTTATGCTCTCGGCCGAAGGACTGAAGGTTCTAACACCGCCACTACAGCCAATTGTTGACCCTCAGAGTGCGTTTGCCCAGCAACGGGAGGCGTTACCGCAAGCAGTTTTCTACTGCCTGCACCACGTCAGGAAGTCCGTTGTGCATCTTATATTGACCTACGAGTTCGTCACACTTGATTCTCACCATCACCGCTGGAGGAAGGATCATTTGCGAATGACCTGCACGTTGTCAACTCCACACCCTCCAGGTGTGGTGAATTCACCCTGTGCCTCGGTCTGCTTGTGAACATCTGCTACAGTCTTGGTGGACCCATGAAGGCTAACCAGGAATCTTCCCATGGTGGGCGACCACGACATAAGCTTCACGACAGCCGACATCTTCTACCACACGATTAGTCATCCATCGTCATCCAAGCGTGCGACGGAGTGTCTTTGAAAGTGCTGAGTTGCACTGTGCCGTAGAGCGTCTGGAGAAGGCAACGCCTGACCATATCCACGCTGCCACCAGCAGAACACGTCGGCTGCAGCACACTGACCTGAGGCTCCGACGTCATGACTCGCTGTCTGGAGACGCACCAGCGTTTCTTCATGGCGTGCGCTGAGACCGGACCCTGTACATCGCACCGTGGCAGCTTTGTTATTCTGTATATACATCCTGGTGGAGAAATGTTATTAGAGATAGTGCAATGTTTCTAACGCCACCGGACATTACTCCAGGCTACTCTCCTGCAAAAGACCCAGCTCCCTGGGTAGCAACGGCACATACATTCTACTGCACTCTACGTTTCCTCAACATCATTAAAAGGTCCGCAGAACTTTATCATATACTTTATTTTTATTTTACTTGTTTGCGTTAGCTTAAATAATATATAAAGGAATATTTTATACAGTCATTTCAAGAATCTCGCGAAGTGCGAATACAAATCTGGAAGTTCTCCCAGATGCAGAAGAAAAACATCTAGTGGTTGAAAGAAATTATTCTTCGTAGAATTCATTATTTTTAAACACATTTCATCCGAGATTACTATGCCATTAATTAATCACGGTGTAGTTCCTTTAGTGCTAGGTTATAAAGGGAAACAAGCAGACAGGATAAACCCCTCTGTAAACTGCTTTGTATTTGACAGCTATCTGGGCTGCTACCACTACCTGTACACAAGAGTGTGCCCAACATTGTCGGCTCCCATTATGTTGCCACATACGATGCACGAAGAATTATGGGTGCCAGTTCTCAATTAGGAAAACTTTTCGTACATGAAAATTTCGACTCTCTAAAGAGGAAAACGGAACTACGGAGCTATGAAAATTAAGAAAAATATTTCGATAAATTTAGAGGTACTATACTGACGAAAAGTTGGTAGGCGTGTTTCTACATCTGAAAGATGGTGTTTATTCAGATTCTTTACCAATGGCATAACAGCGGCGCCAATAGCGCCACTGTGAGGATGCAAATCAGGTTTGCCTTAAATACAAGCCGTAGCCTTCGTGAGCGTCAGTTAACTTTGAGATTAGACGTGGTGATTTGATGTTAGTCAAGAATGCCTTTAAGGCGACAAAGACGCCATATCAATGCTAACTGAGTTTGATTGAGGTCGTGTAACAGTACTACGAGAAGCTGGACGTTCCTTGCGCGGTATTGCAGAGAGACTTGGCAGGAATGTACCCAGTGCTGGCAGCGGTGGTCACGAGAATGTACGGTAGCAAGAAGACTGAGCTCCGGGCGGCTACGAAGCGCTATCGAGAAAAAGACCATCGTGTTCGTCGTAGGGCTCTGGCCTACCGTATTGCATCTGTAATAGCAATTTGAGCAGCAGTCAGCACCACAGCGATACAGCGAACTGTTACAAATCGTTTACTGCAAGCTCCAAGCCAGACACCCTCTAGCGTACATTCAACTGACACGAAACCACCGTCATGTACAACTTCAGTAGTGTTAAGCGAGAGCTCATTGGAGGGCAGGGTGAAGATATATTGTTTTTGCTGATGCAAGCTGGTTACGCCTTGGTGCCACATGGCCGTTTGTTAGTTAGAAGGAAGCTAGTTGAGAGCCAACCTGTCCGCGTGTTAGACGCAATGGACCTACATCTGGAGTTAAGGTCTGGGGTGGAATTTTGCATGATGGCAGAAGCACTTTCGTGGTTATCTCACACGCCATGACCACAAATTTGTACATCAGTCTGATGATTCGGCCTCTTATGCTGCCCTTCATAAACAGTATTCCAGGGAGTGTTTTCCAACAGGACAACGCTCGCCCACATACCGCTGTTATAGCCCAACATGCTCTACAGAGTTTAGACATGTTGCCTTGGCGTGTTCGATCACCAGATCTGTCTCCAATCGAGCACATATGGGTCATTATCGGACTACAACTTCAGTGTCATCCTCGGGAGGACAACGGTTCAAATCTAAGTCCAGCGATCCTGATTTATGTTTTTCGTGATTTCCCTAAACCGCTTAAGGCAAATGCATGGAATGGTTCCATCGAAGGGCACAGCCGATTTTCTTTCCATCGTTCCCCAATCCAAGGTTGTACTCCGTATCTAATAACTTCGTTATCGGCGGGACATTAAACACGAACTTCCTCCTTTCTTTTGAGCGTCATCCACAAGCAACATTAGCCGTCCGTACAGTGACCGACCAACTGCAACAGGCATGGGATTCCAGTCCATAAACTGACATCCGGCACATGTACAGCTCACAGCATGCACGTTTACATACGTACATTCAAAATTCTGGCGGTTACACTGGTAATTAAAGTACCAGCATTTCACATTTGCAATAGCCATTGCAATAGTCATCACAGATTAACCTGTGATATTACAATGTTAATCACTTAAACATGTTACATAGACAAATATATTCCCTAAATTTCATCACTCTCCACTAATTACCCTTTGATATTGCGATTTTTTTTCTGTCTGTGCACAAACCACTTGTGAATTTCAGAACGTACATGTGGCTTTTGTGGGCTAGTCTTTGACCTTCAGATTAGCTTCGAATTACATAGAAAAAGTAACACCTTTTCCCGAGGCTAAACAGACTGATAAAAGAAGTGAGTGACCAGAAGGTGAGAAGGAAATGAAATGAAACTTCATGAGTTGAGAATGGATGTGATTTCATTCCAGTGATCACAAAACAGAGTCACATTTACGAAGATATTAATCCACTTACCAGTATAACGTTGGGCACTTCTCTGGCGTGGAATGCATTCACTGATTCAGATGGAATGAGTGTCATAGAGCGGTTGTACCCTCTTATGTGAGAAGATAGCCCGCATTTCTTGTAACTGGTCCTAGATATTCTGGATGTAAGCACTGGGAGAGAGTTGACGTCAGAACTGCTCGAACATATATTCTGTCTGGACAGATTGCGCGATATAGCTGGCTACAGCAGCACCCCAGTATCACGCAGACGGGTCTTACGGACCCGTGCCATGTATGAGCGAGCCTTAGCCTGTCGAAAAATGTCACCACGATACCGTCGCATGAGAGGACACAGTCACTACCAGCCGTGACCCGAAGTCGTACGCAATGGCTCCCCACACCATTACGCAAAGAGTATCTCAGCTGTGCCTTTCCAAAACATTGGGAGAATGGGACCTCTTCCCAGGTCGCCAGTATATTCGCCGCCGAAAGTTATGCTGGATAGTGCAGAACCACAGTTCATCTCTGGACACAATGTCACCATTCATAAGAGGTCCATGCTTCCTGGTTACAGCATCGTTTCAAACGCAGTCATTTGCGTGTTAACGGTAGCCTACGAATGGAACAGTAATTCCATCGTCCAGCAGCTGCTAGTATTCGATCAGTGGTATGTAATGACACACAATGATGCCGGGAGTCATTACCTGTTCTTCGATGGAAGGCCCTTATGTGAAGGGATAACAATGTGCTTGGTGCACAATACGACGATCCTTCCTTATGGCGGCCAGACATGGTCGACCGGAACCTGGGCAACGACTATGCCCGTTCTCACGTTCCCATGCATTCAAACATTGCGCCTCGTAGACCTCGACATTGCATGGTTCGCCCGGCGAGCGAAATGGAGGCCCACAACGTGGCCCTTTTCAAACTGGATCAGTGCTGATAACTTTGTCTCACACGATTATACGGTACCTCCAGGTCCTTCACAGCGATCCCTCAGCAGCTGGAGCTGATTACGTCCCTTGCACAGGGTGCTTCACAATTCGTCTTACACACCCCTGAAGTTGTAGAGAGGACTTAGAAGATCAAGTTTTACATAGGAACTCATGACCGGAAACGTCATCCAACGACGCTACCGAGTGTCAAAGTTATAGGCGCAGGTGCGTGTAAATGTATGTACATAGAGGATGGTTCCGTGATGATGTTATAGACTCTCTAGAATAATGGAGGATGATGAATGTATTAATTTGATGTGAGGGTGCCTGTACCGGAAACGAACGAGTCGAAAGGTACAGTCGATAACCCTTCTGATTCCTCTGACAATGGGGTACATGAACTGATACTGTTGTTGCTAAGATTGTAGGTAGAGAAGTTTCAGATGTGGTAATATTGACCCATACAAGGAAAAAATGACCAGTAAACATGGGCCCTAAAATGCATACCTGAGTAACTATGATAACATGTTCACCTTCGTTACTGTGAAACAAATCTACTGTATTGAACAAGCCCTCTTAGCTCTCAACGTGTTCATTTTAGGGCCCGTATTCACCGGATATTTCTTTCTTGCTTTCGTCCATACTACTACCTCTGAAAGTTTCCTACTGTATAAACTTAAGAACACCAGTTCCGGTACATGTATTCCACTATCAAAGGCATCAGAGCGGTTTGCGCTTGTAACTTTCGACTCTTTACTTACCGGCACAGGGACGCATACCTAAAATTGATACATTTATCCTTCTCCATCATCCCTGAAAGTTTGTAATATTATCACGGAATAGCCCTGTATATACATACATTTACAGGCGCCAGTGCCTGTAACTCTGACGCTCTGGAGTGTCGCTGGATGGCGTCTCCGGACAAGGGTTCATACGTAAAAACTTGATCTACTGAGTCCAATCTACAAATTTAAGAAATATATAACCATGAATTGTGAAACAACTTGTGCACCGTATCAGATATTGTAAGAACAATGAACACGAACAATAATAATGAACTTCTGTTTCAATTCTGTCACAGAGACATTGGCACTCGACCATGTCTTCTGGGCATATCACTTTTCTTGTCACACAGTGCACATACCAAACGCAATGTGCTACGGAAGTTGGGAAAGGTCTGTTGTCGAACAGGTAATCTCGTATTAAACGAAAAAGAAAAGTATTTAAATGAGTTCAATAGTTTTCGAGTACGTGCAGTAAAGTTCGAAGATGTTTCTCTTATGAGAAAATTTCACCCGTTTTAATAAATTTAAAGTAATTCTGGTCCTAATTAAAATAAAGGAACACAGACTTAGGACACGATAGCGAACTATACTATACGAGAGTTTCAGGTTTTTTCGTTATTTTTTATAGGACATAGCCGCGAAGAGTGGAGCGCAGTGCCGGCTGTCTCCAGACAGAAGCTGCAACATGTCACAACAGGTTTGAGTTTTGGACCTTAAACATCAGTCTCCTATTAACTTAACTCAGTCTGTGTACCTACTGGTTGTTGTTGAAACGAAATTTTCGTTTATGTATTTCAGACTGAGGTTACATACATGCAATCGGCTTCGTAGCAAGTCGGGTTCATATAATTCTAATACATTACTTTGTAACTCATCAAATGACAAGTGAACAGGCAAAGGAAGCACTCATGTATTCAAATCAACCGGCAATACACCGGCAGTATGTTATCCAACGTCTTTAGTCATTAACACTGATATTTTGTTGCACTACACTGTGCATTTAAGTCCCTATGGACCGATCTTCAAGTGTATATCGGTAGTTACATCGATTTTCTTGTTCTTGAGTGAGATGATAATTCAGAATAGTGCGTTCCTGTTATTAGGAGTTACATGTTAAATTTGGAAATCGCAAAAAAGGGAAAAGAATGAGACTGAGAATAGGTGAGAACACTCAAAACATACCACATAAGCTGATTAGAACATTCCTGGCTGTTCGGTTGTTGTTTGAAGCTGATAACTGCGTAACGCCATACGACGTAACTTCACTTAAGGCTAACGTGTTTATCTCTAGATGTAAGTAGTTCACAGATATGGTAAACTAAAAGTTAACCACAAAGATCTTCGTTTTCCGAGTCGGATATACACAATATGCTCATACTTCTATAGTAGATACAGTTTTAAATCTACGACTAGGATACCGGTAAGTCTTTCCGTCATCCTCATCTACATTCGTCGTCTCATTTCGCGATTTCCGAATTGAATACACAGCACTCTAATAAGACGAATGCACTAGTCTGAAGCATCAAAAAATGGTTCAAATGGCTCTAAGCACTAGGGCACTTAACATCTGAGGTCATCAGTCCCCTAGACTTAGAACCACTTAAACCTAAGGACATCACACACATCCATGCCCGAGGGAGGATTCGAACCTGCGACCTGCCGGCCGCGGTGGTCTCGCGGTTCTAGGCGCGCATGCCTCGGGCATGGATGTGTGTGATGTCCTTAGGTTAGTTAGGTTTAAGTAGTTGTAAGTTCTAGGGGACTGATAACCACAGCAGTTGAGTCCCATAGTGCTCAGAGCCATTCGAACCTGCGACCGTAGCAGCCGCGTGGTTCCGGACTGAAGCACCTAGAACCGCTCGGCCACCGCGGTCGGCTCTGAAGCATCATCTCCTCAAATGCAAGATAATTAATGTGACTGAATAGAAACACCTGAAAATGGGCCCACAGAGCATGTGATACATAGTGTAGTGTAATGACTAAATGCATTGTTCAATATGAATTCAATGGATTATTTACAGTTCACAATTGAAAACCATGGATAAAATTAAATTACATCTTGTTATAACCTTTTAAGAAGTCGAAACCGGTAATGATACGTTTTGTGTGACCGGAAGCTGAAATATATAATAAAAAGTTCTTGAAACTGGTGTAACTTTCAGAATATCAAAGTAATCATTGAAATTGTGATTGTAACTTCCAAAATCGTTCGACATAAACAGAGGAACTAAAATATTGTTACTGAAGATGGAGGAAGACGTTGCTAACATAAAACTGAACGCGTGTCGACGAAATAAAAGAGTAACTGAAAGCGCAAAAGACATCAGAACGATGGAATTATTGGAAAATACAAAAGCTGTACGTAAAATCGGCAGCACGGACGGCGTGTGACGTGTTGCCTTGTGCAGCAGCAGTATGAAAGTAGCCAGACAGGATAAGGGCGGGCACTTTGTAGCAGGTGGCGGCTGTCAGAGCTGGGGGCCGGGTGGGCCCTTTGATCCTGCAGTAGGGCGCCGGCGCTTTCTTTGAGCGGCAAATCCGCGACATCCGGCCTCTTTGTGCTGCCCGGGGGCGCTCCGCCCCGCTAATCGACTGCCAGCCCTGCAGATAGGCATCCACTCCAAGGCACGGCCCTACTCGGTCAGGTCAGCTGCCGTGTCACCGCTGGAGCTGACCGCTATCGCGATAAAAACGCTCCCACTTTTCTCAGCAGAACCGGTATTTTTCCGTTGTTTCACCAGTATCGTGATGTACCCAGTTAATATTTTGATCTGTTTATATACAACGATACTCATTTTTCAGACGCTTTGATATACCTTGGAGCCTCGCGGTCTAAAAAGCGTCTTGTCACGCTCTGCGCGGCTTCCCCCGTCGGAGGTTCGAGTCCTCTCTCGGGGATGGGTGTGTCTGTGTTGTCCTTAGTGTAAGTTAGATTAAGTAGTGTGTGAGCTAATGGTCCGATGACCTCAGCAGTGTGGTCCCACAAGAACTTACCACAAATTAAAAAAAAAAAAAAGAAAAACTATATCTGTCCCAATAGTCTGTAGTCTTCAGTAGTGAAATTTCGCGACTCAAGGTGGCGCGTCTCAGTTCTCTTCGCCCCAACTCGTTTCATCCATCAACTAGACGATGTTTCTATCACTCTACTCTGTGCAAACTTACCCTAGGACCGACACATCGGCAGCTGCGCGAGGTGGCAGGGAATAGAGTTGTCACACCCCACGCTGAACACACGCGTAATCTTGCAACTCTTCCGTTCTAAAAGCCGTGATAGCGCTGCTGGTGGTAACAGTACACGTGAGGGATGCTGTTAGATAAGTACTACGTCGAGCACACGTCGCAGGATTCTGTTTGTTCACCTTGCAGGCGCAATGTTAATGACCGTCTTCCAAAATATCATGCATGGTCATGGCTCTGTTTACTCTTTGGCACTGCGGCTGTTGTGAGAAAAATGCAGATCTTCGTTCCAGTACAGACCACGTGATTTTTTTAAGGCATGTGATTAATTTGGTCAGAATTTCAGTTCTTTCTACAACACTGTCCAAAATAAAAGCACGAAATACATTCATGTTAACAAAAAACAGAACGCCTTGAACGACAAGAAATACTGTGTTCGCATTCACAGGACATGTTCATCAGTATGTTTTGCAGGAATGATTAGCGTTTCAGTCACCTCGGTTCAGCACGTGTCCTGTTGCCTGGCAGACACAGGATCCGACATGGGGCTTGATAACTTGTTCCATGAGTGACGCCATCGACGAGTACAAGGCGCGAATGGTTTCCTGTGGTATAGCCACCCATGCTGTATTCACCTGGTTCCAAAATTGGTGTGCGGTAATTGGCACTGGGTCACAGCTCTGCACCCGTCGTTTTGCCATATCCCACACCTTTTCGATCGGTGACAAGTCTGGTGATCTGGCGGACCAGAGCAGAAGGCTGACTTCCTTTGACACCAAGGAGGCACGTGTTTGTGCAGCAGCATGTGGTCGTGCACTGTCTCGCTGAAAAATGTCGTCTGCTGTGTTGTGCAGAAAGTTTATGGCTACAGGTCGCATGATGACCACGTAGGTCACATTGATTCCACTGCGGTGGTCACGCACCATAAGACCTTCAGTTGGCAACGCATGTCTTTTGCGAATGCAGTCGCTGTGATGGCGCTCCCACTGTCTGCGGCGAACAAAACTGCGACCATCATTTTCAAACAAACAGAACCTGGATTCTTCCGAAAATACTAGCTGGTGCCATTCCTGTCTCCAGTGACGTCGTTCCATACACCATTGCCGGTTAGCATGTTCCTGCACATTCTTCAAAGGCAGGCGGAGAAGTGGACGACGCGCACGTAACCCATTCCTTGATAAACACCTGATACTGTACGATGCGTTACACTGTTCCAGCCGGCCGGGGTGGCCGAGCGGTTCTAGGCGCTACAGTCAAGAACCGCGCGACCGCTACGGTCGCAGGTTCGAATCCTCCCTCGGGCATGTATGTGTGTGATGTCCTTAGGTTAGTTAGGTTTAAGTAGTTCTAAGTTCTAGGGGACTGATGACCTCAGAAGTTGAGTCCCATAGTGCTCAGTGCCATTTGAACCATTTTTTACGCTATTCCACTGCTGTGCGAGAGCCGGAGAGGACGCAGATCTGTCCTGAAATTCTATTCGGATGAGGTGTCGATGTTCTCGGTAGGGGGGAGGGAAGTGAGGGGAGATAGTCTGGGTGGTGTGACCTGACCCAACTCGTCGTGTTCTGTGGTGTCCTGTGAGCATTCTGCACACAGCCGTTGCACTGCCGAAACACTTCGTCCCACACGAGCAACAGTTTCCAGGATGAATGCATGACATTCTGTCATGCCAATAATGAACCCTCTTTGAAAGTCACAGATCTGGCTATACGGTTCTCGCATACGTCTGCGAGGCATCCTGCACGTGTGCTCAAGTGTCACTGATCCATTACCTTCGGTTTATAGCGACAACGGGGGCCGCAGGCACATTTTACAGGTAGGTGGTGGTGTGATGCGATATCGATGTTGATCTTGAACCCGTGAGCCGATATGTTCGAAATGCTAATAATTTCTGCTGTACATATTAATGTACATGTCCTGTGAATAAGAATGCTCTATCTCTAGTCGTTCAAAGTTTCTGCTTTCTTTTCTGACGTGAATGCAAAATGGCTGTAAGCACTATGGGACTTAACATCTGAGGCCATCAGTCCCCTAGACTTAGAACTACTTAAACCTAACTAACCTGAGGACATCACACACATCCATGCCCGAGTCAGGATTCGTACCTGCGACCGTAGCAGCAGCGCGGTTTAGGACTGAAGCACCTAGAACCGCTCGGCCACAGCGGCTGGCGAACGTGAATGCACTACACAAAATTTCACGTGATTGACCGCATCCTAATTCGCGAAACTGGGCTCGTGAGTTATAATGTCGACCACAATTGACGTTAGTGAATCAACAATAACGATAATTAAAAATTCACGAATTCAGTGAGTTATAATGTCGACCACAACTGACGTTAGTGAATCAACAATAACGATAATTGAAAACTCTTAATAGCAGTTAACACACTTCTGCTCAAGATACTACATGTCGCTGAAAGCAACCTTGTATTCATAACCGTTCAAGTCTGAGGACGCTACCTGAGTGTGGTCAATAATGCAATTACTTCTTAATCTAGTAATACTTTATAATATTTCCAGCAGTTTAGGCTTAAACACTACAGCTCATGCTACAAACTGTCGAGACCCGCTACCTCACACTCTTGACCACTTTGCACACGCCAGTCTCAATAGTAATGCAGTTACAACTTGACAACACCAAACAATCGTTACAAATGTACGGCAGAATATAAGGAAGCAGCAAGTTGAAGGGTTTGAACAAACATTTAGTGTTCAGTATACCGTGACATTTCTACACGCCGACAAAATATAATACCGCTTACTGTACAGAACAGGTACTGCATCGTAATGATTCATAGGAGGGAGTCATTAACTGAAATTTTAATCACAATCTGAAAATACGATCTGTGCCTATCCCAAACAACGTAATGAGCACAGCAGCCAAAGCTTCAAATTTTAGCCTACCACTGACATGAAAACACAGCACACGCAAACACACTGCACGTGTAATAACCAAGGAAGAATTATTGATTAGGTGTTGGAAAGAGCAGGAGAAGTCGTAACAAGAATGGGAACTCACATAGACAACAAAACTGTCACTTAGGTTCTTTACCTGGCTTGGCTGCGAAGTCTGGAGAGTAGGCGACAGCACCTGACGTTGCAGCAGATACGGCGGGAATTACTTCCTAACAATATCGTGACACGGTTGCTAAAATAAATTTTGCGTAGTACATTGCTTAATGTGTAGACGAATGACTGTTTTGCTCTGCTCGCCGATAAGGGCTAAACATGTGTACTAATCTGTATCGGAAAACAGGTAAAGGTAGACTCGGAAAATAGATTGTAGTGGGATCCTGCCCACTCGTCGAGTATAGGGTGCCTAAGAGATACTGCGTTCTCGGAATGCTATACAACAATTCAAGCAAATAACATTAGTTGTTTTATTTCAATAAAGCAGATTGACAATACTTAACTTGAATTTACAAAGATGTCCCAAGCGATGGGTGACATGCAACGAAGTCAGAGTCCTTTGCTATATACAATGTTCACGAAAGTTTGTCACACAGTTTGTGGATCACTAATAACTGTTATCGTAGTACTCTCTGCCAGGCCTGTCCCTATACTGTCCAAATACTGTGCGGCCGAGGCTGGCAGGATTGGCGCTTATATTCGTGGTGCGGTCCTAGTCAGCGCACCACTGGTCGACGTCGTTTTAACGCCTTCTTTTCTCTGGCGTTCTTCATCTTCGTTCCGGCGCTTGTGGTTACGCCAGAACATTGGTAAAGGTGGAAGCCCTAGGCTAACTGTACTTCTGCGATTTTCTTGTAAAAAAACAAAGAAAGAATACCGTGTCACTGGCCAAGTCTGCGCGCTAAGAACTCAGCGCTCAGCGCTTACAGCCTCCCACCGTACCCGGGAGGGGTCGTTGAAATTGCATTCGGTTAGCACCCACCGTGCGTGGTGGAAGGTGGAGGGAATATTCAGCGAAGTAGTCAAGTTCAAATTAGAACGCGTCCTTCTGTTTGGACGCCAAATTGTGGATTTTTATTAATGCATTCACGACTAATGCCATCAACATGATAATTTGGGTACAATGACTTCTCTACCTAGGCACGTTAATGATAACCCTCCTTACTTAATCAAATGTGAGGAGAGATGTAAAATTTTGTCATAAAATTTTCTTGAATCTAAATTAAAATGAGTACATTCGGTTAATAGTTAATAATTAAATAATGCTCTTATTGAAGGGATTCTTTTCGTATTTGAGGTGCTACAAGTTCTTCAAAGTCGTGATTGTTAATGCTATGTCGTCGGGGAGAACTTCTGCAATGTTATCCGTTCATTATGTGCTTTTATTTCTCCACCAACATTTTTCTAACATTGCGTCTTCTACTAGCAAGCTAAATAACAGTGACGATAAATGGCACCCGTGTCTTACGCTATTTTCATGCCACAAGTCTGATTGCGACATGTACAACATTACGTTGGCACGATGCTGTCCTGAGGAAGGATCGAATCAAGACTAGAATTTAACACCCTGTCGATGTACAGGACATCAGAGATGGAGAAGAAGCTCATATTGGAGAAGGATGGGAAAGAAAATTGAGCGTGCTCTTTTAATGGAACTAGCTCGTCATTTATCTTAATAAAATTAAGGAAACCATGGAAACCTCAATTTTGGATAGCTGGACGGGGATCTGAACCGACGCCAACCCGAATACGAGTCTAATGTCTTACTACGGTGTCACCTGAGTCAACTTCAGTGAAGCAGTACATAGAGAAACTGGATCCATCCTCGTGATATTTCTAGATGTCTAACCAAAATATCTTATTGTGACTAGTAACGTACTTCATACCTCAAGTGTAGCAGATATTTAAAATGTGACGGAGTTTATAATTATCGTTCAGTAAGACGAAGTGAAACAATCACTATTGTTGTCAAAGATTGGAACATATGATGATTCACGGTATTTGGAATAATGGACTGAATATAGACACAAACCTGTGTAAGAAATTATAACTACTTTGTGACAAGTGACAGAGCTGCACTTCGATGATAAGATAATGCATATCGCAGTTAGCGAAACAAGAGCATCCAATCCTATTACTTAGGCATACAATTTTGAGATTTGACTTCATATTGTTAAGCTAGATCAGCTATTAGCTTCTATTTACCTGGCGGCCAAATAAAATTTGATGCAGAAAATATTTGCCACTCTACGCGAATTGAGTTACCCTAGTTAATAATAGGAAGAAGTGCTCTTTACAGATATAACGAGCCAGCACTGTGCACGTTGTGAACTTGTCGTGGCTCTGCCTGACGGATTTTAACACTGTGTGAGGATTAGTTGTGTCAATCCGAGCTTTTAGCTTATCCCACAAGTAAAAAATCACAGGGATAGAGACCAGAATATCTTAGAGCCCAGAAGCCAAGAAGCTCTTGCTGACAGCTCTTATTTCACAGAGCGCCACATGAACTTGTGCATAGGTTGCAGGTGCTCTATACGCTGTCGCTTCATTTCTGCGATAAGTACTCACATGGTATTTCGTCTTCTGCTGTGATTCCGTTGTCAAACAATCTCGGAAGCACTTTTGAGACCAGTTTTATTTGGCCACAATGTACATTCATTATTTAGCTGCGAAAGAAACTGTCTCTCCGTTACAGGAAGATCTTGTAAAATAATGAAAATGGAACATATGGAGCTTTCCACGTATTGTTCTCGGTCGCATAAAATAAAAGGGGCGAGCCTATTTATGATCTCGAACTGCAATACTTACTGGTGTCTGTAAGCGCAAATGACAGCGCTGCAGCAAAGTGCACGTGGTGATGCCTTGATAATGTGATAAGCTTTCAATGATGATGGAGAAGGGTAAATGTATGAGTTTTAAGTTAAGACTCCTGGCCCGGAAACTACCGATTCGAAAAGTATAAGCGAAAATCGATATGATATGTTTACACTGGAATACATGTGCCGGTACTGCCGTTGCTGAGACTGCAGGGTAAGAAACTTCTAGACGTGGTAATATGGACTAAAACAAGGAGAAAAATTCAGAATTTAAAATCTCTGAGAACTTGTTGATCTTAAATATTGTGAAACTGCAAACCCTTTGATTTCCATATTTTGGGAGAGGTGGCACAGGTAGAGGAAAAAATAGAAAAATCCCGTAAACAAGGACACTAAAGTGGATATCTTAAGATCTATAAGTACTTGTTCATCTTCGCTTCTGCGAAACTTATCTTTCTACTTAACAAGTGTCTGTGGCTCTTAAGGTATGCAATTCAGAGACTTGGTTTGCTGGACATTGTTTCATGTTTTGGTCCACGCTTCCTCCTCAAGAAATATGGAAACCAAAGAGTTTGAAGAAATATGTTTCACCTTTGCCGGTCAGGTTACTTACATGCAGGGCAATCACCTCACAATCCAAGATGGTGGGGGCGACACTTCCTTATCTGTCATGTGAGAAGCCACGTCTTCTTTACCTATCACGTGATAAACCCCTCCTCTTCCCCTCCTTTCCTTCCATGCCCCCTTCTCTGTCCTACCAATCAGAATCCCAGATTGTGGAACTAACAAAAGTTGGTGTTGCTTCATTCTCCGGCCAATCATAGCATACTATGAAAATTAGGCAGCCAACCTCAGTTTAGCACTTTTAAAACCATTAAAATGAAACAGCCAGTTACAATGTAGCCTTGATAAAAAGTATTTATCCAAAAAATTACAAAAACGGTTTAGCGTGCAGTAGTTATTTTTAATTTTGGTTGTGCTCAAAAGTGTCCAAATGACCTGGTACTTTGCTCTATATTCATCCAAGGGGAGTAACCTACAGGATTTCAAAGTCCAGTGGTATGCAAAGCTTAAGGACGCAAGTAACTTTTGCCAAGTGACATAAGCGGATGACACATGGACGGTACACAGAAAGAACTACTACAAAAAATATGGTTCAAATGGCTCTGAGCACTATGGGACTTAACATCTATGGTCATCAGTCCCCTAGAACTTAGAACTACTTAAACCTAACTAACCTAAGGACAGCACACAACACCCAGCCATCACGAGGCAGAGACAATCCCTGACCCCGCCGGGAATCGAACCCGGGAACCCGGGCGTGGGAAGCGAGAACGCTACCGCACGACCACGAGATGCGGGCCAACTACTACAGTAGAGTACAGTAGAGTGCAGTATAATATAGAAAGTAACTGAAAGAAATACACAGTGAGACGAACAGAAATGACAGCTATTCAAAGACAATAATTACACTGAAATCAGCGTGATTTGTACTGATCCCCTGGACATTACAAAGGCGAAACAATAGGATATGTAGTCACCGTGAATGGCAGTATTTGGTCTGCAGTGTGCCATCATTTTGGCCACATGGGTGGTATTGAGTTATTGTAGTGGGACGTTCCATTGCTCCACGAACGGTTTTAACAACTGCTGAATGGTCGTTGCTGCCTGTGGACGTGCGACAACATGTCTTCCCAATGTATCCCACACATTCTCGATGGGATTTAAGTCAGAGGAAGAGGCAGGCCAGTCCATTCGCCAAATTTCCTCTTGTTCAAAAAGCTTCTACATATGCACAGTTCGCTGCGGTTGTGCTCTGACGTCCGTGAAATGGCGTAAGGTACCCCTGATGAGATGCACATAGTACAGTAGGACAGTACACTAACGTTGATCAGTGCGAGGACCGTGTTGAATGGTTTGGAGGTCAATATTTCATGCGACACTGTGCCTCCCCACACCATAAAACCTGGACCACAAACACTATTCATGTTTGACAGTGTTTCTGGGTGTAATACATATCCTTATATGGTGAAAGATGATAGCACGTAATTGTGACGTGTTGCCCCTGCGTGTAGGCAAGCGACTTGCCTCTTCTTGGAGGCATCACGAAATGTTTGCAACCGTGCTACGTTTATCAGAGTTGCCTGAACTCCTCAGGATGTTCTTTTCGATTGAAACCATGCAGTCTCTTTACACTGTACTGAAACTTCATAGGAATGCAGAGAGATAAATATGCTGATCGAGCAGCTGAAAATGAATGTACAAATACAAAATCACCCAGATAATTCGCTCTACTTGTTTCCACCTCTTTTCTCCTACCGCCAACACCAAATCACTGTAGGTATTCGCAGGTCACTGTTTAATAAAGCACCAACAAAAATTCCACTTGCAGCCACTATTAAATTATGACAGTGCTGGCTGTGTGCGTGTTACGGGCCAGTTGCCGACGAGATGAGAAGTAAAGCCTCAAATGCGTCGAAACGACCACCGACCGCGTAGGGGGAGAGGGAACAGACAATTTCACGTTTGAAAGACTGCTTTGTCCGGGGTGCACGCACAGAGGAAGCAGCAGGCAGGAATCACCATAGCGCAATGCACGAGCAGCCACGCGTTCCGTTGCCACCTTTGGGCGCGGCTGGTTGCACGCTAAAAGCGCGCCAGCCAATCCACAGCGCGTGTTTACGTAAACAAAGCGTGCCACGCCGTGCCGCAGGTGGGAGAGTCGCAATTAACGCCCGGAATCGATGCGCCATTGTCGGCGCCGCGCCTGGTATTCAAACCCGGGGCCAGCAATTAGGAGGGTCGGGGAGAGCGACAGCCGCCGCTGCGCCGCGGGCAGCCGGCGTGCCAGGCGCCAGCGCTCGCTGCGCTCTGCGCCCAGCGCCACTCCGAATGAAAGCAAGTTAGCAGGTACGAGTACATCTGCTTATCTGCTTAGGTGTGTGTATCTAGAAGCGAGAAAACCACAAACATGCCAATTTTACCAGCGCATTCCTCACACACAAAGGAAGAAAATATGTTATGTGGACATGTGTCCGAAAACGCTTACTTTCCATGTTAGAGCTCATTTTATTACTTCTCTTCAAATTACATTAATCATGGAATGGAAACACACAGCAACAGAACGTACCAGCGTGACTTCAAACACTTTGTTACAGGAAATGTTCAAAATGTCCTCCGTTAGCGAGGATACATGCACCCACCCTCCATCGCATGGAATCCCTGATGCGCTGATGCAGCTCTGGAGAATGGCGTATTGTATCACAGCCGTCCACAATACGAGCACGAAGAGTCTCTACATTTGGTACCGGGGTTGCGTTGACAAGAGCTTTCAAATGCCCCCATAAATGAAAGTCAAGAGGGTTGAGGTCAGGAGAGCGTGGAGGCCAAGGAATTGGTTCTTCTCTACCAATCCATCGGTCACCGAATCTGTCGTTGAGAAGCGTACGAACACTTCGACTGAAATGTGCAGGAGGTCCATCGTGCATTAACCACATGTTGTGTCGTACTTGTAAAGGCACATGTTCTAGCAGCACAGGTAGAGTATCCCGTATGAAATCCTGATAACGTGCTCCATTGAGCGTAGGTGGAAGAACATGGGGCCCAATCAAGATATCACCAACAATGCCTGCCCAAACGTTCACAGAAAATCTGTGTTGATGACGTGATTGCACAATTGCGTGCGGATTCTCGTCAGCCCACACATGTTGATTGTGAAAATTTACAATTTGATCACGTTGGAATGAAGCCTTATCCGTAAAGAGATAATTTGCACTGAAATGAGGATTGAAACATTGTTGGATGAACCATTCACAGAAGTGTACGCGTGGAGGCCAGTCAGCTGCTGATAGTTCAAATGGCTCTGAGCACTATGGGACTTAACATCTATGGTCATCAGTCCCCTAGAACTTAGAACTACTTAAACCTAACTAACCTAAGGACATCACACAACACCCAGCCATCACGAGGCAGAGAAAATCCCTGACCCCGCCGGGAATCGAACCCGGGAACCCGGGCGCGGGAAGCGAGAACGCTACCGCACGACCACGAGCTGCGGGCAGCTGCTGATAGTGCCTGCACACGCTGTACATGGTACGGAAACAACTGGTTCTCCCGTAGCACTCTCCATACAGTGACGTGGTCAACGTTACCTTGTACAGCAGCAACTTCTCTGACGCCGACATTAGGGTTATCGTCAACTGCGCGAAGAATTGCCTAGTCCGTTGCAGGTGTCCTCGTCGTTCTAGGTCTTCCCCAGTCGCGAGTCATAGGCTGGAATGTTCCGTGCTCCCGAGATATTAAGACGCGAATTTGACGCTTGATACACCCGACATGTGCTGCTAGCGCACGTCCTGAGGCTCAGGCGTGAACCCCATGCTGCCCGTAATCGCGATGTGATTGACATGCGTAATCACACTTCCATACTTATCAAGAGGTCCGAAACGAGTAATACGGTCTGCTGCCATCCTGCATTAACGTCGTACATTCCAACAGGTATTTATCCCATATGTTAGGGGTGATGCGGTTCTGTAACATATCTGTGTACCGCAACGTTAGTCACAAAGATAACTTCGCTTATCGTTAATCCGTTACTACAAAGGTAATGCCGTTCATCGTTAAAACTTTACTTTACTGTAGATGTAGCGCAAGTGACAGTTTATCATTCACTCGTAATAGTAAAATTCATGTTGATGGTTTTAGTGAAACGAGATACTGGACTATACGTTTTACCGTTATTTACGTAAAAATGTTTTGATTTGGGAAGTTCAGGTAGGACATAGAAGACGAATGTAAACATGTTTAACCAATTCGTTTTTTATCACATAATTATCAATGTTATGTTTATCTAATGCGTTAAATGACAAATTGTTGCAAACAAATGTTTCTTAACATCACTGGGTAAAATGGCCCTTTGTAGAAACTTCCACTGTGATACCAGCACTACATACTAAACATAGCGTTCACATCCCATGCTCAAAGTGATGCCCATTGGCTTGCATAGATAGGATCACTCTGCGGATGAAGGATGCCCTACTTCGTGCTACTGTTTCCTCTTTGATGGCTGTACAAGCATCAATAATGCGTTGCTTCATGTACTCTGGTGTTGTTGGTTCATGTTGGTAAACAGCATCCTGCACTGCTCCCCACAGAAAATAATCCAGCGGTGTAAGGTCCGGAGATCGGGCAGGCCACCTGACTGGGCCACCTCGTCCAATCCACCTACCAGGGAACTTACGGTTCAGAAGTCGTCGTGCTCGTAAGGCGTTATGTGCAGGGCATCCGTCATGCTGATACCACATGACCATTCTCCGGTTCAGAGGTACGGTGTCCAGGAGAACAGGAAGATTGTGTCGTATAAATCTGGAGTATTGTTTGCCATTTTAGATGCCATTTATAAAGAAAGGTCCGATAATGGTATCTCCAATAATCCCACACCAAACATTAACTTTCCACGGACGTTGATGCTCTACCTGACGGAGCCATTTTGGATTGTCTGCGGACTAATAATGCATATTCCTCACATTGACAATTCCTTTGTTGGAGAATGATGCCTCGTCGGTAAAGAGAACATCTGCAAAAAAATTTGGATTAGTCAGAAGTTTTTGCTGAGCCCACCGACAAAATGTTCCCCTATTGCGGAAGTCATTTCCATGAAGATCCTGGTGTAAATGAACATGGTAAGGATGAAATTTATGACGTTTAAGAATACGCTGTGCACTTGATTTCGACACACCAACTTCACGTTCAATTTGACGTGTGCTGATTTGAGGATTCACAGCTATGGTAGCGAGCACAGCAACTTCAGCACGTTCATCTGTGCGTGTTCTAGGACGATGTCGAGGGCTTGGATTTAAGCTTCCCGTTTCACGTAGACGAGATGTAAGACGACCAAACATCCGGCGCGAAGGCGATGACTTGTCAGGGAATCGTCTTCTGTACAGTCGTTCTGCCTGAACAGCATTTCGTCCTCCTACAACAGGGTACAGTACAGGTGTGTAGAGTAGGGTAGAAAACAGACATATTAACTTAATAATCGTAATGTTCGCTAACAGTACTATCAACAAACAAGCAATCTCATAACGTATTTCCCGTCAACGTACATTCTCCATAGATCAGCAGCATTTCTACCATATCTTCATGTGTGTATATTGTACTGTACAGTATAAGTTCCACAACACAACGTTTATTCACAATGTGTACTACCTCCATGCCGTCACTAGATTACTCTGATGCACGACTACACAGGCAAGCGGTATACTGCACGCCAAAGCAACAACAAATGGGATGCTCGGAGGGTGGTGGAGTACAGGGGTTTGCATGGGTCGCAAATCATAAACAAGGCGAAGTGGTAACTGTGGCAGTAGTTGGAACTACGTTGGACACTTGACTAGGTAGAGCCAGGCCCTGCACGACAGGCACAATGGGTCATATAACGCATTAGATAAACCTTATTTTGGGTGTGCAGGGTAAATAAGACAACCTGACGGGTGTACACCGATCGGTACTGGTTCATATTGTGTACGTAGATACGTAAAACGTGCAAGAGATAAACCATTATATGCTTATGAGAGTTGATGGCAGCAGACCATATTATTCGTTTCGGACCTCTTGATAAGTATGGAGGTGTGATTAGACATGTCAATCACATCGCGATTACGGGCAGCATGGGGTTCACGCCTGAGCCTCAGGACGTGCGCTAGCAGCGCATGTCGGGTGTTTCAAGCGTCAACTTCGCGTCTCAATATCTCGGGATGTAATGGGAATATTGCGATGCAATCAACGCCATTGTGTATGTGCTTTGTCGTGCTATGGATTGCTGAAGAAAAAATGTAGGAGGTCCATTTAAAGAAAGATAAGTTTGTGTTAAAATACACATATGCTTTCGTTTTAGAATGTTTCCAAATATGTACATTCATGGGCCCCAGCCCTACATTGATACCGGTGAAAGTCGTTTTCCAATAGCTGTTATTGTTCCAGAGATATTTTGGGTGGACAAGATAGCTGGGACACCCTGTATATATCCTGTTAAGTGCATGACGGGCACCTTCAATTCTAACAGTTTTAAGGTTTTTTTCCCGTTCCATTAGCGTATGGGGCGCGGGAAGACTGCTTTAATGCCTTATCCCTTGTCATTCCTATTTGGTACGGGTCCCACACACTTGTGCAATAATCTAGGATGGCAATTTGTAGGTGATCTTTGCAACATCCCCTTAGAAAAATTTATGAATTGCTGTGCTTGGATACCCCTTACGTTATTTGATTTTCAAACAGCTGAGCAGAACTGAACGTACTCAGACAATATTTTTAGCGCAACGCAATCTGACTTTCAATAGTCCCTACAAAAGAATGGCCCTGGCTAACAATAACCTAAACCTTTCATGAATCACTTACCTCACAAAAATCTTCGTTATTCAAACTACTGCTGTACAGCGAGTGCCAATACTGCCAGCTAAATAAAAGATTCTAACTACTGAAGGCACTAACTACTGATAGGCATACTTAGCAAATGAAAGATTTTGATAGAGAACAAACAATTTATTTACCTTAATGTGATCAAAAGTCATTTTATATATATATATATATATATATATCAGTTCATGACATCCAGTCTTACAAATTTACTGTCTCTGATGGACACACGTCCAGATCATCCGCTCTTAAAACTCCGCCAGCTCTCTCGCCACATCCACCACTGCTGGCGGCTCACCTCCAACTGCGAAACGCTACACGCTGTTCACATCCAACTGGCCAACACTACATTAGCGCTATGAAGCCAGCACTAGCAAATGGCTCTCACTGCCATTGTATTCTATCTCTGTATTCCCTCTCGATGCATTTCAGAGGCTCTGGGGTATGTGTACTGTGTTACAGGCGAGTGGGATGATTGAGAATGATTACATACAGCAGATGGTGTGCTTTGTGACAAATCATTTTAAAAAAATGCAGTGTTAGATTGAGATCATAAGAAATGTACAAAATACACTGGCTCTTCTGTTCTTTAGGGTTACGCATTCTGGTATAAATGCTGTCTGTGATTTAGAATCAAGTCTTTACGTTGAACCTCATACCTGCATTGAATCCTATGGTGATGTCTTTTAATGATTACAGGCACTGGTTAATCATATTCGTGGCTCTGTCATATCTCGAAATAAGTCACCTTTTTCGAACCTGCCTGTTACAGCGAAACTCCAGAATGGTTTTAGACAGCCCCTACGCATCTTGTAACTGTTCCTTAATCTCTGCCTCCTCCTTCCCTGCAGCTTTGTGCATGTGATCGCCCAACTTTAAGTTGGAACTAAGTAGAAGCCAGTGAGTGCTATATCTCCCACCTTCTGCAACCTGTGGAGAAACAGGATGAGCTCAGTTAATGCGACAGGATCACTCAGTGGAAATAGGAACAAGTTGTCATAGCTCTGCCAACAGTGTGTAGTGTGTAAGACCAGTGTCAAACAAAGCTTTTTCCTGCAACAAGAGGTGGTATAAAAGACTTTACATGCGGTGCTGGGTGAAGGATGAAGATTTTGTTATTGCATTGCAGCACATTTCCATACTATATACAGCCGGCCGGGGTGGCCGAGCGGTTCTAGGCGCTACAGTCTGGAACCGCGCGACCGCTACGGTCGCAGGTTCGAATCCTGCCTCGGGCATGGACGTGTGTGATGTCCTTAGGTTAGTTAGGTTTAAGTAGTTCTAAGTTCTAGGGGACTGATGACCTCAGAAGTTAAGTCCCATAGTGCTCAGAGCCATTTGAACCATTTGAACCATACTATATACAGCTACTGCAGTCTGAAGGAGATCTGCAACCCTCATGGTGCATTCACATCTGCCACCCAAACATTCTCTATCGTAATCATTTTGTACCATCCAACAGAGAGAAAAACTACATATTATAAAAACTCCACTGATGTCATGTGCCTTCCAACACATATGTATTTAAAGCAAATACTGTTTGTATGCTGGCATCCAGCATATGTGGCGATCCCATTAAATATATAGGCATTGACCCACTCAGTCACCTGCGCAGAACAGAGTATAGTTTATCACCTGTACTGTAGGAGGACCATATCCTACAGACTATCAGTCACAACAGTTGGTCCCTTTTTTGTTGTTTGATTTTTTTTTTTTTTTTTTTTTTTTTTTTTGCTGTAACATGTCGAAGCAGTGTATGACTACAGCTTTGTACATTGTCACACATTTTGTTTGTTTTTCCACCACGACTTCAAATTCTGTATCAGTTATGTAGCAGATTCTAAATTGAGATTAAAATGTTTTGATCTATTGGCTCTCACAGGAAACTAGACATTGCAGGGTGTAAATTATGCTGCTGCTCCCACAGTATGACTGAAATAAAAGAAAGTCACAACATAAGGTAACTGGAGAGTTTTGCAGCATTGTGAAGCGTTTCCAAACAGGTATCTGAAGGTGATTGATGACTTCTACTTTTAAACTCATGTTTCACAGTGATGAGATAGCAGATGGCTCACTGTTCCATTTCATCTGATTCCTCATATTACAGTTATGTACACAATCACTGTTTTGGAAGGTGCTGCCTCTCCACCAAGACTGTTTCTCCATCTCAAACAAGTTATGTCAGTCAGCCATTATGTAGTAATCATCACCATACCAATGGTCAGATGGGATACAAAAGACACATAGATGTACTGTAACAAGTGTCAAAGTTGATCATGCGATCAATTTTAGCAATTTTACCAGTTTTTCGATAATTTCAACGCCAACCAATGATGTGGCAGCATGATTCCCAATTTCTGTATCATTGCTAAAACCGTTCCCCCCTCTACTTTGCGAGTACGGAATACTAGATTGCGAATGTAGATAGATGAGTGTGCAGTACGTCCATCCATTATTAATTCTCAAACATATACACCAAAGTACACCAGACAGGACCGGCCGGTGTGGCCGTGCGGTTCTAGGCGCTTCAGTCTGGAACCGCGTGACCGCTACGGTCGCAGGTTCGAATCCTGCCTCGGGCATGGATGTATGTGATGTCCTTAGGTTAGTTAGGTTTAAGTAGTTCTAAGTTCTAGGGGACTGATGACCATAGATGTTAAGTCCCATAGTGCTCAGAGCCATTTGAACCATTTTGAACACCAGACAGCGATCAACATATTTCTAGCAGTTTGATCACAGTGCACAATTTACAATTACGAATGCCCATTTTTATGTGGATGGAAGTCACAGAGCATTATCATAGTCTTAGGATAAAGTTACAGATTGAAAGATCTCCTTGCATTGTGTTTGAGCAGTGCTCCCTGCAACAATGTCACAGATTTAATCTGCAGCTGACTAGAAGTAGACCACTACATTCCATGTCTCGTGACAGAGTGAACAGAGTGAGCCGAGTCCTTAACTGCCGTTCTGCATGAATCTTACTCACATCAAATATGCAAGTGCACAGAACCTCTCCAGATGCATGCATGTTGAGGAGGTTAGGAAACCTTATTGGTGTACAGTTGTAGATATGAAACTGTTGTGGTAATGTAACAGACGTTAAGAAGAAGAGAAGTGTTGTTTTCATGCATGATGAAGCTCCAAATCGATGGAGTTTGAAGCATTTTACGGAAACCAACTGCGCTGTCCATTCTAAAGTATGGTTTTAGTGTCTGAGGTCAGTACCAAGAAGGTATTGGCAAAAAAAGAATGGAAACATATACACTCCTAAGGCTACATGATTCTGCACTTAAAACACTCTATAATGTTAGAGCAGTGTCGCTTACGACCTATAGTCATGTGGAATGCAACGATGTTACTATTAAAATGTAAGAAATATATTTCCAGCACATGACATGCATTCTTCTTACAACTTTCCCTACTATAAACTATGCTGACAAACAGCAAAATGAAAAAAAAAACTTCCTAAAAACACCAATTTATTATGATACATGCATAAAATAGCTTTCCAGAGGTGTGTAGCACCCACGGTTGACATCCGAATATGGTTCATGTTCGCATCAGTCCTATATAGTGATGGTTAGTAACGGAGAATGCCTCTTACAGTGAAAGAGACAAACACTTAGCAGAGGTGTTTGACATGAAATAACATGTCATGCTGCCACTAACTCTGTAAACAAGACGTCTGTCAAGCAGATATATACACAAGGACCGCAGTACCCTACAAACACCTGTCGTTAATGTAGAATCACCGTAGTTACGAAACTGGAGACTCGATTTTATGCTCAAGAGGGGGCAAGGGTGTGGAGTACGTCGCATAAATCTTCATTAGTTTAGGGGAAAGTGCCGAAAAAGGATGGACATGTTTCATCATCATCATCATCATCACATATGAGCTGGAAGCCCTCTGATGACTGAGAAGTTTACTGTTACCGGTAAGAGGTATATAGATAGTGCACTATGTAAGACATAGAACACACAGTCGAACAGAGGTTATTCCTCCCTACTGAAGCACCCCAACAAAACAATGGAAAAAATGTTTAAATGACCTGCAGCAACATCTCCCTCTCTCTGTAGAATGCATAATCAGTCTACCATTAAATCACAGCTCCATCCCAACCGATCACTCCATCCAGTTTCTGCCATCCTTTAATGGAGATGCAAATCAGTTTGGAGGCATATGGTCTCTTCTTTCCAAGAAATCCTCTAAGATGGTAGTCAACTTGCATGTATCATTATTCCCTCAATAGATATACAGTAGAATGTTGCCATACAGCAACTGTTTGTTAGCTGACACCGCAAGGTTGTGTTTTGCGGAGAATACAGAGAAGCACAGTGTAAATTTCGTGTGTTAGGGTTTAAAACACTTGCATAAGATCAAACACGCGATCCATTCTGTAGCTGTATGTTGCAGTCCCAGACACCACAGAGATGAAACTTCTAAGTAGTATGGACATATAGAAATATTGGCCAAAGAAAGTGTGGCAGTGGACTATGGCGGAAATAAGAAAGCATGAACGACCTGGGGGTAGTTGCGTTCGAAATGTCTGGTATGTAATGGTCGCCAGAGGACTACAAGAAGGAGACTGAGATGATAGGAGGAAGTGGAATACAGGAAGCAAGGAGCGGCGCCAATCGTAGGTTACTTACTGTGTGATGATGATCTGCCAGGTACTATCTCGCGAGATTTGTTCGTTGAGATCAATGTTTATGTCAGAATGACTGCAGCGTAGTTCAATTCCTCTAGCATATTCTGTAGTTCATTTTAGTTTACTGCAAACGGAGCAATAACCTATGAGAAACAGAAGCGATATAATTTCTTTCTGATTTCGAGATTCCATTTGTCCCTCCAGTTCATTCTCCGAAATGCATATTATTTCCTCTCATTTCCTGGTCAATCCGAGTGAACACAAGGTAGAGGGGCGCGAACTTCCTGTTCCCGGCCCACCCTGATGGCCAGCTCTCTGTGGGTGACGTCAGCATATGACCGCCGTCCGTCACCTGCCGGATGCGGCGCCGGTGCTGCGGTCTGGCGGGCAAATTGCCAATATCGGCGGCGGCGCCAGCGGCAGGTGGTCAGTGATCTGCACGTGGCACTCTACTTCAGCGCCCTCTACTGCAGTTGTTTACGTTGGCCAAGCAGCGGTCTCTGGGAAATAAACTAGTTTTTTAAAATGCTTTTACGTGTTGATTTACTTATCCTGGTAATGATTGGGCCGTTAGGTCCTTTCTTATATCTGATCGGGAATTCTACACATTTTACATTACATTACGACAACCATGATGTAAGTTACAAATAATATAGAACCCAACATTTAGAAATTCCTATGACACGAATAATGGGAACAATAATAACTGTAGCAGAAACAAACATAGATTGTATTCTTTCATGAAAAGCACACAGTGTGACAGATTATAGGTAGGTAGATTTAATTTTGTGCACTGGCAGCGATGGCTCTCAGCGAACATATGTGTGTGGGAGAGGAAGATGTACGTGATAGAATACGTGGAATGAAGGGAAGGGGAAATAAAAAGGTGATTTATTGAGAAACTAAAAGGGGAAGAAACGTAACGGGGGAGAAAGTGAGAACACCTGCTTTACCTTCTGACAGAGGGAAACTGACCATACACGTAAACTTTTTCGGTCAAAGTTATGCATTTGACAGAAGGAAGTTGCATCAGATATTTTCTAAATTTGTCAGGTCATTGAGTTTGCGCCGAGTGCATGGCAGCTTGTTCCAAGGGCGGAGAGCAGTTTTAGAGAACGAATTGGCGAATAGTTTCGTATTATGAACTGATACAGCTAGGATATCTTGCGTTGCGATTGTGATGAGACAGTAGGTACTTGGTCTCTGGGAGTATTAGGGAACATATGCACAGAAAAGCCGATGGCGCAGACAAAAAGTATCATTCGTATCATCTTGTCTGGTCGCAAACATCCTAACTACGTGTACGAAGCCCTGAGGTGGTCAAACAGACGGATATTACATGTTTAACGAAATCAGGCATTCACGGTTAGTTCTAACCGTCCAGAGATCTCACAACTGGTTCACTGTCTGAATACATCGCGGTAGCGGAAGTTCGTTACAGCGAGTGACTGCAGAAGTTTACGTTTTACATCCTGTGGGAATATGTTTCGAAACTTCTGGAGGGCATAGAGGCAAATGTAAGCCTTACAGCATTTTATGGCTAGTTCAAAAGTTAAAAAGAAGTAGACGTGCAAGATAAACGTGACTTTCGTAATCAGAATCGAGTAGTCTTACTGAACACTGGGCTCGTATTCGCAAGATACCGAGCGCAAGTGACCGTACACTACCTGATAAAATATATCCGGTCAGGTTAGTGGACGTGATTATGGAGCGTCGTCCGTAACCTTTGAGGCAGCTTGAACTCTCCAGTTTCAGTGTCTGTTGAAGACTGCCAGTTTATTCTTTCTCAAGAACTGAAACAAGACAAGCTAGTGATGTTGGACGCTAGGGTCTGGAGCGAAGTCGACGTTCTAGCTCATGCCATTCCACTGGGTTCAGGTCGAAACTCCTGGCAGATCATTTCAAACCCTTGCCTCACAGATGCTGCTTTATGAAAGGTTGCATTGTCATGCTGAAACAAACATTGTCTCCGAACTGTTCTTTTACACTACGTGGTGCACAATGCTGTAAAATGTCTTGAATCCTGTTTTCTTCAGCACAGTAAGAGGACCTCACTCCAAGCACCAGAAACGCCCCTATAGTTGACACCGCCTCCCCTGTATTTCACAGTTGTCTCTGCAGGTTATGGCAGGTAACGTTCTCCAGGCATTCGTTCAAACCAAATCCTTCCCTCTGCCACGGGATACAGCGTGATTCAGTACACCAAATCGCTCGTTCCCAATCATCCACTTCCCAGTGACGTCTTTGTTTACACCACCGTAAGATTCTCTTCGCACTGAGTGCAGAAATGTGTGGGTCACGATGAGATGCTAGACTATTGTACCCCATTCGTTTTAACTTCTTAAGCACAGTCATTGTGCTAGCTGGACTGCTGGAAGCACTTTGGAGCTCACGATTGATTCCTTCCGCAGATGTCACGTAATTTTTTACAACCAGCCTCCACTATGCGCGACAGTCCCTCTGTCTCAGTACACGAGATCTGACTGGTCTTGGTTTAGGTACAGTGGTTCCATCTTGTTTCACTTCACCGTCAGTCATCAATAGCCGAGTCGGGTAGCTTTAGAAGGGTTGAAAGGACCCTGATGGATTTGCTGCTCGGATGACTTAAGATTACTGGCCCACGTTCGAAATCACTTAGTTGTCGCGATTCTGCTTCTATACTGACAAAGTTTTTTTCTATTCCTTTCATGTGGCCCATCTCCTATCAGATTTAACGCCTTCTTCGTAATAAATGCAACTGTAATGTCACCGTATCAACTAATAATAGTTTGAAAAAAAGTTTTATTCACCATTTAAAATCGACTCGTTCCCCTTCGTAAAACTCTGGCGTCTACAGTATTCTCTGCGACACCTGATCTTCTTACTATATAAGCCAAGCAGGACGTGCCTTTACAATCAAATACAAAGAACATCTTTTAAGAGAAAATGGCACTAAAGCCCAAAATTCGTCATTCGCTGACCACCTTTTGATTACAGGTCACGCGCCGGAAGCTGTTCACTATAGCAACATTTTGCACACCAAGAAGAAATGGCGTGTATTAGATATTCTCAAAGAATTAGAAATTTTTAAACTTGTTTCTCGAAGTGATTGCCTCATTCTTAATGAGCAGCTACAATTACATAATAAAAACTTGTTCAACGGTATAAAGCCGTTACTTTATATTTCATTTCGTGTTCCCTCGTGCAGTTACCGAAATTTTTTTCTGTCTATGTCGACTCAAAGTTTTTTGTTTATTAAATGGTTTATATTGACTGCATTTCATGTTATATTGTTTTTCTACATGCTGTGTCATTCAGTCCCCTTTATAATTCTATAATTACGTTTTTAACCATTAAAAAAAATGGTTCAAATGGCTCTGAGCACTATGCGACTTAACTTCTGAGGTCATCAGTCGCCTAGAACTTAGAACTAATTAAACCTAACTACCCTAAGGACATCACACACATCCATGCCCAAGTCAGGATTCGAACCTGCGACCGTAGCGGTCGCTCGGCTCCAGACTGTAGCGCCGAGAACCGCACGGCCACTACGGCCGGCCAACCATTAAACTGTACTTCTAAGTCTTATGTAGAAAAAATGTTACCCTGTCTGCTGCTGTCAAATAAAATGTTGCCTTGTACTTCACGTACTAAATAATGTTCATCATAATATTCGTCTGCCTTTATTTGAATGTCATGTAGCCAGTTGTATTTGCGGCTACTAGGTGGCATTGTTGGTGTAATGTTCACCTGCCCGCAGTTGCTAACGCGGGCGCATCAGTCTGTTGCTGTGGCTTGACATATGTGAGCAGCCCATAGTGGCTTGCCTTCCATGTATTCTTTTTTAAAAATTTTGCGACTTAGCTTTATCGCTTGATATTTATTTTTTTACGTGGCTTGTAAGTACTGTTTCTTTCTTGTAGTGTTAGTCAGTACTTACATTTATACAAAAAATGTTTTTCCCATAATTTTTGTTCTCCTATTATAGGCCAGTCTGAATATTTTACTTTTGATGAAGGTAATCATAGTAGTTCCGGAACCAGGTCAAAAGACTTAATTTTTGCGACTGAGGGCTGTTTTGATGTAATTTTATTTTGAAAATCGAATGTTTTGAAGTGGCCACTGATGATGTACATCTAGCCTCGTAAATCTGAGCTGGTGCTCTGACTAATGATCCTTTTGTCGACAAGATGTTCGTATATCCAAGGAAGCATGTACTGCCAGCAAAGTAAGTTCCAGCCGAGAAAGGCATCTTTGTATGGTTCAGCACAAGAAAACGTCCAGGCACTCACTAGTAGTCGTTTGTACAGGAGCTCGAATTTCCTAATTTTCGCTATGAGTTACTCTTCTCCTGAAATCGCATCAGGGAAATGCTGCTGTGGTTCTAACAGAGCGGCCGTAGGTGCTTCTTTCTAGCATTCTTGTCCAACTGCAGTTGGCAAGACTTCGTTAAACATCCTCATGGTCACGTGACATCAATCCAAAAGCTTTCTAATTTTTTGTGGCCTATGCAAGTAAGGAAGATGTTGTTGTTGTTGTTGTTGTTGTCGTCGTTGTTGTTGCTGTGGTATTGTGTTCGAAGGCTTTGGTGCAGCTCTCCACGTTAGGCTATTCTGTGAAAGTCTTGTTCATCTCTGTAGTGCCGCGACTCAGTCTTTGGTCAGAAAATTAATAGTCTTCAACAAAAGTAAGGAGAAGCACTAGGGTAGCGCCATAAAGCTTGGGGAACGTGTGCACCAGTGGATTGTGCAGCGAGGATAGCCAGCCGGCCGCGGTGGCCGTGCGGTTCTAGGCGCTCCAGTCCGGAGCCGCGCTGTTGCTACGGTCGCAGGTTCGAATCCTGCCTCGGGCATGGATGTGTGTGATGTCCTTAGGTTAGTTAGGTTTAAGTAGTTCTAAGTTCTAGGGGACTGATGACCACAGCAGTTGAGTCCCATAGTGCTCAGAGCCATTTGAACCATTTTGAGGATAGCCAAGTTCAGCTGCACAGCGGTAACCGTGTAGCAAGTGGAGTGGTGTCACCACACCAGAGCGAGTCTCTTTATATGGGAACGTGATTAGGTGCCGAGTTTTTGTGAAACAAATGGACACTGGAGACATATAAATAAGTCCGGATTTTAAAGCAGGGGTCTCTTGTCATCGCCGAAATCCAGCAGTACTACCACGACGGCAGGGCGATGCCGGACATTGAGATAACTGGGCTCCACCAGCAGTAGCCTTTGGTTCGGGACCGGTCTACGCCTGCCATCTGCACTAAATCCTTCGCCTTAGTTGGTGCCACCGACTCTTGAGTGCCTTGATGATCTTGACGCTACAGCGCCATCCTCCAGCTGGCTTCTTTTTGAGGACAGCAGGTTGTACCTCTCAGACAGCAGACTCAACATGCTGCTACCGCGGACACTTGCGGAGCCAAGGGGCCGTCTGCCGAGTGGGATGCCACCGCAGCACAGAACGATGCGCCACTGACGTCAACAGCCGTGGCCTACAGAGGCTGCCAGCCTCAGCAGCACGAAGCACCGGCTCAGCATCACCAGCCAAATGCAGCCACGCAGTCATCGGCTGCAGCTGGGGTCAACAAGGAGGGGCATGCCTGCGTCACTACACCATGTATTGAAACCAATAAAAGCTCTTTGTAACTGTAAACAGTGTCTGCCCTGGTCTCCACGGCCTGTAACCACCACCCACCATCTGAACGCTTCAGTTCCGAATTACTATTGCAATCTGCATCCATTTGAAATTCCTTGCTGCACTTATTTCTACACCTATTACTCCTAACATTTGCTTCCATTACCAAACTGGTATTCCTTTATGCCTCTGCCTGTGTCCTACCAAGAGATCCTTCCTTTTAGTCAACTTCTGCTATAAATTTCTTGTTTCCCCCATCAGATTCAATACATCATCATTAGTTATTCGATCTGCCCATTTCATTTTCCGCTTATTTTGTACCACGACATTTCGAAACGTTCTCTTGTTTTATTACTTGGACTGCTTATCACCAATGTTTCACTTCCGTACAAGTCTACACTCCACACAATAACGTTCAGAAAAGAATTCCTAATACTTTAATTTATGTTACGTGTTTAAAAAATCCTCTTTTTCCGAAAGACGTTTCTTGCTATTGTCAGTCTGCATTTTATCTAGTTTCTACTGGGGCCACGATTACTTAACACTGCCTCATTTAATTCGACTACATTCCATTACCTTTGCTTTATTTTCTTATTGATTTTCATCTTATAATCTCTTAGCAGGACACTGTCCTTTCCAGTTAGCTCCTCTTCCATCTCCTATGCTGCCTCTCACAGAGTTACACTGCCATCGCCAAACCTCCAAATTTTACTTCTTATCCCTTAGCTGTAATTGCTTTTCCACGTTTCACCTTTGTTTCCTTTACTGTTTGGTCAATGTGCAGACCAAACAACATAGGAAATAGGCTACAACCCTGTCTCACTCCTCTCTCAATCAGTGCTCGTCTTTGGTGTCTGTCGACTCTTATAACTGCAGGTCGGTTTCTGTACAAGTTTGAGGTAACCTTTCATTCCCTGTATGTTATCCTACCACCTTCAACATTTGGAAGACTATAATACAATAAACACATTCTCTAATTTCACAGTAGACCTAAAGATAGGTTTACCTTCCTTCAACATATCTTCTAAAATAAGTTGTAGAGTGAGTATTGTCTCGCGCGTTGCTACATTCCTCCAGAACGCAAACTGATCTTTTCCGAGGTCAGCTTCTACCAGCTTTTCCATTTTTCTGTAAATACGTCGTATTAATATTTTGGTAAACAAGTTAGTCACCAGAAACTAGCTATAAAACCAGTACCTGTGATGTCATTTTGCTGTTACAGGGGCTACACCATTCACTTCTTGTGAGCGTTGTATCTGTGTCTTGAGAGTGTTGTGTCAGCTATAAGAAAATTCGTTTTAACTGCGTTGTATGAGCGAGGTATCATGATTGCTCCGAGAGAGAAGGGAGTCGGAGAAAATCGTGGCAGTGTTCACAGATAAAGTTCGTTCGCATGGCGCTCATCTTAATTTCAATTTGTGCGGCCCGCGCAACAGAAAGTAATTAGTTCAACGATTTATATTTCCAGGCCAGATGAATTTAATTTGCACAGCGTTAATAAAGAGCAGAACCAACCAGAAGGAAAAACAGAAGGGGAAAAGGTTAGAGATAACCCTTTCGAAACAGTGTTTACTGCCTCTCTTTTCCTCTGATTTGCGATGTAACGCTGATGGGGCAGTTTGCCATAGCTCTGCACTTTGCGAGTCGTTTCGCTTAACTTGCAGCTGGCTGCATTACCACCAAGACTTATTCCATCCACTGCGGAGATGCCGATCTAGTGCTGCCGTTGCAACTTACTCACTCCCTACTCATTCAACCACTTCTTTACTCCTTCTCTTCCTCCTACTTACCTCCGCTACCTTCTAGGTGCCACACAGCCGTTTATCGTCATTAAAAGCCCCTAGCGCTGGAGAATATTGCCCAAACTGTTGTGTATTTGCTTACCTCCTTATGGTTACTTTTTTCCTACTAGTTTACCCAAAGTATGCTTTTAGAGGCACTGAAAGAGCAAAAGTTTGTTGTTCCTCCACATCACTCAAAACTCTACACCCAAAAAGTAGTGATTCAATCTAACATTACTTTTCCGGCCTGCAACAGGACATCAGTAGTTCCTCCCAGCATATTTCGGATGTGAACCTTAAAGCCATCTTCAAGACGAGTCGTAGATTCAGTTTTGGGTGTTTAAGTGTGTGTATTTATTCGATAACACGAAAAAACTACGCGATTGATATCTATAACACTGAGTGAAATGTGCATGCGCCACAACAGCGATGTCCACAGCTCGTGGTCTAGTGGCGTGCGTTGCTGTCTCTGGATCAAGGGGTCCCGGGTTCGGTTCCCGGCCGGGTTGGGGATTCCGTCTGCCCGGGGACTGGGTATTTGTGTTGTCCTCATCATTTCATCATCATCATCATCATCATCATCATCGTTCGTGACAGTGGCTACACTGGACTGGGTAAAAAAATTGGACTATGTAAAAATTGGGAGTTTGTACGGGCGCTGATGACAGCGCAGTTGAGCCCACACAAACCAAACATCATCATCACAAAAGCGACAGTTGCAGATAAAAGTTGTCTCTCAAAGATGGAAAATTGAAAGTACGAGTAATCGTTTGTTTTTTTCGTCTCAGAGGACATGACATCACTAGTTTAAATCAAAATTGGTCATATTAAGATCCACGAAGCTGCGTGAGCAATTCGTCGCTTCCATATGGAATCACACATCAGAGTTCGGTTTCTGACGTGTAGTTCCATATGGATACGAAACGTTGCTTACGCTACTGCATAGATCTGAAAATGATCAGCTTTGATAGAAAGTAGTCGTATTATAAAACATAGAAGATTTAGAACAAAATCTCCTTTGAGAGCGAAAACTTGAAATGAGAGGTTCGCATGAATTGTCAAGGTGGATGCCATCGTTTCAGTTGAATGGGTTGTCGGCCGGTCGTATTTCCATACTTCCTTTGACTAGAGATACCGAACAGAACGAGGCTTTAAAGGGCGGGTGTGCCGTTCCTGTTCGATGCACCGTTTTTATACATTGTGTATGATTTGTCGAAAGTAATTTTTGCATCACTGTCAGGAAATTTTATATTTTTCAGTCTGTGGCAAAAGCAGATAATCCTTCACAGATCCCAGAAGATCTCCTATCTTTTCGAATGGACTGAAGATCACATTCACTTTATTATTCAGGTATTTTTTTATTTTCTTTGGTTGGCCCAGAGTTTTAGCAATACAGAGTTCTCTTAATCTGATGTTGTGTACATGGACCTTTCAACAAGATCCAAAACCTATTTTATTCCTGGTCTGTAAGCTACCTTCATTCCCGAATGAAAGCAACGATAGTAGACGCTTGTCACGACTTCTAAAAAAAAGTGCAGAAATTAAAATGATGGTCAACGCTTTAACAACATAGTCGACGTTCAAGCTAATGTGACGCGAGTCATTCGCAACGACTTTTTTGACAGTTTTTCATTGTTGTGTGAATGTTCTGTGGGTTGTACAGAAGTAGGGAGACACAGTGCATAACACCTAAAGCATTAAAACATTCGTCTTAACTTTTCTCTACCTTTATTTATCCAGTCCCGAAACTTTTTGGACTGACAAGGTTTATCCGCTTTTTCCGAACACAGCCTTCAGGTGTACCAATTCACCCTGTAGGTTTGTCGATCGATAAGGACCTCGCTGACGATGTTCAAAGAAAAGAGGCTTTGCTTCTTAACTCTGCTTCTCTTGCCAAGGAGGTTACCAATAGCCTGAAGGACCGCAGCTGTGTGTATAGGAGCCATGCCAAGGCCCACAACAATATAAAGAAACAAAATATGGTTCATGAGAAAATGAATATCAGAAACAATGGTTTGAACAGATCCTAAAAGCATAAAAGAATAATGAACAATGCTTACCTACTTGCTGGATGGCGAAATCGTACGACTCGTTGTGAGAGATCTTTTGTGGCGCACATGCCAACATCGTGTATGTACTTTGGTTTTATCCATAATGGATATAAGGTCTTGGTTGTTACAGTCAGCATTGAAATGTCTGCTCAACCACCTTTTTACAGTTAAAACAAAAAGGCGTAAATTTTTGTGTTTTTCGCACTGTAAATATATGATTGAGGAGCAATTACCACTCAATTTTTTTTGTAATCAAACTGAATTTATTAGTAAGTTAAAAACATTAATACTTAAAATCTCTGATTCGTTTGTAAATCTCGACACATCTCCTTGTTTTCTTAATACCCAGTTGCTTATATTTTTATCACTGACTGACAGCAAGTTTGGAGAGGAGATAACATCATCGTTCAAGCGTATGCTAACATCCACTTGCTTCCACAATGTGTGGTCTAGTTTACCAAAAAAAAAAAAAGAGGAGGAGCTAATTGTTTGGTAACCAGTGTCCTCGGATGTGCACAGAAGATTTTAATTTTAACCCCGGTAATACGAGAGAATGAAGCGGAAGCGGCTGAAATGCACATTTAACAACTTGTTGCAAAGGCGCAGTCAGCGCGGCTAGGGCTGCTTGCGGAGAGTACTCGTACGCGCCGCCCCAGGAGTGGGCTCTCAAAATGGATTGCTCCCGCGACGCCCGTTAACTTGAAACAATACGATGGATACCCCGATAAAACTTAGTGTAGACTTAAGTAGGTTTTTCATCCCCGTGCTTCTGGGAACAGCCACGGGCGTCGCAGCAGAGTGGGAGGTAGTTTTCATTACGAGAATTCCTTCCAGTGTCGCCTCGCCGAATTCAAATATTGACTCCAGCTCCTGTGTTTTAATGTAATTAAATTGAAATGACTAATGGGTGGGGATACGGAGGCTTGTTCTCGCAGCCCCTGGCGCTGGAACTCTACTTGCTTCCACAGCGAAGAAAAAGCAAATCGTATCGGTTCGTAAGCACTGTGCCCTCATTCCTGCAGTGTTATCTGAGGAATAACTAATATTAACTGGAAATAGACGGGTTGTGTGTACTGGAATAAGTGAACTGAAAATGATAGTGTTGTTTTGTTATGGTGGTGGTGGTCTTCAGTTGGAAGACGGGCTAGATGCAGCTCTCCGTGATGCACAACGCCTCTTCTCTAGCGTCTACCATTGGAGTTTGTTGAACATCTCAATAACGTTCTCACAACGACTCAACAATTCCTTGATGGCACACTCCAGTACTTTCTCTCGCTGTCTCTCCTATTATTCCAACTCCAAAGCCAGCTTGAGGCAGTATGAAAGTGGTAGAGTTATGTGTCGTCTCGATGAAGATGCAAATCGCCTGTGGTATGCTACAGGCGAGCAAAGGAATACCTAATCCGTATGATGGGAGTAGGTTCTTGTAATATACGCTGTTGAATCACTGTGGCAAGTGTATGAGTGAGCCCTGACATCCGTTTGGGCGTCCCTACACAAGAACTCCTTCACTATAGTCTTATGGCCAAGCGAAGTGCATTGCCATAGACGTGTACCGAAGTGTAGCGCTACTCATTGATCGAGGTGGCATCTTTTCGTTGTTCGAGCGTCCAATGACGAATTCCCCTTACTGTAAGACAGATGTTGGTCAGAGGCACACGCTTAGGTTGGTGACTTCTGCGCCCCGTAACGAGGCAGCGATAGTGGAGATTGTATGGATGCTCGCACGCTCAGTGTTTGTTCTTGTCCAGCACTGAGATGGTGATGATTTTCTGTCATCCCTACGATTAACACGTTATTCACCGTGGCAGCTTGATTTTATTGCACTAAATATAGCCTGCAGTACTTTACTTTTTACCAAACAAAATCACGTACTTTTGTGCGGTTCCTTCAGCAGTACACGTAAATAAAATGTTATAGAGCTGAATTTTGAATTCTGATAAATTGCAGTACCGATGTAGCAACTGAATTTTCGCATAAAACAAAATTCCAGGGCTTGAAATTGGATATAAAAATCGCACTCAGTAGGTACAAAAACAAAGTCTGCAAAATTTACATTCAGTGGTGGTGTCTACATTTTTCTGTGCTACCGCCAAGACTACATATGATTTTAACTGGCACTTTAAGTATTTTATTGGAGAATCAGAAAGATGTCCGTCGCCATTGTACTGAAGTTCTTCCTCAGAATGATCATCTTGATCGCCAGCAGAGACGTAAATTGTGATCACTGGTCATTGTAAAATCGTCGCCTTTTGTGTCTGTTTCTTTACCTATACAACCGACATCTTCCTATATCCACCGACTAGCAATTTCATCAATCTTAGGCTCGTTAAAAGCGACATGTTCCTGTGAACACATGTTGTACTACAGCGAAGAAAACACGTACGTACATCACCCGGTGCGGTCTCGGAAGCCACAACACAGCATATCAACAACAAACAAAGAGGGTGATAATGCAACCGGTGACAAACTATTGTAGGGAAGGCGATTCAACGAGGGTTGGGGGTGGGGCGTGGGAGAGGTGTATAGGAGCATTCCTACAAAATTCAACGCCGAGAACGAATAGCTAGTTCGACAGTTCTTGCGCGCTCTGAGTGACCGCACCGCACTTCATGCACGCAATTCGTTACGAGTTCACAAACATACCTATACGTGTCGCCCCATATATGGTTCTTGAATCGCTGTAGCAAGTGTAAGAGGGCTGAGTGGTTTGTTTAGTTGATGGTGAGATTATTTCATATTTCCTTTGCTATGTTTCCGTCACTTTGCGGCTTTACAATGACTGCCTTGAAACAGTAGCGTTTCTGTATTAAATTATATTTTTAACTTGGAAAAACGGTTGCATAAACACACCAACTGTTGAAGCAATCTTTTTGAGCCGACACTTTAAATAATGCAAAGACTTACGCGTGATATGAGCTTTTAAAGCAAAAACGGAGGAACGCTGAATTACAATGACGAACATTCCGAATGGCCGTCAACTGGTATTAATCCAAAACTTCTCGAAAATTGAGAGATCCGAGACTAAAAGGTAGTAGACTCACCATTCAGGACGTCCGCAACAACTTGGAAACAAACTATGATATATCTGAGTGTATTCTGTCAGAAGAATAAACACTAGAATGATTGTGGTGAAGTTTGTGCGACAATGGCTTCAAGACAATCAGAAGCAACATCGGTTTGAAGTCTGCAGGGAACGTAAACAGCTGCTTCAAGAAAATCCACATTTTTTTTCAGTGGTCTTCACAAGCGTCGAATGTTGGATTTATACCGATGACAGAAAAGTAACCAGTTATCGACGTAATGGGAGATTCCTTTTACACATCGGCGAAAAAACTTGAGAAATAAAGAGTAACATTAAGTCGTGATCGATATTTTCTGTTTATATCGTCGGTATTGGTCATAAAGAAATTCTGTTTCCTAGTCAGATAGTCAGTTAAGTGTTTATCGTAAGGTTCTAAGACATTTGAACGAGTCATGAGGCGAAGACATGTGCAGAAGTAGCGTACAAATCACTGGATGCAGCACCGTGGCAGTGCACGACCACTTATGACTTACAATACGTCTTCTGCTCACAATATGTAGACAGGAAAGAGAAGGGTAAAAAATCTCAAGAGAGACTTCAAGTGGGATTTTCTCTAGTATCTGCCTCCGCATCTACAGGCGACAATGCCTTCTGGGGGGTAAAAATATCCTACGATACCCTTAGTAATATTTGTTTCTTACGCGCTGGTCACTTGTTTTAACAAGTTCGGAATTGCATCTCGGTTACTGAAACAGCTTCACAAACAATCAAAACGCTTTCTTTGACCCTTTCTGTGACAGTGCTTTTGGTGGTGATTACATGAAGTACACACACATTCCTGATACATGTAAAGTATACATTTGTAATGTCATCCATTACTCCATACGGTGAGTACTGAACATTTCACATCAATGGCAACACATCTATGAAGGCTGCCAATAGTTGAATGCAGTATTGATCGTTTATGTCTTTCTCATGGCCATAAATCCGGGTTACTGTGGCATGTTCCATTCCTGAAAACCGTATCCGAAAATGACACTCGACAAGGTAGAGAAATATTTTAGTGCTGAAATTTAGCTCATTAAGAACAAAATTCAGACATGTATTTGTTTCAGCTACGAAGAAAAACCTGTAACGCGTTGTGGTCATGAGCAACAAGATTTTGTTTCTAAACACTCAAAAATCTCACCACAATGGTGGAATAGAGTCATAAAGTGCAGCGTATTGTTCCCTGGGTTTAATTTGCCTTTCAGTGTTCCACACTTGAAAAGCTGTGTTAATGCAGTTTGAGTTTTATATTCTCAGTTGCGACGTCATTGTGTGGAAAATTTACTCGTTAACAGTCACCTATTATGAGATGCACTGGCCGGTATAAATATTAAATTTTCTGTAAAATTACAACTTGCCTGCAGGTGAGTGATTGGAACCGACAGAAAATTGAAACGTCACCGACAAAATGAAGGGATTACCTTCGGTAATCCACCACCAGTATGCAGTGGGGTTATTATATCTTCAAATATTGTGGCGAGCAGATTAAAACGAGGATACTGAGCGATGTGAGTCCGGAAAATACAAGTATCTCTCTTTGCAGCTCTGAAATCAACTCACGAGTCCGTTCTTCAATTTCGGTGGCTCGTTTTGAGCGATATGATATCCTTTCGGTAATTTCGATACGTTTTTGCTGCCGCTGGCGGCAGGTTGAATGGAAACGATTCATCGCAGTCTGTCGATAGCTTTCGAGGAATACTGTAACATTGTAGACGCTTAATCGTACAATGTATCACAATAATCCCTCTCTACAATGCACTATATTGTAATTTTACACTTCGGAAATCTATAGTTCAAAAAACAACAGAAATTTGGTGCTCGGTTTGGAAAGCTGAGTACTAATATTTTGTTCTCTGATTTATGCTACTTTTCATGTGTTTCTGTAGACCGTTATCTGCAGCTAATCCTTTATTCGTTTTTACGCCTAGTTCTAGATTTTTTAAATCTAGGGTTACATTTACGATCAGCTCCTGTCGATTCACTGACTCAAAAATACAAGTAGTGTAAAAACTATCATAGTTAGACGCCGCCTCCACTCTCTCTTTCTCTCTCTTCGCTACCTTAGGTACACTGTATCATTCTCCTACTTATCCATTCGTAAGAAGTTATAACAAAATTATGATATGAGTAAATCTTTGAGAAGTAAAGGTACTTTTTTCTTTCGAATGAATTACTTCCTGTTAACTGACGTTACGCAGTTATTTCACACGGACCATTCCTCTGTAAACTTATCTCTGTAGATTAGCCCCGCCCATAGCTATGAGTCTAGTAAACGAAAGATTTAGAACGCCTAAGAAAAATATAATTGTCTTTACACCACGGATTACAACTTTTCTCTACTGAATTCAGTTACTCTCATCTGAAATGTAAATTTCCAGGCACAAGCACTTTTCCAGTCTGAGCTCACTGAGTTGATATTGGCTAAAATGGAAGGCATGTATTTAAACCAGGAAGCACTATCGAAAACTATCACTAGATTTGCATCATCATCTCCTTAGGTATGCCCGTCGTCGAGTACAGTACTTAAATACCCTCATGCATACATTCTAAATTATTTTAATACCCTGTCATATCACAATCATATACACAAATTCCTTGTGTCTGGCTGACATTCGTCTATAGAGTAATCCCAATATGGAATACGGACAAGCCAATTTTCTTTGTATTTTCAAAACTGAGCTACTATCTTATCTGCTGAAATAACACAGCCTCTTCCTATGTTTATCGCCCAGTACTTGTATTCACTCTATCTCGCCACCGGTTGTTAATGGTTCCTGACAAGCTTTAACTCTGTTCTTCCTCATTTTTCCTAGTTTCTTTTTTCTGCATTCTCTTTCTCTCTACCGTTTCTTCAGCTTTTGTCGGAAGTATTATCCCTATAGTTAACATCAATTATTTATTCACATGTATCGATCGTGGTTGATAAGTGTATTTAGTTCATGTTGCCATAAACCTGATAATATTCCAATGAACGACTCACTCTGACATCTAGATATGTCTTGAGGGCACGAAGTAGCACACGAATTGTGTCAACATAAACGCGTTTCGTGTTAGAACGAGTCTGAGTAGAGAAATGGTTTGCACTATGGTTTCAAGCGCTCAAATTCTGAGTTAGAGATGTTACTACAAGAGAGAAGCACTATGCTTAGTCACGGCTCTAGGAGACCACAAAAACTATCTGGCCTGAAAAGCGGATGTGTGCTGCGATAATGTTGCTAGGTAACTTTGTGGTGCATTGCAAAAGATTTTGATTGCAGTGTAAATATGAGGGTTACCAAGACAACGAATTTATGATACGTTGAAAACCAGTAGCTACAACCTAGTAATGATCTAGTATAATATTAAACTGTTTTAAGTCTTTAGATGTATAGGTAAAACTGTGCAAATGTTTTTGGTTTGTAATTTGTAAACTACATTTATTTAGGATATCTACTCTAATTTCCACCTAATACAAAGAAAAAATAACTATAAAAGAAATCCTTAGGTCCAGCTTGAGAACATCTCCTGTTCATACCATTAGAATACATATTAATTCAAGCAGCAATAAGCCGTATTACTGTATAGTGTAGGAAATTTGTTAACAATTGTCAGTATTTGAGGAGCAGAATCACTGGAATAATATGAATAGCCTTCATCGATAAAGTTCAAAAAACATAACTCAGAAAACTGCTAAATGAAATCACATCAAACTCAAGAACTTCGCGTGCTTTTTTTATTGTTTCTTTTAGAAACTATTAAACATACACAAACAAGCCATTAATTTATGTAATGAACTAGCTGGAGTACCCGGCTTCGCTCTGGGAGCAAATATGAGGTTGTGTGGTAGTTGGAATAAAATGATAAACTTCAACGTGCAAGAGGTGAAACAATTTTATTAAAAACATATTCTAGCTATTTCTGATACTAGTAACGTATAAGAGAGAAAAAAATATTGGAAATATATTCCAACAATTTACAATACTTGTTTATGGCTGTTAGCACTATGGAGCTTAACATTTGAGGTCATCAGTCCCCTAGAACCTAGAACTACTTAAACCTAACTAACCTAAGGACAACACACACATCCAAGCCCGAGGCAGGATTCGAACCTGCGACCATAGCAGTCGTGCGGTTCCGGACTGAAGCACCTAGAACCGCTCGGAATACTTATTTATAGACAACATATTTAATTTTGTTAGCTGGGGTATATACGTACAAATTTTTCGAATTTCCTACTCGTGAGCAAGCTACGTGTTGTTGAGTGTTAGAGAAGCAGGATTCTTTGAGGTTGATGCCGCAATATTTTAGTTTATCCTTGGGTTTTGTTAATTGTAGTGCCGTAGGCTAATTTCATTGGAAATTGCAGTCTTCTAAATTGGAATTGCAGTTCAATAGAGATCAGTGGTATTCTGGGGATAAATAGTGTGTGACCTTTGTACTTTCCGGCTCTAAGTTCGGGTTCGGTGATGTTATTCGATAGCTGTTTGACGATCATCCTTGTTCCATTACATAGCTTTAGTGAGTTGATAATTCTGAGTAGTATGATCGGAGATCCAATTTTAAGTCGAAGGCAGTGTAATGGCATTCCTGGTACATGCAAACAGTTTAGAAATTCTGTAGGGTAGTTCATACTTTCTTCAACGTTTCCCATTGCGTCGATCGATTTGCGTGTTCTCTCTTCACCAGGAATTCTCTTTTGAATGTTAAAGTTGATATCGTGAAAAATATTATTTTTAGGTGCCAAACTTGCTCTTTCAAATACCCAGTCCCGATGGTATAGTCATGAACAATGTTTGGATAAATGTGGTCGATGTGTTCGTTTTCAGCAGTGGCTATGTTACTGAAATCACTCTTGAGTTTAATGAGGCCGGTTATCTGGTCAGAAGGATTTGTGAAAGTTGTTGAGCAAAATGTGCTGTTGTTTCGTCTTTCGATACTTCAACTCTCATGTTTTTTTGTTAGTCGCAGTATTCGTACGTTTGGCCAGAGATGCGATTTTTTAAGCATGCGTTGATCTCGTCTGCCAGTGTTGACTTGGGGATAACTGATTGTGTGTGTGAGGCAGTCCTCATTTTTGTCATTCGATTGTGTACATACAGCATCCAACGGTTCCAAAGATGTGGTATTTTGTGATGACATTCATAAAACTCAGTTGCTTTTGTCGGGAAAAAAAAATGGTTCAGATGGCTCTGAGCACTATGCGACTTAACTTCTGAGGTCATCAGTCGCCTAGAATTTAGAACTAATCAAATCTAACTGACCTAAGGACATCACACACATCCATGCCCGAGGCAGGATTCGAACCTGCGACCGTAGCGGTTGCTCGGTTCCAGACTGTGGCGCCTAGAACCGCACGGCCACCCCGGCCCGCTTTTGTCGGAAAAATGTGGCTATTATGTCGTGTCGACGCATGGGGAGCTTCTCCTTCTCTTAGTTGTTTGATTTCTGGCCACGACGAGCTGCATGTGAATGTTACGAAGAGTTCAGGTCGTCTGCTCTTTCTTATGTAGGCCTTGGTATCTTGAATGTATCCGTGCATGTGTCTCGGACTTCCTAAGTGGGATGAGGGTGAGATCACCATTGTTCCAAAGTCGTCAATATTTCCATTATTTATTATTGCGTCTCGAAGGTGGATGTCTTCTTCCGTGTGTTATTTCTTCTGATTCAGTCTTATGTAAAGCATCCGTTCCGCCTCTGTTTTTGCATACATATTTACCAGGTATTGTTGGAATAGACTGCGAGTGTTTCGAATATGATTGCATGTTTCATTCTCTCTGATCATTAAGCGGCAAGCATAGAACTCACTGGATTTAACTTTTTTGTTTGTTTCTATGCGTGTTTCAAGTTGAAATTGTTTCACATTAAAATGATATCCGTCTTCTCCTTGCAGAAATATTAACAGATATTGGAGGGCGTCGTATGAACTGTGTATCTGTCCAATGCGTTGTAGTCCCTCTCTTTGGCGTTTGCACAGTTATGTCACGGCTTGTATCCACAATTACTATAGCGACTTCGTCTATCGGGAGTGCATTAAATCGACTTTCGTGCTCGCCAGGTGCTTTTTTGTCTGGTCGAACTATAACTTTATAGTCATCAGAAATCATTCGATCTAATGCTGTTTTCAATATGTGAATCGCTTGATTGTATTTGTGTAAGATCCTCTGTACATCTTGGACTATTTTTCGTCTCAATCCACTGATATTTGTGCATCGTTAATCAATTTCTGTTCCTTCTTTTCCGATGAAACGTACTTGCAGAAATTTATGGTCTTCGTTGGGTAGTGGTAATAATGAGCTCATGTTGTGACAGGTTTGTCCTTGGATGGAAAAAAACATAATAGATTTCATGTCTGTTAATCTTGATCGAAGTGAGACCGAAAGAAGTCATTTGGAAGGAGGCGTTGTACGGTTTCATATTTTGAAGACAGTGTTTTGATTCTGGATTTTTCACGGTCACGTAATGTAAAAGCTGCCGCGGGGGTGCTTCCAGTGATGGTAACATAATTTTCCATTCATGCAGCAGAATCCTGGTATTTCTCTACTGACGTTTTTTGGGTTTCAAAATTTTCAGATATTATCCATCTTCCGATTACGACATGTTTGTGCTAGTTACATTCTTTCGTCGGATGGTAGTGTAATGCTTCATTTATTAGCTGTACTGTTTACTTGACTTCATACGCGCTACTCGTAGGTTGATATTTTCATGGCTCACTTGAGTTTGCAGTCTTTTGTTATAAGATTGAGTCGAAAATCTTGATTCTTCAATCCGTTTACTTCGTTATTCTTCGGTTCTTTTGCTTCTCACGGTGCTCATTGCCATTCGATGGGAACTTAGACGTGCTCCGCGCTCTTCGTGTGTTTCGTTTTTCTTTTTGTCTTCACCGTTTTGGTTCAGTATTGGCACCTCCTCTTTTACGTTTGCGCATTGTCTAAACTATGAATCAAATCAAATTTTTATTGAAATGAAATGTCTGGCCAGGGTGTCCCGTCGGATATACCGTTCGCCTGGTGCAATTATTTTGAGTTGACGGCACTTCGGCGACTTGCGTGTTGAAACTTTTTATTAACAAATTCACTAAGCACACTTTATACAATTTTCAAACTTTATTTTCTATTTATATTACTGTATCACTTAGACTACTCACACTTCACTGTCTGGTTTTATTCACTCACTGCACTACGTTTACGGTTCTTCCCTTCGTCACTGATAAGAAACTAACTTTCGAACCCACGACGCGTCTTGCCTTATGTACCCCTACCAACGGGTACCCCACCAGTGGCGAAATCCAGAACATAACAAAAAGGCTTCGAATGGTCCACAATGTTCCAGAACATTCCACATAATTCGAGAGTGTTCTGGAATGTACCACAATGATCTGGGATGTTTCGGGACATTTCCGAATTTTCTGGAATCTTCCCGAATGTTTCAGACAATTCCGGAACATTCCAGAACACCTCGACTCATACTGGGGATGTTGTGGAATGCTATCGAATACTCTAGAATGTTCTGGAATACACTTAGATGTTATGGAATGTTCTAGAAATTTCTAGAGGGCGAAACTCCCAAGCACTTACATCTTCAAAAGTACGCCCTTTGGGTAAAACCGGAACCTTCTTCATGGATGGGTGATAGAGGGATAGCACGTCATGTAACTCCATTGATACTGCCGGTAGTCGTTTCTGAGTTTTAGCGGCATGCAAACTTCATGGTTACTTTTTTATAATACACATTGATAAAGAGAACAACGTTGGTACCAATAAAGTGCTAAGGACTCAATAAGTTCATATAAACACTTTTACTGCCATCAACGTTCTGACCCGATACTTCGAACAATTTTTGATCGAACTATAAATCGGCTGCACGTTTCAGCTCGGTTTATCGCTTGTAAGTTACACTTCTCCATGACTGCAACTTCCTGATTACATAGCTCACCCACTCTGTCTGAAACTGCTTCACAGTTTTCATGGTAGTAATCGAGGTGCGAGGTCGGTGTGAAAGAAGTACATTTCAGAGGAATGTTAAATAGTCAAGGTTTTCATAAGTACAAAGGGCGTTCAAAAGTTTTGCACAGTCGTCTCAATTCTTTTCTCTTTTTGCAGGAGGAGAATGAATTTTTTTGTGAACATACTTGGAACATTTAGCTACAAGTTGGTGCATAAAAGTATTTTATTTTATTGACAGGTGAGCCATAATGGACCGTGAAGTAGATGTCGGGTTGCGAGAACGCTCGATGATGAAGTTCCTCTTCTAGACCGGCGATGACTCTGCCACATCGATTCACAGGAAGTTGCTCCCTGTTTATGGGGAGGACGCAGTGGATCGCAGCGGTATCCAGCGGTGGTTGCAGGGGTTTTAGGAAGGTGATTTCTCTCTACTGGACAATCCACGATGCGGTAGACCATCGACGGCAGTGAGTGATGTGAATAAGGAGACCATTGATCAAATAATCCAAAATGACAGATGTGTGACGACACGATAGGTTGCTGAAATAACTCGTTTGTCATTGGGTAGTGTGGTATCAGTGGTACAGTCATTAGAAACCCAATCCGTGGAGTGGCGTAATCCCGGTTCCCCTCGGAAGAAGAAACCATGACTTTCACGAACAGCAGGCCGAAAGCTGATGGCCTCGTCCTTCTCGGATCAGTGTGGTGTCATTTTCATTGACTTTTTATAACCTGACTCCACAATTAACCGGGACCGTTACTGTTTGTCATTGGACAAATTGCGACGTGCCATCAAGACCCACAGACCACAGCTCCAGGGCCAGCTCATCAGACTACACCATGACAATGCCAAACCCTACACAGCCCTTATAACGCAGGAGAAAATCAGGAAAATGGGTTGGAAAATTGTTCCCCATCCTCCCTACAGCCCGCAGTTGGCTCCGTCTAATTTTTACCTCTTTGGTCGCCTGAAGACCTACCTGCGCGATAAAACATTTGATAGTGAGAAAGGCCTTATTTCCTGCGTCAAGCGATGGTGTAAAGGTCAATCCCCATAATTTTACCAAAGTTCACTTACATCATGGGAAGAACGTTGGGCCAGATGCGTCACAGCTGATCGACATTGAGTAGGCTCAATGTATAGCTAAATGTTTCAAGTATGTTCATAAAAAGTTTCATTCTCCTCCTGGAAAAAATAGAAAAATTATAGACGACTGTGCAATACTTTTTGAACGCCCTTTGTACAACAACATTTCACCCACAAACGCCTTATAATTTGTTCCGTTTTACTACCTCATAAATAGAAACAAACGTTTTTAAACCTTCCGGAGTAGGCTTCTCGACAAATTACTTGTCTCGGAAGAGCTCTTGAATCTACTAGGCAACGAAGGCATCCTCTTTGACTTCTGATTCGTTCAGTTGTGGGAATTTTTCCCTGAAGTGCTTCTAGCCCTCACCTTTGAGATCCATTTCCTTCACAATAATATTTTATGAGGTACATGAAATTTACTTAGAACAAAATATCAATACAAATTACCATCACTGTCACCTACAACACTAACTAAAGTAAGGTACAGAACTGCTATGACCAGACAGTTGTATAACACCTCTTTTATATTGTTTTATTCTTGTCGTATGAAGCAGTTATACATACGTTGCCAATAAATATCTACTGCTTTTCTTTATGAATGTAAACATGTGTAAAACAAAAACCGGCGCTATGTCTCGGTTTTCAGACTGACGTTCATTATCAGCACAAAAGTACTGACAAGATTAACCTTGTTCCATTCAGTTTAATTTTTCCCTGTTGGATGCTGTAATCCATGGACACCTTGTATAATGAGTGAAAGAAGCGGATATGAATCGTACACACACTGTGCCAGAAGCTCGTTGCCGCATCGAATGTATTCGTCCGTTCGACACACGTGTAGCTGCGCTCCCGCACCCTATTGTCGGCGGCACAGACTGGTTTACGGGAAAGCAGCAGAAGACGCCTCCCCCAGCAGACGCACGCCCCGACCGCAGGGGTGCGGCGGCCTGGCTCCAGCTTTTAAACCGATTGGCTCTTTAGTTACTCTCCTTTCCTGCAGCGCTGAAGGTAAAACCATTGTATCTGTAAATAAGGTACGAACAGCGCGGAGGCGGCGTGTTTCCACACGATGGAGCCGTTCGTACCGAACGCCGAATCCCATTGCAAGACGTGGCCAAAAACTGCAGTTAAGGCAAAACGTATTTGCGTGATGTCAACCTTCACTGACTGTGCGGAATTTGTTTGCATCAGCAAATAGATTTCATTCATCCATGGCTGCGGCAGGCAGAGAAACGGCATATGTTCCTTAGTGTGACAAGACTTGTTTTTTATTAACCTTCAGCTCAATTTTTTTGTTCTGAGATTCACGAAATGGTTCTTTTTCGTTCCGAGCCGTGGTGTACATTTTCAGATCAGTGCAGACCAAATTTACATGGAACCGATTTAATTCACCTTCATTTTTCCGATTCAGTAATACACACATCAAAAAAAGTTTTGCATCACCTTGGTTCATAGAGTTCCGGAACCTCTACAGAAAATTTGAAGAGAGATCAATATAAACATCATTTACGACCTTTTTATTGCTCATGAAAACCGCACATTGCATGTACAAACCATACAGCGAGACCTTCAGAGATGATGGTCCAGATAGCTGTACACTCTGGTACCTCTGATACCAAGTAGCACACCCTGTTGCGTTGATGCACGCCTGCATTCGTCATGGCATGCTATCGACAAGTTCATCAAGGCATTGTTGGTCCAGATTGTCCAACTCATCAACGACGATTCGGCGTAGATCGCTCAGAGTGTTTGGGGGGTCACGTCGTCCATAAACAGCCCTTTCCCATCTATCCCAGGCATGTTCGTTAGGGTTCATGTCTGGAGAACATGCCGGCCACTCTAGTCTAGCGATGTCGTTATCCTGAAGGAAGTTATTCACAATATGTGCACGATGGGGGTGCCATGAAGACGAATACCTCGCCGATATGCTGCCGATATGGTTGTACTATCGGTCGCAGGATGGCGTTCACGTATCGTACAGCCGTTACGGCGCCTTCCATCACGACCAGCCGCTACGTCGGCCCCACATAATGCCATCTCAAAGCTGAAGGAACCTCCACCTTGCTGCAGTCGCTGGGCAGTGTGTCTAAGGCATTCAGCCTGACCGGGTTGCCTCCAAACACGTCTCAGACGATTGTCTGGTTGAAGGCATATATGACCCTCGTCGGTGAAGAGAAAGTGATGCCAATCACTTCATTCAGCGTGATGTTGAGTCCATCTGTACCGCGCTGCATGTTGTCGTGGTTGCAAAGATGGACCTCGCCATGGACGTCAGGGGTGAAGTTGCTTTTTATGCAGCCTTTGGCGCTCAGTTTGAGTCGTAACACGTCCAGTGGCTGCACGAAAAGCATTATTCAACATAGTGGCGTTGATGTCTGGGTTCCTCCGAGCCATAATCCGTAGGTAGCGGTCATCCACTGCAGTAGAACCCCTTGGGCGGCCTGAGCGAGGCATCTCATCGACGGTTCCTGTCCCTCTGCATCTCCTTCATGTCCGAATAACATCGCTTTGGTTCACTCCAAGACGCCTGCACACTTCCCTGGTTAAGAACCCCTCCTGGCACAAAGTAACAATGCGATCCCGATCGAACAGCAGTACTGACCGTCTAGGCATGGTTAAGTACAGACAACACGAGCCGTGGACCTCCTTCCTGGTGGAATAACTGGAACTGATCGGCTGTCGGGCCCCCTTCGTCTAATAGGCGCTGCTCATGCATGGTTGTTTACATCTTTGGGCGAGTTTAGTGAAGTCTCTGAACAGTCAAAGGGACTGTGTCTGTGATATGATATCCACAGTCAACACCTATCTTCAGGAGTTCTGGGAACCAGCGTGATTCAAAACTTTTTTTCGTGTGTGTGTTTTCAGCTTTTATGTTCTATTCACAGTGAAGATTTTTTATTAAGCAATTTCTGTGTTACGTTCAAAATTTCCTCCAAGTTTAATTTGCTTCACGATAATCGATGATTTTGAAAGCCTGCAAATAGTATTTAAATAACAAAACACTGCACGATTTATGTTGTTTCGTATGCGGCACAACACGTTTCAGGAAATTGTTTCCATTCTCAAGTGTTGCTGTTTACATTGGTATTGCAAGTGATATATGGATGTATGTTCTCATGTTCCCCTTTCTGTGGTCATACTTCAGTTGGAAAATTGGAAATTTTACACATTTTCACACCTTCATACTATAAAATAGTGTTTTTTGTGCACGTGTACCATTTTCATCATGGAGAAATTTTCCGCCTCTCTCTCTACATTTTGTGAGTGACAGTTCTGTGCAGTATAACGGAACCACAGTACCCGTAAGTAGATACATAAGAATTACTGTTTTCAACATCAGCAAGTAAAAAATCATGCGATTCTTACTATTCGATTTTACGCTTGGAGTGAAACCGCAAAAAGACGACTCCAGAACAAGAGAAGCAGAACAGCACACACGCAGACAGTTGACACTGAAAATGGAAAAAATTCCTGAAACACGTCGTGTAATTGCGAAGAACGGTAAATGGTTCAATGCTTTATTAAGTAAGTCATTTCTTTCAAGACATCCTTGTTCTTCCCAAAAGAAATACATCCCACATAAGTAATATTTAAACACAGCAGTGTGAACTACGCGTAAAAATGGGTAATTTTATATTGCAGTAACACTTCTAGATAGAGGATCGAGTGTTTGAGTTCTCCAGCAAGTCATGTGGAGGCCGCCGGCCAGTCTGCATTGTCCATGGTGAGAGGTAATCGCTGAACTTTGGTAATCTCGGCGCGCTCTTGAGACACTGTGCATCTCGGAATATTGAATTCTTTATCGATTTACGAAATGGAATGTCCCATGCGTCCAGCTCCAACAACCATTCTGCGTTCAGTGCCTTTTAATTTTAGACGTGCGGCTATAATTATGTCGGAAACCTTTTCACATGGATCATCTGAGTACGCTGCCTTTTTATACTTTGTATGAGGGATACCATCGCATATCGCTGTACCACGAATTTTGTCACCTCAATGTTTAAAGTGTAATGTTGACTCTCTAAGAATATCAGTGTAGATTTAAGCGTGGACCTGAAGTCTCTAATGTTCCCTTTTGAAGTAAATGCTTAAATAAATTAATAAATAAATGAATAAATAATTGACTCAATAGTCATCCTACCTCAGGAGTCACGCCAGCGAACAAGAAGAGCTGGGATTCAATAGACGGTTTATTTTTGGAATGTTGGTTCCTGTATGGGAGAGTTCATAATGTCGATCTGCAGAGAGGTCGTAATACGTGTGCTTAAACGTTGTTCGAAAATTCTACAACAGATGCTATGAAACTTGGAGTTTGTGGCACTGCTTCTAGAACCTTCAGATTCGCGTCTTTCGTCTGAGTATCCACACGCGTGTAGAGCGTTCATTCCCTTCCGACATTAACACTTCGTTTTACGCAGAGTCGAGTGGGCTTGACCTGCCGCTCTGCAGACGTGGATTAGGGTCCTGCACCTCGCCATGTGCTGTTTTCAGACCGGGCCCGCCTCCGGCACTCGCCACGGGGGTGCTGGGCAGTTTCTCTGACAAAGGCGTGGCGACGCCCGGCCGCTACCTTTTGTGCCTTACGTTTGAGCACAAAAACATCTTCACAATACAATATTGCGGCCATTGTTTCCAGAATAATAGCCGACACACTGCTCTTTAACACAATAGCGCCGCTTGAAGAGCCCAAGAGGTATTTTGAGATTTTCAGTGCTGCTCTTGTTTTCCTTTTTATTACATCCGACTCTACTGCGTGCAAAATTTGTTATTTTTAACAGAGCTGTATTACAGCGGAAATCTGTTGTTGTATAGTTTTTCAATTTTGCGAGAATTTTAATTAATAATACTCCTATTGTTCCTGAGTTGTTGTTGCAGTTTATGAACTTTCCACAGTCCCAACAATTTCCCGTTTCCAAAAACGCAACGTTTTCGGGATTCCGTAGCAGTAACGCTGGCGAATTTTAGTTATCTGAAGCTTTCATCTGTTCTTCAAAAGGCGACCTAGAGGTACGAAGCTGACGGTAATTCGGATTGAGACGCTGCGTTGGCGTACAATGTTGCTAACTCATAGAAATTCCGTTGACAGAAGCTTTACATTTATTAAACTTCAGAGCAAACAAATACGTCTTCTGATAGTAATTGGAGCCATTAATACATACAAGCTGAGGGCTGTGCTACTTCCAGTACTATTTGCACAACCTAATTTTATTTTTAAATTAATGAAATGTGTTTGTAGTAGTATCTGTAAAATATATCATTGGTCCAAATGATTTTTGTCCAGTCAATTGTAATAATAAGACCAGTCAACTACAATTTCCATTTTCTGTGCCTGAAAATATAGGTAAGTAATGCATGTGTAATTAATTCTACGATCTACCACACACGTTAAGAATACGGAAACGGTGCCACTATAAATGAAGAGAATATGATTTATTTTCTTGTTTTAATACTACATCTGTGTATTTTAGTTTGTATGAACACTCCTTCAGATTGCATTGATTTACACATCTGTGCGGGAGCTTGAGTTATAAATTTAAATACTAATTTCATTTTTCAATCTCAAGAAACGTGTTGCTAGACAAGCGATGTTAGCTCTTATAAGTGACTCAAAGCTATTTACCCCGTCCCGCATAAAGCAGATCCATTACTGTTTCTTTTCAATTTAATTTCGATGGAAATTACCGTTTTCGTTAAAGCCCGAGATTTCAATGGTAAGTTGAGAACCAACTATTTATGCCATCATATGAGTAAATGTCTGGTTTAAATCTTTTACAGACACTGATATTTTTATCTTATAAGAGCTTACAAGTAGAAAATCGACAAAATAAGTTCACCGACACAAAGTTTTGTTCTGTGAAAGGAACTACACCACTATTTACTGCACCGCTTTTGATTACACACTTACTGCGGTTGAGTTTTTTCCAACTAAACTTAGTCTTTCTTGTTCATAAAAAAGAAGACAAAAAACAAAATACTAATTTTCCACTTAAACTTTTCTTTAAATGGGAAATGAAACATTAAAACCACTTCAGGTTTTGTCTCCAAGCTAACTAAATATTGCAGAATAACATGACGCATGCGATTGTGAGTCTCAAATTAGTTTTCTTCAAGGTGATAATAATGCTAGTCCAAAGAGTCATACAGTTCAAGAGGTTGTAAGCATCGCTTTGGAAAGGTCGAGATTTTCTTCCTATTCCGTACCTGAAATAAGAGGAATCTCAATGTATTTGATACCTATATGATACTGCTTACTCACCAAAATTTTTCGTTTACGTGGGACTAGGCGATTAGCATCAAATACAGTTTATTGTTTTATCTCAGAAAAATCAGGTATGAGTCCTTAGTTTCATAATGATAAAGCATATTATGATTCAATACATAACACTATGCTAAAAAGGGTAAACCGGACACAGTTGTTTTTTTAATGAAGGTCATCAACACCCTTATTGAGCTGCATCTTATTACAGTGTTTACCTAACTTGAACTGTACGTGTACTTTCCTAAACGTACACTACCACAAACTACCACCCAGAAAAACTGCTAAACGCTCAGAACTCAATCGGAACAGAACGGCAGACAGCAAGCGAAGAGCACTATTCCTCTCTTTTTGACAGTAACGCATGGTTATTGCCAGTTTCAAGAAATTTTCTTTAGTCAACCAGGCTCTTGGATTCCTTTTTAATGTACTCAAGAACAGTCTGACATTTAAGTAGAAAGCATTTTCTTAGTGTTACATGACGGTTGTTACCAAATTGTGCCATAACTTATGAAAAACCCTTAAGAAAAGGGAGACAGACAATGAGAATAAATTAATTATCACTGGATAATCAAATGTGAAAAGATGCCAGTGATTGACAATAGTTAATTACTTAGACTGCATTTTCCTATATCAAGTTGTACGCACAGCTAATTGAGAAGCCACTATGCATGCAAGCTGGAGTCTACAAATAATGAGAAAAAGAGACGCACCAGGTAGATATAAGTGTCTGGCCGGGCAGTGTTTCGAAAGACGGGCCTTCTGGCGCCGCCCTACCAAAGTCATAGAATGGAGGTTACGCCTACAGGATAAGCGGGGACAACACAGACTGTCCTAGTCAGCTGTGAGGTCACAGGGTGCGTGCCGCTTAATGACAGACTCCCAGAGGAACTACCTTTCTTGAGAGACATACTTAAGAAACAGAAATCAAAAATTTGTGCTGAACAATTCAGACAGTGTTGGAAGGAGATAAATTTTAGGGTCTGGGGAGAATCACTAAGAAAATCTTACAGTGTTAAATTTTGGGTCTACTCCTATTCCTTCTACGGAGTGTCCCATGTGGAATGGTCTGTATGCAGGGATATTACAGGAGCAAACATTCAAACCAAAAAGTCCAGTAAACATGGCCTCTGCTTGTGCTCAATAAGTGTTTAAGGAGGTAAAACGGCTCAGATCCTTGGTATCCTATTCAGCCCTACCCCACTCCCTCCCCTTCCACAGGATAGAAACAGGGTAAGCAGTCTGTCAGGGATATAGATTACATTCTGTGTGCAGGTGTGAGAAAGTGTTCTAAATGTTTTGCGTAGCGCGTATCTGAGGTGGAACATGAGAACCAGTCCAGTATTCATCTAGTGGGATATGGGGAACCGCTGAAAACCACATCCTGTCTTGCTGGCGCACCGACTCCTTGTCTCTAATCCACTGGGTGGGTTCCACCTAGGGCCAGTATATCTCACTGTTATGATATATTAAAAAAATAATAAGAAGTTTGGTGAACCGTCATATTTGACAGTAACACACAATATATATATATATATATATATATATATATATATATATATATATATATATATATATATAATGGGTTCTATTGCAACGGGATGCGGGGCTTTTTAGACTTACTGGACTACCGAATGCTAATGCGAATAAGCTCATAGATATTCTCTTTTATAGTAAATTATTTAGGGTCACCAAGCAACGAAGTTGGGATAAATTAATAACAATTAATTAAAGAAATTATTAACTTGTTGGATAGCAACCACTAAGATGTCAGTACTCTCATCAAATGAACACTGAAATTAATTTACTCGAAAGCTTCATCATATTGAATGAAAGCAGTTAGTTAAATTAAAAGATAATTCGCTAGAATCTAATTAAATTTCAAAATTTGGGCCTGCAAGAATACTGTGCTTTGGTAACGACAGATTAGATGTACTAAGATCGATTTCGGATGGGGTGGCTGCGTCGATGGACATTCATGAAGTATAAACACAATTTATTTAACGAGAAACACAAGTTAAACACTATACAATAAACAGATTGTAATAAGGCTTGCTTTAGTTAAGTTTAAAACTGTTTCAAATGGTTGACTGGTGACGGACCACATGAAGGGGAAGGTTTGTGGAAGTTCTGGGAAGAGGATACGATAAATGCACGTACTTACGCAAGATCTATACTAAAGAACAAAGTTCAAGACACATTACGCCTTCACCAAACACAAGGAAACACATTAATGCCTCCCGAAGTAGTAATCTTTCGACAAATACAATTGCTTGAAATATTCTCGCATAAATGAAACCGATAAAAGGTGGGGAAGGGGTGGGACCACGTGGAAAAGTAGATTAAAGAAAGGTTCCACAGTTACCAGGTGACTGAATATTCTCGCAAAATGGTCAAATGACTTGCGCGACGCGCAAAGAAAGATAAAATGAACTGCAAGAGAGTTATCCCTCGATGACCACAGAGAGCTGAGGGCTCAACTGGCTCGTCCAGGCACCTAGTTCAGACTAACAAAGCAAGCACGCTATCCATTTGAAATTTCACACGGTTAAAGACGCTAAAATACCTTAATTACATAGAACATTCGACACAATCAAAATTCATTCTAGGGAACAGGATCAATTAAACAATACAGAAGGCAATTTCTTGACATGTGGTGCAAAGCATAACGGCACATTTATCAAATCAGAGTTGAAACCGAAAGAATTCAAATTGCAATAATAAATTAAAGCATTTACACGAGAATGTATCCATGCACTCCTACACACTTAGGAAAATCTACCGTAACGTAATGTCAGCAACGCTAGATAGGAAGTCTTTGCACACTGGAAGTTCTGTAGAACTAAGAAAGTACCAGAAGACGCTTCTTAAAATCGGTAAATTGCACCATGGCCTATCCTGCGTAACCTGTGGATCATATAATGAAGCTATCGCTGTAATAAAAGGTGAACCATACTACTTCAGCTGGCCTGAAGTCTTACACATCTCACTCTAAGCACAGTATTAAACTACCCACCACACTCACCGACTGATCACCGTCTAGTGCTTAACCACCCCATAACAACGAATCTCCGCAGGTAGCCAGAACAGACCAAAGGGGTTGCTTCCGGTACAAACCTACCTACAGTCGACAAAGACGACTTGGAAGGCACAAACCACTTTGCGTTGACTGAACACTCAATGTTGACAAGACTGACCACAGCAGACAGCAAGTTTCGTACTACATCTACATCTACATCTACATCTATACTCCGCGAGCCACCTTACGGTGTGTGGCGGAGGGTACTTATTGTACCACTATCTGATCCCCCCTTCCCTGTTCCATTCACGAATTGTGCGTGGGAAGAACGACTGCTTGTAAGTCTCCGTATTTGCTCTAATTTCTCGGATCTTTTCGTTGTGATCATTACGCGAGATATATGTGGGCGGTAGTAATATGTTGCCCATCTCTTCCCGGAATGTGCTCTCTCGTAATTTCGATAATAAACCTCTCCGTATTGCGTAACGCCTTTCTTGAAGTGTCCGCCACTGGAGCTTGTTCAGCATCTCCGTAACGCTCTCGCGCTGACTAAATGTCCCCATGACGAGTCGCGGTGCTTTTCGCTGGATCATGTCTATCTCTTCTATTAATCCAACCTGGTAAGGGTCCCATACTGATGAGCAATACTCAAGAATCGGACGAACAAGCGTTTTGTAAGCTACTTCTTTCGTCGATGAGTCACATTTTCTTAGAATTCTTCCTATGAATCTCAACCTGGCGCCTGCTATTCCCACTATTTGTTTTATGTGATCATTCCACTTCAGATCGCTCCGGATAGTAACTCCTAAGTATTTTACGGTCGTTACCGCTTCCAATGATTTACCACCTATGGCATAATCGTACTGGAATAGATTTCTGCCCCTATGTATGCGCATTATATTACATTTATCTACGTTTAGGGAAAGCTGCCAGCTGTCGCACCATGCATTAATCCTCTGCAGGTCCTCCTGGAGTACGTACGAGTCTTCTGATGTTGCTACTTTCTTGTAGACAACCGTGTCATCTGCAAATAGCCTCACGGAGCTACCGATGTTGTCAACTAAGTCATTTATGTATATTGCAAACAATAAAGGTCCTATCACGCTTCCCTGCGGTACTCCCGAAATTACCTCTACATCTGCAGATTTTGAACCGTTAAGAATGACATGTTGTGTTCTTTCTTCTAGGAAATCCTGAATTCAATCACAAACCTGGTCCGATATTCCGTAAGCTCGTATTTTTTTCACTAAACGTAAGTGCGGAACCGTATCAAATGCCTTCCTGAAGTCCAGGAATACGGCATCAATCTGCTCGCCAGTGTCTACGGCACTGTGAATTTCTTGGGCAAATAGGGCGAGCTGAGTTTCACATGATCTCTGTTTGCGGAATCCATGTTGGTTATGATGAAGGAGATTTGTATTATCTAAGAACGTCATAATACGAGAACACAAAACATGTTCCATTATTCTACAACAGATTGACGTAAGCGAAATAGGCCTATAATTATTCGCATCTGATTTATGACCCTTCTTGAAAATGGGAACGACCTGCGCTTTCTTCCAGTCGCTAGGTACTTTATGTTCTTCCAGCGATCTACGATAAATTGCTGATAGAAAGGGGGCAAGTTCTTTAGCATAATCACTGTAGAATCTTAAGGGTATCTCGTCTGGTCCGGATGCTTTTCCGCTACTAAGTGATAGCAGTTGTTTTTCAATTCCGATATCGTTTATTTCAATATTTTCCATTTTGGCGTCCGTGCGACGGCTGAAGTCAGGGACCGTGTTACGATTTTCCGCAGTGAAACAGTTTCGGAACACTGAATTCAGTATTTCTGCCTTTCTTCGGTCGTCCTCTGTTTCGGTGCCATCGTGGTCAACGAGTGACTGAATAGGGGATTTAGATCCGCTTACCGATTTTACATATGACCAAAACTTTTTAGGGTTCTTGTTTAGATTGTTTGCCAATGTTTTATGTTCGAATTCGTTGAATGCTTCTCTCATTGCTCTCTTTACGCTCTTTTTCGCTTCGTTCAGCTTTTCCTTATCAGCTATGATTCGACTACTCTTAAACCTATGATGAAGCTTTCTTTGTTTCCGTAGTACCTTTGTACATAATTGTTATACCACGGTGGATCTTTCCCCTCGCTTTGGACCTTAGTCGGTACGAACTTATCTAAGGCGTACTGGACGATGTTTCTGAATTTTTTCCATTTTTGTTCCACATCCTCTTCCTCAGAAATGAACGTTTGATGGTGGTCACTCAGATATTCTGCGATTTGTGCCCTATCACTCTTATTAAGCAAATATATTTTCCTTCCTTTCTTGGCATTTCTTATTACACTTGTAGTCATTGATGCAACCACTGACTTATGATCACTGATACCCTCTTCTACATTCACGGAGTCGAAAAGTTCCGGTCTATTTGTTGCTATGAGGTCTAAAACGTTAGCTTCACGAGTTTGTTCTCTAACTATCTGCTCGAAGTAATTCTCGGACAAGGCAGTCAGGATAATGTCACAAGAGTCTCTGTCCCTGGCTCCAGTTCTGATTGTGTGACTATCCCATTCTATACCTGGTAGATTGAAGTCTCCCCCTATTACAATAGTATGATCACGAAACTTCTTCACGACGTTCTGCAGGTTCTCTCTGAGGCGCTCAACTACTACGGTTGCTGATGCAGGTGGTCTATAGAAGCTACCACTGGAAACACTAAAAATTCATTCGTATGCACTTTCACACAGCCGGTAATGAGCGGTAACGAGAAGAATGGAAATCTAGGAGCATAAAAGATATTCAACGTAAATCTAATTTAGGGCTTGCATGTGAACAATTAGGTATAGTAATTTAAGTATTTTTATAGTGATGCAGTATATATATATATATATATATATATATATATATATATATATATATATATATATATATATATATAGGGTGGTCCATCGATCGTGACCGTGCCTAATATCTCACGAAATAAGCGTCAAACGAAAAAACTACAAAGTGCGAAACTTGTCTAGCTTGAAAGGGGAAACCAGATGACGCTATGGTTGGCCCGCTAGATGGGGCTTCCATAGGTCAAACGGATATCAGCTGCGTTTTTTTCAAATAGGAACCCCCATTTTTAATTACATATTCGTGTACTACGTAAAGAAATATGAATATTTTAGTTAGACCTCTTTTTTCGCTTTGTGATCGATGACGCTGTGCTAGTCACAGACATATGGCTCACAGTTGAAACATCCGCTTAGAAAAATTTATATTTTACTGTGCTGGAAAACCTCTTACGTTAATTGATTTTCAAACAGCTGAGCAGAACTGAACGTACTCAGGCATTTCTCTCTTTACTTATTCTGATCAACACTAAACTGACACACAATATTTTCAGCGCAACGCAATCTGATTTTCAATAATCCCTACAAAAGAATGACCCTGGCTAACAATAACCTATACCTTTCATGAATCACTTACCTAACTAAAAACCTTCGTTACTCGAACTACAACAATACAGCGAGCGCCAATACTGCCAGCTAAATAAAGGATTCTAACTACTGAAGACACTAACTGCTGATAGGCATAATTAGCAAATGAAAGATTTTGATAGAGAACAAACAATGTATTTACCATGTTCAAAAGTCATCATATATGTATCAGTTCATGATATGCAGTATTACAAATTTACTCTTTTTGATGGACACACGTCCAGATCATCTGCTCTCAAAATCTGCCATCTCTCCCCCAACATCCACCACTGCTGGCGGCTCACCTCCAACTGCGCAACGCTACATGCTGTCACATCCAACTGCCCAACACTACAATAGCGAATATTCCAACAATGCCAACCAGCCACAGACTGCACACAGCACCGCCAGTGATTTTCATACAGCGTTACGTGACGTTACTAACATAAAAACGTAAACAGCTTGCTTACACAATTGGTAAAAGGTAGGATTTTTAAACTAAAATACAGAATGTAGGTACGTTTGCACATTTTATTTCGGTTGTGCCAATGTGATACATGTACCTTTGTGAACTTATCATTTCTGAGAACGCATGCTGTTACAGCGTGATTACCTGTAAATACCACGTTAATGCAATAAATGCTCAAAATGATGTCCGTCAACCTCAATGCATTTGGCAATACGTGTAACGACATTCCTCTCAACAGTGAGTAGTTCACCTTCCGTGATGTTCGCACATGCATTGACAAGACGCTGACGCATGTTGTTGCGTTGTCGGTGGATCACGATAGCAAATATCCTTCAACTTTCCCCACAGAAAGAAATCAGGGCAGGTCAGATCCGGAGAACGTGCGGGCCATGGTATGGTGCTTCGACGACCAACCCACCTTTCATGAAATATGCTATTCAACGCTGCTTCAACCGCACGCGAGCTATGTGCCGGACATCCATCATGTTGGAAGTACGTCGCCATTCTGTCATCCAGTGAAACATCTTGTAGTAACATCTGTAGAACATTACGTAGAAAATCTGCATACATTGCACCATTTAGATTTCCATCGATAAAATGGGTCCAATTATCCTTCCTCCTATAATGCCGCACCATATATTAACCCGCCAAGGTCGCTGATGTTCCACTTGTCGCAGCCATCGTGGATTTTCCGTTGCCCAATAATGCATATTATGCCGGTTTACGTTACCGTTGTTTGTGAATGACGCTTCGTCGCTAAATAGAACGCGTGCAAAAAATCTGTCATCGTCCCGTAATTTATCTTGTGCCCAGTGGCAGAACTGTACACGACATTCAAAGTCGTCACCTTGCAATTCCTGGCGCATAGAAATGAGGTACGGATGCAATCGATGTTGAAGCAGCATTCTCAACACCGACGTTTTTGAGATTCCCGATTCTCGCGCAGTTTGTCTGCTATTGGTGTGCGGATTAGCCGCGACAGCAGCTAAAGCACCTATTTCGGCATCATCATTTGTTGCAGGTCGTGGTTGACATTTCACATGTGGCTGAACACTTCCTGTTTCCGTAAATAACGGCGAACGGTCCGGACACTTGGATGATGTCGTCCAGGATTTCGTGCAGCATACATAGCACCCGTTGGGCATTTTGATCACAATAGTCATACATCAACACGATATCGATCTTTTCCGCATTTGGTAAACGGTCCATTTTAACACGGCTAAGGTATCACGAAGCAAATACCGTCCGCACTGACGGAATGTCAAGTGATACCACGTACTTATAAGTTTGTGACTATTACAGCGCCATCTGTCACAGAACGAAAAAAGTGGTCCAACTAATACATTAAAATTTTGTATGTGCTTCACGAATATGTAATAAAAAATGGGGGTACTTATTTAAAAAAAACGCAGTTGATATCCGTTTGACCTATGGGAGCGCCGTCTAGCGGGCCAACCATAGCGCCATCTCGTTTCCCCCTTAAAGCTAGAAATATTTCGTTCTTTGTAGTTTTTTTCGTTTGATGCTTATTTCGTGAGACATTTGGTCCGGTCACTATCAATGGACCATACATATGCTTTAATAATTGAAATTTTACTTTTAAGTAATACTACGAGGCTGTTGTAATACGGCCATCTGTGAGGAGCTCTGTGTATTAGTTCATTGACGCACTTGCACATTCCAGTGCCTGTAAATGTTTTGAATTTCGACTTTTAATCTTTTAACTTCTTGTGATCCTTGTAAGGTCTATTACGTCGCCACTCCTTTCACTAGTTGTTCCCATGTTAGAAATTGTATTTTTTCCCCAAGAGATGCAGTGTTGGGCTAGCTGTGAACTGAAACTTACTTTCTACACCAATAACTTTACAGAAAAAATTGCATGCAGTGAAAGAAAATACTTAATGTTTGGTACCTGTCATCATCCTTAAATTTATTCTGATTCATACCAACCAAATTTTTTCATTATTCACTGTTTCTGTCATATTTGAGGAATTGGGTTTATTTATATTTTGGTCAGTTCCTGTCACTTAGACACTTCATTATTCTCAAGGACTTTTCAAGATCGGTCATCATGTGGTTGCACTGTCGGATCCGGCGGTCGGCACTGAGGTTGTTGTTGATTCTCAGTGGATGTGCGCAACAGTCCCGTCAAGCCGAACACAGTATTTTGCGTTGTGGATTTACGTCGCATCCCTAGACTACTGCGACGGTTCACTTGTGGTTCAGTGAGAACCAAAGATGACACAAGACGAGGTTATGTTTCGTGTATGCGCGCAGTTCTTTGCACAGCGAGTTGCTGCTTTGTTTAGGGGCAGTTATTCCTTTCCTTCAATCTATAAATTGAGCAAGCAGCAAAGGAAACAAAAGAAAAATTCGGAGTAGGTATTAAAACCCATGGAGAAGAAATCAAAAATTTGAGGTTCGCCGATGACATTGTAATTCTGTCAGAGACAGTAAAGGAGTTGGAAGAGCAGTTGATCGGAATGGACAGTGTCTTGAAAGGAGGATATAAGATAAACATCAACAAAAGCAAAACGAGGATAATGGAATGTAGTCGAATTAAGTTGGGTGATGCTGAGGGAATTAGATTAGGAAATGAGACGCTTAAAGTAATAAATGAGTTTTGCTATTGGGGAGCAAAATAACTGATGATGGTCGAAGTAGAGAGGATATAAAATGTAGGCTGGCAATGGCAAGGAAAGCGTTTCTGAAGAAGAGGAATTTGTGAACACCGAGTATAGATTTAAGTGTCAGGAATGCGTTTCTGAAAGTATTTGTATGGAGTGTAACCATGTATGGAAGTGAAACAAGGACCATAAATAGTTTGGACAGGAAGAGAATAGAAGCTTTCGAAATGTGGTGCTACAGAAGAATGCTGAAGATTAGATGGGTAGATCACATAACAAATGAGGAGGTATTGAATAAAATTGGGGAGAAGAGGAGTTTGTGGCACAACTTGACAAGAAGAAGGGGTCGGTTGGTAGGGCATGTTCTGAGGCATCAAGGGATCACAAATTTAACATTGGAGGGCAGCGTGGAGGGTAAAAATCGTAGAGGGAGACCAAGAGATGAATACACTAAGCAGATTCAGAAGGATGTAGGTTGTAGTAAGTACTGGGAGATGAAGAAGCCTGCACAGGATAAAGTAGCATGGAGAGCTGCATCAAACCAGTCTCAGGACTGAAGACCACAACAACAACATTCCTATCCTTTTCTTAAGTTAGCATGAAGACACGATTTCTCATCATCAGCAACGATATACAATAAGAATTGTGATTTCTCAACCTTCCTCATTGCATGAAAATGTCGCACGATGGTGGAATGGTGGAATGATCACAGTGTATCACACATTCCAGTTCTCGAGTATACTGACTTGGCATCATTGAGGATTAATGCCTTTAAACGATCTGCCGTCAAACCCTGAAGTAGTTCCTAAACGTGGAGAATCACTAATGTCAAAACGATCTTCCTTAAAACAAGAAAACCATTCTCTTGCCGTGCACTATCCCATCGTATTATCCCCATACAAGGCACTAATGTCTCTGGCTGCCTCCGCTGTCGTCAGCCCTGCACTGAACTCAACGGAAATGTTCAGATTTCTCAACTTGGCACTTCATTTTGCAGCGTCCCCAGCTCCACTCACTATCTCGAAATGACAAAATGACAGCACGTAATCTAAAACAGCAACTGTGGACTACAAATAAAAAAATGACAATCAATAAATAAACCCATAGCAACCGGAACACCAACATGCGAAACAAAAACGTTAAGAGTTTGTGCACCATCATAATGCTTTAATTAATTTCTCATATTCATGTTATAATAAGATCTTATAGCGTATTAAATACGTTTCAAAATTTTCCTTTTATCTACGATGGGCATGACTGCTCGACTAATACTGAAATACATTGTGTGATTCCCTGGAGAGGCGGGTTAGCTGTGTTTTATTACTTTGAGGAAAATCAACGTGCAGACTATTGCCAAACTCTTGGGCTGCTAGTCGTAACCGACAGAACACAGCGACAACTGGACTCAGCAACGTCTACAAAAGAATTCACCGTGAAATCTACTAAATTGCCCTCCGGTAGTAGAGTGATAAGGCAAGAATCGACGTAAGATACCTAAGATAGATAGACTACTACCAGAAAAAGACTTTACCGAAGTACTAGGGATATGTGCCATTGTAGAAGAACATTGAAGTTCCGTACTGATTTCTACTTTAACATTTACCTAATTACTAGCCATATTATGTACAGGTTCATATATATGTGGCTCCAAAAACAGGTGGTGGCGCAACTCATATCGCTGAGTCAGAAAATGTTTTCTTCCGCTACGGTATTGCTTGCACCTCTCATCTTAAATGTTTTCAGTCCGTGTCAATATACTATGATGCTCATTGTAATGGTCATTCCATCTTTTACGCAGCGATACAAATGCTTACTTATTTTTACTGATTTTTTTAGCAATTGTTCTTATAACTGGGAATATTCATGACGCTAGTATTTTTCTTTGTATCACGAGTACTAATGCATTTATTTCAAACAGGTGCAACACAGAGTATTTTACTTACCATCAGCATTGTGAATAGACTTAAATTTTAATTTGGCGTAAACATCTACCAGTGATTACTTATATTAGACTATTATAAAATGTTAATGACTACATTATCTATAGGGAAAAGACGAAGGTTAACTCTTTCCTTTATAGCTAAATGTATTACGCTAATCAGCAAAAACCTAAGTTTTCAAACGTTGTGTGGTTAGGTGCTTCAGTCATTCATACGTAATCCATTGTATTGTTACATTTCATTCATGACTATTTTCATAGTCACAGTAATGATCGTATGTCACCACTCAGGTATCATTGATCATCACACATACTGACATATTTATATTTAGTTATACTCTCTACCAGCGGGGTCCTCACAGTTCCTACTATTTTATCAATATAGCCTCTCCTATCAACTGGGACGTGCACTTGCATCATTCCTAGACAACTAATATAAACTGAACAGTTAATTGCTTCGGTACCCGCAGTATAGTCACCTCGTCACTCATACCTAAGCACAACATTTGTAGAGTAATTTAACAGCATACTCGTTTCCATTTTTGCGAAACATGATTCTTGTGTATCGTTCCGTCTATAGGTACTAAAACTAAGTTCATCCAGACGAAATTCTACCTATTGAAATTACACAGCCGGCTGCGGTGGCCAAGCGGTTCTAGGCACTCCCGTCCGGAACTGCGCGACTGCTACGGTCGTAGGTTCGAATCCTGCCTTGGGCATGGATGTGTGTGTTGTCCTTAGGTTAGTTAAGTTTAAGTAGTTCTAAGTTCTAGGGGACTGATGACCAGAGATGTTAAGTTCCATATTGCTCAGAGCCATTTGAACCATTTTTTGAAATTACATATTTGTCTTGCTGACAGCTTAGTGATACAAAACGTCACATTTGCAGGAAAAAAAAACTTACCTTTTAAGCATAAAGCAATGAGGGTTTCATTACAACTTCAGTTAATGTTTACCTCCTGAAAATCGCACCTACTTTTCCACACTTTATTTGTAGCATTTACTTACATTACCTTTTATTAATCGTATTTACTCATTGTAGTGGTTAGTGTAAATATTGGGAACACTATGCTTTTAGGTAGCTAGTAGTGTAGTTTAGTTCCCCCTTTGCATAAATTTGATTTTCTTCCTTCTTTCTCTGTAGTTCACTTCCTTAATCCAAGTCTCATTAATTAATGTTTATATATGTATACGCTTTTTATCTTCTTTTTGTAATTTGTAGTTATTATTTGAACCCTGCAGTAGGATATTTTGTCTTACTGCAGTTGGCTCGCACAAACTTCTTTATGTCATTATGTGAGTACAATCCCCGTATTTTTCTTGAATGGTGTTGACCTGAAATAAAACATCCAGGGTGTGGGATGTCGATTATGATGTATGCACACAGTAGTAGCCACTTACGGTTTAGTTTCTCGAGTTCGCTGGATTTAGGTTGGGTGTGTAAGAGTACCTTCTCTTCTACTTGAAAAGTGCACGTACAACTTAATCTTTCATCATATGTTTGTTTTCTCTTTTCTTCTCGTACGTTAAGGATTGCTAATGCCTGCCTGACCTTTCTCCTAACAATAGATCATTTTAGGCATCCGCACTAGTGGTCTGACCCACCTGTCAATTTCACTTCCCAGACATCATCTCAGTCGGCGTGAGGCCCAACTGGACTTGCTTCTGAGTGGAAGCACGAAACTAGAATGAGTTTTATCAATTATTCTTTGAAAAAATCTCTCCACTTACTGCTTGTCATAATTGTCACCTGTTTCTCAGTAAATAATCATTTCCAATCATTCTAATAACAGGTGTGGAAGTTACTGTTTTAAACGAATACGTGCGAAGGTACTTAGTAAAAACATCATATAGTGCAATTATATACCCCACCCCTAGCTTGTGGTAGGGGGGCCAGTTTTCTTTAGCAACACCACGTCGAGTGTTTTAGGAGCAATAACTGGAGGTAGTTCTATTAAATTAGATCGATCTGACACATGACACACTTTCTTATGACTCGGTGTACCCTGCGTCAGACATTCGGAAAATAACTGTAAGAAACGTTATTGGCTGTGCACTTTGATGCCCCATAGTGTCCCAAAACGTCATAGGTGTACTTGATGAAGCTAGATCTGTATGCATCAGGTAAACTTACGCATCACTGGCGTACTCTCGTGTGTGATGATGAAACAGTATATCTGGGCGTAGAGTATAATACAGTTCTCCGCTTTACATTCCGACAGCGTGGGTCCTCTAACTTACTCACACATCTTAATTAGTATGGTCAGTAGGTGCCATCGTACATAAGAAAAATGTGAAAACTGGAAATTTGCTCTGCCAACTCAGCTCCGTGAACTCGTGTAAACCCTGTGACAATCTTGAAAGTGCATCTACTACAATATTCTGCTCTCTTTTTGTGTATACTGTCCCGAGACTGAATTTTTGCTGGGAAATACACCAGCGGGAATTACGCCTCTGTAACAGTTTGCAGATTAGTATAAAGCACAGGGCTTGATGATGGCAAAATAATTTTGTGTGCTTACCCCATAAATATTTCCGAAATTTTCTAGACGCCCAAACGACAGCCAAGGCTTTCAACTCTTTTACCGAAAAAGATCTTTCACATTCTGTCATGGTTCTAGTTGAGAAATTAATCACGCATATGGTAGACCTTCTGTTATTTTTTCTGATTTGAAATAGGCATGCCGCCATTCCTTGCAATCATGCATCCGTGCTTACACAAAAGCCTTGCTCATATCGGAATGAAGGGCTATCTGCCAGTAGGAGGCATGATGTGGCCGTGCGGTTCTAGGCGCTTCAGTTTGGAAGCGCGCGACCCCTACGGTCACAGAGTCGAATCCTGTCTCGGGCATGGATGTGTGTGATGTCCTTAGGTTAGTTAGGTTTATGGTTCAAATGGCTCTGAGCACTATGGGACTTAACTTCAGAGGTCATCAGTCCCCTAGAACTTAGAACTAATTAAACCTAACTAACCTAAGGACATCACACACATCCATGCCCGAGGCAGGATTCGAACCTGCGACCGTAGCAGTCGCGCGGTTCCGGACTGCGCGCCTAGAACCGCGAGACCACCGCGGCCGGCTGTTAGGTTTAAGTAGTTCTAAGTTCTAGGAGAATGATGACCTCAAAAGTTAAGTCCCATAGTGCTCAGAGCCATTTTCGAACTGTGAAATTGTAGCAGTTTTCCATCTAAACTTTTTGGTTTTGTCCTTTTCCCATTTAAGTTTACTGGTTTTGTCCTAACTGTAATATTAATCTTACTGATTTCTGTGGGGTCTAAACTAGGCGGACATGGCCATTCGGTTTCAAAGTTGCCGAAAGAGCGCTACAATATGGTGGCTGTGAAGATTCAGCTATTTCCCAATTTATCGTTCTCTTTATATCTTTACGTACTTCCCAAGGAATTGCATACGAAGAATGACAAAAGGTTTGGCGGGGTACCCTTCCATCTCATACACACAACCTTTAACGCTGCGAGGACGTTTTTATAAAGACTTACGTATACTGTAGGAGCGGTTCATCTAATTCATTTCTTTGGGTTATGGTTAGGTAAGAAAATTATTGCACCTTATACAGTCTGATGCGTACTTCGGTAGGTGTACTTGACGACTGGTTAGCATATATTTGATTTAAGAGAAATATGTCTGAGAAATGAATTGTAAATCTACTTCATGTTGATTGGTAAGATGATTCGTCCTCGTCTTGACTAAATGAAGAGACTGTACAGTCTTCAATTTCGAAATGTAACTTGCTTTGTCTAAATTTATTTTCACTACATGCTGTCGAAGAAATGTTGTGCCCAGAATGAAGTGGCTGTTAGTTTCCGAGAGTAAGAAAGTCACACCTTATTTTTGTATCATTTATCGCAATAGGTATGCGTGTCGGTGCTTTACCTACTTATGATATGTTACCAGTTTCTGTTAGAATTATACCTACTTTTGTATATCTCGCCTAATTTCGTGTTTATTATTGCCTGTACCACTTCATCTGCCTCTCCCCCATTACACGTCTCATCAGAGTTCATCTCATTTCTCATATCTTTACCCTGGTTGTATTTTTCTCAAAGAATGGATATATATTTGTTCCACGTGCCTCGGGAGTTGTTTTTTGTCGGTGGACCTACTGCGGTCGTTCGGTGTTTCCCGTCGGCGGCGGTGGAACAGTTTATATTCCTCCTTGGACACTCTCACACTTAACAACCTGGGTCAACAACCTCGACTCTGTGTACTGCGTGTTACGCGTTGCGCCAGTTTGTGTCTTGGTTGCTGTGGAAACCTTGGTCCGCTTGCCTAATCCTCTCTGCTTTGCATTCTTCCTGTATCATTTAGCCTGTACTCATTACGTATTTCGTCACATTGTATTGACACTGACTGTGCTGATCACGACTTTCGTGACTGGGTGAACGTTGGTACCTAGGATTATATTTATGCTCTCCTTTCCTATGGTAAAAATTATTTCATTGATGGTTATCTTTTCTGTATCTATTATCTTGTGGAGGCGCATACGGATGAGAACGGTGACCACTGGGGCCGAACCGCACAATAGCCCTGGGTTCGGTGTGGGGTGGCAGTGGGGTGGGTGGACTGCTGTGTTTTGTTGCGGGGTTGTGAACTACTGAGAACTGTGGCGGGACGAAACCTCTCCGTCGTTTATAGGTCCTCGGTTCAATACACACACACAATACACACAATATCACACTGTCCCGGAAACAGTCGTGTTAACACACGTGGCTAGCCGGGCGAGTGGGCTGGAAAATGCGTACCTTTGAGAGCTACGAATATTTGCTCATCTTCGATTCCGTGAAACAAAAAAATGGCTCTGAGCACTATGGGACTTAACATCTATGGTCATGAGTCCCCTAGAACTTAGAACTACTTAAACCTAACTAACCTAAGGACATCACACAACACCCAGCCATCACGAGGCAGAGAAAATCCCTGACCCCGCCGGGAATCGAACCCGGGAACCCGGGCGTGGGAAGCGAGAACGCTACCGCACGAACACGAGATGCGGGCCCCGTGAAACAACTTTCTACTACTGCAGGCTCCTTGCGTTACATATTTTGAGACGTGGTAGTACGGTCCAAAACAATGAGAAACGTCGAGTAAACGCGGACTGGACTGCACACTTTGGGAGCTGCAGTAAGAGCACTTGTTCTTCGCTACTGTGCAACACGTATCTCCTACAGAACAAGTGCTCGTAGCTGTGAAGGTATGCGTTTTGGTGCCCATTTTTATTAAAGGTTTTTACTTTGAATGATCTTTCATGTCATATTCCTCCTTGGACACTCTGACACTTAACATTCATCAAGCAGATTTCGTAGTAGCATTAAAACATATCTCATTGTAGAGAAAGCGACAGAAGAGATCGTTAATAATGTTTTCCAAAGGATTATTAATTATTTCTCTTAATCTTAATTTTGAGGAAAAACGCTTCATTCAGTTATGTACGACAAAAAGAAACATACCAATTATTGTGCAGCATGTGAAGAGGAGTCAGTAATCAAAATAGAATATTCCGAATCTTTGGGTGGGGATATTGATGAAAAGTCGAAATGGAAGAAACTGAGCTGCTGAAACAATTAAGCTCGGCTTTTTCACTCTTCGTATAATTGTATACTCTAGTAACATGTGAAGCAATATCTTTACACATTTTGCATAATTTTACTCAATAACGTTGCATGTAATAATTTTCTGCAATAAATCATCACTTACAATGAAACTATTGATTGCATAAAAGGCACCTGTAAGAACAATGTGTGGTGTTCACTCGCAGTCTTCATGGAGGCACTTCTTCAAGGAGTTAGGCATGTTAACTGCACGCTGAGAGTAAATATATTCGCTAATGAAATTCGTCGTAAATAATTCATCACAATTTGTGAAGAACGCTGATGTCCATAGCTACAACACTATAGAAAAAATAACATTTATTATCCATTATTTAAGCTGTCAGTCGTTAAAAAAGGAGTTCAATGAGCAACAACAAAAATATTCGCCAATTGAAATTCTAACATGAATGAGTACAGTACCTAGCAGATTAATGATGTACTTTATACAGCGATATGAGAACAGTGTATAATTTGTGGTTTTATCATCTGATAGACACAGACTTGCACCTGAGCGTAAAACATGTGGACATAGATTTGCATGAACCAGATGTAAATAATTTCAGAACGCGTTGTTCTGTTTTGGCAGTCGCTATGCTACATTGTATTTCCCATACAAAAAACGGCGGTATTAAATCTACTACATCTTGCAAACATTAATTTTCTTTTCGTTTACCATTTTATCACTTGCTGGACAAGGAAACTGTTGTCATTCATTCTCAGTGTACTGAAATATGCAGTGGTTGTGACAGCTGCAAGAAGGTCGAACATCATGTCGCAATGAGCTGAAACAGCTGGTTACCTGAATCAGCTGAACAAGTGACACTGATAGCCGATTAGGTGTCAGACTCATCACCTCCAAAGCGAAGATCTAAGTGGGATCTGCGCAGACCGTGTTTCATGAAGACTTCAAAATGCGGCAGTTGCCTTCAGATTGGGTAACCTGGATGCTGACTGGAGAGCAAAAAGCCGTATTAGTGGCAGTTTCCCAGGCGAATACAAAACCACCATGAATTGTGTCTTCTTTCATAGATTGTTGCAGTTAATGAGACGAGGATGTTGTTTTCGATTCTGATACAGAAACAATTCTGCTCTCGACACAGCGTCTTCGCCAGTACTCATAAACTGACAGTGGACGCGTTTCGGCACAGTGAACTCATCATGTACCAAAGGGCACTTTAAGGTAACACTCTTGCTCATCAGTTGTTCTTGATACAGGGTTTTCCTTACGACAAAAATCCTGAATAGATATCTCATGATTCCCTAAATTACGCTCTCGATCATAGCGATTTCTCATTCATATTTTAGAATACTGAAAGATATCCGCCGTAGCTGTCAGTTTTCCAGGTAGAATGGCATTGTATCCGCGATTTTCCAGTGGGCTGGACAGACCTCTGTGTACTGAGGAGGGAGTCTACGAAGTGAAAAATGTGGTCTTGAGTAGGGAAATGATGTTGAAAAGTGACTTATTTTTAAGCTTTTTCTTGGAAGTAGTTTACTAGAAAAACAGGCAATTTTAGTACTTCAACACACCCCTTATGGAGTTTTCAAGCGTAAGTCACCTCTAACCCCACACTCAATGAACAAAGGAGACAATGCATGACTGCCGTACTGCTGGTTGGAGGTGATTTGGAATTGCTACAAATTGTAACGTACCTCTAACGTATGTGTGAATGTCAAGGCTTCTTGTGCTGTGTATGATTGTGCTTGTGCTTTAAAGGATGGGTATGGAATTGAAATGAAATCTGACTCGGACCTATAGCCCATTCTTGTTGCGTAGCACTAAGAGAGCTAACTGAAGCCGTCTCCACACAGACAGTGGATCGAACGTCAATATGCAACAGGTGAGTTTCCGACGCCAGGAAAGCGAATGCTGCGAAATTTTCCGAACGTCCAGAGCCATATCAGGCATGTCAGATACTTTCAACGCGCATTCTAACGTGGTTCAATGAAATGGAAAAACACCACACACAATATAAGCCAGTCACTACTAATTTCAGTATGGAGAAAGTATCATGGCTGGATGGATGTGAGAAAAATTCTGTGTACTGACTGATATATTGAAAGAAGAACGTTGCCTGTATGACGTGAAGATTATAGATGACAACAGTAAACACGGGCACATGGTGGTGTAATGCAGTGATCGGTATAAGAACAGAGATCGGACTTTGTAGAGCCACAGCGACAGCGCAGACCAGTTCCCAGAACAAAGGACGAGAGAGAAATGAAATTATTTATTTAATTGGGATTACAGATTTGGACTCCTAATTAAATTCCGAGTAATTTGGTACTAGAATCAGATCGCTCAGTTGGATAATTAACAAATCGCCAAACTTAATTATCGTTGTTACACTATACAGGGTGGTCCATTGACCGTGACCGGGCCAAACATCTCACGAAAAAAGTGTCAAACGAAAAAACCACAAAGAACGAAACCTGTCTAGCTTGATGGGGGAAACCAGATGGCGGAATGGTTGGCCCGCTAGATGGCGCTGACATAGGTCAAACGGATATCAACTGGGTTTTTAAAAAATAGGAATCCCCATTTTTTATTACATATTCGTGTAGTATGTAAAGAAATATGAATGTTTTAATTAGACCACTTTTTTTGCTTTGTGACAGATGACGCTGTAATAGTCACGGACATATGGCTCACAGTTTTAGATGAACAGTTGGTAACAGGTAGGTTTTTTAATTAAAATACAGAACGTAGGTACGTTTGAACATTTTATTTCGGTTGTTCCAGTGTGATACATGTACCTTTGTGAACTTATCATTTCTGAGAACGCATGCTGCTACAGCGTGATTACCTGTAAATACCACATTAATGAAATAAATGCTCAAAATGATGTCCGTCAACCTCAATGCATTTGGCAATACGTGTAACGACATTCCTCTCAACAGCGAGTAGTTCGCCTTCTCTAAGGTTCACCCATGCATTGACAATGCGCTGACGCATGTTGTTAGGCGTTGTCGGTGGATCACGATAGCAAATATCCTTCAACTTTCCCCACAGAAAGAAATCCGATGACCAATCCACCTGTCATGAAATATGATATTAAGTACCGCTTCAACCGCACGCGAGCTATGTGCCGGACATTCTGTCATGCAGTGAAACATCTTGTAGTAACATCGGTAGAACGTTACGTGGGAAATCAACATACATTGCACCATTTAGATTTCCATCGATAAAATGGGGGCCAATTATTCTTCCTCCCATAATGCCGCATCATACATTAACCTGCCAAGGTCGCTGATGTTCAACTTCTCGCTGCCATCGTGGATTTTCCGTTGCCCAATAGTGCATATTATGCCGGTTTACGTTGCCGATGTTGGTGAATGGCGCTTCGTCGCTAAATAGAACGCGTGATAATTTCTCTTGTGCCCAGTGGCAGAACTGTACACGACGTTCAAAGTCGTCACCACGCAATTCCTGGTGCATAGAAATATGGTACGGGTGCAATCGATGTTGATGTAGCATTATCAACACAGACGTTTTTGAGATTCCCGATTCTCGCGCAATTCGTCTGCTACTGATGTGCGGGTTAGCCGCGACAGCAGCTAAAACACCTACTTGGGCATCATCATTTGTTGCAGGTCGTGGTTGACGTTTCACATGTGGCTGAACACTTCCTGTTTCCGTAAATAACGTAACTATCCGGCGAACGGTCCGGACACTTGGATGATGTCGTCCAGGATACAGAACAACATACATAGCACACGCCCGATGGCATTTTGATCACAATAGCCATACATCAACACGATATTGACCTTTTCCGCAATTGGTAAACGATCCATTTTATCACGGGTAATGTATCACGAAGCAAATACCCTCCGCACTTGCGGAATGTTACGTGATACCACGTACTTAAAAGTTTGTGCCTATTACAGCGCCATCTATCACAAAACGAAAAAAGTGGGCCAACTAAAACATTCATATTTCTTTACGTACTACACGAATAAGTAATAAAAAATGGGGGTTCCTATTTTAAAAAACGCAGTTGATATCCGTTTGACCTATGGCAGCGCCATCTAGCGGGCCAACCATAGCGCCATCTCGTTTCCCCCTTAAAGCTACACAAGTTTCGTTCTTTGTAGTTTTTTCGTTTGGCGCTTATTTGGTGAGGTATTTGGCCCGGTCACTTCCAATTGACAACCTGTTTTTCAACGCCGGTAAGTTACGTCCATTCAGACATTTGCCAAATATAATTGGGAGAACCGTGATTGAGCTGTCTATTTCGGGAAAATCTCAACAGGACATGGTCAGAAAAAGAGTCTGAAATATTTGTTTCAGAGTATGCGGATCTTTAGTAATAAAGCTTATTGAATATGCATGTAGCAGAGCCCTGCACACATGTTGATCTGTCTCTTTTCTCGTGGTTTGTGGTAACACGGTCAACCATTATTTTGTTATTCTGATCGCTCTCTGCAGAGCTTTACGCACGGTGGTCAGAAAGTCTGGAAAACTTGTAAGGGTGATGCAGGGTGGTATATGCTGAGAAATAATTGTTAAGAAAAAATGTCTCGTTGCACCATTTCCGAGGTAGTTAGAATTGGAGTAATGAAACGCCCCCTTAGAAAAATTTATAAATTACTGTGCTGATAAACCTCTTACATTATTTGATTTTCAAACAGCTGGGCAAAACTGAACGTACTCAGACATTTCTCTCTTTACTTATTCCGATCATCACTAAACTGACACACAATGTTTTTAACGCGACGCAACCTGACTTTCAATAATCCCTACAAAAGAATGGCCATGACTAACAAGCAGCTATACCTTTCATGAATCACTTACCTCACAAAAATCTTCGTTACTCGAACTACAACAATACAGCGAGCGCCAATACTGCCAGCTAAATAAAAGATTCTAACTACTGAAGGCACTAACTACTGATAGGCACACTTAAAAAATAAAAGACTTTGACAGTGAACAAACAATGTATTTACCTTAATAGTGTTCAAAAGTCATTATATATATATATATACATATATATCAGTTCATGACATCCAACTGCGCAACGCTACGCGCTGTTCACATCCAACTGCCCAACACTAGAATAGCGAATATTCCAACAATGCCAACTAGCTACACACTGCACACAGCACAGCCAGTGATATTCATACAGAGGTCTACGTGATGTTGTTGTTGTTGTGGTCGTCAGTCCTAAGACTGGTTTGATGCAGTTCTCCATGCTACTCTATCCTGTGCAAGCTTCTTCATCTCCCAGTACCTACTGCAGCCTACATCCTTCTGAATCTGCTTATTGTATTCATCTCTTGGTCGCCATCTACGATTTTTACCCTCCACGCTGCCCTCCAATACTAAATTGGTGATCCATCGATGTCTCAGAACATGTCCTACCAACCGATCCCTTCTTCTAGTCAATTTGTGCCACAAGCTCCTCTTCTCCCCAACTCTATTCAATACCTCCTCATTAGTTATGTGATCTACCCATCTAATCTTCAGCATTTTTCTGTAGCACCACATTTATACAGTAAAGCTGCATGCCCTCGGGAAAAATTATGGCTGTAGTTTCCCCTTGCTTTCAGCCGTTCGCAGTACCAGAACAGCAAGGCCATTTTGGTTAGTGTTACAAGGCCAGATCGGTCAAACATACAGACTGTTGCTCCTGCAACTACTGAAAAGGCTGCTGCCCCTCTTCAGGAACGTGATGTTACCAACATAACATGGATGACATCGGAAGTTCACTGAGGCTTTTTGCAGATGATGCTGTGGTGTATCAAGAGGTTGTAACAATGGAAAATTGTACTGAAATGCAGGAGGATCTGCAGCGAATTGACGCATGGTGCAGGGATTGGCAATTCAGTCTCAATGTAGACAAGTGTAATGTGCTGCGAATACATAGAAAGATAGATCCCTTATCATTTAGCTACAAAATAGCAGGTCAGCAACTGGAAGCAGTTAATTCCATAAATTATCTGGGAGTACGTATTAGGAGTGATTTAAAATGGAATGATCATATAAAGTTGCTCGTCGGTAAAGCAGATGCCAGACTGAGATTCATTGGAAGACTCCTAAGGAAATGCAATCCGAAAACAAAGTAAGTAGGTTACAGTACGCTTGTTCGCCCACTGCTTGAATACTGCTCAGCAGTGTGGCATCTGTACCAGATAGGGTTGATACAAGAGATAGAGAAGATCCAACGGAGAGCAGCGCGCTTCGTTACAGGATCATTTAGTAATCGCGAAAGCGTTACGGAGATGATAAATAAACTCCAGTGGAACACTCTGCAGGAGAGACGCTCAGTACCTCGGTACGGGCTTTTGTTAAAGTTTCGAGAACATACCTTCACCGAAGAGTCAAGCAGTATATTGCTCCCTCCTACGTATATCTCGCGAAGATACCATGAGGATAAAATCAGAGAGATTAGAGCCCACACAGAAGCATACCGACAATCCTTCTTTCCACGAACAATACGAGACTGGAATAGAAGGGAGAACCGATAGAGGTACTCAGGGTACCCTCCGCCACACACCATCAGGTGGCTTGCGGAATATGAATGTAGATAGATAGAAAACCTAAACAGCCTACTTACAGCTAATCTGGTTGCTGTGCGCCCAAATCCAAACATATTGCCAGGAGGGTCTCGCCAAAAGTTTTTTTTAAACCGAAAAAGGGAGAATACATAAACTGGACATGGAACGGTGGTAAGGGTCGGACCCGGGCCAAAGGCTGTGGGAGCAACTAACACAAAGTGTTATTGGCGGGCCGCTTTAATTTGCGATCACATTTGCTCGATTGGCGAGCCTCACTCCTAATTAAGTCCCAAACGGTGCAACGTATCGAATTACTTTCTTAACTGTCATTTCTCAACGAAACCCACCCTACAAAATCCTTACAAGCTTTTCGGGCTGTTTTGACCACTCTGTATGTTTTCTTTCCCTCTTAATCAATTAAATAGACCATAACAAGAAACCGAAGCTTCTGTTGCTGATGACATTTCTTGTGACCGCTTCCTGCACGTACAGTATGATATAATGGTAAATACGAATTTGGGCGGTATTGTGATCCTGCACCGTACCGGGTGTTACGGACTACAGAAACACGTCCATTATCAGGAAAGGCGAGGCCTTTCTCAGAGTCAGGGCTACTGCAGGCAGTAATCCGCAAGGACCGAGCCGGACCCTAATAAGCGGCGGAGAAAAGGCTGCTCTTTCAGCCGGCCGGGACAGCTGTAATGGCTTTCTTAAATGGAAATAGGGAGGCGGGCGGGCCCGAGACACGGATAAGCGAAATCTGCACTGCTTTATTATTGATAGTAATCCCCCCGCCGGGCGGGGCTCCATCGGCCGTGAAATATTGAAGCCGTCTTCAGCGCTGGATAGAGACACTGGCAGGACGCGCGGCATGGCGGCATCGGGAAAGGGAAATAACGCGCCGGGCTTACGGACGCTCAGGACAGGCGGGGATTCCCCACTGATGACTCCAAATCCGCGCCACTGTGCGCCGCCATGAAGAATTCATGCGGTCGGGGACAGATACGGCGGTGCAGCGACCGCGGCTCGCGCCCATAATGCTGATGGAAAATGAAAACGACCTGTTGGCTGCGGCTGTCTACATTATTCACTGTTGGCTAACGAACCCGAGCCAAGCTCGCTTACACAGATGGCACAGCGCCTCTTCGGACAAACGTGTTGTGGAATAGGTAGCGATCGCTGGTAAGGAATGACGTACTTCCAGACAACCGTCTCATGAAGTATCAGGTTTTAGCGGAGACGTTGTCGATTCTTTGATCAGAGGCACTGAGAGAACCTCCAAATCTGTATCCTCCTAGCGTAACGAAAATATAGCGACAAATTTCGAAGGGCTGTAGATGATGCTGAACAAATTAAGGTCATGAGCTTTTGTCCAGAAATGTCAAACTGCTGCTTAACGTCGATATCTTAGAGGGATGCGCTCGCCAATGGGCCATCGATTAGGCTACCGACGTGACTTTGTACGCTGCCAGAACCCAAGCGAAACTCAAAGCTGTAGGCTCGACGGAATTTATGTCCTTAGAGTTTGTTCGCGATCCACACTATGTTCACCATTGCAGTTGTATGTAAAATTTCTTCGGCCCAATCAATTCGAATGTCGCCTCTTACATTAATCATGAAAAGATTTTTATGACGTTATCCACATTGAGGACTGAAATGTATCAATGGAGACATGAAAATTCGTGTCGGACCGGGACTCGAAATCGAGTTTCCTGCTTTACGTGAGCGCTTGCCTTTGTCGCCTCGGCCATCGAAGCACGCTTCCCTGCCGACCCAAATTCCCAGCCTGTTACTCACCAATGACGTAGCGACACCTACTGATGAACCCCGTATGCAGGCCCTGATTCACTTAAGGGATAGCGTACGCTGTATATCCGCACAGGAAAACAGGATCGTTGATCGTCGTTGTGTTATTATTATTATTATTATTATTATTATTATTATAGCATTCTGCTTCATTTGAGCATTCTATCTAATCTTCCAAAATTCTCCCATGTTTTCTTCTTGGCGTTTCTTTCTATCCTCACTTCACTTTGTCGCTGGTCTCTTCCGGAATCCATTCTCTGACCTAACACTGCACTTTTCTATCTTGTCTCTGTGTATGTTTCTGTCTGCAGTATGTGTTGGACCGATTTATGCTTTTCCTACGTCAAGTTTGAAGTTTTCCATGATACTGTTGACGGCTTGTACGCACGTCAGAATTCTGTTGGTGAGTCCTGTTGGTGGTAGCCTGCTGATGTACCGACAGGAATGTAACCTTATTCGGACATCTGCTGCTAGCTGCGTCATCTTATCTGTGGTTTCCTTAGAGTTTCATCCGTTTCCTTCTTCAGTCAGCAATGGGCCGGGAATTTTTCTCATGGTTTTGCATGCTTCCTTCAGTAGGATTTCCATGTCGCTTTTCGTATGGAGTGTTAGTTACTCACTTACGTACGGTATTTCAGTCTTGGCTACTGTGTTGTAATGTCTGATCTTTGTTTGAATGGACACGTCTCTCTTGAGCGTGCTGTTGCTTTTTTAAATTTATCTTTGTGGATCTCTTCACTTATTAGTGGGATCGATTCTGTGTTGGTAGAGTGGTGGCCCTCCGTTGGGAATCTTGTTTCAGGTTCAGGGCAATTAAGGAGATTGGGTGAATAACGTTTCAGTTTCTGAAAAGTCTCTTAATTAGTTGCTGCGAGTTTTCCATCTTGATTTCTGAAGCATATGTTCTGGCGTGTGTACCTGCGGTGCTTCCTTGATAAAGTCCTGTAGAATTCCCTCGTGCTGTTTCTGCGGAAGTTTCCCTCTATAGCGTCCAATTGCTCCATGTGCTTCGTCATGGTTTCCCTAATGAGTTCTGCTGCCTGTTTTCTGGACTCTTTAAAACGACGTAAATTGCCAGGGGGTAGAAGACTTGCTAGCGTTTTTCTGGTGCAGTTTCATATTTCGAGTTCCACCATGGGTATTTAGTGTTCTTTTTGTTTGGTATCAGTTCTTTTGCTTCTCGTGTGACCTTTCTATGCAATCCTTCTCATGCGTATACTTGTTGTCTTTATGTTGGATTATATTGTAATTTTCTTGTCGATCTTATCTGTGTGTGCTCTTTTCTGATGGGTTTTCTTCGGCGTAAAATTGATTTTGATTCGAGTTAGGTAGTGGTCTAAACAAACATCCACACCTCTGCGAACTGGTATGTCATGTATTTTATTCTGGACTGAATAGGATATGACCACATGGTCTACTTGGAATTCTCCCATCCGTAATAATGATGACTTTCATATTTTCTGTTTTTGCTGAATTTCCGGGGGATGTTGTTCTCCTGGGATAGTTAGATGCATATCACATCATTTTGGTTTGTATATTTCTGCGCGGGAAACAGTGCCACAGTTTTCTGGTGATTGTCCGTTGAAATAACATAGCAAAATGTTTATGTCGTCTTTGGGGATCTTGGCTATCACTGTCTCTAATGTTGCCCAAAGTTTCTCTGTTGATTTTGGGTCTTTTCAGTGACTCCCATTCGTCGGGGCGTGTACGTTGATCATGATATATTTCTTGTTTGCGCACTGTATGCCATTGTCGTTAATCTGTTGACTATGGGAGTGACTTTTCTGACTGAATTGACTACCTTCTTGTGTAGCATGAGCATTATACACAGAAGTGAAGCACCCCGAGCGACTTAATTTTCTGTCTTGCTCTTGAGAACTGGTAGTTTCCATAATCCACCGTGTTTTTGTATGTTATGCGTGTTTCTTGCAGGGTAAGTATAATTATCTTTTCTTTGTCGAACTTTATTTTTAGGCTGGGCAGTTTTCCCTATTTTTATCAGTGTGTTTGTGTGGAAGGTTCGAAAAATATAGGTTTTTAGTGTGGAAGTTTGCCTGAGATCTCCGACTTTCTCTGTGATCATGTAGGTCCAGCTCTCACAGAATCCGATTTCGAGGGGGGCGAGGGCTTATGTTGATTGTTGTTACTACTCGCACAGGTCATGGTTGCTGGCTGTCTTGTTGGTCCAGTGTTTCCACTCGGAAATTAGAACCAGGGACTGTTAGTTCCTGGATCATTCATTTGCGGCTGCACCTCTGGGTGGACAGACGCTGATCAGGAACAGTTTCGTCTATCCCATATCGTACAACTTTTACCGCAAAAGCGATACCGATTCGAGAAATACTGAAATCTGGTCGTTATGCAGGTCTTCAGAACCTGCTGATAACGCGAAAAGCGTACTACAGTGTACTGAAAACACAAATTCGAACAGTGGGATGAATATTCAGATACTGGAAATCATACGAGAGTCATCATTAAATAAACACCGCGTATGATATTCTCTTTTATATTGACCTCTGCTCGTGTAGGATTGGTTTACAAAGACAAAGGCGACCAGCTGGCAAAGAAGGTCTATGTTTCTGGTCCTGAAGTTGAAACGTCTACTTAGAAAAATTGTACATGACTGTGCTTAAACTGACATACAATATTTTTAGCGCAACGCAGTCTGACTTTCAAAAATCCCTACAAAAAATGGCCCTGACTAACATTAACCTATTCGTTTCACAAATCACTTACCTCACAAAAATATTGGTTACTCGAACTACTGCAATATAGCGAGCGCCACTACTGCCAGCTAAACAAAAGATTCAAACTACGGAAGGCACTAACTACTGATAGGCATAGTTAGCAAATGAAAGATTTTAATAGAGAACAAACAATGCATTTACCTTAATAGTCATCAAAGGTCATAATATATATAGCAGTTCATGACATCCAGTCTTACAAATTTCAAAACTCCGCCATTTCTCTCCCCACATCCACCATTGCTGGCGGCTCACCTCCAACTGCGCAACGCTGTGCGCTGTTCACATCCAGCTGCCCAACACTACAATGGCAGACAACAATGCAAACTAGCCACAGACTGCACACAGCACAGCCAGTGATTTTCGTACAGAGCGCTACGTAACGTTGCCAATAAGAAAACATAAACAGCCTACTTACAAAGTGACGTTACGGACACGGAAACTGACCGAAGAAGAAAGAACAGAGAATTGACTTCTTTCATTTGCCATAAAGATTAATGCTGTGCACATAAGCGACCGGTAACTAACCTCGGACCCTCCCTTGGTTTTGGTTGTTTCAGGTTATCAGGAAGCTGACAGCTACTTTGGAACGAATGAGTACTAATTAACGTCTATTCGACTTACATTGCATGGGCGACAAAGAAAGGACATACGAACTGAGACGCCCTGCTAATCCCGCTGGACAGGACAGATAGTATAAATTGTGGAAAGGGGCCAAAATAAGGGGCCGTCAGTTTCACTCAAACATACGACTTTATTATTTGATCAAACATTACAAGATCCCATTTTTTTCAAACACTCTCAGCTTTAATCCCTGGGACTTAATTACCGGTTGAAAGTCATTTTAATTTAAAAACGGCTGAAGTAAAATAACTTAAAACGCAAGCATAATAAGAAATTTAAAAGGCAACCCTCTTGTTAAAATAGTTCTTTAGCTAGGCTGAAGAAACAAGTTAAATTCAAACGGCTGAAGGCCTAACACTTAAAACTCCATAACATTAATTTTATTAAAATGCCAAAGGCCTTGCGTGAAACGGTTCTTTAATTCAGGCTGAATACCTTAGAAACAACTCAAACTCAAAATCGGCTGAAGTCCAAGACTTAAAAAAATTCAACAGCAAAATTTTTTTAAAAATAACAAAGGGCTTACGTGAAACAGTACTTTAAACGAGGCTGAAGGCCTTAAGAGAAGAACAACTCTAATTGTAAAAAAAGTGTCTACAAGCCATACAAGTACAAACAACAAGAGCAAATTTAAAAAAAATAGGACAGTAGACCCATGGCCACTCAGAAGTTCGAGGGTCGGCCCGTAATTCAAACACTAACGCTCGCTTAGATGAGACAGGCAGTCGGGCCAACCATTCACGATTTGACGACAACCCAACCGACCGACAGTCTACAGACCCACCGACAAGATAACTTCCACTTCACTAGACCGGGGCACAACAGGGAGTTCAACGGAACAACGTACAAGATATTGGCTCCCACAACCAAACATACATGGAGCTGTCAAACTACATACCGTGCTGGACAGCAACAACACGATGAGGACACTACACTGCCTGAGATTTACGTCAACGGCCAGGGCAGGTAACCGGAACATTAACGGCCACAAGACAGAAGATTCCGCTGGTGCACTTCAGTTCAAACAACCAAAAACAGTAAAACTCAACCGGAGGGTCGTTAGAATTTTCCAGCTTGAAAACCACGTTGTTGCTCGCGGGAATATCCCAACAGCCGAGAACGATCTGCAAACGACAAGATGTGAACAGTCTTGACTTGCTGGTAGGTTAAATAAAAACTCAACTTTCGCGTCCAGGGTCGGTGAGCCACGGACCTCGTAGCAATGGGAACAGCGCTGCAAACTCCGACACCGCGTAAAGACCGCCAGCAGGCCCCGGCCAAACTACGCCCCGCCGAGAATTCCTCGCTGCTCCACGCCAACCGACCGACTGCCCAGACCCGGAAATGGTAAAAGGAGCAAATTTACGTCGGCCGATGAGGCGACCAACCGAACGACCAACCAACGGTCGTCCCGCTTCAATCTCTCTCCGTCGGATAGTTCATGTGTGTCGCCAGCGGTCGGCGAGCACTGGCTGTCGGTGCCTCACCGGCGCTCCGTCCCCCGACTTCAATGCTGCTGCGTCCCGACTGCACTGCTGGTCCGTCTCCGACTGACTGCTAGACACACGGCGACCCGGAAATAATGTCGGTCGCTCCAGAGATGGTACGACAGTGCACTTATCGATAAGCGCTACTGCTGCCGCTCATGGGCAAGTAAGGCAGGAAGTTAGTGACGCCAGTAAATGGAATAAGAAACGAGGCGGGAGTTCCTTAATAGAAGATGACGAAAAATAAATGGGATAATCGCGAGCCGTGCACGGCTCACGAACCACTTGCTGTTATTCTGCAGGATCTTCGAAACAAACCAAACTCGTTTATTACGTAGCCTAGTAAAACTAGAGGTACCCCTTGGAACAAGTGCTCGTTTCTTACTGTATGAAGATTCTCAAATATATAAAGTATTTTTTTTTATTTTGTATGAGGTAGTAACGTTCGTATACGAAGTTTGGTCTAGTACGGTGATGGTATAATGACTCCAATAGCCAGGTGTATACCAACCAATCTATGTTGAGTTCTTTTTTCTATACTATTTCGTCTGTAGTTAATATGTTAGGGTTCCTTAGCTCCGAGCATTATGCCAGTGTGGACATTATAAAGTAAATCTAAATCATTGTCCAGACTAGTGTCATTAAAATTTGTCTCCGTATATGAGCTTACATTTGTAGTTAGCTGTTAGCAGTGTGGTTCAATAAACCAAAGGGGTAAAATTCTTCGAAGTTCGTTGGTATGTTTTTATTACATCCTGAATACGTTGTGGGGCAACAAAAACAGTGAGATTGTTATCGTCACTAGTAGTCGGAAATTCCGTGCATTTTCATCAGTTCATTGAAAGTAATATTAAATTTGGACTTGGGTTATAATGTCTTAGTAGTAACGGGTAATGGCAAGGCTGCAGTAAAGAGGCAGCAGCAAGTGGCCATTCCGACAGCAACACCTGACTGTCATGTCACAACTTTTAAGCTACTTCTGCTAAACTACAAACTGTGATCTTATACAGCGTGTTTCAAAAATGACCGGTATATTTGAAACGGCAATAAAAACTAAACGAGCAGCGATAGAAATACACCGTTTGTTGCAATATGCTTGGGACAACAGTACATTTTCAGGCAGACAAACTTTCGAAATTACAGTAGTTACAATTTTCAACAACAGATGGCGCTGCAAGTGATGTGAAAGATATAGAAGACAACGCAGTCTGTGGGTGCGCCATTCTGTACGTCGTCTTTCTGCTGTAAGCGTGTGCTGTTCACAACGTACAAGTGTGCTGTAGACAACATGGTTTATTCCTTAGAACAGAGGATTTTTCTGGAGTTGGAATTCCACCTCCTAGAACACAGTGTTGTTGCAACAAGACGAAGTTTTCAACGGAGGTTTAATGTAACCAAAGGACCGAAAAGCGATACAATAAAGGATCTGTTTGAAAAATTTCAACGGACTGGGAACGTGACGGATGAACGTGCTGGAAAGGTAGGGCGACCGCGTACGGCAACCACAGAGGGCAACGTGCAGCTAGTGCAGCAGGTGATCCAACAGCGGCCTCGGGTTTCCGTTCGCCGTGTTGCAGCTGCGGTCCAAATGGCGCCAACGTCCACGTATCGTCTCATGCGCCAGAGTTTACACCTCTATCCATACAAAATTCAAACGCGGCAACCCCTCAGCGCCGCTACCATTGCTGCACGAGAGACATTCGCTAACGATATAGTGCACAGGATAGATAACGGCGATATGCATGTGGGCAGCATTTGGTTTACTGACGAAGCTTATTTTTACCTGGACGGCTTCGTCAATAAACAGAAGTGGCGCATATGGGGAACCGAAAAGCCCCATGTTGCAGTCCCATCGTCCCTGCATCCTCAAAAAGTACTGGTCTGGGCCGCCATTTCTTCCAAAGGAATCATTGGCCCATTTTTCAGATCCGAAACGATTACTGCATCACGCTATCTGGACATTCTTCGTGAATTTGTGGCGGTACAAACTGCCTTAGACGACACTGCGAACACCTCGTGGTTCATGCAAGATGGTGCCCGGCCACATCGCACGGCCGACGTCTTTAATTTCCTGAATGAATATTTCGATGATCGTGTGATTGCTTTGGGCTATCCGAAACATACAGGAGGCGGCGTGGATTGGCCTCCCTATTCGCCAGACATGAACCCCTGTGACTTCTTTCTGTGGGGACACTTGAAAGACCAGGTGTACCGCCAGAATCCAGAAACAATTGAACAGCTGAAGCAGTACATCTCATCTGCATGTGAAGCCATTCCGCCAGACACGCTGTCAAAGGTTTCGGGTAATTTCATTCAGAGACTACGCCATATTATTGCTACGCATGGTGGATATGTGGAAAATATCGTACTATAGAGTTTCCCAGACCGCAGCGCCATCTGTTGTTGAAAATTGTAACTACTGTAATTTCGAAAGTTTATCTGCCTGAAAATGTACTGTTGTCCCAAGCATATTGCAACAAACGGTGTATTTCTATCGCTGCTCGTTTAGTTTTTATTGCCGTTTCAAATATACCGGTCATTTTTGAAACACCCTGTATATGCGATTATGTGAACTGTAATTGCTTTAGGTTGGATCCAAACAGCTAAAAACCCTGTTTCGACATAAAATTCCATGATTTGGGCATGAAACTGAAAAATATAGTTGCACTCTCTATTGACGCTGGCGTCTGTCAGACGAAGAAGCAAATGAGTGATTTGAGGTACATCATTCCTCTGTAGTATATTACTGTGTGATTGACAGATAGAATTCGATGATTTCGGTACAAAATTCGCTGATTTCGGAATGAAAGTCGCTTATATCATCATAAAATTAGTGATTTAGACGCAAAATCCTGTTATTTCGACATAAAATTTACTGATTTGTACTGTATGTGGTATAATGTAGACGTACACTTCCATACTATCGCAGTGTGTAGTTGTCAGTCTTCGTTTACATTGATTTCCATCCATTTTGCATACATTCATCCTGAATATTTTTGCATCGCTTTTCATTTTCCGAACACTGTGAGGTCATTACAAGATTCAGCGTAGTTCTAGGTGAGTTTATCTCAGTATCATTTTCTCCTTATGTGAAGGATAACTGGAGTTTAATACATTGTGTACAGCGATGTCATCAGAGATATAACGCTAGCTCCCACTGACAAGAGCAAAAGTCTGTAGTGACTTTGTTGAAAGTTCCACATCGACACATCCGTTTTTCGTTTGACCTGAACACATCAGGGAGACTTATGGACTTCTGCAATTTTCAAGATTCTTGACAATAATTTTGATAATCTTGTGGATAAGTGTTCTGGTAGAATAATCAGGTACACGTAGTCCAGACGAAAGTGTAATGACATGGAACAGGTTTGACGCGGAGTGCAATGAATTAGGTACAATAGTCACTGATTTCAGAAAAGAATTGACCGATGTCTACGTAAGTTCAATGATTTGCTATACATATGAATTCTACAGTTCAAGTTACTTTCTTTTCCTTTGTGTTGTTTCATGGCTCCTTGCCCCATAACGGCGGAGGGAGGGGGGGCTGTCAGCGGTACAATCAGTACGCTCTTCAGCGAACTGACAAGAGAAACTAAATGAGATGAAAGAATATTAACAGAGAAAGGTGAGATGTTTACTATATAACAGCAATGACTTCCTTCACTTTTACCTAAAAACAGTTGTAGTAAAAGGTAAAAAACAGGAACACAATAAGATTACATTTAAGAACATTTAAAAACTCTGCTGATGTTAAAAAGAAGATCTTAACTGTCACTAAAGCTGGAAGGACCTGCCCTGTGGTAGGTAGTCTGTTGATGTAGAGAAAGAGTTTTCGCTGAGAAGGCACTGCAAAATCGTATTTAACCATCGAAACAGGCCAAGCGACTTGCAGTTAAAATGTCTTTCCTGAACGGGAATAAACACAATTGATGTACGAGTGTAGGTTGTAGGCACACGGTTGACGACGTATGGAAGTTTGGGTCTGCCCTTGCGTCGTGCTCAGATAGCTTTACTTACGATAAGCGGGAAATTGGGGTTCAAGTCCAGGTCCAGCGCAAATTTTCATTCCGTTATACAGCTTATTGTTCTCCATATTCGCAGCCGCGAATACATTTCGTGGTGTTACTGTATGGATGGGGTAAAGTGGATATTGGGATGCAAGAGGAATTGGAGTGGAGGGAGTATTAGCGAGGCTAAAATTTGATGGCGAATAGCGGCTAGGGAAATAAGTGTGAAAGGGGAAGAAGGGGGGATACGGAAATTATGCTGAAGACAGGGAGAAGAGAACGACCCTTGACAAAGTGGAGCAGGTGAGGTGGACTTAAAGTTGACAGGAGTGATAAATTCCGGACAGAATTCATTCTCCGGGAGGGGGAAGTGGTTGAAGGTTCTTTGAGAGAGAGTTTGGAGGGTGTGTAGGTGTAGGGTTGGTGGTATTAATTGGTAGAGGCCTCACAGCACTGCCATTCATCCTACACTGAATTCTATAACATGACTTTTTCCCCTGTTGTGCCACTGCACAAGTTACCCCCCTGATACACAAATACGACATGGGCGTACCCATCACCTGTAAGGACACGAAGGGTAATCAAAACATACAGTACAGATGGCCATCAAATCAGAGCGAAAACCACAGGTGAAGAATTAAGTCACGCAAACTCAAGCACACTTCGTAATCGAACGAAACTCACAGTTGATAAATAAATCCGTATCAACTGGACCACCAAAACGCCAAATGAAAACACATCTCTGTAACAATATGTATCTCTGTAATTAATAAAAACTTCAGAATGTGTAAACGGAAAACTGTTTGCCGAAGGGGCACCCAACTCTATAGGAATGATGTTCAGACAGTGTGCTGCGGGATTTGCGTTGTTAGCAGTGTTAATGTCTTGAGTTACCATTAGGCGCCGGCTCTGTTACAGCGACATAGGGCTGAAACACAAACATCAGTGCGGAATACCGTTGTCAACAGTTAACATGGGTCTAGAGAGGGTGAGCAGGGCTTTACTCCTAAACCTGTTATATCAAAACAACAGTAGTTGTGCTGATGCTCTTCGCGAGTATTGACACGTTAAAGGAATATGGAGAGGTCCTTCTCCTGCATCAGGCTTGAAGAACATGACCCCGAAGTTCGAATTAAATGGTGATTTGGGAATTGCTCCTGGGGGAGGCCGACGGCCAGTCGCGCCACAAATGGGTGAAGAAGTTACTATTACCATCGGTGAGATTGCTGGTCAAAACGTGCCTTCTTCGAGCTGTGCATGAGTTGGGTCACGACAGCTGAACATACCAAGGTCCACCGTTTCTTAACGTGCTGCGAACAATTGTGAAATGGTATCCATACAAACTGTAGTGGATACCAATGGTCGTAAAACTGTTGAACGTTTGTAATTTGGGACATTCACATGGTACGGAATTAACAAATGTTACCCTCCCACGTGGAAATTAATTCACGTTCCTTCCAGAGGTTGATTCATTATTTCTCTTCCAAATGTCCTTACAAAGGTTTGCACAAAGTTTCATTGCTCCCGATCACTCGCATTTCATGGGGACCCCCTCAAGTAGCGGAAGTATCACAATTACCCAGCACATTCTACAAGTCACGTGTTGTTATCGTTCACTTAGTGCTCACTTCATTCTTACACTGTGATACCTGAAAAAAGAATTAATACTGGCTACGGGGTCGGGACTGGAATTTACCTCCAAATATCTTGTCAGCCTCTCAACGTCGATTACCCAAAGCCCTGCTGAACTGAGAGAGGCGTCACATTGAACAGACCGTTCACAGAGAGTATGCTGATCTTGATGTTTTGTGATCTATCTGGGGTAAGATAACTGTCAATCGCATCTGTCGTTGTTTTATAGGCCAATAATGTTTGCATGTGTTGAAGTAGATTGTAATGATCTTCTTAGTTACATTATTTGAAGTATAAAACGAAATAAAATTCATTTAGAGCAACCTCTGTAGACTTTTTTAAAAAATTGCAGTTTGTACGCGGGTTGGAACTCAAATAGTGGCAACTGTTTATTCAAACCGATACAAAAGAGTTACATGTTTGCATCAGTTACTGTCCTTCAAAGTAGTCACAAGCGTTGTGTAGAACCCGTGGCCAGCGATGTGGAAGGTGTAGTATACCGTTAGCAGAGCCTCTTCTGTTGATGGTGCGAATGGAGCGGTCTACTGCCTGTCGAATCCTTGGAACAGTTCCGAAGCGAATGCCACGAAGTGGTTCCTTCATCTTCGGAATCAAATCAAAGTCGCATGGACTTAAATCCGGAGAGTATGGTGGATGGTACAGTATTTCCCAGTCCTATCGACCGAACACAGCAGCCACAGCTTGTGCTGTATGCTTCCGCGGATTGCCGTGCCAAATGATGGGTTGGTTGCGCAGAAAGTGTCGCCGCTTCTTTCGCAAAGCTGGTCGCAGGTCATACTCCAAAAACGAACAGTAATACTGTGAACTGACGGTCTGCCGTGAAGAAACGTAATGCGTTAGGATAACACCGTCACAGTTGTACACGAGAATCACCATAACTTCCACCATACTGGGGCTCTGACGCACTTTCGACTTTCGTGGCGACCCATAATGACGCCATTCGTTGGATTAGCGCTTCAATTTTGGCTCGTACGATGTGGCCAACGTCTCATCCAGTGTTACGATACGGCATAAGAAAGCCTCTTCTTCGCGCTCATAGCGCTCCAAGTGCATATGAGCAGAGTCGGAACGCATCCATTTCTGCATTTCCGTCAAGTCATGCGGAACCCATCGTGATGCAATTTTTCGCATGCCCAGGCGTTCCTTCAGGATGCGAAGCACAGTCGTATGCGCTAATCCGGTTTCGTGGGCGAGCTCACGAACCGTATGGCGTCGATCACTGTCCACTAACGTGGCAACAGCATGCACTTCTTCTTCAGAGACGTTACGACGACCTGCCCGATGCATGTCTGCCACAGTTTGCCGACCTTCGTTGAAGTCTAATACCCAACGTGCCACTGTTCTGTACGGCAATGCCGATTCCCCGCACGCCTCTTGAAGATCTTGATGACACTGTCGTGCTGTACGACATCTGTCATATACAATCTTGAACCAATTCCGTTGTTCCTGTTTCGAAAACATAGTGTCACTGTTATGTTAGACCGCTCTCTCACAAGTGACTGTATTTCCCTCGATTGTATTTCCCTCGATTGTGCGTACGCCGGTGACGTGGGACGGGCGAGTCCATTTGCTCAGAGGTACGGTAGGTACGTCAACAACGTGTGCTATCAGCGACAATATTATATTTCATTGCATAGTGTCTCCACAGCAGTGTTGCCACTATTTAAGTTCCCACCTACGTATAAAACGTGTCTGAAGCCGATACTCCAAACTGTGATGTACATGACAAGTAAATGAAAGGCTAATAATGCCTGCCTTCTCTAATGTTACGGTATACGTTACTAAATAAACGAGTCCTAACAGCACATATAAAGTTTGCATAGACAGTTGTGGGATAACGCACACCCACTCGCAATTACAAGAAATAATAGAAAAATATCGAGGCCCGTTTTAAGTCAGAGTCGAAGTAATCTCCAGTTATGTGGCAGAAGTAAACTCTAAGGTGCGCATTCACAACAAACTTCACTTAGAGCAAGCTCTGTAGACTTTTTAAAAAGCTGCAGTTTGTATGAAACAAAATTTGTGCTTCTTTATCGAAACAATTGTAACTGATAGGCCATATAACGCAATAAGTAGCTACACATACCTTGTTAACTTTCAGTATCTGGTATTAGGTAACTAACAATACTTGGCAAGTTGTAAACAAAGGAGAATGGTTTCATCTGTCAAGGGAAGAACTAAGCCCTTCGCTACTTTCATCACGAAACCTCTTCCTGTTCCAATCGTTTTACTTTCCACGGCTACCAACCTGCCAGGAAGTATTTTTCCGAACTCTGCCGGTGTTCTCCCTCTACGTGATTGGCCGCCCCGCCGTTGCATATAGCCGCTGGCGGAGTTTGATTGCTCAGGGCAAGCAGAAACAGCATTAATTGTGAAAAAGTTCACCCGCCCTCAACAATCACGCCGGCGAGTTTCGATCGGCCCTCAAAACAGGTATTTGGGAAACACAGTGGGGCGTCTTCCCCCGCCCCTGTTCGTGTTTGGGAACTTCGGCGAACTCTTGCAGTTTTTTTCCAGTTTTAGCCGCCATCGCCTATTCACGGATAATGTAAACTCAGAAGCAAGACTACAGGCCCGCTCCCAATTTCTCGAGTCGATCCTGTAGCTGAAGTCTTTTTCCCTTTCAGAACCAAGGTTATCTTGAAGGAGAAACGATGGGCACCTCATTATGTAGTATATATGCAGTTGCAGCTTGTTTCCGTAAGTGAAATTTCTCTTAGAAATGACCTTTGCATTATTTACATCGTATCCATGCTGACTGAATCGTTTTTATTCCCAGGGGATGCGTCTGTGCTACTGCGTCATTTTCACAGCTGAGCAACACTCTAACAGAGAGAAGAGCACTAACGAGCATGGATTCCAACTAACATACAATGCCACCGTTAGTCTTCGGTGACACACTGTTTTCAAAAATTTTCGATATCAGTTGAGTGACTACGTCCTAAATGTGTATAGAAGTAACTGTTACAGTGTCATTGAAATACTATAAAATGTTAGGAAACATATTTCTGTAATAACTGTTTCGGAAGGGTCTTAAAGAAACAAATTGAGAGCAAGGCCTTAGTTCCTTTGTATAAATGCGCAAGGTTTATTTTGTGACGCAGTTTGTTTTTACATGGTTACTCACCAACATGGTCTGTAGGGCCACAGTGGGTGGGCAGGGAATTAACTAGATATTCTAACAGCGATAACTTGTCGTCTTTCACCATGCATAGTTTTGCAGTCACAGAAAGGTTGCTAGTTTGCTGAATATACACAGAACTGCGGCTGGGAATGTAATAAAATGGGTTGAGTATGAGGGTCGTATAGAATCTGCACCCCAAAAAGGGCAGCTAAAACATCTAAATGAAAGAAAAGGGATTATTCATAAGACTTAACATAATATTCTATTAACTGCACCTAAAGTCGCAATCCAGCAGCTGTAAGATTGTGATAAGGAAGTAAGTGAATGGACTTTCCAGAGACTCATCATAGAATAAACGTACAGTCGAAGATGATAAGGAAAATATCATGGATGGACAATAAACCACAATAAGAAAGGAGTAGAGTGGTAGAATAATGTTATATTTGCTAAGGGGGGCACATTCATCTTTTCCACAAAATTGAAAATTGTGGTATGGGCAAACCCAAATAGCAAGGTATGGAATAAACATTTTCAACCCATCGTAAAACAAGTACAGAGCTGTATTTCATAGTTAGGAGAGGTAAAGTTTACTCTCGTTGGTACTACGATAAACAAAGAGGGATATATCAACATCTTTAATCAAAATTTACATACGAGTGCAGAAATATTGAGGATTAACCCCCCCCCCCCCCCACATACATTAATTTTTTCTCAAGATAATAACAGTTCTTACTTAGAAGAAGAAAGACTTATTTATAACTGCCCCAAGTTATTGAAGAAACATCTCAGTCAACAGGCCTCAACCCCACAGAGAAATTAGGGGTCAAATCGATAGGAAGGTAGTTAAAACTGCAGTTAGTTCGAAAGAATGACTGAAAAAGAAATTAAAAAGAGAATAGAAACTAAATACGGCGGCGTACACGTAAAAATCTGGGGTAACTTGCAAGAGCTTTTGAAAACGTTCATACAGGAGAAGAGATATTTTACGAGCAATTGCTTTCCGTTATTATTACTCAATTAATAAATTGCTTTGTGACAGATTATTAAAGAGTCTACAATGCTAAGCTATTATTTAGCGAAACGATGTCTTATTATGCTGTTTAAAAAAAATGTACCATAGATGATGTTTATTAAGAGAATGCATTCTTTATGGATTGAGATTTCACTTGCTAGTTCCATGTTTATGTGTAAATGAAAACGCACACTACTAGAAATAGAGAGGGTACTGGACTTCAATGACACACAACAAAGGTACTGCACGTACCATCGGGCTCCGTATACTAGCAACTTTTCAAAACGTGATGTCCGCAGGTCTCAAAGCATCTGTTGTAACTGTGCATGAATCTTCTCCAGTAACAAGTAGTAAGTCCTGATATGAAAACAGTTCTTTGTCATGAACCTTGGTCAACTCTATAAGGCTTGAACAGGTGAGGTAAGCTTCTATGCACGGCAACAACTTTTTTCCAAATGCCATGTCACACGTTGCGAAACGTTTCTCTTTATATGCGTTCGTCTTTCCGGGCGCTACATCCAGGTGCACTACACACTATCGGATCAAACGTATCCGGACACCTATTAGAGGACATTAATGTGGGTTGCTCCCACCCTTCGCCAGTATGATGGTTTGATCCCTGTTGAGGACATTTACAATGTGGTTTCTGAATTTCAGTGGAGCAATGTCACCCATTCTTCCTCAAAAGCCGAAACAGAGAAGATGGTGACGTTGAGCGCTGCGGTCTGGAGCGAAATCGACGCTGTAACTCACACTACAGCTGTTCCGTTTGGTTTAGGTCGGCACTCTGGGCAGGCCAGAATGTTACTCCCCAAAAACCATTGTCTTACAGACGCAGATTTATGACAGGGTGCATTGAAAATGGTGATACAAGCAGTCATCGGCTTTTGGGGAGCCGCTCAACCATTGTCCCCATTCTGTACAACTCCCTATGCAGTCACTCCACTAGCTGGACTGCTGGTAGCACTTTGGCACTAACGTGTAATTCCTCCCACTGATTTCACACGATTTTTTACATCCACCCTCTGCAGTGCCCGGCGGTCTTTGTCCGTCAGTAGATAAGGTCTGCGTCATCTTGGTTTTGCTGTATTTGTCCCATGACGCTCCACTTCACAATCATATCACCAACAGTCGACCTGGACAGCTTTAGAAGCACTGAAATAGTCATCAAGGATGTTTTGTACTCAGGTGACTTCCAACGACTGGACCGCGTTTGAAGTCACTGAACTGTCCTAGCCGACCTATTCTGCAGTTATTCCCTCCCTACTGCGAACGCAACACTCCTCTACACGTTTTATACTGACGGGTTAGCCTAGAGTCACATCCAGTGGTCAGTTCCGCATTATATAGGGGTATTGGGATACTTTTGGTCGTATAATGTACACTATGTGATCAACAGTATCCGGACACCCCGAAAAACATTCGTTTTTAATATTAGGTGCATTGTGCTGCCACCTACTCCATATCAGCGAACTCAGTAGTCAATAAACATCGTGAGAGAGCAGAATGGGGCGCTCCGCGTAACTCACGGACTTCGAAATTGGCCGGGTGATTGAGTGTCACTTGTATCATACGTCTGTACGCGAGATTTCCACACTCCTGAAGATCACTAGGTCCATTATTTCCGATGTGATAGTGAAGAGGAAAGTTGAAGGGACACGTACAGCACAAAAGCGTACAGGCCGACCTCGTCTGTTGACTGACAGAGACCACAGACACTTGAAGAGGGTCGTAATGAGTAATAGGCAGACACCTATCCAGACCATCACACAGGAATTCCGAACTGCATCAGGATACACTGCAAGTACCATGACAGGTAGGCGGGAGGTGAGAAAACTTGGATTTCATATTAGAGCGGCTGCTCATAAGGCACACAGCACGCCAGTAAATGCCAAGCGAATCCTCGCTTGGTGTAAGGAGCGTAAACATTGGACGATTGAACAGTGGAAGATCGTTGTGTGGAGTGAAGAATCACGGTTCACAATGCGGCGATCCGATGGCAGGGTGTGGGTATGGCGAATGCCAGTTGAACGTCATCTGCCAGCTTGTGTAGAGTCAACAGTAAAATTCGGAGGCCATGGTGTTATGGTGTGGTCGCGTTTTTCATAGAGGGGCTTGTTGCCTTGTTGTTTTGCGTGGCACTATCACAACACAGGCCTACATTCACGTTTTAAGCACCTTCTTGCTTCCCACTGTTGATGAGCAATTCGGGGATGGCGATTGCATCTTTCAACACGATTGAGCACCTGTTCATAAGGCATCGCCTGTGACGAATTGGTTTCACGACAATAACACTCCTGTAATGGACTGACCTGCACAGAGTCCTGACCTGAATCCTGTAGAACACCTTTGGGATGTTTTGGGGCGCCGATATCGTGTCCGGCCTCACCGACCGACGTCGATAGCTCTTCTCAGTGCAGTACTACGTGAAGAATGTGCTGCCAATCCCCAGAAAACCTTCCATCACCTGATTGGACGTATGCTTGCGAGAGTGGAAGCTGCCATCAAGGATAGCGGTTGGCCAACACCATCCTGAATTACAGCATTCCCGATGGAGTTCGCCACGAACTTGTAAGTCATTTTCAGTCAGGTGTCAGGATACTTTTGATCACATAGTGTATGTCAGCACGTAAGGTATTATTTCTCAAAAGAGACGTTGCTGTTTTGTCGTACAGTCTTTTCTTATTTGTCACTGAAATTTCAATGAAGTGATTAAATCTCAGCGGAACGAAACGCCTCATTGCAAATATCTGGGAACAGTGTCATCTCTGTGGCTTCTGATGCTGGAGTAATGCATCAAGCGTTACACAGCACGTTGACATGTTGTCCTTGCGAAGTGTGCATACTGTGCCTATCCGTTGTGTTTTACTTACTTCATTGAATAATACATTCATACTTAAAGTGCACGTCATATATCATGGCGGCCGAGTTTAGGTTTGTTCTGCGCATCTGACATCACAAAACACAGTCAGCCAATGAACAGAGAACGACGTTGCCAGATCTCGACAGCAGTGCAGAGCACGGACGAGTGTCTTCAGTTTTAGAAACGTTCAGTCATAAATAAAGTAATAGAACAAAAGCAATGTCTTGATAGCAGGCTTTCTTTTACAGAAAGTTTGGAAAAAGCATTCTTTATACCAATTGCTTCATATTCTATTAATTAATTAAACCAAACAAGCAATAAGACTCCTAATTCAGGCGATAGCAAGGAAAGATGTTTGTTTCAATCTCACGAACTGCTTTTTCGCAATAAAGAACAGCGGTAATTGTTTATTTCCTATTGTACTTCGACGAAGCGTGAGTAATTCATAGTCATACCAACAGTGTTTATAAGTAGTTGCGTGAGGTGTTAGAGTTCTTATGGAGTTACACTGTTCGCTGAGCTGAGGTAGCGGAACGGTTAAGCGTTAAGGTGTTGGGCTGCCAAGTGAAAGGTTACGAGTTCAAACCTTGTGCGGTGCTTAATATTTTCATTTTTTAAAAACAATATTGGAGTGCCTTATTTCACGAATTTTATTCTTTTGAATGAAATTTCTAGTGCTTAGCATCTTCATTAACTTTTTCGATGCTGCAGACACGTGCTCCCCGCATTCCAGGCTGTGCGCGATTTTGTCATCACTGCACTTCTCGCCTGTGCAGACACATGGTGTTCCCACTGCTTTGACACACTTATCATTCGATTTCACAAAAACTATTTGGCCAAAAAATTTGATTTTTACACGTCTTCTTGCCTGATACCTTCCCCCCATAAATCACTTAATTTTGTTTTGATGTGCAGCATTAAATTTAGTAAACCATTGCACGAAATTTTGAAGAGTTTGCAGAGGTAAAAGTCCATAGCGTATACTTTCCATATGGTCGATTTTAGTTGCCACAATGTTGAGAATGAAATATGGACAAGATACCTAAATTTCATATAATATTTACTGTATAACAATATCTCATTTAATTTAAGTACAACATAGTTGTCGTATGTAATATTGAGAAATATTCCGTCTTTCGCGATTGTAATAAAAGTTTTATATACACACGGCGCGTTTGGCTTTATTTTAAAGCACTTCCATCGGTGAAAGGTATGGCACATACACAATGGTATTCATGTTCTATTTCTTGTTTTTGTTCCACAGTCGCAGTTTTACCAATGGTATTGAAATATATCCCTCTTCTGCAACTGTAATAAGCGACTTATTTAGACCAGACGCGTTTCTCTCTTTTGAAGCATCATAAGAGGACTGTATTTTGTGTCCTCCATTGCCAAGTCACCTTTCGTAGTTTTGTGCTGCGGTAGCACAATATTCAACGTTTGTGTTGGCTCATCAGTGTTTTAGCAAATAAATGCTGTTTGTGTGTGCCACACACAAAATTATATTTGACATAGCTCTGAGCACTTCACTGACAGACGGTATATTAAAGTCCTAATGTTTTTGTAAGTCCACAGTTTTGTTTAATGTATTTTGTCTACTTCCTTTTGATTGATTGAAGTGCTTTAAAATGAAGCCAAACGTGCCTGGTGTAAGTAAAACTTTTGTTACAGTCGCGAAAGGTGGAATATTTCTCAATATTACATACGACACTTATGTGGTACTTAAATTAAATGAAATATATAGGTATCTTGTCCACATTTCATTCTCAACATTGTGGCAACTAAAATCGACCACACGGAAAGTATACTCTATGGACTTTTACCTCTGCAAACTCTTCCAAATTTCGTGCAAAGGTTTACTATATTTAATGCTGCATAATAACTGCGTTGAACATCGAAACAAAATTAAGTCATTTATAGGGGGAAGGTATCAGTCAAGAAGATAGGTAAAAATCTAATTTTTGAGCCAAATAGTTTTTGTGGAATCGAATGATAAAGAGTGTCAAAGCAGTCGGAACACAATGTGTCTGCACAGGCGAGCAGTGCAGTGACAAAATCGCTCACAGCGCGGAATGCAGGGAGCACGTCTTTGTAGCAGCGAAAGGGTTAATGCGGCCGTGATGGCTTTACTTCATGAACTGCGCGCTCCCCCCTACACGTAAGCTTGCGAACTATGCTGTACTATGGCGCTGCTTCTATTGGCGCGTGCGTCGTGTGCAACTGGCAACGCAGCAATCTCCAGCGTCTGGGCGGGCGTGCGCGAGCCGCCAAGATAAAAGAACTGAGCTATAGATGACCTGCAAGAAAAGAACTTAGGACACACAGCCGGTTGTATTTTGAGGTGTACGACTCTGTAGAGGATAGTCGAGCTAGAATGTTTACTTACCGCAGCTTTTGCTTTTAAAAAACAATTTTACTGTAAAAGAAATAGAATGTGTACTTAACGTAATAGTCTAACTCTATCAAGTTTATGAAAACTTAAAATTAACTACAGATTATATTTTTAACAATTTCTTTTATTTCGCATTCTTAGCAGCCTTGTCGGTCGCAGAACGGCGGTTAAGGCTGCGCAATCTTTAAGCTTTAACAATGGTCACAAATGTAAGATGGTGAGCCTGCATAGTCAGAAGAAACCTCTTTCGCCATCGTTGACACTGTACGCAATGCAGCAACAATCTTCAAACCTCTCACAGCAACCGGCACAAAATGTTTCTTCTTCTTCCATTCTTTGTTTCTTCACATCGAGTTGGCTTACCGTTTTGATTTGACAGACGTTTGAGCTCCACTTGTATTCATCTATTTGCAGCTTTCTTTTTGGATGATTTCTGTTAAGCTACTTACCTCTTTCTCCTTTGTTCCTTTTCTAGAAGTTATCGTTCCTTTTTTTCTTTGTTTTCTTCCACCGTAATGTAAAATGGCGAGCTTGATACTGTTTCAGACTTTTGTGCAATGACTTGCCATTTTTCAGCTTTGCGCTTCGGCTAGACTTTTATATCGAAAAGCTTTGCTATTACTTTCTTCTTTCCCTTGGCTTTACTCACAGTGGGAACACCTGAATAAACAGATTTCGTTTTCTGATTTTGCATCCCTTTGAATGTTTCACTACTACTACACTCCTGGAAATGGAAAAAAGAACACATTGACACCGGTGTGTCAGACCCACCATACTTGCTCCGGACACTGCGAGAGGGCTGTACAAGCAATGATCACACGCACGGCACAGCGGACACACCAGGAACCGCGGTGTTGGCCGTCGAATGGCGCTAGCTGCGCAGCATTTGTGCACCGCCGCCGTCAGTGTCAGCCAGTTTGCCGTGGCATACGGAGCTCCATCGCAGTCTTTAACACTGGTAGCATGCCGCGACAGCGTGGACGTGAACCGTATGTGCAGTTGACGGACTTTCAGCGAGGGCGTATAGTGGGCATGCGGGAGGCCGGGTGGACGTACCGCCGAATTGCTCAACACGTGGGGCGTGAGGTCTCCACAGTACATCGATGTTGTCGCCAGTGGTCGGCGGAAGGTGCACGTGCCCGTCGACCTGGGACCGGACCGCAGCGACGCACGGATGCACGGATGCACGCCAAGACCGTAGGATCCTACGCAGTGCCGTAGGGGACCGCACCGCCACTTCCCAGCAAATTAGGGACACTGTTGCTCCTGGGGTATCGGCGAGGACCATTCGCAACCGTCTCCATGAAGCTGGGCTACGGTCCCGCACACCGTTAGGCCGTCTTCCGCTCACGCCCCAACATCGTGCAGCCCGCCTCCAGTGGTGTCGCGACAGGCGTGAATGGAGGGACGAATGGAGACGTGTCGTCTTCAGCGATGAGAGTCGCTTCTGCCTTGGTGCCAATGATGGTCGTATGCGTGTTTGGCGCCGTGCAGGTGAGCGCCACAATCAGGACTGCATACGACCGAGGCACGCAGGGCCAACACCCGGCATCATGGTGTGGGGAGCGATCTCCTAGCGATCTCCTACACTGGCCGTACACCACTGGTGATCGTCGAGGGGACACTGAATAGTGCACGGTACATCCAAACCGTCATCGGACCCATCGTTCTACCATTCCTAGACCGGCAAGGGAACTTGGTGTTCCAACAGGACAATGCACGTCCGCATGTATCCCGTGCCACCCAACGTGCTCTAGAAGGTGTAAATCAACTACCCTGGCCAGCAAGCTCTCCGGATCTGTCCCCCATTGAGCATGTTTGGGACTGGATGAAGCGTCGTCTCACGCGGTCTGCACGTCCAGCACGAACGCTGGTCCAACTGAGGCGCCAGGTGGAAATGGCATGGCAAGCCGTTCCACAGGACTACATCCAGCATCTCTACGATCGTCTCCATGGGAGAATAGCAGCCTGCATTGCTGCGAAAGGTGGATATACACTGTACTAGTGCCGACATTGTGCATGCTCTGTTGCCTGTGTCTATGTGCCTGTGGTTCTGTCAGTGTGATCATGTGATGTATCTGACCCCAGGAATGTGTCAATAAAGTTTCCCCTTCCTGGGACAATGAATTCACGGTGTTCTTATTTCAATTTCCAGGAGTGTATTTTCAAAGTTACCGTGTTCCCCTTTAATTTTCATCTTAGCAACAATTTTAGCTCTACATAATCTTAACGATAGACCTCGTTGAAAGGTAGGACCATAAAATGTTTCAATGGAAAACGCTTCCCCTTCGTTTCCATGTTCTTTGAAATTGGCAAGCTTTCATTGCCCCTGATGCAATGAGAAATCTCAGATCAAAGCTTAAACGGACATAAATCAGGACATCATTAATAAGCGAAGTTCCATTGTGCACTGATTGCCCCGGCCGGAGTGGCCGAACGGTTCTAGGCGCTACAGTCCGGAACCGCGCGGCCGCTACGGTCGCAGGTTCGAATCCTGCCTCGGGCATGGATGTGTGTGATGTTCTTAGGTTAGATAGGTTTCAGTAGTTCTAAGTTCTAGGGGACTGATGACCTCAGCAGGTAAGTCCCATAGTGCTCAGAGCCATTTGAACCAATTTTTTTGGGGTGCCAGCTCCCACCAGCGACCTAACAAGCCCTCACTGCTTCCATGGCATGACGCGTCGCCGCTGTATCCCTGCCATAGATGCATATACCGACGATTAGATAAATCGCCGTAATGTTGTGGCTTATTAGTGTAATTTGGCATGCTTTCAGTTCTAGCATGTAGCTCATTTAATATTTCTAATGTGAAAATTCGATTTCTCTCGATTTTGTGTATCTGCTCCTTACTATAACTGTAGTACTAGCCGTTCAAATTATGCGTGATGTAACGGTTATCAGGACAGTAAACAGTGCATACGTAGAGAAAGAGAACATACAAGAATGCATACGTAGAGAAAGAGAACATACAAGACCGTGGACCCAAAATTTGCACAATCTCAGCCGCCCTCTGAATGCGCAGTCGTGACCACAATCGCTATCAAAATCATAGCCTCAGATCTTACGCTACAGTACAGTATATTACATTAATCAATAGCTAAGTATCTGCTTTTCGTAGTGGTAGTACTGGAAATTATACTGAACCAGGGTGATTACTGTTTATTGCTACTAAGCTGACTGAAAATATCATAACGAATTAGCAAAAAAGCGTTTATTACCTGCTAAAAATTAATATGTGGCCAAATGAGCTCACGTGATTTAAGATTCGTCAGGAGGAAGAGACTGGCTGGCTGTTAGCAACAGGCTGCTTAACAGGTGAGCCAACTCAAAACTATAGCGATTCGTACTCTTAGCTGAGCGCGCAATCTTACCCGACTTTTCTCAAGTACTGTACCCGCCCGGATGGCCGAGCGCGCTATTACGCCTCGGACGCGATTCGGCGAGAAGAGCCACCCCGGGGACTGAACGACGGGGCCTGCTGGGCCGGTCAGCCTGGATGTGGATTTTAAGCCGTACCACACATCCATCTAGATGAATACAGGGCTGGTACCCACGCCTCTACTCGGACAGAGGCTAGGTTGACAATTAGAAAACGTTGTCACACTGGAACACGAGATTTGCTCTAGCCGCAGACGGTTGGGGTACACAGATTCCGTCCCAGGAGAATTTGTGGCATCGAGGGAGGCATCCGGCCATCAAATGTCACTAACACTACCAAAGCCTACATAACAGTGACGGTCTCGTAAGAAACACTGGGAGAAACAAAGAAAAAGAAGAAGAAGGAGAAGGAGACGAAGAGAAAGACTCCGTAAGTACGGCATGTGTTGAAATAAAATGTTTAAGTTTTGCAAATAATACTTTATTCGTGACTCTCATTAACTTGATAGTCGTGTTAGCCTGTTACACGGTACTGTTTATTCAGTGAGATGTGCTTCTGCAGTATTTAAATTCGTTAGCTTTCGAACACCGATTAAACACAAATATAAATTTTCACAGATAAATGGCTTTGATGGCTGGTGAAATAGAGACATTTCCGCATTTTAAAATAAATTTTATTGGGTTTTACCGTCATAGCCCAGATGTCAGCTTTTTCTAAGGTCTATAACAATTTTCCTGTTAGTATAAGTAGTTTGTACAGTTAAATTTTTCAAGTATTCTCTTTTCTACATTGTTTAGCACATTACTTTTCTGCTCGCACATGCTAATTATTTCATTACATTCATGTGTGGTAGCTCTGTTTATAAGTATAACAATTTTATTTTTCGTGTTTCTTATTTCGCACACAAAGCATTTTCATTACAAGTGTAGTGGCTTTTCTTTCAAAATATTAGACTAACGTTCTGTCGGTTTCGTTAATTTTTCCCTTTACACACAAAGGTGACATGGGTATCTGATAAATACTAATGTCTCCTTCGTCAATGGAGATTAAGTCGTCTGAGATTGGTACACTGCGGAGGAAAATTACGTCTACAGTGACTGTAGATCGACATCTTACATGACGATTAGCGTACTGATATACCAAAAAAATCAGTTCTTGTTAATTATTGGTTGTATAGTTCACCTCTTAGTCTAGCAACATATAAGCTGCTATAGTTGTTTGGCTGTCAGCAATGATTCCACTTTTGATCGAATAAGATATTTTATGTGTTAGTTGTTACTCAAGAAACTATAGACATTTCGGTGAGGAGCTGGATGGTGGCGTACATCGCTTGAAAAATTTAATTGGGTGACGAAATTTCAGTTCTAATTGGTTCACGCATGACAGCTATGTTTTAAGAAGTAATCGAATGGTCGTACTAAAATTCCATAAGAGCGGAGCCTTCCTGTATATATAAACTAAGGATGCTTCACTTTAAATTAAGAAGTCCCTGGACAGAAACCTGGTCATAAAAAGTTCCAATACACGACTGGTAGTCCGACGCTGGGACCTCTGTCTATTTGAGCTCACGCGGACGTTATAATTGGCGACGCAGTGCTCATTCCATTTAACGGCCAATAATTATTCAAAACTGATGAGTTGCGGTAGTGGGGCTTTTGCAGCCGGATATTGTTTCCTGTTAATTGATGATCCGTCAATTAATGAGACAGTGTCAAATTTAGAAGAGTAATATCCGACAATACCACTCACCGTGGCGAGATTGGTTGGTGGGGTTTATTTGTAACAGGTGCATGGTACGTCTAAAAGAGACAGTTTGTTTATCGCTGCGTTCTATTCGTATGGGGAGATCACATATTTCAACCCTGTTTCCCAGTTCGGAATCTTGGTAACTTACAGTTCCGAATTTTGCTGCACAGCTCGTCTGTGTGATGTATCGTGTTGTAACGAATATATTTCTGTAACAGTCCATCTGTTACAGGTAAATGGTCTATATAGTGTCAAAGATCATCGTGCCCTACAACGCCGCGTGCGGAGTGGCCGCGAGGTTTGAGGCGCAATGTCATGGATTGACGTATTGGGTGGCCCTTCCCACCGGAGGTTCTAATCCTCCCTCGGGCACGTGTGTGTGTGTGTGTGTGTGTGTGTATGTGTGTGTGTGTGTGTTGTCCTTAGCATAAGCTAGTTTAAGTTAGTTTAAGTAGTTTGTAACTCTAGGGACCGATGAGCTCAGTAGTTTGATCCTTAGGAATTCACACAAATTTTTTTGTAGTGACAACAATGACACCAGACCTTCCATACCTCAACATAATGTATTAGGAAAGCTGTAGTCTCAAATACATGTTTTGCATAGTATTATTTTTCACTATATGTGATGAAAAAACAATATTTTCTTTGGAATAAAGTGAAATTATATGTCACTGGAAATGAGGATGTTAAAGGAAATTGTATGATCAATCCATAACTGCTAATAACAAACGCGCACTTAACTCCTAGATCGTTTGTCAAAGCTTGAAAGCGTAATTTACGTTCATACGTAAAATTTTGGTTGAAGCATAGAACCATTGTAACAGCTCATTCTTTTGAAACATAGAAACACACACACACACACACACACACACACACACACATACCATCATAATAATTATTTTTCCCTTATATATATTTTAATATTGAACTGGACTGATTCATCTGGTCAGATATCCATCATCTACAAGCTATCTTTACCAATATCATTGGACAGTGAAAGAAAATGCTGTGTCAGTAAATTGAAAGATGCCGATAGGAACAATGTCTACACACAACACACACACACACACACACACACACACATACGCACACACACACACACACACACACACACACACACCATAATTATTATTTTTACCTTCATATAAATTTTAATATTGGACCGGACTGATTCATCTGGTCAGATATCCATCATCTACAAGCTATCTTTACCAATATCATTGGACAGTGAAAGAAAATGCTGTGTCAGTAAATTGAAAGATGCCGATAGGAACAATGTCTACACACACAACACACACACACACACACACACACACACACATACGCACACACACACACACACACACACACACACACACACACACCATAATTATTATTTTTTCCTTCATATAAATTTTAATATTGGACCGGACTGATTCATCTGATCAGATGAAATCATTAGACAGTGAAAGAAAATGTTGTGTCAGTAAATTTAAAGAGGTTGAAAGAAACAGCAACAGATGCGAAAGTAATTAGAATAGCTGTAGAGTAGCTGAATTATTACGATAATGTCAACACTACTCGTGTAAAGTTTCTGCGAACAAGAATATGAAACATGTTTTCCGAAGGTTTGGAAGTAGTAGGATTAGAATCAAAACTAGGGAGCGAATTAAAGAGTACGACAAACCGTGAGGAAGTGTGAGGAAAACCCTTCTTGTTCTTCATCTCAGAAGCGTCATTACAAAGAAACAAAAACAATATCAGAATGCATAAAGCAAGTTACATAAAACAAGTTACATGAAGTAAACATGTCCAGGTATTTGTTAGAGTTGGCTGAAGTAGGTCTTCCTTTAGGCTTGAGGTGAATATGTTTCGTTTTTAGTTAGTATTTTCCAATTTCCATTTTTGCTTAGAATGGAATTGTTTCCGGCACGTTACGGACTTTCATTAATCTTCTTCTTAACGTCAATCTCTGGGTGACTGACTGACAGCAATATCACGAGGGATATCTGGGGTAACAACACCTGCCAACTGATGTACATTGGCAAGTGTTGTAAACATTCAGTAATAAGCCAGCACACCTCATTCAGTGCCCTGTAGCCTGTTTGCCTTCGAAAGATTTGTGCAAATGGAGTATATGTATTCCGCCACTGAACACACAATTGCTGATGCCATTGTTATTAAAGTTTGTGGATGAAAATGGCTTGTACTACCAATTCCCTTCCGAAGGATATTCTTTTTGGCTTCGAATTTCAGCAGGGTAATATGGTAGTACTGCTTCAATGTCTAGGTGTGATTAAAAGAGGAACCTAAACATTTTGGAAAGCATGTAGCATCCACTTGACTCCTTCCCATGAGACACTGCTTTTCAGTGTGTCTGTCTGTGTTTAAGACTGGAAGTACACAGTTGTGTTTTAACTGCGTGTGAGTCAGACAGGAATGAGGAAACATTGAAGACATGCAGTACTTAAGAAGTGATAGAAATAATGCCTTCTCGTGATATAGAAGAGCCTTCAGCAGTGACAACAGCAGAGGCTGTAGTATCCTTTTGATGGAATGCAGTTTTGGATCACACAGTGACATATTACCTACGTTTTCTTTTACTGGTGTACACGGTGTATCATAATTAATGGCGTAAACGCGTGCAGTTTAAAGTACACGATACTAGAAGGAAATAAGTCTCAGTAAACAAAAATGGCTCTGAGCACTATGGGACTTAACCGCTGAGGTCATCAGTCCCCTAGAACTTAGAACTACTTAAACCTAACTAACCTACGGACATCACACACATCCATGCGCGAGGCAGGATTCGAATCTGCCACCGTATCGGTCGTGCGGTTTCGGACTGTAGCGCCTAGAACCGCTCGGCCACTCCGGCCGGCAAGTCTCAGTAAACATAAGGTCGAAAACGCGTACCTTAAGAGCTACGAGCAATTGTTCACCTTCGATACTGAGAAGCAAATCTCTTCTACTGAAAGTTCCTTGCTTTCCATATTTCTGGAGCAAATATCTGCTCTAAAATGCTTACCTTAAAAGTTACGAGCACCTGATCATTAGAAAAGTTGTGTTTCAAAGTAACAGCGATGAACAAGTGCTCATAGCTCTTAAGGAATGCATTTTAGAGCACATGTTTACTTTTTTTTCTTATTTTGGTCCTTACTACCAGTTCTCAAAATATGGAAAGCAAAGAACTTGCAGTAGAAGAAATTTGTTTCACAGTATGGAAGATGGAAAAATTGCTCGTAGATCTTAAGGTATGCATTTTCGACCCCACGTTTACTGAAACTTTCTTTGTTTCTACTATCGTATACTTCCCACTGTATGCATCTACGCCATTAATTATGATACGCCCTATATAGCCAGACCATAATCTCAAGTAACACTGAAAGAGAAAAATAAGATTTAATTATCCATTGGTACAAACTACAAGCTAGATATACCGGATTTTGTACAACTATTTAGGTTTGATGATCACTGTTTGTCATTTGAGAGTAGGTATTGGGGCGTCCACTGAAAAGCAAATCGGTGAAGAAGACACAGCAAGTGAAAGTCACTTCGCTTATGTTATCTCATCCACCCTAACTGAACAGAGGAAAGCTGGCTTTATCAAATAAGCGAATGTTATATATATATTGTAAGTAGGCTGTTTAGGTTGTTTTATTGGTAACGCCACATAGCGCTCTATATGAAAATCACTGACTTGTGCTGTGTGCAGTCTGTGGCTGGTTTGCACTGTTGGAATTTGCTATTGTAGTGTTGGTCAGTTGGCTGTTAACAGCGCGTAGCTTTGCGCAGTTGGAGGTGAGCCGCCAGCAGTGGTGGATGTGGGGAGAGAGATGGCGAAGTTTTGAGAGCGAATGATCTGGACGTGTGTCCATCAGAGACAGTAAATTTGTAAGACTGGATGTCATGAACTGATATATATATATTATGACTTCTGAACACTATTAAGGCAAATACATTGTTTGTTCTTTATCAAAATCTTTCATTTGCAAACTATGGCTATCAGTAGTTAGTGACTTCAGTAGTTAGAATTTTTTATTTAGCTGGCAGTATTGGCGCTCGCTGTATTGCAGTAGTTCGAGTAATGAAGATTTTTGTGAGGTAAGTGATTCACGAAAGGTATAGGTTATTGTTAGTCAGAGCCATTCTTTTGTAGGGATTATTGAAAGTCAGATTGCGTTGCGCTAAAAATATTGTGTGTCAGTTTAGTGTTGATCAGAATAAGTAAAGAGCGATATGTCTGAGTACGTTCAGCTCTGCTCAGCTGTTTGAAAATCAAATAACGTAAGGGGTTTATCAGCACAGTAACTCATTAATTGTTCTAAGGGGAAGTTTCAATATATATATATATATATATATATATATATATATATATATATTCACAGGTAGCTTGAATAACACATATAAGCACATTTGATCTATATCTTACATGTCTTCCTATAAGGAAAGAGTGTAAGTTATTTTATTTTGTATTCACTATCTTAATGTGACTGGTGAAAATGAAATTTCGATGTCAACTGTGTCTAAACATACCAAGTCGAATGCCACAGATAGGGCGACTCCATTATTTGTTTTCTTTATCATAACATGCAAAATTTGTTCTTGGACGCTGCGTTAGCACCAGTTTAGCTTCGCGTGGGTAGGAAGACAGACGCAATTTTCGTCTCTGGAGTTTAATATGTCGGACCACACCAGTGGAGTCTTTCTGTTTTCACAAATACGATAAGTTGAAATTGTAATATAAATGGTGTTGCATAGTTTATAACGAATATAAGGGCAGATATTTTTATTTCCCATGAACTACTCAGTTTGTATATTTTGCTTATTTTTTCACAGTTCCACACAACATCTTCCTGTTTTCTCAATTGATCTGTGTTCAGTTTATCAAGGCCTATCCACTGTGCCAACTTATAACTAAATCTGAGGGGGGTGCGATGGGGAGGATCCCTTGTTAGCATAAGTTACTTTAACTAGAGTGTAAGCCTAGGGACCGATGACCTTAGCAGTTTGGTCCGATAGAAACTTACCACAAATTTCCAAATTTCTAATTTACCCTACGACAGCAGCTTCATTGCAGTACAGACAAGGCGCACCGGTAGCATTACTCGCAGGCGCTCATCGATGGCAATATGACACCGTCTGTCTTTTACTGCTTAAAAATTAATACATCTGCCGGCGTACACGCGCAGATTCGACGACACGTTTAGAAACTAGTCTGTTGCAGGCTCTACAGAAACCCGAGTATTCACGGGCAGCAACGTTCTAATCGGAGTTCCACGCAGTAAGAAACCTCCAGTTGGTTTGATTCAGTGATTAACTTGCAGATGGACTTCGATACAGAACTATTTTACTATCTCATTTCAACGGATGTTTTATAATGATATCACTGACCGACTAAAAGACTTTGCGTGTCCATCGCTGTTGTATTATGTTTAAAAATGTAGGCATTAACTGACTTTAATAAAAGTGCCGGGAACTTCAGTTGTGTATATTGTTCCCTTTACTGCCACAGCACGATAGAAAATAACAAAACCTCTCGAATTAAAAAAATATAACTCTGTTATGGACAAATAACACGTTTTGTAATAGATGTATGTTCTCAAGGCTTATTAATAATTTTCCCCCATGTTTGGATAAACATGATTTTTTATATTTCCAGATTTAAAAATCTGCTATGAGGTTAAGAAACCCCACAACACTAGTAATGTAAAAGTAATTTCCAAGGATCCCTACTCCTTCCTAACTAATTAGTTAACTGGGACGAGATATGGAATGTTCCTGCTGTGGCACATTTTGCGTTTGGACATATTGACAACGCAAGTGGTTCTTTCCGAATTGTTCCCTGTGAAGGGCTACACACAGTATTTCGCGAGGAAACACTCCTTCATTTTCTCCAGATCGTCTCCTGACCTGATTTGGGAGAAGTGTGCTTAGTTCATGTCTTCTGTAGCTGTTACATTCTCCCGTTGGATTTCGTGTCCGTCGGTCGCAGATCCTAACATGAATGCTTTAAGTAGTGAATGTTTGGAAAAGTTTGTGGAAATATTTCGACCCTACGATAATGAAAGTTCAAAATGATGGGACACCGCATTACTTTTTGTTATTTCAGTCAAAAAATCAGGAAACGATATCATCTAACGGAAATTAACCAAGAGCTAATCTAGTATTAAGATTTGCGTCAAAGGTATCGGAACCTAATTATCACTTAATCAGCTTTATTAGGAAGTGTAGCAACTGTCATCAGACTAGTTCGTTGACGTACAGAAGCCGTACAGAAATGTTCCTGGTGCAGTTTTAATAACAACTCACTTTTACGCTAAACAACACCCGTATTGCCCCTCGGGAACTAGTCATTCTCGTTTTCAAGAAGAGTAGTCGAACAGACGCACAAAACTCTAGCTCTGTACGTCTGACGTAGACCTTTTGTAGAGCTTAGTAACACAGTTTATGCTCGCGTATTATGACATTTTTGGAGACCAGACCTCTCCCCTGTAGGAAGCAACATGGGTTCCCAAAAGAACGATGTTCTGAAACCCATGTAGCACGTTTCATTCGCGAGACACAGAAAGCAGTAGTTAAAGGCGCCCAGGTAGATACCGTCTTCCTTCGATATAGTTGCCGACTGCCGCCTAATGAAAAAAAATACGAGAGTGTGAAATATCAGGTCAACTGCGTGATCGGAGTGAAGATTTTCTAGCAAACAGAACAAAGTACGTCTGTCATTCTGAACAGAGAGAAGTCTTCAGACGTAAAAGTAACCTTTGGCGTGCCCAGCACAATATATGTAAATGGACTTGTAGATAAGAAATTAGATGACGCTTTCCGCGTACGATACTGACGCCAGAAAATTGTGGTGACATGCAGGAAGACCTGCAGAAGACCGGCACTTGTTACAGGGAGTGGCAATTGACCATCAGCATAATCAAACGTAACGTATTACGAATGGATAGAGAGAAAGACCCTTTAATGTATGATTAAAAAATTGAAGAGCAATAACTGCAAGAAGTTAGTTCCGTAAAATATCTGGGAGTACGCGTACGGAGTGATTTGAAGTGGAACGACGACATCAAAGTACTCGCGAGTAAGGAAGATGCCACACAGAGATTCATTGGAATAATCCTCAGGAAATGTAGTCTATCAACAAAGTAAGTAGATTATAAAGCAGTCATTAAAATAGTCCTAAATTGCTCGTCCTTGTTTGAGCCATACGAGAAAGGCCCGATAGTTGAAATAGGGAAGATCCAAAGATGAGCAGCGCGTATCGTTGCAGTTTCACTTAGTAAGCGCGAAAGCGTCACGGAAATGCTCATCTAACTCTAGTGGCAGGCACAGCAAGAGAGGCGTTCTTCATGGATTAAAAACCATCTTGACCGGAACAAAATATTTATTTGCAATACTTCTTGGCGCCTGTCAGAATATAACCAACTTGCTGCAGTTGACGTTCGTAGAATCACAACACCTGCTCCGTTCACCGCCACCGCCTACCATCACGGTATAAACGATCTGAACATGGTCACATTTAGATCGAAACCGGTAACCATTGCAAATAAATATTTTATTGCGGTCAAGACTCTAATTAAACCAATTTCAAAATATTTTAGCCAGAACAATGTTTTTCGGTACGAGCAATGGAAATTTTAGAAATTTGTGGTAAGTTCCTACGGGACCAAGCTGCTGAGGTCATAGGTCCCTAGGCTTATACACTACTCAATGTAACTTAAACTAACTTACGCTAAGGACAACCATGCCGGAGGAAGGACTCGAACCTCCGAATTGGAGAACAGCGCGAAACATGTCAAGGCGCCCCATACCACGTGGCTGCACCGTGAGGCACTTGAAATGTTCTCAGAAGTTCTGCAGCGTGTTATGACCTACTATTAAAGTTCCGAGCCCGTAAATCCCACGAAAAGTCGACCAGTATACTGCCTCCTCCTAAATATACCATTCGGAAAAGCCCTTGAAGCCAAAATTACAGAAAATCAAGCCCACACGCAGCGTTACCGTTCTTCCCACTAACCATACGCGACAGGAACAAGAAAAAGGGGAAGTGACGGATGTACATAAAGTGGACTCCACTGCACACTATAAGTGGCTTGCGGAGTATAGATATGGAAAGTGTTTACAAACGTTCCCTGTGGCTAGTTTGAGATTTAATTTGAACAGGACACAGTATCCACTCGTATCACGAACATTCCGCTGGTGTGTAAGTTATTTCTAGACTGTCCTCAAGTTCGTCGTAGACTGCGTTACTGAACTGCTTGATAGTTTGTTCCAAACTAAAAGGTTACCTAGCCTGACAGTTTCGTTTCTTCCCGCTCAGTGCTCGCTCACGATTGGTCGGTTCAGTCTGCAAAACGGTAAATAACGTCAAACGAAATCCTTAACTAAGCTTCGAGTGTGAAATTAGAATTATTGAAATAATGATTAGGATGCCTTCTTGTGGATAGTATCATCAGTATAGTTGGGACTCTGTACAAGCATTTAAACAGTAAAAATAATTAATCAAAGTTGTGATCTCGACCCAACGGTAACAGGTGAATCACAGCGTTCTGTGCAAACTTCTGCACTACACTGCTTCATCCTCAGGGGCTCCAACCGTCTGTCGTTTGTGGGATGGGCTGTTCTAATGCTCTTGTCTGTTCGCTAACTTGCTGCAATGAGAGCCGTCATACACTGTACAATAAAATACACACCTTAAAAAAAGGTTTGCATCTTGCATCTCCCAGGCTCCCAGAACTCATGAAGACAGATGTTGACTGTGGATATTGTGTCACAGACACAGTCCCTTTGACTGTTCAGAGATCTCACTAACCTACCTAAAATATGTAAACAACCATGCATGAGCAGCACCCATTAGATGGAGGGGGTCCGACAGCCGATCAGTTCCAGTCATTCCTTCAGGAATGAGGTACACGGCTCGTATTGTCTATAGTTCAACTATGCCTAGACAGTCAATACCGCGGTTCGATCGCGTCCTCATTGTTACTTTGTGCAAGGAAGGGCTCTCAACAAGGGAAGTGACCAGGCGTCCCGGAGTCAACCAAACCGATGTTGATCGGACATGGAGGACAGGAACTGTCGAAGCACATCTCGTTCATGGCGCCAAAGGGATACTACTGGGGTGGATGATCGCTACCTACGGATTATGGCTCGGAGGAATCCTGACAGCAACGCCACCATGTTGAATAATGCTTTTCGTGCAGCTACAGGACGTCGTGTTACGACTCAAAACTATGCACAATAGGCTGCATGATGCGTAACTTGCCAAATGGACCGCTCAGGATCGGCATCACGTTCTCTTCACCGATGAGTGTCGCATATGCCTTCAACCAGACAATAGTCGCCGACGTTTGGAGGCAACCCGGTCAGGCTGAACGCCTTAGACACATTGTCCAGCGAGTGCAGCAAGATGGAGATTCTCTGCTGTTTTGGGGTGGCGTTATGTTCGGCCGACGTACGCCGCTGGTGGTCATGGAAGGCGCCGTAACGGCTGTATGATATGTGAAAGCCATCCTGCGACCGATAGTGCAACCATATTGGCAGCATATTGGCGAGGCATTCGTCTTCATGGACGAAAATTCGCGTCCCCATCGTGCACATGTTGTGAGTGACTTCCTTCTGGATAACGATATCGCTCGACTGGAGTGGTCAGCATGTTCTCCAGAAATGAACGCCATCGAACATGCCTGAGATAGATAGAAAAGTCTGTTTATGGACGACATGACCCACCAACAACTCTGAGGGGTCTACGCCGAATTGCTGTTGAAGAATGGGACAATCTGGAGCAACAGTACCTTGATGAACTTGTGGGTAGTATGCCACGACGAATACAAGCATGTATCAATGCTAGAGGTCATGCTACTGGGTATTAGAGGTACAGGTGTGTATAGCAAAGTGGGCCACCAGCTCTGAAGTTCTCGCAGTACGGTGGTACAACATGCAATGAGTGGTTTTCATGAGCAATAAAAAAGGCGGAAATGATGTTTATGTTGATCTCTATTCCAGTTTTCTGTACGGGTTTCGGAACTCCCGGAACCGAGGTTATGCAAAACTTCTTTTCACGTGTGTATAACAAAACGCTGATTCAGACTGAGCACAGATGCTACAAATTAGGCCACGTGGGATTAGCCGAGTGGTCTGAGGCGCTGGCGCTGCAGTCATGGGCTGTGCGGCTGGTCCCGGCAGAGGTTCGAGTTCTCCCTCGGGCATGGGTGTGTAAGTTTGTCCTTTTTTTTTTTTTTTTTTTTTTTTTTTTTTTTTTTTTTTTTTTTTTTTTTTTTTTTTTTTTGCTACTCATTAGCAGCAGTGCCGAAGTCTTAACCAGGGCGTTGTTGCAGCTTTTTTTCTGCCGTTAGTTCTCTTAAGGCCGCCGCGCGGCTAGCTATGTACTTGGAGTGTGAAGCACGTGGTCGCAGTGGAGGAGTCTCTGAATCGGATTTCTACAGTACTGGCAGCATGCGGGACAGATACGTATGCAGATCTTAACATGTACACATTGTCTACAAGCCACCGTAAGCATAATGGTCGAGAGTACCTTGTACCACTGCTTATATTTCACTCTCCTGTTCAAGTCACAAATGGGCTGAGTGTAAACGCCTGTCTGTATGCTTCTGTACGAGTCCCGAGTTCTCTTATCTCATCTTCGCGACCATAACGTGTAATGTATGATGGTGCCAGTAGTCTCTAATGAATGTCGATTCTCTAAATTTTCTCAATAGCTTTTCAACAAAAAGAATCCTCTTCCTCCCAGGGATTCCCATTTAAGTTCATGGAACATTTTTGTAATAACTCTTATTCGAATCTACCGGTAACATATGTAGCAGCACGGCTATGAATTGCTACGATGTCTTCCTTTAATTCGACTTGATGGGGATCCAAACACTCGAGAACAGATCAAGTAAGGGTCACAGTACTGTTCTGTTACGGATGAGCTACACTTTCTTAAATTTCTTCCAATAAACTGAAGTCGATGATTCACCTTCCTTATTACCGACCTTATGTGCTCGCTTCATTTCAAATAGCTGTGCAAAGTACGTCTGTATAGTTAATCGACGTGCCTATGTGAAGCACCACGTCAGTAGTACTGTGTTAGATCATTCTAGGATTGTTTCTGCTACTCATTTGCATTAACTTACATTTTTACACATTTAGAGCAAGCTGTCACTCATCGTAAGAGACAAAAATTCTGTTTAGTAATACTGGATCCTCCTGTACTCAAAGACGACATACTCACGTACACTACAAAAAAAAAATTGGTTCAAATGGCTCTGAGCACTATGGGACTTAACATCTGAAGTCATCAGTCCCCTAGAACTTAGAACTACTTAAAGATAACTAACCTAAGGCATCACACACTTTCATGTCCGAGGCAGGATTCGAACCTGCGACCGTAGCGCTCACGCGGTTCCAGACTGAAGCGCCTAGAACTGCACGGCCACACCGGCCGGCCCACGTACACTACAGCATCATTAGCAAAAACAGTAGCAGCCTGCTGCTCATCCTACCTGTCAGGTCATTTATGCACCAGTATATAGAGAACGATAGTGATCCTATCACCCTAGACTCGGCTGAACGCTGGCTGTCCTGGTCGACACATTGTAAGGGATGACTTTTTGCGAAGTTTTATGTTCCGTATGACATCGACTATACCAAAAGTTTAAACTATCAAACATTATTGTTATGGACAGATCATATTCTGTTTCACTTAATTAAGATGTTCTCAGAGATTCGCGTCTGTAACGACAATAAGAGTGATTGTCGAGCAAACTTGGAACGTTTACTGCAGAATTAGGCAGCCACGAGTTTTTTATTTAGGATACCAAACTCATATAATTTTAGAGAAATAGTAATCTCGAGTTTTATTCACAACAAAAAGCGAAACTATGACTTCTAAGGTGACTGTGTGTGGCTTTGACGAGACAGCAAGTCCAATTATACACTGAAGCGCCAAAGAAAGTGGTATAGGCATGCGTATTTAAATACAGATATATGTAAATATGTAAAATACGGTGCTGCGGTCGGCAATGTCTTTATAAGACAACAGGTGTCCGTCGCAGTTTCTACTGCTACAATGACAGTTTATCAAGACTTAAATGAGTTTGAAAGTGATGTTATAGTTGCCTCACGAGCGATGGGACACAGCATATCCGAGGTAGCGATGAAGTGGGGATTTTCGCGTACGAGTGTACCGTGAATAACAGGAATACGGTAAAACATCAAATCACCGACATCGCCAGGCCAGGAAAGGATTTAGTCCAGTCAAATAGCAGATATACCTTGCAAAAGGTGGGGTAGAAGATTTTATTTTTTAAACTCGTTCATATTGTTGGAAAGGTTAGAAAACCAAGTTTTGCCAACAAAATTTCTCTTGGGAAATCTTTCTGCAGTCAAAAAACATCGAAAATTTCGGACTTTTTTCAGTTTCATTTGCTCCTATCGCTTTGACGTCTATTTTCTTTTTTATAGAGCACAAAATTCTCTACAAATTTGATTCTTGCCATTTTTTTCTACTCCCAATATCTAAGGTGCTACAGCGCCTCAAAAAATACCAATTTTTCAAATTTCGAGCAAAGTGGCAAATTACCTAATTTTTGAACACTATTTTTTCAGTTTCTGATTGTATAGTATAAATATATTATACATCATGTTATATGTTGGAATTTACCACCTCACGTTCAGGTATTCAATTTCTCTGTGTGCAACATTAGGATTACTAGGCACCCAACTATTGTGATTCTTACATCACTACCTGAAGTTCACTATGGGCTACCTCAGCCCTGGTATTTGTAAAACTACAAATATAAAAATACACCATTGGTTCAAAAATGGCTCTGAGCACTATGGGACTTAACATCTGTGGTCATCAGTCCCCTAGAACTTAGAACTACTTAAACCTAACTAACCTAAGGACATCACACACAGCCAAGCCCGAAGCAGGATTCGAACCTGCGACCGTAGCAGCCGCGCGGTTCCGGACTGCGCGCCTAGAACCGCTAGACCACCGCGGCCGGCAACTACATCATTAAGAGACACAGACACACACACACACACACACACACACACACACACAAAATAAATTGTCTCAGGAAACTGAACTATTATTAGCTGCAATAGGCAACCTAATTAGGTAGGTAATTATTCTTGTGTATAAAAGCCGCACAGTTAACATTAAAAATAAGTAGCTTTATTACAGTTAAAATGCATTGTCAGTTCCTAAAAAATGTTGACAGTTGAGACAGATATAAGCATCACTTCCAACGTTTTAATGGGCCAGGTTCCTCAGTGTCACCAGAAATACCTTGAGTTACGGATTAAGGGTCTGTACATAGAGTTGACCCCAGATTGACCTCTTCTTTAAACAGCGAGTCAGCCTCAGCAAATTCGTTGATTTCGTCAGAGGTTTCCTCAACATCCTCCATAACATCTTCTTCACAGTCTTCATATAAAAATTTTGGCACGTTTTCGCAGTTGACCCCAATACATTTCTTGCAAATTCAAAAACATTTCAAACCCGCTTTTCTGCAGGAGCACGCTCCGCCACAGTTCAGCTTGCATGAGCATGAAACAATGTGAAGAAGTGCTTCAGGTGCTGGATGTTGGCTCATTATAACGGGTATTGGACTGTGGTCACAGTGATTCCAGCCCCATTTATCAGGAGGTTTCCAGTTTCCCATCCAACTTTGGACTTGTTGGTAAGTCCGCAACGAATGATGTTGTGCAGCATCTTGTGCAGGTGGCAACCGTGCAAGATTCTTTGGGAACTGCTGACACCTCCACTATACAATGCGATAGTAACCTGTTCTCCTGCTGTTATTATTTCTTCACGGGTAGCATGTGGTTTATTGAACGTGCAAAGCGCTGAGGTTAGGTGTTCATTTTTCTCAACAATATTGGAGCACTTAATTTTTCCTTGACCAAAAAAAGCGGATGTTGTATCACATTCGCTAAAGGCGTGAGTGAACAGAATGTATTCGCTGTCAAACTTGTGAGATGCAGTAGAAAACCACTTGTCTTCTGCATTTCCTCTTCCAGGCCTTAAGAAAAATAAGTTTTCAATGCCTTGCCCCAAACCGGTCATGAGCACAAGCAGGTCAACATCTTCTCCTACAATGACAACACTTCCAAAATCTTTGGTTCTTGAAATGGCAGATATTACAATCATAACGTCAAACGTCAGCACCTTCTTGTGGTTGGTGCACTTCAACAATTCCTACATACTTTTTCTTATAATTGATCATTAACGTCAATCAACTGTAGAAAATGTACGGCACCTGCATGGAATCGTATTACATATTGTTACACAAATAAACTTCACGCAATCCGACGTGAATGTGTTCGTAGTTGCTGAAAATGATGCTGTTTGTCCTGGTCCTGCGGCAGAGTGAGATGGTAAATTCCAATGAATAACATGATGAGTAATATGTTTATACTACACAAATAGAAACTGAAATAACAGTGTTCAAAAATTAGGTAATTTGCCACTTTGCTCGAAATTTGAAAAACTGGTATTTTTTGACGCGCTATAGTGCCTTAGATACTGGGAGTAGAAAAAAATGGTAAGAATCAAATTTGTAGAGAATTTTTGTGCTCTTTAAAAAAGAAAATAGACGTCAAAGCGGTAGGAGCAAATGAAACTGAGATATTTAAAAAAAAATGAAAATAGTCCGAAATTTTCGAAGTTTTTTGACTGCAGAAAGTTTTCCCAAGAGAAATTTTGTTGGCAAAACTTGGTTTTCTAACCTTTCCAACAATATGAACGAGTTAAAAATAAAATCTTCTACCTCTCCTTTTGCAAGGTACAGGCTTTTTATCTGACAGTTTCACTGGACTAATTCTGCGAGAACGGGACCAAAGACGACTGAAGAGAATCGTTCAACCTGACAGAAGCGAACCCTTCCGCAAACTGCTGCATATGTCAATGCTGGGCCATCAACAAGTGTCAGCGTGCGAACAGTTCAACGAAACATCATCGATATGGGCTTTCGGAGCCGAAGGCCCACTAGTATAAATTGATGATTGCACGACAGAAAGCTTTGCGCCTCTCTTGGGCTCGTCAACACCGACATAGGACTATCGATGACTGGAAACATGTTGCCTGGTCGGACGAGTCTTGTTTGAAATTTATCGAGCAGATGACGTGTACTGGTGTGGAAAGGACCTTACGAATCAATGGACGCTGCATGTCAGCAGGGGACTGTTCAAGCTGGTGGAGGCTTTGTAATGGTGTGAGGCATGTGCAGTTAGAGTCACATTGGACCCCTGATACGTCTAGATACGACTCTGAAAAGTGACACGTATATAACCGTCCTGCCTGATTACATGCATCCATTCATGTCCATTGTGCATTACAACGGACTTGGCAATTCCAGCATTACAATGTGACACCTCACATGTTCAGAATTGTTACAGAGTGGCTCCAGGAACACTCTTCTGAGTTTAAACACTTCCGATGGCCACCAAACTCCCCAGACAGGAATACTATTGAGCATATCTAGGATGCCTTGCAACTTGTTGTTCTGAAGAGATCTCCACCCTCTCGTACTCCTACGGATTTACGGACAGCCCTGAAGGATTCATGGTATCAATTCCCTCCAGAACAACTTCAGATATTAGTCGAGTCCATGCGACGTCGTGTTGTGGCACTTGTGCGAGCTCGCGGAGTGCTACGATATTAGGCAGGCGTACCAGTTTCTTTCGCTCTTCAGAGTGTATATCTATTCGTGTGGACGACGTTTTTAGCACTGGTATCAGCTGAGATATTGAAGTAAGTACCTTTTTTTGTAATGGATCGTGTGCTTCTTATAACTGCATTCGAAAGCTCGTGAGAAGACATTTACAGTATATAGTGTCTGTTAATGTTGCCGCTGAAACCTATCGTAAAAAGTTCTAGGAATTACCTAGAATGTGAGAATACGGTGGCCGAAAAAGGTATCTGCGGTACAAACACTGCCAAGAAGGCGTCTCGGACCAGGCTGCGTAGTCGTATACGGAAAGGTAGGCCTGCGCTATGAGGATAAAGCATTATTACCCCGTGAACCAACTTAGGACCTAGATGCAGGTTCACCTGCGAATGTTGTATACAGAAATACGGTATAAGCTAGAATCTAGCATACCACAAAGGGCTCAGGAAAACTATTTCACATTTGTGTATCCTCCCAGATTTACGTGTGCTGAAACAGAGAAATTAAGTGTTCATTCTACAAAAAGCAACTACTCTATTAAATATCTAAATGCTAGAATGAAGATTTGACCTCTCCTTTCTTGTACGTGGCTGAGTGCTTTTAGAGGTAAAATACATGCTGTTGACAACTGTCTCTAGATACAGTGCTGTAAATTATATCACATCGGACACATTCGTTGAACTAAACAATTCATAAAAAAAATTAACTATACACCGCTTATACACCGCAAAATAAATATTCTTCTTAACGAAATATCATTTTAAGCGGAACGGGAGCGCTTAAAAACAATGTTACCGGCTACGTGCAATCACACTATCGACCAGTTCACATTCCAAACCAATTTCGTACACACGTAGATGAAATAGGCCGGCCCAGGGCCGAGCGGTTCTAGGCGCTTCAGTCTGAAACCGCGCGACCGCTACGGTCGCAGGTTCGAAACCTGCCTCGGGCATGGATGTGTGTGATGTCCTTAGGTTAGTGATGTTTAAGTAGTTCTAAGTCCTAGGGGACTGATGACCTCAGATGTTAAGTCCCATAGTGCTCAGATCCATTTGAACCTTTTTTAGATCAAATAAACAATTTACTGACAATGATTTGGTAACCACCCAAATCACATAACATAAATTTTATCTTGAAAAAAAAAATAGATTTATCCTATATTGAAGCATATGTTCGAAGTGTTGGCCATGGATTGAAAAGCACATTTGCAGTCGCCGTTCGAAAGAAAGAAAACAGATATAACCACAGAGGATAATGTGGTAGAGCATGCATTGGCGATTCAACGACGATTATCGTCTGGCGTAGTTGGGGCTTCGCATGGACTGCATCTCTGAAAGCTTACACCCCGCCCCCCCCCCCCTCCCCAAAAAAATAAATAAATAAATAAATAAATAAATCAAGAGGAGTGAAATCGGAGGACCTCGCAGGCCATTTGACATCAGAATTTCGTCCTATCCAGCTTCCAGGAAAGTTCTCATTCAGTAATTGCATTGCAACACGGGACGAGTGACTGGACAACCGTCGTGTTGCAGTTACATACACTGTTGAATATCCAGCGGTACCTCTTGTAGAAAACCGGAAGTGTGTTCATAAGAAAGGGTGCTTACGAATGTCCATTCAGAACGCATGAAATGAAGTAAGCTCCCACAATGTAATTTTCTATGATGACGCACCATTCGTTAGCGATCCACGGCCGTTGATGCTGCACCTGACGAAGTCAGTGTTGGTTTCCGGCTGTCCAGAAATGCATGTTATGCATATACACATTAACATGGTTATAAACGTTGCTTCATCGGTAAAGAGGACACATTTGCGAAACGGCAAACTAACAAAATTCTGTACAACGTTTGAAATCACGGTCGTTGAGTGCATGATGTAGCGATACATGATAGGGATGGAAATTCTGTCGATGCAGGATGCGAATGACACTCGTCTGTCTGATTCCATATTTCTTGGCATTACGTCTCGTATCACTGTGCGGATTAATTAGCGTGGTAGTCAGAACAGCTTCTTCGTGTTCTCTGTCAGTTACAGTTTTCTTTCTTGTCTTCTTTTTGACATTCAAGGAGCCTGTTCGCACTAGCATGGTATACCACTGTGCTGTTTTTATCGCGTTTCTTTTACATTCACCATATAAAAGTAGTCTATCCAACTATCTCTTTGGTGTACACGTCCGCCCGCATCGAATGTTGAATCAGAAATGAGCGGCCTGCAGTGTGGTCAGGTAAACAGACAAATGTGTTGACATTCTGACACAGCGTAGCAAGAGAGCTCTGCTTTGTGGTGGTTGCACCTCTAATGCCGATTCCGGCCACCGTGCTCTCAAGTTCTAGGACATTTCTTGAATTTTTTTTTTCTGCAGGATTCAACGTCAACCTTAACATACACCATATCACTGTAATAGTCTTCTCAACAGCTATTGTATGCAGTTACAAAAAGGATAAGGTTCCAGTTAAAAATACGTACTTGCTTCAATATTTCAGGTGATACCAGCGCTGGAAACATTAACCAAACAAAAAGAAAATACGCGCCCTTCGTCGAACTAACGTTTGCTGAAAACAGTGTTTCGTTACGTGTAAACGTTCACGAAATAATAGTGGTTTTACGTCCTACGTGACTCACCCTTAACTGTGGAGTGTGTTAGGAACAGATGCGGTCTATTTTGATAGACCACAATACTAAATACTGGTACGGAGCATAGAAACTGCTGGTCGTCCTCTCACTGCAGTTATGTTTGCCCATTTGTCCTTCATTGTAAATCCAATTTGATTTTGTACGCTGATTTCCAGTTGCTTAAGTGCCTCTGGTAGTGCCTACATATATTAGAAAATACCTGTTACAGCCAGCAATTGCAATATAATGCTTTACACACCAGGCGGTGCAGAACGGTACCTGCTATTATGAAACCTTCTGAAGGAGGTATTGAATAGGATTGGGGAGAAGAGAAGTTGGTGGCACAACTTGACTAGAAGAAGGGATCGGTTGGTGGGACATGTTCTGAGGCATCAAGGGATCACCAATTTAGTATTGGAGGGCAGCGTGGAGGGTAAAAATCGTAGAGGGAGACCAAGAGATGAATACACTAAGCAGATTCAAAGGATGTAGGTTGCAGTAGGTACTGTGAGATGAAGAAGCTTGCACAGGATAGAGTAGCATGGAGAGCTGCATCAAACCAGTCTCAGGACTGAAGACCACAACAACAACAACAACAACAACAACAACAACTGAAGTATTAAGAATGCCTGTCGGATTGGCCGCCGGCTCCGCACTCTTTCCCAGTGTGAAAAACGCAAACTGTGAGTTCCAGACAGCTCCCATGCCCCAGTTTCTAGCTGTCGATACCGATCTACTACTTTCATCAGCTCTACCTGCACTCCTTCATGGACTTACAAACTTAGGAGAGAGCACTTGTTTCTTTTGAAAATAGTGAGAACTTTAATTTTCCTTTTTGTTGGCTGTTGCTTCGCTCAAATCCGCTAATTCAACGGGTTTCTTTCTGTTGCAGGTAAGGCAGCACGGATAAGCTTTCGCCTCCATTCCAGGTAAGAAAAATTAGAACACTGACACATCAAAAGGAGGTAAGAATCTGGAACCTAACATCAATGACTGACGATAATATTGGCTTGAATATTTATTGATTGATGTTGCCCTCGTGATTCATGTCACCTCCAGTGGCGTCCTTTAAAGGCAGCTGGCGACCTATGTCGACAATTATTGAAAATAAATCCAAAAACTGGTGTAATTCAAGGATACAACTGTTCACATTTCAAAATTTCTTTTCATTAATGATTTGTAATTTGAAACAAAACCTCTGACTGTGATTGTATTTGTTAAGACACACAGCCATTTTTAACAATTAATTCTATTATAAGAATGTAAGGCCGGTGCCCACCAACCAGAGCGACGCCTAAACCATTGATGAACTATAATGATGAAAAACGATTAGTTTATGGAAGCTTATAAGGAATCCCCTCGGTGGCGCCAGAGCCTCACTCAGAGTTCAACCCTTTGCCTGCCCAGTGCAATTGCACAGGAAGGAGCCCTTGTCCATTCACGTAATGCTTGGGTCCACAAGTCGGAGTCAATTGGTGCACTTTAATTATTGCTTTACAATTTGTTAGGAATCCGTAGAACAGCCTTCCAGTGTAAAATGTTTCTCAATTTGACACGTTTCCACTGTTCCGCTCTTAATGTTTCTTGTGGCGTGACAAACTTTATCTTGTCTTTGTTTTTTAAGCAAATAGTTTTCAGTTCTTTTTGTTACGGCGAGGTCGTGACAAGTTTTATTATTTATGATTTACTACTATAAATTTTTGGCCTACTACCTAAACTGTAGACCAGGTTCTACATTTTAGAGGTGTTGCAAACTACGTACTGGCGCGTAGTTTATTTAGCGTGAAACTGTTATTTTGTTTTCAGCGTTTTGTGACGAGAAGAAGCAGAAAAAATACAAAACTGACTGTGGTGATTGAGTTTAAGTAGAGGAAATAAAGAAAACAGGAAGGTAAGAAATTGTTAAGTGTACGATCATCAACGCGGTCCAGGCAACCATGGAGAAATCGATGCGATAAAATCTCCTTAACAAGTCTTCTAATGGGACACAGCCTCCTGACACACAGCATCCTTTCCAGGGCCGAGAACATGCCTGCTTATGATGCTTCAGACGTACTGGTTACATTTCGCCACGTTTCAACTGAGTGTATTCTGTTTCATGAAAAGATGCCAGAAGCCGATTTATTAGCACTGCTCCCTTCGGTGTTAAGTGGTTATGAAATGACTTCAGGGCACGTTTTAAGATTTTTATTTTTCATTTTGTCTGAGCTTCTGTTGGATTGTTTGGCAGAAAATTTGAGTGTGTGCAGAGCATGGGAGGCCAGTCTAGTTATGAAGCAAGGGATCAGTGAAACGCAATTTCCGTAGTCTCCATTCCGTGGATTTTCTGGCCCGGTAACGACAATTTAATAGTATATCTCAACACACAGACTGTAGTAACAGTTCTGAGTTCTGTACCTTTAAGAGCACCTCCCCACTCCCCACTTCCCCACCCCAGCCCTATGAACCATGGACCTTGCTGAGCCTTGGCGGCTTTCGTGCCTCAGCGATTGAGCAATACACAAGTCGTATCGTGGGTTCAGCCACAATGGAGAGGTATCTGTTGAGAGGCCAGACTAAGCGAAGAAGGGCAGCAGGCTCATCCGAACCTGAAGGAGCAGCAATAAATATAATTGTAACAGTAACCAACTTGATCTTGCTAGGCTGGTACCGCGAATGGCTGAAACCTAGGGGAAGCTACAACTTTTTTCCCCCAAGGGCATGCAGCTCTACTGTGTGGCTTAATGAAGATGGCATCCTCTTGGATAAAAGACTCCAGAGACACAATACTCGCACAAGCTGTGGCATAGGAGGTATTGTAGTCCACTTTCTATATGAGGGCACTGGGCCATTAATATGGAATTACATTTATGTGAATCATTGTAAAATCTTATTCCTTTTCTTCTGTTCTAAATGTTAAATTAAGTTTACAGTGTAAATCATGAAACCTTTCTTGATATTTATTTGTTTCTGTTACTGTCGCTCTAACATGTAGATGCGAAACTATAGGCGTAGGCTACTCTATATGTAGATGTTCTGTGTCATCTTTCTCCAACCTCAGTCGGATATTCTTTTACTGAGAGAAACAAAAAAAAAAGCCATACGTCTTCATTATTTCAAATTCTTTTGACTAATCGAACAGTCATCGTCATGAATTACTCCTATTAATACGGTTACAACAACATATGCCACTACTAAAGTAACAAACAGTGCAATAACTACTACTGTTACTGCCACCTAGATTTTTATACAGGAATTTCTACTGTTGAAACTTACCCCGACAGCCCAAACAGTTTTGCGACCACCTGACTGTGCTAATAATAGACGATCTTTAAGGTGCCAGTTTTAGGGCTTCAGATGTTCTACACAGTCTCCCTACCACATGAGAACTACGCACAGAATATATGTAGAACTATGTGAAACTGTCATAAAAGTCCTTATTTGGGATGTTGATCGGTATTCGCACATCGTATTACCTTAAATTTGAATATGTCGTCAAAGCGTTGATCCTTGATGTGAATTTCTGCACGTTGTCGTTTTACAGTAGGTTCGTATGGATAATACCAAATCCCGCCACCCATTATAGTTTATCCGCAAAAACAATTGTCCACGTTTCAGGTTTTAGCCAAGTCGCAGCAGGTGTCCATGCATCATTGTTATTGTTCAGGAATGAAGGTGCGTGAGAAACACTTTGCACACACTTTTCTCTTCTTCAAAACTGTCTGGTGAATGTCTTGAATACTTGATTTAGAGTTGTTGCTCCATATCGATTTGTCACACAGCAACGTTGACAGATTGCGGCCGCACGTCTTCTAATTAACGTACCCTGGCCACAATTGACTGGTCGAATTCACATCTGTTGTCTGCAGTTGTTAGTTCAAGGTGGCGCAAAAGTAAATTGTGCGAATGTCGGTTAACACCAGGAATAAAATCAGTTCCGAAATTTATTGTACGGACGCGGTATGTAACTAACACTAATACTACTACTACTACTACTACGATTGATATGATATGCAAGTTCACGCACACACACACGAGTTTACTATGGGAATGTAACTAGTTTCTGTACTTTCCGTAGCACATCGGCCAAGTTTTCGGATCCAGGAACAACTTAGTGCCTCTAGCCAGCGCTGCAAGAGACCTGAGCGAATCCCATTTCATTCATTCTTCTCGTTCTTCTTAGTTACGCTTGTGAGCACCTCCCTTCAGTCACCCGTTACTGGGCCAAGATATCGTAAAGCTGTCAGGCTTCGTTCTTCTTCCCTAGGGTCGTCTTCAAATTTTAATGGTGTCTGCTGCTCCAATTACGCCCTGCTTTTTCTGGGACTGCATAAGGTGAGACTTCATGGTATCAAAGTCCTATTTTAGTCTGATTTCGTTACAAACACTTTTATCTCTTAGAGCCTTCTTCTTGCTATATCTTTAATTAGGGAACGTGACCTGGTGTACTGATTTCACCACAGACACAGCTGTTAGTTTTCCTCTTACCAGTTCATTAAGATATTTAGTAAATGGCCAAGGTCCGGAAAGACAGTAGGATAGGAACCTACCTCGCACAAAATGTATTATCTGAAGCATTTCGCAAAAATCAGAAGGAAGTTGAAACTTTCTTATGCCTGTTTCTGTTTAATTCCATATCTGCTACCATTCCGAAAACATTAATTAGTGTAAGCTGGCGTAGTAAGGTGTCAGCGTCCGTCCACTCATTATATATAAAAAGAATTTTTCTTACGAGCTTAAAAAGAAGCACGTAGAGACACTGACACTCCCAGTACTAGAATACGGTGACATAATTCTTCAAGGGCTTTCGTAAGAATGCTCATCGAGGCTGGAACTGGCGATAAATATTTGTATACGATAAATTTATGATGTACGCTTTTTAGACCATGTCACGCCAGCCTACAAATAATTATCATGGATTCTTGCCCATAAGCGTAGAGACTATCATACCTTATGTTTTCTCTATCGCCTTCTCAGTCACTGCACTTCCTCTTATTTGACTCTTATACCACTTTCTGAACAGTATAGCAGAAATACTCGTTCTTAACAAAGTAAAATTCTCTCTGTGCCATCAAGTAACACTGCCATGTTGTCTAAATCATTTTCTGCATCAGGAATCCAACATTCAAACAGTCTTCCTCAAAATATGGGACAGATTAAATTCCTTTCAAAATTCGAAAGACAGGTAGCAGTCGATCTTCCATCACATCAGCAATCCCTCCCACATTCTGTGCATGTCATTCTGCACAATTTCAGTGCAGTACTTTCTGCACAATTTCAGTGCAGTAATGTGTTCATTGTAAATAAGTATTATAGTAGTTGTATTAGACGTTTATTGCCTTATAAATAAAAACTTTTTTATTTTATATTCAGTGCATTAGTATTTGTAAAATGTTTCTATCATATAGTTTTCATTAAAAAATGACGATCATTCCACTTCGGACCTGTGGAATGGTACATTAGCTTATTTGTTTTAGTTGTAAATATTTGTCATGTATTGTTGTTTTTCTGACATGTTCTACATCCTGGAGGACCTCCTCACTAAGGATCAGTTGGAATGAAAGTAAATCTAATCTAATCTATTCTAATCTCCCTCCACCACAACTTTTCCCTACCCCGTGTCGGTGGAGTTCTCGTATTTATATTCTGTTTCCTAGCAATCACTATCGCTGTCACTTCATTCTTCTCCTCAGCCTTTATCCATTACGCTTCTGATAATGCTACACATATCTCCAAATGTGCAACACTAATCTGTATCTTTCCAAATGCTCCTTACTGCTACTATTACACTCCAGAATCAAGTACGTAAACCCTTTTAGAGGTTTACAATCATTCAAGATTGATTTTTGCAACAATGCAAGTGGAGTACATTAAATGATTACATTTACAGATCAGCAGCACAATCGGTTTTATGTACCACGTATCGACTCATGCTGCAGCATCATTTTCGTATGTGGTGCAGCCTCTTCAGGCAGCAATGCATGTGCTAACTCTAGCATCCAGTCGATCATACATGTGGCGTATACTTTCCTAGTATACGTTAGGTCATGCCTGGTCAGCGTGCTGACGTAGTTCTGTAATAGTTGTTGGCTGATCAGTTGCAAGAGGCATTTCTCGACCCATCACATCCCACACCTTCCCATTGGAGACAAATCCAGAGATGGTGTTGGCCAGGGAAGTTCCTGCATGTTTTGCGAATCACCTTGTGTTTCATGGGCAGAGTGTGAGCGAGCATTATCCAGTTGGAACAATGCATCACCTTCCTGCTGCACCAACGGCAAAAGAACAAGTCTAACAAAGGGCGCTGATTAGCTTACCCTCCAGAAACACCAAAGGTAAACGAGAGTTGCAGCTAATCGCACCCTATATTGTAAAGCCTGGGGCGGACCAGAGTGTCTTGGACGGATGCACTCCACCAGATAGCGCTACTAGGTCTACATCATATGCGCAGATGACCGACACCTGCGTGCAGGATGAATGTGCTTTCATCCCAGTAGACCACGACACGCCATTCCTTCTTCCAAGTGATTCGCTAACAGCACCAGCCGGTGCACCTTGATACCGTGGAAGACGCGATACGCGCGTGCCTGTAGTCCCACTGTTAATTACCGGGTGGCAACAGTTTGTGTTGAAACGTCTCGGGTCACAATCCTTCTTATTTGTGCTGTGGTAGCTGTACGAATTACCACTGTAGTCATTACAGTACGATGATCCTGGCAGGCGTCTGTTCTGCATGAACGTCCAGAACCATCCCGCCACTCGGAAGGCCACAGCCTGATCCCTTTCAAACTCTCTCTGGTTTTGGTTTTAGGAAGCATGAGTATGTTGCTGTGGCATGGTTTTCTGCTTGCTTCACAGATTTGCGCCACACTGGCCGTTTGGGTATCAGCCCTCCCTGTTAAAGGGTAGCCACAGATGATGTTCAGGTAGCTATGCCACTAGGCTGTCTGTTGGCGGACAACGTTGAAACCATTATAAGCACATCCACTATCAGCCAGGTGGAATTGCCGTCATCAGATCAAAGTCGACGTCTTCTTTGCAGGTGTACTACTTTCTCCGGTAGTATGTTCTTATTATTATCATTACTATTGCGAGTGTTCTGTAGTATCTCTGGTATGTGTTGTTCCTGGTCAGGCTATCTAAGCAATAAGTAAATAGTGGTTAGCACACTGGACTCTCATTCGGGAGGACGACGGTTCAATCCCGTCTCCGGCCATCCTGATTTAGGTTTTCCGTGATTTCCCTAAATAGTTTCAGGCAAATGCCGGGATGGTTCCTTTGAAAGGGCACGGCCGATTTCCTTCCCACTCCTTCCCTCACCCGAGCTTGCGCTCCGTCTCTAATGACCTCGTTGTCGACGGGACGTTAAACACTAACCACCACCACCACCAATAAGTAGATAAATAATATCTGAATTATGCCAAAGTGAAACTTATGCTTTTTTGTGATTTACGGAGCATCCAAAGTGGACCAACTAATATGACACATTATATGCCGCAAAATCACTACGAACATAGAAATACGCGATGACCATGAGCTACAGTGAATAACCAAAGAAACTGGCACCACTGCTTAATATCGTGTAGGGCTCCCCGCGAGCACGCAGAAGTGCCGCAACACGACGTGGCATGGGCTCGAATAGTGTGTGAGGTAGTGCTGCAGTGAACTGACACAATGAATCTTACAGGGCTGTCCGTAAATCCGTAGATCTCTTCTGAACAGCACGTTGCAAGGCATTCCAGATTTGCTCAATAATGTTTATGTCTGGGGAGTTTGGTGGCCGGTGGAAGTGTTTAAACTCAGAAGTGCTCCTGGAGTCACAGTACAGGAATTCTGGACGTGTGAAGTGTCGCATTGTCCTGCTGGAATTGCCGAAGTCCGTCGGAATGCACAGTGGACATGATTGGGTTGGGTTGTCTTGGGGAAGGAGACAAGACAGCGAGGTCATCGGTCTCATCGGATTAGGGAAGGATGGGGAAGGAAGTCGGCCGTGCCCATTCAGAGGAACCATCCCGGCATTTGCCTGGAGTGATTTAGGCAAATCACGGAAAACCTAAATCAGGATGGCCGGACGCGGGATTGAACCGTCGTCCTCCCGAATGCGAGTCCAGTGTGACATGACTGGATGCAGGTGATAAGACAGGATTCTTATGTACGTGTCACCTGTCATAGTCGTATCTAGACGTATCAGGGGTTCCACATCACTCCAACTGCACACACTCCGCACCATTACACAGCCTCCACCAGCTTGAACAGTCCCCTGCTGACATACAGAGTCCATGCATTCATGAGGCTGTTTCCATACCCGTACACGTCCATCCGCACAATGTAATTTGAAACGAGACTCGACGGACCAGGCAACATGTTTCCAGTCATTAACAGTCCAATGTCGATGTTGACGGTTCCAGGCGAGGCGTAAAGCTTTGTATCGTGCAGTCATCAAGGCACACGAGTAGGCCTTCGGCTCCGAAAGCTAATATCGTTGACGCTTCGTCGAATGATTCGCACGTTGACACTTGATGATTGCCCAGCACTCAAATCTGCAGCGATTTGCGGAAGGGTTGCACTTCTGTCGCATGTTGAACGATTCTCTTCAGACGTCCTTGGTCCCGTTCTTGCAGGATCTCTTCCCGTCCGCAGCGATGTCGGAGATTTGGTGTTTTACCGGATTCGTGATATTCACGGTACACTCATAAAATGGTCGCACGGGGAAATCCCCACTTCATCGCTATCTCGGAGATGATGTGTCCTATCGCTCGTGCGCCGTCTATAACACCACTTTCAAACGCACATAAATCTTGACAACCTGCCATTGTAGCAGCAGTAACCAACCTAACAACTGCGCCAGACACTTGTTGCCTTATGTAGATAATGCCGACCGCAGCGCCGTATTCTGCCTGTTTACATATCTCTGAATTTAAAGACGGATGGCTATACCAGTTTTTTTGGCGCTTCAGTGTGAAAACAGCTGAAGAGGGCGATATTTCGCTGAAACTAGTTTGGGGAACTGAAAAGAAGAAGTGATTGTATCTAGACAGTCTTACAGTCGCACATTTATTGCTAAAGGATTAGTTGCTCTCTCCCCAAGTGTGGGCGACTCTCTGATGTCTTCGTGTGTTACGTGTAGCTGACCCGCGTGGTCCAGGAAGTGACAGTGGAAGAGTTTGTGTTGCCGACTGGGATGCCGGAATTCGCGGAAGCGTGGTTGGTCGGCGGGTGTTTTCTACCCCTGAGACGTGCTGTCATTGTCAGCCTGTCATCCCGCGGCCCGCAGGCCTCGCCGCATTGTTCTTGAGATGCGGCGCGGCGTGGCGCGGTGCCCTCACACTGGCGCGGCTTCCCCATTTCTGCAGGCACCTCCCGCCGAGCATAGCAATAAAGGAAAATGAGGCATGTTTTAAAATTCCCCGAGCAAAGGTTCATAAAAGGTCCCGGGCGACTTCTAAGGCGCGTTATTAATATCTTACGGCGCCACGGGGAAGCGCCTGCCGGGGCGCCGCTCCGCAACCTGCGGCTCAGCTCTGCCTACGGCCTCCTCCGCCGGAGTGCCTTCACACCGCTACTCCTGTTACGAACACGGAGGACCGTAATGTGCGTTCCCTTCGTAAACAGAGTTGCTTTGTGTGTTTACCTGATGCAGATAAAAGTTTTATTACAGTCATAATATTACGGAAAATTTTGCATATGAAATACCTAGCTGAGTATCTGGCATTGGTCGGATATGCATGTTTGCCAATTCTATTAATTCATCTCCTCCTTCCGCGCTGTCTCCGTCCGTCTCCTCCACCACCCCCCTTCCCCCGATATCTCCTCCTCCTCCCCCTCCCCCCCCCCCTCTCTTTCTCTCTCTCTCTCTCTCTCACTCTCTCTCTCTCTCTCTCTCTCTCTCTCGCTCTCTCGCTCTCTCTCCATCCCCTTGACCATCACTCTCCTTCCAACTCCTTATGCCATCTGTGCATCCATTTGCCACTACCCCTCTCTCTTTTCATGAGCTCCTCCCCACCTTTTGTGTCGATCTCCTCCTCTTCTGTTCTCTGTCCATTTTCCCCTCTCTCTCTCTCTCTCTCTGTTCCTCTCATCCTCCTCCATATACGTGTCCAGCTTCTCCGTCCCCTTCTCCGTCTGTCTCCAATACCATTGTCCCAAATTTTGCTGTGCAAACAACTGTTTGTCAAGAAACTCGCTTAGCTGTGTATAGCTTGAACGGTTCAGTTTCGCCTGTGTTCCTATGTCTTCCAATTGGAATGGTGTCATTCGTCCAATTTTTCATTTGCACATTTGTTTGGCTTTCTGGATACCACATCCTGTAGCCCTATATGGTACACTGAGATGACAAAAGTCGTGGGATAGCGAAGAGCACGTATACGGATGGCGGTAGTGTCGCGTACACTAGGTATAAAAGGTCACTTCGTTGACGGAACTGTCATTTCTACTCCGGTGATTCATGGAAAAGATTTCCAACGTGATTATTACCGTACGACAGGAATGAACAGACATGGAACACGGAATGGTCATTTGAGCTAGATATTTGGAACATTCCAATCAGAAAATCGTTAGCCGGCCGGTGTGGCCGTGCGGTTCTAGGCGCTTCAGTCTGGATCCGCGTGACCGCTATGGTCGCAGGTTCGAATCCTGCCTCGGACACGGATGTGTGTGATGTCCTTAGGTTAGATAGGTTTAAGTAGTTCTAAGTTCTAGGGGCTGATGATCACAGATGTTAAGTCCCATAGTGCTCAGAGCCATTTGAACCATTTGATTTGAAATCGTTAGGAAATAACAGTCTACACTGTCAATAATATGCCGAGAATACAAAACTTCAGGCATTAACTCTCACAACGGACGCTCCTTTGTCCGACGACTTCGACTTAACGACTCAGAGCAGAGATGTTTGAGTAGAGTTGTCAGTGCTAATAGACAACCAACACTGCGTGAAATAACCACACACATCAATGTGGGACGCACGACGAACGTATCCATTACGATCGTGCAGCGAAATTTGGCCTTAATGGGCTATGGTGACGGACGACCGACGTGAGTGTTTTTGCTAACAGCACGACAACTCTCACAGCGCCTCTCCTGGACTCGGACCATATCGGTGGGACCCTACACGACTTGAAGACCGTGGCTCGGTCAGACGAATCCTGTTTTCGTTGATAAGAGCTGATGATAGGGTTCGATGGGGCGCAGATCCCACGAAGCCTGGACCAAAGTTGTCAACATGGCATTTTGGAAGTTGGTGGCGGCTCAATAAAGATGTGGGCTATGTTTACATGGAATGGAGTGAGTTGCCTGGCCCTATTGAACCGATCATTGAGCGGAAGTGGCTACGTTCGGCTACTTGGAGACTATTTGCAGCTACTCATGGAATTCATGTTCTCAAACGACGATGTTATGTTACGGGCTACAGTTGTTCTCGATTGGTTTGAAGAACATTCTGAACAATTCGAGCGAATGATTTGGCCACCCTGATCGCCCGACTGAATTCCATCAGACATTTATGTGACATAATGTAGGAGCCATTTCGTGCACAACATACTGCACCGATAACATGTTAGCAATTGTGGACGTCTGTAATGTAGAGTGGCACGATACTTCTGCGGGGACTTGCAAAGAATTGTTGAGTCCATGACACGTCGATTTTAGGTAGTATCCGATGACTTTTGTCACCTCGGCGTATTTTCAAAGGCAGAACCACCCACGTCGGTGTGTTCGCCGACAGTTTTTTTCTTTGTTTTTTTTTATGAAATGTAAGCGTTGCGCAGTCACGTTCCTCATTCAAATTTTGGACCCTCTTCTCATCCATCTTTTACTTCACCTTACTAACGCTCGTCTTCTTTGTGAGTAATGTAAGATAGTCTTCGCAGCTCTATATGAAAGGTCGTTGTAATTATAATGTACACCCGTTCATAAAGAGCAAATTTCTTAGCTATATCACAATATAACATACAGACCACACACACTGCTCGGAAAGTCGTTACTATGTGACAGTTAGAGCGACACTACCGCGCTGGCTCGCTAAATTTCGTATGTGCGTTAGGACAGGTTTTTTTTAATACAGATTTACGAAGTATTTTTTTATATTATTGTGTCTCACACATTAGTAAAATAGTAAGACCCACGAATGATTGTAAAATAACCGAAATTGTAATCAAAGCTCATGATTTAAATGGCGTAAGCTACAATAAATTTTTTTAAGAACCTGACTCCAAAAATTTTTTAATTTTTTTTCTTTCTTCGGTTCGTTTCTACGATACGTCTATAGCTGTCCAATGTTATTACAGAAGACCCTTTTCTTGTCACATAGTTGTTCCAACAATGGAATGATGTTATTTAATCTTCACAAAACCAAGTGGGAGGGGATACTTTATGCCAACCTTCTGAAAACAGTGTAATTGAAAAAAATATTTATTGCTTTAATGAAGTGTTCTACCGGATTCCTTATTATATGCGAATTTAGACTTTCTCGGCGAATGTCGGTGATGAGATCCAGATACGACACGCTTTCCAACCGGGCAAGAAGAAGAGAGGACCCGATACGTTAAGAAGACACTTTAAGTGCAGAATTGTTAAAGCTTTCGTGACCACTTATTGACAAACTGCCTATTGGCGTCTGTCTCGGGTTCTTCGGCCGACGTTCGTCTGACTGTATTACTGCCGTTTCGCCACCACGACTGACAGGCATTGTCAAAGCTTCACCCACCATTGCTAGTCAGTTCCACACCAGCAACGGAGGGTGAAGCTTTGACAATGTCAGCCACTCTTTCTGTGCAAAACGGCAGTAAAATCGTCAGACGAACGTCGGCCGAAGAACAAGAGACAGAAGCCAATAGGCAGTTTGTTATACTTTAAGTGTTTGGTGTTCCTTCCGCACGCTGGGACACCGACGGCAAACACTGCCAGTACATTAGGAAAGAGCAACATTAAAGTAATCTTTCACTGATCGGCCAAATCAAGAATATGCTGGGCTCAGTGAAGGACAGACTGGGAATACAGACACGTGAAGCCTGCAGCATCAGCTGCGAGTGCGGTAAGAATTAAGTTGTCCAGATACAGCTATGCTTATCGCAGAACACGTAAGGAGCGTTCGCCTCGCAAAACGGAGAAATCTACAGTAGCGGAACACAGTCTCAACGGAGAACATACGTTTAATTTCGAACAAACAAAGCTGCTGTACAGGAAGAACGAGTTCTGGGATTCGATCTATAAAGAGGCTGTGGAGATACGAGTCCATAATAACCTTGTCAACCGAGATAGCGGTTACCAACTTAGTACCCCATGGGACAATAAAAATATGACAACAACACCCCGATGCGAAATCAGAGAAGGCAGCGTATGGGACGGATAGACCCCAGCGTGATCTGACGCCAGGACCCACCACCATGCGGGAGCCTCCACCACCACCGGCTGCGACTCCTCCCACCACTGGCCGCGGAACCCCTTCTGGAGGCACGCGATACACGCTGCTGACGAATACAACGCAGAGGAGCCTGTGGTCCAGTGGCTGTAAGGACCCGGACAGGATACACTTCACCTGAAGATGACAAGTAGCAAAATTGTTGTATCGTTGCCGCAGAACAACGTCTTCACTAGGCTAACAACCCGAGAAGACTTCATCAACGTCTAGATTCCATATTTTTTACAAATTTTTCAATTAATCATAACTCACTCTTAATACTAGATATCACTTTTTACAAAGAATGTCATATTCAACATTCCCAGCTTTACCGTCATACACACCAGTATCTGTCCAAAGCTAGTGGTCTAGAGGCTAGCGTTGCTACCTCTGGACCACGGGGTCCCGGGTTCGATTCCCTGCCGGGTTGGAGATTTTCTCTGCCTTGGGACTGGGTATTTGTGTTGTCCTCATCATTTCATCATCATCATCATCCTCATCATTCGTGACAGTCGTTAGATTGGACTGTGAAGAAAATAGGACTGTGAACAAATTGGGACTTTGTACGGGCGCTGATCACCGCATAGTTGAGCGCCCCACAAACCAAACAACATCATCATCATCACACCAGTATCTGTTTAAAATGTATGTTGTTAATATACAGTGTGTTAAGTAAGCGGTGGTCGGCAGTACACACTCCGAACGAGGTGGCGTAGTATTTAGCACACTGGACTCGCATTCAGGAGGACGAAGGTTCAAATCCGCGTCCGGCCGTCCTGATTTAGGTTTTCAGTGATTTTCCTAAATCGCTTCAGGCAAATGAAGGCGTGGTTTTTTTTGAAAGGGCACAGCCGAATTCCTTCCCCATCTTTGCAATAATCCGATGGGACTGATTACCTCACTGCTGGCCCCTCCCCCAAATCAACCAACCAATCTTTACACACAGACGAAAAAAAAATACCGCCTTAGTTCTTTCACAGCCTCCTAGAGAGAACCTTTGTCCTTCATGGCCGGCCGGTGTGGCCGAGCGGTTCTAGGCGCTTCAGTCTGGAGCCACACGACCGCTACGGTCGCAGGTTCGAATCCTGCCTCGGGCATGGATGTGTGTGATGTCCTTAGGCTAGTTAGGTTTAAGTAGTTCTAAGTTCTAGGGACTGATGACCTCAGATGTTTAAGTCCCATAGTGCTCAGAGCCATTTGAACCAAGCCATTTTGTCCTTCATGCAGTATCCTTAAAGCATTAGTTTATTTTGAATTATTGACTGAGATTTGCACATGTTAACCGACACTTTAAATGCACCGATGATGTTACAAATTTATCAAAGATGTTTGATACCGACTGTTTAACGTTGGTCCATCGACAGAAACTAACATTGGGTACTGCAGCAGCACCTTGATCAGAAGCAGCTCAGGCGGGTATGCAGCCACTGGAAAAAAGGAGGAAAGCATGCAGGCCCGGGGTTGGCCCCACAGTCACATGAAGCTAATACTATTAAAAATGTATGGTCTTACGTAAAAAACGAAATAGCAAGGAAAGGAGGTCTGCACTTTGAAACAGCTGTCAACGCAGATTCGACGCGTTTGTTGGTCCCTTCAAAGTCAGTATACGGGAAACTTGGTTTCAAGCGTGCCTCGGAGATGCCAAGCAATTACCGACGCTTCGGGTGATTGGACGTAATATTAATTGTAATTGCATTTTCCTCTTGTTCGTGCATGATGTATATAGATGTTTTAGTTTGTCGTCAATAAATTTTTCTACTGATTAACCCGATCACGACCTTATTTGACAGACGGCAAGACAACAAGAGTTTACGAATTTTATTGCTGCAAATTTTTTAGGATGGGCATAAAGCACTCCCCATGTGATAACACACAATATTGAAAATGTGTTGGTACTGCTGGGATTAATCTAATTACCCCATCTTCAAAACAGGTCTATGGTGAACAATTTGCTATTTGTGGAAGTGATACTTATGGCAGTAATGTAACCACACTTTTGGACATGAAATCTCCTGTGAAAAGTTCATTTAATGTGATCTTTCACTCTTCCCAGGGTCCTTAGTAAAGAGAAAGTATAAAAAATGTGGTTCTTCTTTTTGTTTTGCTGCAAGTTATTATGCAACATACGCTTTACTCCGTATAAACCTTACTACCACTCAACAGAACTGATATTATTACCATTAACTAAGCTTAATGTTTAACAGTGTGGCTTTCAAGCCGCAAGTTGCACTGCTGTCGCAGGGTGTAACAAAGATACGGTAGTGTGTTGCTAGATCAATCACTGCTACCTTTGGAAGAAACTAGTTCACTGAACTGCTGGGCACTATGCTTAAAAATCGTTCGTTCAGAGTCTCTGTAGGAAAAAGTTAAAGTAAGTCTTATAAGATAAAAAATGCGCCGCACCAAAGAATAGTGTTCGCTCCCTTGTAACTTCCAACATCACCACATAGGTTGATATGCAGACGATATTAGTCCAGCAACACGAAGTAAATGTTTTGAAGAAGGAGAAGAAACCACATCAGATGATCTAGGTACGCTAAACGGGCATTATAAACACTGAAGACTCTGTCCAATCCCACTGAAACAGAGATGTTCGTGTTCCATCTAAGTAACTAGTTCCCCAACCTAAAACTCAATATCAATTTCTGCCAGCCACAGATAAACCATATGCGCACCATAAATATGTGTGCCTAATATTTGATCGCTCGCTGACATTTAGGAAAAATCTTCAAATTACGACAAAGATTAAAAACTAGAAATAACATAATCAGATACCGGACTAGAGCAAGGCGAGTAGCAGAAGCAGGCATTATACGTACACCACATACTGATGGACAACCATCAACTGTATAATAAAATGACGACAGTGAAAGTTTATGCCGCACCGGGATTCGAACACAGGCTTCCCGCTTATCGCGAGCGGCCGTGTTTAGGCTATTCGAGAAACACTCAAGTACGGATCCCAACCTCCGTAGGTCGTCAACCTTGAGCGGGAAATCTGGGTTCGAGTCCAGTTCCGACACAAACTTTTATTATCGTCATTCCATTATCGAGCTTATGGTTGTCCATATTTGCAACTGAGAATACATTTCATGTATTTGGTAACCGTTGTAGTCGTCACAGTGCCTATTCCTTTGGAATGGATGCATGTTCGAAGGAACATGGCATCTTACTTGTGAACAACAGGGGAACTTGTCAGTGCACTTCCTTTCGCCACGTATTGTAGAATACGACACACGGCTAAATTTAGAGCACAGCCAACAATACACAAATTATTTTTATGCGTATTTGTAATTTTGACAAGATAAAGGAAATACTCTTCAATATTTATAAAGAGAGAAAATTATAATTTTTCTAATTCCAAATTGTAATTTCATTTGAAGCACTAACACTTAAAATTATTACTATTCTATTTAATTTTTCCGAAATCGTTTTGAAAAATAAGTAAAAAGATTGTTTTTTAGATGAACAATTAGTCATATGTAAGTTTCTGTGGATGTAAATAATCGATATGAAATGATCATGTCTTTGAGTTGCTATACAATTTGTTGTTAGGTTGGGTTGGGTTGTTTGGGGAGGAGACCAGACAGCGAGGTCATCGGTCTCATCAGATTAGGGAAGAATCGGGAAGGAAGTCGGCCATGCCCTTTCAAAGGAACCATCCCGGCATTTGCCTGGAGGGATTTAGGGAAATCACGGAAAACCTAAACCAGGATGGCCAGACGCAGGATTGAACCGTCATCCTCCCAAATTCGAGTCCAGTGTGCTAGCCACTGCGCCACCTCGCTCAGTACAATTTGTTGTATTGTTGGTAACTTGGCTATGAAGTGTTGAGTTCTGAAGGTGTTGAATTAGGGCGCTATGAAGTGGTCAATTTGTACTTGTTGGGACATGATGAATTTCATGGGTTGGAAGAAGTGCAATTTATGACGCATATTAAAAACTGATGTAGAGATGAACTTGCGTGCAATATCTATATTTTTTGTCGTCCATGTTTCAAAATTAAAATCTGACTTCCTCTTGCAAGAAGAGGAATTGTACTACTACAAGAGAGACAAATAACAAGTCATCAGTAAATTTCGGGCGTGCCGTCACATGAATTCCACTTCTCCTTCTGATATTCCAGCTGTGTGTGGTTCAGCGATCTTCAGAGTGAGCCGAATGACTGACACTCCAGCTCTCGCTCCATCCTTTTAAACTTGCGGATCGCACCACTGACACAAGGCGCCAGAGACGTTAATCGGCAGCAAAGAGGAACAACGTGTGGGGATGAGGTTTGTGGCTGCGCGGTCGATCGACGCCGGGATATAAATGCATCACTGCGAGCTGTACTATGGCGATGTTGAGAGATTGCAGGAAACTCTCACTTCTGATTCGGTGTAGGGAATACGATCTATGGCGATTTGACTTCATACATTGTGATGAAATGGTGGGCAGCAGTTAATGGCTTTGTTTGCGTGCTCTAGGGAAAGAAATACGATAAGCTTTATCTGTGTTCAAAGTAACAGGGTGCCGACTTGAATGACTGCAGTAATAGCACGGCGTTGGTGGGGCGACAAAGCGTGATTTTTCTGGAGAATGATGAAGAGACATTTCCAGATGGCCCCGTGCCATGATTGTATTGTGCGGAAACACATTAGCTTTGGCACCAGACGTCCAGGTATATGGCCTAGCGCCGAAAAGTCGCTGACAGCGCATTGTAGGCCTTGTTAGCGAGCAAGCTGCCAAAAGAAATGTAAACATTCTGCAAATGTCCATGGGACAGGAAAAATGGTACCCAGACGTTCAGACTCTGTTTTCAAAATATATTTTGTCAATGTGAGTTTATGGCCGTTCTTTGAAAACTTTGAAATGGACGCAACAGGGGAGATAACAAGCTGTTTATGGAGGGCTGTGCTTCCACCCTGTACTGTGTTAGCAAAAGACATGGCAAACGTGTGGGAAAGAGGCCACGAAGCTGAATTTTTTTCCATTTTATGCCAATTAACTTTAAGTCTCTGATTGGTCAAATTGGTTTGCAGTGCAAAGACCATTCACCGAGCTTAGAATGCCAGGCTACAGCTCACGATTGGCTTGTGCGAAATTGGGGGAAATCAAAAAAAGGAAAAAACAACTGTGCTTTCGGAACTGAGATGAGGAGGCAACACAGAGAAAGAGAGATCATCTGACTCTGGTACAAGACTGGTACAAGTCTCTTGTACTGGCGCTTCGCTAGTAAAGAACTGCAGGTCTCTACCTAAACGGTGAGACTTGTGTCCTTTCCTAGGGCGCGACTTGGAGCCTGAGCCGGTCACCTCCTGAACCGTCAGAGGTAGTGCTTATATCATCACGATCGCTGTGAGTGACGTGTGGGTGTACTTATTTGCCTTGACTCGGCCGTCTAAACATTTGACGTATTCCGACATGCACAGTCGTGGCACGGAGTCAAATTGGTTTGGCAGACCAGCAAACGGGTCTACTCGCACACTGGAATCCGTTGGGGTTTCAGAGGCTCTTAGGAAAGTACCTGCGTTCTGATTAACCGAACGCGAGACCGCGTACTTGCATTTTTCGGGAACGCGTATTTAATAACAGATTGCCGCTGTTCATGACGTCAGTCGCCGAACGCATCGTAGTGTGCCGCCTTGACCAGTAGGATGGTATAGTATTCGCTGCTGCAACGTAGGGCTATACTATGTATTTCTCAGCACCCTGTTCTTTCGAACCATATTTTTCCCTTTTTTGTATGATAGAATAAAGATGCTTGGTGGTGGCGTAGTTTGATGCCATAACATGGATTCACGTGTATGAAGTGAGATAGAGCGAGTAGTGTTTTGGTTAGTGCCGTGTGTCGATCCTCAGCAGATCACTTTGTCGACCATAGATCCCATTTTAGTAAGGCTTTTGTTAAATATTTTTGGTATGACGTTTCTTTAATAATTTTATTGTCTTGTTTTGTTTAAAATCAATAAATCGTTTGTGAATTAGACTACAACTTCTCCCTGAGTTCTAATTAACAGTTTCTTGGCATTTTTATGGCAGTCTAGATCAAAAACATAAGGAGTAGCTTTTTCGTTTGGTGTCCACTGCGTGGATTTTTTCCTCATAAGCAGTAATCGCCTTTCATCGTCTTTGTAAGATTACTGCACAAAGTGCCAGATTCCATACTTACCCTAACTGTAGCAGCTCTTTCTGTTAATTAAATTCGTCACAACGGAATTTCAATTGCTTCTTTCACTAATGAGTACCAGAAAGATGAAGTCGACATTTTCGTTCTCTGTAGAGTGCACAGTATCAATATAGTACTCTGCCACAGCTAATTTATTAGGCCGTACGGGACGGGTGTACTTGCGGTGTTCTGAGGATCTTTCATGAACTGTACGTGTCGTCTCCCAGATGTATGAAAGCTCGCACTCACAAGAGATCTTGTAAACCGTTGGCTACCGAAGCACCAGATCATCTTGAATGGAACCCACGAGTGCTGCTGTCTTTGGTGGGGGGCAAAACAATCACTTTTACTTTGTGTTTGTTGAGGATCCAGCCTATTTTGGAAAGTAGTCTACCACATATGGCAGGAAAGCGATTGATTTAAAACTTTCCGTGTCTTCTTCTGCATTTAGTGGCCACCGATGGTTTCATTCATATTGGATGTGCTGCGGGGGAACACCTCCTGCCTAAAACAAAACTCTCTTGAAGTATAGTAGCTCCTGCTACAGACTGCTCTCGTCAGCAATGTACTCTGTATACCAGAGTTCTGAGAACACTCATCGTCTGGGAAGAATGGTGGCAGCTATTTGTACATAAATATGCGTCAGTTTCTGATAAACAAATCCAGTTTACAATGGACATCGAAAAAGAGGGACGCTTTCCATTTTAGGCTAATTTGTACGACGCAAAAATGATGGCACTTGAGAGATGCAGTACATTCCGGAGGGTTCTCCTAGGGCTATTACATCGTCAAGGTCCATGGACTTAGAGCTAAGATCGAAAATGTGAAATTACTATCGTCTCAAGGTGTTCACTTGTGTATTTTACCGGATACCTAGAAACGACGGAGAGACTTCGTCCCGCCGTAGCCCACAGTGGTTCACAATCCCACAACAGGCCACAGCAGTCCATCCACCCTGCGCTGTCGCACACCGTACCTGGGGTTAGTGTGCTGTTCGGCCCCAAGTGGACTCCACCCTCCCCGGGAACGTCTCATACCAGACGAGTGTAATCCCAAATGTTTGCGTGGCAGAGTAATCATGATGCACGCGTACGTGGAGACAGTGTTTGCGCAGCAATCACCGATATAGTATACCTGGGGCGGAATAAGGGAAACCAGCCCCCATCCACAGGCTGGCCGGCACACCGGAACTTGACACAAATCCACCGGGTGGATTCGTGCCGAGGACCGGCACGTCTTCCTTCTCGGGAAGCAGCTCCTTAGACCGCGCTGCTAGCAGGACGGGAAATGTTCACTTGCTGTAGTTTTACACTAATTTGCTAATACTGTCCTATGTTTGTTTTTACACCCTACTTTGCCTGTTATCATGTGTCACACTGTCTCTGTAGTTTTACCATTCGGTAGATAATTAAAATAACTGACGTAAAAATGCGCAGAGCTATAGCGACTGTGTGTGTTACACAGCGGTAATACCTCTAGTGGTTTATGTTCCAAAGCCTCACTAGTGCGGCGACATGCACAGTAAGAGCGGCCACAAGCAGACACCCGCTGCTGCTGTAACCAACGTGCGTCCGCTGCACGCTGGCGCATAGGCGGCTTTTGCTCGGAGGCTCGCCTGATCCCTACCGGCCAGTTTTCCTGTTTCCCGAAGCAATTTCCGCTCGCAGAAACAGGGCGGCCAGGGCTTGCCGACGGCGTATGTCCGCCGATTTCTGCGTCCCACGGGACTGATATCGCTTCTAGGGGGAGAAGGAAATTTCGATTCGCAACGAAGCACATTGTGATTTTTCATTTCATGTTTACAGAAAAACGTATTTCTACTAGTATATGGCAAATATACGAGGGAAAGTCATCATATTGGGGCATAAACTAAAAATTCTTCTTAGAAGTGCTTGACTCCACAGTATTCTCCAGAACTGAAAGGCTAAATCACTACACGGTAGAGGACATGAAGAATAAACCTACCGAATGGTTTAATAAAAGTGCAGCCAGTCGGAGAGGTCCATCCTGGTCCGTAATTACCGTATGACAGCGAAAAATGGTAGATATCCTAATGCGTTAATGCGGAACCGATTTACGCTGGAAAAAATTAGTTCCAGTTTCTGCCACGAGTAGAAAATGTGGTGCTGAGAATGAAAGAAAGACGTATAGAAACGTTCCCGTATGTAATGTATTAGGAATGACGCGTGGACAGAAGAGGTCACACAGGTGACAAAGGCATAATGTTAATTTTATTATTAACCACCTATTAGACAATTCGTTCAATATGACCGCTGGAGACGCCGATGAGATGCTGTACAGTGCCCGATTTGCACCTAGTGGCCAGAATTGAAACTACCTTTTTCCCAGCGTAAATCGATTCCGCATTAACGTATTAGCATATCCGCCAAGTTTCGCTGGCATACGCTAATTAGAGCCCACACTAGTTCTCCCTGAGTAACTGCACTTTAATGGTAACCATCCAGTAGATCTAACACTCATTGTAAATTGGCAGCAGGATTTTCTCACCAATCAAAATTGTGCTGTTCGGGTAGGCATGGATTAATAACTGCAACACCACTAGCCCCTGTTTTACGGGACTGAAATCTAGGACGCCTTGGAGCAAGGCAGATATTCTCTAATAAGCCAAAACACTATGATCCAATTGAATTCTAGAACGGCTTGGAGCAAGGCAGATATACAGTAATGAGCGAAAACATTATGATCACATACTTAAATAGCATGTTAGTCGGGTTTAGAACTCAATATAACAGATATATTGCGCGACATCGTTCCGAAAATTCCGAAAATTCTGTGATAGGTTACCGGAGGCATTGGCACCAGATGTCCACAAACATGTCAAGGAAAAAAAAAAAGAGAAAACGCATAAATTATGCGCTGGGGTTTTATAGGCGGGAAACTGTCGCCCAGTACCATGCCAACCATACCAGATGTGTTCCATGTTCCACGACGAGTAAATAATGCCAGTCTAGTGGTCAACGCGAGTTCACTATCGTGCCACTGAATCCAATGTAAAACGATTCTGACTTTCTGACATGGATAACTATCCTGCTGAAAGGTGCAATGGCCAACGGGGGATTGCATCAAGCAGGAAGGTGTGCAGGTGGTACACTGTAATGCTTATGAAGTCCACAGCTGTCATGGTGCCTTCAATTACTACCATGGGAGCCATGGGAATCCGGGTAAACACCCCTCATAGCATAATAATCAACCCACTGGCGTGTTCCTTGGCATGGTGCATGTTTTGAGCGCTTGTTCGCCACTATGACGAAGTACTACGACACAATCATGGAACCGCTGCAAGAAGAAACGTGTTCATCCAACCAGGTGATTCTTTGCTGCAGATCCAAAGTCCAATCTCGAAGATCCCATGTCCAGTGCTCTCGTGATATACTGTATCGTTCGTCAACATCTGAACACGCAGTGGTCCTCTACTGCAGAGCCCCTTGATTAGCGAAGTATTGTGAATTGGTGCTCCAATACACTAAGGGCTCTACCAGCATTGCACTCTGTCGTCGGATATGCCACGGATCGCCGCCTTCCTGCATTACAGAGGGGGCACACCTCGACCTCCACATTCTGTGATAAGCCGTGGACGCAGGCTACTCGAGGTTTCATCATTATTTAAGCACTTTCCAAAGATGAACCGGACAATATCAGCCATTAGCTCCGTCGTTTCGGAGATGAACGTTCCAACGCGATGTGACATACAATCTTTCCTTTGTGAGAGTCGTTTATGTCAATAGATTTCTCATTTTTGATCCCTTTCGTCGCGGCTCAACACAAAAGTCTTGTCTCAAGTACACATAGTGTTGAGGATCAGTGGGCAAAGTTCAAAACCATCGTACAATATACATTAGATGAATATGTGCCAAGAAAGATCGTAAGAGATGGAAAAGAGCCACAGTGGTACAACAACCGAGTTAGAAAACTGCTGCGGAAGCAAAGAGAACTTCACAGCAAACACAAATATAGCCAAAGCCTTGCAGACAAAAAAAAAATTACGTGAAGCGAAATGTAGTGTGAGGACGGCTATGCGAGAGGCGTTCAACGAATTCGAAAGTAAAATCCTGTGTACTGACTTGGCAGAAAATCCTAAGAAATTTTGGTCTTATGTCAAAGCATTAGATGGATCAAAACAAAATGTCCAGACACTCTGTGACCAAAATGGTACTGAAACAGAGGATGACAGACTAAAGGCCGAAATACTAAATGTCTTTTTCCAATACTGTTTTACAGAGGACGACTGCATTGTAGTTCCTTTTCTAGATTGTCGCACAGATGACAAATGGTAGATATCGAAATAGACGACAGAGGGATAGAGAAACAATTAAAATCTCTCAAAAGAGGAAAGGCCGCTGGACCTGATGGGATACCAGTTCGATTTTACACAGAGTACGCGAAGGAACTTGCCCCCCTTCTTGCAGCGGTGTACCGTAGGTCTCTAGAAGAGCGTAGCGTTCCAAAGGATTGGAAAAGGGCACAGGTCATCTCCGTTTTCAAGAAAGGACGTCGAACAGATGTGCAGAACAATAGACCCATATCTCTAACGTCGATCAGTTGTAGAATTTTGGAACACGTATTATGTTCGAGTATAATGACCTTTCTGGAGACTAGAAATCTACTCTGTAGGAATGAGCATGAGTTTCGAAAAAGACGATCGTGTGAAACCCAGCTTGCGCTATTCGTCCACGAGACTCAGAGGGCCATAGACACGGGTTCTCAGGTAGATGCCGTATTTCTTGACTTCCGCAAGGCGTTCGATACAGTTCCCCACAGTCGTTTAATGAACAAAGTAAGAGCATATGGACTATCAGACCAATTGTGTGATTGGATTGAAGAGTTCCTAGCTAACAGAAGGCATCATGTCATTCTCAATGGAGAGAAGTCTTCCGAAGTAAGACTTCTCTCCGAAGTAAGAGTGATTTCAGGTGTGCCGCAGGGGAGTGTCGTAGGACCGTTGCTATTCACAATATACATAAATGATCTTGTGGACAACATCGGGAGTTCACTGAGGCTTTTTGCGAATGATGCTGTGGTATATCGAGAGGTTGTAACAATGGAAAATTGTACTGAAATTCGGGAGGATCTGCAGCGAATTGACGCATGGTGCAGGGAATGGCAATTGAATCTCAATGTAGACAAATGTAATGTGCTGCGAGTACACAGAAAGAAAGATCCCCTATCATTTAGCTACAATATAGCAGGTCAGCAATTGGAAGCAGTTAATTCCATAAATTATCTGGGGGTAGGCATTAGGAGTGATTTAAAATGGAATTATCATATGAAGTTGATCGTCGGTAAAGCAGATGCCAGACTAACATTCATTGGAAGAATCCTAAGGAAATGCAATCGGAAAACAAAGGAAGGGGGTTACAGTACACTTGTTCGCCCACTGCTTGAATATTACTCACCAGTGTGGGATCCGTACCAGATAGGATTGATAGAAGAGATAGATAAGATCCAACGGAGAGCAGCGCTCTTTGTTACAGGATCATTTAGTAATCGCGAAAGCGTTACGGAGATGATAGATAACTACAGTGGAAGACTCTGCAGGACAGACGCTCAGTAGCTCGATACGGGCTTTTGTTGACGTTTCGAGAACATACCTTCACCGAGGAGTCAAGCAGTATATTGCTTCCTCCTACGTATATCTCGCGAAAAGACCATGAGGATAAAATCAGAGAGATTAGAGCCCACACAGAGACATACCGACAATCTTTCTTTCCACCAACAATACGAGACTGGAATAGAAAGGAGAACCGATAGAGGTACTTAAGGTACCCTCCGCCACACACCGTAAGGAGGCTTGTGGAGTATGGATGTAGATGTACATGTACATGTAGAATAGCTTCCAATTTGTCTCTGGTCCATCTATATACACTACCAACACAATTAAAGGATAACATTCTTCAAACGCCCTGATTGTCTTCAGTTGCGACGCAAAAGTTGGCAGTTTGGCTCACCGGTTTCTGCATCCTTCCTCTGTAATGGTGAAAAAGCATGGTGCTCAGCGAAGACACGCTCATGCTCGACAACGCTTCGAACAGCAAGGTGTCTACAATATGGAGCTCAGAGCTTCGTGTGAGGTGTAGGATGGGGTAATGATGTCAGATGGGGACCAGATTTCATCACAATTTTGCCCAAAGATCCCGTGGCGTGTTACACTATGGGAAGATAGTAATACCCCCTCTTGCCACTTTTCAGCCCATCTCTAGGGGCCGTTTAAAGCAATTCGACGAAATCTGAACGTGATTCGAAGCATCAAAGGGTGCTTACGCTTCTTCAGCTCTCCTGCTTTGCACCCTCCAGTGGCATTATCATGGAGGAATGCACCATTGACACAAGCGTGAATAAAAAGGCAGAAGTTCTTCCAGTTCGGCTACACTCTTGATGCCACCCACCCGCCGTTGTTGAGCGCTTTAAAAATGTACCTGTAAAAGACACTGTGACAGAGTCCCGGTGCTTGCAAACAGACAACGATTTGATAATCCCCCCATTCCGTATGCTTACTGGAGGGTGAAAAGCAGCAGCCTAGAGGCTGACCTAGATTATGCTTGACAAATTAAACGGCGAAACCGACATGAAAGCTGCAGAAGATGGGTAAAATCGGAAGACTTGCACTAGGTTGGGCCCAAACGACCCATTTTTATCTTTCAAGTTTTCTTCTGTGACTTCTGGTGTTGAGAAGAGCTATTGGTTCCATTTTGACACACCTTTTATTCTAAGGGGCTTTTCAAGATTTTTCTTTCCATGTGGCCTCACTGCACTCGTGTCGTCAACTTCTCGTTAGAAATACGTTGGTCTGAGCTTTACTTAAAAGTTTTCCTCATAACTAGTGGAATTGCTTAAAAATCTTCAATGTATGTGTTCTACCTCGACTGGTGATAATGGACTGCCCATCGCCATGCCATCGGTTTTCTCTTAATATTTTCTGTCAGACGGGAAGTAAGTTGACAAGGTAAGGCGCCTAACGAGTTCAGTGGAGCAATGTCGAAATTTTCCACTATTAGTTTCAAGGAATCAAAAGTGAGACTCTCGTAAATAGGAGGAAATCGTCGAAACTGCCCATAAGATGCGTATTGCGCAGCAAATGCCGAATGGTTCCTTTGAAAGGGCACTGCCGACTTGCTTCTCCATCCTTGAAACATTCCGAGTTCGTGGTCCCCGTGTCTAATGACCTCGAAATCGAACGGACGTCTTCCTTCCTTCCGTATCCCAAAGTCGTGCCTTTCTGAAGTAGTGTACAATGTGAGTGGGGTTACTAATATCCACACTTCGCCACACATTCCGGGAAACTGGATACTTGCCATAGGAAGTCATTTAGTCACCATTACACTGCTCTTCGTGGTGCATGACTCTTAACGACGTTACGTGGCAAAAGTGATCATTAAATTGGATGTACACCCGAAAGCACATTATTAATCTATTTTCAATGGATGTACAGCCGAAAGCATATCATTAAACTGTTTTCATTAGTTCTCACTAAGACCTCTAGCAGCAGGCTTTTAAGTGAAATGGAACAATCGGAATAAAATCTCATCTAACAACCTAAGACCGCGATATCCAGCGATTACGGTAACTATTTATGGAGAGACTGACACTTCCATTTATTGAAGTGAAGAATAAGAAGAAGAATATAGGCTCCCATAATCTGTCGCAGTCAATTCCACGTGACTCATTTGTGACTCATTCTTGGCGAGCATGGGATCTTTTACTTCTCAGGCATATACTACCCGAAAATGCAGATGTTGTTTACTGAAGCAGCTTGCAATAGTTTCCGGACATACGTCTATGAGACCTTGTTTTATTACTGACCAGTGTTAACCCCCGTAACAATGCGGGGCTCATTTTTTTTAAAACACATGTTCACCTGTTTTCATACTGTGCAAAGAACATGTGCGATTGTGGAAATATGTAGTGGATCAATCAACACATGCTGCATACGTAGCAAGACACAGGAGACTGAACGTAGAACACTCTGTCGCTGATGAGGGAAATTTTTACTTTCAGTCAAAGGGAGTGCTCTAAAAGCAGAAGCCGTTAGAATAATACCGGTCGATGGGCGTCGAAAGAAGCTGGGGAAGAAACAATGGCCGTCAGTGGGGTGTGAGGTGGCTCTCTGAAGAGACAATGGATCGGCGAATGCGTGCAGAATGATCACCAGATAGAGCTCTAGTCCCGCATTGTTCTCCATCGCTTTCGCTTCCCCCTGGTGGAAGACGGAAGAATGTTGAGTAGTATTGGCAGCCCTGCTGCTGTGATATTCTGGAGAACTGTCACATCAGTACAAAAACTTTGATTCTTCTGTGACTGTCGAAGCGAACGCAATTAGCTGAATCTGAAGACGATATACTCGTCACAAACCAAAACGAATTGTTTATAGATCCGGATTTTGTTGTAAGAAATTTCTGTTAACCACTGCTGCTATCAATCGACATATTATGGTCCGGATTTTTAGATAATCGTTACGTAATTGCAACACAAATGGATGGTAAAATAGAATTCATCTTGCACATTATTCTCACAGATGACGATTTTTGGTAAAGAAAATACAAGTTCATTAATTAAATAAACTCTGGAAAAAAAAACATACTGTAGCAAATTAAATATTATTGTATTTCTGTTACGTTTGAGCAGTTACACTCCCATCGTATGGGACTGTAGGAATAATTTAGCGGGATACTTCTGTACAAAATTTATACATTTCTTTTTGTTGAAACAAGTTCTCTGTTGTCGCTCACGATCTATTTTTTTTTTTTTTCAGCACCCGTTTAAGAGGTTCAAATCTCTGTCATCCGGTGTATGTATGTGGATTAATACGACTTTGGGGTACCTGTGATAGTGTCTCCAATGATCACAGATTCCTTTTTCTGTCATGTTACATCACATATAACATCGTATACAGTTGCAAACATTGTAAAACCTGATCATGGACGTTTGGACCTCTGAAACGCGTGGTGGACATAAAATGTGGCTGGTAACAGTACACTTCTTTCAATAGATATGTATAAGTCATGGTAATCCCTAATCCATAATGAACGAATTTCAGTTCCCTTTGAATTAATTGGCTCATCGTAGATCGACTAGGGCGCTGATGACCTCACCGTTTAGAGCTCTAAATCACTAACAACGAAAACAATAATAATAATAATAATAATAATGATAATAATAGTAATAGTAATCATCATCATCATCATTACCACCATTATCAGCTTCATCATCGATCGATGAGTGGAAAAAAAATGGTTTAAGTGGCTCTGAGCACTATGGGACTTACCATCTGAGGTCATCAGTCCCCTAGACTTAGAACTACTTAAACCTAACTAACCTAAGGACAACACACACATCCATGCCCGAGGCAGGATGCGAACCTGCGACCGTAGCAGCAGCGCGGTGCCGGACTGAAGCGCCTAGAACTGCTCGGTCACAGCGGCCGGCTAGACGTGTGACTTTTGTGAGTGAACAGAAACTTTTTGCCTGATGCTGTATATTTCCAGGTACGAGTATGCGTCTGAAGGGCGGTAGGCGAACAGATTGCAACTACAGATCTCAATGAAAATGTTACGCTTCTTGGTTGCAGTTCGGTACATATTTCGTAATTCCAAAAAACAGGGGAACGAAATACTTTGCAGTATTAACTCCTTATTCCCAACAATTTCGTTCAAAATTGTTCTATCTACACGAATGTCGTAAATAAAGCTACTTTTTACCATTGTACTCACAGTAATCAGTTCCAGTAATACAAGTGGTGGCCCGTTATCGTCTCCTTCCTTATAACCTCCTCCCTGTGTGTACGTAATATACAGTATGCCGTGGCAATCAGAAATATTCCATATTTATGAAGGCGATCTTTTCCTATAGTCTTGAAGTACAGGGGAGTGATGAATAGTAATGTCTTCGAAATTTTATATGAAAACTCTTAAAGTTTCTAAATAAGGCAAACGTTATTAACATTCTATGTATTTATTCTCCATGCCCACGCATTTACTAGGTTGGTACACAAGTTCGCAGCGTTGTTTTGCGTGTTGGTAGTCCGATTGTTGTGGGTTTATTCATCAAATGGTTCAAATGGCTCTGAGCACTATGGGACTTAACGTTTGAGGTCATCAGTCCCCTAGAACTTAGAACTACTTAAACCTAACTAACCTAAGGACACACATCCATGCCCGAGGCAGGATTCGAATCCGCGACCGTAACGGTCGCGCAGTTCCAGACTGTAGTGCCTAGAACCGCTTGGCCACCCCGGCCGGCGTTAATTTATCAACTGTCATTCTTTATTTGTGGTTCACTGCCTATATTTGAGTCTACATATTGTCATTTTGTTAGTTGGAGATTGGGAGTAGAGTTGTGGACGCTGGAAGTTGGAGTCAGTGGAGATATCGGAACAATCCTAACATTTCTTCTATTTGAATTATACAGTGGGTTTGACAGCATTGGAGGCAGCCATAAACATTTGTGCCATTATGAGGACAATGCCAGTGGACAGAGCACTGCAAGAAAATGGTCTTACCGTTTTAGGGAGGATCGTCTTGGCATTAGCTACTCTCGACGTTCAGGAAGACCTTCGAGGTTTGATGAAGATCGTTTAAACGCATTTATCAGTAATGATCCATGACAGTATACTCGAGAACTGGCAGATTTGGTGGACTTTGATCATTACACGATCGTGCGACATTTGTATGCAGTGGAGAAGGTTCAGAAATCGGGTGTGTGGGTACCGTATGCTCTAAGCCAAAAATCACAAAAATCAGTTTACCTGGTTGCTCGTCATCAGTTGGCTCGTGAATAACACCGGCCTTTCCTATCGTATACCGTTACTAGCGACAAGAAATGGTGTCTTTAACTAACATAAGGAAGAGAAAGGAATGGGTGAGGCCCACAATTCAGCAACTCCCCGTATGAAGAGCTGCGCGCATCCAACAAAAGATAATGATATACATCTGGTGGAACAGCGACGGTGTGGTGTACTAGGAATTGCTTGCCCGAGGTGTAACCATCACTGCTGACATTCAGCGTCAACAACTGAGATGTCTTGCAGACGCAATCCAAGAACAGTGGTCAGGAAGACTGCGTAAAGTGCAGCTACTCGACGATAGCGCCCACTCTCATTCCGCAAGACCTGCGCCATCCAATCTTTTTCGAATCGCGGCCCCTTCTACAGTGATCCGGGTTAGGTGAACGACTGGCTTTTAGATATTCCAAGCAAAAGGTTTAAGAATCTTAAACTACCCTAACGGTTAAAAACTAAAATTACTCTAGTTACGTCTTTAAAGTTACGCAACGCGTAGGCCTAGTTGCAATAATAAATACAAGTTTTCGTTGTAATTAGTCACCCCTTGCTTGGAATTCAGTGAGGAAGTAGCGCCTGCTTTCCATGTCACAGAGCTTTGAAGTCAGGACCCACCGAAGTTAAATAGAGTCCCAAATCACTTTTAGCGAAAAGTCTGTTTCTGTATTTATTTTTTAAATAGGCGTATGAAAAAACTACTTTTCGCACAAATGTGTAAAGAAAAGGGCAACAAGGCAGTTATGGCTTTATTCGCTAACACAGGTAACTTCTTTGAATTTAACCAAAAACCTATCAATGACAAAGATTTACACCTTTTTTGTAACTGAAAATCAGTGGAAGCTTCAATAATCTGCCGGTCTTCATTTACATTTAATGAGTATTCTAAAACTGTTGACTTTTCGATGGGATTGCGAATGTAATTGTTATTATTCAGCGTAGCAGGCAAATATTCTCCAAAGGTTTTCCCACGTCCCTTCAAATGTTCTTTAACATTTTCGTCCAAAGGTAGATGATTTTCCTGTAGCAAGTCGTGAAGACTGTCCAAGCACTCTGTTTGACTTCTACTGGAGCACATTTCCCAAAAATTCAGTATTTTGTGAATGATTCGATACCGCCTTGGACAATATAAACGTTTATATTTGAACCTTTGAGAGGTAAGTTTAAACTGTTAATTTTTCAGAAAATATCTCCCAAATAAGCTTAAGTCTGAAGCCAGAATTCATCTTCCACGCACTTTACTTTGCGAAAGGAATGACTGGTGAGAAAATATACAGTCTGGAAATACTTCTGCTTCGAGATAGCCACCTAACTTCAGTGTGAGACGATAATCACTTATAAATGCCTTTCATTTCCTCAGTACGCACTGCTAAAATGCGGGAATTTGTAGGGCAAGCCTTAATAAAATTAATTACTTTCACTGCATCGTCCAGCACAGGTTTCAATCCATTGGGCATAGGTTTAGAAACAGGAGCCTGTCTATGAATTCAAGCGTGTGTCCAAGAAGCGTTCGTAACTATCGATTTCACTTTGGCAACAAACCCAAAATTTCATTTTTGACATAATTTGACATGTCTTTCATCTGACATTGTCGAACAATGGTACTATTTTGACTTTTTTGTGAAAGATTTTCCAAACATGCACATCAATTACACGTGGCTGCACTAAATTTTCAGCTGTTGAATGAGATTTTGCAGTTTTAGACGCTTCAAAGGCATTCTCATTGTAACTGTTCGTAGCGGATAGAAAGGTCTTAAATCATTTCTCCAGTCGTTAGCTTTTCCTGTAAAAAAAAAATCAATAGATTTGTTTATGTGTGTCGTATGTTTAGTTCCTAAATGGCGTTTAAGCAGAGAAGGTTTCAGACTACTCTTAGAAAAATGTCGCCACAAACAACGCACTGTGATCTTCGACATCCCTCGTCACCTGTACATGAAAATAGAAAACTAATGAAATTACCATCATACTTTCTTTTCTTTACACACGGTTCACTTTCGTCGTATTGACACACATTACCTGTTCACATAAGACTAACTTGGGAATTCGTTGAATACTGTCTCCATTTCAGACTTACACTTTTCACCCAGTTATCCATTTTAATGCGATCGGAAACGATTCCGAGTCACAACTGACAATTTACTATATTTGCCACAAGGAAAGAAGTAAGCTGTTGTCAAAAAATCAAAGGCCTGATGGCCATGTGACCGTTCCTTAGTGGGTTCACGGTACCCTTGTCAGTATTGTTACAGAACAAAGAAGCTGCCTAAATTTCCATTGTTGCGAAATCAAATGCATTCCTAAAATTGTTACATAATTCTAAATAAAGCATTCGCGGTAAACATTAATTTACTGTGGAATTTCTCTATGTTACACACACATTACAAGCGGTACTATAGGATTAATTTAATTTTAAAATAATGATAATGTTTCGTGTTCTTCGTCTCTAAACCACGTGATTTCTACAGCCATGGAATCGAAAAGTGTCTTTGGCGTTGGCAGACTGTTGTAAATAGTGAAGGAGAATATATGATTCATGGGTAAAATCTCAGTTGTACGTATCTTTTGTGTTTGTTGAGCTTATGGAAAGAAGCTGCGAACTTAGGCACAAACTAAATATTTCTAAACATGTCACTCTGACGGCACATGTACATCTCCCAGAGAGAGACCAGTTAAATGACGAAGTCACTGTAATATGTTTGATTTTGTTGACGGAGCTACAACCTCACCGCCCCTTTTAGCGCTTCGTCGCTATCAAAGAGAAGCCCTCGAAGGTTTTCTTTTAGTTCTGGAAGCAGATGAAAATCGGATAGGGCCTAGTCGCGACTGAAACACAGCTAGCTCTTTATTCCCATGAAGTAATGAGTGCTATCGACAAGGGATCTCAGATCGATTCCATATTCCTAGATTTCCAGAGGGCTTTTGATACCGTTCCTCACAAGCGACTATTAATCAAATTGCGTGCATATGGAGTATCGTCTCAGTTGTGTGACTGGATTCGTGATTTCCTCTCAGAGAGGTCACAGTTCGTAGTGATAGACGATAAATCATATAGTAGAACAGAAGTGATATCTGACGTTCCGCAAGGTAGTGTCATAGGTCCTGTGCTGTTCCTGATTTACATAATGATCTAGCTGATAATCTGAGCAGCCCCCTTAGATCGTTTGTAGGTGATGCTGTAATTTACCGTCTAGTAAAATCATCAGACGACCAGTTCCAATTACAAAATGATCTAGAGAGAATTTCTGTATGGTGCGAAAAGTGGCAATTGGCACTGAACAAAGAAAAGTGCGAGGTCATCCACATGGGTAATAAAAGAAATCCGATAAATTTTGGGTATACGATAAATCGCACTAATCTAAGGACTGTCAATTCGACTAAATACCTGGGAATTAAAATTACGAGCAACTTAAATTGGAAAGACCACATAGATAATATTGGCGGGCAAGCGAAACAAAGACTGCGCTTTGCTGGCAGAACACTTAGAATATGCGACAAACCCACTCAACAGAAAGCCTACATTACACTTGTCCGTCCTTTGCTGGAATATTGCTGTGCGGTGTAGGATCCTTACCAGGTTGGATTGACGGAGGACATCAAAAAAGTGCAAAGAAGGGCAGCTCGTTTCGTGTTGTCGCGCAATAAGGGTGAGAGTGTCACTGATATGATACGCGAGTTGGGGTGGCAGTCACTGAAAAAAGGCGGTTTTCTTTGCTGCGCGATCTGTTTACAAAATATCAATCACCAACTTTCTCTTCCGAATGAGAAAATATTTTGTTGACGCCCACCTACGTAGGGAAAAATAATCATCACAACAAAATAAGAGAAATCAGCGCTCGAACGGAGAGATTTAGGTGTTCCTTTTTCCCCCGCGCCGTTAGAGAGTGGAATGCCTGAGAAGTAGTATGAAAATGGTTCGATGAACCCTCTGCCAGGCGCTTAAGTGTGAATTGCAGAGTAATCATGGAGATGTAGATGATCGATGACAGTGAGCCAAAGGCCTTGGATTGTTGCAGATTTAGCATCGCTCGTGTCTGGTCTGGCGTTGTCATGCTGAAGAAGAGGGTGCTCCATCTATGGAAGACCTCTTCGAATTCGTGTTTTGAGTTTTCTGAGGGTTTTCTCCCACAGCATCATAGTTATGTTACACACTACCATGTTACACGCTACAATTCAGAGCCCCCTGGTCTCGGAGGGCCGTAACTTGTTACAGCAAAGCGCAAAAGTCGTCTGAGTGAAATGCAGGACAAGTAATACCTCAACAGGTAGTGAGAACAGAATAAAAAATTTGAGGCACTACTTTTCAGTACTCACTCCTAAGCTGTGTTAGATGTTATCTTAAGGGATTCCTTTCATAGAATATGTGCTCTAGGAAACTATAGTCAGCATTTGCCCAGAGAAATTTCATACAATGGATAACTGAGAGTTCTTTTATTGATTTAGAACGTCCTCGCTTTGTTGCTACAATAAAGGATTGGTCGTCTTGAGATATTATTGACTGTTAACTTTTTATTTTTTAACTTCGTTGCTTTAAAAAATTTAATTGCTGATTCTGAATGTCATCATATAGCTTGGTTCTTGTGTGATAGAGCTGGATCATTTACATAAGATACAGTTTATTTTAAGTTTTCAAAATAAGTAATTTGGTTTATTTTTCAACTATCGTCTTTCTTGTGGCTTTGCCACCATATATGTACTGCTCATATATTGCACACATGTCCCCCTTTCTGTCCACTTCCTTCACCTCCCTTTCTCTCTGTCCTCCTCTGCCTCCCCCTGTCTCTGTACATCTCTTCCTCCTCCTCTTTCTTTTCCATCGGCTTGCTACCCCTCATGCACCTCTGACTCCTCTTTTCCGGTATTCTCTGCCTCTCTCCTTCACCCCCTCTCTAAGAGCATCTCCTCCTTCCCTCACTCTGTTTATCTCCTCCTTCTACTTTCTGTTCATTTCCTCTCCCACTTTCTGATATTCTGCTCCACCTCATCTCTCTCTATAACTCCTCCTCACCCTCTCTGTTCACCTGCTCCTCCCTCTCTGTCTGCCCATCACCTCCTCCACTGTCCATCTACTCCTCCCTCCCTGCGTCACCTTCTCCTTCTCCTCCCCTCTCTGTCCATCTCCTTCCAACCCTCTCTTTGTCTGTCCACCTCCTCCCACACCCTCTCCTCACTGTCCCCTCCAGCCCCCCCTCTCCTCTCCCTTTGTCCTACCCTCTTCAAACCAACTCAGCCTTCCACAGCCATGACCATCTATACATGAAGTCCATGCAAAACAGTTCAGTAAAGCAGGCCACTGCTACTCCATCAAGTTTCTCATGAGGGTAGCTTACACAGCATGGGATTAAAACATGCACACGTGTATTTTTGTAGTTATTAGAGCAAGATGTTATAGAAACCTCCTACATTGGTCGTCTTGAGGCAAGGTGTATGTGTATCAACTGTGAACCACTTTAGTTCAGAAGCCCAGGAGGAGTTCTCATGCATACACACATACCTTCAACTTTATATTTATATACTATGCTTTCCGCAGTAGCTTCACTTGCTTATATGTATGTCACATACAATGACCAGTACTGCTGGAAGAAAGGAGACTGCGGGAGTATAGCAGTGGGGATAGGTCGTGAGTCGCTCTTGGGTAGCTCAGTCAGTAGAGCGCTCAGTCCAACACGCAATTTTGATCTTCAGGCAGTTTCATGTCAGCGCACATTCCGCTACAGCCCGAAAATGTCGTACTGAAAAAATTTCCCCAGGCTGTGGCTAAGCCATGTCTCCTCATTAGCCTTTCTTCCATGAATGCTAGAGATGCAAATTCCGCGGAAGACCTTCTGTGAAGTTGGGAAGATAGGAGACAAGGTTCTGGCGGAAGTAAAGCTGTGAGGACGGATCCTGAGTCATACTTGGGTGGCTCAGTCGGTAGAACACTTCCGTGCAAAAGACAAAGGTCCTGAGTTCAAGTCACTGCCTGATACACAGTTGTAATCTGCCAGGAAGTTTCATAGCAGCGCACACTTCGCTGCAGAGTGAAAATTTCATTCTAGATGAGATATTGTCATATGAGAGATAGGACAGCCAGCAGCCAGTTGGTGTACAAGATACCACAACAGTTGAATTAGATAACACTGTTGTGACTGATAGACCACAAACTGCAAGTACTTTTAACTATCATTCTGTAAACGTAGCAGCAATTGTAGGATTGAATGGGACAGTTGAAGTACCAAAAGAAGATACTAAAAACATCATTCCACAAACTTTTAAGCAGCTAGAAGTAGCAAAAACACATTTCATTAAAACTTATTGAATTACAGAAATTCTAAAAGACAAAGGCACATATGGTGTTGGAATTGCTAATGGAATTCTGAAAAGTTGTTGTAATTTGATAAATAATATCCGCAGTGATATATGTAGTGCATCACTGGCTCAGAGTATTTTTCCAGACAGTTACAAGTACGCAATTTATTGTTAAGGCTGTTTATAAGAAAAGTGACAAGTAAAATACAAATAATTATCGTCCAGTTTTCCTAGTGACATCTTTTCCAAATTGTTTTAAACAGTAATATACTAAAGTATAGTCTCACATTCAAGTAGACGTAATTCACATAGCATATCACTTTGGATTCCAGAAGGATTACTCAGCTGAGAATGTTATTTAAACTTCCACAAATGAAATGTCAAAAGTTTTAAATAACAAATTATCGCTGGTTGGTAGTTTTTAAATGCTTTACAAGAGATTTGATTGTGCGAGTAATGTTACGCTCTTAGAAAAACTTAAGAATTGATGCCTTTACATGCAGTTGGTTTCAGTCATACTTGAAAAACAGAGTGAGAAAAAGTTGCGCTGAATAATGCAGACAAAATCGCATGGGTAGAAAATCTTAGTGGATGGAGAGAAATCACAAAGGGATTCCCACAAGGATTTATTTTGCGTCGCAGGCCATGGAATAGACTCTCCTCTTCCAATCCAACGTCCAGGAAGTACAGCACTGAGATGGTTGAGGACGTCCACACTGAAGTGAGGTGGTGTATTTTCATGTTGTATCCAAATCCTTTAACGAACAGCCAAGAATACATTTTCCAACGACTCAGGTAGACATCTTTGCACGAACCTCACGTACACGTGGCCTTTCAGACGGCTATGAAGAACATATGGCTCGTCCTCCTTGTTTCCTTGCAGTAAATAAAGAATGTACATGTTAAGAAACAAATAAACAGCATAGTACGTGTCACTTTGTATGCTTGTTAGGAGTAAATAAGCTGGAAAATAGTAATGCTAGACAAAGCGGTAGACAAGTTTAATTCCCTGTTTCCCTAAGCTGGCTTCTCCGACCCAAGGTTTCAGGAATCAAATTGTTCTGTGGAACATCCTCTATGTCCTGCTAAATTTTTTCGTGCTCTTACGGAAGAAGCCTGTTCCGAATGATATTCCACTTATCATTTAACAAACGGAATTGGTAGTTCTGCAGATGATACTAGTTTATAATAAATCCCATTAAAGGGAAAGTAACAAAAGAGTCAATTAATGAGGTTTTACAAAGAATTATTAAGTGGTTCTTTGCATATAGAATCTCCGTAAATCTCGTGGAAACTTGCCATATTCAATTCTGTTCAATAAATAGTGTGAGACTAAAAATTAATAGATTAGAAAGTTCCAAATATGTGGTTGTACATACTGAATTGGAAGAGGAATGTTTCTCAGCTTCTAACACAGTTACTTTCTTTTCGTATAACTGTTAGTCACAAAAAAATAAGTTTCCTGATATATTTTGCGTATTTCCTTGTCTTATGGTATAGTTTTCTGGGGTAAAACATCTCTTATAAAGAGCGTATTTTTTGCACACAAGCGAGTAGTAGTAATAATACGTGATATTCACCTGCAATCGTTATGTAGGCATCTTTTCGCCGTCATAATACAAATATTCGCTAATGAAATTCGTAGTAAATAAAGCATCGCAATTTGAGAAGAATTGTGATACCCATACCTACAACAGAAGAGGTAAAAATAACCTTTATTATCCGCATTTGTAACTGTCAGTGGCTCAGAAAGAAGTTCAGTACGCAGCAACAAAAATTCTGGTCACTTGCTCAATAACATAAAATCTCTGACAGTTAGCAAATCAATTTTTAAATGTAACCCAAAATCATTTCTCCTGGAAAACTCCTTCCGTCCAATGGACGAATTTCTATTTGAGAATGACTAGCCAAAAAAAGGAAAAAAAACTAGTTTATAGGTTAAGTGGCATGAGTAGGGCTATGGTATGTGCCTTGATTAATGCGAACAGTTCTCATTTTTCATGTATACTTGTAAACTGAATCGTTCCACATCATTTAGGTAAAAGATGAACTTGATCAAAAATTGGATGTGAATAAACTGATCAGGCAGTTCTCTTTCTCCGTAGTTCCGTTCTGTATAACGACGCCTTTCCCCTCTGTGATCGATTAGAAGTAATTAACGTTAAGACATATAATTAGCACGTCACTGTATTATTTATTAAGTATCTAAAACCTTGTGGAAAGCTGAATGCTACATTCACTGTATTTACAAGAAACTAAAGCGTACCGGTACTTTGCGTGACTCTTCAGAGACGTTTGAATGTATGATTATTATTTTTCAAAAAAAGTTTAACTATTATGACATTAGATACGATGCTGCAAAATGGTTCAGATTGTGCCTCTTTAACTTAAGACGAAGTCCATCATTTTATAAGACCAATTACTAATTCTGCAATTGTATTTAAATTGGGAAATTATCGTGTGCGTTGTCCTCGAAGATTCCATACTAAGCCCATTGCTTTATCTTGTAAATGTTAAAGGCCTTGCACAATTTATATTGCCAGATCATTAATTTGTTTCTTTACAGTTTTAGAATGAACGGGTCATGACATTTTCATGGACGATAATAACTGGCCGTTGGTAGTAGCAGCGCGGTTTGAGGCACCATGTCACGGATTACGCGGCCCTTCCCGCCGGAGGTTCGAGTCCTCACTCTGGCATGGTTGTGTGTGTGGTTTTTAGCATAAGTTAGTTCAAGTAGTGTGTAATTCTAGGGACCGATGACCTCAGCAGTTTGATCCCTTAGGAATTCACACACATTTGAACATTTTTTGACAATAATTGGTTTGTAGGCAGTTATCTGTAATTAAACTTTTTAAAAGATCTGTGAGCAGTTTCCACTAAGCGTATGCACAAATTACGAAGACCTAGGTATAGAAGATGTTCATGTTAAATTATTAAGATTACAGCTCGATAATAAATGTTACTGGGTGGAACGTACTGAAGAAGAGCTGAAATATCTAAACAAATGTGATCTCCACCCGGATTCAGCTGTTAACAGCCGTCTACTCGTCGGAGCTAGTGGAGCAGTCCTCTGACATGCTCTCGGTGTAGTGCCTATGGAGGGATCCGGGCCTGCTCTTACTGCCGCTCTGTTGGCTTGACTCCATAGCGTTACCATTCGTTCTGCAGACTGTGCGCAAGAGCCAACTGGTTGTTCGGTCTGTCAGTATGATATCATGTCCGTAACGCAAATCATTTATCTTTTTCATAGTCCCAGAGTTGGCGATAAACTGTATGAGAACGTTTTCTGGGTTGCTGTGTTGTGATCTCCACATAAAAACTTCAGTGATGTTACATACAACCAACAGCCGTTAGGTAACCACACCATTCTTCGTCTGCATTGACGATTTTTTCTGTACTGCACTTAATCTCGCATAAGATAAACTGTAATCAACATATACCAGAGCTCAGGAGAGACTCGAGTATTAGTATGCTAGCGTTGGAAGGTGTTTGCGTAATGTATTATACCATTCAGCGCAGAGCGTCTCTCACTAGAAGCGGGGGTGGGTTGACCTTTAAGGCTGCAGGCGTAGATGAGGGGTCATGTGTTTCCCGCCGCTAGCGTCCTGTCCCCTCGACCTCATACGGCGTAATCTGGCCAGTGTTTGCTTTGGGCGCCCACTCGTTGCTCTTGCTGTCTTAAGGATTTGCCGAGTGTAGACAGATAGCGGCGCCGGAGCCGCTGCGTTTACTGTTCGCCCAACTCTGGGCGCTCCCCAGGTTGCAGCGATTACAGGAGTTGTGAACACCTGCTGCGTCCCACCCCACACCACGACGCAGACTCAGAACCGTAGCCGCAGGGATGATACCCTATGTCAACCCTGCCCTTGAGCGGAGGTGTTCTCCACTGCTTACGAGGGAGGATTTTCTGGTTAATGACTATTTTAAAAGAAAAATTTGTCCTAAGTTGGAGCAATAATTAACGTAACAGATGGTGTAGTTCAGAGTAACACGATTGGAAATCATTACTGGAGAGCCCTGGCAATAGTGACAATGTATGGGGAAAATAAGCTAAAGATATGAAATGAAGTTTGTGCTTGGGAGGTCACTCGACCTGGGTGGCTCGTGCAGCGATGTTAACCATAGTGATGCGGTTGTAAATGGTTAGCATTTGTGCCTCGTAAGCAAGAAGACCCAGCTTCGAATTTCGGCCGTCACACCAATTTTAATTCATTTGTTCTGCTTCCATTGTAAGTTAACTGCATGAAGTTAACTGCATATATATATATGTGTGTGTGTGTGTGTGTGTGAAATATATGTAGAATATATGTATGTATTTGACACATATTGTTACACAACTTTTTTACACAACTTTCATTCCGTCTGCAGCGAATTTCGCCCAGCAGTTTCATCTGAATCCTGAAGGAAAGGGTAAAAGACAAGTAAAACGTTGTTTCGAACATTTTTGTGTGTTCAGTTGATGAAATAAGCTGCCACCGGGTGCCAGAAGTTTGTTTACTTAAAATTTGTCTTAGGGTTAAGTACTACTGTCAATATCTTTTTCAGAAGTACATTTTGTTACAATGGTTACATTAAAACACATTAGATGAATCATAAAGTAATCAGCTCAAGTCACGTAGAATGACTGTAATTAAAATCTGAAAATGAAATAGGCATTGCTATTGAACAGAGGCAACAGTTCGATGTTTGCTTCGGTTCAGCACCAATATTAATCTCATTTTTACGCTCTCAATGGATATTTCAGTTATGATTATTGCATGCGACTCGAGCTGGTTAACCTGTGATTCACGTAATTTTTTTAATGCGACCAAAATAAGAGCATGTAAGAGCATGTGCTTCAGAATAAGATAGAGTGGTATCGAAATTCAGGACAAATTTTAAGTAAATAAACTTCTGGCAGCTTGCTGCTCTCTTATTTTATCATCTGAAAATACAGATGCTCTTAACGGCCATGAGCAAGATGTTTATCTGTCACCATCTCTCATGAGCATTCTTACGCATAGTGGTAGCAGCAGTATCTTACATCCACGGTACCTTTATACAAATAATGAGTACGGTATATATCAGTTTTGGTTTGAATTCCTTGAAAAGTTTATGACTTAGGATATATGTCACCCGCTTTCACCCCACTCACAGCCACAGGTTACTGTTGGTGTCTTATTGTCACATTATTATTTATTTTTTTTCAGACAGTGGGTGATACGAGTGCACACTTTGGTAGTAATTGCGTCAGGAGATATGCTGATGTGTGACTGTCTTCGCATTCCACACGCCACCAACGTGGCATAAAGGTGATAAAGACAGTCATCAATGAACTTAGAGTTGCCGAAAACTAGGCATTCGGTACTATTTGTCAGCTCCACACCCCTATGGGTGGCAGGGGAATACTCTGTCATAACATTTTTATACAAACCATTTGTCGACTAATGAGGCACATACACACAAAATGTGATGGAATTACTCCAGACGTTGCTGTGCTATGCTTCATACTATTTTACACCCACCTATGCCCCCTTTTGGAGGTGAGTGGTTTTTACCTCCCCCCACTGCAGCCTTCCAGATGCTAACTGATGTGTGTACCATGTTTCTTTGAGTCTATCCTGTGGTTTAAGGAGGGTAAGTGCTTTCTTCATATGTTCACACATGTAAGATATACACATACAAACACTGACTTCAATAAATGTATTTAATGGCTGACAAAGTTAAAACCCAGAAGACATTGTCCGATGTCAATTTAACTTCGTGCACGTATACACTATTGGCGGATAAGTAACCGGTGAGAGTTGCAATTCTCTGTGACAGGTAGAGCACATGCAAAAGTGCATTAGTCTTGTTTGAGTTCAATTTTGATACCAGGCCGAGGAGGGTATATAAAGGACGTGAACATCGTCTGATGGTGGTTAAGGTCTGTGAAGAACACGGAGATGCTGCATACTCTTGGGTGACAGAGTTATCAGCACTGAAAGAGTTTGGAAGTGGTCTCTTTGTGGGTCACCAGTTGGCGGCCTGTCGAATCGTGCAATATCCAGATTTGTGGCGCATGTGGATGCGACAGTAGTCCGATGTCTGATTGTATTGGAACGTGTGCACAAACATAGGTGTCGCCAAATTTCAGATCGACGACCACCGAAAACCGAAAAGGTGGACCGCCTTATTGTGCACCAAGCACATTCTAGCCGCTTCACATGTGTGTCTGCCGTCTGAGAGTAAGTTATAAACTCCCTGACACATTCAGTGTCATTCCACACCAACAGTCCGAAGTAAGCAGCAGCCGGACTACGCAACCATTGTGCCTTGCGCAGGTTGCATTATCACCACAACACGAACGGCTGCGTTTGGAGGTTTGCCGTGAAAGGGAAACATGGACTGCTGATGGGTAGCGTCGCTATTTAATCAAGTATGGCGACGACCGGGGTAGAGGTCCCATAATTCCGGAGTGGCCGAGAGGTTAAAGGCGCTACAGTCTGGAACCGCACGACCGCTACGGTCGCAGGTTCGAATCCTGCCTCGGGCATGGATGTGTGTGATGTCCTTAGGTTAGTTAGGTTTAAGTAGTTCTAAGTTCTAGGGGACTTATGACCACAGCAGTTGAGTCCCATAGTGCTCAGAGCCATTTGCCAGCCCATTATTCCAATGTTTTGGAGAGACAAAGCGATGTTACTTTTGGCATCGTGATATGTGGAGCCGTTGGATATGGCTTCAGGTAACGGCTGGCGGTGATTGAGGGAACTCTGACGGCACAACTGTACGTCACGGTCAAGCTGCGTCGTCGCTTGTTGCGTCTCTGGTGGCAGTATCGTGCAGCCATTTTCCAACATGACAATGGACGTCCATATATGGAACATTCTATATAAAGTGTCTGCAGGCTGTTAAGATACTTCTGTGGCCAGCAAGATCCCCAGATATAATATGTGTTCAAAAGTATCCGGACACCACTAAAAATACACGATTTTCATATTAGGTGCAATGTCCTGCCACGTACTGGCAGGTACTCCATGTCAGCGACATCAGTAGTCATTAGACATAGTGAGAGAACAGAATGGGGCGCTAAGCGGAACTCACGGACTTCGAACTTGATTAGGTGATTGGGTGTCACTTGTGTCATATGTCTGTACGCGAGATTTCTACACTCCTATACATCCCTAAGTCCACTACTTTCGATGTGATAGTGAAGTGGAAACGTAAAGCCACACGTGCAGCACAAAAGCGTACGGGCCGACGTCTTCTGTTGACTGACAAAGAGCGCAGACATGTTAAGAGGGTCGTAAAGTGTAAAAGGCAGACATCTATACAGTCCATCACACAGGAGTTCCAGACTGCACCAGGATCCACTGGAAGTAGTTTGACAGTTAGGCGGGAGGTGAGAAAACTTGGATTTCATGGTCGAGCGGCTGCTCATAAGACACTCATCACGCCGGTAAATGCCAAACGAGGGCTCGGTTGATGTAAGGAACGTAAACATTGGACGATTGAAACAGTGGAAAAACGTTGTGTGGAATGACGAATCACGGTTCACAATGCGGCTATCCGATGGCAGGGTGTAGGTATGGCAAATGCCCGGTGAACGTCATCTGCCAGCGTGTGTAGTGCCAATATTCGGAGGCGGTAGTGTTATGGTGTGGTCGTGTTTTTCATGGAGGGGGCTTGCATTCCTTGTTGTTTTGCGTAGCACCATCACAGCACAGGCTTACACTGATGTTTTAAGCACCTTATTGCTTCCCACTGTTGAAGAGTGATTCGGGGAAGGCGATTGCATCTTTCAACACGATCGAGCACCTGTTCATAATGCACGGCCTGCGGCGGAGTGGTTACACAACAATAATATCCCTGTAATGGACTGGCCTGCAGCGAATCATGGCCTGAATCCTATGGACCGCTTTCGGGATATTTCCGAACGCCGAATTCGTGCCAGGCCTCACCGGCCGACGTCGATGCCTCTCCTCAGTCAGCGCTCCGTGAAGAATGGGCTGCCATTCCCCAAGAAACCTTCCAGCACCTAATTGAACGTATGCCTAATTGAACGTATGCTGACATCAAGGCCAAGGGTGGGCTAACACCATATTGAATTCCAGCGTTACCGATGGAGGGCGCCACGAACTTGTAAGTCATTTTCAGCCAGGTGTCCGGATACATTTGATCACATAGTGTATGTGTCACGTAGAACACATGTAAGATCAGCTCGGACGTCAACTCTGTCCCGTGCCAGTATCCAAGTTATCAAAGACCATTTACAACAGTTGTGGACGACCTTAGCTCATGAGAGCATAGAACAGATTTATGGCACGCTTCTCAACAGAATTAGTGCATACCTCTAGTACAAATGGGTCCAACATAACACTGAGAAATAGGCCCATCCTGCTAAGTCCTTTGTAAACTTCACTCGACTCTCTCAACACGGTACGTGAGATATCATTTCGTTTCAACGTTCCCTTCTGGATGCCATTTTCTTTTTCTTTTTTGTCTGTCAATGTAGATGTTTCATGAACATTTAGGTACATTGTCTCACTACAATTTTACCAGTGCAGTGCTGTAAAATAGCGATGGTGATTGGTGTGGTCTTCAGTCCTTGTTACTCTATCCTGTGCAGCATCTTCATGTCTGAATAACTACTGCAACCTACACGCATGTAAACCTTTTTGCTGTATTTATCCCTTTGTCTCCAAGATACAATTTCTATTCTGAATATTTGCCTCAACTACCAACCTGAAAATGTCTTGATGCTTTAGGAAACGTCCAGTCAATCAATCCCTCTTTTTAAATCGAATTGAGCCTTTCACTTCTTTGCTCACCAATTCGATTCAGCACCTCATAATTATTTACGCGGTCTAACCCCGTAATTTTTCAGAATTCTTCTGTAACACAGAATTTCAGAGTCTTCTGCAATCTTCTTGTCTGAACTGCGTGTGGTCGTTGCTTCACTTCTGTACAAAGCTTTGCTCCAGGCAGGACCATCAGAGAAAATAACTCACATTTAAATTTATATTAGAAATTGAAGAAATCATGTACTTTTGACATAGCCAGTCGGCTATTTATATCTTCTCTACTTTCGCAGTAATCAGTTATTTCAATACCTAAATAGCAACTTTATTAATATAATACCGTGAATATTTCCTGATTTAATTCGAATACGTTCCATTACTACTGATTAACATTTGTTGATGTTCATTTTATAATCTCTTTTTAAGATACTATTCAGTCCGTTCGACAGATCCTGGAAGTCCATTGCCACCGCTTGCGGAACTACAATACTGTCGGCAAGTGCAAACTTTTTTTTCTTCTCTTAGAAGTCTAGTTTCTTTTCCAAATTTCCCCTACGTCCTTTACTACTTGCCCAATGTACAGATTGAATAACACTGGAAATAGGTCACAAACCTGTCTCACTCGCTTTTTATTCAATGGTTCCCATTCATGTCTATCTACTGTTATAACTGCTATGTGGTTTATGAAAAAGCTGTAAGCATTGTTTCGCGTCCTGTATTTTACCCCTGCTACCTTCAGAATTTCAAACAGTGTATTCCGTTAGACATTGCCAAAAGCTTTCTCCAAACTTTCGAAAGTTATAAATGCATTTCCTTACCTTTCCTTAACCTATATTGTAAGACATGTCGCAGGCTTTTTTTACTACAAACATGACTTATTACACTGATACTTTACACTATTTTGCAACTATCTGTATCTGCCTTTCTTTTTCTTTTTTTTTGGAACTGGAATAATATTTTTCTTAAAGTCTGAAGGGGTATCGACTGTTTCATACATCTTCCGTACCGAGTGGAAATAGTTTTGTAGTAGCTGGTTCTCCAAAACATTGCAGTAATTCTTGGGGACTGTCGTCTACTTAGGGACCTTGCTTCTACTGACGTCATTCAGTGCTCAATCGGATTCTTCTTGCAGTATCACAGAGCACAACCCATCTTCATCTGCTTACTCTTCCATTTCTATTATATTGCCTTAGAATCCCTTTCCCATGTATAATCCTTCTATAAATTTTTCCGCCTTCCAGCTTTCCCTTTCTTTTATAGTACTGACTTGCCATCTGAGCTCTTGATATTCGTACAACTGCTTCTCTGTTTACTAAAAGTCTCTTTCATTTTCCTGCACGTGGCATCTGTCTCTTAACTTATTAATATGTCGTGTGGTTTTAAAATTTCTCATTAACAGTTTGAAACTGTGTTGTAGGTTTCCTTTTCGTGTATGGCTTTTCCCGTGTTGCTTTATTTAAATTATCTTTACTGGTCACGATTTGTACGTACTCAGACTGTGAAAGTAACTTTTTAATTACTCAGTTGCGTATCTACGATGATGAAATATTGTTGTTGTTGTTGTACGAAGAATGTTTTCACTTAGGTCCACTCGCTGGTCTGTTCGGTGCTAGTCTCTCCATCTCTACGTAACTAGTGCAACCTACATGCATTAGAGCACGCTGACAGGTATCAAGCCTTGGTCCTCTAGGCTTCTTTTACTACAAAACTGACTATTCCTTGAAGCCTCAGGATGTGTCCTATCAACCTAGTTTCAGACAAGTTGTTTCATAAATTTCGTTTATGCCAAATTCGGCTCAATAACTCTTGATTAACTGTACGATCTACCCATCTGCTCTTAAATACACTACCCGATCAAAAGTGCTTGGACACCCCTATGCAATGCAGTACTAACCACTAGATATCATGGAAGACGGACCCGCCAATGTAGAAGGAGGTGGGAGTTATTGTTGATGTGAGTGGTGTCTATTCTGAAGGACGTGTACGACAGGACGCCACTCGCGATGAAACAACTGACCCATATATGAATAACTGGGATGAAGAGAATGGAAAGGAAAGGGAATGGAAAAGACATAGGAAGGAAATAGTGACTCAAAATCGCACAGGGCATTTCGGCGATGGAGTGACGAGAGTTGAAAACTTGTACCGGACCGGTACTCGGACGTAGATGCTTTGCGTCTCCAGAACGGTTGCCTTAACCTCCTCGGCGGTCTGGACACACTTTCCTCCAGGTCATATTCCCATTTTCCCGCTCACCATACTGCAACGACCCCCGCCTATTAACCACGTACTGACAGATTTTTAATTCCAATAGGAATTCGGGCGTTACTAGTGCATTCGCAATAGATTTTTTCATCAAACAGCTGTCACGCCGTTAGAGCTGTAGATATGAGTGGTGTCTGTCCCGTCGGAACATCTAAACCAATACCGGGCAGATCTCAAGTACTCACAGGCAGGTACCACCGAGAATTACTGATGGTGACTGTGAAAAAGTGCATGCTATCAGCGGAAGGAATCGCTTGAGAGACAGAAAGGGCTCCCAGCAGTCCAGCTAGCAGAATGACTGTGCGTACGGAGTTAAAAAGAATGGGGAGCATTGTTGGAGTAGCTTCTCATGAGCCACACATTTCTATAGTCAGTACTACGCAATGCTTGAGGTACTGTAAAGACTTACAGCACTCAACATTGTTTGACCAGAAGTGAGTGATTAAGAGTGAAGAACCACGCTATACCCTGTGGCACTTCTATGGAACGGTTTGGGTTTGGCGAGTGCCCGGAGAACATACTTACCACAATGTATATTGCCAGTAGTGAAGTACACAGGAGGTGGTGTTACGGTATGAGAGTGTTTTCCATTGTTAGTGTGTCGTCCCCTTACGGCGCTTGCGGAAACGGAAAATGCAGAAAGATACGAACACATTTTACAGCATTGTGAAATCCGTACAAAGAGGACCATCGATGGTACATTTACTTCATTCAACGGTTATGTTGCGAATAAGCTTGGGAAGGCTACGTTGAGAGTCCTGATGCCATAAAAAAAGGCTCCAATTTTGGCCGTGAGGTGAAGATTTCCCGACAGCCCGGCGTCAAGGCACGTCCGCTGCATTCCGCGCTCTGTGGCCACGTCTAGTTACTCGTGTGAGATGCTTCGCCCTTGTTGGCTCGGACAGGCAACAGTTAGGAGTGGCTGCATGAGGTGAGCCCCACTTGAATTGGAAATTGATGCGGATGGTAGGAGAGCCACCAAACTGAAAAATTTGAGCAGCGGAGATATATATCCGCCAGCGTCTCATTGTTAAAAAAAAAAAAAAAAAAAAAAAAAAAAAAAAAAAAAAAAAAAAAAAAAAAAGGGTCCCCTCATTCCAGGTTAGACCCTTGTTAAATTACTTCTTGGAGTAACTGACTGTAGACGAATAGTGTGTTCTTTCTAGACTTTCCGTAAAACGTGTGTATATGCGCTGCAGTACATTGCTCCATTTAGTTTCAAGATATCTGGCGGCCAGGGTTCCCCGAGCGGTTCTAGGCGCTACAGTGTGGAACCGCGCGACCGCTACGGTCGCAGGTTCGAATCCTACCTCTGGCATGGATGTTTGTGATGTTCTTAGGTTAGTTAGGTTTAAGTAGTTCTAAGTTCTAGGGGACTGATGACTTCAGAAGTTAAGTCCCATAGTGCTCAGAGCCATTTGGACCATTTCGAGATATCTTTCGCCGCCAGCTAGTTGATAACACCAGGATAATATATAATGATACTGTAGAAGAATCTCAAGAGTGTTCTCAATGCTGAAGGCATCAATAAAGTCATTTTTATTACTTTTATCTTATAAATAGCCTATGACTTTTTGTTGTATTGGGTAACGGTGACGCGAAAGGGATACTTCATCCCTTGCAAGTGAAATGGTCGTATGGCATTGACGGCAGGGATTCCCCATCTGAGGAAGTTCCACTGCAGAGTTGCAAGTCTTTTCAGTGGACGCCTCACTGGGCGACGTGCGTGTCGATGATGATGGAATAATGATGAGGACGACACAACACCCATTCCCTGAGTCGAGAATATCTCCGACCTGGCCGGGAATCGAACCCGGGACCTCTGTATGGAAGTTAAATCCGCTGACCACTCAGCGGACTCCCTCGCACGTCATGGGAAATAGGAAATCCACCACCACCAAAATCTCTCCTGCAAGTAGGCTAAGAAGTCCTATTTGTTTGTGCATCTTTCCTGCAAGTAGGCAGAGAGGACCCATTTGTTAATGCAAGGGATAAAATATACTATCAGTCTCGTTAAGTTTAAATTAATTTCACGCTCACAGACTCGACTGTCAGTAGCCTATCGCTCCACCCCAACTATCACCATTCACTCACCTCCTCACCCCCACATTGCCACAGCGTCAGTAACACTTTGTGCGGTGAGCCTAGCTGTTGGATGTACGTCTTGCAGCGTTTTACAGGTACTCGAATTTGGCCTAATATTGTAAGCAGCTGTTGAGGTGGTTGCGCTGCCAGTCCGGGTTAATGCAGCAGCCGGCTGACTGCCGGCCGGGCTGTGACCTCGGCTCCTGAGGCCGGCTCGTTGTTTACCGCGGGGGCGAGACGCTAACTGGAACGGAGCGGCGGGCATTATCCGGCCGTTGCAGCTCCTGAAACATTCACCCTGCCCGTAATTAGTCCTCGCCAAGCCATGCGTTAAGCGCACTCGCCTCAATAATGCAGGGGCGGCCGCGCTGCGTACACGCCCTCCCCCTGCAAAGTGGAGCCCGCACCGCTGGCCACGCCCACCGCGCGCCTGGCCACGCCCACGCCGCTGCACTCGCTCGCCCAGCACTGCCTAGTCACCTCTTGCGCTTCCCACTGTATCGTGTCAACATAGCTGTTGCCTCTGACATTTTTATATTAAATAGAAAGCTTCGTTTGAACCCTATTGCGCAGTGTGTTCCTTAAATGCCTGTCCTCGTGGTACAGATTATGGGCTTCTCATATTCTTTCCATTCCGTGAATGAGGCCTGTGCCAGCAGTTGGTTATTAACCAAGGTTGTGCACTTTCTAACGCTCTGCATTTCCTTTCGCGAGGAGCGTATGTGTTTGCTCTATTAAAGCGAATGCCACTATGATTTCGTTGAAAAAGGCACGAACTAGTTATTATCAATGACTTCTCTTAGCAGCGATGAGCGACGTCTCTAAATCCGCTTTCACATGAACGACATTCTTGTCTTAATCGGCTACTTGCGGGAAAGTCTTCTGCAGTGCCCGTGGCATTCCATTTCTGTACTACACCGCCGCTATCACGTATGGTCGTTTCGTTTACACTTTGCGACGAAACTGTGACTGTTGTTAGAGCTGTCTGCTGTCCAGTTTGGCACCTGAACGCTGTCATGTGAGCTTCTCAGGGCCCACGCCTCTTTACGAAATAATCGAAATACAGTAACATAATGTAGGAACAAGAATTAATAGTGACGATTTTTATTGGCCAAAGAAAGATTCGTAATGATCCCACGTCTCAAAGGTCGTACTGTAAATTCTGCATATTCCTGAGAATTGGAGGAACAGGAAAAGCCAAAAATTTGCTCGAAAAAATGTATACTTACACACCCATAATAAAATACACTACTGGCCATTAAAATTGCTACACCACGAAGATCACGTGCTACAGATGCGGAACTTAACAGACAGGAAGAAGATACTGTGATATGCAAATGATTAGCTTTGCAGAGCATTCACACGAGGTTGGCGCTGGTGGCGACACCTACAACGCGCTGACATGAGAAAAGCTTCCAACCGATTTCTCATAGACAAACAGCAGTTGACCGGCGTTGCCAGGTGAAACGTTGGTTGTGATGCCTCGTGTAAGGAGGAGAAATGCGTACCATCACGTTTACGACTTTGATAAAGGTCGGATTGTAGCCTATCGAGATTGCGTTTTATCGTATCGCGACATTGCTGCTCGCGTTGGTAGAGATCCAATGACTGTTAGCAGAATATGGAATCGGTGGGTTCAGGAGGGTAATACGGAACGCCGTGGAGGATCCCAACGGCATCGTATCACTAGCAGTCGAGATGACAGGCATCTTATTCGCATGGCTGTAACGGATCGTGCAGCCACGTCTCGATCCCTGAGTCGACAGATGGGGACGTTTGCAAGGCAACAACCATCTGCACGAACAGTTCGACGACGTTTGCAGCAGTATGTACTATCAGCTCGGAGACCATGGCTGCGGTTACCCTTGACGCTGCATCACAGACAGGAGCGCCTGCGATAGTGTACTCAACGACGAACATGGGTGCACGATTGGCAAAACGTCATTTTCTCGTATGAATTCAGGTTCTGTTTACAGCATCATGATGGTCGCATCCGTGTTTGGCGACATCGCGGTGAACGCACATTGGAAGCGTGTTATCGCCATACTGGCGTCTCACCCGGCGTGTTGGTATGGTTCAAATGGTTCAAATGGCTCTGAGCACTATGTGACTTAACTTCTAAGGTCATCAGTCCCCTAGAACTTAGAACTACTTAAACCTAACTAACCTAAGGACATCACACACATCCGTGCCCGAGGCCGGATTCGAACCTGCGACCGTAGCGGTCCCGCGGTTCCAGACTGTAACGCCTTTAACCTCTTGGCCACCCAGGCCGGCCGTGTTGGTATGGGGTTGCCATTGGTTACACGTCTCGGCCACCTCTTGTTCGCATTGACAGCACTTTGAACAGTGTACGTTACATTTCAGATGTGTTACGACCTGTGTCTCTACCCTTCATTCGATCCCTGCGAAACCCTATATTTCAACAGGATAATGCACGACTGCATGTTGCAGGTCTTGTACGGGCCTTTCTGGATGCAGAAAATGTCCGACTACTGCCCCGGCCAGCACATTCTCCAGATCTCCCACCAACTGAAAACGTCAGGTCAATGGTGGCCGAGCAACTGGCTCGTCACAATACACCAGTAACTACTCTTGATGAACTGTGGTGTCGTGTTGAAGCTGCATGGGCAGCTGTACCTGTACAGAGGTGGTTGTTCTGAGTACTGACTTCTCAGGATCTATGCACCGAAACTGCGTGAAAATGTGACCACATGTCACTTTTAGTATAATATACACTCCTGGAAATGGAAAAAAGAACACATTGACACCGGTGTGTCAGACCCACCATACTTGCTCCGGACACTGCGAGAGGGCTGTACAAGCAATGATCACACACACGGCACAGCGGACACACCAGGAACCGCGGTGTTGGCCGTCGAATGGCGCTAGCTGCGCAGCATTTGTGCACCGCCGCCGTCAGTGTCAGCCAGTTTGCCGTGGCATACGGAGCTCCATCACAGTCTTTAACACTGGTAGCATGCCGCGACAGCGTGGACGTGAACCGTATGTGCAGTTGACGGACTTTGAGCGAGGGCGTATAGTGGGCATGCGGGAGGCCGGGTGGACGTACCGCCGAATTGCTCAACACGTGGGGCGTGAGGTCTCCACAGTACATCGATGTTGTCGCCAGTGGTCGGCGGAAGGTGCACGTGCCCGTCGACCTGGGACCGGACCGCAGCGACGCACGGATGCACGCCAAGACCGTAGGATCCTACGCAGTGCCGTAGGGGACCGCACCGCCACTTCCCAGCAAATTAGGGACACTGTTGCTCCTGGGGTATCGGCGAGGACCATTCGCAACCGTCTCCATGAAGCTGGGCTACGGTCCCGCACACCGTTAGGCCGTCTTCCGCTCACGCCCCAACATCGTGAAGCCCGCCTCCAGTGGTGTCGCGACAGGCGTGAATGGAGGGACGAATGAAGACGTGTCGTCTTCAGCGATGAGAGTCGCTTCTGCCTTGGTGCCAATGATGGTCGTATGAGTGTTTGGCGCCGTGCAGGTGAGCGCCACAATCAGGACTGCATACGACCGAGGCACACAGGGCCAACACCCGGCATCATGGTGTGGGGAGCGATCTCCTACACTGGCCGTACACCACTGGTGATCGTCGAGGGGACACTGAATAGCGCACGGTACATCCAAACCGTCATCGAACCCATCGTTCTACCATTCCTAGACCGGCAAGGAACTTGCTGTTCCAACAGGACAATGCACGTCCGCATGAATCCCGTGCCACCCAACGTGCTCTAGAAGGTGTAAGTCAACTACCCTGGCCAGCAAGATCTCCGGATCTGTCCCCCATTGTGCATGTTTGGGACTGGATGAAGCGTCGTCTCACGCGGTCTGCACGTCCAGCACGTACGCTGGTCCAGCTGAGGCGCCAGGTGGAAATGGCATGGCAAGCCGTTCCACAGGGCTACATCCAGCATCTCTACGATCGTCTCCATGGGAGAATAGCAGCCTGCATTGCTGCGAAAGGTGGATATACACTGTACTAGTGCCGACATTGTGCATGCTCTGTTGCCTGTGTCTATGTGCCTGTGGTTCTGTCAGTGTGATCATGTGATGTATCTGACCCCAGGAATGTGTCAATAAAGTTTCCCCTTCCTGGGACAATGAATTCACGGTGTTCTTATTTCAATTTCCAGGAGTGTATTTGTCCAATGAATATCCGTTTATCATCTGAATTTCTTCTTGGTGTAGCAATTTTAATGGCCAGAAGTCTAATTAAAAGACAGCAAGTATAGCCTTCTTTCTTCGTCTTTTGTGTTCTTTCTAAGTGCGAAATTCCGGCAAAAATTTAACTCTGAGATCTCAGAGTTCTCAGAGTTGAAAAAAATGGTTCTCAGAGTTAAAAAAATGGTTAGTAGGGGTTATTTACCTATCTACGTTATTTTTTGTGCATGGCGTCGGCTGTTTCTTTGTACAGGTATTATAAAAGATAAATACTTTTGTGCTTCCAGATATTTCGCGTTTTTGTGGGAAATACTACGGGAAAGGTACCAGGCCCTGTCTCACGAAACAACGCAGACAGAAAAATATAGATTAAGATGGCACAAAAGCAGAAAATTCAACTTCCGATGCGAGCAGACGACGACACAGACCCCACGACCGGTCTGTAGAATAGTGAAAATTTTATCACATCATCTGGGCTTAGTCACTGTCCAGCTCGCGACTGATACACCAGCGTGCATGTGACGAGCACCCACAGCGAGCAGTAAGGTCTTCGAGTAGAACGGGCTCAGTGACTTCGTTGTCGATGGGCAGCAGAATTCAGAAGTTTCGTCCTTCGGCTGTTCGGTACGACGGCAAGGTTAAAAATGTTTGATCTAGCACAAATATTGCTTCAAATTTTGTTTTCCTTACTTCGGTCAAATATTTGCTCAATAATGAATCTCCAAGGTCTACATAATTTCCTGTTTCTTTTAACACCTCCTTTTAATAAATAGTATTTTGCGACAATAGCTATGTGTTAACAATATTTTAAATCTTGACTTTAAATAAGTAGTAAGCTTATAAATTAAACTGTAATTTTTAACTCCCATCGAGAACCTGCCCACGTATTTTTAATCTTGTTTTAATTTATTAGCTTTTATTTTCGGCCGGCCGGTGTGGCCGTGCGGTTCTAGGCGCTTCAGTCTGGAACCGCGTGACCACTGCGGTCGCAGGTTCGAATCCTGCCTCGGGCATGGATGTGTGTGATGTCCTTAGGTTAGTTAGGTTTAGGTAGTTCTAAGTTCTATGGGACTGATGACTACAGATGTTAAGTCCCATGGTGCTCAGAGACATTTGAACCTTTTTTTTATTTTCGTTTCCTAATAAATTTACGAGAACAGATACCTAAAATCGCTACGCATCATCACTTTATTTTTTGATAAACGTTGTGTGTCAAATGTTGTTTTTATCTTATTAGCTTTTGTTCTCGTTTCCTAATAAATATACGAGAACAAATATCTAAAACACTAGGCCTTTCTCACTTCATTATTTGATAAACGTTGTAGCCCAGCACAGTTATTTCTCCATTTAAGGGCATAGACTTTTTGTCACACAATCACGAACAGCAGTACTTCGATTATAGTTTGTAAACCAACATCCATTGTAAGACGTCACGTGGATTCGTTGCCATTTTGATGGCTGAGCACATTGCATTCGGTAACTATTTGGCGTTACATTACGTCCGTTATATTGTGTTCGTACTTCGTGTTGGTAATGTAGTGTGCTTTTTATTGAGGTTAACTCTTAAAAACGTCTTTTTAAGGCGAAAATAATTGTATAACTAAGAACAGATTCTATTACACGGTCCAGTCTCATTAATGTGATCACCACCTATTTTCGACATCAACGTGCAAGAGCCACTCACTGTCAGCAGTGGAGGGTATACAGGGTGATTCACTAAGTTTTGCCACCTAGAATAACTCCGAAAAGATGATAGTAGCTGAAAAGTTTGTGGGACAAATGTTGCATGGGACAACGGAGGCCATAATATGACGTTGGTTTTTTGTTGCTACGTGGGGTCTCGTCAGAGATATGAAGGTCAACTATGTTTTTTTAAATGTGATGCTGTAATTTGCTACTTACTTTCTGATAGCGGCTATCGAGACGAGACGAATCCAATGACAAGTAACAATAAGGTCCTTGAAGGTCAACGAAGATCAAAAAGGTGGCATGAAAGTTCATTTACAGAAGGTGTTCGAAGTGATGACCACTTGTACCAAAGCAGTGCTGCAATCTTCTTATCCTGGATTTATTGGTATTCATTAACACTTCGGTACTTACCGAAGCACATGCCCTGACAAGTCTCTCTCGTATATCGTGCAAATAGTAAATATTCGTCGAATACGGTGTATCCGTCTAACGTGCCATTGACATGTAAACACCATGTTTCGCAATACAACACTAATAGGAACAGTAACATCAGTATCATTTAATAAAACGAATGTGAATGATGTATTCCTCCGAAGCATAAGTCGATGTGCTTCTCATTTACGGAGAATGACAACGAAATTCAGTGAGAGCTAGAGACTTACACGCTGAAAGGTATCCTCAACGTACTCACCCTACACGTCGTACATTTAAATACGTGTCTGATAAATTGTGGACAACTAGTTCTTTAACGCATTGGAAACATATCCGGCAAAGGAAAGTTACTAACGAGGAAACGGAAATTGTACTTATGCCACTGTGGTTCGAGATCCTTCTGTTCACGTCAAATTGCAAGAGAATCTGGTGTGAGCCAGCGTAGTGTTTGTGTTCTGATTCGTCATAAATATCATCATATCAGTCTCCACCAAGAATTAACTGGTACGGATTGTATGCGTAGCACTGAATTCTGCCAATGGACTCAACTTCAGATTCAGACGGATGACACATTTATTAATTTGATTTTATTTACTTACGAGGCTACATTCACGAACCATAGAAATGTTAATATGAATAACGTGCATTATTGGGCAACTGAAAATCCGTGTTGGCTGCGGCAAGTGCACACCAAAATCCGTAGTCGGTGAATGTATGGGGTGGGATTCTGGAGGAGAGAATTATAGACCCCTATTTCATTGAATGAAATCTTGATGGTAGGAAGTACACCAAATTCCTCCAAGGAACAGTATGTCTTTTATTGGAAGAAATACCTTCAGGAACAAGGAACAGAATGTGGTATCAATACGATGGGTGTCCGGCACATCTTTCGCTGATGGCTAGAAATGAGTTGCAGAGACAGTTCGATCGTTGGACTGGACGCCGAGGAGACGTGTCGTGGCCGGCTCGTTCTCCAGACTTGAAGACCTTGGATTTTTTCTTGTGGGGATTCGTAAAAGACATTGTTTATAAAGACGTTACAACTAAACCTGAAGATATGCGAAAGAGAACTGTCAGAGGACGTGATGAGGATGTGATAAGGAATACGACTCAACCCATGATAAGATGAGTGCAGCACTGCATTGATACCAGTGGTCATCGCTTCGAACACCTTCAGTAAATGGATGTCCATGCCACCTTTGTGACTTTCGCTGACCTTCAATGACCTTACTGCTACACATCATTGGATTCGTCTCGATAGTCACTATTAGAAAGTAAGTACGAAACTATAGCATCCCATTCAAAAAAATTTGCCCTTCATATCTCTGAAGCGACCCCACGTAGCAACAAGAAACCAACGTCATATTATGGTCCCCGTTTTCCCATGCAACGTTTGTCCCACAAACTTTTCAGCTCCTATCATACTTCCGGAGTGCTATTGGAGTCAATAGTCACTGACTCACTCTGTATAAATCATGTCGGAGGAATGCGGAAAACAGTGCAGACGTTGTCACAAACCTGAGATGGAGCGATTTATCTGACGTTCAAAAGGACATCATTATTGAAATTCGGGACAAGGCTGGAAGCATTCCCAAAATGGTTGAGATTGTAAACTATCTGCGTGGCACCGAGGTTAAAGTATACCGTGCATGGCAAAATGGAGCTATACAAATACAGAACCGAGGCAACGGTGACGTACTATTGGCCACAGATGTCTAGGGTTAACGACAGCTATGGAGACGTGTACGGGCGAAGAGACGTGCAACTGTTGAGCAACAGATCGCGCAGGTGAACCAAGAGGCTATTTGTAGTATCTCTTCAACTACAGTTCAGAGAACGATGCTGCGTATGCGTCTCGGCAGCAGGTGCCTAGTTCACACACCCATGCTGTTCGTCGGTGACGAAGGCTGGAATTTGCACTCCAGTATCGAAACAGGACATCTGCTGAGTGGGGACGGCACTATGGCATCTATCGGTAGGACAATGCAGCGCGTCGCACAGCTCGCAACGAACGTCCGAGCATCGGGATGAGTATGCTGTACTCACCTGGCCAACAAACTCGACGAATTTAGAAGTAATCGACAATCTGAGGGACCACCTTGATCGGGCTGTTCGGGCCGTGGGTCCTTAACCCAGGAACCCAGTGCAGATGCAGTCGGAATGGCTCCACATCACAGTTGTTACCTTTCAGAACCTCACTGACACACTTCCTGCACGCCCGCGGTGCAAAATAAGGCTATTCGCCCTTTTGGCAAATGGTCAATTTAGTGTAACTGGAACATGTAGGTAGCAGAGGGAATGCATATCCATCCTATTCACGAGATCCGGTACTGCCTATCCTCCATCGATTTATAATCTGAAGAAATAATCGACTGGTGAAGGATTTTTGGGAATTTCACAGATCTTCAAAAATGTTATTTATATCTTGAATATACACATTAGAATAATTTAATTCAAATTGAACTTAAGTAAAGGGAAGCACAATAGAAAAATAGGGGTGCTTTCACCTGAAAACTCAATGCTTCTCAACTAGGCCGAGAATCATTCAACTCTGTTTTGGACATATCTGAGATAGTCCTTAAAATCAATTTTACTAAATGAGGTGGCGATCTTATAAATATACCGAATTTGTTCTCGGTTTTCTGCTGGAAGGTATCGTTGGTAAATAAATGATTGCGACCTATGTAGGAAACGACAGGGACAGAGTTTCTAGTTAGTGTACTGAATGGCAGTTCTCTTTAAAAGTGTATGAATGAAAGATGACTCTCATGATAGGAACGAATGAATGACAGTGATTGTAAAATGATTTTCTGGGAGAATTCTGGAAGGATGCAGTGCATTTATTAAGAAAACTTCGTGATCTCTAAGTGGTGAATCAATGCTCGGAGTACTTTTTGCTTGAGCTAATGCAATATTTTGAAAATATTACTAAGATAGTAACATACTCAAACAAGGCGCCGAGGGTACGAAACGTACCAAAATCGAATGAAAAAGGAATGAAAAATAGTATTTAGCGTTCAGCTGAAGACAAGGTCAACAACGACGCTCAAGCTAACAATAGCCAAGGATGAGAAAGAAAATCAACCGTGTCGTTTCCAGCATTCGCCTTAAACTGTTTAGCTAACTACGGATAACTGAATCTCGATTTCAGAAGAGTAATTCGAATCCCAGTGTTCCTGAATGCGAGAGAGGTGTGAAATTAATCTAGAACCAATGGAAGACAGGCGACGCTGTTTTCTCATGAAGCTGCTTTGAATAATTTTTACAGGTATAAGTATTACAGGCAGAGATAGCAACAGTTTCACTGTCTTCAGCACACATCAGTCTGTGAACTGGTGAAGTTGGTCAGACGCTAGACTCTCTCTCGTCAGAACTATGATGCTAATCCCATTCCAGCTGCAGAGATTCTCTTTGAATATGACCCACCGTAATCTCGATAGATATCGCCATAGTTCTTTCGAAGAAGGACAAGATGGGTTTTCTTCCTCATTCTGAATTCATTGTTGTTGCACATCGATCGATACGAGATCAAATAAAACATCTGTCGGGTGCGACAACGCCATTTTAAATGGCTCTGGGCTCAGCCGTGAGTTCTGTGGTGGACTTTTTTTGACTACGCACCAGCACAGAGGTCGTCAATGTGGAGTCTGCAAATGCACGCTACACGCCACAGTGAACCCTACAGCGCGCCATTTACTGAGTGGGAGCTCCTCAGCACCCTTGCACATTGCCCCGACACAGCTCCTGGGCCACATCGGATCCATGGTCAGATGATTAAACATCTATCATCTGACTACAAGCAGCATCTTCTGGTCATCTTCAACCGGATCTGGTACGATGGCGTCTCTCCATCACAATGCCAGGACAGCACCATCATTCCGGTGCTTAAACCCGGTAAAAACCCGCTTGATGTGTATAGCTATCGGCCCATCAGCCTCACCAACTTTCTTTGTAAGCTGCTGCAATGTATGGTGTGTCGGCAGTTAGGATGGGTCCTGGAGTCACGTGGCCTACTGGCTCCATGTCAGGGCGGCTTCCGCCAGGGTCGCTCTACCAAATGGTTCAAATGGCTCTGAGCACTATGGGACTCAACTGCTGAGGTCATTAGTCCCCTAGAACTTAGAACTAGTTAAACCTAACTAACCTAAGGACATCACACACATCCATGCCCGAGGCAGGATTCGAACCTGCGACCGTAGCGGTCTTGCGGTTCCAGACTGCAGCGCCTTTAACCGCACGGCCACTTCGGCCGGCTGGTCGCTCTACCACTGATAATCTTGTGTTCCTCGAGTCTGCCATCCGAACAGCCTTTCCCAGACGCCAGCACATGGTTGCGGTCTTTTTTGATTTACGAAAAGCATATGACACCACTTGGTGACATCATCTCCTTGTCACATTATACGAGTGGTGTCTCTGAGGCTCGCTCCCGATTTTTATCCAGAATTTCCTGTCGCTTCGTACTTTCGAAGTTGGTGCCTCCCAAAGTTCACCCATATCCAGGATAATAGGGTCCCGCAGGGCTCCATATTGAGTGTATCTCTATTTTTAATGGCCATTAGTGGTCTAGCAGCTGCTGTAGGGCCGTCCGTCTTAGCATCTCTCTATGCAGACGACTTGTGCATTTCGTACTGCTCCACCCGTTCTGGTGTTGCTGAGAGGCGGCTACAGGGAGCCATCCACAAGGCGCAATCATGGGCTCTAGCCCACGGTTTCCAGTTTTCGGCCGCAAAGTCGTGTGTTATGCACTTCTGTCGGCGTCGTACCGTTCATCCGGAACCAGCACTTTATCTTACTTACGATCCACTCACTGTAGTAGAGGCATATCGATTCTTAGGACTGGTTTTCGATGCCCGATTGACCTGGCTTTCTCACCTCCGTCAGCTTAAGTGGAAGTGCTGGCAGCACCTCAATGCCCTCCGCTGCCTGAGCAACACCATATGGGGTGCAGATCGCTCTAAGCTGCTGCAGAGCCCTTGTTCAATCCCGCCTTGATGATGGGAGTCTGGTTTATCGTTCGGCGGCACCCTCACCATTGCGTTTACTCGACCAAGTGCACCACTGCGGCGTTGCCTAGTGACAGGAGCTTTTAGAGCGAGTCCAATGACCAGCGTCCTGGTGGAGGCCGGAGTCCCTCCATTGCAGTTTAGGCGTGCGCAATTGCTCTCCAGTTACGTTTCAAACGTTCGTAGTTATCCTGCGCATCCGAATTACCGTCTCTTTTTCCCGGTCACGGCGGTTCATCTCCCGCATCGACGGCCCAAGTCAGGGCTTACAATTACAGTTTGCGTGGGATCCCTTCTCTCCGAACTGGAGTCCTTCCCTTTACCACTTATACTTGAGATTCATTCACGAACTCCTCCATGGTGTACACCTAGGCCGCGGCTTCGCCTGGACCTGTCACATGGCCCTTAGGACTCAGTTAACCCTGCGACTCTCCGCTGTCACTTCCTCTCGATTATCGACATGTACCGGGGCCATAAAGTGGTTTACACCGATGTTTCGATGGCTGATGGTCACGTTAGCTTTGCCTCCGTTCATGGAGGACATATATAACAGCACTCCTTGCCAAATGGCAGCGGTGTTTTCACTGCAGAACAGGCGGCCATATTTCGTGCTCTTGCGCACATCCGCTTATTTACTGACACCTTGAGCAACCTACAAGTTATCGACCCTCGTCATCCTTTGGTAGCGACCATCCAGGAGTCCATATATGTCCTGGAACGGTCCAGTCGTTCAGTGGTGTTTGTCTGGACCCCAGGTCACGTTGGAATCCCAGGCAACGAACTTGCCGACAGGATGGTCAAACAGGCTACGCAAAAACCGCTTATGGCGGTCGGCTTTTCTGAAACTGACCTGCGTTCATTATTACGCCGCAAGGTTTTGCGGCTTTGGGAGACGGAACTGCATAATCTCAGTACGCACAAGAAGCTGTGTGGCATTAAGGAAACTACGAATGTGTGGAAGACCTCCGTGCGCTCCTCTTGCAGGTAGTCTGTGGTTCCCTGTCGGCTCCGCTTTGGCCATACGTGGCTAACGCATGGTTACCTCCTCCATCGCAAGGACCCACCTCGGTGTCGCTGTGGCTCACGAATGACGGTCGTCCCTCTCTTGCTGGACTGCCCATTTTTAGCCACTCTGCCGCGGACTTTTAACCTTACTAGCACCCTACCTTCGGTGTTGGGTGACAGTTCCTCAACACCAGCTTCAATTTACATTTTATTCGTGAGAGTGAGTTTTATCATTTGCTCTAAGCACATATCCTTTGTCCCTGTATGTCCTCCACCCTAGTGCTTTCAGGATGGGGCTTTTAATGTGTTGCAGAGTGGCTGGTTTTTCCTTTTTATCCTTAGGGTCAGCCAGCCACGGTCACCTGCTTTCTTGTTTTAACCTCTTCTACCTGTTTCTTGCGTCTTTGCGGTTTTCTTGTCCCCTTTTGACCATTTAAATGTTTGTTGCCCTTCAGTCGTTGTTATGGTATTTCCTTTCATTCTGTTTTGTGTTGTCTCGTTGTCTTACTCTCACCCTTGTGCCATCGTTTTCTTCGGAACAAGGGATCAACAAATCAACCAACCAGATGCAACTATAACACAACTCTCCCTCTCTCTCTCTCTCTCTGTCTCTCTCTGTCTCTCTCTCTCTCTCTCCCTCTCTCTCTCTCTCTCCCTCTCTCTCTCTCTCTCCCTCTCTCCCTCTCTCCTCTCTCCTCTCTCTCTCTCTCTCTCTCTCTCTCTCTCTCTCTCTCTCTCTCACACACACACACACACACACACACACACTTTCTCTTGATGAGGGATCTTGCTTAGTAATCAGAAGGAGATGAGGGTAATCAGAACGTGTACGGTGGCATGCATAGGTTTCTCTCCGTATGCACGATATGTCTGTACTTTACACTATGTTAGTGGATTATTTTACCTTAGAACGTCCCCATTAGCACATTTTTCGGTACTTTCCCTATCTGTTGCCGGAAGTGTTAGTTTATATGTTGGATGTGCCACCATGTCTTTTTCACCTGGACAGATCAGTCAGCTTTTAAGGGGAAACGGTGAAGACTGGGCTTCAGATGTCATTTGAGATACAGTTCATATACAGTGGGAAGAAACTACATTTTTAAATTAGAAATCATTGTCTTTAACGTGATTTGCTCAAGAGACATGTGAAGACCGAAGTAGTTTAGCGAAAGTGGAGAAATAAGGATTGGGAGAAATCAAAATTTGTCAGCTAAGTGATTAATAAATCACAAATCTAATTAATATGTTAAAAATTACTTTAATATAAACGCTATTTGGATCCGACATTAATCAGCTATAGCTACAGGACTGTAATGAATTATTCTATTATAGTGGTATGTGCGCTGTTTTGAAACTTTCTAACAGGTTTTCACTGTGTGTGAAGTGAACACGAACCCAGATGTCTTTACTGACTGACCTGTCCAGGCGTAAGTGACGTTTATCTCCCACAGCTTTAATGGTACAATGCAGTACCGTATATTATTACTAGGAATATTCAAATGTGACTGAACATTTGTACTATCTTAGTGAATTATTTCACTTTAAAATGTCCTCCATAGCACATTTTTTTCGTTACGTTCACAATTTTTGCCAGAAATGTTAGTTTACGTATTGGATGTGCTCCAGGTACTGGATAACAGTTGTTTGTCATCTCCTTTGATTATTGCTTCTAAAGGGCAGGTGACCCTCGTCCCCCTTCGGCGTTTACAAACCGATAACTCGACGGTGTGAATGAGGCAAAAATTTTATCTAAGATATGTTCAATTTAATCTTAATGGTGCTGTTGTCATTACAAATTACCTTTCAACAGTGTCATTTGCATACAACGTGTGAACGTCAGACCTTTCCCTCGTTGTTTCACATACGCACGTGGAGAGGTCTTAGCGACTATTTCGCCCGGCCCTTACAAAGAAAGAGTAACGAAATAAAAGATCAAATCGCAGATTCGTGCAGAAGAGGAAATTACAATTGTGATATTTGCAATAAATCGGGAAACGTGATATACAAATTTCCACTATAACATCAATTTTTCTCGGTACCGTGGATGCGCTGATGTTTTGCTGAGGTACAGGCCTATCAGAGGGTTGTGTCAGAATAATTTTAATACCCGCGAAGAATATTGTTTAAGAAAGTCTCAGGATGGCCCCGGTCATTGAAGAAAGAAGCCGGTTACTTCCAACTGGCTTTGCAGCCATGCTGTCCAGGAGGAAGACCGTTTTTTCACTGTGTGGCACATGTTCAGAATGACGAACTTAACAGCCAGCCCCACTCTGATGCAGATTGCTGTCGGTGCAGATTGGTTTTGAGACAGCTTGAAAAATTAGTGCGGCAGCTGCAGCTGTTTTCGCTTAATACCTACTGGTCTCCACTATTTTGGAATCAGTTGTATTTAGAGTCATATCGGTAAGAATCTGGTCGCGCCGCGAGAGGATGCAAACGACCACAGCGGGCGCCGAAATAGCGAACTGTGAGCTGACTGTATACCATACATCGATGCTATTTTGGTAGGACCTGCCACACATGCTGTCCTTTGTATTCAATTCTAGTTTCTCTCATCGTTAACAATATCCCCCATCCTCCTCTCAAGGTGGTTTCCCACGTTGTTAGTGTGTAGGAACCCCTAGGGTCCGAACGAATACTTTATTCGTCTTTGATAAGTTTGTCTTCTAATTTTTTATCCCCGTAGGGGTCTAGCGAGACAGTGACAAATTCACAGTTGTGCATTAGTGTCGTCCCATTCTGTCAAGATTGCCTCGCATTCTATGGTGTCGAAAAATTCTATATACAGGGTGTCACTCCGAAAAGTCATCAGGAGCATTTTCTGTGGCGCTTCCGTAACTATTAACAACTGCGGTTTAGCGATATGTAGCTGGAGTCAGCCCAAACAATTACTGATCATCTCGTTCTTTATGCTATGCCCGATTGTGAAATGAAAGCATAGGGTTCATTCCCGTTACAAAAAACTTATTTTTAAAGCTGAATTTTACGTGTCCACTTTAAAGAATAGTCCCAGATTAGCGTAGTGCGATATTTGGTTTATAGATATCCAATAACAGGGACGGTAAAACACAAAGAGTTGAAAGCACTGAGTGGTTTCCTGGTTCGTGGCATCTGCTACCGCCATATAGCTGAGCTGCTCAATCCCTGATGGACTACTGGCAGTTGTTCATGTTTCACCGAGGTAGTCGAACAAGTTCAAAAGTGGCAGCTTATTTTGTATAATAGCGAAAAAGGGAAGAGAATGTCACGGTTATGATACGCGAATGTGGGTGGAACTCGGAAGAAAGTTGTTTTTCGATGTGGCCAGATCTTACTACGAACTTTCGGTCACCAACTTACTCTTCCAAATACCAAAATATTATTTTGCATCTCTCCTACATAGGAAGAAATGACCATTATAATAAAAGGAAAGAAATCAGAGCTCGCACGCAAAAATGTAGATACTAATTTTTTCCACGGGCTATTCGAGAGTGATATAGTCGAGAAATACAGTGAAAGTGAAAACAGAAAACACAACGTCTTTTTACAGAACTTTTAACCTGTTTTTAGTCATATTCATTCCAAGTCTGAGCTCTGGCTTAAAATTAGGAAATAAATCCTTAACTTTTTTAAAAAACGTTGAAGTGATGTCGTACGTCTCTTCACGCATATACACATAACTTTGCATACCATTTGGTAACACCTGATAGCACTAATCACTTTGACCTCTGTCGGTCAATAGATAATAACAGCGAAGAAAGCAACGTTGTACGTCCTTTCACGTATGTATATTAAGCCCCTTACATGATTTGACCTTTCACGTCAACAGCTATTAGAACATAAAGGTAGTTTGTCAGTTCCACGCTATATGCGTTCACAGACCTCACTTGATTAAGCTTCATGGTAAAGTACCTCAAGTACCTGATTTTAAGAAACTAGTTTAGCTTTAGGTTCTTTTTACACTATTTTGGTACATATCCGATAGCACTATTCAAAATGACCTCTGTCGGTCATTAATATTAATGGCGATGAAGGCCCCGTTGTACGTCCTTTCACGCAATTACATTAAGCCTGTCATACTAATTTGACCCTTTTCAGGTTAGTAGCGCTTAGAATTTAATATAGTAACTTTACATGCTTATTCAAGTGTAGTCATCAAATACTATCGCCAACCCAAGTAATCGAAAAATGGGTTATTCATACCCCATACTTTAGCCTGCTTCTACCTGATGGTATTTTGTCTGTCCTGCGTGCATGCGTTTTGACCATCCGTGGAATTTGCTATGCCACATATATAGATTCAGCCTATCCACGTTCTATAGTTCTATGAAATCGTCCTCGAACTAGGACATTGTACATACACGCGCATTCACTTCCTGCGCCTTTGACCCGTTCATCAGATCACTTTGGTAACACATTTTATGCCAATCACATGGAAGAAGACGATTTTTCAATTTGTGCATGCGCGTTCCTTTCCGACATTCTCACAGCCTAGCTGCCGGGGCCATCTCAGTTTACCTGAGAGACCGTGACCCACCGAACGCTTCTGACGTTTGAGCTAAGTACAGCTGTTGACATTGTACACACGTACCGTTTATTTTACATTTTATGCGAATCATTTGCCCCTTTGGGCGTCCTGTATTAATGTTGGACCATGCCTCTTTCAGGCAGTTCGTAGTTTTAGTGTGTTCCGAAGAAAGCGTGGTTATCCGCGCCGAAACCTAGGTCAACATCCGGTCTCTATTTGCAGTCGAGGCGGATTCTTTACAATCATTAAGTCTTTGTAGAGGTTGGCGACATTTGTTCATGTACTCATTCATAAATTTTCTGCGTCTTGGTCGCACTTTATTGTTTCTTATTAGACACTCACTCCTGCTCAGGCCTGTCATAAGACAAACCGTACAAATATGGGATACACATTGTTCCACATATTATAAGAAGTATTTGTCGTACGAGAAAAAAGAGTAAACGTGGGATACACGTTACTTCAACATAATCCAAGAAAGTAAATCTGCTCTCGAATTAATAGAACACAAATACAGTTTTTAAATACGAGTAATACATATCAAAAACTTAAAAATCCGTACATCGTGTTACGTGAAATAGAAGATGATTGTACCAACTTAAAACATATGAAATAAAGAAAAATAATATATAAAATACTAAAATGACGTAAAATGAAAAATACAATCTTATTACAGATTTGAGGATCTGCAGAAATAATCAAGTGCGTCCAAGGCAGAAAAAAATTGTGTATAATTTTGAAAGTGGTTCTATGCACCGTTCGTCAAACACTTTAGTGAGAATTGCGGAGTACTCACGTAAATGTGTATATAGATGCAACAGGTAGCTAGCAACTTTGTTCTACTCAGATACTATGTGGTCTTCATAGCTTTGGCTAGTCAGAACGTTACAGGAAACAGAGAAATTTGTGAAATTATCAGCACGCTGGAAATACACAAACGGGTCCTGCCCTCGGACTGGTCGCAATAACGAGGCAGGGAGAACGAGAGGTGTCTCTGGAATCCCTCGCAGGTTTCCAACGGCGGGGCAGTCGGGTGGCGAGCAATGCTGACATTTTAGAAAAAGGTGTGGCCGCGAGCCGCGACCATAATTATGCGGCTCGCATGCGACGCATTCTGTGCATTGCTGTTGGGATGCCAGTCAAATTATTATTGCCGTCTGTTGATGCATACCACTGTCGCATTCCGATTTGGTTTATTTCAAACGCACGAATAACGATGTTCCAGCGTTATGAAATTTCTGCGCGCATTTGCGGCGTCGGATCTACCTGCAGAACGATTGGCACAGCCGTCTGAAAATTTGGTGCATGTTCATACCTCATATATTGCACTGGCAAGCAATGATTGGCTGCTGCCTTTTGTAAGCGGAAAGGACGGCGCAGGTGACAAATGTGGAGTGAGTTCCTGAGTAAAACAACGAGGGATCAGCTTGTCCTAAATGTCTACTAGTAAAATCTTATGACGTATTTTTGTTACAGTATTTGGAATAGTAACTAGACTGAAAGTTTTGTTAAGGGCTGTCATGGTGTTCCTTGTGGAAATACCTAAACAGTGTTGAAGGAGAACGTCGTGCTTCGTATGTTTCTAAGAGCTTTAACCTCTAAGAACATTCTCAGGCTGTCAACGAAGGAGGTACGAAATTTCTTTATTTTATATCCAGCAAGTTGGTGACAGTTTACTACAGCTTCAATAGGATTTATTTTGGTAGTGATAATAATTCATCAGATGTTTATTTCGTATACTATGTAGGTTGCATTTATTTCCATTTCAAGTTCCCTAACATCTGGCAAAGTTTGTGCAGTATCGTGTGTTAGATTTTATCCCAAAAAAAAACGAAAGTAAATTCTTAAGTATGACTATGCAAGCCTTCTTTTCCAGATCAACTGTTTGTCGTAGACGTCTCGCTGAAACCTCCCACTGCCATTGCTGCAAGAAACTAGAAATATGAAGTGTACGTAACATTCGCAGTCTGTTGCCTCAGTTAGCAACATACTTTCTTGCATTAAAAAAGTGAACACTCTGCCAGGGTGGGAGTTAAGTAGAGAATAATCTACCGGTTGTTACCACTGATTGTTGTTCATCGTCTGCTTCCATCGAACATCACTTGAGAGAATATTTGTGAATATTTGTTTATACTCTCACAAACATTTATGTGTAATTTACTTTTATTGTTGCAAGGCATATAATTATGAACATGATCACCGATACAACTTGTATAACGCAACCTACTGATACTCATTCCCACTTCGTAAGTCCTAAATGAAAAACGAGTGCCTTGAAATAGGTCTGTAATAAAAATAAAAACGGTACTTGGATTTAATAGAGATTGTACACTGTATATGGTGAAAATATCACTACCGTACACTTACGGACAAAAATCTCAGCATCTTGCACAGTCTTCTCCAGCTACAATGAATGGTGCTTGGAAACGATCGTGAAGATTTATAGAGCCATCTTGGAAGATAATGCGTCACACTACTGCTTGCTGCTGTTACACTTGGTTATGGGATGTTTCCGATATTGGAGACTGTATCGTTTGCTATGCTTAGGATCGATTGAAAAGAATGAAACCCCCTTCAGTTTAGCACCAGTACACCACAGATCCAACTTGTGGATTTAATCAATGTGATGTAACGACTTTCATGCCGACAGTCGATTCCACTTCTCTGGTTCAGAAGTTCACTTAGGCTGTCAGGGTTTATAGCAATGTGAAAAGTCAATATTGAAAAATAAAACACGCCTTCATAATTCAGCATTTACTTAGTAAACAACTGGTTAAAGTCACAAGTGATTGATACCGAACATAATTATACAAAGCCGCCAATCAACATTTGGCTGGATACCACAAAAATTAAAAGCTTAGTGAGACTACGTGGCCTATGGCAACAACAGTTCACCCTGAGGTGAGCGTTCGCGTCCACACAAAATGTATTTAAAGATATCACTCGTCCTACCTTTTTAAGGAATGCGGGGTTAACAACGCGAAAGATGTAAATGTTAACAGTAATAAGCTGCCTGATAGCTAGCGCTCTCTTTTATTGTATAAGAATTTACTTACAATGATTTTTCATACTGATATTAAATCTGTTTGATTCCACATCAGTGGAGTAGCAACGATACTTTAGTCCACTATTATATCTTAAAACCTCTCTGGAATCTTAGCAAATAAAAGGAATATAACTTGTACGAGCAGATACGCTATGTGAGCAAGAGTATCCGGTCACCTGGCTGCAAATGACTTACAAGTTCGTGGCGCCCTCAAGCGGTAATGCTGGAATTCAATATTCTGTTGGGCCACCCTTGGCCTTGATGATAGCTTCCACTCTCGCAGGCATACGTTCAATTAGGTGCAGGAAGGTTTCTTGGGGAATGGCAGCCCATTCTTCACGGAGTGGTGCACTGAAGAGGGGTATCGATTTCGGTCGGTGAGGCCTGACACGAAGTCGGCGTTCCATAACATCCCAAAGGTGTTCTATAGGATTCAGGTAGGACTCTGTACAGGACAGTCCATTACAGGGATGTCATTGTCGTGTAAACACGCCGCCATAGGCCGTGCATTATGAACAGTTGCTAGATCGTGTTGAAAGATGCAATCACCATCCCTGAATCGCTCTCCAACATTGGGAAGCAAGAATATTCTTGAAACACCAATGTAGCTCTGTGCTGTGATAGTGTCGCACAAAACAACAAGGGGTGCAAGCCTCCTCCATGAAAACACACGATAACACCACCGCCTCCGAATTTTACTTTTGGCACTACACACGCTGGAAGATGACGTTCACCGGTCATTCGCCTTACTCACGCCCTGTCATCGGATCGCCACATTGGGTACCATGATTCGTCACTCCACAGAACGTTTTTCCACTGCTCAATCGTCTAATGTTTACGCTCCTTACACCAACAGAGGCGTCGTTTGGCATTTACGGGAGTGATGTGTGCCTTATAAGCAGCCCCTTGAACATGAAATCCAAGTTTTCTCACCTCCCGCTTAGCTGTCATAGTACATGCAGTGGATCCTAATACAGTTTGTAATTCCTGTTTGGTGGTCTGCATACATGTCTGCCTATTACACATTACGACCCTCTTCAACTGTCGCGGTCTCTGTCAGTCAACAGACGAGGTCGAGCTGTACGCTTTTGTGCTGTGTGTGTCCCTTCACGTTTCCGCTTCACTATCACATTGGTAACAGTGGACCTTGGGATGTTTAGGAGTGTGGAAACCTAGCGTACAGACGTATGACACAAGTGACACCCAATCACCTGACCACGTTCAAAGTCCGTGAGTTCCGCGTAGCGCCCCATTCTGCTCTTTCACCATGTCTGATGACTACTGAGGTCACTGATACGGAGTACCTGGCAGTAGGTGACAGCACAATGCACCTAATATGAAAAACGTACGTTTTAGATGGTGTCCAGATACTTCTGATCACATAGTTTACCAGGAGACCAGTTGCTTTGAGCTTCAGTTAAAATCCAGCCTGCTGCATATCATGTCTAGTTGCCTGTTTACTGATGTGACAATGGACACTTCATGATTTCTGTCGCAGAAGTTATATGACACCTGGTGTAATATTTAGCCACCACAGTGAAATCTTGCATAGCGCGAGAATAGGGGACAAACGACGATAAACAGGAAGGCAATAAGACGCGTTCGAATGCTGTGAAAACGTATTACTTCTATCCAATTGCTCGGAGGAGAAAAATAGATGTGTCTGTTTCAGACTTTTAAAAAGCGGGGCACACGCTAGAAATTATCTGATTACGTCATATCAGTGACTATGTTTCAAATATATTGTCGCATCATTTGGTTTTGGACTTGCTGCCGTGATGAGCAAACATGCACAACATTGCAACATTGAATAGCGAGCATATTTTGCCCATCATATTTGTGACAGTAAGGAAGCCTACCTCTCAACATAGATATGAAAGATGACATCGACGAGGTAGAGAATTAAAGTTACATGCTCACAGGAGATTTCCCCTTTCCCCGGTGGTGGCACAGTCCTTCATTCGATTTTCTGATAAATATTTGTAATACACAGTGGGGAGAAAAAATGTGTCACGAAATTTTAACCCTGAATAGCTGATGCCAGTAGGAACCAAAATTACCAATGTTGTGTAGATCGACAAAGTACAATTTTTAAACTACGGAAGCTTGGCGCCACGTACTCCGATTGGCCGCGGCAATTCCCTGTTGCCGGATACTCTGGACAACGCATGATTGCAAATGCTTTGCCTACCGGACATCGTGATGTATGTAAGGGGGTCCGCAAGCTCGGTGGTAGCGCACCACCCTTCCTCTCTGGGGGGCGAACCTGCCGCGGTCCCGACACGTCAAAAAAATGGTTCAAATGGCTCTGGGCATTATGGGACTTAACAGCGGAGGTCATCAGTCCCATAGAACTTAGAACTACTTAAACCTAACTAACCTAAGGACATCACACATATCCATATCCGAAAAAAATGGTTCAAATGGGTCTGAGCACTATGGGACTCAACTTCTGAGGTCATTAGTCCCCTAGAACTTAGAACTAGTTAAACCTAACTAACCTACGGACATCACACACATCCATGCCCGAGGCAGGATTCGACCCTGCGACCGTAGCGGTCTCGCGGTTCCACACTGCAGCGCCTAGAACCGCACGGCCACTTCGGCCGGCTCCATATCCGAGGCAGGATTCGAACCTGCGACCGTGGAGGTCGCGCGGTTCCAGACTGAAGCGCCTAGAACCGCTCGGCCACTCATCGACACATCCATTGTAGTTTCATGATAAGACGTACCGGGAACAAACCTGTTAACAGCTGTTATTTCGCGTACAGAAAGTCTTCTATAAATTGTGTCGACCCTGAAAAGTTCCTTTTTTGTAGCTAGGACATTGTGTACGTAAAGCAGGTGCTCGAACTAGCGACCCTCTGACGCTACACAAGCTTGGTAATGTCCAACGGGGTTTTGCCGAACTCTTTAAAAATTCCCAGCATTGTCCTGATGTGACTGGTGGCATGCTGAATGCGATCCATTAATTCTTCTTCGTTTCTGGGTGGTTCGAGTCCGGGTGGGTGAACCAGAACCTTGAAGAATCCCCACAGGAATAATTCCGGTGGCGTGAGGTCTGGTGATCGCGACGGCCGTGTCCCACGAGCACCTCTGCCAGTTAACCGGCTGACGAATAGTTCATTTAAATATCTGCGCACAGCACCACTGTGATGTGCGGGAACCCTATCATGCTGCAATCACATTCGTAGCCGTACGTCCAGGGGAATATCTTTCAGCAGACCGGGTAGAGTTTCTTGCAAGAAGTGAAGCTAATTTGCCCCGAATTTGCCCCGGTAAGTCGAGGACGTAGATGGACCGGCCCAATCAGATGGTCACCCACAACGCCTGCCCAAGTGTTGAATAAATATTGTTCCTGTGTCCGTGGACGTACGTAACGTGAGGGTTTCGCCTTGTCCAGTAATGAACGTTTCGAGTGCTGTAAAGGCCATCGCGATGGGAGGGAAACAACACAAAGGCGGGAAGGTCGGAATCCCGTGCAACACGTCGCATAAGCCACCGGTAAAACCCTAGACTGTGTTCATAGTCCGCCACAGGGTTTAGGTATTGGACAAGGTGCAAACTAAATGGATGTTGGCCGTTATCCCTCAAAACCTCCCACAGTAACCGATGAGTGACCCCCATGTCGTGTCTAAGCTTTCGACTACTTGTCGTAGGTGCTTCCTCGAAGCGCTCGAGAACTGTTTCTTAAACTGCAGCATCCCGTCGTGTTCGAGGTCTTCCAGCATCACCATGACATCCCGCTAACGAGCCTATTTCGGCAAATCGAAGGTGAATTGCTGTAAACGTCTGCGGGTGTGGGTGGCGCCTTGCTGCGTATACTGTGCCGCCATGCTTACTGTATGACTAAATCGCTGGTGACGTGTTTGTGCTCCGAAGCGAAGCTTATGTGCGAATGCCTCTGTCGTGGGGTGGAGAGAAACAGAGAGACCTATTTGACACGTGTGCGTATCACGTTGGAGCAATGGTGGGGCGGTATGTGTGAACTACAACCATTGCGCTGCCCGTCAACTGACGAACGGCGACAGGTCAATCCCACGGCCAATCGGAGCGCGTGGCGCCAAGTTTCCCTAGTTTAAAAATGGTGCGTTGTCGACCTACACAACATTAGTAATTTTCCTACTGGTATTAGCTATCTAGGGTTAAAATTACGTGACACAATTCTTCTCCACCTTTTTTACATACAGCTGTATATAGGTCACACGTGGAATAATCATAGTGTAACTAACCCTCCACCTGGGCTTAGTACTCTTGGAAGTGCAGGGCTTGGTCAAAAATATGCAACACCGCGATAATTGCAAGCTTGAACAAAAACGCCAGCCAAGTCTGCAGTTTGCACTGTTCCATTTGACCACGAACGGAGCCTGTACAATTTTCTCAATACGTTGCAAGTTTCAGGCGTGGTGAGATTAGTGTTTAGCGGACCTTTGAGTGCGTTAAGTCGTAGCGAATTGTTTTCGAAAGCGGGCAAAATGGTTCGGTGCACCTATGGCGGTTGCTTCCGTAACCAATGTAGACGACGTGTTAGATATTTCGAGGGATCTGGTATCGAAGATTTGTACCGCATACAGGGATAGCAAAAAAACATCATCCGCGGAAGCTCGTAACTCTGTTCCTCCTTTCAATCGTCGTGCGAACGTCGAAATGGCAGATATTGAGATAAGCGATCGCGGAACTGAAAATGAGCTATAATCGCTTAGTAGTGGAAAGGCTTCAGGACCAGGTAACATACCTATAAGATTCTGTAAAGATTATACGAAAGAACGTGCTTCCCTTTTAGCAGTAATTTATCGTAGATCGCTTGAGTAACGAAAGGTATCTAACGACTGGAAAAAAGCGGAAGTGATTCCCGTTTTCAAGAAAAGCCGTAAGACAGATCCACACAATCGTAGACCTATATCGTTGACGTCAATCTGTTGTAAAATTATGGAACATGTTTTATGCTCAAGAATTATGACGTTTTTAGAAAATGAACATCTCTATAAAAATCAACATGGATTCCGCAAACAGAGATCCTGCGAAACTCAGCTCGCTCTATTCCTCCATGAGAACGGCGCTGAGGCTGATGCCATGTTCCTTGATTTCAGTAAGGCGTTTGACACCACCCCACATTGCCGTTTAATGAAAGAAATAAGAGCTTACGGAGTATCGGAGTAGACCTGCGATTGGATTCAAGACTTTCTTGCAGATAGAACTCAACACGTCGCTCTTAACGGAACTAAATTGACAGATGTAAAGGTAATATCCGGAGTATGATAGAACCATTGCTGTTCACAATATATGTAAATGATCTAGTAGAAAGCGTCGGGTGCTCTTTAAGGCTATTCGCAGATGATGCAGTTGTATTTATCAAAGTAGCAACGCCACAAGATAGTAAGAAATTGTAGAACAACCTGCAGAGAACTGATGAATGGTGCAGACTGGCAGTTGACTTCTTCTTCATGTGCCGTCTCCTCTAAGAAGGTTGGCTGTCATCATGGCAATTTCTGATCTTGATTTGGCTGATCTAAGGAGTTCTGACGTTGAACAGTTGTACCAATTTTTTAAATTGTCAATCCAGGATGTCCGTCTTCTACCCCTCGTTCTCTTCCCACAAATTTTCCCTTCTAGTATTATTTGCAATATTTTGTAATTTACTCCCCTAATAACATGGCCTAAATATTGTAGCTTCCTTACTTTAATAGTTTTAATTAATTCTTTTTCCTTTCCCATTCTTCTTAGGACATCTTGATTAGTAATCCTCGACACCCAACTAATTCTAAGTATTCTTCTATATGCCCACATTTCAAAAGCTTCTAAACTGTTCATGTCCTTCTTTTTCAATGTCCACGCTTCCATTCCGTATAATAATTTTGAGAATACATAGCATCTTAGCAACCTCATTTTTGTGTTTAAACAAATGTCTCTCGAACAGAATGCATTTTTCATCTTATTAAAGATACTTCTGGCCTGTCCTATTCTCGATTTAATTTCTTCTGAGCTTTCAATCTCCTCATTTACAATTGTTCCGAGATATTTAAATTTACGTACTTGATCGACTCTTTCCCTATTGATTGTAAGATTTTCTTGTTGGTGTGTTTTAGATATCACCATGAACTTAGTCTTGCTTACGTTAAGAGTCAAGCCAAATTCTTCACTTTTTTCTGCGACTTTGTCAAGAAGTAATTGTAGATCTTCGAGGTTTCCAGCTAGTAGTGCAGTGTCATCAGCAAACCTAACATTGTTAATGTTTAGCCCATTCACTTTAATGCCAGCTATTTCATCTGATAGATCTGCCTGGATTATGTCTTCTGAATACATATTAAACAATAAGGGTGAGAGAACGCAACCTTGTCTCACAACCCTCTTTATTTCTATATCATTCGATAACTCATTTTCTACCTTCACGGTTGCGGTTTGATTGTAGTAGAGGTTATATATAATGCGGATGTCTTTCTTATCAAGTGTTTTCTTTTCTAACAATTCTATGAGATGATCATGACGAACTTTGTCAAATGCTTTATTATAGTCCAGGAAGCACACATATAGTGGCTGGTTAACCTCCTTACATCGTTGCGCTAATATGTTAAAAGCAAACAATGCTTCTCTTGTACCGAGGGAACTTCTAAAACCGAATTGTGTTTCACTTATACCTTCTTCTACTTTTTTGTATATTCGTTGGTGTATAACTTTTAGAAATATCTTTAAGGTGTGACTCATTAAGCTTATTGTACGGTGATCATTACAAGTTTTGGCATTAGCCTTTTTGGGTAATGTAACAAAGGTAGATGTCAACCAATCCCTAGGAATAATTCCCGAATTATAAATATCATTAAACAATTGTACAAATATATCTATATGGTCTATTCCTATGAGTTTCAGGATGTCATTTGGTATCTTATCCGGTCCAGGGGCTTTTCCTGTCTTTGATTTGTTGATAACATGTAATATTTCTTCTTTCGATATACTTGGTCCTCGTTCTCCGATCATGTTATCATAAAATTTTTTGATCTTTTCTTGTATCTTCAAATAGTTCTTTGACATATTCTGTCCACCTGTCCAGTTTACCTTTAACATCAGGAATTATTTTGTCATTTTTATCTAACAATAAACTTGTACTTTTCTTTTTATTAAGTCCAGCTAAATCTTTAACTTTTTTGTGTAAGTTGAAACTATCATGTCTTGTTTCATAACTCTCAATTTCAGAGCATTGTTCCTTGTACCATTCTTCTTTTGCTCGCCGTGTTTCTTTTCGTATTTCTGCATGTAATCTTTTATACTCACTTTCATCTCTATTTTTAAGTATTCTTCTTTGTTCCATCAATTGTAATATCTTCTCTGTCATCCACTTCTTTTTCATGTTGTCGTGTTTGGTCGCCATTGTGTTTTTACATGCATTATTTAATGTGTCTTTTATAAGTTCCCATTTGCCATCAATGTCTTCTGTTTGATTATTCTTTATCCTAACTAATTCCTTATTAATCTCTTCAGAAGTCTTTTGTTTAGTCAAGGGGTCTCTTAGAATAGTTGTATTTATATAGTCCTTCTTTTGTTTCTTTTGTATGGCTTTCAGTTTCACATGGAACTTTGCTACTAAAAGGTTATGATCAGAAAATATATCAGCTCCTGGATATGTTTTCACACCATGAATAGAATTTTTGTACCTCTTGTTTATAAGTATGAAATCAATTTGATTTCTGCAAACTTCTTCATTACAGTCTCTTGGTGATTTCCAAGTATAAAGTCTTCGTTTAGGGAGTTTAAAAAATGTGTTTGTAATAGACAGATTGTTTTCCTGGCAAAATTGTGACAGCAAATCTCCTCTTTCATTTCTTGTTCCTAAACCAAAAGGTCCAATAAGATCACCTTCACTTCCTTCACCTATTTTGGCATTAAAATCTCCCATGATGATAATAATGTCTCTGCTTTTTGAGGTTCCTATTGCTTGTGTTTATTCTTCATAAAATTTTCCTATTTCTTCTTGGTCTTTGTCGGCTGTTGGAGCATAGATTTGGATTAAATTAATATTTGTTTGTTTCGTTTGTAAATGTAGACTGATTACTCTATCTGAGATTGGTCAAATGCTTTTGACAGATTTACTAGCATACTCATCTAAAATTATTCCTACCCCATTCCTGTGCTGGCTATCAGAATTTCCCGAGTAATATACTTTCATGTTGTCAATGGTCATTTCTCCTGAGTCAGGCCATCTTGTTTCACTTACACCCAAAATGTTAATTTTTAGGCGTTTCATTTCTTGTATAACATTATTTACTTTGCCTGGTTGGTATAATGATCTTACATTCCAAGTTGCTATTGTTGCATTATTTTTGTATTTACTTGTGGCATTGTTCAAGGCTCTCCCCCCCGGAGATCCGAGTGGGGGAGTTGAAACTCCGGATAATTTGACATTGAACCCTGCCATGATGAGTTTGCCTGGGGATATCCATTGGATCTTTAATGCTGTGGTTTCCCGTTGCCTTCAGCATCCTATGCCGTTGACCACCCTTGGTGATTCTTCCGTCTTTAGGAGTGATTTCTCACTCCAAGGACAAGAGGGTGCCCTTGCTTTACCAGCTCATCCGCCCTCTAGAAGGTCGTTGGCTTAGTAGAGGGTTCTCCTTATCCCGGGAGAAACTCGGTCGCCAGAGCCTCGTTAGCGTAGCAGGGGATACCACGTGCCGGAGAGGTTGACATTTGTGTGGGAGAGGCTATTGGTGACGCATCCCACACCTTACCCCCTGGCAGTTGACGCTGAACGTAAATAAATTTAACATATTGCGCATTCATAGGAAAAGAAATCCACTGTTGTACAGCTACACTATTGATGACAAACAGCTGGAGACACCGTCTACCGTAAAATATCTAGTCGTAACTATCCAGAGTGACCTTAAGTGGAATGATCATATAAAACAGATAGTGGAAAAAGCAGACACAAGACTCAGATTCATCGGAAGAATCTTAAGGAAATGTAACTCATTCACGAAAGAAGTGGCTTATAAAGCGCTTGTTCGCCAGATTCTTGAGTATTGATCATCTCTCTGGGCTCCCTATCAGGTAGGGCTGATAGAGGAGACAGAGAAGATCCAACGAAGGGTGGCGCGTTTTGTCACGGGATCGTTTAGCTGGCGAGAGAGCGTTACGAAGATGCTAAACAACCTCCACTTGCAGGCGTCACAAGAGAGGCGTTATGCATCACGGAGGGATTTACTATTGAAATTTCGTGGCAGCACTTTTCAGGAGGAGTTAGACAACATATTACTTCCCGCCGCATACATCCCGCATATTGACCACGAGGAGAAAATTCGAGAAATTAGAGCCAATACAGAGGCTTACCGACAGTCATTCTTCCCACTCACTATTCGTGAGTGGAAAAGTTTTGGAGGGATCAGATAGTGGTACCGAAAGTACCCTCTCCACACACAATTAGGTAGTTTGCGGAGTATGATGTAGATGTAGATGTAGATGCCCGTAATAGGTAAATGTGACGGCTAAGACATAAAACCAGGGATGTGGAGTAGTGGTAAATGTAATTTCGTCGGATGAGACTTGTTTCACACAGCTTCCAACTTCTGGACGAGTTTACGTCCAAAAAGAGAAACATGACAGGTGTCCGTTGATGATTTGGTTAGCCATGTAGTAGTGTTCCATGGATACCATGATCATCCTGCGAAGTCGCATTGCTCCCAAGAATTGTGTGACCATTTTGGTAGATCAGGTCTCTTGCAAGATACACTTTTCACCAATAGTGATGCTATGTTTCATGACGGCAGTGGATCTGTTCACACTACTCGTTTCGTCCAGGGCTGCTTTCTTGAGCACGAGGACAAATTGCCGCATCTTCCGTGGCCCACACAGTCACCAGATATCAATACTATTGAACCTTTGCTGTCTGCTTTGGAGAGAATGTGTCTGATCGCTATCCACCTCCCTCTGTGTTACCTGAACTTGCCATTATTTTTCGGGAAGAATGGTATAAGATTCACTTGAAAAGCGTACAGGGCCTGTATTTATCCATTCCGAGACGACTGGAAACTGTCTTGAATGCCAACTATTTTGCTACACTATATTGGGATATGTAATGTGTTGTGTTTTTGGTGTTTCCATATTTTCGTCCACGCCTTGTAGTGGCCAATGTCTGACATATTTGCGTTGAACTTAAAATACCTATAAATAATAGTTTTGTTTGTTTTAATGTATATGGATCTTGACAAGCAAATTTTATTTCATGTATTCTATTCCTAAGTGTTTAAAATTGATTATATATGGTTTACATTCGTGATATAGAAGTCATTAACGAACGGATCGTAGGGGTTAGAGGGCTGTTGCATAATTGTCTCTCAGAGCAAGAACACAAAAATAAGCACTGTATAATTGCTTTCCGCCAAGGCGCTTGCAACAAACATATCATTACATTACATTACTATCGACGCGCAAGTCGCCGCAGTGGCGTCAAATCGAAAGACTTGCACCAGGCGAACGGTCTACCCGACGGGAGGCACTCGTCACACGACATTTCATTTCATTACATTACTTATCACCCTAATATATATATATGTGTGTGTATGCTGTGCAGTTTGGGACAGTATGTTTCTCTTTACGGCGACAGCACTATATCAAAAAGGGCATTCGCTAACTCGAGTGAAAATATGAATGGTGAGCGTGTTCATGTCATCTGAGTTGAACCCACATATGCTTAGGGGCCTCTCCGTGAAGGGGTAATAAATCCGCTGTCCAGTATAACCTTTTTAATTTTAAGATCTCTTCATCATCGTATGTTTGTTGAGTCACTTATATTTAAGAGTGGCAGAAGCAGATTGAGAGGAAACGTGTCACATCGCACACAGTTGTGTAACTTACGACGAAGATATGTGCGTCGCAAGAGCAAGTTTTCCGTAATGGACCCGATACAATTACGAGGGACATTCAATAATTAATGCAACACTTTTTTTCTGAAAGCACGTTGGTTTTATCCAGGATTCCAGTACACCATGTTATTCGTTATTCTTATGGATAAAAAACCCAATTTTTATACACAAGTTCAATGCGACTGCCATATGCCACTTTACTGGGTTCAAATGGTTCAAACACCTCTGAGCACTATAGAACTTAACATCTGAGGTCATCAGTCCCCTAAATCTTAGACTTACTTAAGCCTAACTAACCTAAGGACATCACACACATTCATGCCAGAGGCAGGATTCGAACCTGCGACCGTAGCCGTAGCGCGGTTCCACGCTGAAGCACATAGAACCGCTCGGCCACATCGGTCGGCCCACTTTACTGGGAGGGCGCGTATGCCCGCATGTTGGTCGAAGTCGGAGGCAACGTCTTCCTGCATCCATCAAATTTTTAATATCATTCTCGTAAAGAGGAAACAATTCCGCATAGACGGTCCTCCGTTGCTCTTTATAATCTTCTGCTAGGCGACAGGAAACCCAGAGGACACACACCTTAGACTACCCAAGCTGGTGATCGACTGTGTCAGCACTACAATCAGAGAAGTTCAGTTGAGGAGCGAGGTGTTCGACTACGATCTGTCGACAACCTCGAATGAGAATTTCCGCACGTTCCAATATTGAAGGAATCACAGCTGTGTGCTACCTGCCGGCACGCGGGAGATCGGACAGGTCTGCGCGACCATGTTGCGATGATGACATCGCCTCCCTCAACGACTCACCGTGCTTTTGTTCACTGCCAGGTGTCGGTACACATTGTGCAAGCGCTCATGAATATCTGCAATGCTCTCGTTTCCCGCCAAAAGAAACTCAATGACAGCTCTCTGCATGGAATCCGCCTCCGTTACAGACGCTGTTTTAAGGACTAAGTATAGTGCCATCCTCTACTGAAACTTCATGAAGCTACAGGTGCTGAAGCGAAAGTATTCCACGATGTCGCACAACAAATTCCGCATTTTTTTCAACCAAAATTGACCGAGAAAGAAATGTGTTGCATTACTTACTGAAAACCCTCTGTAATATTTTTGGCTTATTTAGCCATCATATTACGCTCCAGGAAGCTATTCCCAGGGCAGTGGAGATGCAAGAAGCATAGAGATGACGCAATGTGGGATGAGGTACCGGTGACAGAATTACCATTCCCGTGAGAAAGACCGCCTGCATGATGCTGCTGCTCTGTGACTGGCTGCTGTGTTCGGCAGTAGGGCGCCAAAACGTTAAACTTTAGTTGCTATTATTAATTAAACATGTCATCCAAATTACATCTTTTTTTTTTAAATAAACATCTCTCAACAGCCAGCTATCAATCAGTCATTTCAAAATTATTAAAATCAAGGTATTACTAAAACAAAAGACTGACGAAATTAATGCCGATGCACTTCGGTGGCGTTCGGGTCACACCTTGCTGGCTTGGCGCGCGAAGTGTCTCGCTCAGTCTGACTCTCCAGTTCTGACCGTTTCAGTAGACAGACATGTTGTCTGTTATAGCAGTATTTGTTTCATGCAATTTTATTTACTACAGTCCCGACCGTCGCTAGGTACAGACATGTTGTCTGTAATAGTAGTATTTCATTCATGTAATTTTATTCTCCAGTTCTGACGGTTCTAGTAGACAGACATGTTGTCTGTGGCAGGATGTATTTCATGTTATTTTAGCCAGATATAATGACTGTGGAAAGATATGTTCAATACGTTGTGATCAAGAATAGTTTCTCGTGTCTATATCAATAAAAACGCGAGTGGCATCCCAAATGAGTTATATTTTATTCGTAGCAGCAGTTCCTTGCGAAGTTAATTTCAGCCTCAAGAAAAAGAATCCACGACCTGCGTCTGTTTTCTGCGTTGGGGACATCATCATCATGAAGACAGCAGGTTAGTGAAGTGTACAAGACCTTATGTATTCCACACAGGGCAGTGGAAACAACTAGGCACCTCACGTGTACTGCATGCACAGTACAAATGTGCTCAGTGACACGTCATCTGCAGTAATGCAGAGGACGTAAAGAAGGATGAAAGTATTAAAACTATCTCACTTGTATTCATTTTTTATTGCCGTACCTCATAATACGACGGCGAATCACTGTGATAGCAAGCAACAGATCAAAAGTATTACTGAGCCAAGGAATAGTTGATAAAATCGTGAAACAACCGGATATAATTGCTCGTCCCACGATACTTCTAACTTTTCTCCGCTGGTGTATACCTTTCCTGCTGCGGCTGAATCGATCGCGGAGGACAAAGGAGGTAGGCGGCAGGCTGCAGTGACGCCTACCAGCCGCGTTGCGTCCCCAGGGGACGCCGGCAGCGGCGGCACCACGGCAAGGCAGCTGCGTGACAAAGCTGGGAGGGCTGACTAATGCCGGATGACGGCTGACGGCGCGCCGTGCAGCCGCCCCGCGGGAGCGCCGCGGTCTCAGCTCGGCTCCCACCCAGGAGCAGCTGAGCAGCTCAGTAGCTACAGCTACGATCGCCCACCACCTGTCGCTCTGCTCTGCGCGGTTGCGTCAAGCCCCTGCGCAACTGGCCCTCTGCAGACTTACAGGTGGATGTGGGTAATTATGTCCGTTATTGGCCAGGTTAATGCTCCAGCAGAGCCGTTTCTGCCATTAGGCAGCGCTAGACGGCCGCCTGTGGTGGCACAATTATAGGAGCGGCGGAAGGCGTACGAAATTAATTTAAAATAAAACAGCGAAAAACGAGCAAATGGGAAAAATTGAAAGAGAGAAAAATTTAAAACACCGAATTGTTTTCAAGAGGGTACGGAATAGTTACTTAATAGGTCTTTACTTAATTTGACGAAAGTAAGCACATTACCTCCACCCTGGTCCCGGCGGAGGTTCGAGTCCTCCCTCGGGCATGGGTGTGTGTGCTGGTCCTTAGGATAATTTAGGTTAAGTAGTGTGTAAGCTTAGGGACTGATGACCTTAGCAGTTAAGTCCCATAAGATTTCACACACATTTAAACATTTTTTACCTCTACCTAACTCAAAACTAAACTAGCCGCTATTAAAACTTTCGGCTTAGGTTTCAACGACCACCTTGAGCGACCCATCGGATTACAAGCAGTAGCCCGTCCCTAATTTAGGGCCACTGACTCCAGGGAAGGGAAAGAATCAGTGCCTTTAGACGAACGCAACATCCTTGCCTCACTGGATTTCGAACACTCGTCTTGGATGAATGATCAGAAGCCAGTCGTTTGGACCACTGCTCCAAAGTGGCGGCTAATGAAATGTTGGGAAACTCTCAATAGAAAATCCTAACAAGGCGTCTCTTATTTACTTAATCGCAGGAAAGTCGATCTGAAAGACGAGATTTATTCCTCGTGTTAAAAGTATTTCAATTAAAACACAAACGGAATAACACGCGATTATCCAGATTGACGTCTGCATCACTCCCATCAGTATAGTAGCATTTCTAAATTCAACGAAATATTGATTCGCACCAGAAAATGGTTCTACACATTCAACAGTCCATCTTCTTGCAATTACCTACATGTAATAAATAATTGATACAAAATTTGGTTGCACTGGTATATTCAGTTGAGTTCTAGTTTAAAATGTTCAGCACATTCTTCCTATTTCAGTTGTTTTGGAAACTTCTAAAATTGGGGACAAAAAATAAAAGCAAAGAACGAAGTGTAAGAAAATTTGTTGTCTTTTGTCAGTTTTAAACGAATTGACGACAAAACACGAAAACTGAGGACTGTCCTCAGAGAATGAAGACATGTGATCACCTTAGTTTAATGATTTAAAGTATAATAGCAGATCTGTTTTGTGCTGTTCGATGTTGGTAGTGGTGGAGGAGGACGAGGGGTTGGGTTTAGGGGTGGGAGGGAGGTTAACGGGGAAACCGATTGGAGTAAAAAAGAGGGGCCGTCATTTTTCAGTTCTCGCCTAAGGCGACGTAACATATAGCAACAGCCCTGTGCTCCAGTCAATTGATAGCGACTTCTTCACTTACTACCTCAACACTACCACCGTCCACGCCATTCCTTTTACACTTACTACTGCCAGAGAGATGAAGTAATGCCTACTAACTTATTCATCTTATATAGTGCGACATACGCGTCCCATACACATCACCGATCATTTCTCAGTGCACTGACATACAGTTTCTACTAAAAACATGATCGTCGAACTTTGGAATGAAATATTTTCATCGATTTAATTCAGTGTGCTACAGATTCAGGAGATATGATGATTTAGAAATATATTGCAATGACCGAATCATGAAAGGGTTGTTAAAAAAATTTAAAAAATATTTAGGGAGGAATACAGACAGTAAAACCTGTTTTGAGGGGCGATCAAAAAGTTCCCGCTCGAAGTCCTCACAATCCATAATCGGAATGCCAATCAGTTAAAATCGCCTTGAGCACTGAGGCAATCATCCTATCGACGCACTTTCCTAATGTACTGGTGTGGTAAAACCGCCGTGTCCTGCTGTCTGAGCCGGCCGCTGTGGTCGAGTGCTTCTAGGAGCTTCAGTCCCAAATCGCGCTGCTACTACGGTCGCAGGTTCGAATCCTGCCTCGGGCATGGATGTGTGTAATGTGTTTAGGTTAGTTAGGTTTAAGTAGTTCTAAGTCTAGAGGACTGATGACCTCATATGTTAAGTCCCATAGTGCTCAGAGCCATTTGAACCATTTGAACCTGCTGCCTGATGAAGTTTGTAACTTCAGCTGCACATTCTCGTCCGACAGAGGTCTTTTTCAAGGGACCGAAAGCGTGATAAGCATATGCGGAGAGATCAGGACTATGAGGCGGATGCTCTAGTGTCTGCCACTTGAGGTAGCGTAAATTCTGCCTTACAAAATAGCGATTTGGGGACGTGCGTTAACATGATGCAGCAGTACTCCGTGTCACAATTTTCCCGGACGTTTCGCCTTAACTGCATGTCGTAATTTCTGCAATGTGGTGGAGACACTACGTTCATTGCATTCAATGAGCAAAGGGCCGCGCTAGTCAAAGAAGAGGGTGAGCATCACATCTGCAGCGGATGGCTAGCTCTGGAACTTCTTGGGACGATGGGCGCTGGATGATACCACTGGTTCGTCGATGCTTTCGGCTCCTATACCCAGTGGTGGCAACAGCTTTTATCGCCGGCAACAATGCGTTCAAGGAACGTGTTGCCTTCAACATTCAGACCAATCGGGTGCTTCAGGAAAACAGCTGTCCGGTTTGCTTTTTTGTTCGAGTTTCGCATTAAACACTCGTGGTATCCATGACTGTAGGCCTTACGATAGACTAACTATTGCTGCATAATGTGTTGTACGCTATCGAACCTGATGTCGAAATCCTTTGTTTTATCACGAATGGTTATGCGCCGGTCCGCCCTAATCGCGTCATCAACAGCTCCCTTGTTGTTGTCCGTGATAGATGAGGCTGGCTTACCAGATCGACCGGCGTCTTGTGTCGAATCGTGACCAGCAATGAACTTGGCGCACCCTTCCACACCGGCGGTTTTCAAAAAACATGCTTCCCCATACACATCCTACAGTCTCTGATGGGTATCTACTGGTGTTTGTCCTTCGGTATCTAAGAAAAGAAAAACAACACATTCTTCCTGTTTGGAAGCATTTGGTAGTACGGCGCATAGTTTACGTTTGCACATTTACTGCACACAAGTCGGGAAGATACGCATGCCACAGTAATCTCTTCCCTGCATTCTATGGTTATATACCGACATCGGAGTTGGACTACGTTGCACATATGCTGGATCAACACCCTCGAACGGAAACTTTTTGATCGCCGTTTATAACTTAGATGGGTACATAAAGTGGCAGCTGGCCGGGGTGGCCGAGCGATTCTAGGCGTTACAGTCTGGAACCGCGCGACCGCTACGGTCGCACGTTCGAATCCTGCCTCGGGCACCGATGTTTGTGATGTCCTTAGGTTAGTTAGGTTTAAGTAGTCTGAGTCTAGGGGACTGATGACCTCAGAAGTCAAGTCCTATAGTACTCAGAGCCATTTGAACCATAAAATGGCAGTCGCACAAGCTTGTTCATTATGAGGTTGTAAGCATTAAGTAACAGCTGAATTCACGCTCGTTGATCGCAAACAGGACACAGTCGACGACGCAGGCATGTACCATCTGTAAACAAACCGTTTCAGACGCAGTATATATAGCGACCGTCAGACGACAAATAAGACAGAGTTCCAGTCAGCAGCAAAGTTCGATCCTGCCAACGTCTCGGATGATTAACACGCGACAGCAGATACTATGTGAGTGAAATTTATATGCAGTTAACCTTGCAAACTAAACAGGACTCATACAACTTGCCTGTACCTACCGCTGTACAGTGGTTAATGGTTTCCTTTTTAACGATTGCCGGCATCTACCGATATCTGTTTATCACTTTGTGACGTGCACCTTAACTTAAAGGATCGATTTAAACACTAGTAACTGGCTTCAGTGGTCTGGAATACCATCGTTAGACGATACTATGTGTACACTATACCCAATAGGCTGTTAGCCTTGTGTGGAAGTTTGTTCTAGCAGTTGGTTAATAAAATCGTGAGGTACATGCCTCAATCGCGTTTTAATCCCCGTCAAGTAGGACTCATTTTCGTTGTAAACACGTGAAGAAGTATTAAAATAAACCAGAAAGCAACGCAGAGCCACATTTCCTTATTAACTTCTTATCAGCCTCCTAAGCAAGTCATTTTGCACTGCTTCCAATAACAGAGACCGGAAAAAGTATCAGCCTGCCACCCTCACTACCTCTCCTCTTGAACGTAGACATTCGCATGCCTGAGAAGGAAGACCACAAACTCCACGTCATCTATAATCTGCTTGTTAGATTCAATTTAAGTATGTTGCGACCACGTTCTGTGACGACACTACCGATGATTATTTAAACATTTTGGGTATGTTTTTAAAAATTGGTTTTGATTTAGTCCCTAAATAAAAATCAGTAATAAACTCACACTATCAAATGCGTCCATTTAGCAGTAATCTGAGTAAAAATTTGTATGCAGATATATCGTTTTGGTTTAGAATAGTATAGTCGTTGGTGCACAGTTGTTGTTGTTGTTGCAGTTGTTGTTGTTGTTGTTGTTGTTGTTGTTGTCTTTAGTTCGAAGATTGGTTTGATGCAGCACTCAATGCTAGTCTATCCTGTGCGAGCCTCTTCATTACTGCATAACTATCGCAACCTACATCCATCTGAATCTGCTTACTGTAGTCAAGCCTTGGTCTCCTACAATTTTTATCATCAGACTTTATTCCCAAGTTGGTAACTTCTTGATACCTTGGGCTGTGTCCTATCAACCGAGCCCTCTTTTAGTCAAGCTACATCCTAAATTTCCTTTCTCCCATCTGATTTTCAACTTTCTTCTGTAGCATCATATTTAAAAAGCTGCTATTCTCTTCTTGTCTGAAATGTTTATTGTCCGTGTTTCTCTTTCATGCAAGGCCACACTGCGGAGGAATGCTTTCAGAAAAAGACTTCCTAACACTGAAATCTCTATTAGATGTTAACAAATTTCTCTTCTCCAGATATGCCAGTGCCAGTCTGCATTTTGTATCCTATTCACTTCAGCCTTCGTCACTTATTTTGCTGCCAAAGTAGCATAACTTACATGCTGTGTTAAGTGTCTCGTTTCCTAATCTAATTCCCTCAGCATCCCCTGATTTAATTCGACTACATTTCACGGCTCTTGTTTCTTTTTTTCTTGATGTTCATCTTACACTCTCCATTATAAGTCATTTCCTGTCTCTGACAGAATTACAACGTTATCGCCAAATATGGGAGTTAATATTTCTTGTCCATGGATTGTAATTCACTTTCCAAATTTACCCTTGGTTTCCTTCACTTAAATGAAATCTGTGATAGGCTGCGACTCAGTCTCACTCGCTCCCCTACTATGGCTTCAATTTCATGTCCTTCTACTCTTACAACCACAGTCTGATTTCTATACGCGGTATTTATTGGACGAAAATGAACTGCGCAAAAGAAAAATGCATAAGTTTCTTCGTAGCTACAGTTCTCTTATAAAGCTTCGGAAGGGAAAATATTTGTGTAACTGGCAAATAACTGTCTGAAAGATGTTGTAAGCCCGTAAGTTGTTTATACTTTGCATGTTCAGTCGTATACATTTGTTCCTCATGGTGATACCTTCTGAAATGCAGTGCACATGATGCCATCATCATAACACATAAATTTTGCAGCAACACCAGTTGAACATCCAGCATTCTACCTGAGTACTCACACTGTCCACCTGAATTTTATGTTTCTAGGACGAATGGTTTACGCTAGTCAGACTGTTTATTACACTGAACAAATAGGTGATGATGATAAGATACCAATAACAGTAATAATAATAATATAATAGTAATGAACAAATTTGAGAAAATCATCTTGTTCTTAAACATCACTGTATCGCACAACTATACTTTGGAAAATGCATGCAGTAAGATGTGGCCAAATACAGGCATAATGCACGTGAAGTAAATGCTTTGTGGAAAAAGAAACCCTTTGCACACTGTCACTGTGATAACATCGGACACCGACGTTATGCCAGTATGGACTGTGAACAGTGTGCAGGATTGTATCTTTCGCTCTATTGGCAACTGCAGAAAGCAGTTGCCCTGAATACTTGCAGAATAATTCATCTGTTTCTTGGAGATCGTTGTTAACTCAGCGGCAAATTGATCTTCAAAACAATTAACGTTATATCATTAGCATGTGAAACAAGTAAGGTAATAAGTAGTAATTATAATAATAATAATAAAACCCGTGGAGGCCTGGGAAAAGAATAGGCCTCCGGTATGTTCTGCCAGTCGTAAAAGGCGACGAAAAAAACAAACCACTGATAGGGCTAACCCCCCTTTTAGTGTGATTAGTTGGTTCTGGACAGAACTAATGAAGCCTCGGACAAGCGCTGACATGCCCGTCCACAATGGTAACGACACTGCTAGCCACACGGAAAATGATTTAAATCCAAATAGAGGTGTTTTGCAGGATATGCTTCCTGCAACCACACTAGAAGGAAAACAAAGACAGAGAATGGGATGGTCAGATGAAGTTAACCGACACCTCATGTTCTGTTATTACCAAGCAACAAACTTAGGAACCAACACAACTGGATACAGATCACAAGTATACACAATATTTATTACCAGATACCCAGAATTAAAATTTTTAACAGAACAACGACTAGCTGATTAGATCCGTGTAATAATCAAAAATAACAGGATACCCCAGTCAGAATTAGAAGTACAAAATAATGTCCAATCAGAAGAAGAAGAAAATGCAGTAATGGACTCAAACATCCCAGAGCAAACAAACAAAGAACAACACACATCAATTAAACAATCAGAGGAAAATAAAATCTTAAGACAGCCACCAGAACAAGCACAAATAGAACACTAAGTAACACACATGTTAGATATACACTCCTGGAAATTGAAATAAGAACACCGTGAATTCATTGTCCCAGGAAGGGGAAACTTTATTGACACATTCCTGGGGTCAGATACATCACATGATCACACTGACAGAACCACAGGCACATTGACACAGGCAACAGAGCATGCACAATGTCGGCACTAGTACAGTGTATATCCACCTTTCGCAGCAATGCAGGCTGCTATTCTCCCATGGAGACGATCGTAGAGATGCTGGATGTAGTCCTGTGGAACGGCTTGCCATGCCATTTCCACCTGGCGCCTCAGTTGGACCAGCGTTCGTGCTGGACGTGCAGACCGCGTGAGACGACGCTTCATCCAGTCCCAAACATGCTCAATGGGGGACAGATCCGGAGATCTTGCTGGCCAGGGTAGTTGACTTACACCTTCTAGAGCACGTTGGGTGGCACGGGATACATGCGGACGTGCATTGTTCTGTTGGAACAGCAAGTTCCCTTGCCGGTCTAGGAATGGTAGAACGATGGGTTCGATGACGGTTTGGATGTACCGTGCACTATTCAGTGTCCCCTCGACGATCACCAGTGGTGTACGGCCAGTGTAGGAGATCGATCCCCACACCATGATGCCGGGTGTTGGCCCTGTGTGCCTCGGTCGTATGCAGTCCTGATTGTGGCGCTCACCTGCACGGCGCCAAACACGCATACGACCATCATTGGCACCAAGGCAGAAGCGACTCTCATCGCTGAAGACGACACGTCTCCATTCGTCCCTCCATTCACGCCTGTCGCGACACCACTGGAGGCGGGCTGCACGATGTTGGGGCGTGAGCGGAAGACGGCCTAACGGTGTGCGGGACCGTAGCCCAGCTTCATGGAGATGTTTGTGAATGGTCGTCGCCGATACCCCAGGAGCAACAGTGTCCCTAATTTGCTGGGAAGTGGCGGTGCGGTCCCCTACGGCACTGCGTAGGATCCTACGGTCTTGGCGTGCATCCGTGCGTCGCTGCGGTCCGGTCCCAGGTCGACGGGCACGTGCACCTTCCGCCGACCACTGGCGACAACCTCGATGTACTGTGGAGACCTCACGCCCCACGTGTTGAGCAATTCGGCGGTACGTCCACCCGGCCTCCCGCATGCCCACTATACGCCCTCGCTCAAAGTCCGTCAACTGCACATACGGTTCACGTCCACGCTGTCGCGGCATGCTACCAGTGTTAAAGACTGCGATGGAGCTCCGTATGCCACGGCAAACTGGCTGACACTGACGGTTGCGGTGCACAAATGCTGCGCAGCTAGCGCCATTCGACGGCCAACACCGCGGTTCCTGGTGTGTCCGCTGTGCCGTGCGTGTGATCATTGCTTGTACAGCCCTCTCGCAGTGTCCGGAGCAAGTATGGTGGGTCTGACACACCGGTGTCAATGTGTTCTTTTTTCCATTTCCAGGAGTGTAGAAGAAAAATTTCAGCTGACATATACAGAATACAAAGACACAAATACAGACATTAGACCATTCTTGCATAGACCACCAAATAACCCACATGTCGAAACAACAATAACAACTATCAACACAATCATACCCAACAAAATAAATGAAAATACAACTATGGAAGAGTTACAACTACTGGTTTATATAGGAGCACTCACTACATTAATTATACACACTAGGCAGATATCAGAACCAACCAACACACAGAAGAAACCCACAAAACCAGCATGGCAACACAGGCTACAAATCAGAATAGAAAAACTGAGAAAAGACATCGGACAGCTAACACAATTTATAAGAAATAAAATATCAGACAAAAAATGAAAAATGTTAGGTAAAATCTCATAACAAGAAGCGATAGAGCAATTAGATGAAAAGAAGCAGAAGTTACAAGCATTGGCCAAACGACTTAGAAGGTACAAAAAAGCTAAAACAGAAGGAAACAAAACCAAACATTCAACACAAAACAAAAGAAATTTTACCAGACAATAGATAACACGCACATTAAAATAGTCAATCCACCAAACAAAACAGACATGGAACACTTCTGGAGCAACATATGGTCAAACCCGGTACAACATAACAGACATGCACGGTGGATACAATCAGAAACTGACACATACTAGATGATACCAAAAATGCATGAAGTGATAATTTTGCAACATGAAGTCACCTGAGCAATTAATTCTGCACACAATTGGAAAGTTCCTGGAAAAGATAAAATAGCAAACTTCTGGCTAAAGAAGTTCACCTCAACACATTCACATCTAACTAAATTATTTAACAGTTACATTGCAGACCCATACACTGTCTCTGATACACTTACACAAGGAACAACTTATCTAAAACATAAAGATCAAGCAGACACAGCCAACCCAGCTAAATATCGCCTCATAATGTGCCTACCAACAATATACAAAATATTAACTTCAGTCATTACACAGAAATTAATGACACACACAACAAAGTTCAAAATTATAAATGAAGAACAAAAAGGTTGCTGCAAAGGAGCGTGAGGATGTAAAGAGCAACTGATAATAGATTCAGAGGTGACGTATCAAGCTAAAACTAAACGAAGGTCGCTACACTATGCATACATTGATTACCAAAAAGCTTTTGATAGTGTACCCCACTCATGGTTACTACAAATATCGGAAATATACAAAGTAGATCCAAAATTGATACAGTTCCTAAACATAGTAATGAAAAATTGGAAACCCACACTTAATATCCAAACAAATTCAACTAATGTCACATCACAGCCAATACAGATTAAGCTGGAATATAACAAGGAGACTCATTAAGTCCTTCCTGTTTCTGCCTTGCTCTGAACCCACTATCCAACATGCTAAATATTACAAATTATGGATATAATATTACTGGAACATACCAACACAAAATCACACATCTGCTATACATGGATGATCTAAAACTACTAGCAGCAACAAATCAACAACTCAACCAATTACTAAAGGTAACAGAGGTATTCAGCAAAGATATAAATATGGCTTTTGGAACAGACAAATGTAAGAAAAATAGCATAGTCAAGGGAAAACACCCTAAACAAGAAGATTACATATTGGATAAACACAGCGACTGCATAGAAGCGATGGAAAAAGCAGATGCCTATAAATATCTAGGATACCAACAAACAATAGGAATAGATAATACAAATATTAAAGAAGAACTAAAAGAAAAATATAGACAAAGACTAACAAAATACTGAAAACAGAATTGACAGCAAGAAACAAGACAAAAGCTATACATACTTATGCTATACCAATATTGACCTGGTCATTAGGAGTAGTGAAATGGAGTAACACAGACCTAGAAGCACTCAATACACTTACACGATCACAATGCCACAGATATAGAATACATCACATACATTCAGCAACAGAAAGATTCACATTAAGCAGAAAGGAAGGAGGAAGGGGATCTCTTGATATACAAAAGCCTACATTATGGACAGGTAGACAATTTAAGAAAATTCTTTATAGAACGAGCAGAAAATAGCAAAATACACAAAGCAGTCACTCACATAAATACATCGGCTACACCATTGCAATTTCATAACCACTTCTACAACTCTTTAGATCACATAACATCAACAGATATGAAGAAAGTAAATTGGAAAAAGAAAATACTAGATGGCAGGCACCCGTATCATCTAACACAGCCACACATCGATCAAGCCGCATCCAACACATGGCTAATATAAGGCAATATATACTTTGAGACGGAAGGATTCATGATTGCAATACAGGATCAAACAATAAACATCAGATATTACAGCAAGCATATTATTAAAGATCCCAATACCACAACAGATAAATGAAGACTTTGCAAACAACAAATAGAAACAGTAGACCACACCACAAGCGGATGTACAATACTAGCAAATACAGAATACACCAGAAGACATGACAATGTAGCAAAAATAATACATCAACAACTTGCCATACAACTTAAACTAATAAAACAACACGTTGCCACATACAAGTATGCACCACAAAATGTACTGGAGAATGATGAATACAAATTATACTGGAACAGAACCATTATAACAGATAAAACAACACCACATAACAAACCTGACATCATACTCACCAATAAAAAGAAGAAATTAACACAACTAATCGAAATATCCAATCCCATTACAACAAGTATACAGAAGATAACAAGAGAAAAAATTGAAAAATACATCCAACTGGCTGAGGAAGTCAAGGACATGTGGCATCAGGATAAAGTTGACATGATACCAATTATACTACACTCCTGGAAATTGAAATAAGAACACCGTGAATTCATTGTCACAGGAAGGGGAAACTTTATTGACACATTCCTGGGGTCATATACATCACATGATCACACTGACAGAACCACAGGCACATAGACACAGGCAACAGAGCATGCACAATGTCGGCACTAGTACAGTGTATATCCACCTTTCGCAGCAATGCAGGCTGCTATTCTCCCATGGAGACGATCGTAGAGATGCTGGATGTAGTCCTGTGGAACGGCTTGCCATGCCATTTCCACCTGGCGCCTCAGTTGGACCAGCGTTCGTGCTGGACGTGAAGACCGCGTGAGACGACGCTTCATCCAGTCCCAAACATGCTCAATGGGGGACAGATCCGGAGATCTTGCTGGCCAGGGTAGTTGACTTACACCTTCTAGAGCACGTTGGGTGGCACGGGATACATGCGGACGTGCATTGTCCTGTTGGAACAGCAAGTTCCCTTGCCGGTCTAGGAATGGTAGAACGATGGGTTCGATGACGGTTTGGATGTACCGTGCACTATTCAGTGTCTCCTCGACGATCACCAGTGGTGTACGGCCAGTGTAGGAGATCGATCCCCACACCATGATGCCGGGTGTTGGCCCTGTGTGCCTCGGTCGTATGCAGTCCTGATTGTGGCGCTCACCTGCACGGCGCCAAACACGCATACGACCATCATTGGCACCAAGGCAGAAGCGACTCTCATCGCTGAAGACGACACGTCTCCATTCGTCCCTCCATTCACGCCTGTCGCGGCACCACTGGAGGCGGGCTGCACGATGTTGGGGCGTGATTGGAAGACGACCTAACGGTGTGCGGGACCGTAGCCCAGCTTCATGGAGACGGTTGCGAATGGTCCTCGCCGATACCCCAGGAGCAACAGTGTCCCTAATTTGCTGGGAAGTGGCGGTGCGGTCCCCTACGGCACTGCGTAGGATCCTACGGTCTTGGCGTGCATCCGTGCGTCGCTGCGGTCCGGTCCCAGGTCGACGGGCACGTGCACCTTCCGCCGACCACTGGCGACAACATCGATGTACTGTGGAGACCTCACGCCCCACGTGTTGAGCAATTCGGCGGTACGTCCACCCGGCCTCCCGCATGCCCACTATACGCCCTCGCTCAAAGTCCGTCAACTGCACATACGGTTCACGTCCACGCTGTCGCGGCATGCTACCAGTGTTAAAGACTGCGATGGAGCTCCGTATGCCACGGCAAACTGGCTGACACTGACGGCGGCGGTGCACAAATGCTGCGCAGCTAGCGCCATTCGACGGCCAACACCGCGGTTCCTGGTGTGTCCGCTGTGCCGTGCGTGTGATCATTGCTTGTACAGCCCTCTCGCAGTGTCCGGAGCAAGTATGGTGGGTCTGACACACCGGTGTCAATGTGTTCTTTTTTCCATTTCCAGGAGTGTATAAACTACAGGAGTCACACCACACATTAATCACCAGTACATCACCGCAATACAGCTACATCCTGTGGTATATAGCACCAGATGTTTACACACAGGTCCTACAAAACCCGTAAACTGTGGGCAAGTAGTTGTGGGAGCGGAAGAGGCATCACATGTATGTTCCATCGGGTTCAGATCAGATGAATTTCGTGACAAAAACGACGTCTGGCATTAGACACCGACATTTATTCTCCTACAGCATCCCATCACTGTAGGGGAAGACATCAAGGTAATTCGAAATAATGTTCACGTAGTCCACAGGTGTCAAGGTATCTCCCACTACTGGTACCACTTAAGGAGCCATAGAGGCGCCTGTGAATATACCCAAGAGCATAATACTGCCCCACCGGTCCTCGTTCATGGCACGGTGAATATTTCGAGCCTGGATGATAGGAACATCGATCTAGTGTAACCATAAACGTGATTCATCTAGTGAGTTTAGAATTATTGATGGTCCAGTAACGATTATCCGGAGCTGATTGCGATCGTAGTTGACGATCTCATTGGGTCAGCGTGGGAAAGCGTGGGGGTCATTTGTTGGGGAGTCCAATGCTTACCAATGTATGCTGAACGGTGTCCTCCAAAACACTTGTGCCTGACCAGCATTATGACCTGTCATCGTATCTGCCACAGATCGCCACCTATTCTTTCTTGTACATCGGGTAAGCTTCTGACATCCAAGGTCTTTGATGAAGCGTGGACGTCCAACAGCCTATCTCGTACTCATGCTTCATCCTCCTTCAACCGATTTCCATACATGCTGTGGCGTGCGAACAACCGACAAGTTTCACCATTTAATAGATGCTCGTTCGCAAGTGCCCGAACACAAAAAGCTGCCCTTCCTAAAACTCGTATATGTCAGTGGATTTCCCTATTTTTAGCCCATATCGCCACCTCTGGTCTGACTGTATACTTAACGCGCCATGTACCCGCAACGCCAGCAGGCGGCATTCAGTCACGCAGTGGTGAGTGGTCATAATGTTTGGCTCATCAGCGTATGTCTACTGGGTCAATTTCAACATTGACAAGTAGAGTGTCCTCAGATAATACAGTCATTGTCTGGTGTTCCACTATTTGAAAGTCAATGCACAGGGTGCAAGGCGGTGACGGTAATGCTGAAGTATATCCGGATTTACGTCTACCCCTACACCAATACTCCGCAAGCCACCTGACGATATGTCTCTGAAGGTACTTCTGTTACTAGTAATTTATCTCCCTTCCGTGTTCCATCCGCGAATGCCGCGTGGGAGGAATTATTGTTGGCAAGCCTCTGTATTAGCTTTAATTTCTCGAATTTTCTCGTCTTAGTCATTTCGCGAGATGTATGTGGGACAAAGTAATAAGTTTTCCTACACTCCCCGGAAATTGCTCTCTCGAAATTTCAATAGTAAACCTTTAGTCTATGTGATGCACAACACCTCTCTCTTAGCGTCTGACATTAGAATTTGTTGAGCAGCCCTGTAATTTTCTAGCACCGACTAAACGAACCTGTGACGAAAAGCGCCGCTTTCGTTATCTCTTATCTACCTCTTCTATCAGTCCTACCTGAAAATGTACCAGATTGATGAGAAATACTCAAGAATCGGTCGAATAAGCGTCTTCGGAGCCACTTCTTTCATGGATGTTTACATTTCCTTAAGATTCTTCCGATGAATCTCAGTCTGGCGGTAGCTTTTCCTACTTTCTGATGTAAGTGATCATTGTATTTAAGGTCACTCGGTCAGATACTCCTAGATATTTTGCCAAAGATATTGTTTCCAGCAATCTGTCATAAGAAATGTAGTTGTAAAGTATTGGAATACTTTCCCTCTGGGTGCGCAATATGTTACACTTGTTTACGTTCAGGGTCAACTGCCGGAGTCTGCACCATCCTTCAATCCTCTGTAAGTCATTCTGCAAATCGATAGTGTTTTGTAGAATTTCTGTTTTCTTATAGACAACCACATTTTCTGCGAACAGTCTTAAAGAGCTTCCGACGCTTTCTACTTTTTTTGTGAGTAAATGATGTAGTACTTCTCTACGTGCACCAACATTGATTCCAGAAATATAGCTCTTGAGAAACATGTATCGCTCCCTTAGTTCGTATGACCCAATAGAAAATAGTTATATGGCATTAGGAAACAAGAAGTACTGACACACACACACGTATAGGCGAAGATTGTAATGCAAGGAAAATTCTAAAACGTGCTTGTGCTGGAGCTTTCACGCAAGCCACTGCTACTGGCAATGTTGGTGATGCAGCATAGGTAAAGATTTCACAAAATATGAAATTCATCAGTTCCATAACAATCTGTCGAGATCACTGCCACAGACTGAAGCCATACGAGACGCAAGGTAAACTCGCGTCCGGTGGGACTACACGTGTTGGCTCCTGCGGAACAATTCCTCTTGCCATTGGACGACCTGCGTTTGTCACTTTGTCGGCGTTTTTTTCTTGTGGTCCCTCGAAAATTTTTGTATCTACATTTCGTCTGCGGTTACAAAATCCTTCCTCGAAATTCTTTTTTACTATTTGGCAGCTTCCGTGTAACAAAGTATGAAAGTCAGCAAGCGACCCCTCCCTTAACACACTCTCGGCTGTCCAGAAGCTTAGCCGTGTTTCGCAAAATTATTCCTTTTATTCTCACAGCGGTTCTCGACTGTTTCCAGGAGTTCGCAACACCGATATAAAAAACAGGTCTCACCTTGTTCACGGACTGACCTGAAAATTTCTGTGAGTTTTCTTATATTCCCAAGTCGCGTAAGAGCCATAGCCTCAGGCGAAATTCTATACAATAGAGTCCCAGTCGGAGAGAAGGCGTGTTTCACGTTGAGACAGTACGCAACAACTGTTATATTTATACTTACAAATATTCATTTCGCAAGGCACCAGTTTTTCATCGAGATTGTTCGCTACCGATCTCTCACAATACTAACAAATTAAAAGAAGGAACAAATGCAAAGTCTCGGAACCTGCAAGTCACATGACACAAAATCCATTTCGAATGACGTGTGCCAGTTGAAAAAGAAATTTCAATCAAGGTTAAAGTAAGGCACGAAGAGATCTCTAGAAATAATTTTTGGCTTCGGATTTTAATCAGTTTAAGCAAACGGTGGAACGTCTACTTGAAACACAATCTCATGTGTAGTTATCACAAATAAAGCACATCTCATTCCAAGAATTTACTCACGCATATCATTCAGTAAGTTAGAAAGCACCAATGAAGTAACACTGTAGGATTACTTAACTGATCTAAACCACGCGAAACTTCCCCTAGAACTACGTGGAAATCATACAGAAAGAAAACTTGGTTTAAATGTACGAATATTTAGATCGCGAAATAGAACAAATGTTTTACAGGCGTTTGCTAAATGAAAAAATCGAGTCTGGAGCACTCCATGAACCTATTTGGAACTTCCATACATTACAAAGCCCATCTGACCATAGGTGATTGTAATCGCAAAAATCTATTGGAAAATACTGATAAAAAAATCACGGAACGTCGGCTAATGGTGCAAATCGCCGACTAAGCAAATTTAAAGCAGAAAAGACCAAAAAATTTTTAACTGCGTATACATAATCCCACAACCTAACATTCTCCACCTTGACGAAAGTTCACAGAGGAGCAGCACTTCACCTACATGCTTGGTACAATGTCTGTCAAACCTGAAGACAGAAAGCCTGTCTTACTCCCACCACAGCCGGCCGAAGTGGCCGTGCGGTTAAAGGCGCTGCAGTCTGGAATCGCAAGACCGCTACGGTCGCAGGTTCGAATCCTGCCTCGGGCATGGATGTTTGTGATGTCCTTAGGTTAGTTAGGTTTAACTAGTTCTACGTTCTAGGGGACTAATGACCTCAGAAGTTGAGCCCCATAGTGCTCAGAGCCATTTGAGCCATTTTACTCCCACCACAAACAAGCCCCGTGATCCCACTGATTTCTCTGCCCACACCCAGTCAAAGTTCTCGCGTGTTGTTACGCCCATCGTTAAGTGGAGGGATTTTGAAAGCTGTTCACACATTGCCCTAACTATTCTAATTCAAATTGACAGTAATGGGAAGGAATCAGACAAGACTGAGTGAACACGTTTTAAGTGCAGTGATGTGATTTATCGCTGAATACAGTACGACGCCATTCACCAGTAGGTTATGCTTCGTGGTCACTGCACCAATCTAAAGCTTGCGCTTTGTATTATGGAATTAACGGCGGCTACGTATGGGACGACATTCCCCTAGTCCAGCTGCTGTTAGTCTTCGACCACTGGCGTGTGACAACACAGAATGTCACCTTCAGTCCATTACTTGTCCTCTGATGGCATGCACATGTGAATGGACTACGGTGTGCTTGGTGCACAATACTGGATCTCCCTTGTGTTAGTCAGACGTGATCGACCGGTACCTTAACAATGATTATCACTCCCCTCACTTTTCCATGCAGTCCACCTTCAGGCCACTTTCGCATCCAAATGCCCCACACATTAGGATATTGCACAATTCTACCAGGTGGCCACAATTTAAAATCTTTCATACTCTGTCTGGTGCTCATACCGCTGTGTCACACAAGAACGCAGCATCACTCTATCTTTCAAAGTGATCGCACTACATCTTCTGCTGTTCTTGCTTCTTATATATCTTACCACGCATGATGACACCACTACCCATTAACGTTGCTAGTGGACTCTGATAGCCTTCCCACATGTCACAGAAGATTCCAGGCCTTAAACATTTACGTACCCGACTCTGATAATTTGAAATTCGACATTATCTTCTCGGTGTTTCACTTTTCTGTCAAGCAGTTTAGCTACATTTCTGCACCTTAGGCAACGAAGCCAGCAGTAAGACAGTGGTAGCATCACGCCGATTTTGATATCAAATTGGTATGCAAATTAATTAAAATGATCAATTAATGCCCCCCCAACCAACCCCACCCCCATCACGCCCTCCCCCATCTCCAACCACGCCCACCCCCATCGCCAGATGGTTGTTTTCTCGGCCTGCGAGAGAGCCTCAGCGCTTCCCCTCTCTCACGTACCCTACTTTCGGTCTTGAGTGACCTGGTACTCCAAAATCCTCTTCAGTTCTCAGCATTTCGTGGTACTTTATCTCTAATTTTATGTATTCTCAGTGCATGTAAGTAATTTTGCAAGTTTTTTTCGCAGTTTTACATATTTCGTCGTATTTCCATTAAATTTACCTATTTACCATAGATTTGTCGTAATTATACCAGGTTTTCGTCGATTTTTATGGATTTTATGTCTTCTTTCATATTTTTTTAATAGTTTACCATGCGTATATGGTCATATTGCAGGCATGCCTATGCGTTGTTTGATTTTATAAGAGGGTATTTGCTTGTCCTATACACTAGCTTACTAAAACTCCTAAGGATTGCCCTCTTTTCATGATCTACATGTATCATTTAGGATAGGAAATACGTGAAAAGTATAACAACACTCTCCTTATACCTAGACGAGACTCAACAAGTGGTGCATATTGGAAACTCATAGTCTGGAAACAAATCAGTGTATTGCTACAGGACATCAGAGAACTTGTCTGCAGACTCATGCAGCCACACACCTGATGGAAACTCAAAGTCTGACACAGATCTACACGTTTTTCTGACTTCCACCATACCGTGCAGGGATCTGCAACAGGGAGTTGACATATGTACAGAGGAGATTACTGATGCTGCTCTGATATTCTTTTTCCCCATAAGTATGTACTCTTACCACTTCCTGTATGAGCTTCGCTACTATTGTTTACACCACCCAACTCTGATAGGCCCACACAACCACGTCAGGACATCTGAAAAAGGTAGGTTGCAGATACTTTTTTATCCTAGTAATAAGTTATTCGGTGGTTGACAGTGTATCGACTGCACGTAACATCCTGGACCAAGAGAGTTTCCCCATACCTACAGAGTGCGCACCCCCCCACAGCATAATTTGAAGATGAACAGCCACCAAGTTGTGCATTTGAACCACAACCATCTACCGCTTACAGCACTAAAACATACATGTAGACACTATGCATGCATATTACCATTTGCGACGTCTCGATTTCAACCACTTGTACGATATTTTCGATGGTGCTACAGGCCTGCAAATAGCAATTCCGTAGGGGATGTAAACACATTTAAACATCCTGACAAAGAGCATAACATCAACCAGAAAGCATAATGCTATCAGCGACTTGTATATGCCTGTAGAGTCAAGACAGCTTTTTATGCTGGGTGATGGTAACATAGTCGCTAAATTTATGTTTTTAATAGTGTGGTCCATATGTGAAATGTATGGTGTGGGCTGTAAATGTCGGATCTCAACAGTGTTCCTCGAAAACTAACATCATCTTACCTCCCTGGATTCCCATTTGACCTACCTCGTGAGTGCAATCCAACCACTGAAAAAACAAACTTACTCACTATGCAAACTGATACTCATTTTCAATTTAATTACTTTGCCTATGAAATTGGCTCTCATGATTTGTTCTTGTAGATGGTAGTATGATACAGCATCTGATTAGTAAAATGGGACATGCCACAGTGTACAAAACAGATAAGTCCTCTTGAATTATAGCTTCTTGTTGTCGAACGTAAAATGAATGTTTTTTTTTTTTTTTTTTTTTTTTTCGACATGTGAGCCATGGCGTGAAAGAATATATTCTCTAATGTTATTTCACATGTCTGAAATGTCTGTAACAAACACAAGCATATAAGCATAACAGTTTATTTACAGACTCTGAGAGTGATACACGATCTCAGCTCGTGTAATTTGTCCATCAATCTGAAAGAGGACATTTATCATCATCACAATTGTGTTCTCCTTTTTTAACAGATGATCGATTTTCTCCATCACAGAAAGGCAGGCGGGGGGGTCGAGTCTACTGTGGCTGGTCGCCAGACATAGCCGTGCTCCGACTAGGGGTGTGGCAGTGTTGCTAAATTTCCCTTTTGTGTTGGTACACAGCTGTCGCCTCAAGACAGGTCGCAGGCTGTGAGCGACTGTGGATGGTAGAAGAAGGCCTGGTGAGAGCAGTGACCGCAGAGGCGTGGCAGTGGATCCCAGAAGAAGCGCTCAGCGGAGTAGCTAGCCGTGTGGAAAAGCGATCTGGAGCGTTCGCCGGAATTTCGTTGTTCGAGAACGATAAATTCTTTCAAAGAAATACTTTTAATAGATTGCAAGAAAGTATTGTGTTGACAATAAATGCAATTGTTCTACATCGCAGAACAGTGGGCTACTAGGGTTGAGGGGTGTGTGTCTAGTGTGGGTGGCTGCTGGAAACAGCTGCTGAGTATGGGGCCTGTGTCACACTGTTTTAGATGAACAAGTTGCACTTGGGGAGGCCGTCCTTTTATCTCCAATTGTTTACATGCTATTGTGTTGGCGAAGGAGTGCAGCCTCAAGGCAGTTACGACCATGCGAAGCACGGCAGAGCATCTGGCCGTTTGAAAAAGCCTGTGTCCTTCCTGTAGGTGGATGGATCGTGGGAGGGAGGGAGGGAGGGAGGGAGGTAAGCGGGCCTCGATTTTCAGCGGTTTGTGAGCGCCTATCGATGAGAAAGCACGTTTCACTACTGCCACCACCGCAGTCTTTTAGGATGAAAATTTTCCTCTGTACATGTGTTGCATCATGACCCATTCATTACGAGTACTGGCTTTTTCGTGATAATTTTGAAGTGTAATTAGAACTGTGATGTTTGTTTTCCATCAGTTATTGCAGCATGTATTGGTTTTGGTTACTCGGGCTGCAGGGTTGTTTTAGAATAGGCATCTGTAACAAACTCTGACGTCAAACAACGATGGATACTGTATTCTTACAGGTAATACAGTTTTTAACTCATCTTTGTCCAACACCAGCATCCCATCACTTGACCATATTTCCAGCTAGAAAGAATAGAGGTAGCACCTTACACCCCTACCTTTCATCCCACCAGCTTGTAGGTGAAGGGTGATATGTGGTGAAACCTGGAGTCCTCCAAGTAATTACCTCGTTATTTCGGTATTTTGCAAACATAGCTACCTCTGCTGCAAGGTCCAATGTCCTGTAGAAAGATTGTCCAGTGAAGACAATCATGGGTAAGGCTGTCCAGTAAACTGTCTACATATAAAAATAATCTTTATAAGCGTGCTTGATCACACGTTTCGTGCAAGTATACAAAATATGTCACCTTCATACAATACTAGCGTGATTGTCAATGCAACAGTTCTCCTTTGTGCGATTTGAGTTCGATAAACACCTGTACGTGTGCCAACGCCTGCTTTCACTCCAATGTGACAATATGTATTTGGGTACATGACCGGTCCAGTACCCGTTCTGACATTCAATAGAAGCTGGGTAAACGCACTGTAGCGATCCTGGTCATTGGATCGAACTAGCACCCATGTTTGCAGCTAGTGTATAACGGTAGCAGGCTAAACGTCTCGGCCAGACAATACATTAGAGGATTTTTCCATGTGATTGGCATAATATGTTAGGATTAACTTGTTTAAACTTCCTGCGATTTGTGTTCCTTTGATAAAAACACAGAATACTATCATGCCACTACCTCCTTGAATATAATCCTTGGATCTCGTTTTTCTTTGAAGGCGGAGCGATATGGGTTTTCCCTTCAGAAGTTTTGGAAGGTCTTGCCATCGTCCTTTCTGTTGACTGTCTCTATTAGTGTCAATATGAAACACTCGTTAACACATTAATATGCTGGAAGGGACATGATTAGCTCTCTAATACGTTGTGGTGTGTCAGAGACGTTCTACATTTCTTGTAGAACCCGTTGTTGATCTATCGAACTTCTTTCAGACGTAAATGCAAAAATGCAATCGAATGAAAAACTGCAAATCTACACAGTATTCTGAGGGCCTAATTGAGATGCTTCGCGACCAGGAAGTGTTATCAAGACCTCAAATACAAAGCAATAACTACGCAACAGGCACTGGGTTGTAAATTACCCCTAACCTGTTGGCTTATATACTTTATGAGTCGCAGCCCTCGATTGTTTTCTATTATTTTCTGTTTCGTAATACAGTTAGTCCGCAGGGAATGATTGTTGTAGAAATGATATTTTAGGAGAACCAATTTAGAAGTAGAGCGAAATATTTTTCTAAGCGAGGAGGAGAGAAAGACGGGAAAGTACCAAGTTCTAAGAACAGAAGAAGTAATTGGCAAGATAGTTTTAAATTCCACATGATTCATAGTCAGCCAGAATAGAAGGAAGAAGCGAAGTAGGAAAAGGAGAATGACATATTCACATATACAAGACATAAGTGGCTTATATTTCGTTATAAACATTAGGATTAGTTAGGAATAGGAGACAGGGTAGAGAATGAGTTAATGTGAACGGTTGAATGATAGGATTGTTCACAGCAGAATCAACAACAAATCAACGCCAACGCCAACTGTTCGGGAATACACAATGACGTCACGAGCAGAAGGTGAAGAGGCAGAGAAAGTATATGTGGATACTGCACTGGTAAAGGGAGATGAAAATTTGATAATCATTGGGGGGGGGGGGGGGGGGGTTGGAGCGCAATAATAGAGGAAAGTATAGAAGAAAGTGTTGCTGGAGTATATGGGCTTCGTAGTTGCGGTCAGAGAGAACAAGAAGAATTCTATTGTTAAACGCAGAGGAGAGAACAGGTAGATAGATGGAGTACATTTAAAGCTTCAACGAGACAGAGGAACTGTCTGATGAGGTAATACTCGTGGAAGTTTAAATGGAAGTCGGTTATGAACATAAAGGGGAGTCAGAGTTTCACAAAACTTTTGGAGTACTTGCGATCGAGTATTATGGAAGACATAGAAAACATTACCTCGGAATTTATGAAATCACTGGGGAAAGTGGTAACTAAACGTAGGCTCAGATTGGTTTTTAGAATCTATGAGACTCGAGACATACCATCAGACTTTCAGAAAAGTATCACCCCCTGCAATCCAGAAGATAGCGAAGTTTGGTAAGTTTGACAACTACCGCAGAGTAATCTTAACAGCTGATGCCTCCAACTAGCTAATGAAAGTAATATACGAAAGAACGGAAAAGAAAACTCATCATCTGTGATATGACGATGAGTCTGGCCTTAGGAACGGTGAAGGCACCAGAGACGCAGTTCTGATGCTGCGCTTGGTAATGGAAGCAAGTCATAACTTAAAACGAGATACATTCATATGACACGGCGACCAACAAAAAGCTTTCCACAGTGTAGAATGGTACAGGATGTTGGAAATTCACAAGAAAATAGGTGCAGCCTCCAGGGAAAGACGGCTAATGTACAGCAGGTACAAGAAGCGAGAGGGAACAGGAAGACTGATTCAAATGGCTCTAAGCACTAAGGGCCTTAACATCTGAGGTCATCAGTCCCCTAGACTTAGAACTACGTAAACCTAACTAACCTAAAGATATCACACAAATCCATACCCGATGCAGGATTTGAACCTGCGACCGTAGCAGACGCGGGGTTTCTCACTGAAGGACCCAGAACCGCTTGGCCACAGCGGCCGGCAAGAAGACTTGTAGACCCAGAACGAAGAGCTCTGGTTAAAAACATACAGGACAAGAATAAAGTCTAGTGTACCTACCGTTTAATGCTCCTACTCTTCAGTGCATTCATTGGGGAACCAAAGACGGAAACAAAAGAAACTCGATTGCAGTCTGCAAAGACTGTAGGCCGTTTCAGGTCCATGTTATATTCTACCAAGGTCATCACCGACGAAAAAATCTTTCACGGCCTGCCGGTATAGAGCGGAATATCGGACGTACAGATATCCACAATATATGAATTAAAGTGTTTAACTTTCTCTTTTTGACCGTACTGACATTTACGGAATTCATGACTCATTATTTTCTAGTAAATGATCATTTTATTTCATTGTAACCACAGTCTGAAAGACATTAACATTCTCATATTGTAAGACTATATGGTCTTTGGTGACGGCTCTCTTGAAACAGCGACTGCGATTTCTCAAGGTTGAACGGAGTGAGCGGTGACATAATGACTCGTATTCACGAGGAAAGTGGTGAAAATCCAGTTCTGGCCTACCAGTTTTTCGTGATTTCCGTAAATCTCTTAAGGAAAACGGCTAGGATGGTTCCGTTGAAGGTGATAGGGACTTCCTTATCCATCCCTCCTGAATCTCAACTTGTGTTTCGTCCCTAATGACCACATCATCGACGGGACTTCAAACCCTAAACAAGTTTTATTCAACACCATTAATATTCGAATGCATAAAATTACACAATGTATCTACTACTAACCATTTCAGTGGAGGTGTTTGTCGTCTCGGCTGTCATTCGTGTACTATAATAATATGTTTTTCTCATGTTAATTTGCGTGTCCTACATTTCTTCATCTCCGTGTCAGATGACCACCAGGCTACGTGAGCATGATTCGGTTCACAGCACCTACATCTGTACCTACCTCATATTTGATGAAGAGGATTCGTGATGGTCCTTACCTCTGTAGCTCCAGTCGCAGCTTGGTCGATATGCGAAGTTTATGAAGTGAAATACAGTCTAACAAGCTAAACAGCAAAGACCTCCTACGAGAGAACCTGTCATGTTTTAACCTTCAAACGATCTTGTGGCAAACGGCACATAGAGTAGTTTCCTCGTCAGGTATTGAAATTCGTGCCGTTAGTCCACTACCAGCACTTTTGGATGCGAACAGTGCATAATTTTTTTTTTCCTTTTTGTGATTCTAACCCAACCCTTTATCTGAAAGCAACGTTTTTCAGGTGTGTTAAATCGCTGTGTTTATTCATGAGGGAAACAGCCACACCCGTAGGCAGCATGTTGGTCAGGACTTACACACCACGAGATATAAGAAATGTGCTGCCTGTTGTAATCGTCGCAGGTATTAGATGTCTTGCAGCTGTAATTTTACAGTGTGCTCCTCAACAGCTATGCATACCAAAAACTTTTTGATATCGTCAATCTATCCATTCTGGGTTGCACCATTTAATTTCCGTGTAATCATACAGAGTTTAAGCAATATACGAACACAGTTCGATGCCAGGACAGCGCGCTTCGGGCGTGAGTCATTGTCAACTTCCTTCCATGTTAAATGAGTCAGTTTTTCGCTCTAGTCTAATGGTAGCCAATGTTTGTATTATGTGCTATGTTTTACTGATTAATCATAACGAACACCATGTGTTCTGGTGATGATCTTACCAAGTGAGAAGTGGCAAAATGATGGTTTTAAAAACCCATTCGACCATCCAGATATGTATTTCATGATCTCTCTGAATTGCTTCAAGAAAATTCCGGAATGGATTGTTTGAAAGGTAATATAAGGTTTCCTTTCCCATGCTTGTCCGATTTGAGGTTGTGCTCCACTTCTAATGACTTCGTCGTCATTGGACACTAAACATTCCTCCATTTCCGTGACAGTACGACTAGTTCGGAAATGATCCACGCTTCTGAAAAGAAGTATTATCTCAAGGTACCTGCAAAATCATCATCTGCTCCTCATTTCCCGTTTACTAAGTTATTACAGTTTTTAGCCCAAGCAATGCCCATCCGAATCTCGGCGACGGGAAGATTTCAGTTATTGTATATTGGACGTCAGTCTGTGACGTCTTTCCGGCAATATCATTTGTGATCCCTTTGATCTTATGCTAGTGTTCTGAGCGAACTGTTAAATGTCTCTAGGTTATATTGTGGAATCAGTACACAAACATCTTTAGATATCTGCGCTTCCTCTAGCTAGGAACGTTATAGGAAGGGCTGTGAAAAGACTTGTCATGCCAATATTTGTTGCAGTTTCCTGTTCGTGCGCGACATTCGTCAGGCGCCTCTGGCGACCGTTTATGATTTACGAATAAAAAATCTTCCCCTGTGCATATTGTTTTTTACTCTTGTTTGCCAGCCTAGCGAAACCTTTTCTTGAGGAAATCTTCTAGATTTATCATAGTGGAACGGAAAAAGGTAAGCAGTCAACTATTTAAAACGTAGCCTTAAGATGACGCTGTTACCCAGTGATAACCCGAAAAGGTGTAATCAGTGAAAGTCGCTAAGAAAGCCTGTGTTGTCGTGTAACTCATTTTTTTACGAACTCTGGTTTCCTTTGGGTCTAGTCACTCATTCTTGTTATATTTATCGAAAGCAATAGGTGTAGTGCTACCCGATACTGCCTCCATACTGACCAGATTAGTCAACAGCGTGGAGTTACATGTAATAGATATAAGCACAAATGACTCGCGACGAAGAGTCGAATGTGTGTGAGTGCGAATACGTCCAAGCTCAGCGGTTGTGTATTGTCGAGTACGCCCAACAGTTAGTATCAGACTAAATCGTAATCAAGTCAAAAACATAGAAAAGAGTAGTAAATTACCTTCTGAAATTCACAGGGATTGATAGCCTATTTCTAAATCTGAAATACATTATATTTGTCTGATTTACCTGACGATGAAAGCCAAAGACAAAACTAATCCAGTTTAAATTATCTTTTTATCCTTACATTGTAAATTCGTATATTGTCTACTGCTTCGACAAAGACGCTTAAAGGCTTTTTTTATTGATGATTATCACGACGGTAGGTAGCAGTCGACATACACACATATGGGCAAGTGAATTACGGGTAGCAGCTGCTGTGTTGATAAGTGAGCCATCTTGATCTACGGCGAATGGAACAATATGTTCTGCCACTGGTCTGATGTGTTTGTACTGTATTGCACTGTATGGAACTGGGGGCCTAGAAACGACGGAGAGGCTTCGTCCCCGCCGTATCCTGCAGTGGTACCCAACCCCACAAGAGCCTACAGCAGTCCACTCACCCCACACCGAACCCAGGGTTATTGTGGGGTTCTGCCCCCCAGTGGACCCCCCCCCCCCCCCTCCGGGAACGTGTCACACCAGAAGAGTGTAACACCAATGGTTGCGTGGTAGAGTAATTATGGTGTGCACGCACGTGGAGAAAGTGTTTGCACAGCAATCGCCAACATAGTGTAACTGAGGCGGAATAAAGGGAACCAGCCCGCATTCGCCGAGGCAGATGGAAAACCGCCTTAAAAACCATCTACAGACTGGGTGGCACACCGGACTTCGACACTAATCCGCCGGGCGGATTCGTGCCGGCGGCCGGCACGCCTTCCCGCCCGGAAAGCAGTGCGTTAGGCCGCATGGCTAACCAAGCGGGCACCGGAGGCCGAATCGCACAGTAACCCTGGGCTTGGTGTGGGGCGGCGGAGGGGTGGACTGCGGTAGTCACCTCTGGGTTGTGGACCACTGTGGCTGCGGTGGGGTCGGAGCCTCTCCGTCGTTTCTAGGTCCCTGGTTAACATACAATGGTCATTCAGGCCGCAGACCACACCACTTAAGCTGATTCTCAGGCATACAACTGAAAAGTATTCTGTGTTAAAAGATACTTCTGAACTTGTAGAATTTCTTGCCATTTTCGAGACTCTTGGTTCTCAACATACTGTATCCTCCGAAAATTATCTGAAAAATTTGGAAATTAATATGTATGAAAAATATGAACGCTCTTAGCAAAATATTCTGTGGGGGTGCGAGTCACGACTACTGTGATTCTCTACCCCCGCCCTTCCTGCTTTGGATCCACGCTTAAAAGTGTGCAGAACGTTTACATGTGATGAAATTGGCGCCTTGGTTACTCTCGTATTGGAAGAGACTGCCCAACCACGTAAATCCATTTGTTCGACTACAGCATGGCACCTCTGAGCGAGACTAGGTTCAAACGGTTCAAGATGCTGTGAGCACTATGGGACTTAACTTCTGAGGCCATCAGTCCCCTAGAACTTAGAACTACGTAAACCTAGCTAACCTAAGGACTTCACACACATCCATGCTCAAGGCAGGATTCGAACCTGCGGCCGTAGCGGTCGCGCGGTTCCAGACTGTAGCGCCTAAAACCGTTCGGCCACTGCGAGACTGGGCCTTCATCGATCAAATGAATTGTATGTGGAGCTTTAGTGGCCATGCGTCAATATGATTCCCCGTTACTTTCAATGCCCTGTAGAGTGCATACAACGCATCACCTTCTTCATCAAGGTAAAAGGTTAAAAGATGATGATACACCCAGGGAGAGGTGTCTGTAATTTAAATTTTTGTGACTGTAATCCGAGAAAGTCAAAAAATATGTAGATAAATGTGCAACTCCATCTTTAATAACAATTCTGAAACGCTTCAAAAATCATCTGGATCTAATTCACTGTGTTGTTTTTCACGCAAGATAACTTTCGAAGATGTTCCATGGGCTAGTGGCGGTACTTTTACGAGACTATTATTATTACTGAGGCACTATAATTATCTACAAAAAGTCACTTGAATGACGATGCTGGGGAAGCAAAACCAGTTATCATGTTACGCAAGCATCGTGAAGACAGTTTTAATTTACAGCAATATATTGCAATATTGTAAGCATTCTAATTCTACGATCCAGCGATTACTAGAGCTACACATGGCAATTCTAATTAAATACGCTTAAAAAAAGAAACAAGAGGAAGGGAGGGAGGGGGGGGGGGGGGAGGGGGATCGACGCGCCACGAAAAATCCGAATGGGAAAATGGATGATTTATTCAAGAGAAAGAGCTTCATAAACTGAGCTCGTCTGTTTTGTATTGCAATTTTTAAACATGATACCGGGAGAGAAGCAAGTGCATTCCCATACATTTTGTTTCTGTAATTTAATTTCATCCTCTACATTTAATTTTATCTTTAGAGTGTGTCTTATCTTAAATCTAATTTATTTCAGCAGTGCACCATAATACTGTATAATTAGTATTTATACTCCTGAATAGCGCAGATAGCACTTTGGAATATATTATTATATGTACATACGTTTGTACATAGCTACTTCCCCCATATTAGGTTAAAAAATGGTTCAAATGGCTCCGAGCACTATGCGACTTAACTTCTGAGGTCATCAGTCACCTAGAACTTAGAATTAATTGAACCTAAGTAACCTAAGGACATCACACACATCCATGCCCGAGGCAGGATTCGAACCTGCGACCGTAGCGGTCGCTCGGTTCCAGACTGCAGCGCCTAGAACCGCACGGCCACACCGGCCGGCCCCCCATATTAGGGCTTGGTAAAAAGATATATCCTGGGTTTATGAAATAGCGTCTTGTGATGTATTGTCCAAATTTGCGAGCTGCTCTGTTGACTGTATCATTTGCGAGCATTTTGTGT